>NC_064632.1:256294176-257707926 GCF_023864275.1 Schistocerca cancellata
AAGATAGTTTCAAAGCAGAGCGGAGACACTGCTGTATCAGGTAGGTACATGAGGTAGAACGTTCAGTAGAGCTTTGCTGTCTGCACTGTGAACTAGGCGTGGCCGATGTTTACTGCGAGTGAATGTTAAAATAAAAATAACGCCGAGTCGCATGTATTAAGCAAAGCTTTGAACATTTCTAACGGGATAGGACAGAATAGCAACTTCTTGTCCATGATTTCGCTTTCTTGGGTAAACTGATAGAACTATTTAGTTTTTATTACTACGCTTATATTCTCGCCATTTAAATATCTAGACCAGTAGCATTTGTGCCTCTTGAGTAGAATAGTTGTCTGCTCGTTGGATGCTACTCGCAAATGGGGCGTATTAGTTTCTTCGGTGTCAATTAACAGGGAGAAGTGTGTGTTTGGGGGGCTGGGGCGGACGGGTTGGACGCCTTAGCACCGCCGAATTACGGCTTATTCCCCTGCGCTAGCAAAATGCCTCTGTTCCCTCGCGAAATCCATGACGCTTATACGGGCTCGATAGTGCTGTGGATTCTTATGAGCCCTGCTGTACTCGCGCATTGTGTAAACTTGATATCCCACATCAAATGAGGTACAGTAATGTTATATTCAACTTTATGTACAGATAAGATTACCCTTATCTCTTGAAGGAAACATGAATACATCGTTTAAAAAATTAAATAACTCGGAATTATAAAGATTTCATTTAAGCTCGTAAAATAATTAATACGAAGAAATGCGTGACCTCGAATGCTCCGAACCGAACAAAAATGTTGCCGGAATATAAATCTCTCGTCCCAAAAACAGTAGTAAGAGCCATTGACATGCAAAACTGGACGTCTTACCTCGACAGGCGTTTGAATTATCACCCTTCAAGGTCTGAGAGAGGGAACTTTGCTAACGCGAAGAAACAAAATAACGATGTAACACGACCAAATACTCACATATTTCAATGTCCTGGCTTATTTGCTATACTTCCCACTACTTAATATAACTGTGCTATCTGAACATTTTTTTTCCTACTTACCTGGTAGTGTTTGCAAGCTATTAAGTCTTCAAAGTGCAGATGTGGGATATCAGTGAAACAGTGAAAGCAAACTGGAAGAGAACAGTATGTACATCTACCTAAAGGCACTTTTTCACATTGAGAACCACTTTTATATTCAAGCAGTCCAGTACAGAACGCCATACTAATTAAATTTTGAAACTATGATGTTGTTATGCAAGTGTCATAACCTGCCTTTTGCCAAGCACATTGTTACATATGTAAGTCTGCAGGCTTTCACGGCGTTGTCACTATAGTTAAAATCTTCTGGGTTGTTAAGCCGCGTCGTATGTCCTCTAAAATAATCGACGTTTCGACCCTTCTGCTGGGATCTCCTTCAGGATCTTCCGGTGTCCAATACTGCTAGAACACTGGACACCGGAAGATCCTGAAGAACATCCCAGCAGAGGGGTCGAAACGTCGATTGTTTTAGAGGAAATATGACGCGGCCTAAAAACCCAGAAGATTTTAACTCTACGTTGTTACATAGTCTTGTACTTCAATACAGAAAGTAGGTTAAGTAGCACACCGTGAAGTCTGATGATGAAATGACGATCAAGTAACTTTCCCTATGGTTTTCTGCATTGACTTCCTACAGAAGCAACGGTCCTTCTCAGTTAGAGGCTATATTGCCTAATAAAAACAAATCAATAGGTTCGCAATTTTTGTTGCATACAGTGCGTACTTTGTCGTATTATATCGATATATAGTTGCTTAGCGTTATCGAAGTTGCTGGCTTAGACCAGATGTTCCCAATCTGGGAGTTATTACCCCTGAGGTTAGAATGGTATTTTTCAAGGATAATACAAAAGGGATTCAATTGGGTTTCAGTTACGATACTAAATTACTCTTTAAGATCATTACTGTTACCACTATTTCATAAGAATATAATACTGATTACGTAAGCTACCAACAATTACATTTTTCTTCAAATACTAGCATTCAAAAGTGATCCGCTGTGGTGAAAGTTACGACAAGTGAAATGAATGTATGAACATCTGCCTCGCACAGTACATCTAGTTCGCAAACATTTTGTGTCATGAAAATATGACGTTAAAAATTGAGAAATATATATCATAAATGCTTAAATATTTCATAGAAATACCTTCCCAGAGTTGTAGGTAGCTCCAAAAGCGGACGAGAAATTGTTTCACTACTCACTTCACAACAGTGAAGGAAAAAATTGACAACAGAATTAAACAGTAACTATGTAACGGTTGCTATAGTGCTGCAGGACATAAAAGGTAGTGTAATTGTTATTGTTATATTAGCTGTAGTAAAAGTAGTGGTTGTGGCAACGATAGTGAAGCTGTGGTCAGACACAAAGCAATGGCAGCCTGAAGTCGTCCTGCCGGCTGTTGTGGCCGAGTAGTTCTAGGCGCTTCAGTCTGGAACCGCGCGACCGCTACGGCCGCAGGTTCGAATCCTGCCTCGGGCATGGATGTGTGTGATGTCCTTAGGTTAGCTAGGTTTAAGTAGTTCCAAGTTCTAGGGGACTGATGACCTCAGATGTTAAGTGCCATAGTGCTCAGAGCCATTTGAACCATTTGAACCTGAAAACGTCCAATTTGTGCAACTTTAGAAGTAAGAAGTCCAGCAATCAAGTGATTTACAAGCAGTAGGGCTAAGTTAGTGCACATATTTTTACATTTTTCCTTGGTTGATTTTAAATGGAGGTCCAGAGTATGAGGGAAGTAAGTACCGCCAGGGGTAGGAGTGGTACAGAGGAAAAGAGTTTTGCAACAAGTTTCTGGCCTCGATTCGGTCGATGTTCATGGTTAGTTTTCTTTTCTGAGGAACTGTAGGTAGCAACAGCGATTCACTGCGAACTGCTTCATTATTCTATAAAAAAAAATATTATTGGAAAGAAGCGGTACCAGTTTCTCGTTGACTCAATGTTTCGTGGTTTAATAAAACACTTACAAAATTTATCTTTCGTCATTTTAAATAGGTTCTAATGCTGATAATAGTGGGGGGGGGGGGAGGGGTGATAGCTAATGTCATATTGCACTGAGGGGTAATGGACTCAGAAAGTTTGGAACCTACTGTCTTAGTCCTTGAATAGGTTCAAATGTTCAGATCTGTGTGAGTTCCGAAGGGCCCAAACTGCTTAGGTCATCGGTCGCTAGACTTACACACTACTTAAACTAATTTATGCTAAGAACAACAAACACGCCCATGCCCAAGAGAGGACTCGAACCTGCGGCGGGAGGGTCCGCACAGTCCGTGACATGACGCCTCAAACCGCGCGGCCACTCCGCGCAGCTTTTGAATAGGTGCTCATTCAAATATCACTCTTGGATAGACATGCATTTTTCATTGCGAATGGCTCATATCAATGTTTTTTGGATGGGGAATTCATATTCTGAGCATGTTTTCGTCCAGTTCTGAGTGTTGGAGGCGACGCGAGTTCCTTGTTGGGGAACGTCCCTACAGGAATGAAAACTTTTACTCTGGTTTCAGCGTTCTTCGGGGCCGAGCTAGAAGCGATTAGGCCCCGTCGAGTTCTTCAGAATGACAGGACGCCCCCCACCCGCAGTCCCCTCGAGCCTTCTTACGCTGCACCAGCGCGCTTGCCGCCGTCACCGAGCGCCGCGTGCAACGGAAAAAGACCCGCGGTTTTCCTCTCGGATGCCTGCGGCCACTTTGCAGTCCGGCCTGCGTGTTCAGGAATGCGCCCGACAGGTGCCGCCCCGGGCCTGGGAAACTGCGGCCTGCAGTGCCGCGCCGTGTCCGAGACTGGAGTGGCTGGCGTCTCGTCTGACTCACCAGGCGAACCGTCGCCCGGGCGCGTGGCGGGTCGGCGGACTCTGCAGTTGTAAGGCGAACCGGTGAGAAGATTCTTGTGCGGCTCGTTCGACGAAACTCAGATGTCCGGCCGAGGCACCATTCTGTCTGCACTGTAAGTGCACACCGTTGTTGTCACTGTGAACAGACGGCATGGCTCCCACAAACTGCATGCAACGGAAACAGTTCCCTTGCATATGGGAGCGCCGGCGTTCTCGGCAAATTTCATTGATGAAACCTTCTCGGGTAATCAGTCGGGCCGTGGCGCCGTGTTGTCGCAACGTTTCGACGACTTTCCCACTCGTCATCTTCAGGCGAAGTCTGATTCTTTTTCCTTAAGAGTGAAGACAAAGACCAACATTCCTGAAATTTAGTGGTGTGATAAGGAAAGGTGGAGTACACAACAGCGAGCAGCATTAGTGGAATTCACACGAAGTAAACGAGGTAGGAAACTCATGGAAACGCTGAGACAATACGACACAACGGCTCAGATGATAACCAGAGAAGATTTAACATTTTATTGAGCGGTCAAGAATAGCAGTCGTCCACTCAATACTTACGTCACCCGTCGGAGGTAGTCTTTCAGCAGCCATCAGCCTCAATTTACATCGTTAGTCTTTTGAGTGGTTTGATCCCCTCCTTGCCCTATTGTTTTCATCTTCACATGCTTAGTACGTCATAGTAGAAAATCCAAAGCAGACAACCTGAATTTGCTTTGGTTCTTCTATTCTGTGTGTGGCCCTATTACTTTCCTCCCCTACTGCAATTTCGAGTGCCAAGCTAACGATTCATCAACGCCGTAGCACATGTTCCAGTAACCTTGAAACCCACCGGCCACAAACGTACAGACTAGCTATATAACTTCAAATGGTTCAAATGGCTCTGAGCATTATGCGACTTAACTTCTGAGGTAATCAGTCGCCTAGAACTTAGAACTAATTAAACCTAACTAACCTAAGGACATCACACACATCCATGCCCGTGGCAGGATTCGAACCTGCGACCGTTGCGGTCACGCGGTTCCAGACTGCAGCGCCTAGAACCGCACGGCCACTCCGGCCGGCAGCTATATAACTCGAGCCAGCTTTAGATCCTACAGACTCTGAAAGGCGAAGAGATCTATGCAGCCCTAAGAATTACAAACGTCTACTAGATTTCAAAGGATGTCTCGTCATTGTGTTTTCTCTATCGTCAATGGCAAAATCCGAAACAGTCGTAAAAATAATTTATTTTAAAAACGATTGCACAGCGCGGTCTTAGGGCGTGTCTCCCATCTACAGATGATTATTTACATGTGAGTCCATAAATAATGCATAACTGAGGTTAAAATACGGGAAACTATTGGATTTCTGCTACACAGCATGAAACAAGATACCCTCTTCGATCCTGGGTGTGCCTGAAAGCCCCTTGCAGAGGAGGATTAAGGGCGTACTACACATGTATCCGAATAAAGGCAGACAGGCGGCCTCTCGAACACAGTGCTGCATGCACACCCGTCAGCTCTGTACCAAGCAGAGCCCAAAGTTGAAAGACCCCATACCTATCTTCATTCGGATACGTGTGTGGCACACCTTTCATGGTAATGGATTTGTATTTGTTTATCTATAATACTTATTATTTGAAAAGTTTTCAATGAGCTGCAGAAAACGAAAGCCCGCCTCTACGTGGCGGTACCCGGGCAACAGTGGGAGTGGAGTCGGGTGCCGGGGAAGTATTACACTACCGCCTCGGACCCCGAACCCTGTCACAGCGGCGAAGAGGCATTAACACACCCACCATAAGCAATCAGGCGGTGGGTCACTAAGCAAAAGCAGCAGGTGAAAAAAAAAGAAAACCCTTCATCCCCTACCGTTGTCCTCTGTGAGAGCCCTCAGCTCGTGGTCTAGTGGCTTGCGTTGCTACCTCTGGATCACAGGAGCCTGGGTTCGATTCCCGGCAGGGTTGGGATTTTCTCTGTCCGGGGGCTGGTTGGTTGTGTTGTCCTCATCCTTTCATCATCATCCTCATCATTCGTGAGAGTGTCTAGATCGGACAGTGAAAAAAAAATCGGACTTTTTACGGGCGCTGATGGCCGCACAATTGAGCGCCCCACAAATCAAACATCATCATCATCATCCTCTGTGAGAGGATTTCTGGCAGGCCTAGGTTCGAAGAAGATATCCAGTTTTATGCCACGTGCCAGGGATGCGCTATTTTAACATACTTTAACATCATTTATGCATTATTAATGGATTCAAATTTTAACATTTCCCCATAGGTGGGACACAGTTCTTAAGGCATGCTTTCTTTTTAGAAACAAATAATGTTTGCAACTGTAGCGTATTTTATCATTGATGGTGTATAACAATTGTGAATTTTCCGTGGAGAGAAACGTGTATTTCCTGTATCAGTCTTGTAACAGCACACTGGTGTGCAAAACGTAAGGTCGAAAGTAGCTTTCGTATGATGCGTTGCTGCCAAGCACGCATAGCTGGATGGAACTTGGACTACACATGGAAAGAACTGTTACTGTGCACTGCACAAGGTAACTGATAGAAATATGCAGTTAGATGAACACAAATGACTTACTCAAAGAGAGTAATTACACTGTAGCCACGGTGAATTGTGATGGACTACTGGCCATTAAAAAGGTGGTAAATTGTTCATAACAGGGTGTGTGATCACCACCGGCGACACTGCATGCTGTGCAACGTACTCCCATCCTGGCCACCTAGTTGCTGGAGCTCTTAGGATGCAGCGTTCCATTCCTCCACCTTCGCGATGGACAACTGTTGGATGGTCATTGGTGCAATACGTCTCGCCAACGCATTCCGCACATGCTCGATGGGATTTAAATGGTCAATAGGCGGGCCAATCCTGTCGCCGAATATCCACTCGTTCCCAGACCTCCTCTACCTGCGTTCGATACGTTCACGCACTGCCAACCATAAAAATGAAATCAAGGCCGTATGCACTCCTAAAGTGACGCACATGGGGAAAGCGTACAATGTCACAGTGGCACTGACCAGCGAGTGTATTGTGTTCGAAGTTTTGGAGGTCAGTACGGCCATGCAACACTATACCTCCGCTTACCACAACACCTGGACTGCCAAAATAGTCACGTGAAAAGGCGGAAAAAGGAGAAAAGTACAAAAAGAGAAGAGGACTATTGTACTGTCAGTAGAGAGGCAGTAACGTCAGAACAGTGCGGTAAGCAGAGCACAGTGATTCCGAACGTGTATTACTTATTGTGAGGCACAAATCCATCACCAAAATATTAAACCTTCTAAAACTGTCTATGTCCATTTTGGTGATGTGACTGAACCTGAAACGCGATGGAACATCCACAGCTAAACAAGGACAGGGCAGATCTAATGTACTGACGAGCATTCCGGAGGGCGTTTATAAAAAGTCGCATCAAACCAGCGGAAGGCTATATTCGTGAGTGCAAGCTGCTACTAGCAGTGCAGCTGGAACAGTGGCTGCGTAGAGGGTAGAAAAAAATGCCGTATAAAATCAGGCTGATAGTGCTGTCTGAAGATGACCTAAGCCTAGGCCGAAACCGGTCATTTTAATAAAATAAGCATCGCGATCGAAACTGTTTTTTCTCTGATTTTATACAGATTACAAGATCACTGTTTTTCCATAAATGTTACCAAAATTTTGAAAGAATGCGGTGCCACGTATTTCTGCAGTCGACACTCGAGACGGCACCAGTAGTGATGACTGAAAATAATTGTTGTGAACTAACTTTTAAAGGGAAGATAAAATAACTGTGTGATATACGTAAGAGATGTGCTGGAGTGAAATTTTGCTTAAGTACTGAAGAAAATCGTTTCAGACAAATTTAAGGAACCACCAACTGGTGGACGGATGTGTCAGCACTACCAACACAGACGTCCAGTCGAGCAGTGAGGTTTCTGACTGTGATCCGTCGATCATCTGGCATGGGAGTGTCCTTACGTTGACAGCCGGAGTGGCCGTGCGGTTCTAGGCGCTACAGTCTGGAGCCGAGCAACCGTTACGGTCGCAGGTTCGAGTCCTGCCTCGGGCATGGATGTGTGTGATGTCCTTAGGTTAGATAGGTTTAATTAGTTCTAAGTTCTAGGCGACTGATGACCTCAGAAGTTAAGTCGTATAGTGCTCTGAGCCATTTGAACCATTTTGAACCATTAGTCCTTGCTTTCCGGTATTGCCGGAGGCACAGCTGTGTGTAACGGGTATGCACGCGGGAGGTCCGTCAGGTTTCCGCGACCTTGATGTCATGACAACAGACGCCTTACCAAAATGTTCAGACGTGTGTGAAATCTTATGGGACTTAACTGCTAAGGTCATCAGTCCCTAAGCTTACACACTACTTAAGCTAAATTATCCTAAGGACAAACACACACACCCATGCCCGAGGGAGGACTCGAACCTCCGCCGGGACCAGCCGCACATTCCATGATTGCAGCCCCTTAGAGCGCTCGGCTAATCCCTCGCGGAAGACGCCTTACCCATGGACTCACCGTGCTTTTGTTCACCGCCATGTCTCCGTAGTCAATCTGCAAGCGCCTATGAATATTTGTGATGCTCTGGTTTTCCGCCAAAAGAAACTCAAAGACAGCTCTGTGTTGGAACGGGCCTTCGTTACTTACGCCATTTTGAAGGCTACGTATATCGTCGTCACCTAATGGAATGTAATCAATCCATATGGGCCGAAGCAGGAATATTCCACAGTGACGCACAACAAAATCCACAGTTTTTCTACCGAAATTGGCCGAGAAAATAAATGTGTTGCATTTCTTATTGAACGCCCCTCGTCTGTGTCCGGATGATTTCGGTCAGGTAGTGTAGTTACATTAGGTCTCGCAAACTGACATACGGCCGGGAGAGCAGTGTGCTGACCACACGGCCCTTCATATCCGCATCCAGGGACACCAGCAGTATGAGGATGACACGGCGGCCGGTCGGTACCGTTGGGAGTTCATGACCTGCTCGGGCAGAGTTTAGTTTTTAGTGTAGTTACATTATAAATTTCGTTGCGGCCTGCTCGTAACATTCTCTAATTTTGTCTGACACTGTAGTACAGTGGTTCAAGAAACATCGCTAATTGAGCGCTGGTTGGCTGCGTGTTCCCAGAATCCGCGCGCCGTGTCGGAGTAGGCGGAGACGGGAGTGCGTGGCCGCTGGTCACGCACGTTCCGGGAAGCGGCTTTGTCCTCAGGCGTGAGGAGGACAGGAGATGCGGCGATCCGAGAGGGGGGAGGGGAAAGCGCGCTCGTCGCCTTGACCTTTAGCCGCCACCATGCGTGCGCTCTTCCCGTCCCTCTCTCCCACACTCGTCTCTTTGCTGCCACTCCTCAAGTCGCCGCCAATAGCGGAATCCCCGTCCTAACGTCTTCTCTGTAGGCGAAGGTGAGCACTTTGTACGAGCGTGACTATCAAGTTGTCTGGCAGGCAGAATCTGTTTACAATGAAGATACAACCAGCAACGCTCTTTAGCTTGTGAACAAAACGACTCAGTATTGTAACTAAATTAAGCCATTACGTACTGTGTTACCGAGTGTTGTCATGAACTGAGCCATATGTGAAGAAAACGAGCCTCAAATATCTGAATTTCGATTATTAAAACTCCAAATAACACGTTTTACTTTGTGAATTAACGAAGGTAACCACGTCAGAGTTAGCCAACAAACACCAAAAGAACATAAAACCCGAAAATCTCGTAAATAAATTTTTGAATAACTACCTAAATGGCTGCAGTTTTGTGCAGTAATAAATGTAGCAGCCATATAAAGGCGTACTTGGTCATGAGGATGTCATATTATGACGTTTTATTGAAAATAAACATAGTTTATAGTTCTACCCCATCCAAGACTTCTGGCCGTTTAATATCGTTGATAACCTGTACTGTATTTATAATTCTCAATATGTAACCTTTATCACAGAAACTATATTTAATACGTAATTGATGTAATTGTGTATTTATTTGTGAATGTGTATAACTGATTGTAAATATGGGGTAGCAACGACGAAACGTCAGTAGCTGTGCCGTTGTTTACCTTTGCGTATGGAGAGACTCTGTCGCGTTGCGAGCAGAGAGGAGGCAGAGCAGCTTGAGTCATGAAAGAGTGCGGAAGTGTTTGTTGGGCGCTCCGGTGGAAGCAGCTATGATCGCGCCAGTGTAGGCGCACCTACTGTTAACCCGCGATTATTGAGAGCACGGTCGGAGTGGACAGGCGGAGGACGTTGCAGTTCTAACTAATGCCTGTCTCATAATGATCCGTAGCTCTGGAAACGACTCATAGTTCTCAACCAGCAGCAGCAGAAGCGTCAGCCCAGCATTGTCGTCGGCTACATTTTTCGTTGTCCGCACAGCTACAACATCGTAATACTATTATCTGACAAAGTATAAATAATACTGTACAGGCATTACAGAGTGGCATTCCTTTCGCAAACTCCGAATAACTTTCTTGAACAATAACTTGCAATAGTTAAAACTTGCAGCGAATCTCCCTGTCATTGATGTCAGACATTATTACCAAGCAGAGTCCCTTTTCTTTCCACGCATCACTGACGGACGTAAAAATATGTAAACTAATTAGTTATCTACTGTCAGATTTGTTTATTTGCTAATGACCAGTTTCAGTCTAAATTTTGCTGCCTCTGTAGTTGGTAATTCTTCTCTTTTATAAGAGAGGCTTAACTAATTTGCCAATTTCAGTATTAACTTCAATCACTTAAAGTGACGTAAAATATCACTTGCAAGACTAATAGCTAAACATACAGCACAAATTAAGAGTGGACAGTTTCATTTATTCTGTATTTACCTTAACGAGTGACTTCTGATGGCTTGGTACATACTTTGTTATTCTTGTGCTGAAAGTAAAATGAGTTGTTCATTTGCTTAAAGTAAATCCAGTTCAATCTTTCAATAATTAAAAATAAATTGGTTGCCATTTTCCAAATTTAGCACCACATTACGCTCATGTTAGTGAAAGTCCTGTCCTTTTTTATACGTAACAGGGTTTCAGTTACAGCCAGTTATTTATTTCATCTATTTAAATCATTTAACTTTGCTTTCAAAATTTATCATTTCAATTAAATAATTACAAACTCGTTTCCATCTGATTCATTCATTTTCTCGTGAACCTTTGTGTTCCAGAAAAGCGTGACAACCTTCTGTTACCAAATCAATCTCATTTGCTTAGTTTTCTTTGCCTTGACCCTTCTGAAGATTCTGGATATTCATTGTCCTAGTGGACTGGTGACCGTTTATTTCTCTCCTTTTTGCTGATGAGTACTTTTTGCATTATCAGTATCTTTTCTATAATATTATGTGGTACCCTTTTCCCCCTGTGTTGTTCGTAAGCGATTGCGCTAAATTCCACCCATTTCAAAATTATTAACAGTATTTAGATTAGATTCTTCCTTCAGAAGTGTCTGTGTACACTTGCCTCCCATTAACAAGTATTATTTTCCTTCGGTAACGATAGCCTTACTCACTGTAAAATTTCATTAGACATAAGCGATCACGGTCAATTATATCGCAATACAGTAGGCCAATTAGAAAGGAGAAGGTTACAAGCTGACAGCTGTCAACTTCAAAATTGCCATCTCCAGCGTGTCTTGAACCGACAGCGAGTGAACAGCTTTGCTATGACTGGTTGGCTCTCGAAATATAATGGCGGACGCCATTATTTGCGCGACCTGACACATACCACAACAAATATGTAAATTTACCTCACAAAACCACAGCATACGTGCATGAAAACACATCCTCGCAAGCCGCACGGGGTAGCCGCGCGGTCTGGGGCGTTTTGTCAGTCCGCGCGGCTCCCCTCGTCGAAGGTTCGAGTCCTCCCTCGGGCATGGGTGTGTGTATGTTGTCCATAGTGTAAGTTAGTTTAAGTTAGATTAAGTAGTATGTAGGCTTAGGGACCGATGACCTGCGCAGTTTGGTGCCATAAGACCGTACCAAAAATTTCCAAAATTTCCAAACATCCTCTCAAAACAATAAATTAAATACATGGAATAACAGCTACAATAAAATCTAAGAAGATATGGAAGTAGTAAACAGTTATGGCTACTGTTGATGGTGAAATTAAGAACGTCAACACTGATTGCAAATACACGTTGCAAAAACTACAGCTATTTAAGAGAAGCAAATTCTGAGAAAAGTTCATTACAACGTAAAAAGAAACTTCATACAAAGCAGTTTAAAATGTTTCTAGTCTTTGTAGAGGGGAGTACTTGGCATTGCAGCTTAACTTCATCAGTCATGAAATTGCTGCGGGAACATCCTCTTGCTCAGAAAATGGTTCCCCTGGCGGTCATATTATCCTTCGTATAATTATTTTTGTCACAGGCCGTTTAGACGTACGTAGTTGTTATTGTGTGGATGCAAGTTCATTTGTGCTCGTCAATGATTTCTCGTACACTCACAGCTCCGTTAGCAACGTCCAATGCTCGGTTTGAAAACACTATAAAAATTACTTTGAGGTACAGACCATCCACTTATTGCATTCGCAGTAGCGAATTCACAGGTATGGCGAAAACAGTACCACACAACATAGGTTTGAAAACCTCCTCGAAGACAGTTATACACTGAAGAGACGAAGAAACTGGTACACCTGACTAATATTGTGTAGGTCACCAGCAAGCACGCAGAAGCGCCGCAAAACAACGTAGCTTGGACTCGACCTATGTCTGAAGTAGCGCTGGATGGAAGTAACACCATGAATCCTGCAGTCCATAAATCCGTAAGAGTAAGAGCACAGCACGTTGCAAGACATCCCACTCATGCACAATAATGTTCAAGTCTGGGGAGTTTGGTGGCCAGTGGAAGTCTTTAAACTCAGGAGAGTGTTCCTGGGCCACTCTGCAGCAATTTTGGACATGCAGGGTGTTGCATTATCCTGCTGGAATTGCCCAAGTCCGTCGGAATGCACAGTGGGAATTAATGGATGCATGTGATCAGGCAGGATGCTTACGTACGTGTCACCTGTCAGAGACGTATCTAGATGTATCAGGGGTCCCATATTACTCCAACTGCACACGCCCCACACCATTACAGAGCCTCCATCAGCTTGTACCGTCCCCTGCTGACACGCAGGATCCGTGGATTCATGTGGTTGCCTCCATACCCGCTCCATACAATTTCAAAAGAGACTCGTCCGACCAGATAGCATGTTTCCAGTCATCAACAGCCCAATATCGGTACTGACGGGCCCAGGCGAGGGCTAAAGCTTTGTATCGTGAAGTCATCAAGGGTACACTAGTGGGCGTGCGGCACCAAAAGCCGCTATCGATGAACTTTCATTGAATAGTTTGCACGCTGACACTCGTTGATGGCCCAGCATTGAAATCTGCAGCTATCTGTGGAAAGATTGCACTTCTGTCACGTCGAAAGATTCTCTCCAGTCCTCGCTGGTCCCGTTCTTGCAAGATCATTTTGCGGCCGCAGCGATGACGGAGATTTGATGCTTTGCCGGATTCCTGATATTCACGGTCATTCGTGAAATGGACGCACGGGAAACTCCCCACTTCATAACTACCTCGGAGATAATGTGTCCCATAGCTCGTGCGCCAACTATAAAACCACGTTCATACTCATTTAAATCTTAATAACCTGCAATTGTAGCGGCAGTAACCGACCTAACAACAGTGCCAGACACTTGTCTTATATACGCGTAGCCGACTGCAGCGCGATATTCTGCCTGTTTACATATCTCTGTATTTGAATAAGTTTGCCCGTACCACTTTCTTTGGTGCTTCAGTGTATTGTAACATGCGCTGTACCACATTTAAGTTACGCTGAAGATAATAAGTACAGAGTACATTAGGTCGTGCTACTCAGTTACGTACAGAACAGTTTGGTTCTCACAAGGTGAATCACAGTCGACTGTCACTGCTTTTTACACTAGTACACGAAACTAACAGCACTCACGCATTTTAACATTTTGTTTCATAACGTTCACTTTGGCGTGTAGTCTAAGCCGTGACCGAGAAATAAGAACGCGACCATAAATTTTAAGCGTGATTCTGTCTAGCACGATTACACAGTGTCAACGCACGTACGCCATGATACTGTAACCATCCTGAGTGCATTTCACTGTCCGACTCCAATATCGATGTCGCTCTGGCATCATAGTTCATACAACAATGTTCCACATTACATTTGGTTTCACACAGAGCATTTCACAAAATCATTAAAACGAATATCAAATATACATTGACATTTCTGCACACCCATTCAAAAGAGATTCCTGCAGTAATATAAATAAAGCAAAAAATAATTACATTTCATACAATATAACAAAACAACAAACATTCTAAACCATCAAAGTTACGCGTAAAGAGTAAATGAAGAAGAAGGAAAGTAAGAAGAAAATAAAGGATTTATCTCTCTTAATCAGCAATCTTCATAAGGTGCCGATAATACAGTGTTCCCATTACGTCACTGATACTTCTTGAACGCCAATTCAGTTCATACAATTAGATAAACTGTGCACTTGAGTGTAGCGACATCAGTTAAGTTCGAAAATGATACTAAGCGTCCCAGCAGCAGTGAACGGTAAATCACATACACGAGCGCAAAATTTCGTCACATTCGGGCTGGTTTGGGCGGACGATTTCCTGCAAGAAAATTGAGTTGATGATTGGTAATTCACGGTGCAAGAAGCGAGTAATTCGTAACGTAACAAGGTACAGCTGCGACTTGGAAGAACGTCTGTAGTGCGTTGTGCAGAAGAAGCATCTTACTGTCGTAAAAGAATCCTTAGGTAGCGACTACCTATAATGATAAATCTCAGATCTATGATGGATGGAGATGGAAAGCAAAGAGAGGAGATAAATATAAAAGTCTGGAATCTGAACAGGAAGAACACAGAGAAAAGTGTAAAAGGGAGATGAACTCAGAGAAAAGCGTAAAAAGAATCGTCTTAAGGAAGAAGACAACTGTCGGTGAATCCATAACAGTAGAAGAGGAGGAAGAGAAGTTTAAGACAACACCTCTATGAAGCTGCAGTATCAGTTTCTAGAGGAAGTAGCAATATTGAAAGATGGAGCCTAACAGTTCCGCGCAACAATATAGTTAAAGAAGCAATGAAGGAAACGGAGAAATCGATTAGGATATGGTTTCAGCCTAGACGCAAGTACAGGAACGAATACGATATCAAAAGTCAAGAAGATAGTAACAGAAGAGAAGTGGAAATGGTTGACAAATGTACAGGGGTGCTGGAGGAAGAAAGAAAACCAGCACGAAAGTACTCAATGGAGTGATGAAAAAAACGGAGAGAGGATTGAGTGGAGGCCCCACTAAACTGGATGAAAACAAAAAAGAGAATTGTAATGAAAAAAATTAAAAAGTAGGAGCGAAAGAGTATTTCGAAGCCGTTTAAGTACAGACTGACTTGTGAAGAGTAAACGCCATTGTAGAGATGGATAAAATACAGGAAAAAGAAACTTGAAAGGATTTGATCTGGGCAGAAGTAGAATAAACACTTGACAGACGAAAAGGCAACGGGCATGGACGAGGTGTTAGTAGAAACGGTAAGAACAGCTGGTGCTATACGGAAACAGTGAGTATACAGTGTAGTAACGATAATTTGGAGACAGAAGACAACCACGGAAGACTGGAGCAAAGGAATGATTGTCCCTATCGTAAAAAACTGAAAAAAGGGAGAATTTAAAACTATCACTGTAACTGTTTTCCCCTGTGCGAAAATGTTTCAGAAAATTCCAGAATGAAATTTTCTCTCTGCAGCGGAGTGTGCGATGATATGAAACTTCCTGGCAAATTAAAACTGTGTGCCGGACTGAAAATCGAACATAACAAGGTACAGGTACGACGGTAGCAGACGAGGTACTGGCAGAATTGAAGCTGTGTGGGCGGGTCGTGACTTGTGCTTGGGTAGCTCACTCTGTAGAGCCCTTGCCCGTGAAACGCGAAGGTCCCGAGTTCCAGTCTCGGTCCGGACACAGTTTTAATCTGGCAGGAAGTTTCACCTCAGAAAATTATAGAGAAGACAATAAAGGGAAGACCTGAGAAGAGAATGGCGGAACAGCTTCGGGCTGGGAAGGTCAACGGGAGATCTTATTTCGCGGTAAGGTAGCCACAGGGAAAACATTATGAGTATGGGCAACATTTGCTGATGGCCTTCGTGGATATTGATAAGGTTCAAAAATGGTTCAAATGGCTCTGGCATCTCAGGTCATCAGTCTCCTAGAACTTAGAACTACTTAAACCTAAGTAACCTAAGGACATCACACACATCCATGCCCGAGGCAGGATTCGAACCTGCGACCGTAGCGGTCGCGCGGTTCCAGACTGAAGCGCCTAGAACCGCTCGGCCACCAGCAGCCGGCTATTGATAAGGCATATCACAATAAGTGCTATAGTAAGATATGAGCTCCTTGTCTAGGCCCTGGAGGCCTTATACGGATGCAGTATGAAGCGACATATGTTCGACACACCGCTCACCAGGACGTTTTTCCGGTTTTCTAGAACATGGAACCTCTACTTCACATTCACGAAGCTCCTTAATTGGCATCCCGAGGCTGTCCGCACGCCGTACCAGCCCTCACACCAAGGAAAAGGCCTTGGCGGTACCGGGAATCGAACCCAGGTCCTCCGTGTGGTATCACGTATGGATACCACCCTACTGACGGAGAAATAGAGTGAGAAAGGGGACAATCCTTTTCAAAATCAATATTTGTCTTTTGTCTGACATCTTTCACCTGCTATTTCCCTCTTCTACCTTCCTCCTCCTGGCCTTGTACGGTTAAGACGTACATGTTAATTTAAGTGCGTGTGAATGATAATAACTACCAAACTTATTTCCCACATTATGTAATACTTTATTATTTCATGCTAATGCTATTTGTTATATGTGTTATTTATAGGTTTTCTAATGAAATGCGGTTGGGTCTTACTGCATGAACGGTAATGGCCGGTTTGGACGAAGCTTGCTTACCCGCCATTATGGCTATCTTACTGAATTATCGTAATTATTCAGAACCCACTTGATATTTAATTTATGAAGTTAGATTTGTTAGTGCAAATAATGTTGGCGCACTTGAGGTATTCTGAACTGATCCACGGTCGCGTAAATAAGAAACGAAGCCAGGTATTCCCGAAAGAAATAACACACTGACGCAAAAAACAGATCGCAACACAAAAGAGTTGTGCAACATAAACGAAAGCTGGTAGACGAGTTTCCACAACTTAAAGATGGTGTCTGTTTACATTTTGCACCAGCCGCAGAACAGAAGCGCTAGTAGCGCCACTATGAGGGTGCAAATCAGATTTGATATGAATACACTCTTCAACGGTCGTGAGTGTTAGTTATGTTAGTTACCTTCGAAACTAGACGTGGTGAACTGATGTTAGTCAGCAATGCCTTTAAGGCTAGACAGACACCATTATCAACACCTCAATAAGTTGGAACGGGATCGTGTAATAGAGCTAAGAGAACCTGGATATTCCTTCTCCAATACTGCAGAAAGACTTGACAGCAATGTAGGCACTGTAGGCGGTTGCTCGCAGCGGCGGTCTCGAGAATGTACGGTCGTAAGATGAGGGGGCTCCGGACGGCCAGGTGGCACTACCGACAGGTATGACCATTGTGTTCAGCGTATGGCTCAGGTGCATCGTAATGCATCTGCAGTAACAGTTTCAGCAACAGTTTCCATCACAGTGAGACAACCAACTGTTAAAAATGGGTTACTCCTAGGACAGCTCCAAGCCAGACGCCCGTTAGCGTGCATTCCACTGACCCGAAACCATCGACATTTTCGAGAGCTCATTGAAGGACAGTGTAGAGCTCTGCGGTTTTTTTCTGATAAAAGGTGGTTTGGTTCTGCGTTGATAATAGTGATGGCCGTGTGTTGGTTAGAAGGAGGCAGGTGAGCGCCTGCAACCAACCAGTCTGCGTGCAAGACACACACGACCTGCACCAGAACTTCTGGTCTGAGGTACGATTTCGTATGGCAGGAGGAGCACAGTCGTGGTTAACCCACTTACCATGACCTCAAATTTGTCCATCTGTCGGGTTATTCGACTTCTTCTGCTGCCATTCTTGAACAGCAAGCCTGAGGGTGTTTTCCAGCAGGATAACGATTGCCCACATACCGCTACTGTAACCCAACATATTCTAAAGATTGTCGACATGTTGCCTTGGCCTAACTGTCTACACAGACCGACCAAGCGCAAAAGCACGGAAAACTGGCATCCGGCACCTGTACAACGGAACGCTTGCGCGTTTGCGTGCTTGCATTAAACATTCTGGTAGTTAAACTGTTCAATAATGTACCAACATTTCACATTTGCAATGGCTTATATCGCGCTTACATTAAACTGTGATCTCGTAATGTTAATTATCTACACACATTACCAAGGCAGGCCGGCCGGTGTGGCCGTGCGGTTAAAGGCGCTTCAGTCTGGAACCGCGTGACCGCTCCGGTCGCAGGTTCGAATCCTGCTTCGGGCATGGATGTGCGTGATGTCCTTAGGTTAGTTAGGTTTAAGTAGTTCTAAGTTCTAGGGGACTGATGACCACAGAAGTTAAGTCCCATAGTGCTCAGAGCCATTTTTACCAAGGCAAATGTATTCCGAAATTTCACTACTCTATATTAATTATTTTCCCGTCGGTGTATTTCACGCGAACAGAATATTTTCAATCGATATCCAGTTTAATTCTGCAGTAGAGTTAAAAACTGTTCTTACACCAAAAAACATCATTTTCATCGGATTATTCATGAGAAAAGACGTACTGCGGGTGATGCGTTACATACAACAGCCCAAAAGTTGCTCAGCATACTACTGTCTCCAGACTGACTGCTCATTCCAGACTATCTTCGGACTGCCTGATCTAGTTCTACATTCAGTACTATTTTTGCAGAATGTTCTAGAAGTTACTTTCTTCAAATAAAATGTTATGATGATATCCGGTTGCTACAACAGTGAAAAATTTAAGAAATATTAAATCCTTTTAGAGTTAAAATAACTATGAGAATCAAACAGTAACAAAAGATTTTTTATATAGTCCTGAAATGAAAATCAGAACACCCTAAATATGCCACATTACAAGGTTTGTTTACATATTGCAGTATTAAAATTTTGCATAAAAGTAAATGTGTGATTTCTTGTGAAGTTAACTAAGTTTTTTGAATACACTCATGACTATTTGTCTGATGAATAATAAAGTACAATTTTCCGTAGTTCATATGAAATTTGCAACTTTGGTGCATACATGTGACATTTAGTATAACTTGTGTAAGTGACAAGGAAAGATACCAATTCTTCTTGAACATACGCTTTTGTGAAGTGAAATCTGTAGGATGGTAAATTTTGTAATGATATAGTTTCACATTGTAACTCACAAAAATGTATTATAATATTATAGGCAAAATAGAAAAAGAATACATGTTCTCAAAAATACTTCAGTGTACAGCACACTTAAGTAAATTTCATAAATCCCGTACTTTGCCTTCGAAATCGCAATAAATATGACCAAACTGGAGGTGGAATCGCCTCATTCGATTGACCCAGGGTGGCATCGTGAGGTCTAGATGATCCAGATACTGGTAAGTTGTTGTTTGTTGTAAGGTCGTCGAGAAAGCACCAACTCAGCGATAGTCTTACAAGTTAAAGCAACCATACACGACTTACCCAGTCTTCTCGTCGTTTAGTAGGATCGATGCCCAACTAATAACAAGTGATGTAAAACAAAATTCACACACATTAATAAAAAAAATCACTTTGAGAAATATAGATAGTAGGTCATTGTTTGTATTCATCTCCTTATATAGAAATCCTTATTTGGATTGTAGATGGGATCGCAAGTTTCAGACAGGTGAAAAGAACTACTAGTAATCTACAAACAGTTGTCCCCCCCCCCTCACCCCCCCCCCCGGTAAGGTAGCTGAATGCTCAGCATGACATAATGTCAATCCTACGGGCTTCGCCAATTACCTACACTACGCTATCTTTACGTTACCGTCAGCCCCGCCGCTCAGTTGGATGGTGCCACACGCCGACCCGACAGCACCTCCCCCCCCCCCCCCTGCTGACATATGACATATGAGACTCTCCCCCCTACTTTCATATTGTAACCCAGAGTGGAGTAGGCGCATGGACACGACTCTCCCCGCAACTTTCTATATTGTAACTCGCATGGATACGCGCCTCTTTTCTTTTATGCACTATAACACAGCACGCTGGTTTTTTCCCCACTCCACTGTCTATTGCTTCACACCTCTTAGCTTCCATCAGTATTATTCTTCTTTTTTCCTACACCTTGTTAATAAAAAAAAAAACCTTGCTCGCCTTCTACGAGTGTAATTTCTCGTGTTAATTCCGCCGGAAGGATGACATTTCTGTTGTATTTAAACATGTACCAATAAAGATATTTTGTTCATTTACTCTCTTTCTGGTAAAAAAAATAAAATAAAACAAATCAAACACCTACTTTGAGGGAGTGATTCAGGGATGAAGGGGGGAAGCATCACGGCCAGGCCTCGGGTTGCGACCCCTGCCCGCCTTGTCTTCACCTGCTCGTAACTGACCACTCTACTCTTGTTTTTACACAAAAAAAGGGGCCCGGGGTCAGTTCCAGCCTGGGTCGGAGATTTTTCTCCGCTCAGAGATTGGGTGTTGTGTTGTCCTAATCATCATGATTTCATCCCCATCGACGCGAAAGTCTCCGAAGTGGCGTCAAATCGAAAGACTTGCTAACCGGCGAACGGTCTACCCGACGGGAGGCCCTAGTCACACGACGACATTTTACATACCGCTCAATAAAGTTATATTGTCGGCTGTGTACACTTGATATTGCGAGGGTGAAAACGACAGCTTTATTCTGGGAATGAAGGTGCTGATAATGATTGGATAAATGCTGAATCATCCAATTACCAGATTGTTAGTTAGGTAGTGTTGTAACAAGTCTCTTAGTTCAATATTTCGCCAACATGTGTTTCAGCTATCCTCTAAGTTCAATGTCGCCTCATCTAGTTTCCTTTGCCTTCGACAGTTCGTCAGTTTTGAAGAGGACGGGTAGAAGTGGTCTGGACCGTGCCTCCAGTGGAAACGCTGAGACGACATTCCGGTGGCCCCTGCCACATCACACAGTTCTCAGGTGACAGTTACATAAGTACGGGCGTATTCGCCGTCTTCCAGTGTCAATAGAACCTAGAACACGTGACTGACGCAGCCTCCGTAAGAAGCTGGTGGCTGAAGACGCGTATCGAGTATCCAAAACACAGGGTCGTGTACATCGTCTGCCAGGAGGGTATTCAAAAGGAAGCATGTTGGCTAATAGCGCACGCTCCGTATTACGCGTTTTGATAAAAACTCTGCTGTATTCATACATTTCTTTTTTAAAAAATCATCGAAAGGTAATGACTCTTTTACTAACTTATTATTCTTTAATATTGGACTCTCGAATATGTCTTCTTTCCCATTATACCAATATTTTTCTTTGGAAGTATAAAGAAAAATATGGAGAAGGATTTAAAATTCAGGGAGAAAAAAAAAGAAACGGTGACATTTGTCGATGACATGGTAATTCTGTCAGAGACAGAAAGGTCACATCGTAATACTGTCAGAGACAGCAAGGGACCTGGTAGAGCAGTTGAACGGAACGGACAATGTCTTCTAAGAAACATGTAAAATGAACATCAACAAGAGGAAAACAAGGTTAATGGAACGTAGTCGAGTTAAATCAGGTGATACTGACAAAAATGGATTAGGAAACGAGACGCTTAAAGTAGTAGATGAATTTTGCTACGAATATTTACTAGTGCACGCAGCTAAATGTATCTCTTTGCATTGTAAATGTTTATTGCACATTTTTGACATCTTCGTAAATGTCATTTTCGAGTGTGTTACGATGATTTCAAAGTGGATCTCGGCCAGAAACTAGTCATCGAATTAATAAAAAGTAAAAATTAGCACCTTGGACTAGTTTTTATTTATGCTGATTAACAGAGGTTGCTGACCCAAGAATGCTAGAAATTCGTAAAAGGACTATAGTGTTCGTTTCAAAACACTTCTAAAACGTTTCTGGTTCCGTACCGATCCAGTTGAAGATTATTTTAAATGAATGATGTGATTCTGTGAACATAATCCACGACTTTTATTTTCCATAGCCACGTTACTAGCGGAAGTGGGACGCACTGTGTATAACTGCTTTTGCGGATTGACATTTTTAACTCTGAACTTCATGTGCCGTAAATATACACTACTGGCCATTAAAATTGCTACACCAAGAAGAAATGCAGATGATAAATGGGTATTCATTGGACAAATATATTATACTAGAACTGACATGTGATTACATTTTCACGCAATTTGGGTGCATAGATCCTGAGAAATCAGTACCCAGAACAACCACCTCTGGCCGTAATAACGGCCTTGATACGCCTTAGCATTGAGTCAAACAGACCCAGGATGGCGTATACAGGTACAGCTGCCCATGCAGCTTCAACACGATACCACAGTTCATCAAGAGTAGTGACTGGCGTATTGTGACGAGCCAGTTGCTCGTCCACCATTGACCAGTCGTTTTTAGTTGGTGAGAGATCTGGAGAATGTGCTGGCCAGGGCAGCAGTCGAAGATTTTCTGTATCCAGAAAGGCCTGTACAGGAGCTGCAACATGCGGTCGTGCATTATCCTGCTGAAATTTAGGGTTTCGCTGGGATCGAGTGAAGGGTAGAGCCACAGGTCGTAACACATCTGAAATGTAACGTCCACTGTTCAAAGTGCCGTCAATGCGAACAAGAGGTGACCGAAATGTGTGAGCAATGGCACGCCACACCATCATGCCTGGTGATACGCCAGTATGGCGATGACGTATACACGCTTCCAATATGCGTTCACCGCGATGTCACCAAACACGGATGCGACCATCATGATGCTGTAAACAGAACCTGGATTTTTCAGAATGAAATTTTCACTAAGCAGTGGAGTGAGCGCTGATATGAAACTCTCTGGCAGATTAAAACTATGTGCCGGACCGAGACTCGAACTCGGGACCTTTGCCTTTCGCGGGAAGGTACTTTCAGGAGTGCTAGTTCCGAAAGGTTCGCAGGAGAGCTTCTGCAAAGTTTGGAAGGTAGGAGACGAAGTACTGGCAGAAGTGAAGCTGTGAGGACGGGGCGTGACTCGTGCTTGGGTAACTCAGATGGTAGAGCACTAGCCCGCGAAAGGCAAAGGTCCTGAGTTCGAGTCTCGGTCCGGCACATAGTTTTAATCTCCTAGAAAGTTTTCAGAACCTGGATTCATCCGAAAAAATGATGTTTTGCCATTTTTGCACCCAGGTTCTTCTTTGAGTACACCATCGCAGGCGCTCCTGTTGTGATGCAGCGTCAAGGGTAACCGCAGCTATGGTCTCCGAGCTGATAGTCCATGCTGCCGCAAACGTCGTCGAACTGTTCGTGCAGATGGTTGTTGTCTTGCAAACATCCCCCTCTGTTGACTCAGGGATCGAGGCGTGGCTGCACGATCCGTTACAGCCATGCGGATAAGATACCTGTCATCTCGACTGCTAGTGATACGAGGCCGTTGCGATCCAGCACGGCGTTGCGTATTACCCTCCTGAACCCACCGATTCCATATTCTGCCAACAGTCATTGGATCTCGACCAACGCGAGCAGCAATGTCGCGATACGATAAACCCCAATTACAATAGGCTACAAACCGACCTTTATCAAAGTCGGAAACGTGATGGTACGCATTTCTCCTCCTTACAGGAGGCATGACAACAACGTTTCACCAGGCAACGCCGGTCAACTGCTGTTTGTGTATGAGAAATCAGATGGAAACTTTCCTCATGTCAGCACGTTGTAGGTGTCGCCACCGGCGCCAACCTTGTGTGAATGCTCTGAAAACTAATCATTTGCATAATACAGCATCTGCTTCCTGTCGGTTAAATTTCGCGTCTGTGGCACATCATCTTCATGGTGTAGCAATTTTAATAGCCAGTAGTGTAGTTCCGTACCGATCCAGGTGGAGATCAATTTAAATAAATACAGTGATTCTATGAACATAATCTACGACTTTTATTTTCCATAGCCACAGCTCTAGCGGGTGGGACACACTGTGTATAACTGCTTTTGCGGATTGACATTTTGAGATCTGAACTTCATGTGCCGTAAATACACATTTAAAAAATCAGAAAAATCCGATTGCTGGGTGACGTCGTCGTCAGTGCGTTTGCAGCAGGGACGCGCCGGCAGCGGAACTTGGAGCAGAGTGCTGTTACCTCCAGTGTACAAGAAGCGGGAACTACTGTGGATTGTGCAGCGTAACGCCTCCGGCCGTGGCCCGTTAGCGGAGCGGCTGAGACTCACCAGTGAGGCCAGAGGTGGCCGCCCTCTGCAGGGCGTTTTCTCGGGCCCAAACAATGTAGCGGGGCCCACACCCCGCACCCCGCACCCCGCACCGCGCACCTGCGCTCGCAGCCGCTGCTCTGTCGACATCCGCGAGAGGCGAAGGGTCACTGCCGAAACCCCCTCCAAACCATCACCCGGCCATGGCTTTCCCGGATACAGACTTTTTGATTGTGCGGTCATTTCTGTACTGCCAGCGTGTAGGACCTCCGTCATTGGATGTGTAAATCTCTTACGAGAAGCGTTCAGTAAGTAACGCAACACATTTTGCTTCTCAGATGACTTCGGATGGAATAAATGCGGAATTTGTTGTGGAACATCGTGGAATACTGACGTTCCAGCCCACATAGTTTAATGAAGTTCCAATAGGTGGTGGTGCTCTACGCAACCTTCAAAGTGGACTCTGTGTAACGGAGACGCGTTTCAAGCAGAGAGCTGTCATTCGTCACTGACTTTCTTTAGGGGAAAAAGCAGATCATAGCAAATATTAATAGGCGCCTGCCGAATATTTGCGGAAACCTGGCAGTGAATAAGAGTGAGCCGTGACGCGGCTGGCGCCAGTGTTCTCGCACTTAGAATGGCATTGCTGCCATCGATTATAGGGTCATCATCTTTGCCTTCCGCGATTCACGCCGGTGGTCGGGTGGTTAACGGAGAGAGAAAAAGAGACAGCGTAGTGGATATTCGCAGGGTCGGAAGTGGCTTGTTGAAGTATACCGCGATGCCTGTGGTACGACGCCTGTACGCTATGGGCAGGGTCAGAGAGAGATCCCGGCAGTGACATGATGGGACCTCGGGTTTGGTATCGCGGTGGTGCACTGTTGTGTTTTGGGGCTTTTCTGCTGCGAGGGCATGTATAGGTTCTTCTTACTGGGCATTGAAATTGAGATGTGTCTTAGGCGTACCGAGGGAATGTGTGATTCTCGCCGCTGTTGCATGTGAAAACGCTTCGTCTGCCTTGTGTCTGTACAGGAAATTATGTAAAGTAAATAGCTGATACCTCGGCGACGTGTTGCTCTCACGCGTTGTTGAATATGTTTCGGAATTACTGAATGGTGAAGATATCCCACGTGTAAAGCAAATGAAGCCATTAGCGCCATACTGAGGTACTGTTTTATTCTGCTTAAATCTGTGTTAGTTATATGTGCATTTATATTCCCTTCTTTAGTTGCAGAAGTTATAGATGTGTGTAAAAAGAGAGCTATGTGGAAAGGGATGTAAAGTTGAAACCCTTCCAATAAGTGAATACACTCGAACTCTGTATTACTAAAGGTGTCTTTTGATACCAGCACCTACCTTGGGTAATAAGTGTTATTCGGAGATTGTCATGGTACTGTAAGTAATTATTATACACAAAATTGTTTATTCTGATTATACTAAATTGCAGATGTAATGTCGGTTGTGTGCCGCTGTAAATTACTACTGTCTCCTCTGTGTGGCAGCCTAGCATTGTCAGTGGCTTCGATCATTATTCCTATCATATTTCGAGTTTTGTATTCGCGGGTTTGCTTAAGCTGACACTGTTGAGTTGTAAGACCTATAAACAGGCAAGTCAAACTGAGTATTCTATGAGCTCAAGACGATATCCTATTACGTGGTACCTTAGTTTGTTATAGGTTAGAAGTATTTTACGTGTTATTGATATTCTGCTGTTTGCTTTGTCTAAAGAGGAACTAGTTCTGTGAAGTAGTCGTTTATATTTTATTAGTGTGTTACAGGTTGTGCCTTTTCATGTTAACTGTTTCTAAGAAGCTACCAATGACTCTGTGTATGTTGCAGGTAGCTGAAACTGACGTGTTCACGGCGGTCGCGTCCTGACCTGGTTGACAGTGGTCCTTTGTACTACTTTTTACTACTGCACATCCGGCTATCCTCCTTCAGTACATCTGTCTCGCTTATATCGTTACTACGTTTGTCGAGTCGAATTAGGGCTTACTGTAATCACCTTATATGTTGAAGTTAAGTATTTCCCTTGCCAGGGCGCGAACCTTCGTGGATATAGTCGTATTCTCATCTGGAAAGATTGATAGTGTTATACATTTGGTCTCGTCACATGTATGATTATTTATCTTGTTATATTTAATGTCAGTAAAATGTGTTAGCGAGGTCAGAATTAGGACGTTGTATTATCCTCTTGTGGAAACAAATTTAAGTGATTTTATTCCTTTTTTAAGTAGCTTTTAGATGCGTACATTTTGCCTCCATATTTGGTATTTTTATGGCTTCCACGTTAGTTAAAATTACAATAAAGGTAAATTTGGCAACGGAGGGTTTCGTGTATTTATTAGTTGCTGAGTGGATCCTAAGTTAAGTGCAGGAACCCTACCAAAGAGCACGGTCACTCGTTGGGCGAGGCGCCTGCCATCGTCGCAATAAACTCACGCCAACCTGTCCAATCTCCCGACGACAAATAGCTGTGATTCCGGAAATGCTGGAATGTGCGAACACTCTCATTCGATCTCTGTCGGTCCATCATGGCTAGGGGACATCGGCTGGTTAAGAAATTTTCAATGCCAATAAAATTCGCGTACAGCCTTGTACTTTAAGATATTATTTTATTTTATTCTGAAGGCTACCAGTTTCAGCATTTCATTATGCCCTCTTCAGGCCCCATATGCATCTGTCCAATAAACGAACTTGTCTTATAGTGCCATAAATCACTGGATATCGTGAATTCAGTCGTTATACAATTGCTTCATTCGAAGACGGTACAGCAACTGAGCACACCTGCAGTCCATGAATGTGGTCAAAGGTAGTCCCACCGAGTCAAAAGATAAAAGAATGTGTATGGCATAAACAATTTGGCGAATAGTTTAAATCCCTTACTATCGAAGTTAAAACTGACATTTTACTGCAAAGCATTTTCACGCTCCCAGTCAGTTTCAACAGATAACTGTGCATTGTTGTTTATAAAAATATATACCTGCGTGCGCGTGAATGTTTCTTAAATCAGCCAAGAACTATTTTCGAATTTTGCTAACAACGTTTCTCCTAGCCTATGTCGATCCGGATGTTTATTAGAGCGTCGTGTAAAAACCTGACCTAAGTCGGCAAATAACTTCACAAGGTTTTTACTAACAATGTTAAACAACATGTTGTCTTTACATAATGCCATTAGTAACAACACGGAGATTTTGGACACACTTCGAGCTATTGGTATAGTTGAAGTGGAACTAGCAAGTGACCTTACAAATAGGGATGGAGATTATTTCTGTTTGAACCCTCCTCTGTCTTTGGTCAAACAGCAGAGGGTCAAAGTTAAAGCTACTTTATCTGGTCATTATTATTATTCACTATCGGTGTCTTCTGACGTTAGCCCCCTTTGACTGTGTGGCAGCACTAGTGCTTATAGTGTGCATGCATGCGTGCGTACGTGTGTGTGTGTGTGTGTGTGTGTGTGTGTGTGTGTGTGTGTGTGTGTGTTTGTGTGTGTGTGTTTGCGCACTGTGTTTCGGCATTTTTAATGCTCTGCATACCAAGGTTTTAAATCTCTTTGAACAGCGATCTCCCGTCTCAATTGTACTTTGAGTACCGCGTTGCATTTACGTAAGTTGATGAACATTTCATACGGCGGGAGAAATTCAAATTTCAAATGTGGTATCGGCTAAATTTTTACATTTGTAGCAATGTAAGTGATTAAGAATATAAGAACATACTAAAGCGCAGTGAAATACAATCTGGTACCTTGGACGAACTGAACGTGAGTATGAAGGCAGTTGCTTTTCAGTCAGTTGATGATGTCTCTTACATTTGTTGCTCCATCATTTTCCCATTCCTCCTTAAGCTCATTAACAATTACTATGTCATGTCATGCGATGACTCTTGTTGTGTAATCGTGTTGGATTTCTCACAGTGTATGGGATACTCTCCAAGGGTGGTTATGCTCTATAGCTGGGAGCCTTGACATGTTGTAGTCGTTTCAACTGGCAGCCTATCATTACGCCACTTTTCAAGTGATTTTAACGTAAGTGCTGTAAATTTTGTGGATAAAGCTTTACAAAATTCACTTCTCATTTTTAGTTGGTTGGTGTTAGGGGTACTTGGCACTCTACTCAAACCAGAGGGACTAGTATTTTACAAACTTCTGTAATGGCGGCATTCACTACGTTCCCATGCGACACATCTTCTGAAAGTCGAAAACCGAATTTCGGAAACCGTTTTTCGCTGTCATGTTTACATGTTAAGGTCTGAAGCGGATTTGCAAGCCCAGCTAAATATGACTCCTGGAAAACAGCTGATCCAGTTGTGATTCAGTCATCACAGTCCTAATTTCTCTTCACTTAAATATTACAGCTAGACAGCTTCGTGCTGTCTAATATTTCTGAATCCCCTTCACTGCACAATAAGTCCGTATTAACCGGATATTATGAGAACAAGACGAAACGTGACAGCCCAAGAACATATCAAAACCGGTTGCGTTTACATGGGAGCGAAAACTGATTACGGAATTGGAAAATCGGGAACTAGAAGCGGAATTCCAGAATCGTTTTTGAAGTGTTTACATGACGACCCAAGAGCGGCATTGGGAAATCGGTTTACGAAATCCGGTTTTGGGAGTCCCATGTAAATGGGTTGGTGATTGCCTCAACAGATTTCAGCCCCATCGGTACATTACACCCTCTCAGGCTGAGGTTGTTTATGTAGAGGTTTGAGCTATCCTGGCGATCTGGTCGGTCAGGCCAAGTTTCCCCTGTCTCGGGGATAGACAACGTTCGCCCGCCACGCCTAATTGCGTTCGATGGAGCATGTCCACAGCTTACGGTTACTAAGGACAGGTGACGCTCACTGACTGCAGTCTGGGAAACCCCGGTCTTTGCAAAGCCGATTTCAGCTATTTAGGCTGATATCCCTGAGCTGCTTGCATTCAGAGGCAATTTACTGCGGACGCAGAGACCATTGCCTTCCTACTTCGGGAGAAAAAAATGCTTCATCGAAATAATTACGTTTCTTAGGTTTATGTATGTCAGCAGGTAAAAAACGGAACCCTGCCGGGATTACTTTGTTGTCCGTGTGTCTGTACTCTCTTTTTCAGGAACGGGTAGAAGTATCAAGTTTAAATTTATGTCAGACGCTAGTTTGTATGGTACCTTGGCAGGTTAAAAAAATTTAGCTTCTAAACCAACGCAATCTGCCTTTTATGTCGTATACTTTGATACTCGACAGCTCATTCATCAAAACTTGTAGGGTTCTTCCGACTGGTCTAGAATCAGAAGCTACGTTTCGTAATAAAAGTAAAGGAAAAAAATATCCGAAAATTGTTAATTTGTAATTATGTCACATCAAAATATTTTTTCGCCATCTGTTGTCCGTCTCTGTGTCTAATCGTCTGTTCCATTTTTCTTCGGAACGGGTAGAGGTATCAAATTGTAATTTATCTCAAGTACTAAGGTCTGCAGTACCTTGGCCATGTAAAGCATTTAAGCTTCTAAATCAAAGAAATCGAAAGATACGGCCATTCATGTCCTGTAGTTTGATACTCGCAAACGCGCTCATCGAAATGTACAGATAAACTTTCGAGGTCTATATATACAGTTAATTTTCTACGGCACCCTGAGATCGCTAGTTCTGCTGGCACTAGCCCGATCGTTCCTTCACAATTAGTCTCGGCTAGTTCCATTTAAGTAAGAAGTGTAGATACGGTCACATTAACGCCACTTATTCCTACGGCTTATAAACCATACACACCAGCAGAATTTTTTTCCAACCGGAAGATAACCATAATACGGGTAAGATTAACAGGAACCCAATTTATTCAACTTTACTGTACCTTCAGTATACAGTGAACTTGTCCTTTTCCTTCTGTTTGGGAAAACAGCGTAGTAATGACTCATTCACACCACGTAATGATCACAGCTCACGATGTCAGTTACCAGTATGACATACAGTTTTATAACATTCAGTTTTCTTTTAGGGCCAACGGCCTTGCCGCTGTGGTAACTCCTGTTCCCGTCTGATAACCGAAGTTAAGCGCTGTTGGGCTGGGCTAGCACTTGAATGAGTGCCGAGCGCTGTTGGCATGCGGGGTGTACGCAGCCCTTATGAGGCAAACTGAGGAGCTACTTGATTCAGAAGTAACGGCTCCGGTCTCGGAAACTGACATACAGCCGGGAGAGCGGTATCCGCATCCAGTGACGCCTATGGACTGAGGATGACACGGCGGCCGGTCGGTACCGTTGGGACTTCAAGGCCTGTCCGGGAGGAGTTTAGTTTTCTTTTAGGACAGCGTAGTGAACTGACCCGCATGCATGGCCGAGTGCTTTAAAGCACCGCTTCCTTGATACAGGGAGGTGAACCCGCCGCGGATCACGTCCACCGTGAGGGTTAACAACGAGAGCTGGTCAGACAGCCACCCTGACAGTTTCCCACACTCCACTAGGTGAATAACGGGTTGGTACCCAGGTACAACCTCAGATATACGCTACACAAACATTTAGCAAACGTACCCACACTCGAAACATCATGAGATGTGCATTACATGCAGGCAGAAGGGGGTGCACTAATTCCATACTGGGTGAGGTTGGGAGGCGGGGGAGGAGGGTGAGGGTGAAGGACGTAATGAAGGGCATCCTGCGAATAACAGCCACTAACATAGCCTGAACACTTATAACAATGTCGATGCCGTAGAGAAAAACGGGACAAGGCGGAAAAGATGAGGAGATACACGGGAGTGTTGTGAATGCTAATAACTTAATGCCAAACAACGCAACAGTCGCTAGTAACATTTATTGGTTCGAACGTCTTACTCGCGCCGCATTGACAATCTTGGTTTATTAAAGAAAAGCTGATAACCTTAGCTTTAAGACACGAATGCGTAAAAATCTACACCCTCCCTTGTTGCTGCTATATAACTAGATAATCCACCATCTGGTGAGCAAGATGTATGAGACAGGCGAAATACCCTCAGACTTCAAGAAGAATATAATAATTCCAATGCCAAAGAAAGCAGGTGCTGACAGGTGTGGAAAGGGGAGCGAGTGAAATCGTCAAAACATCTCGTGAAAGAAATATATGCTTAGTAGTGACATTGTGCAGCGTATTTTGTTTGTCATTCTGTTATAAGCAGTATGTATATGGACATGGCTTGTTGCACTAAAATGCTTTACGTTTTTAAATCTTTTAGCGGTGACAAAGCTTTTATGAAGCGCTATTTTTATCCACTTACCATCTTGTGCGTAAGGTTAGCGTAAAATGAACATGTTTCACAACAAAAACATTTTAGGCTGCAATTTCTTACAGACTTGAAGATGAAAGCACAGTCTGTTGAAATCGGTTGTCTTAAATAAAGAAATATTTTATACGTTTTTGACGGTTGAAAGGTCTGTAAGAATATGAAATAATTTCTTGTTGGGAAGCGACCGTCGAGATATTCGCGGCAATGATTTAAAGAAAGAAAAAAAAAAAGTTCAGATGTGTGTGAAATCTTATGGGATTTAACTGCTAAGGTCACCAGTCCCTAACAGTCCCTAAGCTTACACACTATTTAACCTAAATTATCCTTAGGACAAACACACACACCCATGCCCGAGGGAGGACTCGAGCCTCCGCCGGGATCAGCCGCACAGTCCATGATTGCAGCGCCGTAGACCGCTTGGCTAAAAAGGAAGGACAGAAACGTCAGTTATACACTACTGGCCACTAAAATTGCTACACCACAAAGATGACGCGCTACAGACATGAAATTTAACCGGCAGGAAGAAGATGCTGTGATATGCAAATGATTAGCTTTTCAGAGCATTCGCACAAGGCTGGCGCCGGTGGCGACACCTACAACGAGCTGACATGAGGAAAGTTTCCAACCGATTTCTCATACACAAACAGCAGTTGACCGGTGTTGCCTGGTGAAACGTTGTTGTGATGCCTCGTGTAAGGAAGAGAAATACGTACCATCACGTTTCCGACTTTGATAAAGGTCGGATTGTAGACTTTCGCGATTGCGGTTTATCGTATCGCAACATTGCAGTTCGCGGTGGTCGAGATCCAATGACTGTTAGCAGAATATGGAATCGGTGGGTTCAGGAGGGTAATACGGAACACTGTGCTGGATCCCAACGGCCTCGTATCACCAGCAGTCGAGTTGACAGGCATCTTATCCGCATGGCTGTAACGGATCGTGCAGCCACGTCTCGATCCCTGAGTCAACAGTTGGTGACGTTTGTAAGAGAACAACAATCTGCACGAACAGTTAGACGACGTTTGCAGCGGCATGGACTATGAGCTCCGTGACCAAGACTGCGGTTACCCTTGACGCTGCATCACAGACAGGAGCGCCTGCGACAGTGTTCTCAACTACTAACCTGGGTGCACGAATGGCAAAACGTCATTTTTTCGGGAGAATCCAGGTTCTGTTTATAGCATCATGATGGTAGCATCCGTGTTTGGCGACATCGCGGTGAACGCACATTGGAAGCGTGTATTCGTCATCGCCATGCTGGCGTATTACCCGGCGTAATGGTATTCGGTGCCATTGGTTACACGTCTCAGTCACCTCTTGTTCGTACTGACGGCATTTTGAACAGTGGACGTTACATTTCCGATGTGTTACGACCCGTGGCTCTAGCCTTAATTCGATCCCTGCGAAACCCTACATTTCAGCAGGATAATTCACGACCGCATGTAGCAGGTCCTGTACAGCCCTCCATGAATACAGAAAATTTCGACTGCTGCCCTGGCCAGCACATTCTCCAGATCTCTCACCAATTGGAAATGTCTGGTCAATGGTGGCCAAGCAACTGGCTCGTCACAATACGCCAGTCACTACTCTTGATGAACTGTGGTAACGTGTTGAAGCTACATGGGCAGCTGTACCTGTACACGCCATCCAAGCTCTGTTTGACTCAATGCCCAGGCGTATCACGGCCGTTATTACGGCCAGAGGTGGTTGTTCTGGATGCTGATCTCCCAGGATCTATGCACAAAAATTGCGTGAAAATGTAATCGCATGTCATTTCTAGTATAATATATTTGTCCAATGAATACGCGTTTGTCATCTGCATTTCTTCTTGGTCTAGCAATTTTAATGGCCAGTGGTGTAGTTACCATTTTAACATGTGAACCTCGTAACTCTTCACTGTGTTCCGTTCCTCCTTCAAGTGATCCAGTGCTGGGTGTGGTGAAGACATATCTGCACTGTATTTTATCGCAAATGTAGCACGGCAGCTACCATCTGGAAGCCAGAATAATTTTTTCCCTCCACGGTTATTATGCGCACCAGAGCGTGTCCATCTGATGGCACGACTATAAACAGCGAGGGATAAGCGAGTGCTTAGTAACGGTGCGTAATTAAGTGGACGACAGCACACGCCGGGGAAAGGCGAACAGAGTGCAGGCCGAGGGAAGCTACACGGAAGCCGCCTCTGCTCCCGTCTATCTCAGCGCCGTCCACAAAAGTCTCCACGGCACGCACGCAATTTAATTTGAGAATGCGCGTCTCCCATGCAATGAACAAAAACACTTCTCATGACGCATAGCGCGCCTTGCGTTTATTGCAGATGCATCTTATTACTACTGAACGCATACCCCACTGCACAGTACAAAGTCGCAGATGCCGCTTGCGTATCTAACGGCTCCCAGGGTCCACGAAAATATGATTTGCAATGTTTCATATAATCGTCGAACGAAATTAAAAATTTAAAATGCTGTCATAATCTATTTATTAAGAGATATGCATTTAAGTTAGAGGTTTGACACAGTAAGACAAGTCTTGCAGTTTGAATCTGTGTACGAGGTGTGTGAGAAAGTAATGACACTTACCAACACTGCGATCGAATTGGCAAAACTGTGTTCTTTTACTCGTGCAGACCGGTGTGTGGCCCTTTCCAGATGCTCAGTACGAGTTTCGGCTCACTCCAGCCATGACGTAGTTCCTGAGAGCGCCATCAGTGATGCTGTGTTTTTGTTATGTGTTAGGAAAATGGGGCAGCGGAATTCAGAGTAACGTTACGCCATCAAGTTTTGTGTTACACTTGGGGAATTCGCAAAGGTTGCATGGGGGCTTTATTAAATAAATTTTATAATTATGCAAATAATTTTTTTACTGTCTGTCCGGTTACGCAGTCTCTCGTAAACGGTTGGCCCTGACTAGTATTATTACGCAATCTGACTGCATGAAACAACAACAAAGAATGTAAAGAAAATTTCAGTTAATACAATTAATTAATTAAGTCCCCAGCAACTATAAAACCTACGAAGCCAACAAGGCACAAGTGTAGCTGTTCTGTGTGTGGAAGTGTGACTCAACGTACACATCTGGCACGGTTCTTCTTCAACAAGACAAGAAATTTTAAATACCATTTATACTGACGTGATAAAAAAAATTAGAAATACGATAATTGTGCAAAAAAACCAAAATTACACTCTAATACAAGAACACAAGCCAGATGCTTTGTTGACTGAACCTGTAATGATGCATTCTTTGAAACACACAAATAAATAAAGAACATAGCGCTTTATTACCTTCATATATATTGACGAAATGCACTCTGATCATTACAATATCTCCATTAGAATAACATCTGCTATCTCTCCCATCAAATAACTGCATAAAACATGGAACAAACACTCCCTACTACTACATATCCACTCCGAGTTCACGACAAACAGTGTCCACCACAACCTCTCGGCAAGAACTGCCTGCCGCTAACTCTCAAAAAGCACTGCCAGTGGAGGCGGCGGAACAAAACTCTCTGGCGCGATCTCTGGCGCTGTGGCTCAGTGTAGCCACCTTTCATATGTCCTTCCTCCACGGGCTAGAATTTGATGGTATTTTTGCCAGCATTGGTGGTGAAAATACCACCAAATTCGTCAAAAAAAGTACAGACAAAAATAAAAGATAATATTAATATGTAAATATATGATATTGGCTTTGCACTGACCTTACAATAGCCTAATACATAAAATACAGTAAGGAATACAAATTCTTTCATACATATGACTTTACATAATAGTTTACACAAATATCATGTGGTTAAACAATTCAATCGATAGCGTCAGCAATGACGAATATGAGCAGGTAAGAGTTTTATAACTTTTCATAAACAGTAATACACAAAAAATCAGTTTATACAAATATTCACATAAAATGCTTTCATAACAAGTAGTTGACAGTTCCAGCAGTAGCACCCAGCATTGTGGAACAGGTGCAGATTCCAACAGGTGACATCATTTCAGTAGAAGCAGTTCATCAGTGGCACCCAGCAATGTCGAGTAGGTGCAGACTCGAACAGGTGACATCATTTCAGTAGAAGCAGTTCATCAGTGGCACCCAGCATTATGGAATAGGTGCAGACACCATCAGGTGACATCATTTCAGTAGAAGCAGCCCATCAGTGGCACCCAGCAATGTTGAGTAGGTGCAGACACCATCAGGTGACATCATTTCAGTAGAAGCAGTCCATCAGTGGCACCCAGCAATGTTGAGTAGGTGCAGACACCATCAGGTGACATCATTTCAGTAGAAGCAGTTCATCAGTGGCACCCAGCAATGTCGAGTAGGTGCAGACTCCAACAAGTGACATCATTTCAGTAGAAGCAGTTCATCAGTGGCACCCAGCATTGTGGAATAGGTGCAGACACCATCAGGTGACATCATTTCAGTAGAAGCAGTCCATCAGTGGCACCCAGCAATGTTGAGTAGGTGCAGACACCATCAGGTGACATCATTTCAGTAGAAGCAGTTCATCAGTGGCACCCAGCAATGTGGAACAGGTGCAGACTCCAACAGGTGACATCATTTCAGTAGAAGCAGTCCATCAGTGGCACCCAGCAATGTTGAGTAGGTGCAAACAGCAACAGGTGACATCATCTCAGTAGAATCAGTTCCATCAGTTGCACCCAGCATTGTGGAACAGGTGCAGACACCATCAGGTGACATCATTTCACCAGAAGCAGTTCCATCAGTGGCACCCAGCAATGTTGAGTAGGTGCAGACACCATCAGGTGACATCATTTCAGTAGAAGCAGTCCATCAATGGCACCCAGCAATGTTGAGTAGGTGCAGACAGCAGTCCATAATATTCACTATCACTGATCACACTGTTCATCAGTTTATAAGCAGAAAGTAAACATGTCCTATTGGCACCAATTATGTAGAAAAAGTACAAGTAACAATCCATAATATTCACTATCACTGATCACACTGTTCATCAGCAGAAATTAAACATGTCCTAGTGGCACCAATCATGTAGAAAAAGTACAAGTAACAGTCCATAATATTTACTATCACTGATCACACAGTTCATCAGCAGAAATTAAACATTTCTAAGTGTCACACATCATGTTGAAAAGTGCAGGTAACAGTTCATAATATTCACCATCACTAATCAGACAGTTCAAGCATGAACAATAGTTTGAATGCACATACAAATGCTTTTACAATGCTCTTACACTAAACATACAAATCATAACAAACACATAAATGATATCAGATAATTGTCATATTGCTATTACAAATACACAAACATCAGTAAACCTATAATATTTATGGGTGTCAGTGCAAGCCACTACAAACAAATAAAATAATATTTAGGAGATAGGTGGGTAGGATTAGGAAAGGAAAACACACAAAACACACTCATTCATCTTTCATCCACATTAAGTACTACTGTGTAATTGAATAGTGTTACTGTGTAAATGCAATTCTGTCAAAATTTGATGTTCATCATGTGTATCAAGTGGTAGTGTCAGCAATGTATAACAGTCAATAATAGTTAAGTCAACGTCATAGTCATCATGTCAAGACCAATGTTTGCCAAGCCAGATCAAAATGTACGGTTGCTGAACAACTGTCAGTGTGCCAAGATATGCAACTTCCTCTCTCCAAAAAAAAGTACATACTGCTTGGTGATTTAACAAAGTGTGTGTAGACAATCTTCCTTCCATTTTAGTGTTCTAGTCTGCTATCTTCATCGTCCTTGTTCCATACAGACCAACAAAAAAAAAAAAATATGCACCTCACTTATTTTACCTCTTATACACTAAAACTCCAATCAACTTCATATAATCTCAATACCTCAATAATACCTCTTCAATACGTCGATACATATAAACCTTATTGCCAGTATCATTTCACTTTCATAACAACTCTTTCCTCTAGTCAGTCTCCTCGAACAAGTACAGATAAAATCCTAATGCAAACCTCCTCATCCCATACAATCCGAAGACACACTGTCAACACACAACCTCTGTGTAATCCATCTGACCAAAATCTTCTACTCATTATGAATTATAAACAAAGAATGCATACATGACCTCTAACAGACTTAGTTCGAATAACTCTCAGTAATTAAGTACGATTACGGAGTGTGAATGATCCTAATATTTCACAGTGTGTACATCACTTCAAGAATTATGGCAAACAGAAGCAAACATGTGGAGTATTTCTTGTGTCAAGTGTCACTTCCTATTTCAATTGCTCACGAAAAATGCAGTGTAATAACTGTGTTAGTATGTCATGTCGTTAGCTTCCTTCCTATTGGCATACATTTATACAAATTTCATAAAACCTCCAGCTCATGTGACTTCTATGAAGTTTCTTGTACTAATGTCATTCGTCGAATTATAGCAGTTCATTTTCTTATCTTAAAAATATAAGGCACTGAGCGAAAGCAAAGCAAGCAATAGCGAGTAAATATACCAGTAGTGAACAGAATGTCAACAAGTGGATGCAGCACAATTCTTACAACGAGGCTCTGCCAACAAACAATCTATAATTAATACAATAGTGTGACCTAAACTCTATGTTTGTACACAGTATATCAGCATTTCTATATACCAAATTAAAGAGTAGTTATGACAACAAACAGAGATGTATAAGTATACAATCCATACGCATAGCAGCAAACAGGTAATTAGCATCGTATTAGCGTAAGCAAATAAATGTTCATATGTAATCTTAATAAATAAACATGAAGGCGCAAGCAGATAAATCACAAAGTTTACTTACATACCTAACCACTTCAGCACAATTAATCAGGTGACAATTATAATTTAAATAAATAAGCACAGCAGGCACATAATGAAAAAAATATGACATCAGTGAAAAAGCAGTGCAGTCAAGCGATGCATAATATACACAAGTTACAACCCAGTTCATTAATAATCATTGTCAAAATCAGTTAACGTACGCAAGCACGTCGCTTCACAAGTAAATTCATAGAACATGAAATTAGTACAAAGTATGAATCACATAATCGCGAGCAGCAAATTACGTCTAAAGTACGTACCTAAGTGGAAATATGTTACCTGAAAATGAACTCAATTAACAGTTACCCTTTTTTTTTAGTTTATTAGTTTCTTCTTGGAAATTACATTCTTCCTGAAAATTTCTCGATAGCAAGTCGTCTTAACGTCGGACACGCACAGAATTTACCTGAAGTTCTTAAATATTTTATAGAACCGTATCCTGAAAAATACTGAATGTTAATAACATAATTCATCAAGTCACTATAGCTTTATACTGAATTTAATCGGAGAAATTAAACTGTGTATTTGTTCACGGCTGTCAGTGCATTCGCACCGAGCGCTCGATCAGCTGTAGGCGCGTGACGTAGAAAGCAATTGTTTGCGGTCAACGACTGCCTTGTGCGGCGCACAGACTTCACTGTTGCTTTGAGTATGTGCCGCCGCGCTGCCAAAACACAGCGCGGTATCCTTGTATTCTCTGGATGTTTACGTAAACTGTTGGTTTCTCGAAAGTATGTCATTCCACAAAAATTTTAACGTTTGATATATATGCTGTATTCCCTTAGAGCGTCGTGATTTAAGAGTTTCTACTTCAACAGTGTTATCATGAATAATTTTGCGAATTCTATATGGACCGTTATAAAGCAGAAAAAATTTGTGACACAAGCCTTTTCCTTTGTGAGACAAACGATGGGACTTAATTAACACCTTCTGACCAACTGACAAGATTTTTAAACGACCAGGACGCTTAGCTGATTTCTCTCTTCTAGCAGCCGCAGAAGCAATATTTTGTAGAGCCAGATTCACAACTTCAGAATGCTGCAGTTTCCGTGAAGGCGGAAAAGGAACGATTTCAGAAATGCGATTTGTCGGTGCTTTACTTTTTAATATCAGTATAGGTGGTAAAGAAGTTGAGTCATTAGGAAGTTCATTCAGAATGTTTTGAAAAATATGAAGATACTGATCCCAAGTTCTGTGATTCTGATGACAATAAAGACGACACAATTTATTGATTTCCTTCATCCATCTCTCTGAAGCGTTAGATTGGGGATGAAAAAGTGAAATGAAAATTGGTTTAATTTTACGACGCCGTAGAGTACGAAGCCAAATTTTAGAACGAAACTGTGATCCATTATCTGATATAAACTTATCAACATGACCCACTTCTTTAAGAAAATGTTTGATGAAAGCGTTAGATACTGAACGAGCTGTTGCTTTGCGTAAAGGTGTAAAACACACATATTTTGATGTCAGTTCCACTGTTACGAAAATGTACGCAAAACCATTAGTAGATCGAACCACTGGACCGAACAAATCAACTGCAGCCACGTCCTTTAATTTCGCTGGAATGATAGGAAACAACGGTGCTCTGTGAGAAATAGTCGGCGGCTTAGCCTTTTGACATAATTTGCATTTGGCAAGAACAGATCGAATACGTTTTTCCATATTACTGACGTAGCAATTTTCTCGTAATTTATGAAAGCATTTTCTGGGACCAAAGTGTGCATAACTGAAATGCGTGTACCAAATCAATTTATTGACCCACTCATCAGGAATACAAACTAACCAAACAGAGTTGTTGACCGATTGTCGTTTAAAAAGAATGTCGTTGCGAACTAAATAATGCTGTCTAATCGCTACGCTTTCCTTTCTCCTCCACTTCTCCTTAATGTCCTTCCAGATTGGATCCTTATTTTGCTCCTTAGCGATGTCCTGGAGCGAAGACGAAATAAAGTTCTCAAACGCAACACCTTGAATATACATCAAACAATAATTGTTTTCCTTGCAGTCCTCTTCAGAACTTTGTTCCAAACCCATAGGTGCACTTGATAAAGCATCAGCAACAATATTTGAAGAACCCTGTATGTAAACAATACTAAAATCAAACTCCTGTAGGTACAACGCCCATCGTGACAATCTGCCATGAGTTAATTTTGTCGACATAAGAAATTCCAGAGCTCGATGATTGGTGTAAACCTTAGTATGTCTGCCAAACAAGAATGTCCGAAATTTTGTAAAAGCCCAAACAACAGCCAAAGCTTCAAGTTCCGTAATCGAATAATTCTTTTCAGATTTAGAGAGAACACGATTTCCAAATGCAATAGTTTTCTGGACTACAACGCCGTTTTCTTCTATCTCTTGAAATAAATGTGCACCTAGGCCTTTGTATGATGAATCCGTCGCCAAACAAAAATCTTTAGATAAATCCAGGTGTGAAAGAAGTGGAGCAGCAACTAAAGCATCACGAAGTTGTTCAAATTCTGATTGAGCTTCCTCATCCCAACACCAATTAGATTTCTTTCCAGATAGTTCACATAAACGAGGTGTGGCCAAATCGTCCAATTTAACAAAGCGTCTAAGAAAATTACAGACGCCAAGAAAACTACGAACATCGCGTTTTGTAGTAGGAACAGCATAATTACGAATAGCGTCTAATTTTTCTGGATCAGGAAGAATACCTTCTGTAGAAATAATGTGACCGAGAAATTTCACCTGAGAACGACCAAATTCAGATTTTTCTAAGTTCACCGTAATGCCAACTCTTGCAAAAATACGTAATAATGAATCCAAAATTTTGTTGAGCTCACTTCAAGAATGTTTAGCAATAAGAATGTCGTCAACATATGAAGTAATATTGTCACGAAGATAAACAGGTAAAATTTCATTTAAGCTACGAATGAATGCTGCTGAAGATACAGTAAGTCCAAACGGTAATTTCCGAAACTGGTAACAGTTACCAAAGGCTAAAAAGGCAGTATATTTTCTACAATCAGGGTGGAGTTCTATTTGCCAAAAACTCGCGCGCATCTCAATCGTGGATAAAACTTTAATTCCATGAAAATGTTGAAGAAGTTCATCTAAATTTTGTGGACGGTCAGTTTCAGGAATGATGATATTATTTATCTGTCTGGAATCCAGAACCAAACGAATTGACCCATCCTTTTTAAGAACAACGTGTAATGGGCTAGTATAAGGACTGACTGCAGGCTCAATAATGCCCTGATCTAACATGTACTGAAGTTCATTCTTAACCTTGTCTCTGTAAGCCAAAGGAATAGCGTACGTTTCCCCCGAAATGGTGTGTGTTCTTTTACTTTAAATAAATATTGTAAGCCTTGTATAGTTCCCGTGTGATGACTAAACACTGTAGCATGTGAAGTCAAAATTTTGTGCAGCTCTTCTCTTGCAACGTCATCTGGCACTTCAGCTTTCTTAACCTTTTCATTAATTAATTCTTCGCTATTAATTATATCATCCATCGCGTCTCTGTATCTATTGTCATTGTCATGAATAAACACACTGTCGTCATAATGCTCAACGAAAACATCAGAAGTAAGAAACCTTAAACATTTTGTATCTGATTCAGATCTTGCTAAACACTCGAAAAATTTCAAACATATCGGCATTCCGGCAACAGTCAAATTCACACTTCCTTCTTTAAAGTTCAAAATTGCCTTATGTGCGTTAAGAAACTCCATACCTAATATAATTTGTGTACTGAGTAATGGAACAATAATAAAATTAGCAGAAAATTCGTATCCTTGACAAATGAAATTTAAGTTGGTCTGTTGTTTAACTTCTACACTTTTTCCAGAAATCGCTCCTCGAATTGTAGTTTTAGAAATAGGTAACACAGGACAGGCAATAGTCCTTTCACATATACGAAAAACTGATTCACTAATGACGTTCAATGGGCTCCCAGAATCTAAAACTGCAGTGAACTTATTCTTACCCACACATGCTTCAATAACAGGATGTAAAAATGCGTCTACATTATTTTCCTTTTCGTCTAACAAAATGTCTCTCATGTCTTCCAGGCGTACGTAGTGTAAAGCCGTAGTGTCATTACTTTCTGAACCGTCTATATTGCTGCCAGAAGCCGAAGCTGCTAGTCATTGTCGATTGTTTGTGTCACGTCTTTGATTATTCGCGTCATTTTGCGGATCCATTTCTACGATTTGCACTTGTCTCTCTGAAGTTCTGTCACGTGGAGGATGCCAATTAGGTCCCTCCTGTCTGTTAGATACAAATTCTTGGTTGCGTCTGTTATTAAAATTTCTGTTTTCCTGTCTGTCTGCATAACTACTTGTTGTATAATTTCGACTGTCACTTCTGAAATTATTGTTGTATCTACTACCCTGATTATTTCTGTAGTAAGAATTTCTATTACTGTTTGAATAATTTCTGTCTTGATAATACCGATTACTGTTTCCATATGATTGATCATTCCGGTACGAATTACCGTTATTATAATTGTCTGTGTAATTTCTGTTAGAACGTCTGTTATTGTCATAAGGCTGGTATCTATTGTCCTGTCTGTTACGTCTGTCATTCTCAAAGTTACCCATATAACGCCCGTTCCGATCACTATCCCTTTTCTCTGAAAATCTATTGTAATTACTGTTACTGAAAAAGTTACAAGAAGTCCCGTCGTCGTTGTCATACTCAAGTTCTTGCAACAAAGTCTTAAAAGTCTCAATGTCGTCTTTACATCTTCCGGCTAGAGCAATTTGTCTTATGGATTGTGGCAGCTTAGTTAAACAAATGCGAATTAATTCAGTCGGGCTATAAGGGTTGGAAAGGAACTGATTCTTTCGACTCATCTCTTCAAAATATTCTGCCGGCGTGCGGAACTCAGACTGTTTGAAATTACGCTGCATAATCAGACTATGTTTGACTCTATCTTGCGTGTTTTCGGACCAATATGCCGATAGAAATGCATGATAAAAATCATTCAGATTATTACAATCTCGAATGAGTGCGCGCATCCGCGTCGCCGGTCCGTTTTCTAAATATCCACACATAAATTCCAGTTTGTGACTTAGTGGCCAATTTGGTGGGAATGCGTACATAAATTGATCTAACCATGCACATGGATGTATGTCATTCTTAGAATTGCGGAAGATCTTAAATTTCCGAACAGTCAAAAAATGTTTATAGTCAAAGTTTTCGCCTCGTGGCGACAAAGACCTACCGCGTCTGTCCCAGTCCCAATGACGATTATTGTTAAATTCACGCGCCTGGCGCTCTCTTGTTGCATCCCGTACACGAAACAAATTACTTTCTTCAAACCCCTCTGCTACCTGTGATTCTAAATTTCTTCTGCTATCTTTTCCTACGATATCGCCTTCAATTTGCTTGACTTGCTTTCGTAACGCCTCAACTTCCCTTTTAACGCGTTCATTAAATTTTCCCTGATTTTCAACATGCTTATTTATGTTCTGGTACTCTTCGGTTTCTGCAAATGGCAATGGTGCTGTACCATCTGAATCTCTGTCCCCATTTAAACTAAGATTTGTCAATTTGTCTGAAATTTCCTCAACTCTTTCCGATAAATCACCTATTTGTTCTTTCTGTTTATTTACGTCTTCCGTAAGTGTCGCGACTCGGGATTCAGTATTAACACATTTAGTAGTTAACTGTTCATACTGTTGTGTTAGGTTATTTAATCTGTCATTTGGATTCCTCGATTCTCTCAAATATTTCTTCCTTATCTTTTGCACGTTGTAAATTTAACTCTGAAAATTTCTGTACTATCACGTGATCTCTTTCTTCATGTTCTCTATCCTGTTCCCTTTGTCTAATCTCTACTGCAACTAATCTATTATTGTGAACATTCAAAATCGGTTGTACTTCTTCTCGAATTTCTTTCTTTAATTCATCTTTCATATTTTTGAAACATGTCCCTATTCGTGAGTCTAACCGTGTTTCCAAAGTTCCAATCTCTGTTTTTAATTCAGATCGCAAAGTTCCCATCTATGATCCCAAATGTAATATAGCATCCATCAACAGCTCCATGTTAGCCGGTTCGAAATTCTTTTCGCCCCTAACATTTCCCGCAAAACTACTTCCTTCTGCATAGCCATAAAGCTATCTGTGTTCGATACTATTTCAGAATCTTCTATCGTTAATCTCGTATTCTGTGAATTTTCTGATTGAGAAAAATTTTGAAATGGTTCCGGACTATTTTCCCGACTTATTACATTGTTTTCCACTTCATTATTCATCACACTGTTCTCCTGTGTTGGCGAGTTCGAAATGTTAACAATTTCGTCATTCTCACTATTCATCATTTTTGCCTTTTTCATTGATCGCGTAATCATTTACAAAACATACAAAACTCGTCACTGTACGAAAATTACACACAATGCCTCCTTATGTCCAACAATAACATTCACTCGAAATGTTTCCCTCAAACACGATTGACGAACAATTGAAATAATTGCACAAAAGCGTCAAACGCGTATACAAGACAACAAATCAAATTCTAAAAAAAAGAAAATAAAATTAGAAGAATGACAATTACCAAATCTACACATGCAAAATAGACTACAATTACTAAACTACAAATTACTACAACAATGCTACGGTCTACTATTTTTACAATCAGAAGATTCCAAGGGACGATCCGAAGCAGCGGTCGCCACGTGCATGGGGGCTTTATTAAATAAATTTTATAATTATGCAAATAATATTTTTACTGTCTGTCCGGTTACGCAGTCTCTCGTAAACGGTTGGCCCTGACTAGTATTATTACGCAATCTGACTGCATGAAACAACAACAAAGAATGAAAAGAAAATTTCAGTTAATACAATTAATTAATTAAGTCCCCAGCAACTATAAAACCTACGAAACCGACAAGGCACAAGTGTAGCTGTTCTGTGTGTGGAAGTGTGACTCAATGTACACATCTGGCACGGTTCTTCTTCAACAAGACAAGAAATTTTAAATGCCATTTATACTGACGTGATAAAAAAAAATTAGAAATACGATAATTGTGCAAAAAAACCAAAATTACACTCTAATACAAGAACACAAGCCAGATGCTTTGTTGACTGAACCTGTAATGATGCATTCTTTGAAACACACAAATAAATAAAGAACATAGTGCTTTATTACCTTCATATATATTGACGAAATGCACTCTGATCATTACAATATCTCCATTAGAATAACATCTGCTATCTCTCCCATCAAATAACTGCATAAAACATGGAACAAACACTCCCTACTACTACATATCCACTCCGAGTTCACGACAAACAGTGTCCACCACAACCTCTCGGCAAGAACTGCCTGCCGCTAACTCTCAAAAAGCACTGCCAGTGGAGGCGGCGGAACAAAACTCTCTGGCGCGATCTCTGGTGCTGTGGCTCAGTGTAGCCACCTTTCAAGGTGACTTTTGAAAAGTTGAAACAGACATATGAGGAACATTCTTCATGAAGAGCAAAAGTTTTTCGCCGGCATAAATCATTTTTGGAGGACCGAGAACACGTTGAACACGAACCTCGCTCAGGGAACTTTCAACTTCAGAAACCGACCAAGTTTTAATTGGTCACTTCTTTACTACTGCTTCTATTCACAACGCAGTCTGCTTTGAATACCCACAAAGTACCAATCAATGTATCTATAAAACGATGTCATCGAATGACAAATGATTCATGAGATATTACGTTATAAATATTGACATGCGTGAAAACCTGTGAAGCGCAAATTACCCACAGTATACTCATCCAGTGTTTGATAACGGAAGCATTTAGCAACCTCAAAAAACTTTAAACACAATTTTCTAAGTTTTTTTCTCTCTTTCATGCTTAACATAAAATATTTAATATATTAAATTATTTGTAAAGTAATCAGACGTTTGAGCTGTTTTATACATAGCAGTTAGATTTTGTAGACAACAGCAGGTTTTGGGTTTACTGGTGTATATCTAATAACGGTAACTGCCACTTGCTATTTCGCTGTTCTCTGGCTCAAATTCATGTTGTCTAAGAGACAATCTAATGTTCGGTGGCAGTTATCACGCTGCATCGTGTATTTTAGAGCCTGTTCTGGTAGTTGGGCAAAAAGAAAATCACTGCTAGAAGAAATAGCTCAGATTATTTCTACCATGACTATACTCCAGGACTGCAACCAAAGAAAACACCATCGGCAGCATTTCGGCGACCTAAGATAATCTCTTCGGATTTTCTAGGTTGTCGTCTGTTAGGACGTAACTGAGTTACTGTAACGTTGGAAGCTATATATATATATATATATATATATATATATATACTTTATAAACCTCCATCAGCTGTGTGGAGGAGGGTGGTTCTGTAAGAGGAGAGAACTTCTGGCATCATTGAAACCCCTCCATGTTGTACTTCCGAATGGTACATGCGAAGAAAATATGTCGATTAACATTTGTCTGACCTTTAATACCATTGATTTCCTCGTCGTGGCCATTTCACAACATATACAGGGTGAGTCACTAGCTATTTCCACCTAGAATAACTCCGAAAGTATGATAGTAGCGGAGAAGTTTGTGGGAAAAATGTTGCATGGGACAGCGGAGGCCATAATATGACGTTGGGTTTTTGTTGCTAGTTGGGGTCGCGTCAGAGATACGAAGGTCAACTTTTTTTTTTTTAATGGGATGCTATAGTTTGGAACTTATTTTCTGATAGCGGCTATAGAGACGAATCCAGCGATGTGTAACAGTAAGGTCTTTGAAGGTCAACGAAGGTCAAAAAGGTGGAATGAACGTCCATTTACAGAAGGTGTTCGAAGTGATGACCATTGGTATCAAGGCAGTGCTGTGATCTTCTTATCATGGATTGAGTGGTACTACTTATCACTTTAGCACTTATCGAAGCACATGCTCTGACAGTTATCTCTGGTATATCGTGGAAACAGAAAATATTCGGCGAATACGGCGTATCCATCTAACGTGCCATTGACATGTTAACACCATTCGACGGTTTCGCAGTACAACACTAATAGGTACGGTATGACTAGTATCGTCGAACCAAGTGAATGTGAATGATGTATTCCTTCGAAGAATAAGTCGATATGCTTCTCATTTACGGAGAATGCCAACGGAATTCAGTGAGAGCTACAGACTTATAAGCTGAAAGATATCCACATCGTACTCACCCTACATGTCTTACATTTGAATATGAGTATGATAAGCTGAGAACAACTGGATCTTTAACGCATCGGAAACATATCCGGCAACGAAAAGTTACTAACGAGGAAACGGAAATTTGTATTCTTGCCATTGTGGTTCGAGATCTTTGTGTTAGTTCACGTCAAATGGCAAGGGAATTTGGCATGAGCCAGGGTAGTGTTTTTTGTGTTCTGCATCGCCAGAAATATCATTCTTACCGCACACTATGTGATAAAAAGCACCTGCACACCTCATAAAACATACGTTTTTCATATTAGGTGTATTGTGCTGCCACCTACTGCCAGGTACTCCATATTAGCGACCTCAGTAGTCATTAGACATCGTGAGAGAGCAGAATGGGGCGCTCCGCGGAACTCACGGACTTCGAAAGTGGTCAGGTGATTCGATGTCACTTGTGTCATACGTCTGTACGCTAGATTTACACACTCCTGAGTATCCCTAAGTCCACTGTTTCCGATGTGATAGTGAAGTGGAAACGTGAAGCGACACGTACAGCACAAAAGCGTACAGGCCGACCTCGTCTGTTGAATGACAGAGACCGCCGGCAGTTGAAGAGACTCGTAATGTGTCATACGCAGACATCTAGGTCAAGCGGCTGCTCATAAGCCACACACCACGCCGGTAAATGCCAAACGACGCCTCGATTGGTGGAAGGATCGTAAACATTGGATGATTGAACAGTGGACAAACGTTGTGTGGAGTGACGTATCATGGTACACAATGTTTCGATCCGATGGCAGGGTGTGGGTACGGCGAATGCCCGGTGAACGTCATCTACCAGCGTGTGTAGTACCAACAGTCAAAGTCGGAGACGGTGGTGTTATGGTGCGGTTGTGTTTTTGTTGGAGGAGTATTGTACCCCTTGTTGTTTTGCGTGGCACTATCACAGCACAGGCCTACATGGATGTTTTCAGCACCTTCCTGCTTCCCACTGTTGAAGAGCAATTCGGGGATGGCAATTGCATCTTTCAACGCGATCGAGCACCGGTTCATAATGCATAGCTTTTGGCGGAGTGGTTACACGACAATAACATTCCTGTAAAGGATTGGCCTGCACAGAGTCCTGACTTGAATCCTATAAAACTCCTTTGGGATGTTTTGGACTTCGACTTCGTACCAGGTCTCACCGATCGACATCGATACCTCTCCTCAGTGCAGCACTCGGCGAAGAATGGGCTGCCAATCCCCAAGGAACCTTCCAGCACCTGATTGAAAGTATGCCTGAGACAGTACAAGCTGTCATCAAGGCTAATGGTAGGCCAAAACCATATTGAATTCCAGCATTACCGATGGAGGGCGCCACGAACTTGTAAGTCATTTTCAGCCAGGTGCCCAGATACTTTTGATCACATAATGTATTAGTCTCCACCAAGAATTCACTGGTATGGATTGTATGCGTTGCATTGAATTCTGCCGATAGGCTCAACTTCAGATTCAGATTGATGATACATTTATTTATTTGATTTTATTTTCTGACGAGACTACATTCACGAACGATGGAAATGTTAATTTGCATAAAATGCATTATTGCACACCAAAAACCATAATCGGTGAACGTATGGTGTGATATTCTGGAGGACAGAATTATAGGCCCCTATTTCATCGAAGGAAATCTTAATGGTAGGAAGTACACCACATTCTTGCAAGAAACATTAGATCTGTTATTGGAGGAAATATCTTTAGAAACAAGGGTGTGGTATCAACACGACGGGAGTCCTCCTCTTTTTTGGCTGATAGCTAGTAATGAGTTGCAGAGACAATTCCCAAATCCTTTGATTGGACGCGGAGGAGATGTGTCGTGGCCGGCTCGTTCACCACACTAGACGTCTCTGGTTTTTTTCTTGCTGTCGATTCGTGAAAGACATTGTTTAGAAAGACGTTCCATTACACCTGAAGATATGCGAGAGAGAATCGTCAGAGCATGTGCTTCGATAAATGCCGATGTGATAAGGAATACCACTCAATCCATGATAAGGAGAGTGCAGCACTGCACCGAGGCCAATGGTCATACTTCGAACACCTTCTGTAAATGGACGGTCATGCACCCCTTTTTGATCTTAGTTGACCTTCAAAGACCTTACTGTTACACATTATTGGATTCGTCTCGATAGCCGCTATCAGAAAATAATAACAAAGTAAAGCTTCCAATTTTAAAAAAGCAAAGTCCTTCATATCTCTGAAGCGACCCCACCCAGCAACAATGGCCTCCGTTGTCCCATGCAACTTTTGTCCCACAAACTTTTCAGCTCCTATTATACTTTCGGAGTTATTCTTGGTGGCAATAGTTAGTGACTCACCCTGTATATATATAGGAGGGATTCATGTGTTTCCTGATTATTTTTAGAATTTGCGTTCCCGGAATTTCAGCAGTAAACTTCTCCGTGATACACTGACAGGAAACTGAAAATTAAAGCAGTCAAAAGATGTGGCTGGAAGTCTTTGTAACTTTGAACACGAGGACAGCATGGGTTAAATGATTAGTTATAATTCAGTGTGACACGTAGAGCGAACTTCAGTGTGCATTGGTGTTTTTCGTGTTTCATGTTCTTATCAGGCCTATCTAAATGCATATCAGCATGAACAGTGTCACATGTTGAGTGATGATTGCGAGGGAAATGAAGATACTGCGCACTCATGTCAGACAGAGTTATCAGCGTCTGACAAAGTTTAAGAGGCGCCGAATTGTGGATCTCCATTCGGTCCCATAACCGAATAATGCTGTACGCAGATTCGGACGTGGCAGTGTCCCGATGTTGGGCAGCATGGGAGCGTGACAGCAGGCATACTCGTCGGCAAGATTCCGTGCGACGAAGTCTGACCACGACAGGGGTGGATCGCTGCATTGTGAACCAAACACGTCGTAAGCCCTTCACGTCCGTCCTACCATCGGAGGAGAACTAATGGAGTCCTTGGAACATTCTGTCATCCGTTACCCCTGGTCGCAGACCAGCAGTAGCTGCGTTTAATGTTCGTTCCGTGGTTGGAGGGAGTGAGCTGGCAGATGACAGTTGACGCATTGTTTTCAGCGATGAACTGCAGTTCTTTACAGCCAGGACGACCATCATCCGCGAGTTGACCTGGGGAGATGTTCCAGTCTTTCATTGTTTTGGAGAGGATTGTTACTCATGGCGTTATGGCGTGGGGAAGCATCGGGGTATGATTTCAGGTCAAATTGTGGCACAGCGGTACGCCACGGACATCCTACGTCCTCATGTCTTACCTCTCATGCATCATTACCATGGTGCCATTGTTTCAACAGGACAATGCTCTTCTACACATGGCATGTGTCTCTATGAACAGCCTGATATATTGGGTACTCCCGTTGCCAGTAAGATTCACAGACCTGTCACTGATAGAAGATAAATGGGAGCAGCTCGGACGTTAAATCCGTTTTATTGCCGGTATCCGAGATATCAAGGTCCGGTTACAACTTTTTTAGACCAGGCTGCCTCAGAAGAAGGCACAGCGGCTTTTTTGACATCCTTGCCAATCGAATCAGTGCGCGCATCATACTGATAAGTGTGCTCACCGTGCCAAGTTCTTTGTAAATTGAACTGCATATCACTGAAATTTCATCACGTAGCCCATCAATCCGTGAAGTTTCATTTCGCCGCCTCGTCCGATTCCAGGCGTTTCACTTTTTCTGTCAAACAGTGTACTTAAACGCCCCTCTCGTAGCGTCTGCCGCTGGAGTTTTATTGTGTATCGCCATCTTCCGCTGTAAAGTTGCTTGCCAAGTATAGGCACACAGTAGTTGTCGAAGCAGAATTCCTGCTGGATATTGGGACACCGAGCTACAAGACGACCGAGGGAAATGAAACAGCGGACAGACCAGGGGAACACGCTGCCAAAACTACACAGTTCTGTCATGGCTGCCGTGTTTAGGGCAATGCTGAGAGTGATGTCTCAGTGAGAGAAAATGTGGGAAAAAGTCCCAAGCAAGAGGCTGAGGTCATTGAAGCAGACAGGCAGACAGTGCTGCACCTCTTTCCAGGCTCAGATTTCAGGTACCGAGTAGTCTTCGCTCGTCTTCGCGAGGGAAACTACCTACAGACGTAAGCTCATCTCCTCCGACAAGAAGGGCCAATGGGACGCATTGCTTTTGTCTCTGGTCGCACAGTGTACCAACATCATTTACCTTTTTGAGTGTCGTATGGGAACCAGAGAGAAACATCTGACTCACTCTCAGTTTAAGGCTAAGATAGAACAGATTAAAAATAGGTGATGTTCTCTTGTATTGTTCAAACCTTTTATCGAAGAAGCAACGGCAAAAATAAATGATAGGATCAGGAGTGAGTTAATGTATGTCAACGGTAAAAATGGTTCAAATGGCTCTGAGCACTATGGGACTTAACATCTGTGGTCATCAGTCCCCTAGAACTTAGAACTACTTAAACCTAACTAACCTAAGGACATCACACACATCCATGCCCGAAGCAGGATTCGAACCTGCGACCGTAGCGGTCACGCGGTTCCAAACTGAAGCGCTTAGAACCGCACGGCCACACCGGCCGGCGTCTACGGTAACACTCGCTGTATACGATGCTATCCTCAGTGAATGTGAAGAAGACTTACAAGACCTGCCACTATCAAACTTAGGGCTCATTTTAAAGAAGAAATTTCTGGGACTGTAAATCAGAAACACAACATTGAGCAGAAGTGAATCACGTACAATAGAAAAAATCTGAAGGGAATGGGAGTGTTGAGGCGTTGTGTTACAGGAGCTTTCTGTAAATTAATGACATAGATATGGGAAGATTCCCCAAAGAATGACTAAGAAAAGGAAAATTTGAAGAAAAATACTTGTTAGAGAAAGGAACATGATGATAGGACACTTGTTAAGATTTCAGGGAACAATTTCCACGGTACTAAATGCACCTGTAAAGGACAAAAACTGTAGATGAAGCAGAAATTTGAATACAGCCAACAAATAATTGTGGACGACGGGCGTAAGTGCCGGCCCGAGTGGCCGTGCGGTTCTAGGCGCTACAGTCTGGAGCCGAGCGACCGCTACGGTTGCTGGTTCGAATACTGCCTCGGGCATGGATGTGTGTGATGTCCTTAGGTTAGTTAGGTTTAATTAGTTCTAAGTTCTCGGCGACTGATGACCTCAGAAGATAAGTCGCATAGTGCTCAGAGCCATTTGAACCATTTTTTTGATGGGCGTAAGTGGTCTGTTGGATCAAGACGAAGCTGTTAATGTGTTTAAGTTGCAGGATCAAGCAGCCACATATCCAACTTAAATTATTTTTCGATAACTATAAACATATCTGTTCAGATTGACAATAGCACACAAAGGCACTTTGGTAAATGCATATGGAACTTACAAGAATAATTCTCATAAATACGTAACACATAACAGTTATTTTCTGAACTGTAATCGCATTCATTCCATTGTAATTTTAAAGCAACAACTATTAAAGGCCTTGCAACGGTCTTAAGTAGGCAGATATTTAAAGTCTACCATTCCTTTTCTGATATTTCTCATCTTGTTTGTAGCTGCATAGTTTTGAAAGAATGGAGTAAATCCCAAAGATCGCACAGTAAAATTTTAGATCTTGCATAGCTATAACCGACAAGTCGCATATATTCTGTTCGGATCCACTGGGCTAAATGTCCGGCTCTTGAAAAAGATTTAAGCTGCTTTTCCGTATCTATTGAGGGAGACGGAGTATGTTTTCAAGTTTGTTCTTCGTTTAGATAACATGAAAAAATGTATGGAGTGTAAGTAGAACAGTGGTAGTCACTGAACCGAAGTGCTTCGCATTGTAGCATACTTTGTCCGTACTCTTTCCTCCTTGGTATGTACACGTGAAAGTGTATTTACTTGTGGTGGACACAGGCGCACTGGACATCGTCTGCGTCGGAGGGTCCACCTTTGGAATAGGTTCCTGTACCATGAAGTGGCAAAGACAGGGGGTTTCGTCGCCTACTATTCTTTTGTGACTTCGGCTTGGCGTATCCAGTTGTCACTTTTATTTCCTGTATTTTGCGTTTCTCGGCAAAAACAGGACAGTCTCGGTTCGAGACTGGGTGGTTCCCAGAGCAGTTGGACGCAGATCGCTGAAGACGGGCAGTTAGTCCTAGCGTCATGAGCTGCTTTTCGCACTTCCTACTAATCGCTTCACCTCCATAACTACGGTTGTCTGGCCAAAACACTGGCATTTATAGCACCGCATCGGGTTTTGTATGTAAGGCCGAACATTAAGCAGAAAGAATCTTGCCATAATGTGTTCAGACAGTGTCGGAGAGCTTAATGTGACAATGAAAGTCGCAGTCATTTCAGTTTCTCCATTATTCTTTCGTGTTCATTGCTCCACATCGACTACTCCCTGATATGCCCATTCCTGCTTCAGTTCCGCTATGTCCATGTCCATGGTATCTCAGCCTATGACAACGCTCTTACTAGAGTTGAGAGACGTGTGCATCTCAACAATGATATCATATTCGCCCAGTTTCTGCGAGTTCTTAAGAAGTTCCACCTGCTTTGACCTGTTAGTTTCGACCAACAATGAGCCATTACGCTGTCGCTTTATGGATTTTAAAGTGCCAGCAAGGCCTTCCAAACCCTTATTGATATAGAAGGGGGACACTTGTTCAAATGTTCCGTCTTCCTCTTCTTTACCAGAAACACATTATTATTCACGACTACATGAGCACTGTTAATGAAGTCCCAGGTATTCTTATTATCATAATCGTTTTGATGAATGGGCGTGAACACTCCCAGGTTGTAGACCCTTCCCGCTGGGCGAAAAGAACATGACCTCGAGAGTTCCAACTCGGTCCCACGAGCAGCTATGGAAATAAGGGTCCACGTTGACGGAGCCCCGCGTGCCTCTGTAAGTTTTATACAGCTGAGGTGCTGCATTTTCCCCAGAGGTTGCCCACTAACGAACTTTCCACCTCAACAGCCATGCATCTCATCAGCGCGCAGTACGCCTTGAGAATGAGAGTTTTTTGTAGAGGTTTTTACCATCCTCGCAATCCGGGCGGTCAAGCCAACATCCCCGTTACCCGTGACACACAACGTTCCACCGCGGTGCCTCCCGGTGGTCGCTGAAGCGTGCCCAGAGCTTACGGTGATAGGGGACTGACAGCGCTGACCAGTCCCCAGCTCAGGCACCCGGGGGCGCCATGGCCTTCCCACCAAATTAATGCTGAGCCCCTGAGGGGAATTGAGACGATATTCCATTCGCACAAAAACTTGTCAGAAGGCGCTTGTGACGAACAGTGGCAAAAAACTTCCCGAAATCTAGAAATACGGAATTAACTTCAATCCCCCGTCGATAGCAGTCATTACTTGATGTGAATAGAATGCTAGTTCTGTTTTAGGAGAACAAAATTTTCTGAACGCTTGGTGGCTGTCAATAAGCCGTCTTCTTCAAATTATTCTGTAAAGTTCGAATGCAGTACATGTTCCAAAATTATACTACAAGTTGTTGCCAATGGAATTGATCTACAATTCCATGGATTTCTTATACTTCCTTTCTTTCATCTTGATATCTGTGCAACTTCCCAATCTTTAGACACGGATCTTCCGTCGAGGGAGCGGATGTTTGTATGACGTGTAAGAAGCCGCAAGTTGTCAAGTAGATGAAGCGCAGAATTGTTCAGACAACGAAATGGTCTCGAAAAAGTAAAGAAGAATCGTGAATAAGGAGAGAGATAGTGTTTGAACACGCGGAGGTGCGTGCCATAACGAATCCTTTCTCCCTTGTTAGTGGTTGGCACGCAAGCTAGAAGTCAGATAAGCGAGAATAAAAGGTTCCCGGAACATAAGTGACTGGCACTCGTTGCGGCGACCGTAGCTTTCCCGGAATAAACGGCTGATTTTTCCAATGCTGGTGGCAGGGAGAGGGGGCGTATGTCACTCATTACCGACTATTCAGGCGCTTCTAAATGACGGAAAAGCCGCCACAAAATGTACGACACGTCTGCCATACTGTTAGACTTATTTGTTAACTGTCTTTTCTTAAGCTTCTCCCTCGCACTGGCAGCAGCCATTACATAGTTTTTTTCTTTTTTTTTTAATTTTATCCGTAGATGCTTCCGCTCACGAATGGTGTACTGGGTGAAAAAACGTCTGTACGCTTCCATATAGTTTCCCTTGGTTTTATTCTCATAATAAGGCAGGTGTGTATGGGAGGAGAGTTCCTTCACCTGTCTTGGAACGTGCCGGCTAATATTTAAGAATTTTCCTTGAACTGATGCGCAACTTGTTTGTAGTACCTTTCGTACTGGAATATAAAGTCTGATGCGGCTAACACAGATCATCTCAACGGGTAACTTATGACGGGCAAAGTGGCGAATTTTTTACACGCATGCAAGCAATTTTTACCATATGCAGTTGCTTGATTATGACACCAATTTTGCTTCCTTTTAATGCCCGACTCTTTCATTCCGTTCTACTTTCATGACTGCAGTCAGGCTTCTTTGCAAACTGTACATAAACTTTCGTCCCCGTAATTCATCAATAATACCTTCAAAATTGTCATCCGTGTATTCCAGTACAAACGTCTCAAAAGCTCTCTCTAAATGGAGAAATGTTATAAATGTAGCTATACTTTTCTTCAGCGCAACTACTAAGACAAGTCGCAAGGCCAATATTGCCTCGTATATTCCTGAATTTCTGTGGAACCGAAATTGATCTCCCCATGGTCGGCTTTATGTCTTTCTATTCTTATCCAAGCAATTCGTGTTAGTGTTTTGCAGCTATAATTATTTAAACTGGCATTTCTGCAGTATTCGTACGTGTCAGCAGCTGCCGTCTTTGGAATTGTAACAATTTCATTATCGAAACTTCCTGGCAGATTAAAACTGTGTGCCGGACCGAGACTCGAACTCGGGATATTTGCCTTTCGCGGGCAAGTGCTCTACCAACTGAGCTACCCAAGCACGACTCACGCTCCGTCCTCTCAGCCTTACTTCTGCCAGTATCTCGACTGCTGGTAGAGCACTTGCCCGCGAAAGGCAAAGGTCCCGAGTTCGAGTCTCGGTTCGCCACACAGTTTTAATCTGCCAGGAAGTTTCATACCAGCGCGCACTCCGCTGCAGAATGAAAATCTCATTCTGGAATTTCATTATCCTTCAAGTTGGGATATAATTTCATAATCTAATATCGATTACTTAGCAAAGTCGATTACGACCACTAGCAACAGACTCTTTCACCCTAACGATATGGGTATTATGTAATTTCAATGACATATCTGTAACAGTAGTATCATGTTTGTAATTGCTTGATGACTCTATACCCAGGTCCACTATACAATCCTTCTGAAACTATATTTAAGAAGTCCATATTTCGAAGCTGAAATCATTTAAATTCTGTACTCCATATTTTTCTCCCAAGAATTGTGGAACTATAACGACTAAAGATTATAACAGGATAAGAGATTTCATTGGAGACCTATTCCTTTGGTTAATTCCTAATTTCTTTCAAGTATCAAAGAGAAAGTTAATGACGCAGTACCAAAATTCATTTAAATGATTGTTCTGAGAAGTATTGTTCTTTAAACCAATGCTGCACAACAAACACATGTTTTACACAAACGACAATAGCTTAAACGCACAAGGTAAATTGTATTTTATAAATTATTAATTACAATACTGAATTCTCGTAAATATTACAAATTCACAAAACCTAAAACCAGTTTTGGGATCAGAACAAAATTTACAAAATGGAAGACCAGTTTTGGAACCAGAACGAAATTTCCTTTAAGATGAGACAGTTTCGCATCAGTCCCATGTCAGTTTAAGTTTTTTTTTTCGCTAAGAGGGCTGAACAATTTGTGGTAGGAATAGATGACTACAAAAGACAAACTTTATGTAAAAACTAATATAAAATGAAATAATGGTAGTCATCAGGACGTTTACTTCTAGTATAAAGCACATACTTAAACTTCGTTTTTTGACCTCACATCCTTTAAACTGATGGGTAGAGGCGTGCTAACACACAGATTTTAAAAGGCGCCACAGGCAGTTGAGGTAGAGTTAACATTTATTTAGGTCCTGTGACCAACAATACGTATACCTTCTGTAATTGCGTACTGAAGTTAGGTTTGTACCGCTGGAAAAGCATGACCAATACCTGTTAAATATGATTCTGTACGTGAACTGTTATGTGTTATTTATGGAAAAGTGTTATTTATGGAAATATGTTTAGACTTATTAGCTGGTACAGCCAACACATTGACAGCGTAAGTGAACCTTGGACAAAACATATTAGCAACGGACGTTATGAAATCCAAAGGTGGGACTCGTGACATAATCTATTGGGACTAAGAATTTATCTGTCAATGGACTTCCAGTTTAGGAACCGACACAAAGTCATAGGGTACTCCAGATTTTCGTATATCTTAGACACCGAGTGGAGAAGCTATGTCGTGGTATGTTCGCCCAAGATTTCAATAATTTTGAAAGGATATCGTCTACTCTAGGTACCTTGTTTCAAGATAGGACATTCACCACTCTGCCAAATTCCTTTCACAATATCTTATCTAGCATTTATATACCAGTGTTTTTTCCTTTATATATCCCTATGCACAGGGTAAAGCGTAATTCGCGCACTCGGGCTTCGCAGAGCGACTCCTCACATGCCAGCGATAAAAAAAATGTGTCTCTCACAAAATATCGTCTGGCGAGTACATCCGACAGAAAAAAGACGTTAAAGAGTGGCAATCTGGCAACGCTGTAACCATATGTATGGTAACTATACTGTTGTGAATTGGCAGGAGCCAATTCACGGAGTTTGGAGGAAGCCGAAAGGCACGCGTTTAAGCTCACGCAGACTGGCGTGAGGTCTGGAACAGTTATAGGAGTTGAGTCTAGTAAAAAAAGGAGGTAACTGGTAGAATACTTAACTTTAATCCACAATTGGTGAACATCTCTCTTGACTGTACATGCTTCACAATCTCAATATTAACTGGTAATGGCGCCTTGCTAGGTCGTAGCAATTGACGTAGCTGAAGGCTATGCTAACTATCGTCTCGGCAAATGAGAGCGTATTTGTCAGTGTAGCTTCGCTAGCAAGTCGGCTATGCAACTGGGGCGAGTGCTAGGACGTCTCTCTAGACCTGCCGTGTGGCGGCGCTCGGTATGCAATCACTGACAGTGGCGACACGCGGGTCCGACGTATACTACCGGACCGCGGCCGATTTAAAGGCTACCACCTAGCAAGTGTGGTGTCTGGCGGTGACACCACAACTACCTCTGACAGCAGATGTTAGTTGTGCACTACAGTTGGTGCAGTGGATAGAGTTTTGGATTAGCATGCGGGATGTCGATGGTTCGATCCTGCGTCGAGGCATATGTTATTTACTTGGTAAATGTAATCCAGGTGGCATAGTGTCTGGCATCTTAATCGTCAACAGCGATTGCAGCGGTTCCTCTAGAAAACATTTGCACTTATACACTTCAGTCGTAGAAATAAATGATTGGTCAGCTTTGAAAGAAGCTCTTTCCACGTCGTGGGCGTGAGTTTATTCTCGCCACTTCGTCTACTAGATGCGAAATCTGTTTTCTTTGTACCCTCCTGCAGTGGTCCCATAGATTAGTACCAACTATTACTCATGCCTTGTTCAGGTCCATTACATTTCATTAGGACCTTACGTTACAAGCCGGACTAGCAACGTGCTTTGCGAATAATGTCCAAACTCGGTTACTATTTGTATGTGTTATCACCCTTGTCCCACTAATTATACCTTTCTACATTGAGTCTGGTAACCGCGTTTTGTTTAATACGTTTCCCAATGCATTATTATTATTATTATTATTATTATTATTATTATTATTAATAATAATAATATTATTATTATTCTATGGATGGGATTGTGGAAACATCACATCTGTTACCATTAGGGAGACAGCGTAATTCGTAACTGAACATTTCACAATTAGCGATGTTGGGATGAATCATACAGAACAATGTCAGAGGGGTAATGCCGTCGGTCTAAGGCGCTACAGTCATGGACTGTGCGGCTGGTCCCGGCGGAGGTTCGAGTCCTCCCTCGGGCATGGGTGTGTGTGTGTTTGTTCTTAGGATACTTAAGGTTAAGTCGTGTGTAAACTTAGGGACTGATGACCTTAGCAGTTAAGTCCCATAAGATTTCACACACTTTTTTTTTTTTTGGTAATAACGTTAGATGGAACAACGCGCAGGACTGACGGCGTGTTTATGCGCTGTCCATCAGACAGTAACGCGCCCATGACAGATTGCAACGTACAAGCGTACACGTATCGAATTTTCTCACGGTTACGGTCGCAGGATCGAGTCTTGCCTCGGGTATGGATGTGTGTGATGTCCATAGCTTAGTTAGGTTTAAGTAGTTCTAAGTCTAGGGGACTGATGACCTCAGATGTTAACTCCCGTAGTGCTTAGAGTCATTTGAACCATTTTTGAATTTTCTCATTCTAAATCTCTAAACCAGGTTGGTAGATGTATGGCACACACAAACGATGAGTATGTGGATATGCTTCTGGTCCCTGGTGCATCTGATAACCGGGCTGGTGTTGCCAATCGTGAATGTGCTGCTAGATATCCTCGTCGACGCCATCCAGATAAAAATGTGTTTCGTTGTCTGGAGCTGCGCCTTCGGTTGTCAGATCGTCTCCTTCCACCATCGTATGACAGTGGTCATCCACGGACTTGTCATACTCCAGCTACTGAGGAAGCTATCCTGGAGGTCATACACCAAGAACCTCAGCGAAGTACACGTAGCGTAGTAAGGCAGCTGCGTGTCTCGTGACGCACGGTCGTTAACGTGCTGCGCGAGCGTGCGCTGCACCCCTATCATTATGCTTTCATGCAACACCTGCATCCTGCAGATCGCCATCAGCCGATGCACTTCTGTGAATGGTTCCAACAACAACAGGAAGCCAACTTTGACTTTGTGAACACCGTGAGGTTGTCTTCAATATGCACAGTACCCACCAATGGTGTGAGGTTAACCTGCATGTCACCCGCGACCGTGGATATCAAGTTCGATTTGGCATCAACATCTGGGCCGGAATATTGGGCGATAGGTGTTTGGGGCCCTAGATGTTGCTTGATTGGTTTACTGCACGAAGGTATCATGCTTTCGTCTCAAACTACACTCCTGGAAATGGAAAAAAGAACACATTGACACCGGTGTGTCAGACCCACCATACTTGCTCCGGACACTGCGAGAGGGCTGTACAAGCAATGATCACACGCACGGCACAGCGGACACACCAGGAACCGCGGTGTTGGCCGTCGAATGGCGCTAGCTGCGCAGCATTTGTGCACCGCCGCCGTCAGTGTCAGCCAGTTTGCCGTGGCATACGGAGCTCCATCGCAGTCTTTAACACTGGTAGCATGCCGCGACAGCGTGGACGTGAACCGTATGTGCAGTTGACGGACTTTGAGCGAGGGCGTATAGTGGGCATGCGGAAGGCCGGGTGGACGTACCGCCGAATAGCTCAACACGTGGGGCGTGAGGTCTCCACAGTACATCGATGTTGTCGCCAGTGGTCGGCGGAAGGTGCACGTGCCCGTCGACCTGGGACCGGGCCGCAGCGACGCACGGATGCACGCCAAGACCGTAGGATCCTACGCAGTGCCGTAGGGGACCGCACCGCCACTTCCCAGCAAATTAGGGACACTGTTGCTCCTGGGGTATCGGCGAGGACCATTCGCAACCGTCTCCATGAAGCTGGGCTACGGTCCCGCACACCGTTAGGCCGTCTTCCGCTCACGCCCCAACATCGTGCAGCCCGCCTCCAGTGGTGTCGCGACAGGCGTGAATGGAGGGACGAATGGAGACGTGTCGTCTTCAGCGATGAGAGTCGCTTCTGCCTTGGTGCCAATGATGGTCGTATGCGTGTTTGGCGCCGTGCAGGTGAGCGCATACGACCGAGGCACACAGGGCCAACACCCGGCATCATGGTGTGGGGAGCGATCTCCTACACTGGCCGTACACCACTGGTGATCGTCGAGGGGACACTGAATAGTGCACGGTACATCCAAACCGTCATCGAACCCATCGTCCTACCATTCCTAGACCGGCAAGGGAACTTGCTGTTCCAACAGGACAATGCACGTCCGCATGTATCCCGTGCCACCCAACGTGCTCTAGAAGGTGTAAGTCAACTACCCTGGCCAGCAAGATCTCCGGATCTGTCCCCCATTGAGCATGTTTGGGACTGGATGAAGCGTCGTCTCACGCGGTCTGCACGTCCAGCACGAACGCTGGTCCAACTGAGGCGCCAGGTGGAAATGGCATGGCAAGCCGTTCCACAGGACTACATCCAGCATCTCTACGATCGTCTCCATGGGAGAATAGCAGCCTGCATTGCTGCGAAAGGTGGATATACACTGTACTAGTGCCGACATTGTGCATGCTCTGTTGCCTGTGTCTATGTGCCTGTGGTTCTGTCAGTGTGATCATGTGATGTATCTGACCCCAGGAATGTGTCAATAAAGTTTCCCCTTCCTGGGACAATGAATTCACGGTGTTCTTATTTCAATTTCCAGGAGTGTATCTGTCTGATGCACTGGGATATGTTACGCTACATATTCGGCAGAGGATATAGTTCCAACATGATGGTGCACCTCCACACTCTGGAATTAATGTGCCACGGTATTTGGACAGGACATTTCCAGGGAAATGGCTCGGACGTGGAGGTCCAGTTGTATGACCACCACGTTCACGTGACCTAAATCCCCTGGGTTTCTTCCTGTGGGGACACCTCAACGAGCACGTGTGCTCTACTCCGCCTACGAATGTGGAAGAATTTGTAGGGCGTGTTCATGCTGGTTCTTGTTACTGTGAACGCAGCTTTGCTGCAAAGCGTTCAGAGTCTTACGATGCGACGGGTTACGCAATGTTTGGACGTGCAGGGAGGTCGCTTTGAGCATCTGTTGTTCTGAGGAGAACGTATTCGGTTGTGAAGGTCATGCGATCATTTATATGGAAAGTATTATTGTCACTGGTTGCTAATGAACGACGTCTGAGCGCTCATATTACATGTAGATGTTGTGTTACTGTATTGTGCTATCATCTTTAACACCTCGAAACTGATATTGACTTTGTAGTTATACTGTCGTATGACAAGTTATTTCTTTCAATTGTCTATTTCTTGTTTGTCTTACAACATATTTGTTGTGTTCAGCTGTACAAAAGTCGTAAATTTGGGATACATGTGACCTAAGAAACGGTGTATATTACAGCAGGAAATATCGGAATGAAATTAGCAAATGAAAAAAAAAAAATGCGCCCCAACGCAGGATCGAACACTCGACCACCTGCATGCTAACACAAAACTCTGTCCACTGCACGAACCGTACAGCACAACTAATAAACGCCGACAGAGATGGTTACCACACATGTGCTTACAGTGATGACAGGTTGCCACTCTTTAACGTCCTTTTTCTGCCGGACGAAATTTTGTGAGAGGCACTTTCTTATCGTTGGCCTATGAGGAGTCGCGCTGCGAAGCCCGAGTGCGCGAATTTCGCTTCACCCTGTTTATCCCTTCCTGTTATCAGCCTTTCCTTGCTTGCTTAACACTGACTTGGCATGTTGTTGTTGTGGTCTTCAGTCCTGAGACTGATTTGATGCAGCTCTCTATGCTACTCTATCCTGTGCAAGCTTCTTCATCCCCCAGTACTTACTGCAAGCTACATCCTTCTGAATCTGCTTAGTGTATTCATCTCTTGGTCTCCCTCTACGCTGCCCTCCTATGCTAAATTTGTGATCCCTTGATGCCTCAGAACATGTCCTACCAACCGGTCCCTTCTTCTTGTCAAGTTGTGCCACAAACTCCTCTTCTCCCCAATTCTATTCAATATCTCCTCATTAGTTATGTGATCTACCCATCTAAGCTTCAGCATTCTTCTATAGCACCACATTTCGAAAACTTCTATTCTCTTCTTGTCCTAACTATTTATCGTCCATGTTTCACTGACTTGGCATATGCGCTCTGAATATTTATGCCGGTGCTTTCCCTGATTTCAAAGATCTCTTATACTCTTATAAGTGAAATCTATTTCTGCCGTAGCAATAGAAGTTTCGACAGCATGACATTTCCCTCTAGCCATTCCTGCTTAGCCATTTCCTACTTTCTGTCAATCCCTTGTTTTAGGCGGATGTATTCCCATTTGCCTGCTTGTAATGTGTCAGGCAAATCCAACACCTTCCATGGAAACCCTGACATGATAAGCAAATCCAGTAGTATGTCACATAGCTCCGAATAAATCGTGACATTAAATTAACCAAAGTAATACGAGTAACAAGTGAGCAAATGGAATACCACAGACTAACACAAGAATGCCTAAATACATGTCATACCTTCCCACCGTGAGACAGACGCAGTTCCGAGGGGAGAAACGAGAACAGAAGCCGAGAGCAGAACCGTGTTAAGTTGGAAGGCCCTACGATTAGAGACGGATACCCACGTCACCAGCTAACCGCTAGGACCACCCCCCCAGCCCATGTTAAAGGCTAGAGCCCTCCAGAAGAACAGTATAGATCTTACGATAACACTAAAAGGACCACACCAGCTGCAAGTTTTAGCGTGAGACTTCTCCGCGTCTCTGTTACGTTGCAAACTTTAAAAACATTGCCCCACCACGACAAGTATAACGTTTCTCATTGGATAGACAGAATTTTTGTAGGCGGAGCTTAAGGTTAACATTGAGACCCTGATTGGTCAGATGAAAACACAGCGAGATAGATTTTTTAAACCAACTTCGGTAGATTGTAGTAAGGAGAAGTTAGGAGAGTGTTGCTTCCGAGACGGCGAGATGAGCGGAGCTGTGCTGCCCGCTGCCTCCTGACGAACACCGACAAGGTAATGAACGCACGCAATGCCGCATAACAGCTCATAAAGCTTCACTCAGAACTGCAGAAGTCTCATCTGTTACACCCCCTTTTTGCGTAATACTAGTGTCGATCGTCAATTAAAGCTCATGGTGTTCACATTTGCCACTCGAAATAAAAATCTGAAACGCAATGATTTTTCTGTTACATAGTTATTGAGAAGCCACATCAGCCACTGTAATTTACGACGAGTTAGATAAGTAATTAAAGATAATTGAGGGTCACTGTAGACCATTTTGATACTTTTCTGTTTTGTGAAACTTAATTTAAACGTAGATTATAGATGTGATATGGCATAGGTCATCCTTAAACCCATTGTAGAACTTGGAAACCCATTCAGGGAATATTCGTTCACATTTTTGTTGAACGCAATTGGATTTTACCATCCTGTATTAAAACATTTCCTTTTATCAATAGTGCAATTTATAAACAATGTTTTGTGAGTAGAATAAAATTTCCAATGGTAAACTTAACTGCTTTTTCGACGTCATTTTACCAGCTAACTAAAAATAGGAAAGCCTTGAACCCCTTCCACTAAATTTAGTTAGTATTAAGATTCTTTTACTGGGAGTGCAGTGAGTTGACGCTGAAATCATTAAGTATTTGGTTATATCATCGCTAGTCTCACTGAACTCTTCTGAACTCTACATGTCATGTGTGGTCTGGCGTCTCCTTGCCAGCAACAGGTCCCAGGTTCAAACTAGTCAATTCCCTAAAAAACACGCTCAGAGCGTCGTTGCGCGAAAGTTGTAGGGAGACACGATATAGAACAAACAGACACCAAGCAGGATGTTAGATGCTTCATTTACTCAGTTTTTATATTTCCTCCTTCCGTCACCTGAATTACTGGATTTAACTGTTATTCAAGGATTTCTATTAGACGATGTCTTTTTTTCCTATCTGATCCTTTTCTGGCTTCACTATTCCAACACTCAGACCTATCCATTCGTCTTCTGTTGTATTCCTTTCCTTTGTTTCTGTCAATCGTTCCCTTGTGTCCACTTTGAAAAGGTTGACAACTACTTGTTCTTTCAACTTACCCAGATTCCATCTCCTTAATTTCTTATCGTCTTTTGCAATTTAACTTTTAATCAGTAGCTCACAACCTGTAAATTAGGGTCAGAGTCCACATCTGCTCCTGGATATGTTTCGCAGTTTGAATTCCGGTTTCTAAATCTCCTTCTAGCCGTTACAGAATCTATGTGACACCCTCTTGTGTCTCCATGTCTCTTGCACGTATGCTGTAGTCTTTTGTGATTATTAAACTAAGTGGTAAATGATGAAATTACCGAAATCTACGTGTAGACTTCCCTTTCATTCCTTCCCGCAGTCCATATTTTCCTGCTGTACTACCTTTTGTTATAGTCGTATTCCAGTTGCCCATCAAAATTAAGTTTTCATCCCCGTTAACGATTTGTGCAATTTATTTCATCAACTACAAGTAGTAAATTGAGCTGCCCCGTAGGTGGAAGAATGCGGTTGACACCGACACACGCCACATACTCTCACACTGCGAGTCGTGCCGCGTACGTAGAGACACGCGGTACTTGTCTCCTGCGGAACAGGTATGGGACGAACTGGAATGCAGTTTCCGCCAGTGGTAAACGCTAGCACAAGTGCGGGAAGACGCGTGCAATTACCAGAATGAGGAATGCAACAGGTTTCTTGCGACGTACAGTCAAGAGTTGTAGCTGGAATGACGACATTTCAAATTACCAAGCGCCAGTATTGAGCGCGGAAATAGATATCACATTAGCATAAGTTTAATTTCCACAGGCAATACTCCCTCCCTTATTACTGTTTTGCGAAACACTCCTCACTATCATATGACTCAGTGCAGAACATAGTTGTAAATGTTGGATACCATGAAATTTCTGTAGCAACGGAAATCAGTCAGTGACTGATAAAACTTATTTTAAAATTGTTTATTCACTGGTACAGTGTGCGCACCACAAATATTTTCAGTGCTTATCTTCAGTTAATTTGATTTGTTCGAGTCTTGTCCGAAATCTGGCCGAAATCAGCAGTTACTGTTGAAATTCAGTTCCAGCGAAAGAACAATTTCAAAAAATTATGGAAGTGTTGATGATATTCTACAGCACAATTACTTCACTGAACTCGATGGCATGATAGCTCTCGTTCTATTCCGAAGAACATCTTAGTTAAATACGCCAGATATTCTTACCACATCCGCTTTGATAATTATACACTAAGAGCAAAGGAAACTGGTATACCTGCCTAAAATCGTGTGGGGCCCCCGCGAGCACGCAGAAGTGCAGCAACAGGGCGTGGTATGGACTCGACATATGTGTGAAGTAGTGCTGGAGGGAACTGACACCATGAGTCATGCAGGGCTGTCCATAAGTCCATAAGAGTTCTCTTCTGAACAGCACGTTGCAAGGCATCCCAGTTATGCTCAATAATGTTCATGTCTGGGGAGTTTAGTAGCCAGTGGAAGTGGCTATACTCAGAAGAATGTTCTTGGAACCACTTTTTAACAATTTTGGACGTTTAGGGAGTCGCACTGATCTGCTGGAATTGCCCAAGTCCTTCGGAACGCACAATGGACATGGATGGATGCAGGTGATCAGACACGACGCTTACGTACGTGTCACCTGTCAGAGTCGTATCTAGATGTATCAGGGGTCCCATATCATTCCAACTGCACACGCCCCACACAATTACAGAGCCTCCACCAGCTTGAACAGTCCCCTGCTCACATGCAGGATCCATGAATTCATGAGGTGGTCTCCATACCCGTACACGTCCATCCGCTCGATACAATTTGAAACGAGACTCGTCCGACCAGGCAACATGTTTCCAATCATCAACAGTCCAAAGTCGGTGTTGACGGACCCAGGTGAGGCGTAAAGCTTTGTATCGTGCAGTCATCAAGGGAAGACGAGTTGGCCTTGGGCTCCGAAAACCCATATCGATGATGTTTCGTTGAAATTTTCGCACGCTGCCACTTGCTGATGGCCCAGCATTGAAATCTGCAGCAATTTGTGGAAGGGTTGCACTCCTACCACGTAGAACGATTCTCTGCTGTCGTCATAGTTCCTGTTCTTGCAGCATCTCTTTCCGGTGGCAGCGATGTTGGAGATTTTATGTTTTACCGGATTCCTGATATTGGTGGTACACTCGTGAAATGGTCGTACGGGAAAATCCCCACTTCATCGCTACTTCGGAGATGCTGTGTCCCATTGCTCGTATGCCGACTGAAACATGACGTTCAGACTCACTTAAATCTTGATTACCTGCCATTGTAGCCGCTAACAACTGCGTCAGACACTTGTCTTATAAAGGCGTTGCCGACCGCAGCGCCGTATTCTGTCTGTTTACATATCTCTGTATATGAATACGCATTCCTATACCAGTTTCTTTGCGCTTCAGTGTAGATGTTTGCATATGTGTGTGTATGTGGAGAGGGAGCGAAGCTAGGAGAAGGCAGGTTGGTTTGTTGGGTGTTGTTTTAATGAGCTGTGTTGAAAACGGGTGACAGTATAACGAAAGACAGACTCATGTTGAGTAGCAGTTTTTCTGCCATTCTCTTTTCATCAATTCCTCTGTTTTCCAGAATACTACTCCTCAGCCAGACTGCACAGTTTTTTTGTGTGCTACTTCTATTACCAACTGAAGACGCCAAAGTATCTACTCAGACTAAAAACAATGGGTACTTTTCCCGCCTGTAAGGTATTAATAGGAGCTGCGAAGGTCTGATCCTACTAACGGATCAAGATCTGTATATGTAAAGAAGAGTGTCTGTTTGTTTGGAATTCATACAAATGTATAGTTTTATCCCACTCTTCATGAAATTTTCCACACTTTACCTTCAAGACAAGAGGAAGATCAAACACACATAAGATTTCGTAATCTGACTTGAAGCAATTATGTAGATAAGAAAAAAGAGGGGAAATGCTGTTACGAAAAATTTCTAAATGTTATTGGCCAATTTACATCAGATTTCTACACGATGCCCCAATGAACATTTGGGTATATATATATATATATATATATATATATATATATATATATATATATATATATATAATGATAGAGAGAGAGACGTTGTTAATAACAGCTCGAAAAGCTCTTGGCCTATTTACTTCAAATTTCTACATTCGGATGAAACAAGGAAGAAAATGAAAGAAAAATTAAATCCCTAACAAACGGAATATATCGTGATAAACTAACTGTAATTTTTATAGCCAGAATAAATTACAGCCACAATACCCGTCTTGGAAGTTGTACCACCAAATGTCACTAGACTGCGGAACGAGCGAAAAATCGAGAATTTGACGGTAACATCATCGCAAACTCTTGCTTCAGTTGCCGTTGGTACATATGACATATATCCTATAAGGTATTTCAGTCCGTGTTATACAGTTATTTTTATTATTAAAATACAATTATGTTAATTAGGTTATTCAGGAAATGTTCCCAGCAACTCTGTCACCTTTACGTCCATTGATTCATTACTGGAGCACTTGAAGCTGTGCACTTACCGACAGAACTGTTAAATACTCCTGAGCCCCAGGCCCTTCTCCCAAGGAATAGCACCACACAAGCTCATTAAATAATGGATCTCCTATCATATTATTATGCAACATCGACCCGCCTTTCCTGTGCAATGTTCGAAGGCTGCTAGTAAACAACTTAGTGGCGAGCCTAAGAGAGGCCTGCATCATCACGGGGTACGCCGCCAGTGAAAACGTATTCATTCCTCACATTCCGTTGACACCCAGTAATTCAAATACGCTGTTCGAATTAAAATGATTGCAATTATCCATGCGGCTTGCATTCCGTATGAGTATCAACAAGCCACAGGGCTTATCATTTTGTGTGGCAGATATTAAACATCCCTGGCAACGAAAGGCATTGCAGCTGCTTAAACACAATTTTACTTGCGTGCTCCTGCAAGGATGATTGAACAACAAGTGCGCGATGAGATAATTTTCCTGGTAAGCTCGCTTCGAGTCTGTTTCAGTTTTGAGTTGTGATCTTACAGAGAATAAGAGAATCAGAAATGCTGTATCGTACTTACACCAGCTGAAGTGCAACCAATAATATTTATTACACATTTATGTCTGGCCCCGGTAGCTGAGTGGTCAGCGCGACAGAATGTCAATCCTAAGAGACCGGGTTCGATTCGCAGCTGGGTCGGAGATTTTCTTCGCTCAGGGACTGGGTGTTGTGTGGTCCTAATCATCATCATTTCATCCCCATCGACGCCAAGTCGCCGAAGTGGCGTAAAATCGAAAGACTTGCACCCGGCGAATGGTCTACCCAAAAGGAGGCCCTAGTCACATATTTCCATTACACACTGATGATGGATACACTATTATCACCTGGAAATCCACACTACAAGTCCACACTGGCTCGTCGTAAAGTTGTAGAAAATTTGCGTATGACACATTTTGGCAGGAAATCCACTTTCCGGGAATTTGGGTGCCTGGTAAAAGTCTTTTTGTTTGACTCCACTTCGGCGACTAGGATGTTGATAATCATGAAACGGTGGTGAGTACAACACAACACCGAGACACTGAGTGGAGCAGACCTCCGATCCGGACTGGAATCGATCTCGGGCCACTCACAAGGCAGCTATGGATGTGGATGTAAAGTTACAGACACACACCAAGAGAAGCAACCAGACAGTCCGCGCTCATGCAAATCCGTCGGCATCCATACAATCGCAATCCGAAGAGTTGTCCGTGTGGGGTCCAATAAGCAGCCCGGTCAGGTACGAATAGTGCCACAGAGGTAGGTACTAGAGAAGAGATGTAACTAAGGTTTTGGCGATCACCTACCGCCATCTTACCCGATCCCCAACACAACTAAACGTGATCCGCACATCGCTTCGGACTACTGCACCATGCTGAGTCCAAGAAGTTTGTAGATGTTCTCAACTGTTTAGAAACACACGAGTACTTTTCGATTAGCCTCTACAGCACCTTCAAGGGCTGGATTCAGATTGTGATTTGCTTCTTTTTGGCAAATCATTGTATACATCTCTCCTCCGTCGCAGCCTTGGCTAGAACACTTCCTCACACTTCTACCTTGCGTTCTATTGATAACTGATGTTCGAGACTGATTTTCGACCTGGTTAAATGAGGGAGATAAATCTCCAATCTAAACCTCAGATGATTTCCAAAGCAATCTATGTTCATTTCAAGAAGGCGAAAACATGTCTTGACTGGTCGTTTTTAATATTTTTTTCACGTTTTCTTCCAACTTCAATTTTTCCTTATTTCTTTCTCTTAGGAGTAAGGAGCTTCTTATCCTTGGGAGGCATTGCCCCAGGACAGCACAATGAAGTTAGAGCCCTGCTGGATAGTTTCTTTAATTGTACGGTTACTATTTTCCGGTCTCTCATCTCAAACAACACAAATCACGACGTAACGGACTGTCAACAATAGAAAAGTCTCTCCACATGGCTACGCTGTTGCTTAGCAAAAGTCTGAGACGTATCAGATGTGAGCAACACGAATGTTTCTCTCCGTCTTCAGAAAAGTCTTAAGAAAACCGTGAAACGTAGTGAGAGCGCTAAGAAACGATACTAGTCACAAGGTAAGCCGCCATCATTAAACATCTGTTTTGTGCCAGTCACTGGCGCACAAAACGCGGTGTCTAATCTGTTGCACCTTTCTGCAGACGCACAATATACTCTCACAAGAATGTTTGTCTAATGAATATGGAAATCTTCGGGTCTACTGAAGCACGGTATACAACCCGTCAGCTTTGAACAATGACCTCATTGGTTGCTCATAGATATTAATGTCTTTACTTTCCAGCGATAGTTAAAAGTCGGTTGTTTGCTGCTGATAAACGCCATCATTGTACATTTAAAAAAATCGAACGTGGTTTTAAAAGACAGCGCTAGATATTGCGTAAAATTTATTTTCGTGTGCATAGATTTAAGTAATTGGTTGTTTGCAATTCATTCGGTACTTAATTTCATTATTAGTGAGTTTGAGAGATAATTTGGACTAGTTGTATTTTATTTTAGGAGAATTTACAGTTTTCTTTTCCGTTTGTAGGTATGGATTTATCTATTCTGATGAATCTGGGTGATTTAAAGGAGGCTATGGTGTAGGCATGACGGCCACGATTCGAATTTTACAAATGTATGTTCTTGTTGCCGATTATGCTCGGCCGGCCACGGTGGCCTAGCGGTTCTAGGCGCTACAGTCTGGAACCGCGCGACCGCTACGGTCGCTGTTTCGAATCCTGCCTCGGGCATGGATGTGTGTGATGTCCTTAGGTTTAAGTAGTTCTAAGTTCTAGGTGACTGATGACCTCAGCAGTTAAGTCCCATAGTGCCCAGAGCCATTTGAACCATTTTGATTATGCTCGATGCCTTGAGTGCGGCGAACATATGCGCCTGACAGGTGTCCGGTCGCTGTACTCACGACTTATTCGTATGGCACTGCAGCAAAGAAAGATCGGTTGTGGCGGTCCATTAGACGAGGAACATGGTTCGAGAAATCTAAGCTCGCCTTGAGCGATATCATTGAGGTATACTGCGTGGCTGTGTGCTCATGAATGTCGTGTTAGCGAGCGTACAGTTGTAGATTGGTACTCTTTTTGTAGGGAAGTTTGTGGGGAATATTTGAAGTATAGGGGCCGTTGGGGTGTGGAGGGGGGGGGGGGGGGGGGGCGGCGGGTTTTATAGTCGAAATCTACGGTACTACTATCTACGTAAGAACAGATCATTAGTGCTAGCAGAGACGAAATAAACAACACATGTAAAATTTGTATCCCTTACTTCAATCGACCTATACAGTTCAACTGAACAACACGGTACTAACGCTAATGAAAACGAAGAAATCGACGTAAGTTAAATTTGTATCCCGTATTACAGTTAACCTATACAGCTCGACTGAAGTTCTAGATAAAACTCATAGATATGTGAGGTATTCTGTGCTACTGCTACTTCTATCCCTCCCCACTTTTTTTTGCCCTTTATTTTCCACAGAAGTACTAGGACACAAAAAAGCGATATCCTTAACATTAAGGTCGAACTATTACTCGTCTTGATATATGTCTACCATATTTATTTTCTTTTCTCTATTCCTTTGTTTCTGAACACTCCTCTAAGCTGTTAAATCTGTGTAATATATCATCTCTGGCTAATTCTGATGCCATTGGTCAAAGACGACAGGTATTCCGTTTTTTCAGTAGACCAAAATCTTCGACAAAGCAATTATATTCAGGGCAATTTTATTTTGCAAACCAATCATCCATACTTTGTATCACAGGTTGTCGGTGGCAATTTGTGTTGGAGAAACTTGAGTTACATAAATTTTACTAGCACAGGGAAATCTCTGAACTGGAAATTACACCTTCTCGTACGACGTTACAATGCCAAGTGCTGTCTGTATTCTCTTGTACTGATAGCCGAATGTTAGACAAGTACAGAATTATGTGTTGAAAGAAGTTCTACATGCGTCTATTATCAGAAATAAGTTATAAATAAGGATTTATAACGCATTATAGACGGATATCATCCATTAAGCTGATAACGCAGTGTTCAATAATGTGAGCCATCCTTATCGCCTTTGTGCCTGTGTAGTTGGTATCCTCAGTCCACAGCCGTGTGGCGACATTTTCTTGCCGGAGTTCGAGCTGCTAACGTTTTGATTCCTTTTACTTTCTGGAGCTCAAATAATACTGGGCACCACACACCTGGCACTGCAATCGTAACTGTGTAGCGATGTGTTTCATTTCTGTGGTACACAATTTACAGCAGTGAGTGTCATTTGTAAATCACATCATACACCATTGTACCCTCTCCGTCCTGACACAAAAAAAGTGCGACCAATAGCTCATTAAGCGCCTCACACACGAGCGCTGCATCGCTGGCAATCTCACGAAATATTATCGCCCTCATTGGTCACACACTATCGATTTACCAAATGATTTCACCCAATATTTCGAACGCCACTGTCAGGAAGCTCTGTAACTAGAAATTGTTTGCTGTGTTTAACAACATAGCTTACGTTGACAAATACTAGTGAAAAACAAAAGATGAACGTATTAAATGTACTTTCAAATATTTAAATATTTTTGGTAGAAAACATAGGCTGTTTACGTAAAAGTCTATGGCAGTGGTTCTCAACCTTTCTTAGACCATTATCCCTGAGTCCAACCAGCGAGTACCTAGTATTCCCGCTCTCACCCCTCCCCGTCCCCTCACATTATCACTAACTTTAACGGATAACTAAACTGTAGAAGGGAATACTTTTATTTTTAAAATTATGGAAGGTCAATGATATTTACTTCGTGTGTGTGTGTGTGTGTGTGTGTGTGTGTGTGTGTGTGTGTATTTGTGTGTGTTTTAAAATGGATTGTAAAGGAGTTCGTGGTGCATCTCAGGTGCTACCCACCGTTTCTTCTCAGACAATAAAGCTAATATCCACAGAGCGGATAGACACTTGTAACTGAACATACTTATCCTTTATTACTCCTCTCCATTATGGCAGTTGCTTGACCCGCACATTGGAACGCCATGTAAAATCAACCAAGTTCAGATGTGTGCGCTGCACTGACTTTTTGTAAATCTCTTCATTGATCTTTACTTTTGAACTGGCAGAAACTGGACGACATCAAGCTATTACTGTTTTGTGTCTAACCACTCTAATAATAATAATAACAATAATAATACTGCATACAACACTGTTGTAGCCCTTATGCAGTTACTGCTTTGTTGTGTTTTCAATTAATTCATTTATCTGTTTCGAAGCGAGTAATGATACAACTTCTGGACTACTGCGGTTACTACCCACAACTTGGAGAAGACGCCTTCTTGAGATATTTAGCATTTGTTACGTGTGTGTCTCATTCTTTCTATCAGCGGTGTATGGGACAAAGTTTAAGATGTGTATGTAGTGGGTGCAGTATGCGAGCAACCTGTAGCATCCACTGAATTAATGCAAATAATCAATATTAGAGTCTGTAAGTAGGCTGTTTATATTTTCTTATTGGCAACGTTACGTAGCGCTCTGTATGAAAATCACTGGCTGTGCTGTGTGCAGCCTGTGGCTAGTTTGCATTGTTGTCTGCCATTGTAGTGTTTGGCAGCGGCAGCTGGATGTGAACAGCGCGTAGCGTTGCGCAGTTGGAGGTGAGCCGCCAGCAGTGGTGGATGTGGGGAGAGAGATGGCGGAAGTTTTGAAATTGAACTGCTATATATATTATGATTATTAAGGTAAATACAGTGTTTGTTCTCTATTAATATCTTTCATTTGCTAACTATCCCTATCAGTAGTTAGTACCTTCTGTAGTTTGAATCTTTTATTTAGCTGGCAATAGTGGCGCTCTCTGTATTGCAGTAGTTCGAGTAATGAAGATTTTTGCGCTAAAAAATATTGTGTGTTAGTTTAAGCACAGTCGTGTATAATTGTTTTAAGGGGACGTTTCAAGTCTTACAGAAGTCTGACAACAGTAATGATCTTCTGAAAATAATTAACAGGAACACAATCGAATCGCTTAGTTTTCACCCCCCAGAAAATTTCATTTTACGCCTCAGAGGGTAATTACCCGCAAGTTTTGATCCATTGGTGTATATAATAGTGTCCACAGTTTTGTCTCATTAGTGGTGTAGTGTAGTGGTAGGGAGGACGCAGATTGTTATCTTGGATGCAGGGTGATCGACAGATCTAGAAGTAACTTATGGTGTGGCCCAGGAAAGTGTGTTATCGTTGCTTATTAATGATCTTGCCGACAACATCAATGGTAACCTCAGATTCTTCGCAGGTGATGCCCTTATCTTTAACGAAGTACAGTCCAAACGAAGCTATATAAATATTCTCTCGTACCTTGATCAGGTTTCAGAGTGGTGTAATGATTGGTAATTTGCTTTAAATGTTCAAAAAAGTAAAATCGTGCACTTCACAAAACGAAGCAACATAGTACCCCTATCCTACTAATACCATGTTAGTGAGACATAGCTTTAATCTGTAAACTCATAAAAATACTTGGGTGTAACACTTAATAGCAACCTGAGGTGCAACAATCACGTAGGCTTATTTGTGAGTAAGGCAGGTAGCAGACTTCGGTACTGGAGTACTGGAAAAATATAATCAGTATGCAAAAGAGATTACTTACAATTGACTTGTGCGACACATACTAGAATATTGCTCAAGTGTGAGGGAACCATACCAAACAGGACTAATGGGGAATATTGAACGTATACAGAGAAGGGCAGCACGAGTGGTGCACATTTGTTTGAATCGCAGGTAAGAGAACTGAACTCTCGAAGGTATACGGAAACTACTGCTAATGAAGCTTCAAGAACAGACTTTGGCTGATGACTCTAGGAATATACTGGGTGATCAAAAAGTTAGTATAAATTTGAAAACTTAATAAACCACGGAATAATGTAGATAGAGAGGTAAAAATTGACACACATTCTTGGAATGACATGGGGTTTTATTAGAACAAAAAAAAAACGAAGTTCTCAAAATGTCCGACAGATGGCGCTGGGCAGCAAAACGTCAGTGACTGCGCATGACAATCGTGTATAAAACGAGCTGTAATGAGAGAGAGAGAATCAGACCCACATGCTCTCCATCTCTCCACTCTCCTTACCCTCTCCCACGGTGGCTTCCGCCAGCTCCCCCTCCCTGATGATGCCCTCCTCCCCTCCATCTACCCCTCCTTTGATCCTCCCCTCCCACTTCCTGTGGTTTTTCCTCAGGGCACCCTCTCTCCCTTCTCTCTCCCTTCCCTCCCCCCTCCCTCCTCACTTCCTCACCCCTCCTCCCCCAGGATTCCCCTACCCCCCATACCATCACATTCGCGCGCCGGAGATCATCGCCATCAGTTTTTCGTGTGTGTGCCGTCGTGTTTGTGATACAGTGTTTTTCGCCGCCCACGCACCTTCGTTCACGTGTGTCGTCTAAATCATCAGTGTTTGTCCGCAGTGCCGACAGTTTTCTTGTTTTTCGTCGAGTGTGAACGGCTCATGTTATTTAATTATTGTATTTACTGTTTTTTAACCGCCATTATGTTACTTTTCTGCCTTCATTGGTTTTCTCTTTTATAGCACTGCTTGTGGCTGAAGAGCGGAGTAAAATTTTCCGCTGCCTGCCCACCTTGTATGAGGTGCAAAATGACAATAAAGGGAAAAAAATGAGAGAATCAGATGCGCCAGCAGTCGCAGCATGTTGACGTTACCTGAAAAGGCGCTTTTAGTGAAGCTATATTATCAGAATGGGGAATGTGCTAGTTCAGCGTTACGATCCTATCACCATAGGAAGAGGATTCGAACGGGTACAGGTCCATTGAAAAATGCAGCTGTGGCGAGAATGATTTCGAAGTTCGAAGCCACGGGTTGTTTAGACAATAGATCCGTAGTGGCCGACCGAGCACAAGGCGTAATGCTGCTGAGACAGTTCAGGAAGAAATGGCGACTGTAGTGGGTTCGTCTATGCACGGGGAAGTCAGCGCTCGTGCAGTCGCACGTCGCACCGGCATTCCCTACACTACTGTTTTGTTGGCACAGAGGCGTGCCCTCCGATGCTATCCTTACAAAATCCATCGGCATCATGAACTGTTATCTGGCGATTTAGTGAAGCGGAGGGCATTTGTGGTGTGGGCGTTTCCAAAAGATGGCGGAAGATGACGATTGGTTGAGTAACGTGTTGTGGACCGACAAAGCTCATTTCACGCTCCGAGGGTCTGTCAACGCCCACAACTGCAGAATTTGGGCTACCGAAAACCCTAGAACTGCCGTGGAAACTTCACTGCACGACGAGAAAGTCACGGTATGGGTTGGATTTACCACATCTACCGTTGCCGGCCTTTTTTCTTCCAATAAATGCGTGATTCTGGTTTTGTAACTGCTACCTTGACGGGTGAGAGGTACGCCGATATGTTACAGAATCGCATCATCCTCAGCCTCGCTGATAAATACCTGCTGGAACGTATGATGTTTATGCAGGATGGCGCTCCACCCCATATTGCTAGACGCGTGAAAGATCTCTTCCGCGCATCGTTTGGTGATGATCGCGTGCTCAGTCGCCACTTTCGTCATGCTTGGCCTCCCAGGTCCCCAGACTTCAGTCGGTGCGATTATTGGCTTTGGGGTTACCTGAAGTCGCAAGTGTATGGTGATCGACCGACATCTCTACGGATGCTAAAAGACAACATCCGACGCCAATGCCTCACCATAACTCCAGACATGCTTTACAGTGCTGTTCACAACATTATTCCTCGACTACAGCTATTGTTGAGGAATGGTGGTGGACATATTGAGCATTTCCTGTAAAGAACATCATCTTTGCTTTGTCTTACTTTCTTATGCTAATTATTGCTATTCTGATTAGATGAAGCGCCATCTGTCGGACATTTTTTTAACTTTTGTATTTTTTTTGGTTCTAATAAAACCCCATGTCATTCCAAGCATGTGAGTCAATTTGTACCTCTCTATCTACATTATTCCGTGATTTATTCAGTTTTCAAATTTATACTGGCTTTTTGATCACCCAGTACAACTCCCTACATGTCTCTTTCATAGGGATCGTGAGGACCAGATTATATTAATTCTAGCGCGCACACAGGCATTCAAACAAAAATGATTCCATTCGATCTTGTTGTGGTGCTACAGCAGCCTTCTATTGCTACTATTTAAAATCATTCTGCAACCTAAGACTGTTTCTTCAAATAGTATTTAAAAAATCATTTTCTTCCGCGCTCAATACGTGAATGGAACTGGAAAAAGCAGTAATAACCGGTACGTGGGACACAAAATCTGTCATGCACTGCAAAGTAGTTCACAGAGTATAGATGAAAATGTAGATGTATCCACAATTTTTGGACTATCTTTCATGAGTTACCACTACCCATGATAAATTTTCCCATTTTGATTATTCAGTTTCCCTGCCTCACTTTTTTAGTATGTGCTAAATAGTTTTTATGATGCCAGTAAAATATTTTTTCTTGAAATTACATGCAGCGTTAACACATTCGGGATACCTTAGGCTCAAATTTCCAACCGCCCCTCCGGATTTAGGTTTCCAATGATTTCTCTAAATCGCCTAATGCGAATGCCGGGATGGTTCCCTTGAAAAGTCAAATGGTGTTTCCCTTCCCTACCCTTCCCGTAACACAATCTGTGCTCCGTCTCTAATCCTCTCGTCCTCGACGGGGCATTAAGCGGTAATCTTCCTCGATTCTTTGAAAATATCTGCAATTTGAATGAACGACGATTTCCCTTCGAATTTTACAATGAAATTTGTGACAGGACTGAACCCTGCAATCCTCTAAGTCCCTTAGTAAAGGAACGACGTTACATTGACATTTATGTAGTGTGTTGCCAGTATTTGTTTTTATTTTAATAATGGTTGTTTCAATACGAATATGGGGAGAAAGATGGTACAGGATGGCTGTAAAAGAACATTGTGATTAGCAGTGGAACATTTCGTTTCATTGCTAGTTATTTAAGTATCTAAATCAAACATTATATGGATGTGAAGCTATTACATTCAGGAAAAAAGATGAAGAAAAACTGTTGATATTTGAAAGAAAAATACTAAGAAAAATATTTGGACCAATATTCGATGAAAATGTCATGGAGTGGAGGATAAGGAAAAATGAAGAACTACGGGAGCTGTACAAACATAGTACCATTGTGGAAATGTTAAAGAAGAGAAGACTGAACTGGGCTGGTCATGTAGCAAGGATGCCGGAGAACAGACTACCCAAAATAGCATCCACTAAGAAATTAGAAGGAAAGAGAAGAAGAGGAAGACCTCGAATTAGGCGGATGGAGAATATCCGGGAAGATGCAGCTAGGATGGGCATCAACTCTGATTGGACAACAATTTCCCTGGATAGAAATAATTGGAAGAGGCTCGGAGAGCAGGTGTATGGTCGATAAGGCCTAAGCCACGTGTAAAGAAAGAAATCAAACATTTCTAGAAAGTCTGAACTATTTCTGATATAACCACTTAATACAATGGAAAAAATCGCAGTTAGCCGGCCGGAGTGGCCGTGCGGTTCTGGGCGCTACAGTCTGGAGCCGCGTGGCCGCTACGGTCGCAGGTTCGAATCCTGCCTCGGGCATGGATGTGTGTGATGTCCTTGGGTTAGTTAGGTTTAAGTAGTTCTAAGTTCTAGGGGACTGATGACCACAGCAGTTAAGTCCCATAGTGCTCAGAGCCATTTGAACCAAAAAATCGCAGCACCAAAAAAATAATTAATGACGAGTATTCAATCTTCGGTAATACATTTGTTTAGGTAACGGATTAAAGTGATTAACACTGCAAGATAACAGGTCAATGTAAGCGCGAGATTAGATACTGAAAATGTGAAACGCTGGCACATCAATAATCTGTGTAACCGCCAGAATGTTGATTGGTTCAAATGGCTCTGAGCACTATGGGACTTAACATCTGTCGTCATCAGTCCCCTAGAACTTAGAACATCACACACATCCATGCCCGAGGCAGGATTCGAACCTGCGACCGTAGCAGTCGCGCGGTTCCGGACTGATCGCCTAGAACCGCTAGACCACCGCGGCCGGCCCAGAATGTTGAGAGCAAGCATGCAAAAGTACAGTTGCCGAATGTCAATTTTGTGGGAAGGTGTTTCATGCCTCTTGCGCTTGGTCGGTCAGTACAGGTCGGATCTGGTGATCGCCGGTCGTAGTGGCCGAGCGGTTCTAGGCACTACGCGACCTCGTTCAAACTCAGTGGGGTGTTTATAATGATGTCTTTGTCGCCTCAAAAGGCACTCTTCACTACCATCATCTTACTATGTCCAATCTCAAAGCTAACTAACGCTCACGACTGTTACAACGTGTATTTGGATCCTCATAGGGGTGCTACTAGTACCAATCTTAAGCTACTGCCGCGAAATTTGAATAAACACCATCTTTCTGATGTAGAAACACTCCCACCAAATTCCGTTTATGTCGCGCAACTGCTCTTTTGTGTTGCAGTTTCTTTCTGTGAATATATGTTGAAAAGTTATTAAGTAGTGGCATAGGAAAGCCATTAGGGTGGTGAGCTGGCAAGTTGTTACCTGGCCTGTTTCGTTTCTGGAACGCCTTTTCAGGGGAATAAACACGCAGTAGCCAAGTGGCCAGATCCAGTGGACGGCGTTGCCACGGGAGTTGACAAGTGACTCTGTCGTCTTCGGAATGAGGAGGGCGGTACCCAGCCGGCGGCGGTTGTCTGTAATCGCGTAACACAGCAGTCTTCTAATTTGTGTATATCTTGTGCTAACATTGGTCCGATTTATGGTTGAAGGCAACGAATAGTTACATCATGGTAATATGTCATCTCTGGTAAACTGTAGCCGTGGAATGATATTTCGAGAGAAAATATGATGTTACAAGAATTACATCATGGCACGTCAAGAATGGTTTCCAAATACTAGACATAAGTCGTGTTTGATCAGTGTAGTTTTTGAGAGACATGAATAAACTGCGGTAACCATTCGGCCCCACTAAATATATGTCAATCTATTGAAATATTATTCGTGATTATCATTGTTAAGAAAAGCCAGACTAGTGTTGAAACATAACTGTGGCGAAAGTACTTAAATTAGTACAGTAATAGTTTAATTTCAATGTGTCAACTTCTTATTTTAAGTATTTACCATTTTCTATGGTTAAATCCTGAGTAGAAATCATTAAGCTTTAAGTGGAAATATAATAGCGTTTAATATCGTGATTGTGTGGTTTATTTACACAATAATTTGGGGACATACATCTTCGATGGGTCGCACTGCTGCAGTACTAGATTAAAGTCATATGTTTACCTTATCAAGATTAAATTAAATTGCAATAAATAAGTTCAATTTCATTTGGAAAATTACGTTAAGTGTTCTTTGACAAAATAAAGTCATCCAAGTTCTTGTGAGTTTCATTCTGGCACAGAAAGCTAAAACTTATACTTATTCAAAGATAAATTCATTGACTCTTTCAAGCTGAATCAGCAGCACTGATTTCAAAATTCATCTCTTCAAGACTGATGACTTGAAGAAAGCACAACTATTCATTTTTAGAAGGAAATTTCTCAAGATTAGGTCATCCTGGTTCTTGATTCATCGGTGGATACAAGCATTGTGCTTTAGTGCGAAACATTGAATTTCAGAAAGGTATTTAAACGCAAGGATCGGAAGTGAAACGTTTAACTTTGTTCCTTGACAGAATGATCCCTAAATTTTCCTTATACGCTGTGGAGAAGTACAATAGCCAAAAGATTATTCTAACTGGTTGAAACATGATAAATGTTTGTGAGAGAGTTCAGTTTAAATCTAAAGTGTTCTCAAAGTAGAAATTTAGAGTTATTTGTGAATGCGTAGCTAAACGCTATGTAACGCACTGAAGGCGCGGCAAGATCACACAGTGTTACAGACAAGGTCAGCCACTACATCAAAAGACGATGAAAGTTTATGAACATTAACAGAATTGGATAAAGACGTGTAGGATTGTTATACCTTCACGCTTATTCTGGGCGATTTGTTGGTTGTATTTGTAATTTTGGATTTAGGAGGATTCAATCAACTTATATGAGATAATTTTTTAGGGCAATTCGTTTCAACTTAGGTAGCCTATGTCTATAATACAGAATATATTATATTTTTCACTCACACTAAGTGTGTTGCTGGGATCCTTCCAGTCTGATCTTCGCAAAAACATTTTGATGCCATCATTTTCGTCATAGCCTTGACCACAATATTTGCTCAGGTTAATTCCTTTTGTTTTATGGGCCTCATTAACTGATACTCGAGTCCTAATGTAGGTTGATCTATGATCTCGGAAAAGGAGGTAAATGATTCACATACCTTTAACTACGAAGATATTCCAAAATCAACTGTGATCACTTTAAAATAAAGAAATGATGCAAAGTGAGCCATACTGGCTAAGCATCCAATGTTATTTCCTACATGACGTGAGATGTCATGCCCATATGACTGCTCACAGGCGTCTCTTACTATCTGGAGGCGAAGTCTTTGGAAGCATATATCGCAGACTATCAACCTATCAAGTTCACGTAAAGAAAGGTAATAGTGATCATAAGACAGTGTCAGCAATTATGACTATGTGCATTACAACTCTCTGGCGGACACCACTTTGTAGAAGCACTGTCCATGCGGGTAGAGAGGTTTGGGTCTTCATAAGATGCTGAGCGCTATGCCATCGATAGTACAGTACTTCAAAAAATATGGTTCAAATGGCTCTCAGCACTATGGGACTTAACGTCTGAGGTCATCATCAGTCCCTAGAACTTAGAACTACTTAGACCTAACTAACCTAAGGACATCACACACATCCATGCCCGAGGCAGGATTCGAACCTGCGGCCGTAGCGGTCGCGCAGTTCCAGACTGTAGCGCTTAGAACAGCTCGGCCACTCCGGCCGGCATTACAGTACTGGCAGGGTCTCCCATGTCAGAGAGGCCTTAGTGGATGAAACAGAGGAAGAACGTCCTACAATATTCCATCTCTTCCCTATCTACTCCAATGGCTCTTCCCCAATTCCCAGGACCCCAACCCGACATTTAATGTGATATGTGCCGAGGGGAGCATGGCACATGGGAAGATGTGCCATTAACGGAGCCTCAGGGTGCCAGGTGACCTCTCTGGGTAATTATCCTTGCACTGAGAGGGATTGACCAAATAGATGTAAAATTCTCTCGGGACCAAAACGGGGAACACAAAAAAAAAAAAAACCAGAGGGACACCTTGAGACCTAAAACAGCAAGCATCAGGGCTGGAACCAATGGATCAGATGAGGGACCAGTACAAGAAATGGAAACTGTTACTGATTAAGTGGACTTGGTCATGATCAAATCTTGTTCTGGGGCTCAGAAGAGGAAACTCCTCAATAAAAAGAAAAGGAAAGGAATGTAAAGAACAGATTTATAAACAAAAATGGGTGTGGGGGGGGGGCGAACCAAGAGGCCTTTAACGTAAGATCTCCTGAAAAAAATACCCATAGTGAAGTAGGTTATCAGACCACTTCTACCTCTAAGACAGGAACAAGAGAAAAAGTGAGGCGTCTAATTCTCTCACTTTTCTGAATAAGCGAATCTAAAAAATCTGAGAGAGAAAATAGTGAAACAGACCTAAGGCACTGCTGTCTCAGTTTTCCGTATGGTGGTTATCCAACAGGGACATCCACTCGTCAACATCTCGCAGCAGCAGAGCCTGTCCAGATGGTTCTCTTTTGAGAAAATTGGAAGACACACAAGTCCATAATACAGATTAAGGAGGCTGTCTCAATAAAGGTGATCTTATCGTTGCCTGTGAGGGGATGGGAACAGTGGAGTGGCTTGGAGAGACGGTGTCCAAAATATCTCCGTGGGAGAAAGTAAAGTTCCTGGTCAAGATAGTGGCTGAGCTTTTCAAATCCGTAAAGGCATCAGTTTTGCTACGACAGTTCTCAAGGCTACTCCTGCAAAGACTGTTCTAGAAAATTTTGGATTGAAACCAAAAGGTCTTGAGGAACGACTGGAGGGTAACTAGCTTAAAGATTTTACTGTATGGCCAAAACCTTGTGGTGGAAGTCGGCGAAAAGTCCCTGGCACCAGTGCGAGAACAGAACCTGAAATCGTACTTACGGTTCCCGCAGGTTGCTGTCAGGATAATGACAGACATCAGGAACGGCCATGTGGCGCGTTGGAGGCTGGAAGCATTGCAGATAAACCTGCAGCACTGTAAATGGGCAACTGCCACCTTGAGTCGTCTTCTGGGAAGACAGGATGTGGATGTGACTGGTCCAGGAACCCTATCTATACGAAGGGGTTGTTTCATGGCTTGGAGGAATTGGAGGTAAGTTGATTTATTCTAGAAATCTAAAGAACTCCAGAACAAGCATTTATGTTACGAATTTTTCATTTGTGCCAGTAGCGCATGTCTGTTCCAGTGACTTAGTGACTATCAAGATGGAGGAACTTGAGGAAGGAATCACGAGGGAAATGGTATTGGTCTCAGCTTACCTTTCTTTAGTGGACAATACTCCTCCTTCCGATAACGTGAGGAAACTGGTACATAGTCCTCATAGCAGAACGACTGGTTGCCGGTGCCCACGAACTGGTGTGGGTAAGCACCAACAACAGAGGCGTGCACCTACTCAAATTCCTACTACAAAAGTCTGGAAATCCTGAATAACCTTAGGGAACCTACCTTCATGAATGGAAGAAGGGAAGAAATAACTGACATTACTTTCAGGTCCACTTTTATGGATAGTCATGTCAAACAGTGGCATTTGGCGACGGAGCCATCCGTACCTGACCACATTTATAGTAAGTTTGAGGTTGAAATGTGGGTTAAATATACCTTGACCTACAGCAGTCCTAAGAAAACAGACTGGGTCTCATGAAGGAAAGACCACTCATGCTTATCTAAAGTCAGAACTGTGATGAGGAACCCAACAGATATTTAGGAAATGCCAGACTTAGTGACATCTGCCACTACTATCCCATATTTAGAAAACTGCCCAGGCACCAAGAAGTTCACAAAAAGGAATGTACCTCAGTGGAACAACAATCTGGAAGTGCATAGGAAGCAGGGAGGAAGACTGTTCAACCTTGGAATGAAGAAAGGACAATGGGAAAAATATCGGGAGATACTTGTCAGATACTGGAGCGGACACACTGGTTCCCGTCAGATCACCGACGTTAAGCCCTCTCGGGCGTGGTCGGCACTGGGGTGGATGACCATCCGCGCCACCATGCGCTGTTGCCATTTTTCGTGGTGCATTCAGCCTTTTATTGCCAATTGAGGAGCTACTCGACCGAATAGTAGCGGCTCCGGTCAAAGAAAAACATCAGAACGACCGAGAGAGCAGTGTGCTGACCGCACGCTCCTCCTATTCGCATGCTCATCTGAGGATGACATGGCGGTCGGATGGTCCCGATGGGCTAGTTGTGGCCTGAAGACAGAGTGTTTTTTTTTTCAGACAGTAGATCAAGTAAGTGAAGCTGTCTACCTGGAAAGTATTCTATGAGGTAGTGCAAGATATGGACACTTCCGTTACATTTCATAAAATCCTCACCAGAATATCAACTAATTCAGGAGGTACGTTAAGGAAGGAATGTGGTGAGTATACAAGGACAGAGATTGAGACGGTGGATGTGGACGTAAAACTCACTTCCCTCAATACACCCAGGCAAATAACATGTAACGAGTCAGTCAATGAGAGGCACTGGTTTACAGGTAATCGAAGGAAAAACTGGTAATCTGCCAGATAATGTGTTGTTTTTGAAAAAAATCCAGTGGGAAATGTGATCGTTTCAAACCTTAAATTCATTAGACGCAGTTGATATATTTCCAGCCGTACTGCAACAAGTAGGAGCCGATTTCAGTAGATTCCTACGTAGACTGCTCATATTCAGCCTAGCAGGAGGAGCCATCCCTGATACTAAGAGGACAGTGGAGGTTGTTTTCATTCCCAAGTCAGTGAGAACCGATCATATCAAGGTCAAGGAAATGTGACCGATCAGGTTGTCCTGCCTGTTCCAATACAAAAAGTACTTTTATGAGCGTTACGAGGGACTGTGGTAAAAGCTGGGGCCCAAACTCCACCAATGAAGTAAGGTTTATGAAAATTTATGGGGCTACAGCGTGGTGGAATATGGCTGTAACAGACGTTTACTGCTAATGAGCTTGGCGAAGTGCAGAAATTGACTTGCTTAGCCTTAATGGGCGGCATTAGCAGCACATTTATGCTTGAATAGAGTCCATGCTGAATATGCTTTCATTACACCTCTGGGTCACAATGGAGGCAGCAGCAGGGGAATACACGTTAAAAGCTAGAAATAATTGTATTTTCTTAGGATAGCCAGTATCTCACGACAATACAGTGAGTTTGGCAACTGTAAGAACGATCAGCGAAATACCGGCTGACCATGCAATAACCTCCAGCTGATCCGATAAACGTTTCAGTTTAACAATTGGAAGAACGGGTCACAGTCCAGTAGACATTGTCACGTTTACTGTTGGGCTGAAAACAGATGAAGGCGCTTGGGCTGGAGTATACGGGATACAGCCTAGACAATCTCACTGTGGAAACTGGACACAGTATTTCAGGCGGAAATACCCATTATCAGGTAGTGGACAAAGCAGGATTTCCGTAGGTGCTACAAGGAACGTAGCATCCACATTTATTCATACAGCCCCAGCAATGACAACAAAGATCGTTGCGGAATGACGTGAAACCCATGGGAGATTAGAGGAAAGCAACGATGTAGACCTGCCGTGGGTACCTGGTCACTCGGGAACTAGTGGCCATGAACAAGCTGTTAGACTGGCCAGGAGAGGCGCGACGACTCCGTTTATTGAACCAGAACCTTGTCCTAATCATCAGTAAGGTGATGATAAAATTAAAACTCAGCAGCTTGAGTCAGCTAGTGGAATACTGGAATGCAGTCCAAAAACAAAAACCTGGCACGGTAATGATGCCAAAGGGCCTGTTTCAAGAGAAGTTCTGTGCTCATGAACTTGAACAGGAAACAGATTAAACTCATGTAGGACTCGTGACCGGCCATGAGAACTTAAAGAAACACCTACACACCATATTTACAGGGGAAGAAAAAAGCCTGTGAGTGCAGCCTATGTGGTCTTCTTTTATTTTCGTTTTAGGACTCAAAAACAACTAACGTCATAGGTGCCCATGTCAGAACCTTAGAAAGCTAATACGAAAAAGGAGTTGAAAGCTACTGCACCACAAGCCCACTCGATGAGAGGAACTGGAGCTAAGAGAAGGACTTCCTCTTGGAGAAAGGTCCATAAAATACTCCGTAGAGACGACGAAGGTTCCGGACTAAAGATTAAGACAACCCGCGCGTCGTTCGGTAACACAGCCTATAACAGACACTAGAATGTAAGTGGTTAAAAAAAGGGCATTCGGTTAGGAAGCGGCGAACTGTCAAAGGTTTATGACAATGAGCAGAGAGTGGTGGGGGATAACCACTTAACAAATGACGATGGCTAACACGACAGTGCCCAATACGCAACCTAGTTAAAATGATATCCTTGCAGCGAGAAGGCCCAGAGGAGCTCGGCCAAGCTGCTGGGAGAGATTAAATTCCCTGGCGCTTGTTCCCATGGACGGAAGACCAGTGCTGATGCCAAAATGTCACCACCCGCTGACAGACGGCAACACGGATATCACTGGACGGAATGGAAGAACTAGTGGGCCAGGGCTGAAGACTGCAGCCTTGGCATCAGCGTCAGCAACCTCGTTTCCCATAATGACCAGGATCCCAAACAAACATTACACTGGCCCCCTCAATAGTGAAGAACTGAAAGCTTACTAGGACCCATTGCGCTAAGGGATGAACTGCGTACGAAACACAGAGGGTCTGAAGGGCATTGAGAGAGTCGGAGCAGATGACAATTGAAAAGCCTTTGTCGCTGGATGTACAGCATGGCCTGATACAGAACAAAGTGCTCTGCTGTAAATACTGAGCAGAGTTCTGGAAGCCGATATCAAAAATCAATGGTCCCAATGATGAAGCCGCACTCACACCAGTCACTTCAAGAAATGTACACAGAGTTACTATCGAGAAGTTCCATGCGAAGGTCGAGGGCCTGACAACGTAAGATCGAATCTGGAGTAGTTTCCTTAGGAAAAGAATTAAGTCCAAGGTGAACACGGGCTGCTGCAGGAAGCAAAGGTGGTGAAGGGAGGGGTCATATCCATTGGGAAAGTGGTAGGTAGCGTGAAGTTAGGCTGCCAGAACAACAGCTGAATGTGAATTCCGGGAGGTAACAGATAAGAGGGTAAGAGGGACGCACCCCATTCTGGCAGTCAAAGAAGTCATCGAAGAAGAAAGCATATAAAGGCTCGCAGGTATGGCAGACAAATGGCATGCATATCAACTGAATAGAACATTACGCCGGTTTGGCGGTGGCAGTTCGGTAGCTTCTGCATAGAGACTCCCAACCGGGGTAGTGTAAAAGGCGCCTGTGGCCAAACGGATTACACTATTGTTGATTGTATTTAGAGAGCGCAAGATGGAGAGATTTGCAGATGCATAAACGAAACACCTATAGCCTAGTATCGAACGCACAAGGGTTCAGTAGAAACGGAACAGGGTGGTCCGTCCCACTTCCCACGAAGTACCGCTTAGGACACTCAGGACACTGAGGGACTGGGCACAGTGGGTGGCCAGGTAAGACACATGGAAGGACCAAGAAAGTTTCATATCAAGCATGAGCCCCAGGAATTTGGTAGTTTCAGCAAACGAAAGAGCAACAGGCCCAAGATGTAAGGACAGTGGAAGAAACCCACTGCACCGCCAAAAATTCATTCAAACCGTTTTGTCAGTGGAGAAAGGAAAGCCGTTGTCGATACCCCACGAGTAAAGACGATCGAGCCATCGCTGAAGACGCCACTCAAGGAGACCAGTCCGCGGAAAACTGCAATAGATTGCGAGCCAGAGATCCCCTGTGGGAGACATGCCATAACAGGGTTAATGGCTATAGCAAGAAGGACGACGCTCAGGACGGAGCAATGAGGCCTGGATAAAGGTGTCCGACAAGGCAGAACCCACAGAGACCTCGAAAACTGTCTTAATTCCTGAAGATAACGGGGCAGGCGGCCTTCGAAGTCCAACGTGTACAGAGTACGTAGGATACCAGTCCTTCAGCAGATGTTATACACTTTCTCCAAATCAAAAAACACACCTACAGCCTGGTATTACCGCCGAAAACCGTTCATTACATGGGCTGACAAAGTGACGAGATGGTAACTGCAGAAAAGCGCGGTTGGAATCTACATTATGCAGTGGATGGTAAATTGCGAGAATCTAGCCACCATACCAGCCGTGCATGATTCATACTTTCCATCACCTTGCAAACAAGGCTGGTGAAGGAAATGGGGGCAGTAGCTAAAAGGAAGTTGTTTTTCCTTATCAGGCTTAGGTAACGGTATGACAGTGGCTTCACGCTAGTGCCTGGGAAACGTGCCATCTCCCCAGATGCGATAGTACGTATGAAGAATAGAGTGCTAACAGTGAACACGGTCTGGCCATGGGGCGGAAGATCTGGATGAAGTGGGAGCACGATCTAGCTCTCTCGTGGTAAACGTGGCGTTGTACCATTCACGATTCTGAGAGGAGAAGGTCTCACCCGAGCCTCCTCCACTCATTTACTGTGGACAGAGGCAGGGTAATAGTGGGTAGAGGTCGAAATCTCCGCAAAATAGCGGCCAAGGGTATTGGAGACACCAATGGGGTCCCCTATGACATCATCCGCCACGGTCAGGCCGAGAATCGGGGAATAGTTCTTGGTCCCAGAGAGCCGCCGGAGGTTGGCCCACACGACTGAGAAGGGAGTGGGACTGTTAAAAAAACTAGCAAATGAACTCGAGCTAGGTATTTCGCTGTCCTGAAGAATGTAACGACACTACACACACAACTTTTTGTAGCGAATGCTGTTTGTTATCCTAGGATGACAGTTAAAAACGCGAAGAGCACTTATCGGTCACGAATACCGTCGCTGCACACCTCAGTCCACCAAGGGACTGGGACACGGCACAGTAATGAGTAAGTGCAAGGACTGGAAAGTTCTGCAGCCGTAAGAATAATATACGTAAAGTATTCTACCTGGTCATCACAATTGAGGAACTGTTGTTCGCTGGCCGGATTGGCCGTGCGGTTCGAGGCACTACAGTCTGGAACCGGGCGACCACTAAGGTCGCAGGTTCGAATTATGCCTCGGGCATGAATGTATGTGATGTCCTTAGGTTAGTTAGGTTTAAGTAGTTCTAAGTTCTAGGGGACTGATGACTTCAGATGCACAGAGCCATTTTTGAACTGTTGTTGATCGCCAGCGAGAAGTAAAGCCTCTAGTCAGCCATAGAAACATGTCAGGTGGATTTACACGTAATTGTGGTAGGAGTCACCAAACAGATAGCACATGGTAAATAGTCGCTCGAGTATGTGTCGGAGAGAACGGACAACATGAGACGTTGCGCAAGCTGGGGAATGCAGAACGAGACGTCCAAATGGAAACAGGTGTGCGTAGAGTCTGAAACTAACGTGGGTGCTCCAGTGTTAAGGCAGATGAGGTTGAGTTGATTGAGAAGGTCAACCAACAGGGCACCTATTGGACAAGCTGTCGAAGAGCCTCAAAGGGGATGGTGTGCATTAAAGTCTCTGAGCTGCAGAAAGAGGAGAGTGAGTTGACCAGTAATCTGGAGGAAGTCTTCCCTGGTGACTCAAAATGATGGAGGGATGTATATATTACAAGGAGAAAAGGCGAAGCAATGAATGAAAATGTGATCTGCAGCAGCTTGCAACTGGATGTTCAGTGAGATGGTTGGACTATGAACATCATCTAGATGATCAGCATGACTCCAGCATGAGATGGAATGCTGTCCATGCGGTGGGGGGGGGGGGGGGGCAGATGAAAGTGGATCAGAAAGAAATTCGAGAGGCCAAATGGTCGAAACGACGCAATTTAGTTTCCTGTAGAGACAAAACAAGTGGATGTTGCCATTCCAGCAGTACCTGTAAGTCCTCGTTGCTGGATCTAATGTCATTAATGTTCCACCGGAGGAGAGTCATGATGGGGAAAGGTAACGCGGGAATAAATTAAGGGTTTTCACCTCAGCAGCTGCCGAGTAACAGCCTTTGAAGACTCACAGCTACAGGGCGCAGATGCTGGAGGATCCTGCTCCATGACATCTACAGAGGTATCAGCACTCTCACTGGGTCAGCCTGCGGATTCAAGGGCAGAGAAATGGCTGGCGGTACGCTCAGGCGAAAAGGAGATCCGCTGGGAGAAGGTATCACATGGCAACACCGTTGAAGAGGATCGCCGAGTCGGTGAATCCGACGACTGTATGCCTTTGTTTGATTTCTTAGAACGTTTCTAGTTGTCAGAGGAGGCCTCATGTTTATTTGGCTGGAGGGACTTAAAAAGTCTTCATGGGAGTATTCGTTCTGTTTTTCCGGCCTACCAGTTGTGTAGCAAGTGATTTCGCCATCAGAGGCAAATATGTGACGGCTAGCTGCACAGCTGGAGGAGAAGGAGATGGGATGCCACCGTCAGACTAGACGATTTTACAACCATGGTGCTGAATTCTAGGTCACAAATGTGCAAGGGTGAGTCTTCACAGAGCGATGTGTAGCAAGAACAGTACTGTGTCAGATGGTAAAACGCACGGCTTTCGACTAGCCAACTACTTGCGAGCGACAGGGTAACGCCCTTCTTTCTTCACTCTGGTTGGCACGCTCATCAAGATACATGGAATATCCTAGCGATGAGGCTATATGGTCGCCATTGATCCAGCTGGGAGGAGGAGGCAGGAAATCGCCCTCGTGTGCATCCCTAGCAGAAGTAACACATTAGGCCTGGCTTCACAGACCATTCGAGTGTGATTGTAACGTTGACACTGATAGCTGTGCATCAGGTTTAGAACGTACAGTCGGACTGTGATGACTTTAAAGCCTACTTTGATCTCTGTTGGAAGCACTCTCCTATAAAACGTGGAAAATGAGTACGTGTAGGCACCAAGGTTGCATCAACCTTTTGCGTTAACCAATGGACTGCTGTAACGCCGTGATCTTAGAGGTTAATTTTGATTTCTCCCTCCCTCAGACCATCGTGCAGCCAAGTGTATATAAAACCACGAAAAGAATTCAGCATTCAATGGGCCACAACACGAACAGAATAGCCATGGAGGAGCGAAGCTGCAAGCAGTTCTTGAGCTTGAGAATCATAATTCGTCTCAAATAGCATAGCACCATTACGCAAACGAAGCGGGGTTTCACAGGGCCGATAGTTTAATCAAAACCTTTCTGAATTACAAACGGATAAACCGTAACAAAGGACTGGTCTTCTTCAGGACACAATACGAGGAGGAACCGACGTGTAGCTGGGAGAATCTTGGAATATTTAGCCTCATTCCGTAGGCTGAGAGGTGATTGGCTCATTGCAAGAAAATCCCCCATGATTGCCAGCGTCTCCAATGGCGCGATGTGATAGGCTCATTCAGAGAAAGTCACCCATGACTGCCAGCGTCTCCAATGGCGTTCTCCTTCCAACTGGGGGTCTCCTTCATAGGTTGGGTCACCTGCCTTTGAAGACTGTTCACACCTCAGGTCACGCCTCCCGAACTCCTGACAGAGGGACCAACTGGCAATTCGAGAAGGTAACAGCTCAGCAATCACCCTCCCTGGGCCTCGCCTGTGTCAGGGGGAACGTGCGAACTCTACCTGTCGACCCAGGTCTGAGAATTATACGTTACCCAGTCACCTGTTACGAATCAGACGGGTGTGCCCGGTCTTCAGGAGCGCACAGGGAGGAAGAACAAACAAAGAGGAACTTCAGCCGCCACAGTGGAAGAAGGATAGGACATGGAGAGCGAAGAAAGAAAGAAAAAGCAGTGGAGGGACTGTGCTGATGTCAGGCTACTAAAACTTCCGAACACAGTTCTCGAAATAGCCCAGACACGTTCCCAAAGGGAGGGGAAAAACAATAGCAGGATGACAGACATACAGGAAGGGAAAGGATGTTGCAAAGGCTGGGGCCCCGTGGTAGCCATGGACGAACTCACCAAAGAGTGGCGAGAACCCTGGGGGAGACTATGTAGTTAGGAGGATGAAACTGTACCACATACACTCTTACAATGCGAAACTCTGGATGGCGAAAGACACGAAACATTCGTGTCTAGTAAAGAATAAGTAAAGCGTCGCCTACTAGTTCTTAAGGGGAACCAGTTGTCTTTACTAAAATCATAGAGAGTGAAATAGCACGGTAAACTCAGTTTCAGTGAGCTAACTCCACTCTTGTTTTTGCCTCCTTGTACACAAAAAATCAAATTTAGGTGAACAGTATTGACATCTCTGTGTAACGGTACTCTAGTTACAAAGAGATATCAGTACTGCCACCCATACATACATTTCACTCTTGAAACTGAAGCAGAAAGGAAAATAAATTTTCTTGGCATCACAGTAGAAAACAAAAACCACACATACCTGTTATCACAATGCAGAAAACCTACATCAAACAGCAAATTTATTTCATTTATTTACAAGAAGGCAAACCACCTAATAAACCACACAAGCAGACTAGCCTCGGGTACCTCCTACAAAGAAAGCTATGCAGGAAAACTAAATGTAATCAGACACGCTGCCACAGGAAATGGTAACAGAATAAACACCGCTGACATAAAACAACCCAATACCACCAAAGGTAAATTCAACAAAGCAGTTACATACCAGTTAACTTGCAATGACTGTGATTTAGTGTGCCGACTGATCATAATTAAACTTTCGTTACTTCAGCCAGTGCAGACTGAAATCTGTTTCCTTTATCGTTACCCAACTTTATAGGAATGATATTCAGACTGCGCATTTCAGTATTTGCGTCAGGCGTTGAGGTTAGGCGCTGATATTGGTACAGTGACCTAGGGTTGAAACCCATCATCCGTGTGCATTACAGTGGCTGACAGTCAACATGTGTCTGGACAAGGTGAGCAGGGCTTTACTTGTAAACCTGGTTTTTCCAAAATAATAGTGCTGCTGTCCTTCGTGAATATCGATGCATTAAAGCAATACGGAGAGCTCCAATTTCGGAACGGCGGCTGAAGAAAATGATTCGGAAGTTCGGATTAGCTCGCGATTTCGGGACTGGTCTTGGGACAGGCCGACGGCAAATTGCGCCACAAATGGCTGAGGGTGTTACTGTTGCCATAGCTGAGAATGACAGAAGCAATGGGCTATCTTGAAGCAGGGCATTAACTGTGTCACGACAGCTGAACATTGCCTGGTCCACCGTTCCTGTGAACATCTGTGAAATGGTGTCTCTAGTGCGATTGCACGTAGTTGTGGATGCAGACTGTCGTCACATTGAGCAACGTTTGCAACCTGGAACGTAAACAAGGTACACAATTAGCAAATGTTGCCCTATCATATCAAAATTAAAATTTCTTTCTTTCAATGGTCCATTCCTCATTTCTCTTCCGCATGTCCTTAAAAATGTTTAACAAATTTTCATTGTCAGGAACACAGCGGCGAGTTTCAATTGATGTGCTGGTCCCCCAAACTGGCCAGATCAGAACCTGATCGAACACATTGTTATAAGACTGAACGTGGTGTCAGAGCTCACAGCACCGCTCCCCGGAATTTACGGGACCTAGGCAATTTATGTGTGCAGGTGTAGTCCCAGCTCCCTCCAGGCACTTACTAAGACTTGCGATTAGACCCTGTTGGATCACGCAAAGCTTCTTGTTTCTTTTTCCTTTTTTTCCCACACTGCTCTCGTTGCTTCTTGCATGGGCTCTCTTCCTCTGTCCATAATTTCTTTAGAGCTTCGTTCTCTGACTTTACTTCCATCTGTCAACTTTCTGCTTAAATACCTTTCTGTCCAAAATACCTGAGTAATTTATATGAGCTTTCTGTAGGTCCTTTTTGACCTCTTGTATCCAGGGTATATTTTTAAGTCATTCTATGTATTTAAGAATTTAGCGAAGTCCAGTGACGTGCCCATAAAATTTTAATCACCTTTTTCTAGTGTCTGCTGCAAGGTTGGATAATCTCTCAGTTGCTTGACGAGATTGTAGTCTATAACTCTGTTCTGGTTTCTTTGGTCCTAGTATCTTGCATATACAGGGTGGTCTATTGATAGTGACAGGGTCAAATATCTCATGAAATAAGCGTCAAACGAAAAAACAAAAAGAACGAAACTCGTCTAGCTTGAAGGGGGAAACCAGATGGCGCTTTGGTTGGCCCGCTAGATGGCGCTGACGTAGGTCAAACGGATATCAACTGCGTTTTTAAAAATGGGAACCCCCATTTTTTATTACATATTTCGCTTTGTGATAGATGGCGCTGTTATAGTCACAAACGTATAAGTACGTGGTATCACGTAACATTTCGCCAGTGCGGACGGTATTTGCTTCGTGATACATTACCCGTGTTAAAATGGACCGTTTACCAATTGCGGAAAAGGTCGATATCGTGTTGATGTAAGGCTATTGTGATCAAAGTGCCCAACGGGCGTGTGCTATGTATGCTGCTCGGTATCCTGGACGACATCATGCAAGTGTCCGGACCGTTCGCCGGATAGTTACGTTATTTAAGGAAACAGGAAGTGTTCAGCCACATGTGAAACATCAACCACGATCTGCAACAAATGATGATGCCCAAGTAGGTGTTTTAGCTGCTGCCGCGGCTAATCCTCACATCTGTAACAGACAAATTGCGCGAGAAGCGGGAATCTCAAAAACGTCGGTGTTGATAATGCTATATCAACATCGATTGCACCCGTACCATATTTCTATGAACGAGGAATTGCATGGCGACGACTTTGAACGTCGCGTACCGTTCTGCCACTGGGCATAATAGAAATTACGAGACAATGACTGATTTCTTGCACGCTTTCTATTTAGCGACGAAGCGTCATTCACCAACAGCGGAACGTAAACCGGCATTATATGCACCATTGGGCAACGGAAAATCCACGATGGCTGCGACAAGTGGAAAATGAGCGACCTTGGCGGGTTAATATATGGTGCTGCATTATGGGAGGAAGTATAATTGGCCTCCATTTTATCGGTGGCAGTCTAAATGGTGCAATGTATGCTGATTTCCTACGTAATGTTCTACCCATGTTACAACAAGATGTTTCACTGCATGACAGAATGACGATGTACTTCCAACATGATGGATGTCCGGCACATAGCTCGCGTGCGGTTGAAGTGGTATTGAGTAGCATATTTCATGACAGGTGGATTGGTCGTCGAAGCACCATACCATGGCCCGCACGTTCACCGGATCTGACGTCCCCGGATTTCTTTCTGTGAGGAAAGTTGAAGGATATTTTCTATCGTGATCCACCGACAACGCCTGACAACATGCGTCAGCGCATTGTCAATGCATGTGCGAACATTACGGAAGGCGAACTACTCGCTGTTGAGAGGAATGTCGTAACACGTATTGCCAAATGCACTGAGGTTGACGGACATCATTTTGAGCATTTATTGCATTGAAGTGGTATTTACAGGTAATCACGCTGTAACAGCATGCGTTCTCAGGAATGATAAGTTCACAAAGGTACATGTATCACATTGGAACAACCGAAATAAAATGTTCAAACGTACCTACGTTCTGTATTTTAATTTAAAAGACGTACCTGTTACCAACTGTTCGTCTAAAATTGTGAGCCATATGTTTGTGACTATTACAGCGCCATCTATCACAAAGCGAAAAAAGTGGTCCAACTAAAACATTCATATTTCTTTATGTACTACAATATCTCTCTCTCTCTCTCTCTCTCTCTCTCTCTCTCTCTCTCTCTCTCTCTCTCTGTGTGTGTGTGTGTGTGTGTGTGTGTGTGTACACCACACAAGTAAGAAAGGAAACGGAATGCATTCGAAGTTCGAGGCCTCTAATCAAAACAGTGAAACAAACAACAGTCAAAAGAGCATCCGAAACTTAAGTCATGCTGTGGAATGTGTATCCAAGGTACAGATCCATGACAAGTCGCAGCTTTTACAAATGAGCGAGAGAATATGTGACCAAACACTGCTAAAATACGGAGCATAACCCAGCCATTAAAAAACCACACCAAGCAGATCTCCGTACCAAAGCTTCATAAGATTTTACCCATGTCCACAGGTCAGTCCAAGTACACGGTTATTAAAAAATTGACACAAAAATACAAATCAGCCGCAAATCACGAAATGCTAAATACAGCACTGATAAGGCCAAAAAAGAGGAGAATGTAACGAATTTTTACAGTAACATATATTTTAAAGGCTGAAGTACAAACAAAGTTCAATGCAGACAATATTCAAACGTCCCTTATGTTTTTAGATGAAATGGAGTATATTGTGCTTATTGTGTATTGAACTGGTGACCTGGAAACGACGGAGAGGCTTCGTCCGCGCCGTAGCCCTCAGTGGTTCACAACTCCACAAGAGGCTAAAGCAGTCCACTCACCCAACAGCTGCCCCACATCGAACCAAGGGTTATTGTGCAGTTCGGACCCCAGTGGACACCCCCCGCCCCCCCCCCCCCCCCCCCGTGAACGTCTCACACCAGACGAGTGGAACCGCAATGTTTGCGTGGTAGAGTAATTATGGTGTTATGGTGTACGCGTACTTGGAGACAGTGTTTGCACAGCAATCGCCGACATAGTGTAACTGAGGCGGAATTAGGGGAACCAGCCGGCATTCGCCGAGGCAGATGGAAAACCGTCTTAAAAACCAAAAACCATCTAAGGGTTGGCCGGCACACTGGACCTCGACACTCATTCGCCGGGCAGATTCGTGCCGAGGACCGACACGCCTTCCCGCTCGGAAAGCAGTGCGTTAGACAGCACAGCTAGCCGAGCGGACTGAAATGGTGTACTAATTTACACCTGTGGCTGATTTCGGTTGGAATTCACAGGATACACAGACAATCTTAAGAAAAGTACATATACGACGGACGTTGAATAAGTAATGAAACACATTTTTTCTTGATCAATATCGGTTGAAAAAAGTGCAGAATTTGTAGTGGGACATCCTGGATTACTGCCGCTTTAGCGCCTGCAGTTTCACGAAGATCTGATAGGTGATGGCGCTATACTTATTCTTCGAAATGGCGTCTGTATGTACACTCCTAGAAATTGAAATAAGAACACCGTGAATTCATTGTCCCAGGAAGGGGAAACTTTATTGACACATTCCTGGGGTCAGATACATCACATGATCACACTGACAGAACCACAGGCACATAGACACAGGCAACAGAGCATGCACAATGTCGGCACTAGTACAGTGTATATCCACCTTTCGCAGCAATGCAGGCTGCTATTCTCCCATGGAGACGATCGTAGAGATGCTGGATGTAGTCCTGTGGAACGGCTTGCCATGCCATTTCCACCTGGCGCCTCAGTTGGACCAGCGTTCGTGCTGGACGTGCAGACCGCGTGGGACGACGCTTCGTCCAGTCCCAAACATGCTCAATGGGGGACAGATCCGGAGATCTTGCTGGCCAGGGTAGTTGACTTACACCTTCTAGAGCACGTTGGGTGGCACGGGATACATGCGGACGTGCATTGTCCTGTTGGAACAGCAAGTTCCCTTGCCGGTCTAGGAATGGTAGAACGATGGGTTCGATGACGGTTTGGATGTACCGTGCACTATTCAGCGTCCCCTCGACGATCACCAGTGGTGTACGGCCAGTGTAGGAGATCGCTCCCCACACCATGATGCCGGGTGTTGGCCCTGTGTGCCTCGGTCGTATGCAGTCCTGATTGTGGCGCTCACCTGCACGGCGCATACGACCATCATTGGCACCAAGGCAGAAGCGACTCTCATCGCTGAAGACGACACGTCTCCATTCGTCCCTCCATTCACGCCTGTCGCGACACCACTGGAGGCGGACTGCACGATGTTGGGGCGTGAGCGGAAGACGGCCTAACGGTGTGCGGGACCGTAGCCCAGCTTCATGGAGACGGTTGCGAATGGTCCTCGCCGATACCCCAGGAGCAACAGTGTCCCTAATTTGCTGGGAAGTGGCGGTGCGGTCTCCTACGGCACTGCGTAGGATCCTACGGTCTTGGCGTGCATCCGTGCGTCGCTGCGGTCCGGTCCCAGGTCGACGGGCACGTGCACCTTCCGCCGACCACTGGCGACAACATCGATGTACTGTGGAGACCTCACGCCCCACGTGTTGAGCAATTCGGCGGTACGTCCACCCGGCCTCCCGCATGCCCACTATACGCCCTCGCTCAAAGTCCGTCAACTGCACATACGGTTCACGTCCACGCTGTCGCGGCATGCTACCAGTGTTAAAGACTGCGATGGAGCTCCGTATGCCACGGCAAACTGGCTGACACTGACGGCGGCGGTGCACAAATGCTGCGCAGCTAGCGCCATTCGACGGCCAACACCGCGGTTCCTGGTGTGTCCGCTGTGCCGTGCGTGTGATCATTGCTTGTACAGCCCTCTCGCAGTGTCCGGAGCAAGTATGGTGGGTCTGACACACCGGTGTCAGTGTGTTCTTTTTTCCATTTCCAGGAGTGTATATATTTCACAAAATGAAAGGAAACAGTCCATTCAGGATATTGTTGAATCCCGCCTAGTCGTCGAATATGGGGTGCCTAGGAAACCCACTTTCTCGGATATCTGGACAACAAACAAATCGTATTAATGAGCTCTACTGCAAAAAGGAAAAATTACAATACTTAACTTTGTGTTAATGAGACGTGTCGCAAGCAAAGGGTGACAGATAAATTAAGCAAGTTTCTTCAGCATACACAATGCAACAAAGGGCACGCGAATAGACTAGTCTTCAAGCTTCTGTAGAACTGTGCCGCGGCCTGTCGGGTGCACAACTTGTTCTCTTCGCAAAGAGGGCGCTGTTGTCGCGTTGTCGTCCTGCAGAGGGGTCGGCCAGCGTGCGACTGGCTGACGTCTTCTCCACAGCCCTCTCTGCTCTCTTGTTCTCTATTAACGTGTCGACGCTTGACTTTACGCCGTAACAGATACCACACCTGTTGTATTAATTTCTCCAATCACGGGAAACTCAGCTCAAAATTCTAATACGATACTTTTGTTTTCCTTTGAGAAGAAGCCTGGCTTCGTTCCGAGTTGTATGTTGATGCAGCGAATTTCTCAGTCAGAGCGAGTCTTGCGTCAGTCAGTAGTCAACCGGACTTCCGGTCGTCAGTTTGTGGCAGGGTTTCCAAACTTTATTTCCGACGGAAAGTTTTGAGAATCCTAGTAGTTTGATAGAGGATCTTGTTTATTTTGAAAGTTGATAAAATGATAAAAATTGTTTAATTCAGTGAGTACTTCAATTTTAAATAATAAATAATAACACGGAAATCTTAAGAAAATTAAAAAAATCATTAATCTGGCAAAAATGTTTAAAGAAATGAAACGCCACTTTATTGACAGTTTCTTGCGGAGCACTTATGCACTTCCCCTGGATCACCAGTGTTTCGTGGAATATTGTTTGGGAAATCCTGGTCTCTGGGCACCCATCACCAGTTCAACACACCACCGTCTATACTTTCCAACAAAAACTATCCCAGAAAAAGCGAACGTATCACTGACAGATGCAAACTTATGGTACTATCAACACTAGACATTCTGTGCACCCTCTCCGTGCGTCTAGCGTTCAGTGCACCTCACCTTAGTGCACCAAAGGAAGCCAGGTGGCACAATGGTCACTAGACTACCATACGGGTGGGTAGAGGTTCAAATCCACGTCCGGCCATCGAGACGTGGGAATTTCAACGTTTCCCTAAATCGTTCATGGCTAATATCGGGATAGTTCCTTAGAAAAGGGTAAGGGCTGTTTTCTTCCCTGTCCTTCAGATGTCTGATTTTATACTCCGTCGCGTGTAACCTCACCATCGGCGGGTCTTAAAACCCTAATCTTCATTTTTCACTCCGAACACGGAAAAGCGAAGTCTGTAACAAGTGCGTGAGCAATAGGCTAATGGACAAAAAGGACACCCGAAATTGATCAAGGTAAATGAGATTCGTAGTAGAAACAATCATACCTAAGTAAATTAGTAAAAAACCTTTTCACGAGCAGAATTCGTAGAAGCAAGACCTGTGGGATTAGTCATGAAGTATTAGTTATCACACCGAAAAAATAATTTCATCTACCTATTCCTCTATGAGCTTGCAGCTACATACCTATAGGTCTAGTACACATTGAAATTTTGACGCCACTGTATCTTAAATCGTGGCTAAAGTACACAAAGAAGACGGCAGCACATCGATAAAATCGAATATCGTTGGTATTTGGTTTTCAGCAGGAGCGGAAATATTGTACCTTTGTCAGGCCAGTCTAGATTATTAAAGAACGCCTTCTGGCTGGCCTGAGAGAGGGCAGCAAAATGTTTGCTCCTTCCAAAAACGTATCACCGCACAATATTCGACATTACCGGCGTGCTGCGCTATTTTGATTTGGCTCTCTATCAGCATCCTGGTGTTGAGGTGAGGAAACTTCAATATTCACCAAGAATGCAACCGTGCAGCTGCAAATGAATGAAAAATTGACTATGTATCAATTTTTTCATAATAATAAGCACGTTTTATTAGCTATATAGCATATGATAAACATGAAAGACGAGGCAGACATAGACAAAAAAGGATCTTCTACGTTTCAATAACATAGGAGAGAAGGAGTGGGTAGATCTTCATAAAAGAATAGTGTAATTCAGACACTATCTGAAGTAGATGACAAAGAAGACCTGGGCGATACTGATATGAGGGAACTCAGAGAAGCTCTAAACACTACAAAAAGTAGGAAAGACACTGGTTTAGATGGTATCAAAATGGAACTGCGATAACGTCTAAGGCTACTTCAAATTATTAATAAATGTTCCAGAAGTAAGGCGATACCAAAAGACTGGCTGAAAACCAAAGTAATATCTGGTATTTAAAAAGGAGGATAAAAACAAATGACGTATAAGCCTCCTGAATTGAGACTACATATTATACGCGAAAATTCTGACTGCAAGACAAAACTATCATGAAAAAAGAAGTATAGGAAGATAAGCTGGTTTTAGAAACGAACGATCAACTATTGACGATGTTTTTATGCTGCAACAAGTTATAGGAAAGATACATCGGCCGGCCGGGTGGCCGAGCGATTATAGGCGCTACAGTCTGGAACCGCGCGACCGCTACGGTCGCAGGTTCGAATCCTGCCTTAGGCTTGGATGTGTGTGATGTCCTTAGGTTAGTTAGGTTTAAGTAGTTCTAAGTTCAAGGGGACTGATGACCTCAGAAGTTAAGCCCCATCGTGCTCAGAGCCATTTGAACCATTTTCAACAAGGTAACTCATCTTGCTTCTATAAACTTGGCAAATATATTTGATAACGTGAACACAGAAATGCTACGGAATAAAATGGATGCAGTGGGCTATCCATCTAATCTCATAAGGGCTATTAAGAGTTTATATACTAAAAGCGAATGCTATAGATGTAGCAGAGACAATTACAAAGTTAATGAAAACAAACAAAGAAGAGCGCAAGTTTGCCGTATTTGCCCAACAGTCTTCGCTATATACTTAAATTAAGTGATAGATGGCCAGAATACAACCTCATATTGTCTATAGAGACTACCAAAGCGACAGTATTTCAGAATATATAACCAAAAACACCAGTTTTAGTCATGAATAACAAGATCTGGGAGCAAATGAAACACTCTGAATACGTGAGATGATACTTACCATACGAATACAGCAATGACGTGGAACAAAAATTATATAAACTTACTTTTATATACGGATTGATTGTTAAATGTCCGAAGAGTAAAAATAGGAAAGAAACTCAGCTGAAGTTTCACAAAACCATAGCAGTACCGAACCTTACTTATGGAAGTGAAGCATGGTTGACGATAAGACACCAAGAAAGTGGAATACAGGCTCCAGAGTTAAGGCCTCTGTTGACGAGTGGAAGTACATAAAAGAGGACACCATAAACAAAATGTGAATGTAAGGAAATATTTAGGAATGTTTACAAAATTAAAAGGAGAAAATGGAAGAAATATGTAGACTTTATGGGCAGAGGGAGAGTACCAGTAAAGGCTCTCAATTATAAATGCACTGGAAGAAGAAATGAAGGGCCATACAAAGGACAATGCCCCATAACAGGCAATTTCTGCTCTGAAGCGCCAAAGAAACTGATGTAGGCATGCGTATTCAAACACACAGATATGTAAACATATATAATACGGTGCTGCGGTCGGCAACGCCTATATAAGACAAGTGTCTGGCGCAGTCGTTAGATTGGTTACTGATGCTACAATGGCACGTTATCAAGATTTAAGCGAATTTGAATGGGGTGTTATGGTAGGCGCACGAGCGATGGGACAAAGCATCTCCGAGGTAACGGTAAAGTGGGAATTTCTGATGTCATCACTTCAACAGAGTTCCGTGAATATCAGGATTCCGGTAAAACATCTAATCTCCGACATCGCTGCGGCCGGAAAAAGATCCTGCAAGAGCGGGACTAACGACAATTAAGAGAATCGTTCAACTTGACAGAAGTGCAAACCTTAAGCAGATTGCTGCAGATTTCAATGCTGAGCCATCAAGAAGTGTCAGCGTGCGAACCATTCACCGAAGTATTACCGATATGGGCTTTCGAAGCCGAAGGTCCACTCCTCTGCCCTTGATGACTGCACGACACAAAGCTTTACGCCTCGCCTCGCCCTGTCAACACCGACAATGGACTGTTGATGACTGGAAACATGTTGCATTGATCGGACGCGTTTCGTTTCAAATTGTATCGAACGGATACACATGTACGGGTATGGAGACAGCTTCATGAATCCATGGACACTGGATGTCAGAAGGGGACTGTTCAATCTGGGGGAGGGACTGTAATGGTGTTGGGCGTGTGCAGTTGGAGAGATATGGGACCCCTGATACGTCTAGATGCGACACAGGTGGCACCTGCGTAAGCATCCTGTCTGATCACCTACCTCCAGTCATGTCCGTTGTGCATTCCGACCGACTTGGGCAATACCAGCAGGACAATGTGGCACCCCACACGCCCAGAATAGCTACAGAATGACTCCAGGACCACTCTACTGAGTTTAAACGCTTCCGCTGGCCACCCAAATCCCCTGACATGAACATTATTGAGCATAGCTGAGATGCCTTCGGTATGTATGCACTAGGTAGTGCTAAACGAAAAATATGTAAAAGAGAATATGAGTACATCGTAAAAGAAGGAAAACAAACTGCTGCTCGCACTTATCAGACATGTCAACAAGATCGTTACGGCGCCAGGTGCCTCACGTCTCGCTGATCGTCGTAATCGCCCGATCTGCTGCCCCCACCTGCGCGGCAGGCAGTATCGGGCTTCCCAGGCGACAGCGGGTAGGCGCCGCTGTCGGGTATCCTGCTGAGAATCAATCGCGATGACGCTGATTACGGAGTTCGGATGCGTGACAGCACAGTCATTAGAGCCTGCCCTCCGCCGTCTGCCCCTCTCCCCTCGAGTGTTCGCCGTGTAATTTCGCAGACAGCGCTTGAGCTCCGGGACTACCGGCTGCCCCTGCCGCCCGTAAAACACCCCGGGAAGCGAGCGGCAAATGGCAGCCGCGAAGCGATACGCATCTTGCCGGCCCCGACACGCTGCGTGCACACCACGCCGCGCCGCCGACTATCGCCGCATCCGCGACGAGGCGACGTGAGGTGACGTGACGAGGTGGCAGCCTTCCCGCCGCCATTGTGGTGTCCTCAGGAGCGGCGACAAGTCGTCCAGGAAGGCCTCAGCACGCGCCGTGACCTGCCAGTCGCCGCCGCCTGCCGCGTCCAGGCGACGCCAATGGCCGCTCTGTGACGTCTCTCTCTCCCAACAAGGTAATCCAAGACGTTATCTAGAGAGAACAAACAGACAACTTCAAACGGGTCGCTCTCTGTGAGTACCTTATAACGTGAGCGGAGGGTGATGTAGCCAGCGACTCAGCGAGACTCTTTACTCTCTCGTGGAACCGGCAGCACTACTCACGTGCCGCAGGCAGCGAGCACCCACGCCATTATCAGTCACGTCACGTCACGTCACGTCACGTCATATCATCCAGCGTTATATCGTGGTCTCTGTAGGGTGATAATGAACAGCAACAAGCCATTCTCGACTTCAGTCACCATGTTTGCAACTTAAACGCTGGCTACTCGCTTCTTGACAACACACTTGGGCCACACTATCTGGTCAAAAGTATCTGGACACGTCTAAGTAATGCGGAATTAATCACCAGAAGTCGCAACAGGCAGACCTGCCAATATATGAGGTGTGTCAGGAAAGTAATGAGAATGACAACACTGCTAGCGACCTGGCAACACTGTGCTGCTCTACTTGTGTAGACCGTAGTTTTCACCTCTTCTAGATGCCCAGTCCGGGTTTCAGCTCTGGACGGCCATCACCTGCTTCCTGAGAGCGTCATCAGTCAAGCTGTGTTTTCGTTGTGTGTTACAAAAATGAGACAGTGGAAATCAGAGAAACGCTATCCAATTAAGTTTTGTGTTATAATTGGCGAATCTGTCAGCGTGACCTTTGCTAAGTTGAAACTAAACTCCGGCCGAACAGGCCAAGATGGCCAACGGTACCGACTGGCCCCCGCATCATCCTCTGCCCGAAGACGCCACTGAATGTGGATATGAAGGGACATGTGGTCAGCACACTTCTCTCCCGGCGGTATCTCAGTTTATGAGACCGGAGCCGCTACTTCGCAATCAACTAGGTCCTCAGTTTCGCTCAGATTGGCTGAGTGCACCCCGATTGCCAGCATCGCTCGGCAAACCAGATGGTCACCCATCCAAGTGCTAGCCCTGCTCGACAACCATTAACTTCGGTGATCTGACGGGAACCAGTACTACCATTACGGCAGGGCCGTTGGCGGAAAGCTGAAACAGTCTTATCAGAAGATTCCTTATCAAGAGGCTAAGTTTTTCTCTGGCACAAATCATTCTTGGGAGGCCAAGAACACGTTGAAGATGAACCTGGCTCAGGGAGACCTTCAACCTCAAAAATCGACGAAAACCTCGAAAGTGTGCGTGCTCTTGTATGATTGTTCCTCCGGAAAAATCTCGGAACCAAGTGTTTTACAAAGATTTGCTTGAAAGGCTCAGGGAAAGGCTGAATTGTTTGAGGCAGGACATAAGTGGACGCTGCGTCATGAGAACAATCCATGTCATTCGACCACTTCCATCACAGAATTGTTGACCTCAAAAGGCATTCATATAGCTCAATATCCCACCTGTTCACCTGATCTGAGTCCAGTCTCATTATTTTTCTCACACACCTAGAAGGTAGTCAATACTTTTGTTGTCAGTAGAGAAGCAGTAACAGAAGAGTGGGTCCGTCAGGAGAGATCAATGGCTTCCAAAGTGGACTACTCTATGATTGTTACATGAGTAACAAATCCACCAAGGGCATTGTAACCATTCTACGGCTGCCCAAGTCGGCTGTTGGTAATGTGATTGTGAGGTGGAAACAACGAAGGAACAACCACAGATCTACCATGACCAGGCAGACCTCATGTACTGGTGGACAGGTACTGTGGAGCGATGTGGAGGGTAGTTGTAAAAATGACACAAAATCAACTGAAGGAATCACTTCTGAGTTCCACAGTTCTACCAACAGTCCAGCTAGCAGAAATATTGTACATAGAGAGTTAAGAAGAATGCCGTACTACTGTCGAGCAACCCTTCATAGTCGAGATGTTTCTATAGTCAGTGCTATGTGACTGTTTCAGATGGTGCAAAGAGCGACGCCACAGCTGAGTGGAGTACTGAAGGTGAGTGATCTCGTGACAGTCGTACGAAAGGGGTTGGGTTCGATGAATGTCCAGATAGACCGCTGTGTTAGCAGTGCTGTCTAACGCACTGCTTTCTGGGCGGGAAGGCGTGCCGGTCCCCGGAATGAATCCTCCCGGAGGATTAGTGTAGAGTTCCGGTGTGCCAGACAGTCTATGGGTGGTTTTAAGGCGGTTTTCCATCTGCCTCGGCGAATGCTGGCTGGTTCCCCTTACTCCGCCTCTTTCCACAATGTCTCCATGTACGCGTACACCATATTTACTCTACCATGCAAACATTGCGATTACACTCGTCTGGAATGAGATGTTCCCGGCGGGGGGTCCACTGAGGGCCGAACCGTACTGCAACCCTGGGTTCCGTGTGGCGCGGCGGTGGGGTGAGTGGACTGCTTTAGCCTGTTGTGGGGTTGTGTACCTCTGACGGTTACAGTTGGGACAAAGCCTCTCCGTCGTTTCTAGGTCCCCAGTTCCATACAATACAATACAATGTCTAGAGAACACTACCTGCCATTATGCGTAGGGCAAACAGTAAGATATAGAGGACGCATTGGTACTGTATAGGTGGTTTTCAGCGTTTCTTAAGCATAACGAGGGGACGACCCCCTATCCACTAAGTGCGAAAGGGTATCAACACATCTTAAGCTATTGTGGACTGCAGGGCCGGAAACGGCGTGCCGAGCTTCACACGTGCACCATAGACGAAGACCCGGACTATCAATCGGCTTTGCTCTGTCCTTCTCGGTTGCATCCAGAACACCGCAAAATTTCATTTAGCATTTAGATTCGGCGTTTTTGGGTAGGCACATCGCTGTGAATTCTACAGAACTGTGGTGCCAGCGCTGTTTAACATCCGCTATTTTTCGTGGTGTGAAGCACATTCAAAGGTACAGCGGCTATTTGTACAAAAAGAAGCAGTCTAGCAACCTGCCAGACGTAGAAGTATAAAACCAGAATTTCCTTCTAGGTGGTGCTAGTCGTCTTTGCAGGGCACGTGAGAACGCGTCTACAGCGCCATCTGCTTCCACCGGCTGACTACGAATTTCAACACACAGTGATCCAATTTCCCTGCATCGGTATCTGTATCACATTCGTAAACTTGTCGAGGTTTGTGCCTACCAACTACGATTTGCCGACAGCATTGGTTTTCTGTTATCGAAAATGGTTCTACTAGTTCTAAGCACTGTGGGACTTAACATATAAGGTCATCAGTCCCCTAGACTTAGAACTACTTAAACCTAACTAACCTAAGGACATCACACACATCCATGCCCGAGGCAGGATTCGAACCTGCGACCGTAGCAGCAGCGCGGTTCCGGATTGAAGCGCCTAGAATCGCTCGGCCACATCGGCCGTATTTCTGTTGTCATTTGAAGAAAACTGCTGCAGAAGCGCACCGAATGCTTATTGAAGCCTTCGGCGAATGTGCTCTTGCAAAAACACAGTGTTTCGAGTGGCTAAAACGTTCAAAAGCTGTGGTTTTGACGTGAGAAACGATGAGTGCGGGAAACCACCCAAAAAGTTAGAAGAAGAGAACGAATTGCATGCCTTATTGGATGAAAATGATACTCAAACTCAACAGGAATTCGTAGAACTGTTGAATGTGACGCAGAAAGTTATTTCTCTCCGGTTGAAAGCTATTTGAGAGGTGCAGAAAGTGGGAATATGGGTCCCACGTGAACTAAATGAAAGACTTCAAAAGGCCACTTGTGCAATTCTGCTCGCCAGATGCAAAAAAGGTCTTTTCTCCATCTAATAGTGACATGTGATGAAAAATGTATATATTTTTAGTATCCTAAGGGTCGTAAATCGTGGATGAATCCAGGAAAACCATCGACATCCATTACAAAACCAAATCGCTCTGAAAAAAAAATGCTATGTGTTTCGTAGGTTCAGAAGGGTGTCATCTATTATGAACTGCTAAAACCTGGTGTAACCATTAACACTGATTGCTACCAACAGCAAATGATCGATTTAAATAGACCATTACGCGAAAAATGACCGGCAACACAAAGTCATATTGCTCCATGATAGCACACCATCACACGCAGCAAAAGGGTCAGGGAAACGATTGGGGATTTCAGATGAAGAATACTGGGGCATGCGGCGTATTCTGAAGACTTGGCTCCGTCAGAGCATCATCTATTCGGAACACTGGGCCACGCTCTCGCTGAACAACGCTTCAATTCGTATGAAAACGTACAAAACTGGCTCTCTGTCTGGTTCGCTTCAAAAGATGGTTCTTTTGGCGTGGCCGGAGAGGTGGGAGAAATATATAAATAGCAATGCAGATTACTTTGAATAAAATATTGTTTATCAGTTTCAAACAACAGACGTGTAATTCCAGAATGAGATTTTCACTCTGCAGCGGAGTGTGCGCTGATATGAAACTTCCTGGCAGATTAAAACTATGTGCCGGACCGAGACTCGAACTCGGGAACTCTGCCTTTCGCGGGCAAGTGCTATACCATCTTTTTTCCCTCCATTTTGTTCGCTGTTGATCGATGTGTTTGGTCGTTGCGGACGTCACATGACATCCGTTGAAGTTCGTTGTTGATCCTTTCACTTAGTTTTTTTTTGTTACCAGCTCCTTGACCGAAAACGCTGAGCTACCGTGCCGGCATCATCTGAGCTACCCAAGCACGACTCACGACCCGTCCCCACAGCTTCAATTCGGCCAGTACCTCGTCTCCTACCTTCCAAACTTCACAGAGGCTCTTCCGCCAACCTTTAAGAACTAGCACTCCTTGAAGAAAGGGTACTGCGGAGACATGGCTTAGCCCGAGTTCGAGTCTCAGTCCGGATCACAGTTTTAATCTGCCAGGAAATTTCAGACGTTTGATTATTCAAACCAAATTCCGCTTTCACAGTTCTACACCTGGGATTCATTGTTCTCTACATCGAATAATACTTTGTGCTAAATTCGCAAGCCTGGAACACGTGAAGAAATTGTGGTACGAACAGTAAAATTTCTGACGTCTCACGCATTATTCCGCTGTCAGTTGCAACAGTTTTTAATTCATTGTGGCCTTTAAAAATTACAAGGATGCTTCTAAAAAGATTTTGAGGACATTGTCAGTCGTACATCTATTTCTGAGCTATTTTCGAGACGTTGTCCCATTTCAGTTGAAAGCGCCCCTGTGAATGTACAGATGTAACTGATAGATCCGCAAAATAATCCCAGTTTTAACGACAAATCTTTTTTGTTAAAGCTCTCCAGGACGTCTATATTGCCTCCCTCAGCTAGAATTTCCAAGTCTCCGTACTGAGGTTACGAAAGTGTCACAGTATTTCGATGGACATATTTGTGTGAAAGGCATTTTTTTCAATTATGAAACTAAATAATTCAAATTTACGTGACAACTTGAGAGCAAAATTCTGTGAAATTGTCTGAGTCTGTCGCTATGCTGACAGTTTATACTACATAAATATTATATTACGTCTCCAGCGCTCAAAAATAATTAAATAATACTAAAAACTTGTTTTCTTTGTGACATACGTCGTTGAGAAAAGTGAAATATGAAACCGAGTAGTATTCAGTGCAACTCCACTGCCATTTAAATGCGGCGTGATTGCAGTTTTCCGCTTCTCCCCCTCCAAACGCTCAGACAGCGTGGCTTGGCGATGAGGGAAGTGTCGACGGAGGCTGAGCGCTCTGACGCTCGTGCACACGCATGGCCCGTCAGCCGAAAGCTCGGCTGCTCCTGTTGTACTGCGCGCGTAGGGAAACATGTAGGGGACGAAGTGTTTCGGTATCAGTATGGCGATTCATCCTGCAATAAAGGGACATCTGTGAAGCAGAGGTCTGTTGACAATAACATTCCTGAAATGGTCGGAACTGCCCACAGACCCAACATGAACCCAATGGAATACATTTTTATGAGTTAAAACGACGACTTTGCTAAGACCCCTACGTTCGAATCACTACCTTCTCTGGTTTTGACTATTGAAGAAGAAGGGCTAGTTGACGTGGACCAAACACTTCCTTCGAGTGAGACAGCACTCCTGACCACAGTTCATATGGATACTTACAAATCTCTTGTTCCAGTTTGAGGTTAATGTGCAACAGTTAAGTTTGAGTTTATATGTGCATGTATGAGAATGTGTGTGTGTGTGTGTGTGTGTGTGTGTGTGTGTGTGTGTGTGTGTGTGCGTGTGTATGTGTACGTGTGTGTGTGTGTGTGTGTGTGTGTGTGTGTGTGTGTGCGTGCGTGTAACATAATATCCTGGCGTAAAGAAGACAGGTCAGAATGCACAAACAAACACAATCGTGTTTACGTCACGGAAACCACAGTCACAAGAATCTTCAAACAGTCCATCAAGGAATTCTACAAAGTACAGCAAGTTTAATACGTTGATGGTAACAACGTGTATCTCTCGTAGTGAGTTCACGCACAAACATCTTACAAGTGTAGCTGATATATAGATGGTGTTTAGAACTTGGTGGGTGCATATAAGCTTCATATATGCTCCCATTTACCAAGATGATATACTATTCCACTCAGCGCGGGACCACCAGGCCTCCAACAGTAGTGAATGGCATCAACCCTGTGTAACAGGTGAACTTCACTGCACCTGCACTAGAAGTGAAAGCGAATCATGGTGATTGGTTGGTTGGTTTGAGATATAATGGGACCAAACTACAGGGTCATCAGTCCCTTTGTTCTGACGCAAACAGGGCTCAGGATAAAACAACACCCAAAGAACGTTTTGGAAAGTAAAAGAGGGAAAGGAAAGCGGAACCACATCTAAAAAAAACGAATGGAACGAACAAAAGATGGGGAAAACTTACACCACAAGCAAAGAGAGAAGATATTAAAAGCATTTAACAGAAGGTCTGGGCTGGCTGATCACAATAATAAAAGAGGATGAGCCATCCGCCGGCTGGGGTGGCCGAGCGGTTCTAAGCGCTACAGTCTGGAACCGCGCGAAGGTTCGAATCCTACCTCGGGAATGGATGTGTGTGATGTCCTTGTGTTAGTTAGGTTTAAGTAGTTCTAAGTTCTAGGGGACTGATGACCTTAGAAGTTGAGTCCCTTAGTGCTCAGAGCCATTTGAAGCATTTTTTATAAGCCATTCCCTCTGCAACAAACTAAAATGGCCACCCCAAAAGACAAGGCGAGATGAAAACATGAAGTGAAAAGACGAACACCAAGACAAACAAAGGCAGAGAAAGAGTGACAGAGCATTAAATGGAGAGATGGTGGAGGCCCAGAGAGAAGGCTAAATGCCCACCCTTAGATGGTATGATACAACTCCCCTCACGACAAAAAACGTAAAACTGAATCTGCTGTTGAGCTACTGTCGCCCAACACCAAAGTTGATGATGCTGGAAAGGGTAAAAGTCCATTGCAGAGCGGCTAAAATTGGGCAGTCCAGCAACTAGTGGATGACAGCCATAGGGGAACCACACTGACACTGAAGGTGGGTCCTCTCGAAGGACGATGTAACCATATGTTAGACATGTGTGGCCAATGTGGAGCCGGCAGATGACAACCGATTCCCTGCGAGAAGACCGCATGGAAGACTTCCACACATTCGTAATCTCCTTATTGTCATGCAGTATGCTGGGTGTACTGTAACGCCATCCCATCTCCCAAAGCCATAAAACCTTGGAGATTAATGAGGAACACAGATCAGTTACAGGAATGCCGATCTCGATAAGAGTTAATTGCCTGGGACGCTTGTGTGTCCTGGGATCCAGACAAACTACCACTGAACAACTGGAACGTTCCAGGGCGTAGATGGACTCCGGAATGGTCGCTACCAAAGGATGACGTGGGTAGCACTAGTCGATAGCTTGGAGGCTGCTGAAGGAGTCAGTACACAGGAGAAATGACTCTCCTGGGCATGAGCGGATGTGCTCAAGAGCATGAGATATGGCCACCAGCTCTGCAGTGAAAACGCTGCTGCCATCTGGCAAGGAGTGCTGTTAAATATAACCCCTGTGAACACAGGCGAAGCCAACATGACCATCAGCCATCGAGCCGTCAGTGTCAACCACTTCAGAGCCCCACAACATGGCAAGAATCCAGAGGAAGCGACAGCAGAGAGCTGCGGGAGTAACTGAGTCCATAGGGCCATACAAAAGGAGCAGTCGAAGCCGCAGCCTAGGTATACACCATGGAGGTGTATGTGGATGGACCTGGAGGTGAGGTGGTAAAGGAAAGGTCACACAGGAGGGAACGGGTACCAACTGTGACCATAAGCCCCGACCCTGACATAAGCCGCCGATGTGGGAGATGATCTGCCATGGGGGAGGGAGGAGAGGAGACAGTAATTCGGATACTCAGGAGAACTATGAATGTGTGCAACATAACTGGCGAACAGTTGTGCACACATATCCTTCAATTGAGGAACACCAGCCTCCACCAGGACGCTGATCACCAGATTCGTCCTAAAAGCTCCTGTCGCTGGCCAAACGGCACAGTGGTGCACTGGGTCGAGTAAAAGCAACACTGAGGACACGAAAAAACCATTAACCAGACTTCCATAATCAATGCGGGATTGAACAAGGGCTTTGTAGAGCTGCAGCAGCATAGAGCTATCTGCACCCCAGTCGGTGTTGCTCACGCAGCAAAGAGCGTTGAGGTGCTGCCAGCACTTCCACTTAAGCTGATGAAGGTGAGGAAGCTAAGTCAATCAGGTGTCAGAAACAACTCCTAAGAATCGGTATGTCTCCACTACAGTGAGTGGATCTTCATTAAGGTAAAGTTCTGGTTCCGGATGAATGATACGATGCCAACAGAAGTACACGACACATGACTTTGCAGCTGCAAACTGGAAGCCATGGGCTTGAGCCCATGACTGTGCCATATGGATGGCTCCCTGTAGGCGCCGCTCAGCAACACCAGTACTGGAGCAGCAGTGCGAAATTCAGAGGTCATCTGCATAGAGAGAAGGTGAGACAGACGGCCTTAAAGCTGCTGCCAGACCGTTTATGGGCACTAAAAATGGAGATACACTCAATATGGAACCCTGCGGTTCCCCATTCTCCTGAATATGAGGGGCACTATGGGAGGCACCAACTTGGATATGGAAAGTATGGAGTGACAGGAATTTTGGATAAAAGTCAGGGAGGGCCCCGGAGGCCCCACTCATATAAAGTGGCAAGGATATGATGTCGCCAGTTTGTGTCGTAAGCTATTCATAAATCAAAAAAGACGGCAACCAGGTGTGGGCTCCTGGAAAAGGCTGTTCGCATGGCAGACTCGAGGGACACAAGATTATCATTGGTAGAGCGACCCTGGTGGAAACCGCCATGGCATGGAGCCAGTAGGCCAAAACAACTGCCAAATGATCAAACGTTCTAACAGCTTGCAAAGAACGTTGGTGAGGCTGATGAGTTGATAGCTATCCACACCAAGCGGGTTTTTACTAGGTTTGAGCACTGGATTGATGGTGCTCTCCCGCCATTGCGATGGAAAGACGCCATCGCACCATATCCGGTTAAGGATCACGAGGAGATGTCGCTTATCGTCGGATGAGAGATGTTTACTCATGAGACTGTAGATCTGATCTGGCCGATGAGCTGAGTCGGGCAATATCCAAGGGAGCTGAGGAACTCCCACTCTGTAAATGGGGCGTTATAGGGTTCATTGTGGCACGTTGTGAACGAGAGAACTTTCCTTTCCATCTGTGATTTGAGGATGTGAAAGGTTGGGGGATAGTTCTCCGACACAGAGGCTTGAGAGTAGTTCTCAGCAAAGTGCTCGGCAATCGCGATTGCGTCGATACGTAACACGCCATTGATGTTAATGCTAGGGACAGCCGTTGGGGTCTGGTACCCAAAAACCACATCTGATCTTCGTCCAGACTTGGGAATGTGACATATGGCACCCAATGGTCGACACGTACTGCTCCCAATACTCCTGTTTCCGTCGTTTTAGAAGGATCGCATTTTTCGCCGCAAAAACGATAGTTGTAGTGATCTGCTCAACATCGATGGCAGTATGTGTAGGAGATTCAACGATGACAGCAAATGTGAAGGCTACTTGGTCTGCTTTGTTTAAAGCCCATCTGTGTAGGCATCCATGTGCATGGCGCTGGGGGAGTGACAGGAAGATGGGGAAGTGGTCACTATCACACATGTCGTCATGTGCTCTCCAGTGGACAGATGGGACAAGTCTTAGGCTGCAGAGTGATAAATCAATGGCCGAGTAAGTGCTGTGAGGCATAGTGAAATGTGTGGCGGCCCCAGTATTTAAGAGGCAGAGGTCGAACTGAGACAGTAAGATTTCGAGATCTCTGCCTCGGCCAGTAAGTATGGTGCCACCCCACAAGGGGTTATGAGCATTGAAATCTCCCAAAAGTAGGAAAGGTGTAGGGAGTTCATCAGTCAGTGCACCCAGCACACCCACAGGTACTGCACCATCTGGAGGAAGGTATACACTGCAGGCAGTTGTTTCCTGCATCTTCCTTATCCTGGCAGCCACTGCTTCAAGAGGGGTTTGAAGGGGCACAGGTTCATTGCATACTGAGTCCAGGACATAGACACAAACTTCACCTGACACTTTATTGTAGTCACTATGGTTCTTGTAATATCCCCTATAGCCAGAAAGGGTAGGGGTTTGCATTATCGGGAACCAGGTTACCTGAGGATAATGCAGAAAGCATGAGTAGGGGTTAAAAATTGCTGTACCTCAGCCAGGTGTTGAAGGATGCAGTTATCGTGAGGCATGGAAGGCAAGAAACGCTCAATGAGGCAGTTTACACCTAAGGGTCACCTGCTGCCCCTGACTGAATACCTGTGCAATCGACATCCATTGAGTCTGAGGGCCCAGAGAGATCTAGGTCCTCAGAGGACGCCAGAACCTACACTTCATTGTTGGATGCAGAGCTTGTAGGGAGCGGTGGTATGGGTGCTACCGCAAGGTCTGGGTTCTTGGTGGTCTTCTTTTTGGTTTTCTCTCACTGCTCTTTTGGTTTTTCCAGTAGGGGGGGCTTCACTGAGTCAGTCTCAGGGAGTGAGGAGGACCATGAAGCCCTGCAATCTGGCTAGCAACCTGGGAAGGGAGTGAGCTGAGGGACCCCTTCCCAGTGAGAGGAGCCGAAGAAGACTGACGCTTCCCCAGCTGAATAGTGGGGTCTGATGTCCCCGTTTGGGAGGGGGGGGGGGTGTTGCTCCCAAAGCAAGTGGTGCAGGAGCAACAGGGAGGGAAGTGCCCCCCCCCCCCACCACCGAGGGGGAGGTGGAGTCTGATGGCTCTGAGAGCCAACTGTATGTGGCAGAACGGAAGATGCTAGAACCGTTGTTATAGCGGCGCCGTAAGTCGATGTCATACACACCAGATGTAGCCTCTCATATTTTCTCTTAGTCTCAGCGTAGGTCAGTCCGTCCAGGGTCTTATATTCCATGATTTTCCCCTCCTTCTGGACAATCCTGCAGTCTGGCGAGCAAGGTGAATGGTGCTCTCCGCAGTTGACACAAATGGGGGCAGGGCACACGAGGTATTGGGATGTGATGGACGTCCACAATTGCGATATATGACGCTAGAAGTACAGTGGGAACACATATGCCCGAACTTCCAGCACTTCAAGCACTGCATCAGGGGATGGATATATGGCTTGACACATGCTGGTATACCATCACCTTGACCTTCTCGAGTAATGTATCATCCTTGAAGGCCAAGATGAAGGCACCAGTGACCACATGATTATTTTGTCTGGCGCGCACATAGGGGTCCAAAGGATAAACACCTCGTCGCTCTAAGTTGGCGCGCAGTACGTCATCAGACTGCTAAAGAAGACCCCTTTGGAATATAATATCCTGGACCATATTTAAGCTCTTATGGGGCGTGATGCTAACAGAAACATCCCCCACCTTGTTACAAGCGAGTAATGCCCATGACTGGGCAGAGGATGGTGTTTTCAACAAGACTGACCTAGAGCGCATTTTGGGCAAGCCCTCCATCTTCCCAAACTTGTCCTCTAAATGCTCCACAAACAACTGAGGCTTCATTGCAATGATAGATTCCCCATCTAATCTCGTAACTGGTACTCGGGTGAATATTCTTCGCTGCCGTCCTTAACCTGGCGTTCCTCCCATGGTGTGACCAGGGAGGGGAACGATTTGGGGTCGTATTTCTTAGCATTGAAGTTGGACCTCGGTCGCTCAGAGACTGCTGGTGATGGATCACCGGCAAGAGTACATGTACTCATTTCGTGTCATCCGTCCTGCTGACACCCACTCTGACCATAGTCTGAAATGGTCGTACGGGAAAATCGCCACTTCATCGCTACCTCAGAGATGCTGTCCCATCGCCAGTGCGCACCACATTCTAACTCTCTTAAATCTCGATAGCCTACCATTGTGGCAGCACTAACGAATCTAACAACTGCGCCAGACACTTGTTGTCTCATATAGACGTTGCCGACCGCAGCGCCGTATTCTGGCTATTTACATATCTCTGCGTTTGAATAGGCATGCCTATACCAGTTTCTTTGGCGCTTCAGTGTACAGTAGAGCGTCGATTATGCGAACGTCGGTCAACCGAACGACCGCTTAACCGAACTGTGTACTCGCTCGCACCTGTTACTCTCCCACCCTACCGTCCATCATACCCCTCACTCCCAAACCAAGTTTCCCACAGTAGTCGCCGCACTGGGCCATCGCTGGCGGAACATTGCTTCTAATGGGGCCTTCACAAGGCGCTGCTGACCGGCCAAGCCGCCAGTCGCCGTGTTTCAACAATCAGCACACTTCTGTCAGCTTGGCACTGGCAGTAGAAGTAGCGGCAGTATCAAAGCTGTTCACAGCAACAGCTGCACCAGCTTAGAGTTGAGGCGTGCCGCTCCGCGCAGTTTGAAGGATTGCGCGCCCCCAAGAAGAGCTTCTCACGGTGCAGACAGTCACCTTCTGTTCTCTGTTACGACCACTTCTGTGCTGCTGCGTGATGAAGTGAACTTGACGATACAAAATGCTTAAACGTAAACGTGTTGTCCTTTCTATGAGGGACAAGTGCGAGATTATTAAAAGGTTAGAAGAAGGTGAATCTGCAACCACTATTCAATGAGTGCAAGGTGGGGAAGTCGACAATTACGGATATAAAATAACTGAAGTTGCCTTTGTATGTTACTTTGTAATACTAAAAGAGATGCCTGTTTTTATGAATAAATTTACTGTACAGTACTTCTTTTTGGCAAATAAACATGTACAGTTCGATTATCAGAACAAACCAGTTTTCCGAACACCCATGTCCCCCAATTACGTCGGATAATCGACGCTCTACTTTATTTAGATAGGTTACTCACGAGATGGAAGAACAGAAAATCTTAGGTCCATGTGCAACTTAGCTGACTTGCAGATAAACCAAAGGTATGCAAGGAGGGGGGGGGGGGGGGGGGTAACCTGTCAACCAGGGGTTGTGCATTCAGACTAAAGCCGCTCTCTGCAGTATCCGCACAAAATGTACCATCACGATCGACCCTACAAAAATTCCACAGAAGGCTAATGACTATAAAAGGTGATTTACGCGTATTCTGCCACGACGTTACTTTAGAAAATGGTTTGCGTTATCATTGCTGGTAGAAACTGGCAGGAAGCAATACACAGCAACTTGGCTTCTGAACGCAGTGACCCGTTGTTTCTTATCCGTAAGCTAAATGGTGGGTGGAGTCCGATCGCCGGCGGACAGAGAAGCACTGCAGTGAAAGCCATCGCGGTCGGTGTAGGTCAGTTCCAGAAAAATGCCCTCTGGGTATTGTGATGCAGCTCTGACTACGTGCTCCGCGTACAATACCGCTTTGTAGGCGGTGTATCGACAAATAGCAGAAATAGCTAAAACAGCAAAGGCTGTGGCGTTTACAGAAAGCACGAAGCGTTCTTCGCCAGATTCTCCAGGGAACGGCGAAAGTAAAACACAATGAAAGACTCATTCTGCGGGGTACTTTTCCACACGAATCTCTGAAAGCCCTTGTTAACTAAAGGAACGAGTAGGCTCATACAGAAGTAGTTCTTTATGTTACGTTCCTTTTACTTAAGGGGACTGCTGAGCTTTGCTGTAGACGTAATCGCTGCAAACTCTTTCACTTCTACGAAGAATGGCGACGCTTCAAAGAGGATAGCAATAGCCTTGCAACATGCAGTGCAACCTTTCAGATGAAAGAAATGCACAGTGGCACAGTGTGCGGAGTCTGTAAGAGTTTGGGAACGGAATATGAGACAAGTAGTCTTTATTATGTACTTTAAAACGTGTTGTGACTGGACCGAGAGATCCACTCACAGCAACATTCAAAAAGAAGATTGAGGACAATGCCCAAAGTGCTGCACCAGTTACGTCTTTATCATGCGCAGCAAGACTTTTCATGAATTTATCATGTGGGAGTTTATATTACTATTTCTTTACTTTCTCAGACGTTAAGTCTGGTTAAAAATGGGAAGTGATGCGGACCTTGGTCAAGCGTCACTTCCTTTTAACTGTACGGTATATGTTATATTGCATTTAGGAACTTTCGGGTAATTGAACATGTATCAATAATTACGGATTTCTGTAATTGTATATATAAGTTTGGATATTATTATTATTGACATTTTTTTCTCAGACTGTTAAGTCTGGTTAAAAATGGAACGTGACGCGGACCTTGATCAAGCGTGACTTCCTTGTAACTGTATGGTATATGTTATATTGCATTTAGGAACTTTCGGGTAATTGAACATGTATCAATAATTACAGATTTTTGTAGTTGTATATATATGTTTGGATGTAGCTGTATTGCATTGATGTACTGGTGGATATTGTGAGGTATGACTCCTGTAGTTGATAGTATAATTGGGATAATGTCGACTTTATCCTGATGCCACATGTCCTTGACTTCCTCAGCCAGTTGGATGTATTTTTCAATTTTTTCTCCTGTTTTCTTCTGTATATTTGTTGTGTTGGGTATGGATATTTCAATTAGTTGTGTTAATTTCTTCTTTTTATTGGTGAGTATGATGTCAGGTTTGTTATGTGTTGTTGTTCTATCTGTTATAATTGTTCTGTTCCAGTATAATTTGTATTCATCATTCTCCAGTACATTTTGTGGTGCATACTTGTATGTGGGAACGTGTTGTTTTATTAGTTTATGTTTTATGGCAAGTAGTTGATGTATTATTTTTGCTACATTGTCATGTCTTCTGGGGTATTCTGTATTTGCTAGTATTGTACATCCGCTTGTTATGTGATCTACTGTTTCTATTTGTTGTTTGCAAAGTCTGCATTTATCTGTTGTGGTATTGGGATCTTTAATAATATGCTTGCTGTAATATCTGGTGTTTATTGTTTGATCCTGTATTGCGATCATGAATCCTTCCGTCTCACTGTATATATTGCCGTTTCTTAGCCATGTGTTGGATGCGTCTTGATCTATGTGTGGCTGTGTTAGATGATACGGGTGCTTGCCGTGTAGTGTTTTCTTTTTCCAATTTACTTTCTTTGTATCTGTTGATGTTATGTGATCTAAAGGGTTGTAGAAGTGGTTATGAAATTGCAATGGTGTAGCTGATGTATTTATATGAGTGATTGCTTTGTGTATTTTGCTAGTTTCTGCTCGTTCTAGAAAGAATTTTCTTAAATTGTCTACCTGTCCATAATGTAGGTTTTTTATATCTATAAATCCCCTTCCACCTTCCTTTCTGCTTAATGTGAATCTTTCTGTTGCTGAATGTATGTGATATATTCTATATTTGTGGCATTGTGATCGTGTAAGTGTATTGAGTCCTTCTAGGTCTGTGTCACTCCATTTCACTACTCCAAATGAGTAGGTCAATACTGGTATAGCATAAGTATTTATAGCTTTTGTCTTGTTTCTTGCTGTCAATTCTGTTTTCAGTATTTTTGTTAGTCTTTGTTTATATTTTTCTTTTAGTTCTTCTTTAATATTTGTATTATCTATTCCTATTTTTTGTCTGTATCCTAGGTATTTATAGGCATCTGTTTTTTCCATCGCTTCTATGCAGTCGCTGTGGTTATCCAATATGTAATCTTCTTGTTTAGTGTGTTTGCCCTTGACTATGCTATTTTTCTTACATTTGTCTGTTCCAAAAGCCATATTTATATCATTGCTGAATACTTCTGTTATCTTTAGTAATTGGTTGAGTTGTTGATTTGTTGCTGCCAGTGGTTTTAGATCATCCATGTATAGCAAATGTGTGATTTTGTGTGGGTATGTTCCAGTAATATTGTATCCATAATTTGTATTATTTAGCATGTTGGATAGTGGGTTCAGAGCAAGACAGACCCAGAAAGGACTTAATGAGTCTCCTTGGTATATTCCACGCTTAATCTGTATTGGCTGTGATGTGATGTTATCTGAATTTGTTTGGATATTAAGTGTGGTTTTCCAATTTTTCATTACTGTGTTTAGAAACTGTATCAATTTAGGATCTACTTTGTATATTTCCAAAATCTGTAGTAACCATGAGTGGGGTACACTATCAAAGGCTTTTTGGTAATCAATGTATGCGTAGTGTAGGGACCTTTGTTTAGTTTTAGCTTGATATGTCACCTCTGTATCTATTATCAGTTGCTCTTTACATCCTCATGCTCCTTTGCAGCAGCCTTTTTGTTCTTCATTTATAATTTTGTTCTGTGTTGTACGTGTCATTAATTTCTGTGTGATGACTGAAGTTAATATTTTGTATATTGTTGGTAGGCATGTTATGGGGCGATATTTAGCTGGGTTTGCTGTGTCTGCTTGATCTTTAGGTTTCAGATAGGTTATTCCATGTGCAAGTGTATCAGGGAATGTGTATGGGTCTGCAATGTAACTGTTAAATAATTTAGTTAGATGTGAATGTGTTGAGGTGAACTTCTTTAGCCAGTAATTTGCTATTTTATCATTTCCAGGGGCTTTCCAATTGTGTGTAGAATTAATTGCTCGGGTGACTTCATGTTGCAAAATTATCACTTCAGGCATTTGTGGTATCATCTTGTATGTGTCTGTTTCTGCTTGTATCCACCGTGCATGCCTGTTATGTTGTACCGGGTTGACCATATGCTGCTCCAGAAGTGTTCCATGTCTGTTATGTTTGGTGGATTGTCTATTTTAATGTGTGTGTTATCCATTGTTTGGTAAAATCTCTTTTGGTTTGTGTTGAATGTTTGGTTTTGTTTCCTTCTATTTTCACTTTTTTTGTATCTTCTAAGTCGTTTGGCCAATGCTTGCAATTTCTGCTTTTTTTCATCTAATTGCTCTATTGCTACTTGTTCTGAGATTTTACCTAACCTTTTTCGTTTTTTGTCTGATATTTCATTTCTTATAAATTGTGTTAGCTGTCCGATGTCTTTTCTCAGTTTTTCTATTCTGATCTGTAACCTGTGTTGCCATGCTGGTTTTGTGGGTTTCTTCTGTGTTGGTTGGTTCTGATCTCTGCCTAGTGTGTATATTTAGTGTAGTGAGTGCTCCTATATAAACCAGTAGTTGTAACTCTTCCATAGTTGTGTTTTCATTTATTTTGTTGTGTATGATTGTGTTGATAGTTTTTATTGTTGTTTCGACTTGTGGGTTATTTGGCAGTCTATGCAAGAATGGTCTAATGTCTGTATTTGTGTCTTTGTATTCTATATATGTCAGCTGAAATTTCTCTTCTATATCTAACACGTGTCTCTGTTCGTGTTCTATTTGTGCTTGTTCTGGTGGCTGTCTTAAGATTTCGTTTTCCTCTGACTGTTTAATTGATGCGTGTTGGTCTTTGTTTGGTTGTTCTGGGATGTTTGAGTCCATTACTGTGTTTTCTTCCTCTTCTGATTGCACATTATTTTGTTCCAGTATTTGTTGTACTTGTTGTTTGATGTTTTCTAATTCTGACTGGGGTATCCTGTTATTTTTGATTATTACACGGATCTGATCAGCTAGTCGTTGTTCTGTTAAAAATTTTAATTCCGGGTATCTGGTAATAAATGTTGTGTATACTTGTGATCTGTATCCAGTTCTGTTGGTTCCTAGGTTTGTTGATTGGTAATAACAGAACATGAGGTGTCGGTTAACTTCATCTGACCATCTCATCCTCTGTCTTTGTTTTCCTTCTAGGGTGGTTGCAGGAAACATATCCTGCAAAACACCTCGATTCGGATTTAAATCCTTTTCCAGTTGGCTAGCAGTGTCGTTACCATTGTGGGCGGGCATAGGGTTCAAGCGTCGTCCCCGACCATGACGGCACTTGTCCGAGGCTTCTTTAGTTCTGTCCTGAACCAAGGAATCACACTAAAAGGGGGGTTAGCCCTATTAGTGGTTTGTTCTTTTCGTCGCCTTTTACGACTGGCAGAACATACCGGAGGCCTATTCTTCTCCCGGGCCTCCACGATTATTATTATTATTATTATTATTATTATTATTAGACATGGTGCTTGCATGTGTCTTAACCAACATCTTTTCCTCTGCAGCCGTGTTTCTATGGTCTTACTGCTGTGGAAAACTGGGAAATTCACTGAAGAACGGAAGAAACTGGTACATCTGCCCAATACCGTATAGGACCCCCGCCAGTACGCCGAAGTGCCGCAACACGACGTGGCATGGACTTGCCTAACGTCTCAAGTAATGCTTGAGGCAACTGACACCATGAATCCTACAGGACTGTCCACAAATGCGTAAGAGTACGAGAGGGTGGAGATCTCTTCTGAAGAGCACGTTGGAAGGAATCCCAGATATTCTCAATAATGTTCATGTCTGGGGAGTCTGATGGCCAGCGGAAGTGTTTGAGCTCAGAAGAGTGTTCCTGGACTCACTCTGTAGCAATTCTGGACGTGTGGGGGTGTCGCATTGTCCTGCTGGAATTTCCCAAGTCCGTCGGAATGCGCAAAGGACATGAATGGAAGCAGGTGATCAGACAGGATGCTTACGTACGTGTCACCTGTCAGAATCGCATCTAGACGTGTCAGGGGTCCCGTATCACCCCAACTGTACATGCCCCACATAATTATAGAGCCTCCACCAACTTGAATAGTGCCCTGCTGACATGCAGGATCTATGGATTCATGAGGTTGTCGCCATACTCGTACACTTCCATCCGCTCGATACAATTTGAAACGAGACTCGTCCGACCAGGCAACATGTTTCCAGGCATCAGCAGTCCAATGTCTGTGTTGACGGGCCCAGGCGAAGTGTTAAGTTTTGTGTTGTGCAATGATCAAGGGTACACATGATTATTGCTATAACTTTAGGTTTTGAAAAAACACCGTTTATGATACATACAATTAGTTTTCATTACTAATATTAGTAATATTAGTAATAATTTCATTAGTAATACTATTATTGCAATGTCTATTATTATTAAAATACAAGTTCTTTATTACTGTTTTATCATTTGTGCCCATTTCTCGCGAAGCGTAGGATAATTTATGTTAGAGAAGCAGGTAGCCAGACATATGAATTCGTGTTCTGGTTTAACTACCTTTTGCTTCAATATCGCTTACGATAAGGGCAGTTTTTTTACGGATTTCTCGACCGTTGCATTAGCGTTCCAAACAGTTAAAACACAGAAAACTTTCCTTCAAAACTTACTGTATACTGAACTGTAAACTAACCCTACCGTGGAAATGATTGCACTTTGGTAAAGCAGTCTTTACAAACGATCGCACGGCAGTGCCTGTTCTTCGGAACGCTCCCCATGCACGTAAAACAATGCTTTGAGCAACACCAAACACCTGGGCTACACGTGTCACACTTCGTCGTCCTTGCATTTTTTCCCGGTGATTCTACCCCGTCTCTCTTGGCCGCCATGTTGCAATGAAGAACACTACCGAAGTGTGCCGTAACTGCTAGTTGATTGACACACACAGTGTCTCTTCTTGTTCCTCCTACTGCCTCGTAATGTGGGGTTCAGCCTCATTTGGCGCTGTATTCACGGTGAAGCCATTTGAGTCCAACTTTCCGTGAACGATAGAGGGACCTAATGCAACATGCACCCCGACTTTTATTCCTTTAGACGGAGTATTTGCTATGTTATGTTACGTTATGTATTTCGTCCTTAAGTTTTGTAGAGCAGTGTATGCAAGAAATTGTTTCATGTGGGACATCATCAATAATGTAGGCTGCCACTTAGGGTTCCATTGGCACATTATTAGCTCTTCTCCCTATATGCTTTACTTCTATTTCAAACCAACTTGTTTCCATCATTGTCACCACGAGAAGACGTACGTCACCATCATTGATATGTGTTTTAGCCACATACTAAGATATAAAACTTCTAAATGTCTCTGTAGTGAAAAAGTATTTCTCATATGTACATCTCTACGTATGTCTAGGTTATACTGACTTACTGTCAGTCAATTAATTAAAAATACAAAAGCATCACGTGGAATTCATGCTAGATTTATTTTGGTGCAGTAAGTAAGCCATTTTGAAAATTATGGAAATATTTGTAAACATAATGCTACGCGGAAAAATCGTTCTTTCTATACGACTCCGTACGTAAGTTATAAGTACAAATGGACAGAACCACAGAGATCGAAAGTTCCTCTCAGAGTATCCTATGAAAGAGAAATGTCTTGGATATGGCGAAAAGTATCTCTCACAAGTCTATCTCAACTATTTAGGAAGTGTTCAGAGTAGAGAATTCAGTAATTGCGTAAGTACGATACGGTAGCGCCGAGCAATTCTTTGTGTCAGTAAGATGTTCCAGACCAATACGCAACATCGTGAATATAACTTGGGGAACTTGTAACTAACGACGTATGGTGAGAGAGCCTTCACTAATCAGACGTGTACTCTGAAAAATCAACCATTTGGGGAAAGGAAAAGAAATGTCGTGCGCCCCATTATCTCAGCGAACATTTCGCGCCTCTTACAAACAACTTATAATAATTAGAGTTCCGCTGACGGTCTATCGGTGTGTGTGGACCACAGACGCGCGGGCCGATCGCAGTATTTCCTGGGCGTGCTCGCCACCCGCCACCAGATGACAAACGCTTTCTCCAGCCTTAGACCGGTCGCCGTTATACGAAAGCCGTTACTCTTGCTGGAACGTCCGGACGCGGGCTACGCGTAGCCGCAGGGTACCGTCTTCGGAGAAGAATTTCTCTCGTACGTTCATGTCATATAGAAGGTTAATGAGGCAGTTAACAAACGGAAGCAATCCCGCCGTCGAGCAGAAAGGCTTTCTTATTTCCACACATTTGTGCATTTATTTTACCTGCTAAGATCCAGGCTGTGAGACCTTGTGCAATCAATAACCAGGAATTCTCCCAGTCTTCTTGTATGTGAATCGTACCACAAAAAATGAAACGTAACACAAAAAAATATAAGCGTAATGAGAGTTTACACAGTCATAATCGTAATAAAGCTAATGTAGTAATAAGAATCTTGTTCACAATAAAACAATAATAGTAACGGAGGCAGTTTCTCGACTACACACACTCGTAGTTTCAGTAATAGTTGAACAATGAAAACGTCAGTGATTACGATAATGGTGACATTAGCACTGGAAGAAAAGTGGAAAGGTCAGGGTTCAAAGTCACGTTCACGATGATGTCATTCGTGGCAGAACAGAACCACGTGTGTGGCAAGGATATGAAAGGAAATCGGCTGTGCCTGCTTCAAACGAACGGTCCTGGCATTCACAACACTTTGCGTACGAGCTCTGATTTCTCTTACTTTATAACAATGATCATTTCACCTTGTGTTGGGTGGCGTCAATAAAATATTCTTGAACTCAGAGGAGAGAGTTGGTGATTGAAATTTCGTGAAATCATGGCTAGATGTCACCGAATCAAGAAACTCCTTTATTTCAACCATTTCCACCCCAACTCACTCATAATATCCGTCAAACTCTCTGCCCTACTTCGCGATAGTGCAAAGCGAGCTGCCCTGCTTTAGGCTTTTTCGATGCCCTTCGTCAATCCTATCCGGTAAGGATCCCTATACCACGCGGTAATATTCTAGCAGAGGGTGGACAAGCGCAATGTAGGCAGTCTCTGTAGAAGATCTGTTTTATCTTCTAAATTTCCCGTAAATATTATGTATGTGATGTTTCCAATTTAAATTGTTCTTAATCGTAATCCCTGGGTATTTAGTTGAACTGACAGTCCTTAGATTTGAGTGATTTTTCGTGTATCCGAAATTTAATACATAGTACTAATGTAGATGACGTCACAGTTTTCGTTATTTGGAGTCAATTACCACTTTTATCATCATATAGATGATTGGTCTGAATCATATAATACATATTTTCGGAACACCAGATATCACTTCCGTTTCGCGCAAAGAACTTTCTCCAATTACTACGAACTGTGACATTTTTGACAAGGGATCACGAACCAAGTCGCACAACTGAAATGATATTCCATAGAGACGCAAGTTGATCAGATATCACTTCTGAGGAACCGTGCCAAAAGCCTTCTGGAAATCTAGAAATATGGCATCAATTTCAGGTCTACTCTCCATATTACTCGTTACTTCCTGTGAATGAAGAGCTAGGCGTGTTTCACGAGAATGTTATTTCCTGAATCCGTGATGGGTATGCGAGAATAGATTGTTTTCCGTTAGGTAATCCATCGTACTATACGTTCGCAAATCCTACTACAAATCAACGTTAATGGTATGGATCTGTAATTCAGAGGATAACTCCTGCTTCCTTTTTGAGTGATGGTGTGCAATTTTACAGTCTTTAGAGACGAATCTTTCCTGAGCAAGGAGTTGTATATGATCGTTAAGCACGGATCTATTATGTCAGCATATTCTGAAAGGAACGTAACTGGTAGAAAATATGGACCGGAAGACATCGCTTCATTGAACGACTAGTGAACACGGCAATGATTCTCAGTTGCTAAATACGTATGGGAATTGGATATACGTCCTAATCTAACTCTTCTCTCTGTCCGTCTCCTACTACCCCTCTCACTCACCTTCAACCTTGTTCATTGTTACTGCGGGTGAAACCTTTATTGGGGGTTGAAGTTGCTTAAAATGAGTGGGTAAATCAAATGAGGTCATTTTCATATGGTGTATGAGAGAGATCCCTTCAGGTGCTGGATTTGTCGGGATACAGTGATAGTATGTCGCACAGTTTTAATTTGTGTTACAAAGTTTCGAACAGGTCAGGTACCGCAATAATATTCCAGTTATAAGCAGAAAAGCCTTAAATAAAACATCTCTGCCTTCTGTTAAAACCGATTGCGATGAAGAAACGAAAACAGCATGTTTTAGGTACACAATTTCTCTTTAAGATTATACACACACCAAAAATAGTTCTGCATCACCTCGGTTCCGAGAGTTCCAGAACCTGAACAGAAAATGGGAACTGAGAACAACATAAACCTCATTTCCGCCCTTTTTACTGCTCATGAAAAACACACACTGTGTGTTGTACCACCATACAGCGAGACCTTCAGAGGTGGTGGTCCAGATTGCTGTGGACACCGGTACCTCCAATACCCCGTAGCACGTACTCCTGCAATGATGCATGCCTGTTTTGGTCGTGGCATACTGTCCACAAGTTCATCAAGGCACTGTTAGTCCAGATTGTCCCACTCCTCAACTGCGATTCGGCGTAGATCCCTCAGAGTGGTTGGTGGGTCACGTCATCCATAAACAGCTCTTTTCAATCTATTCCAGGCATGTTCGATAGGCTTCATTTGACAAAAGCATGCCTGATATGTGTATCGGAGGTTCGCGTTGTTACTCTTTACAGTTTTATTGTAATGGTCATTATAATAATCGTGTAAGATCTAAAATTAGTAACAAATTTTGTTCAGTTGTCTGGTATAAATATGGAATGGTGCTGAATCGCCTCATTACAAGAAACAAGTGTGTGTGTGGGGGGGGGGGGGGGGGAAGAGAGGAGAAGGAGGAGGAGGAGGAGGAGGAGGAGGAGGAGGAGGAGGAGGACAGTGAATGTTTTGAGCAACCTTGTAGCATTTGTAAAATATGTTCCACAACTATTGTGATGATGGTTGCGTTGTTATTTGAGGATTTTCTATCCAGATTAGGTTTTGTTGCATAGTTCTCACAAGGAGTCTTCATTAGGCTGGTGGACACACTCGCTCTGGCAGAACATGCGATGATATTCATGTGTTGCGTATTATGTTACCACGTGTCAAGTTGGTAGTCTGCCTGCTTACACACTCATTAAGGTGGCGGCTGATTAGAAGTCATTCATTCAAGACAACTGTTCTCTCTTTGAGGATTTGTCGTGAGCTTTCGTAAGCTGTGACGCTGTACAAGAGTTTGCGTTCTGATGTCTTATATGAAGGCTTCTTTCGTGAAAACAAACTAATGTTGAAGGCGCCGTCGTCCCGACGTCTAGGATTCATTTCATATAGCGTACTTTACTTTCTCTAGTGTTATTAGGTCGTGAACTTTTAGTTTGTCCCATATGTGGATGCCCTAGATTGCTATTGCTGCTATTGCCGTTTGAAGTAGTGTCATTGCCATTATTACTGCGGGCTTTTGAGGCTGTTAGATGTTGTAAAGAGCTGTTATTGCTCTTTCGGTCACATGAGTGTTCAACGACCTTGTTGCTTGCAGATTGACACCGAGATATTTGTATTTTGGTACTACTAATGGTTTGTTCCGAACGGACAGTGTGTCTTTGAGAGTTTATCGCCTCTTATGATAGTTACCTGGTTGGTTTTGCTGTGGTTTTTTTGTAGGTCATTTTCCACAGAACATTGTGTGAATGTTTTACACCTTCTGTAGGTCTTTTCTGAACCCATTACCGCGTCATCCACATGAAGTACGAGTGTTGAGGTGTCCATGATTATAATCGCGACATCTTTTCATCTTTTCATGATTCTGACCAGTGTCATACTGATAGGATATCCTTGTAGTATTCCATTTGTGTTAAATTCTTGGATACGGTGATCTCACATTTGTATGTGGTATCAATGTCTGAAAGAACCTTCGTCGTTTAGTTTTTGTCACGAATTAACAAGCTGAATTTTGGGAGGAGTGATTTTCTGTTAATACTATCGAAGCCTTCGCTATGGTCTATATAGACAAAATATTTTTCCAGCGTGCCTTAGTGTGTCTTTCGATCGCTCTGTTAGGCAGTACACTGATTTGAGGTAAGTCTTCGCTTTCTGAAACCAAATTGTTTTCCTGGTATTTCGGCATCTACGTCAGTAGTAAGCCTGCTAGTTAACACTTCCATGAAAAATTTGGAAGACGTGTTATCGTCGACTATGCCTCTGTACGAGTCCTGGTTGCACGTTTCTCCTTCGCATTTGGAAAGGATCTTGATGGTCTATGTTCTTCACTGTTCTGATATTTTTTCCACTGCTCATGCAGTTATTGAACAGTTCCAACCAACATGTGATGGGTGTTCTGTATATATGCCGTCGGCTCTGAAGCCGATTTGCCTCTGCCATCACCCGTACTTCTTGCTTTGTTATAGCGGTGTGACTTTCTATTGTTTCCAGTGTACTATATTCGCAGAATGTTTCCTTGTGTTGGAGGTTTAGGATGGCTTCAAAACAGTTCTCCCACGAGTCCACCAAGATTCCTTTAATCGTTGGTTGCCTACATACAGCCATGCCATAGCCCACGGTTCAAATGGCTCTGAGCACTATGGGACTTAACGTGTATGGTCATCAGTCCCCTAGAACTTAGAACTACTTAAACCTAACTTAAGGACATCACACAACACCCAGTCATCACGAGGCAGAGAAAATCCCTGACCCCGCCGGGAATCATAGCCCACGGGATGTAGAGCCTGCGACAAAAGACGGACAGCCTCGTGACGAACTCGGCGTGGGGTAAACACTACTTCCGGTGCGGGATTCGTGCATTGAGTCAGCTTTCAGCGAGCGTATCAGGACCATCACCTGCACGTGAGCTGCTCTTCAGCTGAATTTGTAAGTTGTGTGTAGGATGAGATTACACTCTACGATAATTTTACGAAGTGACCTGAGCTTAAGTCACATTTCCTAGAAGACTACCACGGCTATTGCATTATTTTACCACTGTGCGGAAGACAGTCTAATTTTCATGTTCAATAAAGTGTTTAAGGGATTTCATCGTAGAAATGCGTAACAATAGCTGTAAGATGCCTACCACCAACTACAGGTGGTTGTTAAGTGATACTCTACTTTGTACCCCGTTATCAGCATTAGATAACTTGCTTTGATATCTGATTACCTTTCAGAATAATAATAGTGATAAAGTCAAACTGCACAATATTTACTCCTCGGTATAACGATGCGTTAGCGAAATGGGAAGTGGTGGTGTTTGGTGATTAGTGATTTTTAGTTTGTGAAGCCGAGAGTGAATCATCGACAGTATGACCACAGACTATCCTGTGCGCTTCGTAAGTGGTTTTTGTTAGCTGTTTTTACAACCACATTAGGAATTCGTACGTATTACTACCCCATCCATCGCACCCATGTCGTATTTAAGACCTAAATGTAATCGGCAACGTCCATATGAAAGAACTGTTTATGTCCTTTTGTATGAAATATACGCGTATTTTGCCAATGGTGACATATAGAGTGAATCTCGAGGGTAAAATAGTTGCTACCTAAATCCAGGTATATACGCTATTTTCCGATACTGGGCCGATACTGGGCCTTAGACACACTTCGTACAGATTAGCTCAAAGATCTTCCTCTTAAGGCCATTAAGACACTGACATATCGGGGTGCACTATTTTGTTACTTGTAAGTGATAAACCATAATTTCAACTTTTTTATGGTTACACTGAAACATTTCATTTCATACCTTATCAATTTAATTAGACAAAATTTTTCCTTGTTGACACTGTTCCTCTATTTAAAAGTGTCGATAATACCGGATCAAATCAGAATGATAAACGGACGCTTGTATTCCCTTGTTTTCAGTTTTTAATTTCTAGTTTACAAGATTTAAGTATCCTTTATCATTCACGAAACGGTAATTAGTCAATTTAGCACTATCATTGTCGAAGAAAGCATTGCATTCCTCAAATATTAAACGTCAAAATGTTTCGTTGAAAATTTGTCTTTTTGATGAAAAGAACGTGTCAGTACTACTTTCATTCTTACAAGAACAGTGTTCCGAAAGCGGCACAGAATTTGTTTATTCTTCTACTGTCGTTCTACTATTGGGTGTCGCCTCAGAGACCCGTTGCAAGAGCCAATACGCAGTGCTGCTTATTTCAGAATTTGGTATTTTAAGTTTTCTAAGTTCCTAAAGCACAAAAAACTTTCCACCAGCTCTATAAACAAAACTGTAAAGTAACACCGGATACATTTTGTCCTTGCTACGAACAACAGCAATCATTCATTTAATCAAATACGTTTCCAACGCTTGTTAGCTGAAGATATTTGCTACTAGGTAAGTTACAAATGGATCCTCTGCAGAACAGATTTAGTAGCTACAAACGAATATGCGGAGTATGGTCCGAGGTGTCTCTTTCACAGGTCTCTGACTGAGAATAAAGTGAAAATATTATTAAAGAAGACATCAGCGTTGTTCTGTGTGAAAGACTTGACATTTAGGTTTGTAGACACACCCTATAAACAAGTATCTAGTAGATATTTAGAGCACGTTCATGAATATGTGGTGATATGCGCTGTTCTATATTGTACATTATGTTTCTCACTGCTTATTAAAATTTTCAAGGAGATGCGATAAGTGGAAATCACTTTTTGTTAGTGCTGATGAGTTCACTACAAGCGGATGATAGTAAGATTAACTCTTACTTAATCTGTGAAGAGGTGCCTTAAAGCAACCATCTGATTTCATATTGTCATCTAAGGATACAAATTGTTGTGGACGTTCATATTTGATGGCAATGTGTTTCTAAGCAGCACAAATCGTAGGGTAGTGTTCGGACAGCTTTTGGAAATGACAGTTGATTTATCGCTTTTCACAGACGTGCACTTGTGGTAGAGACGTGGAAAGGATTATTTCCCCACAGGAAAAGTGTACTGTTGCTCATTCTACAAGTACAAAAATATTTCCCTTCACGACGGAAGTTAAATTTGTCAAATGCAGATCTGTGTGACGTGGATTTTTAGTATTTTTGTTTTCAGTATGTTACCCTTTGCCACTTGGTATAACTATCTTATTTTTGACATTGGATCAAGTTCACAATTTCACGTTTCTAGCAACTGAAATAAACATGAGTAATCGCCTTTGTGCTGTATTGCACTGATGGTATTAGCAGGCGCGATAAGTTCAAAATTTCTCTGTATCAGTTCCCTAGTAGACTATGTGATCTGCGTGAAATATACAATGTATGACCCTATGCATTTGCACCCAAATTTCAAACTGACAATGGCACCGTGAGCTGCTAACACCATCGTGCCTGATCTTAGTACTCAGGCCGTGACGTCACTGGAGGCAGAACTAGGCACTCGCACGACTCAGCTCAGGCCTCCTTTCCGCAGGTTCAAGGTCACTGTTTCGTCTGTGCCTGTTCCAGCTTTGGATTTTACTTCACTGGTGTTCGTTTTCTTTTTCGTGTATATGCTATTCGCCACTAATTTACTGGACGTTAAGTACCACTAATACAATCTTATTACTGCTGTAACAACCGTCTGAGCATGGGCTTACATAAATGGAACAGTGTCACGTGTTTGCATAAACTTTCGAGAATTTGCTTTCTTTCGTGAAGTTATGTTACGACCGGACTGAAGTTAAAGTACTGTGACTGCGAACTAACTGAATTTCAAGTGCAGGTCACCCAAACCTAACCGCAGGAAGGTTCACACTTTATCACCTTATCCCGAAAACATTCTAATTGCACACATTAACAGTGTGTTAGACGAGGCTATTAGCACATGCGAATGCGACTAGTCCCTAACGCAAGTAGATCGCCTGATATGAGATTTTGTATGTCTCCAAATTTGAAAATATTTCAGGCTGTTGGCAGTCGACACGCGCGAAACGAAACAAGTGCACGAATAAATACTTGTAAATATTTCTGATGCATTCGCGAGATACACCCTGTTTCTTCCAGATCTGAAACCTGACTGATGCTTAAGTGTAAAAACCGACGCGCAGAAAAGGCCGCCACTGTTGAGCCTGTCATTAACTTAAGCGACAACCCTTCTGAAACTCATTTCAAACTATAAATTTAATGTTATATGGAAGTATTATACACAGACTTGCACGCATATTTCCTTATCTTTCTAGTGCAATTCTTAGTAATAAATAGTTTTCAGGAGCAAGAAGGGGGGCTCAGGTGCAAACAAATTAAATTTGATTACAAATTTCTCTTTTAAACTACAGTTTCATTGCAGATCGATTTAAACTACAGATAGTCATCAGTGCAACAAACAGTACAAAATACAGAAAGTAACAGTGCTTACAACCAGTGTCACATAAGGTACAACAACAACATACCACACAACAGGCAGTATTGTCACATTGACAGATTTCAGATACATGTAGACCACAATCTGAATACAGAAATATAGATAACAATCATTACAAAATAAACAGCCAGTGGAAGTAAGTGTAATACAAAAACTTTCTTACAGAAGCAACAACCTCTCACTGCATCATATCTCCATGTCCTCTGAACGGGCTTACCATAAATAACTAGAGATCAAACCATTTTATGGAAAACTACGTAAGTTAGTGGAAATGTATTAAATCGTGAACACTGAACAAATTTTCAGCCCCCAATATCGCTTAAATTGTTTATTCATACAAATAACCTGTTTCAGCAATTCTGTGTTGCCGTCTTCAGAGGTGCGAAAGATGCGACCGAAAATGTTACGATACAGCAAGTAACGTAACAGCACACACAATTAGCTCCAAGATTTCCAATATATGGAACAGTATACCTATTTTTACTTAATTTCGTCTTTTATTCAGTACAGGAAGTTGTGTTATACAATTTACAATCATATTGGTATCTAGAGGTATACTATAAGCTGGCATGTAGATCTTAAAGTAACATGCAATGTACACACATCTTATTGCGCCGATTACAAGTGCTCACATTCATCACCACATTACAACTGAGAGCCCAGCGTCAACATTGTTAGTGATACGTAAATACATCAGATGAGACAGTTTTAGTACAAAACAATATCTCTTATTAGATTAAGCCATGGATCTACTATTGCATGTAATTACATACGCCTTAAATAATCTTAACATGAGCCAAGTCAGTATTCTGCAATTTTGTAAAGCTGTAAAATCATTGTAACTTTACTATTCATAAAAATAATTTATACAGAATCTTTTACATCATTTTAGAAACTTTCATAAAAATTCTTATCGAAAATTTTTCGTTACACAAATCGAACAATGTAACAACCTATAACCACCTAAAAATCTCTATGTACAGCTAATAGTATCGTATGTACACTGATTTTAATACACCTAGGATTAGCTCAGTATCTACAGGTAGATATACCTCATCGAGAACGCATACCAACAATGGAGCTATTTAATGTCACTAATCGATAAGGAAAGCATAATATTTGTTTTTATTTTAGGGCGCAGAAACAACTAGAGCCACACGCGCCCATGTCAAAACTGAAACACGATAACAAAGACACGGGCTAAAAACGACTATACGTCTATGCCAATGTACAGAAGCTGAAACAGCTAAAATCAGGGATGTGGAGAAAGGTCTATAAAATACGCCATATAGAAATGGAGGTCCAATACTAATAATTAAGTGGCGTTCGCCACATTGCTGTGACAGGTGAAGAATAAAACGCGGTTGACAGACAGACAGCCCGCCCGCCGTTCGCTAAAACGGCAGATAACTCAGACGGCAAACCCAAAAGGGAAAGTAAACGGTTAAGAAAATGGCATTCCGTCAGGAAATCACAGACAGTTGAAAGTTGGGCATAACGTGCAAAAAGCGCTGGGGGAGTGCACCTACTGTATATTGATGGCTAAAAAGGCGGTGCCCAATACCCATCACAAATGACCTCGCGGTGGGAGGCACAAGAGGAGGTCGTCCGAGCCACTGGGAGAGTCTTAATGACTGAGCTTATTCCCATGAAGGGAGGACCAGTGGCGATGCGAAAATGACACCAGTTGCTGACAAACGACAACACACATCAGAGGAGGGAATAGTAGTACTAAGGGCTGAGGTAAGAGGACTGCAGCCATGGCAGGAGTGTCAGCAGCCTCGTTTCTTGTCAGGCCGTCATGACCATAGACCCACAAAAAAAAAAAAAAAAAAAAATTCCATCTGTGGCTCCATAAAGCGTGAAGTGAGTTTTCCTGGTCACGATGCGCTAGGATGGACAGCGTACAGCGCACAGATGCTTTGAAGGACGCTGAGAGTGTGAGCAGACGACAGTTGAAAAGCCTGCGTCTCCTGATGTACGCCGTGGACAGAGTATTAAAAGCAGACTACTTCGCCCTCTGAGTAGTGTGGCCGAAGCCCATACCGAAAAACGTAGACACCAATGACGAAGGCACACCAGACACCACTGTCAGTTCAACAATCATCAGTGTAGACAAAGGTACTATCGCCCATACGACAGTCGTGAAACAAAGCGACTGAGCTAGGCTGGAGTAGTGTCCTTAGGAAGCGAATGAAGGTCAAGGTGAACATGGGCAACTGCACGAAATCTAGGTGCTGAATGATTCACACCCACCAGGCAAGTTGCAGGGAGCGTGAAGTAAAGCCGCCGGAGCAAGGGCCGAAAGCAAACTCCTGAAGGTAACGGAGAAGAGGGATGCGCCCGGTACTGGCGATCAAAGGAGTCATTGAAGGAGGCAGCATAGGATGGCTGGCCATGCATGGCCACAAACGGCATGCGTATCTGCTGAGGAGAAAGTCACGGCGGTAGGACAGCGGTGGTTCGGCAGCTTCTGCATACCCACTCAACTAGGCTTGTGTAGAAGTCTCCATTGGCCAGAGAATGTCATGACAGTGGATAGTATTGAGACGGCGTAAGAGGGAGGGTCGTGCAGGTGCATAAACAAAGCACCCACAGTCTAGTTTTGAACGGACACAGGACCGGTACAGACGGAGAAGACTGGTTCTATCTGCACCCCAGGAAGTACCATCAAGGGCACGTAGGACATTGAGGGACCTCACACAGTGGGCTGCCAGGTAAGACATGTTTGAGGACCAAAGCTGTTTCCCGTCGAGCCCATAGGGCCAATGGTGATAGCGAAGAGGACAACGGTCAGGACGGAACCCTGAGGCACACCTGAATCTGACAAAGCAGAACTCACGTTCCTTGAAAACTCAGTCTTTTAAAAATTCAAGGAAACGGGGTAGGTGGCCACGGATGCCCCTAGCGCACAGAGTACGGAGGATATCAGTCCTCCAACACGTGCCTTATTCTTTCTTCAAATCTAAAAACACTGCCAGTCTGGTACTTCCGCAGAGAACCGAACGGATAGACCAAATGACGAGATGGTTAACTGCAGACCGGTGAACTCTAAATCCACACTGTGCAATGGTTAGTAAATTGCGAGACTCGACCCACCATAGCAGCCGGGATTTAATAAATTTCATTTGTCTTCTAAATGCGTTATTAGCATTTACGTATGGTTGTAACTAATTATGTTTCTCGTAATCTGTTCTAGTACATTTATTTCTGCTCTCCCTTTATGATTTTCGTTTTCATAATTTGACAATTGACATTTCTAAGGTCATTCGCTCTACATATGCTGTGTAGTACTGAAGAATTTTATCTTTATAGAATGTTTTAGACTTTGCCGACCCATGTACCATTAACCGCTCAGCCATTGTTCTAGTTTCGTTTTATTTACACAGATTACTCAGTGTCAATGACATTTTATAGATTTAAGGAGTGAATTATATTGCTCGTTTTCTTCGGTGGCACTGGTTGACACCACGAATGTACTGTGTGTAGCGCGACCTGGTAATGCCGTTGTTTCTCTCTCCGCTCACAATTTGAATTCTATCAGCCTACTCATGTTAATGGCAAATCGACCACATAACTATGTAATTATCTTTTTTTAATCTGAACCAGGGTAGGTATTATTCCTCAAAATTGTCGGTTTCTGGTCTTCATGCATAATATCGTTTTATTTTGCTACATGTGTCTTACCTGCAGTTACTTTATGTACATTCTGTTCGGTTTAAGTTAGCCCTAAACGAGTCTGTAGACTTGTTTTATTTATGTATCAAGTTTTATATACAGATTCTGATGACATAACGCCATAAACTGTAAACCTAGATTAATAAAGGAAGCAAAACTGGTTTATAACTTCCTATGCTTGAGAACTGTTTCATCTGCGAGCAATTCAGAAAACTGCATGGTGCAAAGTTTATTCACCACGGTCGCCACTCTGCTAGGTGTCTTTACGGCACGCGTTTGTCACAACAAATCTCACTGATTCTAACCTATGGAAAAGCCATTTTGTTGCACATCTTTTATGATGGGCTTTAACACTGGTCGAGAGGTGGCACAAGACTTGTGCTTGTAAATGGTTTGCACTCCAATCCACTCCCTCCAGCCCCAACCAGACTGCTAACATTTACACACACACACAATATTTCCTAAATACATTCTCATTAATATAATTGGCATAATATTAAAGATAATGCAGAACCAGTGCAGCAGCATTCTGAGGGAGTGTCCATGGTGTAACAATGCCCTGAACTGTCAGTGTACATAGATAATACTACAATTCACATAAAACAAATGTGCAACTACCGTTCACTTTCCTGGTGATGTGAGTACTCGAATATAGACACACTGCTAACACTTGTCTGACTTAAGGAGAATATCTCCAGGAAGAATTACTACTGTTATTGGAAGAACGTGCTTTGTTTACAGCCATGTACTGAAGCAGTCTACTGAATCTTACTTCCTAAATAGCATACGGTCTGAACTGCTCATTGTCTTATGGGTGGAGGGGCTGTAGCTATCATTTACTCGCCTACTCGCCAACTAAGACTGCGGGTGTATGTGTACACTGGGCTGAAATGTATAGAAGGAAAATTATGAAACCAACTCGTCACACGCATTATTAACAGTACTGCTCATTGGCACTGAGAGGACCTCGAAGAAATTTTTAATGTTGCAAAGGAAGATTTAAGACATACTTAAGGCATTGGAAACACTTTAGAAAATTTAATATTTTTTACAATATCAAAAATTTTGCCTAAAACTGAATTAAAAGGTTATTTGAGATTTCCTTATCTATGGTGAAGTCACATTACTGCGACCACCGTCTATATTCGACAACGTGCAGTAACCCCTCACTTACAGTTGATTACACAGCAGTATTATTCAATGGGATGTAAAGTGGGTAGGGGGTGGGGGGGCAGTGGCAGTAGGGAGACGTGTAAAACAGGGCAATCGTCGTCGTAATGCGGAAACTGTGCGATTTATATGAAGTCAGAAAAGGCACCATTATTGGCTTTCGCACCAAGCATGTAAGCATTTCTGAAAAGCTAAAATTTGTTGACTGTTGGCGTACCACACATGGGAAATGGCCATAACCAAAACCAGCCCTGGGGAAACTGTGGTTGACCATAAGCTGTACATTAGAGTGGTGAACGATGGCTGCAGGAATGAGTGCAGGCGGAAAGACGTAACTGATGAACAACTTATCACCCAAATGAACCAGGTGGGTACCGAAGTGTGTCCTCAATGATCGTTCAGCGAACTTTCGCTGCGAATGGACTTCCGCAATGGGCACCCAGTTCATGCACCCATAGTGACCGTTCTTCATTGGCGACAAAGACCGGAATTTGCACCCTAGTACCCCAACTAGACGTCCACTGAGAGGCGACAGACGGATGACAGATGGCCGTAGGCCTCTACGGTGTGGAACGTCTGAAAGCAAACATCTAACAATCGTTGGAAGGGTCCAGGGCAGAAGAAGGAGCGCTGCTGTCTTGAGAACTTTTTCGTGTCATTCGCTAGGTGATGCTACTCTGGAAGGCACAGTGGGCCAACAGATGTATCCAACTACCCTTGTAGACGTTGCCCACTTCTGGACGCAGTTTGTTTTTCCTCGGCACGATGGCTTCCGGAAGTGTGACAATGCAGCGTGTTTAACAGATCACAGCGTATGTGCGTTGTGTGAAGAGCACCAGGATGAGTTTATTATACTCCCTGGCCAGCAAACTCTGCGGATTTACACCCAGTGGATGATCAGTGGAACGAACTTAATCGAGTCTTACACGCTGTGGAGTCTCAACCAAGAACACCTAGCACAGCTGGCCATCGCACTATAGTCGCGACTGTATCCCTGCTGGTATCTTCCAGACCCTCACTGACACTTCATACACGTTGCGTAGAGGTTCGCGCTGCGAAAGGTGGGTATTCCGGCTTTTCACCGGTTATCAATGTTACGAAACACTGGAAAATTTGTACTGCGTGCGTTATGCGTCACTTTCAATGAACATTCTATCTAAAACTAAGTACTACATGAACATTACCATTCTCATTTCGCCACACTGACGTCTCCTGAATTATCTACCATTCACCGGATAAAAACTGAATAGAAGTATATTGACGCACGTTTTATTACATCCTTTCCGTACGAAAACTTTCCATGATCTGTAATTTGCCGACCTATAAAACCGCATAAGCAAAGCTTCTTCCTTTAAATGGAAGCTGAAACAGACAGTATTCGGAATGTACGCTGTGAGAACTAGATGCGCTGATGACCAAGAAGACATCTCACTAAGTCTACGAAGTCAACTGAAAAAGTAAACAATACCTTAAAAATATTAGAAAAACATTTCAAATGAAATTCTGCTATAGTATCTCCCTAAAACTTTCAGAACTTTGTCCACCTCCTGATAATCCTAGTTCTGTCCTGGAAGGAGCTTTGTGGTGTAGTGCATATCCACTCTTGCCGCAACCTCGAAAGCATCATCCGAATAAAGCTTGAATCACGCAGAACCTGAAGGGTGAAATATCACGTAGTCACGTAATGGCTGTAGGAGGGCTGCTCCAGCAGGTCAAAACCAAGACCTACTGCGCTGTACGAGAGTGAATTTAAGCAAAAGCAGAGGACCCCTCTGTCGTGAACAACCTAGAAACGGCGAAGCTGCAGTAATGTCGGGAGTAAACGAACGCCATTAATGGTTCAGAGTGCCATGCGGCCAAGGTTTCCAACTAACAGCTTGTTTAACTGCGACTGCAATCACCCCAGCAGGACTCCTCACCTATTCTTTGGTATATTTCTGTGTCAGGGGCCCACTCACGGTGTATCGCCCACCGCACTGTACACCTCTGTCTTCTACCCACAGTTTCTTGCCCTGCGCATTGCACCACACTCAGTTAGGTAGTATGGACTCCCACTACCGTAGGCACACTAACTGCTCTTTCAGACAGTAGCATAGTTGCAGCTTAGAGCAATAAAGCACCCTTATACTGGGGAGACGACAGAAAATCCCAGTAGATTGCATGCCATCCCATGACTGACAGGGTAAGGTACATTGCACTTTAGAAAATGCTGGATGCTACCATGAACAGCCGTGTCACCACTTATCAGGAGGTAATGGACCAGCTGGAACAGTGACTCTCCACCCCTGCCCCTCCCAAAAAGATCAGGTAACCTAGCTGGGCCCAGAGAGATGAGACGCTTATTGCTTAACAGACGGGTGGCGGCGAAATCAAAAAGCAAAGGAAGACCAGACACCACCAGTATCAACAAAATGTATGACATCATTAACGCCACTGCCACCTCGACAACTGGAGTTCCTGCTGCCAGATACCACGGAGGGTAGAGAATAGCAGGAAGACAGACCTTCGCTGAAGCTATGTCTAAGATGTGAATAACCAAGCAGCCTAACATGTAGACCCACTAACAGGGCACCGCCAAGTGCTTTTAAGATCATGAGCAGCACCAGTTCAGAGCACCAACAACCGAACGGACCATGTAAACAGGCCTGAAACACCTCAACCGAAGACCACACCAGCAGCTACGCCAACAACCACCAACTGGCTTCGAACCAACCTTAACACCAGTGACCGAACAAGCAATCTTAACATACCACTCTCGACACATCTCCATTCCCCCCCCCCCCACCCCCCACCCACACATACCACACAATTTTCTTTGGGGACCAGACTCCACTTTATGCTGTCAACTGAACAGAATACACGAATCATCGTAGCTTCTGAAAGCTTAAGATTTAGAGATGCATGCAATAACGACCCTAGATTAAGGAAAGTATTTCATGGAAGGAGTTGACATTATTACAAATCTGACAGCCAACCAGCGTTTAAAAATGAAACCAAAAAATTGCTTAATGACAGCTCCTCCTAATCAATATGTATCTTAGGAAGAGGTAGTAACTGAAAAACAAACTAAATTATATCGAGTAAAGGAACCTGAAATGATTAACTGGAATGTTCCACGCCATTACTTAATGTCTTGTTGGCGATCTATGGAAGAAGTATTAATGTAATTTAGAGAGATACCAGTTGAAACTGTCAAAACCTAAAGTCCAACGTCAAAAACTTGAACACGCCCTTGGCTGGATCTATGTTATGCTAACAACGGTCGAGCCGACGTCCATACCCTACCGCAGGGAACAAGTCACACGTGATGGACATGGTCCTAATTAAGTGCGTATCAGCTGCACTCAATGCTGAAGCTGTAAATAACCTGCCCTCAAACCACACACCAGTAATACCTTGCACGGGAGCAACATGACGGCACAATGAGCCACGCTGGATACTGAACTAAAAGCGTACCAATTGGGCACTGTTCAAGAAAACGTTTGATAGTCGTATCCCAAAAATACACGAAATCACAGAAGCCGCACAAGGCACACAAACCACACAAACTGATGAAGCTACAGAAGCCCTCACTACTGCGGTTCACGTCGCAATCAATGCCACCATCTAAGCTCACACCCTAACACTTACCGACCCTGCTTCCTGATATTCAGGAGCTTATCTCCCTAAGACACCGTCTTAGGAGATATTGACAGCGCACAAGGCGCCCATCGTATGACTAGAACTGTAACAGGCTCCAAGTGATCATGGAGGGGAAAAATATGAGCAATGAAAACCACACAGTGGGAACGAACACACTCAGAGCTGAATACCACACGATCTGAAGTGTTAGTTCGCCACTTAACTATGCAGAAACAACTACACATTAACTGTGCAATGACATGACTGACCTGCATACTCTACAGGGGAAGATGAACATATGGCTGGAACACCAGCCGTGTCATTCTTACCGCATCTAGCTCATTCCGATCCAGCCATGCACGCCAGAAACTTACTAGGAAGTTACAAGACTTTTAGCCCAGCACATGCACGAAATCACATGAAATCTCATCGGTTATTAAGTACAACACAGCTAGGAAAGCTTCTGGTCCTGATCGAATTCAAAACAGTGTCCTACAAGTGTTCATGGGAAAAGTAATAGGTTTACTCACAGCATCAAGGACATCCTATGAAATTGAAACTTCCCTGCATTTTCGAAGGTGTTCAGGAATCCTGGGGAGGACCACTTTATCCTATAAAATTAACAACGAATCAGTCTGCAGCGCTCGCTCATCTAGATTGTTGAGAAGGTGACCCTTATACGTCTCATTATTCGCTGAATCATAAATGACATCCTGAGATCCAAGCAATTAGGATACAGGTATTACCACTACAGAACATCTCTGCGCAGCTGAACATGCAACACGGCTACAAGTCCAACTAAGATACATGGACTGTGTAACTTGTAAGGTAGTGGGCGAATTGTGGCGACCTGAAAATATTCTGAGTTCGGAGTTGGGATGGTCACGCGGGCTGCTCAGCAGGCCGACCACGTGGTGACGGACGCCGGCCGAAGCAGGAGCTGTCGAGCCCGAGCGCGTGGCTGGGAATTCCGTGGTGACGCTCTGTCGATAAAAGACTTGTACGCCGAGAGTGCCAAAGATGGCGGACTTTATTAATCAACCATGGCAGACATTTCACAGTTCGTATAGAAATTAATAGTATCCAGATGAATCATGATACCTCAGAAAGAAACATGTACATTACTATTATTTGCACGACGATTCTGATGGTGTAATCAGATTTTTGTGTGTATTAGTTTCAAGTTTAGTATCTGACGGTAAAATATACAAGTAACACCCAGCAACAAATTTAGAAAATATAATCGCTTCATCCGAATTTGTCGATCGCCATGTCTTTAGAAAGCTATTAGTGTCAACCTAAATTTATATGAATTACAGGCATTTAACGTAATAGTACCTGAGTTATTGGAGGTCAAAGCGGCCGATTACTATAGATCGGGTCAGAGCGTAAGTACTCCACAGTTACACGAAACAACTGTAGAAGCACGCTTATAAATATATTTATTGAGCTATGTCTGTTTATGTGCGATATATATACTATTCATGAAGAAATTTGTTAAATATCTACTGTCTTTCAGGAATCACAGAGACATGACGTTACTGGCCTACCTTTTGTTCTGCTCCTGTGTTGTATGTTTAATTTGATTATGTATTTAATGACGTGTGTGATAGCGTGTCTCTGGTCCAGCCATAGAGATATTTAATTTTCGAGTTATTCAAATGTAAATCCAGTATTTTGTCTGTGTTTCAATATGTTTGAGAGTACGTTGGCTTGGAGGCATGGAGGGAGCACTATAGCCAAACACAACACTCGTTACTAAGAGAGACGTATGGGTGTTGGTGAGGAGCATCGTTTCCGGAGAGGACACGAGGTAGTTCTGCGCAGTGCGGCGCGGGGGAGAGTCACACAGGACACGAGGAGTGTTGGACAGTACAGCGCTATGGACGCACAGTCACGGGAAAGACTTGGACAGTGGAGCAATTTGCGCGTGGTAGGGGACGATAGAAATATTTCTGAATGACGACTTGTGCTCTTTTGTGATTTCCATGGCTTCTGCAGTGAAGACGTAGTGTGCGTTTAGAAGTATCTCGCGAGGTATGTTGTTGTTCATAACTAATTACGTGCAGTAGAAATCTATTGTTTCCCTGTTATTCAACAATTTGGTTAATTGCTGGACCGTCGACACCAATTAGTATTTTGCAGAAATATACCACCTTTTCAAAAGTACTACTATTGCACTCATTTAAAGTCGTTCAGATAATAATTGCAGATTTTATTTATTGCAATCTTTTATTTATAAATTTCTGCGTCATGTTCGCGATTTCCGAATGGTAGGAACCTTTGACCATTCGATTCATGAGTACATTCCTATTGTATACTGCAGACTCAGCAGCATTTGGCATCTAATGCGGAAACTACGTATTCTATCCCCTAGACAACGAAACAGCCGCAACGTTTAATATTTCAACTAAGTCGGAGGGTACGTAGTTGAGGGCCACACATTTCATTTTAATTTTGAAGCCCGCATCCTGGACATCGAGAAGGCCTTCGTCTATGGCGCAACGGTCTCGGTTGCAATTTCGGGGACCCTTGTTTCCCCGATGGACTCACATCTCATACATTCATACCTCACGAGCAGATGCTTCTACGCTGACGGTCACTGCGAACAGTCAACACGCCATGGTATACAAGTGGGAACACCGGAAAGCAGCATCGTAGGCACCCTCTTCTTTAAGCACTGCATGAAAGATGTTCTATCTACGGAACACTGCGGTGGCCTTCTACAAGGCTCACCGATATCCTAATGCAAAATTGGAAGCCATTTAATATCAGTTCACTACTGAAATCTTGATTGGAACCATGGAATGTTCAGGAGAGTTTCTGTGTCAGAGGTAGCTTCATTGACCTCTGGCTGGACCGGAAACATTGAGAGACCACAAAATATATGTTACCAACCGAGGAGCGTAAGTGAGGCTCCAACAGACTTCCCGAATGATCAAGAGGCAAAGTACATTGAATAAGCTGGTGGTAAGGCCCGTGTGAGGCCAATTTATCAGACCTCTGATGACCTACACGACTATGAAGTTTTGGTATACGCAACTTCAAAATGCCTGAGGGACATACAGAACAAGGCGCTACGCATCAAAAGCGATGGTACATGATACACACGCGCTGAGAACCTTCACAGATAGTATCGCCTTGGGACTGATGGAGATGAACTTGCCACTCGACTGTACGGAAACTCTGGACTCTTCATCAACGCCTCCTAAACCTAGGAAACTACGAACATAATCATAGTGGAAACAATCACCCAGGAAGTATTGCTAGGATAAATACAGCACCTGTAAGCGCAAAAAGCAAATACCGGTGAACCCCTGAATTACAGCAAAATTAACTCGCGAAACCAACTGAATTTTGCCAACTGACCATCCAATCAACCCAGGGTATCTCTATTGTACTCTTATCACAGAAGACACACATACACACACACCTACCTCTATTTTTGACATCGGCCACTCAGTACAATATTTGTATGTTACGATACAGAGGTACGGAGGAACGCAGCCACTATTCTGGCTGAGGAAACTTCAAGTGCCTAGTCTCAGTAGAACGTATTCTCCATTTGGCCTAGGTCTTTATGAGGAACGTAAGCTATGACAATGGTACTGAGCACTGCCCGATACCCAGAAATTACCGACACCCTATCCTTACGTGATTTGTTGCAGATAACAAGAAAAAAGCTACGGTTCTTACTGCCCGCCCTGAATATCGCAGAGCTATTTTTTATTTGCGCTTGCCTCGCCATTTTCCCCTCTGCCCTTAATCCCTCTACTCTAGTTTTGCTTTGCGACTACTTCTATCTCCTAGCTGGACCCATGCTAGTGAGTAACACTATCCAGACGCACGGACATTGCAGCCCCTCATCCCGCGAATTCTAAAATTGAACCTAGCAACATGCAGGTGACAGAACTTTCGTTATGGTCACCACGTCTATATGGGCTAGTAGGGACTCCACCAGTATAATGAATGATCAGTGGACCTTTATATTCCAAGATACTTTCATTGCCAATTTTAAAACAGAAGATTGAATTTTTAACTGCCTTTGTTGCCGCCGAGAATGGACGATTCCGAAATGTGCTGTGCATTTTCCTGTTTCACATTGGTGGACCTATGTCTCATCACGTGGTTTGTGACTGCGGAGGTAGTCACCTTTTCTTCTTCAAACCGCTGTAAATTTGTTGTATGTATTTCCAAGTGTCTGCCACGTCAAATTACACGCAGACACAAACAATAATAGAAGACAGTTTGTGATTCTTTGGAGATTAGTGGATGATTCCAAATACTAAACCCTGACTAACGTTCGGCTGTTTTGCAATATAGTCAATTCTGGGAAGATTACTGTTGTCTATCGTTAGCCCAGCAGCATCAATATTCCTGTCCGTTTTCGATGCGTGTGGCCTACCCGAATACTCTTCGCCGCAACAGAGATCTTCACCTAAAAAAGATATTCATGAAATTTATTCGCTGTTGAATATGCGGACAAAAAAGGTCGTGCTCGGCCGGGCCTAATTTGCCTGCATTCGTACACCTATACTGTACACTCCCGTAATGGAGAGAAATTTATAGAAAGCCTCTTGCCCGGTGTCGGCAGATAAATACAATACTGCATTGCCCATGTTCAGGAGGTACGACGGATTGTTCGTTCTGCCATGCTTTGATTTAGAACATTTGATGCAAGAAATTTATCCACTTGCGCCCTTTCATTTCACTGTGACAGTTAACATACTGCAGTTGCGTACTGTAATATCCGCAGCTCTACTTCCTTTTGAGTACAGAATACGCATAAAAAATGGTTCAAATGGCTCTGAGCACTACCGGACTTAACATCTGTGGTCATCAGTCCCCTAGAACTTAGAACTACTTAATCCTAACTAACCTAAGGACATCACACACATCCATGCCCGAAGCAGGATTCGAACCTGCGACCGTAGCAGTCGCGCGGTTCCGGACTGCGCGCTTAGAACCGCTAGACTACCGCGGCCGGCAGAATACGCATCGTTTCTCTCGATTCTTCCTTGGTGCAGATGAACAGCGAAATGCTCTGATATAATAAACAGAGCTTCTCGCTCACCTAAGGCAGCTAACGCCCAACGACAACAGCTAGATTTAGGCGTATCATTCTGGAGGCAGCGTTGTTAATTTGCGGTGCAGAAAGCAGTTGCCTACACTGTTCTTCATGACTTGCACTCTTTATGTAGCATCCTTTTGTGTCTTAGTCACATCGGTGTCAGTTAATAAAAACTGCTGAAACAATTCACTTTACTCAACTAGCCCACAAGTAGCATTAAGTTGTCTACGGCCTGGTGAGAACTTACACAAACTGTCCTCGTGACTTAGTCCATTTATTAGTGAAAATCATATCAAAATCAGTACAGCAGTTATTGAAATTAGCCCTCGCAGGCAGATACAGTAGTTCTGCGGGACTTCAGTTATATACCTAGATACAGTTTACACCAAGATTGTTCTTTATGTTTATTAGTTTACTCTTTCATCCGAAGGGCTTATTCAGTGAAATGAAAGGATTTCTATTGCAGTGTTCTGACTAACAGCACAATGGCCGCACCTGGGTGCTTGTAGGTCACATAGAAAATTAAACAACCTTTGTGCTGGGAATTCAGTATTATTTAAGCGTTGTATTTAATTATACAAACGAATCCGATCTGAGCGGCTTTGCAAAGGGAACGATGTGTCAGAGCAAGTGTACCACAGACACGGTGAAACTAACTACCTGTTCCGGTGTAGTCATTAGCATCAATCGAAGCGGGTGAGAAAGAGGCGAGAAAAATTGGATTCTAAAGGACGTGCATAGTGTATCAGCAGGTCACCTCAGTGAAGCAGAGAAGCTACTAACTGCTACTTACCAGATACGTACTAGTCTAGCATTATGTGCCCTAGAACAGACATAGTGACTGGGTCAGTCACTCCGATTCATTATCCCAACAACTCCTCGGTTTTCTAAAGTATCGCTCGTGCGAAACTCAGGGTGTCCCCTTCTCACTTGATATCCTGTGAATAATTGATGAAGGCAACAGGCCGATTCCATACTCGGAGATTTAGAAAAACTTTTGGCATGGTGCACCACTGCAAATTGTAAACGAATGTACAACCTTACGGATTAGCTTCCCAGATGTGAGAGTGGCGGGATGACTTCTTAACTAACAGAACCCACTACGTTGTCCTCTAGAACCAGTGCTCAGATACGTAAGCATCGTCAGGAATGCCTCAGGGAAGTGTGATAGGACAGCTGTTACCTATACGTAAATGGTATGGCGGACTGGGTGGGCAGCAATCCGTCGCTGTTTGCTGATGATGCTGTGGTGTATAGCAAGGTGTTGTTTACTCACTCTGGGATGATACATGACTAAACAAAATCTGTACTTTGCGGGATAAATGGCAGCTATATCTCAATGTAGAGAAATTTAATGGAGATAAGTATGAAAAATAATCCCGAAATGTTAGAATACAGGATCAGTTGTGTCCTGCGTGACAGTCACGTCGACTAAACACGTAGGAGTTACGTTGCCAAGTGATTTGAAATGTAACTAGCGTATGAAGTAGGGAAGGGGAATGGTCAACTTCAGCATGTAACTTTAAGTTTTAGGTAAGTGTAGCTCATCAGCAAAGAAGATCGTGTGCAGGACATTACTGGGAACCATTTTTGAGTCCTGGTCAAGTGTTTTGCATTTTCCCCCAGATTCGGTTAAAGGAAGACATCTAAGCAGTACAAACGCCGACGGTTTTGTTTGTTATCTTTAAATTCGATAAACACACAAAGTTTACAGAGATGCCTCGCGAACTCAGGCGAGAGGAAAGAGCGATGTTCTTTTCGAGGGACACTGTTGAGAAAACAGACAACAGGCATTTCAAACCGACTAGAAAGATTCTACTCCCGCTAAAGGAGTACCACCAACGTAATAAGTCAGGGTTCGAAGGCAATGAGACTCGTTTTCCCCTCGTACTGTTCGAGTAGAGCAGGAACGGGAGTGATGGGCAGTGGTACGAAGTGCTCTCCACCACGCACTATACGGTGGCTTGCGGATTATATATGTATATGAAGTTTTATTACTAGAAAGGCAGACTCATGGGAAATCTTTACATATACGCCACTAAATACTAAAATGCTGTTTGTGGCAGGGTTATGGTTACACTCGTCGGTGGTTGCTATGGAGAGCGATAGACAGAAGCGTTAAGTGTAATGCTATTTTGTCAAAAACCGACATACTGAGCCCATGGCGTGAAGAAAATATAGGCTGACTCTTACACATAAAAGCAAATCACAAAATCTCCTCAATTAACAAACCGACGTAGTCAATTCAGCCTTCCTTTAAATTGGGAAGCATTTGAACGAAATTTTGAAGTAAAAAATGATGTCCACTTTTGTAATATTTGTGTATGTAAATCCGTCCAAACCGATTTACTGCGCTTCCTACGTATTCCATAATACGTCCACAGTTGTAAAATTTATTTATTTACGTCTTGCCCTTGTTAACTTTTGTTCCGATGTATACAACATCATTTACGAAATACGAGTGCAGTAACACCATTACTGCCTGCTTTATCTGTTTACCTTAATTTTAATCAGTTCTCTTTGAATATATGTAGTACGTAACGTAATATTAGCAGTTTGTAAATTTCTACCGTCACATGCATGTACATGTACATAATGAAATATCTCAGAGTGGAATTATTTGGCACTTATGGCTGTAATATCGCCATCTTTGTATGCCTACCTCTATGTAATGAAACTTGTGTGTGAGTGGTGTGTTTAAGTGCATTATAGAATTTTCAATGCTTCAAGACGATAAACGATGTGCACTGGAACGTTATGGCGCCGAACGTTCATTGTAAGTAACGGAAACACCTTCCGTTTAATAATAATAATAATAATCCCGTGGAGGCCCGGGAAAAGAATAGGCCTCCGGTATGTTCTGCCAGTCGTAAAAGGCGACGAAAAGAACAAACCACTAATAGGGCTAACCCCCCTTTTAGTGTGATTACTTTGTTCAGGACAGAACTAAAGAAGCCTCTGACAAGCGCCGTCATGGTCGGGGACGGCACTTGAACCCTATGCCCGCCCACAATGATAATGACACTGCTAGCCAACTGGAAAATTATTTAAATCCAAATAGAGGTGTTTTGCAGGATATGCTTCCTGCAACCACCCTAGAAGGAAAACAAAGACAGAGAATGAGATGGTCAGATGAAGTTAATCGACACCTCATGTTCTGTTATTACCAAGCAACAAACCTAGGAACTAACAACTGGATACAGATCACAAGTACACACAACTTTTATTACCAGATACCTGGAATTAAAATTTTTAACAGAACAACGACTAGCTGATCAGATACGTGTAATAATAAAAAATAACAGGATACCCAGTCAGAATTAGAAAACATCAAACAACAAGTACAACAAATACTGGAACAAAATTATATGCAATTAGAAAAAGAAGAAAATACAGTAATGGACTCAAACATCCCAGAGAAGACAAACGAAGAACAAAACGTGTCAATTAATCAGAGGAAAACGAAATCTTCAGACAGCCACCAGAACAAGCACAAATAGAACACGAAGTGACATGTTAGATATAGAAGAAAAATTTCAGCTGACATATATAATACAAAGACACAAATACAGACATTAGACCATTCTTGCATAGACCACCAAATAACCCACAAGTCGAAACAACAATAACAACTATCAACACAATCATACACAACAAAATAAATGAAAATACAACTATGGAAGAGTTACAACTACTGGTTTATATAGGACCACTCACTACACTAAATATACACACTAGGCAGAGATCAGAACCAACCAACACAGAAGAAACCCACAAAACCAGCATGGCAACACAGGCTACAGGTCAGAATAGAAAAACTGAGAAAAGACATCGGACAGCTAACACAATTTATAAGAAATGAAATATCAGACAAAAAACGAAAAAGGTTAGGTAAAGTCTCACAACAAGAAGCAATAGAGCAATTAGATGAAAAGAAGCAGAAATTACAAGCATTGGTCAAACGACTTAGAAGATACAAAAAAAGTTAAAATAGAAGGAAACAAAACCAAACATTCAACACAAACCAAAAGAGATTTTACCAAACAATAGATAAAACACACATTAAAATAGACAATCTACCAAACATAAGACATGGAACACTTCTGGAGCAACATATGGTCAAACCCGGTACAACATAACAGGCATGTACGGTGGATACAAGCAGAAACAGACTCATACAAGATCATACCACAAATGCCTGAAGTGATAATTTTGCAACATGAAGTCACCCAAGCAATTAATTCTACGCACAATTGGAAAGCCCCTGGAAAAGATAAAATAGCAAATTTCTGGCTAAAGAAGTTCACCTCAACACATTCACATCTAACTAAATTATTTAACAGTTACACTGCAGACCCATACACATTCCCTGATACACTCACACATGGAGTAACTTATCTGATACCTAAAGATCAAGCAGACACAGCAAACCCAGCAAAATATCGCCCCATAACATGCCTGCCAACAATATACAAAATATTAACTTCAGTCATTACACAGAAATTAATGACACATACAACACAGAACAAAATTATAAATGAAGAACAAAAAGGCTGCTGCAAAGGAGCACGAGGATGTAAAGAGCAACTGATAATAGATACAGAGGTGACATATCAAGCTAAAACTAAACAAAGGTCACTACACTACGCATACATTGATTACCAAAAAGCTTTTGATAGTGTACCCCACTCATGGTTACTACAGATATTGAAAATATACAAAGTGGATCCTAAATTGATACAGTTCCTAAACATAGTAATGAAAAACTGGAAAACCACACTTAATATCCAAACAAATTCAGATAATATCACATCACAGCCAATACAGATTAAGTGTGGAATATACCAAGGAGACTCATTAAGTCCTTTCTGATTCTGTCTTGCTCTGAACCCACTATCCAACATGCTAAATAATACAAATTATGGAAATAATATTACTGGAACATACCCACACAAAATCACACATTTGCTATACATGGATGATCTAAAACTACTGGCAGCAACCAATCAACAACTCAACCAATTACTAAAGATAACAGAAGTATTCAGCAATGATATAAATATGGCTTTTGGAACAGACAAATGTAAGAAAAATAGCATAGTCAAGGGAAAACACACTAAACAAGGAGATTACATATTGAATAACCACAGCGACTGCATAGAAGCGATGGAAAAAACAGATGCCTATAAATATCTAGGATACAGACAAAAAATAGGAATAGATAATAAAAATATTAAAGAAGAACTAAAAGAAAAATATAGACGAAGACTAACAAAAATACTGAAAACAGAACTGACAGCAAGAAACAAGACAAAATCTATAAATACTTATGCTATACCAATATTGACCTACTCATTTGGAGTAGTGAAATGGAGTAACACAGACCTAGAAGCACTCAATACACTTACACGTTCACAATGCCACAAATTTAGAATACATTACATACATTCAGCAACAGAAAGATTCACATTAAAAGGAAGGAGGAAGGGGACTCATCGACATAAAAAAACCTACATTATGGACAGGTAGACAATTTAAGAAAATTCTTTCTAGAACGAGCAGAAACTAGCAAAATACACAAAGCAATCACTCATATAAATACATCGGCTACACCACAGCAATTTCATAACCACTTCTACAACCCTTTAGATCACATAACATCAACAGATACGAAGAAAGTAAATTGGAAAAAGAAAACACTACATGGCAAGCACCCGTATCATCTAACAGCCACACATCGATCAAGACGCATCCAACACATGGCTAAGAAAAGGCAATATATACAGTGAGACGGAAGGATTCGTCATTGCAAAACAGGATCAAACAATAAACACCAGATATTACAGCAAGCATATTATTAAAGATCCCAATGCCACAACAGATAAATGCAGACTTTTGGAACAACAAATAGAAACAGTAGATCACATCACAAGTGGATGTACAATACTAGCAAATACAGAAGAACCCCAGAAGACATGACAATGTAGCAAAAAGAATACATCAACAACTTGCCATAAACCAAACTAATAAAACAACACGTTCCCACATACATGTATGCACCACAAAATGTACTGGAGAATGATGAACACAAATTATACTGGAACAGAAGCATTATAACAAATAAAACAACACCACATAACAAACCTGACATCATACTCACCAATAAAAAGAAGAAATTAACGCAACTAATCGAAATATCCATACCCAATATAACAAATATACAGAACAAAATAGGAAAAAAATTGAAAAATACATCCAACTGTCTGAGGAAGTCAAGGACATGTGGCATCAGGATGAAGTTGACATTATACCAATTATACTATCAACTAAAGGAGTCATACCACACAATATCCACCAGTACATCAATGCAATGCAGCTACATCCAAACATATATACAACTACAGAAATGCGTAATTATTGATACATGTTCAATAACCCGAAAGTTCCTAAATACAATGTAATATCTACCGTACAGTTAAAAGGAAGTCACACTTGATGAAGGTCCGCGTCACTTTCCATTTTTAACCAGACATAAGGTCTGAGAAAGGAAAGAAGATAAAAATAATAATAATTTGCTTACATCAATTTAAATCGTCATGAGGTGCTATCACAACGAAGACGTTGTCTCGTTTTGGTTGTAGGGCATCACCACTCGAAGGTAGTTTCTTCAGTTAGGGAAAAACCACGAAATGTACTGTAAAACGTGAATTAGTCGTCTAAAGCTGAATCTATCGGTTCGAAACCGGTAACGGCGCTGTTTAAATAAATAGATAGCATTGTAAAAAGCGGCTGGTTGCTATAATGTTCTTCGTAGACGTCAACCTATATAGCGTTGAGTGGTTTACAGATAATAATGGAGGAGGAGGAAGACATTTACTTAGCGTAAGACTGAAATCGCTGCAAAGGTAAGGCTTATGCTCACGAGTTTCTGTATATACAGTGTTGCGTAAATACCACTATGATTATTACGTTTTTCTCAGTGTCCCAGTGCGAAGTCTCGGAATTTTTTTTAAAGATAATATCTCTGCCAGTATGGACACACACTGCAAACACTTCTCTAACCTACGGAAAACATCTCCAGGAAGAATTGCTACTATTATAGGAAGAACGTGCTTTGGTTACCCCATGTGCGTGAAGCAGTCTAGTACATCTGACTTCCTAAATAGCACACGGTCTGAACTGCTCATTGCCTTACGGGTGGAGCGGCTGTAACTATCATGTTTACTCGCCTACTCGCCAACCATGACTACCGGTGTATGTATATACTGGATTAAAACTTATAGAATAAAAACAATTAGGAAACAGGAAATTCGTCACACGTATTATTAACAGAATTGCTCAGTGGCACTAAGGGGACCTCAAAGAGACTATAAATAGTGTTGCAAAGAAAGATTTAAGACATACTTAAGCACTGGGAATGCTTTTGAAAATTTAGTATTTTTGTACAACATCACATTTTTGCGTAAAATTGGGTTAAAAGGTTGAGATTTCGTTATTCATGGTCCAGTCACGTTACTACGACCACTGCCTATATTCGATAGCGTTGGTTACAGCATTATTATTGATGGGTACGTAAAGTTGGTGGGGACGACAGTACGGAGACTGTGTAAATCAGGGCAGTCGAGGTCGTAATGCGGAAACTGCGATTTATCTGACGTCTAAAAGGACACCATCATTGACTTTCGCACCAAGCATGGAAGCATTTGAGGAAAGGGAAAATTTGTGAAGTGTTGGTGTCCCGCTATGTTAATGTATGCCACACATGGCAAAATGGCCCTAACAAAAACCAGCCCTGAGGCAACTGTGGTTGACCATGAGCTGTACATGAGAGTGGTGAACGACGGGTGCAGGAATGAGTACAGGTGGAATGACCTACCTGTTGAGCAACTTATCACCCAAATGAACCGAGTGGGTACCGAAGTGTGTCCTCAATGATCGTTCAGCGAACTTTGCTGCGAATGGACCTCCGCAATGGGCACCTAGTTCATGCACCAATGGTGACTGCTCTTCATTGGCGACGAAGACCGGAATTTGCACCCCAGTACCCCAACAGGACGTCCACTGAGAGGCGACTGACGGATGACAGATGGCCGTAGGCCTCTACGGTGTGGAACGTCTGAAAGCAAACATCTAACAATCGTTGGAAGGGTCCAGGGCAGAGGAAGGAGCACTGCGGTCTTGAGAACTTTTTCGTGCCATTCGCTAGGTAATGCTACTCTGGAAGGCACAGTGGGCCAACAGATGTATCCAACTACCCTTGTAGACGTTGCCCACTTCTGGACGCAGTTTGTTTTTCCTCGGCACGATGGCTTCCGGAAGTGTGACAATGCAGCGTGTTTAACAGATCACAGCGTATGTGCGTTGTTTGAAGAGCACCAGGATGAGTTTATTATACTCCCTGACCAGCAAACACTGCGTATTTACACCCAGTGGATGATCAGTGGAACGAACTTAATCGAGTCTTACACGCTGTGGAGTCTCAACCAAGAAAACCTAGCACAGCTGGCCATCGCACTATAGTCGCGACTCTGTATCCCTGCTGGTATCTTCCAGACCCTCACTGACACTTCATACACGTTGAGTAGACGTTCGCGCTGCGAAAGGTGGGTATTCCGGCTTTTCACCGGTTATCAATGTTACGGAACACTGGAAAATTTGTACTGCGTGCGTTATGCGTCACTTTCAATGAACATTCTATCTAAAACTAAGTACTACATGAACATTACCATTCTCATTTCGCCACACTGACGTCTCCTGAATTATCTACCATTCACCGGATAAAAACTGAATAGAAGTATATTGACGCACACTTTAGTACATCCTCTCGGTATTGAACATCTTTCCATGCCCCGTAATTTGGCGACCTACAAAACCACATGGGAAAATCTTTTTGTTTTAAATGGAAGCTGGAACGGACAGTATTCGGGATGTACACTGTGAGAACTGGATGTGCTCAACACGCCTCTAGTGAGCAAGGACACATCTCACTAAGTCTAAGAGGTCAACTGCAAAAGTAAACAATTTCTTGGAAATATTAGGAAAACATTACAGATGACATTCTGCTATAGTATCTCCCAAAATTTTCAACACTTTGTCCACCTCCTGATAATCTTAGTTCTGTCCTGGAAGGAGCTTTGTGGTGTAGTGCGTATCCACTCATCCGACTAAAGCTTGAATCACGCAGAACCTGAAGGGTGAAAGATCACGTAGTCACTTAATGGCTGTACGAGGGCTGCTGCAGCAGCTCAAAATCAAGACCTACTGCGGTGTACGAGAGTGACAATTTAAGCAAAACCAGAGGCCCTCTGTGTCGTGAACAAGCTAGAAACGGTGAAGCTGCCGGAGTGTCTGGAATAACCGAACGCCATTAATGGTTCACAGTGCCATGCGGCCAAGGTTTCCAACTAACAGCTTGTGTAACTGCGACTGCAATCACCCCAGCAGGACCCCTCACCTATTCTTTGGTATGTTCCTGTGCTAGGGGCCCACCCACGGTGTATCACCCACCGCACTGTACACCTCTGTCTTCTACCCACAATTTCTTGCGCTGCGCATTGCACCTCGCTCAGTTAGGTAGTATGGACTCCCACTACCGTAGGCACACTAATTGCTCTTTCAGACAGAAGCATAGTTGTTGCTTAGAGCAATACAGCACCCTTATACTGATGGGACGACAGAGTACCCCAGTAGATCCCATTCCGTCTATCTGATGTCTTGCAGCATGAGGTACATGGCACTGGAGGAGAAAATGCTGGCTTTTACCATCAACATATTTGTCACCACCCCGTGCCTCTACCAGAAACGTCCAGTGACCTGGCTGGGCCTGGAGAGCGTAGAAGCTTATTGCGTAACATATTGGTGGCGGAGTCATCAAGAACAAAGAGGAACACCAGATACCACCAGCATCAACAGAATATATGCAAAGAATAGCGCCACTGCCACCTCCAGAATTGGAGTTCCTGGAGCTAGAGCCCACAGAGGGTAAGCAAAATCAGGAAGACAGACCTCTGGTTACTGTTCACGTCTTGGACATACGAGCTCCAAACAAGCTAACATAGACCCACTGACAAGGAAACGCAAAGTGCTTTTACAAACACAATAGCACCAGTTCCGAGCACCAACAACGGAAGGGACCATGTTAACAGCCCTGCAACACCTCAACCAAAAACCACTCTAGCAGCTATGTAGACAACCACCAACTGGCTTCCAACCAGTCTTAACACCCAACTATGGTATCCTCAGTGACCAAACAAACACTCTTCAGATACCACTTTCCACACATCCCCACTCCCCACCCCCACAAACCACACTAAATTCTTTGGGGACCAGATCTCACTTTATGCTGTCAACAAAACTAAATACTATAACCATCTCAGCCTCTGAAAGCTTACAAGTTACAGTAGCATGCATAAACGACCGTAGATTAGAAAAAGGGTTTCATGGAAGGTGTTGACATTGTAATCCCAATCAATGACTTACAAACTAAAATCAGCACTCTCAGCTTTAGTTGCATTAGTGTGAGCGGAATGATGGGATTGAGAGCACAGAGATCCTAACCAAACCACATTGTACAACTGGCCAAACTGCCCACTCCTCTGGCTTTAATTACTTTAAAATGTTAACACTCATTCTTCACATGATTGTTTACACAGTATCAGGAGTCCAACAACGCCACTCATCAGTGCTTTGGCCACGAGACCACTATTTGGCTCGGCGTTCTGAAGCTGCAAATCCGCTGGTAACCATACTGCACAGCAGTGCAAATGCTGACCAGAAACACTCGAGTGCACCAACTGTGGTGGTGCACATGTAGCGAACTACAGGTGGTGTCCTGCATACAAAGGAGCTCTGAGACATAGAACTGCTAAACATACGAAGCCATCACAAGACCAATTCCAAAAAAATTGTTCCCGGTCCCTCACCCTGCGTGCAGCATGGAGAGACATTTCCTCGTGTTACCTGCAGTTGGGGAGGACAAAGGACACTCCGAGCTCGACAAATCGCACTCCAGCACTAACGAACATAAAGAAGGAACACCGCCACACCATAACAAATATACCAACAATGGACCAGGTTGGAAGAGACAGTGAAACCCGCACTCATCACAAACATAGGTGACAATAGAGATTACACACCACCAACACGCAAGCCAGCCCATCCATTATGTCATAACCAGAACTAGTGGCCAGGAATAACTGTTTGGCCGACGTAACCCATATGCTAACCATCTGATGCGTAGTGGGATTACTATTCCCCGCGCACACGCGGGTTAAGGTTCTCCCGAGAGTCTTAAATTTTGTCGTGTCACAAGACGTGCCGCGCATGTCGGCTGCAAACGGTCAGCACGTGGTTGTCATGTAAACTGCAGTAGCTGCACTACCTACACTCTTCCCTTGGTAATACACCGTAACTGCCCCAGACAAAGAAACATGATTGTAACACGGATTACATTTTGGAATGTCGACAGTATAGCCAATAAATTGACAGCTATACACGTTCATGGAGCAGAAAGGAATTCTAATCACTTTCGTGAAAGAAACTAAACTCCAATTGCGCTAACGGTACACAATTTACGCTACTGCGCCTACCGTATCGACAGACCGAATGGTGCGACTGCCTGTGGAATAGTCGTCGTCATGCAGCAAGACAAACATCGAGCTCCGCGAGCTCGAAAGACTCGAGGCTACGGCCCATTAGGGTGGAAATCAGCGGAGGCTGCACCACTCCGATATCGGTACACAACTGACCTGGCGACATGGTAGGGCGCGATAGCAACAGCACCGCGAAGCATCGCCGCCTGCGATTTTAACTCTTCATGTTAAATATTCAGCTCGTGAAAGTAAGTAATTGAGTCCTTAACAGCTTTCAATTAGTTAATATTACACCGCGACGAAGTTTTTAGAGCTTATTTCGTATAATGAACGTGCCACTTCATTCAACGTATTTCTCGAAGGGAAAAAAGGCCGCTTCTTGTGTGCCTCGCAACTAGGTTTTCATACAAATTTAAGACTGTGTAAGAATTAGATAAAGAACTTAGGTTTTCCACTGCACTTATATTTAACACTGCCGATCTCCTCGAGGAATTAAAGGTTAAGTTCTCATTTGTTTCTTTTCAAAACGCGTGAAGTCCGTATCGCGCATTCGCTGTCTTAGCCTAATTTTTCAGGTATACAAGTTAGGAGTTTTAACTTTATTCTGGGTGCATTTTGTTACCACGTTAATAGCACACACATATCAGTGTTCTCTAGATAAATTTTTGTGAGAACATTTTAAGTAACCACGAGCATTAAGTCAATCAGCTGAAATAGGGAAGTTAGTTCAGGGTTTCCAGGCAGCTGTGACATGTGCGTTAGGGGTGGGGTGGGGTGTGTGTGATGTAGTGGCATGGGAATTGGGGAATGGTGAAGTAAATGAATCTCTTCCATGATATTCCGAAGTATGTCCAAGGATTAGGAAAATAGCTGAACACGAAGGGAAGATGGGAGCCCTTAAGGCTGAACTGGATTGTGCTAGGGAAGAATTGATGAGAGTAAGGGGGCAGTAAGGTGAAGACACGTGGAAAGTAGTAGCAAGAAATTGGGGGGGGGGGGGGGCGGCACAGCAACAGAGGAGTAAGTTATAGTTTGATCACTGGCATAAATACATTTATCTTGCTATCTCTGTTAGCTAACGAAGAGGCTGAATTAGATTTTAGTACAATTAACAGTGAACTGACTTTTACAAGGAAACTGATCATTTCCAGAAAAGTAGAAAGTTGGAGGGAAGTTCTGTTCGGTAGTAGCCATGGAAGAGGTGAGATCTTGCAGAAAAAAATTAGATCCCATGTACCAGGTCAAATTTTTTCAAGCAAAGTGTGTCTCAGCCAAGTGAGAGAGGATCAACCATCATTGGCCTGGGGTTTTACGAACTAGAACATTGCGATAGTGGGTGGAGCAGGAAACAGTGACAGGGTCAAGGCTACAATATTGAGTGTGACCTGGTAAAAACATCTGCGTTGAGACATACAGATGTTGGCTTGGTTCTGCTTTCACACAATATGGTCAGCACCAGTTTAACACCTCTACCAGGAGGATCAATATAGAATTCGTTCAGCTGCTCTGGGCGGTTGCTATGTCACGCATTTATCTGGTTCCAGTTGATGTAATCAGTAGAGGGGAATTCACAAGGCATGGCATTTCAGTAGGAAATGGAAACAAATTGCCCAGGACGACAGCAAAATCCTTAAGAGGTGGCACAAACTCATGGGAGTACCATTCTTTTAGTCTAAGGTCTGTGTCAGGTGATTCAGAATTGAATGAAACTAAGCTTAAAGCGGAAACTCAGACACGCAGGTAATACATATGTTAAAATATCACAAAATCTTATACAAATACAGTGAAAAATAATAGTATAGTTGGCCAGAATATCAAGGGATTAAGAAACCTAGTAGATAAGCTTTTTGTTTTTTAAAATATTTAGGAACTGGATGGAATGTATGTACCATGACTGTGAGACTATCATACACTCCTGGAAAAGGAAAAAAGAACACATTGACACCGGTGTGTCAGACCCACCATACTTGCTCCGGACACTGCGAGAGAGCTGTACAAGCAATGATCACACGCGCGGCACAGCGGACACACCAGTAACCGCGGTGTTGGCCGTCGAATGGCGCTAGCTGCGCAGCATTTGTGCACCGCCGCCGTCAGTGTCAGCCAGTTTGCCGTGGCATACGGAGCTCCATCGCAGTCTTCAACACTGGTAGCATGCCGCGACAGCGTGGACGTGAACCGTATGTGCAGTTGACGGACTTTGAGCGAGGGCGTATAGTGAGCATGCGGGAGGCCGGGTGGACGTACCACCGAATTGCTCAACACGTGGGGCGTGAGGTCTCCACAGTACATCGATGTTGTCGCCAGTGGTCGGCGGAAGGTGCACGTGCCCGTCGACCTGGGACCGGACCGCAGCGGCGCACGGATGCACGCCAAGACCGTAGGATCCTACGCAGTGCCGTAGGGGACCGCACCGCCACTTCCCAGCAAATTAGGGACACTGTTGCTCCTGGGGTATCGGCGAGGACCATTCGCAACCGTCTCCATGAAGCTGGGTTACGGTCCCGCACACCGTTAGGCCGTCTTCCGCTCACGCCCCAACATCGTGCAGCCCGCCTCCAGTGGTGTCGCGACAGGCGTGAATGGAAGGACGAATGGAGACGTGTCGTCTTCAGCGGTGAGAGTCGCTTCTGCCTTGGTGCCAATGATGGTCGTATGCGTGTTTGGCGCCGTGCAGGTGAGCGCCACAATCAGGACTGCATACGACCGAGGCACACAGGGCCAACACCCGGCATCATGGTGTGGGGAGCGATCTCCTACACTGGCCGTACACCACTGGTGATCGTCGAGGGGACACTGAATAGTGCACGGTACATCCAAACCGTCATCGAACCCATCGTTCTACCATTCCTAGACCGGCAAGGGAACTTGCTGTTCCAACAGGACAATGCACGTTCGCATGTATCCCGTGCCACCCAACGTGCTCTAGAAGGTGTAAGTCAACTACCCTGGCCAGCAAGATCTCTGGATCGGTCCCCCATTGAGCATGTTTGGGACTGGATGAAGCGTCGTCTCACGCGGTCTGCACGTCCAGCACGAACGCTGGTCCAACTGAGGCGCCAGGTGGAAATGGCATGGCAAGCCGTTCCACAGGACTACATCCAAAATCTCTACGATCGTCTCTATGGGAGAATAGCAGCCTGCATTGCTGCGAAAGGTGGATATACACTGTACTAGTGCCGACATTGTGCATGCTCTGTTGCCTGTGTATGTGCCTGTGGTTCTGTCAGTGTGATCATGTGATGTATCTGACCCCAGGAATGTGTCAATAAAGTTTCCCCTTCCTGGGACAATGAATTCACGGTGTTGTTATTTCAATTTCCAGGAGTGTAGAATAAGGATATGGAAAAGGTAAATAGAAGTGAATATCACCTTTCAGCACAGAAGTAGAAACGCTACAGAGAAATGAGTTGCCATAAATGTTAAAATTAAACATAGTGCCAAAAATTTAAGAATTAAAATTTTGTTTGGAGCAACGCACAGAATGATTTGCCTTTGATCTTAAACTAAACAATGGTACTTTTGTAATTTTAGTTATGTGTAGGTCCCCAAGGGGAAATTGAGCTATTTCTGAAAAACAAGGTTTGTGGTATTTGTAAGACAGAGGGAAGAAAATTCTTTTGTTTGTGAGAATTTCAATGTAGATTTCATGAATTTCTGATAGAAAGCATGACCGAAGCATTTCTTAATTCTTTCAATTTGAAATGAGTTACTGACTTTCCTGCTCAGGTAGTTCAGGAAAGCAGTACACTCAGATATTTGTGTAGGTGAAGATAAATGTAGGTAAAAACTTTTCCTGTTACGAAGGGCCTGTCTGATCAGGATGAACAGCTGGATACAGTGTATGACATAGCTACATAAATGCAAAGAAGGCCTTCGAGATAGTGCATTCAATTAATGAATTAACAGTTGCGAATTTTAAGGAGAGCTTGCAAAAAAACTGGAATGAGGTGTTCAGGGAACCTAATGCTAATTTAGAACTTAGTCAATTTTATGGTGTCTTTGTGGATCTATTTGAAAATAGTTTTCCTATAAAAACAGTGAAACGTCATTGTAAGAAACCATCTAAAAGCCATGGCTTAACAAAGGGGTAAAAGTATCCTGTGAACAGAAGAAGGAAATGCAACCAGGAGGAGTAATGATCCAGAAACAGTTAAAGATCTTAAAAAATATTGCACTGTATTAAGAGAAATTATAAAGAAGTTAAGTATGTGCAATATGTCAGGTTAGCACCTCTAGAATAGTTTCTGAAGGTTTCAGTGGCAACTGAGAACACATGAAGACTATTTCTGTCAAACTCAAAAATCTTCAAACAAGTACAGAATAATATTTTTCATAATTTAACTGTTTTAGAGAAAATAGGAGCCACTGTTCATTAGAAAATGCTAGGCTAATATGGAGGAGGCTACGTCCATGCAGTTTGCTGAAAGTTAAATTCAGACCACCAATCCAACTGAAATTTGGGAAACAATGAAATCACTCAGAAGGAAAACCTCTCATGGAATTTGTGGCATATCCAGCGGAGTACTAAAACGTTGTTTCCGACGGATAAGTAGGATTCTCAGCCACTGTGTAGGCAGCTCACTGAAACAATAATTTTCTGGATGGACTGAAATATGCTGTTGAACCATTGCATAGAAACTGTGATAGGTCTGATGCCAATTACTATCGCCCTATCTCGCTTCTGATGGCTTCATAAAAAATTGTTGATAAAGTAATGTATTCAAGAATAGTTTCACATTTGTAAAAATGAAGTTCTAACAATGTGTGTAGTTTTAAGAAAGGCTTTTTAACAGAAACTGCTACGCAGTCTTTCACGGATCAAGTATTAAATACTCTGAATAGCCGAAACTCTGCCACTGGCATTTCTATTATCTCTGGAAGGCTTTTGACTGGATGATTCATGATATTCTTCTAGGTAATGTTACGTATTGTGGTGTGACTGGGACAGTGCACCAATGGTTTAATTCATATTTAACTTTAAGAATTCAGAAGGTTGCTAATTTTTGCAGACTGTGCTGTTAATTTTAGAGTCCATTCCCTGTCGGTAAGAGTCCCACAAGGCTGAGTCTTATGCCCCTTATTCTTAATATATGTGAATGACTTGCCACTATACTCCTAGACATGCATGGCTAGTTCTCTTTGCTCATGTTACAAGCACATCACTCACACAAATTGACAAGAATTGGCCGAGGAAATCGTAAATAACGTCTTTGCGAAATTAGATGGTTCTCTGCAAATAGACTCAAACTTCAGAAAACTCGGCATATACAGTTTTGTATAGTTGGTTGTGCTGGTTGGTTGTGTGGGGTTGAAGGGACCAAACAGCAGGGTCATCAGTCCCTTGTTGCAAATGTGGTCCATTCCGCTAGTGTGACTTCTCAGGAGAGTCAGAACAATAAGAGGGAAAAGGCTAAAAAACGTAAAAGGGCAGTTATGTTGTCAATGGTAAAAACAAAATGAGAGAAGTCGGCAAGAGAACGAACCCAACACTATGCTGAAGCAGCATAGGCAAGACCACCTGTGACTTAAAAGGTGCAACCGCTAGAATGTAGAAGTACATATGGGAAAAGAAGACTAACCAATCCTTAAAAAAAGGGTAAAAACAGAGTAAAAGGGGAAGAGAAGAGGATCTTGGTCAGGGAGGTGATTCGGGAATCTCCCAACGCGGCTTACAGTGGAAGACACCCAAACACTGACCGCCCTGCCCCAACACCATAGAGAGATTGAAAACCTTAAAACTGAGAATAAAAACCACTTTCCCGGAGGAAACCGAGAATCAGAGAGACCATCCGGGAACCGTCAGCCAACATCAAAGGTAAAGTTTGGGGGAGTCGGTACTTAGCACAAAGAGCCAAAAGAAGGGGCATTCAACCAAAATGTGGGCTACTGACTGTGGTTGTGGAGCCTTCCAAAGTGGGGGTGGCTCATCCCACAAAATAATACCATGGGTCAGCCTGGTATGGCCAATGCGGAGACGACACAGTGCGGTTGAGTCCTTCCGGGAGAGGCGAAAGAAAGAATGCCACGGGCCTTGTGTCACCTTAATTGCACGAAGTTTATTAGACAGGGGAGTAGCCTCCCAAGAGTTGTCCCGTGACTGTGCGAAGTGGGATTTGATGTGAAGCCGTAAATCTGCTGCAGGAGGGGTTACAGAAAACGGGGGGTAAGTAACTGCTCCCCAAGCCAAACGATCAGCGAGCTCATTACCCGGGATACCCATATGGCCAGGGACCCAAAGGAAGTCAATGGAACAAGCAGCATGGTGAATATCAACGATATGGTCATGGCTGGCAGAGACCAAGGGATGGCGCGAAAAACAGCGGTCAATAGCAAGAAGGCCACTCCTTGAGTCCGTACATAACAAAACGCGGTTGTGTTGGGACTGTTTAATAAAGGTAATTGCCTGGGAAATTGCCATCAATTCTGCAGTATACACCCCACATGTATGTGCCAGCAGATGATTTTCCGTTCCAACAGAGGACGCGAAGGCATACCCCACATGATCAGCAGATTTAGAGCCATCAGTGTAAATAACAACAGCATCCCGAAACTCCCGTAAAATTTGGCGGAAAAAGGAACGGACCTCCATCGGGGGGGATGGAATCTTTCGGACCTCGGCAGAGATCCATCCGAATTAGAGGCCGAGGAACTAACAAAGGGTGGGTGCAAGGGAGGGAGCGAGGAAGACAGGGCAAAGAAGAAAACTTCCTGGCAGATTAAAACTGTGTAGCCGACCGAGACTGGACTCTGGACCTTTGCTTTTCGCGGGCAAGTGCTCTACCATCTGAGCTACCGAAGCACGACTCACGCCCGGTACTCACAGCTTTACTTCTGCCAGTATCTTATCTCCTACCTTCCAAACTTTACAGAAGCTCTCCTGCGAAACTTGCAGAACTAGCACTCCTGAAAAACGATACTGCGGAGTCATGCTTCGGTATCTCAGATGGTAGAGCACTTGCTCGCGAAAGGCGAAGGTCCCCAGTTCGAGTCTCGGTCGGGCACACAGTTTTGATCTGCCAGGAAGTTTCGTATCAGCGCTCAGTCCGCTGCAGAGTGAAAATCTCAATCTGGGGGCAAAGAAGGAAGCTGAAAATCACGGAAAAGAGACGCAAGGCGGAGGCCAACTGGGAATCCGTTGGGCGACGTCCATGGTCTGGGAACAGGATGGAATAGGGAGGATGAGTGGGAGATGGATGGATAGCGAGTGCATAGGACACCAGAAGCTGGGACCGCCAAACAGAAAGGGGGGGGGGGGATCCCAGCTTCAACCTATCAACAGGGCTAGTAGGGAAGGCACAGGTGGCCAAACGGATACCATGATGGTGGACTGGATCCAGCACGTGCAGTGTGCAAGGAGCAGCTGAACCATAAACTTGACAACCATAGTCCAAGCTAGACAGAACTAGAGCACGATAAAGACTGAGGAGGAGGAAACGGTCCGCACCCTAAGTGGAGTGGGCAAGGAAGCGAAGGACATTGAGTTTATGGAAACATCCTACCTTCAGGAGTCTGATATGGGGCAGCCAAGTGAGCTTGTTGTCGGAAAGAAGACCCAGGAAACTAAACTGTGGGACCACAGGCAATCGTTGTGCAGCGAGATAGAGCTCTGGATCAGGGTGGATCGTAGTACGGCGACAGAAGTGGACCACCCGCGATTTTAAAGGAGAGAATTGAAACCCATGTGAGAGGGCCCATGCAGAGGCACGCTGTATAGCTACCTGGAGCTGCCGTTCTGCAGATACCATCGAGGAGGAACTAACCCAAATGCAGGAATCATCCACATACAGGGCAGGGGCGACCAAGGGACCGACAGAGGCCACCAGTCCATCGATAGCAATGAGGAAAAGAAGGATACTCAAGACAGAACCCTGTGGGATGCCTGTCTCTTGGGTCTGTGGAGAACTAAAAGCAGTACCAACTCGAACTCTGAATGACCGAAGGATTAGGAACTGGCTGATAAAAATTGGGAGATGGACCCAAAGACCCCACTGATGAAGGGTAAGTAAGATGTGATGGCGCCAGGCCGTGTCATAGGCCTTGCGAAGCTCAAAAAACACTGCAACCAAATGGCGGCGCTTAAATGATCGATTGGAGACCGTCCCTTTCGGAAGCCACACTGGTAAGAGGACAATAGATCCCGAGATGCAAGGACCCAATTGAGCCGACAGGCTACCATCCGTTGAAGTAACTTACAAACAACATTGGTCAGACTAATTGGCTGATAGCTGTCGACAGATAGGGGGTTCTTACTAGGCTTAAGGACAGGAACCACGATGCTACCCCTCCACTGAAAAGAAGTCACCCTGGAGCTAGATACCGTTAAACACCCGAAGAAGAGGTTGCCGTTGTGGAGCACTGAGAGGTTGAAGCAGTTGGTTATGAATGGAATCTGGGCCAGGGGCCGAATCATGAGAAGAAGATAGAGCAGAAAGAAATTCCCATTCAGTGAAAGGTTCGTTGTAAGATTCTGACTCACAAGGGGTAAAACATAAGACGGAAGCTTCAGCCCACTGTTTCAGGTGAAGGAAAGCAGCTGGATAGAAGGCTGATGCTGATGCCACTGCAAAACAGGTCGCAGAATGTTCTGCAAGAACTAATGGGTCCATACGAAGGCCATCTGGGAGGTGAAGGCCTGGGAGGGTGGACTGCCGATGCCAACCTAGGAGAGAGCGAGAGTGTAGCCCATACCCGTGACAGAGGGACAGTAGAAATGAGGGAAAAAAACAAATCGTTCCCAACATATCCACTTGCTCTGATTAAATTACGGGCTTAAGGGTGGGGGGAGGAAGGGCGAGGGGAGGATGGGCGGGGGGAGGAAGGGCGGTGGAAGGGGGGGGGAAGATGTAACCAAAGCGTAACTAGATGTCATGGACACAGGGTGAAAACATGTATACTTCTTATGGGCCTCTGTGTAGGTTAAACGATCGAGGGACTTTCACTTCTGTATGGAGAATGACTGCCATGACAATTTACACATACAGGAGGGGGAACACAGGGACTCCCCTCATGCAGTGGATGTCCACAGCCAACACAGAGAGGGGCCTGTGAACAGCAGGAAGACATGTGTCCAAAACGCAATCACTTAGAACACCTCATAGGAGGTGGGATATACGGCTTCACATCACATTGATAGACCATAATCTTAACTTTCTCAGTGAGGGTATCCCCTTCAAATGCCAGGATAAAGGCACCAGTATCGATGCGATTATCCTTAGGACCCTTCTGAACATGCTGAACAAAGTGAACACCCCGCTGTCCGAGATTGTCCCAAAGTTAATCAATTTGAAGGATGAGGTCCCTGTGAAAAATCACACCTTGTACCATATTTAGAGACTGGTGGGGGGTAATGGACACAGGAATTGTGCCAAGATGGGTACAGGCACGAAGGGCTGCAGATTGGGCAGCTGAAGCGGTTTTTATCAGCAACGAACCCTACCGCATCTTGCTCAGGGAGCCCACTTCGCCTAACGTGTCTTCAACGTGTTCCACAAAGAATAAATGTTTGGTGTTGGTGAAAGTATCTCCATCAGTCCTGGTGCAAACTAGATAACGGGGGAAAGGTTTCGCCCCTAGCCGACGTGCATGACTCTCTTCCCAGGGTTTTTTTTTTTGGTTGGGGTTTAAGGGTGCTCAACTACTGAGGTCATTAGCGCCCAGTCACAATTGTTAGAGCACATGGAATCTAATAAAACTCAAGGGGAGGGGGACACCCGAAAGTCCTTACAAAGAGGCAGATAACATAAGGAAAATAGATGTCTTTGGACAAGCCAGTCAAAGATATAAAACGAAGAACACGAGCAGCTGCTCGAGCGTCATCAGCTAAAATATCCGGTAAAGTAGATGGCAGGGACAGGACAACACGTGATTGACTAAAGCGGGGACACGACAATAAAACATGGCGCACTGTTAATGCTTGACCACAAGGGCACTGCGGGGCTGGGTCACCGGAGAGCAGGTAGCGGTGGCCAAACCGGCAATGCCCAATCCGCAACCTGGTCAGAAGGACCTCTTCTCGCCGAGATGGTCGGGAGGAGGTTGTCCAGGCAGATGGGAACGGTTTTACTGCCCGGAGCTTGTTTCCTTGAAGTGATGACCAAGTATCCCACCACAACGACACAAGCCTCTTACAAACAACCCCACTAACGTCAAATGACGGGACACAATAGGAGGCTGGCCGAGGCAGGAGGACTGCAGCCTTGGCTGCAGCATCAGCAGCCTCATTCCCAGGCACTCCTACATGTCCGGGAACCCACAGAAAGCTGACAGAGCCATCATCAGCAAAAGAATCGAGGGACTGCTGGATCAGTTGCAACAAGGGATGGACCGGATAGGGAGCTCCAAGGCTCTGAAGAGCAGTGAGTGAATCAGAGCAGAGTACATACGATGAATGGCGATGGCGGCGGGCATACTGAACGGCCTGATGAAGAGCAAAAAGCTCGACCGTAAAGCTGCAACATTGGTCAAGGAGCCGGTATTTAAAGGTGACGGTCCCAACGGCAAAGGCACAGCCGACACCATCGTCAGTTTTGGAGCCATAGGTGTAAATAAAGGTGTGACTAGCAAGTCGCACACGAGGTTCGACAAACTGTTAGCAATACACTGCAGCCGGAGTACCCTCCTTCGGGAGTGAGCTGAGGTAGAGATAAATATGAACCGGAGCCTGAAGCCAAGAGGGTGTCGGGCTCTCACCCTCTCTGAAGGTGGTAGGGAGGGCAAAATCAAATTGTCGAAGCAGGCGACGGAAGCGGGCTCCAAGGGGCAGCAGGGCAGACACATACAACCCATACTGACGGTCGAGAGAACCGGCGAAGAAGGACTGATAAGAAGGGTGGTCGGGCATTGACAACAGCCGGCAGGCATACCGACACAGCAGTATGTCGCGCCGGTAGGTCAATGGTAATTCGGCAGCTTCAGCATAGAGACTCTCGACGGGACTAGTGTAGAAGGCTCCGGTCCCAAGACGTAACCCCCGATGGTGAATGGAGTTGAGACGGCGTAAGAGGGATGGCCGCGCAGACGAGTAGACGAAGCTCCCATAATCCAGCTTCGATCGGACTATGGACCGATACAAGCGAAGCAGGACAGTGCGATCCGCTCCCCAAGGTGAACCACTAAGAACTCTGAGGACATTAAGGGAACGTGTACAACGGGCAGCTAAATAAAGGACGTGCGGAGACCAACAAAGTTTCCTGTCCAATGTGAGCCCTAGAAACTTAGTTGTTTCCACGAATGGGAGAACGAGACCGAGATGTAAGGATGGCGGAAGGAACGCTTTATATCGCCAAAAGTTGATACAAACCGTCTTCTCTTCAGAGAACCGGAAGCCATATGCCACACTATGAGTATAGACTGTAAACAACGCTGAAGGCAGCGCTCCAGGAGGCATGTTCTCTGGGCACTGCAGTAGATCGCGAAGTCATCGACAAAGAGAGCCTGAGACATTAGGTGGAATGCAATCCATAATTGGATTGATCCCAATGGCAAAAAGGGCTACGCTCAAGATGGAGCTCTGAGGCACTCCGTTCTCCTGGAGGAATACGTCGGACAATACGGAACCCACACGCACCCTAAAACGTCGATCAGTTAAAAAGTAATCAAAAAGGGCAGGCGACCGCATAGACCCCACCTGTGCAGAGTGCGGAGGATACCTCCTCTCCAACAGGTATCATAAGCCTTCTCCAAATCGAAGAACACGGCGACCGTTTGGCGCTTTCGCAAAAAGTTGTTCATGATGAATGTCGACAAGGTGACAAGGTGGTCAACAGCGGAGCGGCGGCGACGAAAGCCGCATTGAACATTGGTAAGTAGCCGTCGAGATTCAAGAATCCAGACTAACCGAGCGTTAACCATGCGCTCCATCACCTTACAGAGACAGCTTTTAAGAGAAATGGGGCGGTAACTAGAAGGAAGGTGTCTATCCTTCCAAGATTTACCCAAACGACAGCGTCACGCAAACGCATGGAGACTTGACCGTCGGTCCAGACGCGATTGTAGGTACGAAGAAGGAAGCTTCTGCCTGCCGGAGTAAGGTGTGCCAGCATCTGAACGTGAATGGCATCTGGCCCCGGAGCAGAGGACCCGGACAGTGCAAGCGCACGTTCGAGTTCCCGCATAGTAAAGGGGGCATTATAAGTTTCCAGATTCGGCGAGTGGAAGGAAGGTCGCCGAGCCTCTTCTGCCTCTTTCCTGGAAAGGAAGGCAGGGTGGTAATGGGCGGAGCTTGAAACCTCCGCGAAAAAGCGGCCGAAGGCGTTGGAGACAGCCACAGGATCAACAAGGACCTCATTACCTGAGGTCAGGCCAGGTACCGAGGAGTGGGCCTTAATGCCAGACAGCCGGCGCAAGCCACCCCAAATGACAGAAGAGGGAATAAAACTGTTAAAGGAGCTGGTGAAAGAGGCCCAACAAGCTTTTTGCTGTCTTTGATGACTCTACGGCATTGCGCTTGGAGTCTTTTATATCCAACACAATTCGCCAATGTAGGATGGCGGCGAAAGGTGCGTAAAGCACGTCGTCGAGCACGGATAGCTCGTGCTCTACAAGCCTCATTCCACCAGGGGACGGAAACGCGACGTCAACAAGAGGTACAGGGTGTTTCAAAAATGACCGGTATATTTGAAACGGCAATAAAAACTAAACTAGCAGCGATAGAAATACACCGTTTGTTGCAATATGCTTGGGACAACAGTACATTTTCAGGCGGAAAAAATATGGTTCAAATGGCTCTGAGCACTATGGGACTTAACTTCTAAGGTCATCAGTCCCCTAGAACTTAGAACTACTTAAACCTAACTAACCTAAGGACATCACACACATCCATGCCTGAGGCAGGATTCGAACCTGCGACCGTAGCGGCCGCGCGGTTCCAGACTGTAGCGCCTTTAACCGCTTGGCCACCACGGCCGGCGGCGGAAAAACTTTCGAAATTACAGTAGTTACAATTTTCAACAACAGATGGCGCTGCAAGTGATGTGAAAGATATAGAAGACAACGCAGTCTGTGGGTGCGCCATTCTGTACGTCGTCTTTCTGCTGTAAGCGTGTGCTGTTCACAACGTGCAAGTGTGCTGTAGACAACATGGTTTATTCCTTAGAACAGAGGATTTTTCTGGTGTTGGAATTCCACCGCCTAGAACACTGTTGTTGCAACAAGACGAAGTTTTCAACGGAGGTTTAATGTAACCAAAGGACCGAAAAGCGATACAATAAAGGATCTGTTTGAAAAATTTCAACGGACTGGGAACGTGATGGATGAACGTGCTGGAAAGGTAGGGCGACCGCGTACGGCAACCACAGAGGGCAACGCGCAGCTAGTGCAGCAGGTGATCCAACAGCGGCCTCAGGTTTCCGTTCGCCGTGTTGCAGCTGCGGTCCAAATGACGCCAACGTCCACGTATCGTCTCATGCGCCAGAGTTTACACCTCTATCCATACAAAATTCAAACGCGACAACCCCTCAGCGCCGCTACCATTGCTGCACGAGAGACATTCGCTAACGATATAGTGCACAGGATTGATGACGCCGATATGCATGTGGGCAGCATTTGGTTTACTGACGAAGCTTATTTTTACCTGGACGGCTTCGTCAATAAACAGAACTGGCGCATATGGGGAACCAAAAAGCCCCATGTTGCAGTCCCATCGTCCCTGCATCCTCAAAAAGTACTGGTCTGGGCCGCCATTTCTTCCAAAGGAATCATTGGCCCATTTTTCAGATCCGAAACGATTACCGCATCACGCTATCTGGACATTCTTCGTGAATTTGTGGCGGTACAAACTGCCTTAGACGACACTGCGAACACCTCGTGGTTTATGCAAGATGGTGCCCGGCCACATCGCACGGCCGACGTCTAATTTCCTGAATGAATATTTCGATGATCGTGTGATTGCTTTGGGCTATCCGAAACATACAGGAGGCGGCGTGGATTGGCCTCCCTATTCGCCAGACATGAACCCCTGTGACTTCTTTCTGTGGGGACACTTGAAAGACCAGGTGTACCGCCAGAATCCAGAAACAATTGAACAGCTGAAGCAGTACATCTCATCTGCATGTGAAGCCATTCCGCCAGACACGTTGTCAAAGGTTTCGGGTAATTTCATTCAGAGACTACGCCATATTATTGCTACGCATGGTCGATATGTGGAAAACATCGTACTATAGAGTTTCCCAGACCGCAGCGCCATCTGTTGTTGAAAATTGTAACTACTGTAATTTCGAAAGTTTGTCTGCCTGAAAATGTACTGTTGTCCCAAGCATATTCAACAAACGATGTATTTCTATCGCTGCTCGTTTAGTTTTTATTGCCGTTTCAAATATACCGGTCATTTTTGAAACACCCTGTAGTTCGAGGAATGGAACGTTCGGCTGCATTGATGATAACAGCCGTGAGGTATTCGACCTGACTGTCACAACTGGGAAAATCGTGGTCCGGAAAGGTCGCCAGGGAGGAGTGAAGTCCCCAGTCAGGTTGTGGTATGTTCCAGCTCGAAGGAATGGGGATGGTATGTGGTGCAGGAGACGAACGACACAGGGTAAGTGGTCGCTCGAATAGGTGTCAGAAAGGACATACCAACGGGCAAGAGTGGTAGAACGGATCGAAAGGTCCAAGTGGGAGTAGGTATGAGTAGAGTCCGAGAGGAAAATCGGGGCGCCAGTATTGAGGCAGACAAGACTGAGATGGTTGAAGACATCTGCCAAGAGGGAGCCTCTCTGACAGGATGCAGGAGAGCCCCAAAGGGTATGATGGGCATTGAAGTCGCCAAACAATAAAAACGGCGGAGGAAGCTGAACAATCAGGTGCATCATGTCAGCCCGACTAACTGCGGATGACGATGGAGTGTAGACAGTACAAACAGAAAAAGTAAAGGCAGAAAGGGTAATACGGACAGCTATCGCTTGGAGTGGGGTGGTCAATGGGATGGGATGGTAATAGACATCGTCCCGAACGAGCAACATGACCTCACCATGAGCTGGATCAGTAATGGCATCTTAAGACATAAATTACGAAACCTGGTCCACAATCTAGTTAATATGAATTCACTGGGATCCGAGGTTTTAGGATAAGCGAGAATTACATGAGGGCCGATGTAGTGGCAGCCATACATCATGAGAAAGCCACATTGCATAAAGGGTAGTGAGCTTAGAGATATGAAAGTGCATTATAGCTTCCTGAGGAAATAGACTACTGAGGTTATCAACATTAATGTTATGAATTAAACAGATTGTGGACCAGGTTTCGTAATTTATGTCTTAAGATGCCATTACTGATTATTCTTAAAGTTTTGACTTATATACGTTCTATGTGCTTCACTAATATGGTAATATAATTTTTATTTTGGCTGTATATGCCACTGCATGTAACTCATGGCGTATGCGCCACCTGCCTTTTTGATGTATGTTTTCACGTTATTGTTCCTAAGGCTCCCATATTGTCATAATGGGAGTGTTAAATGCTTTCCTTTTATTTATTGTCACTCTAAGGACGCAATTAATATTTATAGTTTACATGTTGCTTCAGCACGCCAATCGGCACATAGTTCGCGACCTGAGCGGCACCTGCCCTGGCCGCAGTGCTACCACGCAGGCCGATTTTATTCAGTTGCTTATGCGCTCTCCAACTTCCATGTACTTAATTTTATTTATCTGACAAACCGTATTCTCAGGGCTATATTTTATTTGGACTAATGGAGCTATGCAGATGTTTGTAAAAATGGCAATGACATATTACTCCATGTTAATGTAGTACTGTAAGTACAAGGAATCCTCATATTTTGTAACAAGATTCTCTTAATATATGTTAAACTCTAATCTCGACTTATGTGTATACCTTTCATATAAATTATGATGTTCATTTTCCTCAGGCCGCCTTCTGAAGAAGATAGATTCAAATCTATCGAAACCTAGGTAAAGATTACTTTATCCTTTGCAACTAATATACATCACTATTATTTGCTCGACGATTCTGAAGGTGTAGTAGTGTTTTTAAATCTTTATCAGTTTAAAATTTAGAATCTGACTAAATTATACAAGTAACGCCAAGGAACAAATTTCCATAATATAAATGCTTCATTCGAATTTGTCAATCGCCGTGTCTTTAGACAGCCATTAGTGTAACCCTAAAGTGGTATGAATTACAGGCATTTAACTAATAGTACACGAGTTATTGGAGGTCAAAGTGGCCGATTTCTATGGCTCAGGCCGTAACTACTCCACAGTTACACGAAAAAAACGCTATCAGCACGCTTATAAATATATTTATTCATCTATGTATTTGTTTATATCCGATGTATACTATTCATGAAGAAATTGGTTAAATGTCTGTGTTTTAGGAAGCACAGACATTAGGCTACTGCCCTACCTTTTGTTCTATTCCTTTGTTATATGTTCGTTTAATTAGTTTATTTATTAATCTGTGTTAGAGGGTGTTTATGGGCCAGCCATAGGAATATTTATTTTTCAAGTTACTTAAATGTAAATCCAGTATTTTGTTCGTGTTTCAGTATGTTTGTGAGTGTACGTTGACTTGGAGACATGGAGGGAACACTCCAGCCAATCACAGCGCTCGTTTCTGAGAAAGACGTATGGAGGATCATCGTTTCCGGAAGGACACGAGGAAGTTCTGAACAGGGCGGCGCGAGGGAGAGTAGCACATGACACGAGGAATCTTGGACAATACACCGCGATGGACGCACAGCCGCGGGTAGAGAGTGGAGCAATTTGCTCGTGGTCGCGGAAGATAGAAATATTTCCGAGTGCCAACTTTTGCTCTTGAGATTTCCATGGCTTCTGCAGGGTAGACGTAGTGTGCTTTTAGAAGTATCTCGCGAGCTATGTTGTTGTTGTTGGTAACAAATTATGTGCAGTAGCGATCTATAGTTTCCCTGTTATTCAACTTTTATTTAATTGCTGGACCATCGACACCAGTACGTGTTTGCAGAAATATACCACCTTCTCGAAAGTACTACAATAGTACTTATTTGATGTCGTTAAGATATTAACTGCCGATTTTATTTATTGCAACTTTTATTTATAAATTTCTACGTCACATTGGCGATTTCCGAGTGATAGGAACCTTCGACCATTCCTATTTTACGCTGTAGACTCAGCAATATTTGGCTTCTAATGCGGCAACTACAATTCCAGCCCCTAGACTACGAAACCAGCCGCAACTATAATATTTCAACCGAGTCGGAGGGTACGTAGTTGAGAGCAGCACATTTTTGTATTTTAAAGCCCGCATACTAGACATCGAGAAGACCTTCGATCGTCTATGGCGCCACGCCCTCAGTTGCCATCTCGGGGACCCTTGTTGCCCCGACGAATCTTACATCTCGTACATTTATACCTCACGAGCAGATGCTTCAACGCCGACGGTCACTGCAAACAGTCAACACGCCATGGTATACAAGTGGGAGCACCGGAAGGCAGCATCGTAGGCCCCCTTCTGTTTCAGCACTGCATGAAAGATGTTCTAGCCACGCAACATGATGGTCGCCTTCTCCAAAGTTGACCGATACCCTAATGCAAAACTGGAAGCCATTAAATATCAGTTTACTATTCAAGCCTTGGTTGGAACTATGGAGTGTTCGGGAAAGTTTCTGTGTCGAAGGTAACTTTGTCGACGGCTGGCTGGAGCGAAAACATTGAGGGACCACAAAATGTATGTCACCAACCGAGGAGAATAAGTGAGGCTCCAACAGATTTACCGAATGATCAAGAGGCAAAGTACATTGAATAACCGGGTGGTAAGGCCCGTTTGAGGCCAATTTATGACCTACACTACTATGAAGTTTTGTGATACGCAGCTTCAAAATGCCCTAGGAACATACAGAACAAGGTGCTACGTATCAAAAGCGATGTTCCATGATACACACGCACTGAGAACCTTCACAGATGGTATCATCTTTAGGCTGACTGAGAAAAACTTGCCACACGACTGTAAGGAAACTGGATACTTCAATGCCTCCTAAACCTAGGAAACAACGGACAAAATTATAGTGCAAACAACCACCCAAGAAGCATTTGCTAGGGTCAACTCAGCATCTGTAAGCGCACAAAGGAAATACTGATGAACCTCTGAATTAGATCTAAAGTAACTCGCGAAACCAGCTGCATTTTGCCAACTGACCATCCGATCAACCGAGGGGACCTGTATTTCACTCAAAATACGAAAGACACACACTTCGAGTTTTGACATTCGGCCACTCATTAATATCTTGATACGTTATGATACACAGCCATGATTCTGGCTGAGGAGACTTCACAAATGCCCAGTCTCAGTAGTACGTCTCCTGCATTTGGCCTCGGTCTTTATGACTAACGTAAGCTATGACAATGGTACTGAGAACTGCCCGACACCCAAAATTTACCCGAAACCCTACCCTTGCGTGATGTGTTGCAGATAGCAAGGAAACAGCTACTGTTCTTACTGCCCGCCCTTAATATCGCAGAGTAATTTTTTCTCTGCGTTTGCCTCGCCATTTTACCTTGTGCCCATAAACCCGCTACCCTAGGTTCGCGTTTTGACTATTTCCATCTCCCAGCTGGGCCCAGTTAGTGGGTAATCCTATCCAGACACTCTGGTACCACAGCCTCTCTTTCCGCGAATTCTAAAATTGAACCTAGCAACATGTAGGTGACAGAAGTTTCGTTATGGTCACCACGTCTATATGGACCAGTAGGGACTCCACCAGTCTCATAATCATCAGTGTACCGTTCATGTTCCAAGATACTTTCATTTTCAATTTTCCAACAGAAGATTGAATTTTGAACTCCTTTTGCTGCCATCGAGGATGGACAATTCCGAACTGTGCTGCGCAATTTACTCTTTTTCATGTTGTTGGACCGATGTGACCGATGTATCACCACCACCACCACCACCACCACCACCACCACCACCACCACCACCACCACCACGTAGTTTGTGATTGCGGAAGTAGTCACCCTTTCTTTAAACCGCCGTTAATTTGTTGTGTATTTCGAATTGTCAACACGTCAAATTACACGCTGACACAGAAACAATAATGGAAGACAGTTTGTCATTCTTTGGAGATTAGTGGATGATTCCAAATACTAAACCCTGACTAACGTTCGGCTTTTGCGCAATATCGTCAGTTCTGTGAAGTTTAGGGTCATCTATCGTTAGCCCAGCTGCATCGATATTCTTGTCCGTTTTAGATGTGTGTGGCCTACCCCAATACTCTTCGTCACAACAGATCTTCACCTAAGGAAGATTTTCATGAAATGTATTGGCTGTTTAAAATATGGACCAAAAAATTTGTGCTCGGCCGGGACTAAATTTGCCTGTATTCATACATCCATGTTGTATACTCACATAAAGGAGAGAAATTTGTAGATAGTCGCTTGCCCGGTATCGGCAGTTACTGCAATGACTGTACTAGCGGAGAATGCTACGATTTGGCAGCGAGCCTGCCTAGGCGCCATCTGTGTGGGTGGCTCATCGAACTCCTCTCTCTAGTCATGCACGAAACTGGGTCGTAACTACGTGATACCTCCATTTATTTATCTAATAGAAAGTAACTTTCCCCATTTGAGATATCGCTCAAGCGTCTTACATTGTCTCTGACAAACGGCTATTTCCGAAAGAAAGCAGAAAATTACGTTCTTCCTTCGTAAGTATCCTTTGAAAATGTGTTAAATTCGATTTATCATACCCTTTCACATCCTACCCACTACGTTTAAAACTCACTGTACCTTCAAATATTTTGGTACAGCTTTGTCGATTCCGTATTTTAAAATTATTCGCATCCACGTTGAAAACTTGAATTTCCGCCTGCCCAGGCAGCCAAGGTTGCCTCTAAATATAAGGATTTAAAGGAAACACTGCTAAATGCAGATCGTATTCTTAGTGTAATGTTCACCCGCTCGCAATTGCTAACGCGGACATCTCAGTGTAATGCTAACGTAGCCTGACGCACGTGAGCAGCCCATAGTGGCTTGCCTTTTATGTATACTGTTTTACAGATTCGGTTACTCAAGCTTCATCGCTCGAGTTTTAGTTCAATACGTGACATGCCAATTTGAGAGTTATTTCTGATGATACGCATATCAGTGCCGAAACCTGGGTTGAAAGACCCTTTTTTGCAACTGAGGGCTGCTACAGCTGTTAATTTTAATCTAAGATGTTTTTGTTTTTACGTCAGAACTGGCAACGTACACTGGCTTCGCAATGGTAGCACTAAGCATCTTCCACAGTATGAGTTCTCCGGCTTAGTATTAAATTATACAGAAAAACGTCACTCGTCGATCTGCATTGGTGAAAACATCCTAATCCATACAGTAGTTCGAGAGTAGTCTTCAGCTTTAAAAAAAGATTGCATTTGGTAGTACGTATAAATGTTAAGTGCTGCTCGGTGGCTCTATGGAATGGATGTCGATTCAGTTGGAAAGTACTAAGTTTAAAGCAGATAAAATGAGAGGGAGCAGTGAAAGTGTTCGTGTTATACTGATATTTGTGTGTCCCATATGACATGTCCGACGGAACAGCCACCACTGTAGGTAACGTAGCTGTACAGAAACTGTATTACGAGAAAAGAGGACTTCATCTGCCTACAGCGATTTGAAAATGGTAAAGGATGAACATTTGTGCCTTACTGGGACTAAACCAGTTGCTCCAATTTTCTGTAACAGCTGCGTTAACCAGCTCTGCCATCCAGCCACGCTTCCCATCAGACCCAAATTCTCAACCTGTCAGACAGTAGCTCCACTGCACGTAGCATTTGCGAAGCCCCCACAGCTGTTCAGAAGATACGTTCTGTCTGCAGTGAAATACCACCTCATTAAATTTCACTGCAGATAACGGGTGCGCGTGTTTCTGTCCGATCTTCACCACCTGCAGGTGAATGAAGACATGTCAAACTGTCCGGCCTCCACTGTGCTGGCCGAGAAATAACATCACGTTGTTGTTGTCTTCGGTCCTGAGACTGCTTTGATGTAGCTCTCCATGCTACTTTATCCTGTGCAAGCTTCTTCATCTCCCAGTATTTATTACAACATACATCCTGAATCTGCTTAGTGTATTCATCTCATGGTCTCCCTCTACGATTTTTACCTTCCACGCTACCCTCCAATGCTAAATTAGTGATCCCTTGATGCCTCAGAACATGTTCTGCCAACCGATCCCTTCTTGTCAAGTTGTGCGACAAACTCCTCCCAATTCCATTCAATACCTCATCATTAGTTACCTGATCTACCCATCTAATTTTCAGCATTCTTCTGTAGCACCAAATTTCGAAAGACTATTCTCTTCTTGTCCATACTATTTATTGTCCGCGTTTCACTTTCATGCGGATACTTTCAGAAATGACTTCCTGACAAATTTATACTCCATGTTAAAAAATTTCTCTTCTTCAGAAAGGCTTTCCTTGCCACTTTTTATATCTTCCCTACGTCTACCATCGCCAGTTATTTTTCTCCCCAAATAACTAAACTACTTTACTACTTTGAGTGTCTCATTCCCTAATCTAATTCCCTCAGCATCACCCGACTTAATTCGACTACATTCCATTATCCTCGTTTTGCATTTGTTGATGTTCATCTTATACCCTCCTTTCAAGACACTGTCCATTCCATTCAACTGCTCTTCCACGTCCTTTGCTGTGTCTGACAGAATTACAATGTCATCGGCAAACCTCAAAGTTTTTATTTCTTCTCCATGAATTTTAATACCTACTCCGAATTTCTTTTATTTCCTTTTCTGCTTGCTCAATATACAGATTGAATAACATCGGGGAGAGGCTACAACCTGTCTCACTCCCTTCCCAACCACTGCTTCCCTTTCATGGCCTCGGCTCTTTTAACTGCCATCTGGTTTCTGTACAAATTGTAAATAGCTTTTCGCTCCCTGTATTTTACCCCTGCTACCTTTAGAATTTGAAACAGTATTCCACTCAACATTGTCAAACGCTTTCTGATAGTCTACAAATGGTAGAAACGTAGGTTTGCCCACGTACCAATATTTAAAAGCGAGGCTAGCTCTAGGTACTTTTGGTGTGGATGCAGCTTGTCTTCAGAATCCCCGCAGGGCTTCACGCCTGCAACATACAGTGGGGCTATTGTGAGGAGACGCTTCTTGGGTGAGGGGGGGGTGGAGGGGGCTGACCGATAATTTCGGTCGGATACGGAGCATGCCCGGATGGCAGACGCTCAACCCACAGCCGTGACACGAGGCGGACGGTCTCTGTACTCCGCGGATGTCTTGTTTACTCGATAGTGGGCGGTGGTAAGTCGCTACATTCCTGTACGTTCTGATCTGCAATGGCCGTGCGGCTATGAACACTTTTCTAGCGGATAATGCACGACCTAGAGCACAGAAAATTGAACGGTTCGTATATGATGAAGTGGAACAGTTCATATATGAGGAACTTCGTCTCTCACCTCAAGTTTTGGAATTCACTATTCCTCATTAGCACAGACGTGCATCAAACTGTGGACCTAAGAGGTTTGCATTTATGTCGTGCGATGTTTCACGAAGGGACAAATTGTAACACCGTCATGGCCACATCGGAGCTCTTTCGGTTGATCACGCAAGGTTCAGCTTTCGCACCCTGTCTTTGTGGGACCCCAAGACGTGGTCGTATTTGTATCTCGCCCATAAAATGAAGTCTTATTGCAGGGAAAGGTTGGCCTTTGATACATATCACATCCTAAAGGGCGTGTCTCAGATCAAACTGAAACCACAGGTCTGCCTCATTTGATGATTGGCGGCATGCGTGCGATCGTGGTGTACGACTCTCAGCTACCAACTTTAGCAGGCTGTGCCCTGGAGGACCACATACAGTCTGATTTCGTCCCGAGACGCCTGATTCAGACGCCAGCAGGCGAGGTCGCACCGACTAACACCTGGAGTGCTCCGTCTTCTACACCACTGTTACCTAGGTGTCCGAGGCACCGGCCGAATTTCTTTCCAATCTGCCATTGTTGGACACTAACGAGGCGGCGAGTCTTCAGATTCCCTCTCCATCACATCCAGTGTGGAAACTGGACGCCCGTCAAAACCCGAGAAGCGACATTACAATACTGATGGATGTCGACACAGGCGTCGTAACAACCTCTGCTGTCCTTCCAGATGTGGCAGTGTCGGATGATGGCTGATCCCACTCTGATATAGAGAAACATGTTCGAAAGGAGGAGTCACAAGGAAGAGCCAGAAACTTAGTGCTACACTGACGATTGTACCCTCAAGGATGAACGCACTGGACGATGGACTGTCAGCGCACAACTCGTCCCTCCTGTTTTATCATGACTCCTTCTCCGCCCACCTCAGCGATTTGTCCTCTACAGCCTTTGACGACTTCCCCTCCGCTGCCTGCGCCTTCTGTTGACAAGCGGTGACAGGAAGTCGCCGACATTTAACGGTGTCCTGAAGATTCTACCCCTGCAAGATATGGTGATGCTACTTCGTTTCTTGGGCAGACGATATAGTGGAGGAACCAGAACGACCTGTGAATGCCGAGGGTGGCCTTGTCCCACCAGCCCACTACTTCGTCGGTGAATGCTTCAGCTTTGATCATGTTGAGCCTTATGTCATTGGTAGATCCCTTTTTTTTTTTTTTTTTTTTTTTGTGGTTTTAGGGCGCACAACTTCAATGGTCATTAGCGCCCTGACTACTCTAAAAATGCACCGCGAGCCACAAGTTGACAACAACAACTAAAAGGAAAAACACAATAAAAGACAGACTGACAGGCATAGGATTAAAAAACTTCATCAAATGTCCTTAGCAAGGTGTGTCAAATTGATAAAACAAAGAACACGAGCAGCTGCTCGTGGGTCATCCGCTAAAACGGCATCGAAAGTAATAGGCAGGTTAAGATCGAGGCGCAGTTGGTTAAGATCGGGACAGGACATTAAAATGTGTCTAACCGTCAGCAAGTGCCCACATGGGCAGAACGGCGCCGGCGCAGCCGTCAGCAGATGGCGATGGCTGAACCGGCAGTGTCCAATCCTTAACCTTGCTAAAACGACCTCCTCCCGCCGAGAAGGGCGTGAGGAGGACGTCCAAGCCACGGGAAGAGGTTTTAAGGCCCGAAGCTTGTTGTCGGTAAGTGCAGCCCAATCGGCATGCCACAGCGACACAACGCGCCGACAAATGACCCTGCTAAGATCGGACGAAGGGACACAACAAGAAGCTGTCCGAGGCTGGAGGACCGCAGCCTTGGCCGCGGCATCTGCAGCTTCGTTCCCAGGGATACCGACATGGCCGGGAACCCACATAAAGCTAACCGGCGGACCGACGTCCACCAGCTGCTGAAGAGAGCGTTGGATCCGGTGTACGAAAGGGTGAACCGGGTACGGATCACTGAGGCTCTGGATGGCGCTCAGGGAATCTGAGCAGATGACATAAGCAGAATGTCGGTGGCGGCAGATGTAAAGAACAGCCTGGTAGAGGGCAAAGAGCTCAGCTGTGAAGACCGAACAATGGTCATGGAGCCGGTATTGGAAACTTTGTGCCCCGACTATAAAGGAACACCCAACCCCGTCATTGGTCTTAGAGCCATCTGTATAAATGAAAGTCATGGTGATGAACTTCGAATGAAGTTCCAAAAAACGGGAGTGGTAAACCGAACCGGGGGTGACCTCTTTTGGGAGCGAGCTGAGGTCAAGGTGAACGCGGACCTGAGCCTGGAGCCAAGGTGGCGTGTGGCTCTCGCCCACTCGAAAGGTTGCAGGGAGTGAAAAATGAAGGTGTTGAAGGAGGCGACGAAAGCGAACTCCAGGGGGTAGCAGGGCAGAGACATACAACCCGTATTGACGGTCGAGAGAGTCGTCAAAAAAGGAACGATAAGACGGATGGTCGGGCATTGACAGTAGCCGACAGGCATACCGACAAAGCAGTATATCGCGCCGGTAAGTGAGCGGCAATTCGCCAGCGTCAGCATGAAGACTCTCTACGGGACTGGTATAAAATGCTCCGATCGCAAGTCGTAACCCCCGATGTTGTATGGAGTTGAGGCGGCGTAAGATGGATGGCCGTGCAGAGGAGTATACAAAGCTCCCATAATCCAGCTTGGAGCGGACGATCGACCGATATAGACGAAGTAGGACGGTTCGATCCGCACCCCACGACATACCACTGAGAACACGGAGGACATTTAAAGAACGGGTACAACGGGCGGCCAAATATGACACATGTGGAGACCAGCTAAGTTTCCTGTCAAAGGTAAGGCCTAAAAATTTGGTTGTCTCCACGATTGGGAGAGCAACGGGACCAAGTCGTAAGGACGGTGGGAGAAACTCTTTGTAGCGCCAGAAGTTAATACAGACCGTCTTCTCGGCAGAAAAACGGAAGCCATTGGCGACACTCCAGGAGTAAAGACGGTCAAGAGAACGCTGAAGACAGCGCTCCAGGACACGTGTACGCTGCGCGCTGCAATAGATGGTAAAATCGTCCACAAAAAGGGAGCCTGATACATCAGCTGGGAGGCAATCCATTATTGGATTGATCGCGATGGCGAACAGAGCGACGCTCAAAACTGAGCCCTGTGGCACCCCATTCTCCTGGCGAAAGGTGTCGGACAGGACAGAACCCACACGTACCCTGAACTGTCGATCCATTAAAAAGGAACGAATAAAAAGAGGGAGGCGACCGCGAAGGCCCCATGTATGCATGGTGCGGAGAATGCCCGCCCTCCAACAGGTGTCGTAAGCCTTCTCCAAATCAAAGAACACAGCCGCGGTCGGGCGCTTCCGCAAGAAGTTATTCATAATGAAGGTCGACAAGGTAACCAGATGGTCAACAGCAGAGCGGCGCCTACGAAATCCACATTGTACATTTGTAAGTAGGCGTCGAGACTCGAGCAGCCAAACCAATCGAGAGTTAACCATTCGCTCCATCACTTTACAGACACAGCTGGTAAGTGAGATAGGTCGATAACTGGAAGGCAAGTGCTTGTCCTTCCCCGGCTTAGGAATCGGGACAACAATAGACTCGCGCCAGCATGCGGGAACATGTCCCTCAATCCAGATGCGATTGTATGTACGAAGAAGAAAACCTTTACCCGCAGGAGAAAGGTTCTTCAGCATCTGAATATGAATAGAATCAGGCCCTGGAGCGGAGGACCGTGATCGGCCAAGTGCGGTTTCGAGTTCCCGCATGGTGAATGGGGCATTATAACTTTCACAATTCGAGGAGCAAAAGTCAGGTGGCCTAGCCTCCTCTGCCTGTTTGCGGGGGAGGAAGGCAGGGTGGTAATGAGCGGAGCTCGAAACCTCGGCGAAAAAGCGGCCGAAGGCATTGGAGACAGCCTCAGGGGCCACAAGGACTTCATTCGCGACCTTCAAGCCAGAAACTGGGGAGTGGACCTTAGTGCCAGATAGCCGGCGCAGGCTACCCCAGACAACAGAAGAAGGAGTAAAACTGTTGAAGGTGCTTGTGAAAGCAGCCCAGCTGGCTTTCTTGCTTTCTTTAATAATACGACGACACTGAGCACGTAATCGTTTATAATTAATACAATTCGCCACTGTAGGGTGGCGTTTAAAGGTGCGTAAAGCACGTCGACGAGCACGTAAAGCGTCTCTACATGCTGCAGTCCACCAGGGGACCGGTACACGACGTGGAGAAGAAGTAGGGTGAGGGATGGAATATTCAGCAGCAGCGAGAATGACTTCCGTGAGGTGTGCGACCTGACGATCGCAGCTTGTGAAGGTTTGATCCTGAAAGGTCGCCCTGGAAGAAAAGAGCCCCCAGTCTGCCTTGGAGATGGTCCAACTAGAGGAGCACGGAGAGGGAGTATGCTGCAGGAGATGGATAACACACGGGAAGTGGTCGCTCGAATATGTATCAGCAAGTGCATACCACTCAAACCGGCGTGCAAGTTGGGGAGTACATATAGAGAGGTCTAAATGGGAATAGGTATGAGATGTGTCCGAAAGAAAAGTAGGGGCGCCAGTATTAAGGCAGACAAGATTGAGCTGGTTGAAAAGGTCGGCTAACAAGGAGCCCCTCGGGCAGGAGGCTGGAGAACCCCAAAGGGGATGGTGGGCATTGAAGTCTCCAGTTAACAAAAATGGTGCAGGTAGCTGAGCAATAATTTGCATCATGTCTGCCCTGGTAACGGCAGATGACGATGGAGTGTAAACGGTACAAAAGGAAAACGTAAAAGTGGGGAGAGTAATGCGGATGGCAACTGCCTGCAGGCCGGTGGGCAACGTGATGGGATCGTAGTAAATATCATCCCGGACCAGCAACATAACCCCTCCATGAGCTGGGATACCTACCATAGGGGGTAGGTCAAAACGCACAGAGGTGTAGTGTGCCAAGGCAATGTGATCGCATGGGCGTAGCTTCGTTTCCTGGAGGGCTACGACGAGCGGACGATGCAAGCGGAGCAGCAACTTCAAGTCCTCTCGGTTGGAGCGAATGCTGCGAATATTCCAGTGAATAAGTGCCATCGTGAGAAAAAAGGAAGATGAAAGAAGGGGTCACCTCGAAGGCCGCTTAGGGCCTGGCTTCGAGCGAGCACTGCCGCCGCTATCAGTAGGCGGACAGTCATCGTCCATGGGGTCTATAGGGTCATCGGCCATCTCGGGAGGATGGCCGGGAGGGGGAGCTTCCTCCGCCGGTGAACGGCCAGATGTACGGCTACCGGCGGTGCGGCCAGGCGAAACGGATGACGGCCTGGGGCGGCAACCGCTGGGTGGCGCAGGAGAAGAGATGCGCCGTGGCGGGGAAGGAGAACTGTGCTTCCTATGCGCCTTTTTGGAAGGACGTTTGGTGGAAGTATCGGTCGAAGGCTGGGAGGTCGAGGGACGGAGGAAGTCTGCACGGGATGGTTCCTTCTTGAAGGACCGTGCATCTGACTTCGGTGTCTTCGACTTAGCAGAAGCTGAGGAAGTGGCTGGTGTCTGTGGTGTGATGGGAGGAAGAGGAGACGTCGACCGCGCGATCTTAGCACTGGCCGAACGGACGACCGTGGTGCTGAAGGTCAGATCGCATGTCTGGGTTGCGACCTCCCGGGTAGTCCGAGGAGAGGCGAGGACAGTACTATATTTCCCCGCTGGGAGCAGCGTGGGCTTCCTACTAGCCAATAGCTTGCGAGCAGCCGAGGTTGACACTTTCTCTTTGACACGAATTTCTTGGATGCAACGTTCGTCCTTATAGACAGGACAGTCGCGGGAGGATGCGGCATGGTCACCCTGACAGTTCACACAATGAGGAGACGGAGGTGGACAGTCACCCTCATGGGCATCCCTGCCACAAGTGACACATTTAGCCGCATTGGAACAAGACTGTCGAGTGTGATTGAAACGCTGACACTGGTAGCAGCGCGTAGGTGTCGGGACATAGGGGCGAACAGAAATAACCTCGTAGCCCGCCTTGATGCGCGATGGCAGCTTAACACTATCGAAGGTCAAGAAGAGTGTCCGGGTCGGTACAAGGTCGTTGTTGACCTTTTTCATGACCCGATGGACAGCCGTCACGCCCTGCTCAGCGAGGAAAGATTGAAGCTCCTCGTCAGTCAATCCGTCGAGGGAGCTAGTATACACTACACCACGAGACGAATTCAAAGTTCGGTGGGCCTCCACCCGGACAGGGAACGTGTACAGGAGGGTGGCCCGAAGCAGTTTTTGTGCCTGAAAGGCATTCTCAGTTTCTAGTAATAAGGTGCCGTTACGCAACCTGGTACAAGATTTGACAGATCCGGCTATGGCATCAACGCCCTTCTGAATAACAAAAGGGTTGACAGAGGAAAAATCCTTTCCGTCCTCAGTGCGAGAAACTACGAGGAACTGTGGGGCAGGCGGTAGTACTTTTGTCACTGTTGGCTGGTCACGTTTCCGTTTTTGGGTCGAAGTCGAAAGCGATGGAGTAGAATCCATTGCGGAGGAATCCCCCATGATTGCCAGCGTCTCCGATGGCGCGCTCCTTCCTTGTGGGGACCCTCTCAGAGGGCACTCCCGCCTTAGGTGAATGTTTACACCTCAGGTCACACCTCCCGAGAAACAGACGGAGGGACCAATCGGCATGGTCAGAAGGTATCAGCTCAGGCAATCACCCCTCCCCGGGCCTGGCCTTTACCAGGGGGTACGCGCGTGCCTTACATGTCTACCCAGGGCGGGGACTTACGCGTTACCCCGTCACCGGCTACGCGTGCGAACGCGTGGGTCGGCCTTCAGACACGCACAGGGAGGAAGGAAGAAGAGGAAAAAGAAGAGAGAGAGGGAGAAAGAGGACAGACTGTCTCAAACGCCGAGGCGGAGACCAGAGAAGGCAAGGAGAAGAAAGCAATGAGAAGGCAAGGAGAAAAAGGCAATGAGAAGGCAAGGAGAAGGAAAGGAGAAAAAGGCAATGAGAAGGCAAGGAGAAAAAGGCAATGAGAAGGCAAGGAGAAAAAGGCAATGAGAAGGCAAGGAGAAAAAGGCAATGAGAAGGCAAGGAGAAAAAGGCAATGAGAAGGCAAGGAGAAAAAGGCAATGAGAAGGCAAGGAGAAAAAGGCAATGAGAAGGCAAGGAGAAAAAGGCAATGAGAAGGCAAGGAGAAGTCAAGGGAAAGAGTAAGGAAGACAGTGAGGTGGAGAAGAGCAAAGAAAGGGACCAACAAAAGGAAGGAAGAAACGAGAAGTTTAAAACCAAAAAGACCACGATTATAGGTCGTGAAGATCGTCCGTCTCCGGACGCAGGCGCTAACTACCCCCGTGAGGGGGATGGACTCCTTTTAGTCGCCTCTTACGACAGGCAGGAATACCTCGGGCCCATTCTAATCCCCGGACCCGCAGGGGGGTTTTGGTAGATCCCATTTCCCTACAACAGGAGTGACGGATCAGTCGTATCGCCTAGCTACAATCAACGGTGGTGCCACCTATTCTTGACCTGGCAATGCTACAAGATACACATCGTGTGGCGGACTTTGACGTGCCCCTCTTACAATAAGGTTCTTTCGAAGGTTTTCTTAAGCTGACTGAGAATATCCCATTTGTTTCCCAGATTTCGGTTACCAGCAGAGGTGTAGAGGTCCTAATCCATACAGGATTACCCACTGAAGATGTCCATCATCTTCCTGATGTTTGGGGCATGGTTCTCTAACTCCTTCGTATCAGGAGTATTAATCTTTACGCTCCTTCAGGATCAACGAGGCTAAGGGAGTGCTCTTACCTCTTTGCGGAGGCTGTATTACCTCTTCCGGGGTCAACAAGAAATTGGATGGTGATTTTAATTTCACCCCCACCCAAACGTTCAGCTGCTGTGTCATTCGCCTTGCCCAGAACCTGCCATTATCGTCGACTGTCTCAACGTGTGGCGGTGTGGGAAATGGTTTATAGCGACCACCCGCATCCACGCACTGCACCACACATTCCTCATGTCGCCTTGATGGCTTTTACATTTCTCATTCGCTGGTTGAGATTTGGCCCCTCGTTTTTCCGACCACCTACCGTACCTCTGCATCATCCTCTCTCTCTCTCTCTCTCTCTCTCTCTCTCTCTCCCCCCCAAATGCTGTGGGATGGAATGGAAGTAGTATTGGAAGTTAAATGTGGCCCTACTGGCGTCTCCAGACTGTCGACGGCATATCGAGGCGACTTTGCATTGATGTTACCACAGTCATGGCACTTACCCATATCGGATGTCGTGGTGGCTGTATTGTCCAAAACCTGCCCTCCACCAGGCCAAATGGCATATCTGAAGACTCGGCAGCTTTCAGAAGGCAATCCTTTGTCTTCTTTTATTAAGTGTTTAGGTACTTCTCGAGGAGTGTTTTCACCTGATGCCAGTTTCGTGTCACCCGATGTACCCTACCAGTTTACTGCTTGATGTAAATGCCCCAGCCTCGTTAATTTTGTTCGCCTTTACAAGTTATATACCGTGGGAAGCATTAAAAACAGTTCCAAACCGAGCGAGGTGGCGCAGTGGTTAGCACACTGGACTCACTCAGGAGGACGACATCTCAAACCAGCGTCTGGTCATCCTGATTTGTCTTCCTAGATCGCTTCAGGCAAATGCCACAGTGTTTCGGCCGCCGACACCCTTCATTAATCCGATAGGACCGACCGACAGACCTGTTTCTCTGGGAACTCCACTTAGTCCTATTGAGGTTGGTGTTTATAATAAAGCATTTTGTCCATGTTCACAAACTTTCATTGCGAAACATAGCTGCCTGTATTCGTCGAAGGTCCAGATTTTACCAACCAGGTTTTAATTCCGTATGGGAAAGGTGACAATACAAACAGGTTATGAATTTAATGGCAAGATGGACCAGTTGAATGCCAGAATAAGTACACTCATCTACTGCTGCCATTGCCGGCCGGAGTGGCCGAGCGGTTCTAGGCGCTACAGTCAAGAACGCGCGACCGCTACGGTCACAGGTTCGAATCCTGCCTCGAGCACGGGTGTGTGTTATGTCCTTAGGTTAGTTAGGTTTAAGTAGTTCTACGTTCTAGGGACTGATGACCTCAGAATTCAAGTTCCATAGTGCTCAGAGCCATTTGAACCATTTTACTGCTGCCACTATCGAAAGTAAGGTGATGGAATTGAAATATTAGGAATAAAATGAATCCGTAAGAAACTAGAAGATAATGTGCCACTAAGCTGGACATTGCTTGGGATCCCATTTTTCAGTGTTCAAGAGCGACAGAGGGAAATGATCTGCTGAAAGCCAATTGTGATGCCACACATGCCTTTAATCCAAGTATCATTTATACAAAGAAAATGACAATGGGAACAGGGTAACCAAACTGCCATCTTAAAGAACCTCTTTGAAGATTTTTCCACCTTTCATCCGGATTCTGAAGCAACACGTTTTGATTATGAGAGGATACCGTACCAGTAATGAAGATCTCACATAAAAGCTTATGATTCATATAAATTTCATTGGCTTTAACAATGAAATTCCACTTAGTGTTTCTAGTATCGCAGTACTGAGCAAACTGCTTAAAATCTCCATAATCGACTCCTGTAATCACAGTTAATACCTTTTTCAGGCAATGATCAATACTTCACCTTCACGCTTTCTGATAATCTTACTATTTGTTGCCACTCCATTACAAAGTAGATTCCTTAGGGTGGAAATTTAAGTATTTTTATTATGTTGCTGCTTTATGAAGACTGTATTAAAACTTGAATATTTTTGCTCTTTGTGGATCCGGTAACCACTATAGAAACATCGGAATTGCTATTATATGTAATTGAGTTGAGGCATTCCATGAAGTTTGAGTCCCTGTTTTCATTGTCACTGATATATGCAGTGGCGAGTTAATATGTGGAGAACCTATGGTATCAATGTCTGACTGTCTATTTGACTTACACTCCTGGAAATGGAAAAACACATTGACACCGGTGTGTCAGACCCACCATACTTGCTCCGGACACTGCGAGAGGGCTGTACAAGCAATGATCACACGCACGGCACAGCGGACACACCAGGAACCGCGGTGTTGGCCGTCGAATGGCGCTAGCTGCGCAGCATTTGTGCACCGCCGCCGTCAGTGTCAGCCAGTTTGCCGTGGCATACGGAGCTCCATCGCAGTCTTTAACACTGGTAGCATGCCGCGACAGCGTGGACGTGAACCGTATGTGCAGTTGACGGACTTTGAGCGAGGGCGTATAGTGGGCATGCGGGAGGCCGGGTGGACGTACCGCCGAATTGCTCAACACGTGGGGCGTGAGGTCTCCACAGTACATCGATGTTGTCGCCAGTGGTCGGCGGAAGGTGCACGTGCCCGTCGACCTGGGACCGGACCGCAGCGACGCACGGATGCACGCCAAGACCGTAGGATCCTACGCAGTGCCGTAGGGGACCGCACCGCCACTTCCCAGCAAATTAGGGACACTGTTGCTCCTGGGGTATCGGCGAGGGCCATTCGCAACCGTCTCCATGAAGCTGGGCTACGGTCCCGCACACCGTTAGGCCGTCTTCCGCTCACGCCCCAACATCGTACAGCCCGCCTCCAGTGGTGTCGCGACAGGTGTGAATGGAGGGACGAATGGAGACGTGTCGTCTTCAGCGATGAGAGTCGCTTCTGCCTTGGTGCCAATGATGGTCGTATGCGTGTTTGGCACCGTGCAGGTGAGCGCCACAATCAGGACTGCATACGACCGAGGCACACAGGGCCAACACCCGGCATCATGGTGTGGGGAGCGATCTCTTACACTGGCCGTACACCACTGGTGATCGTCGAGGGGACACTGAATAGTGCACGGTACATCCAAACCGTCATCGAACCCATCGTTCTACCATTCCTAGACCGGCAAGGGAACTTGCTGTTCCAACAGGACAATGCACGTCCGCATGTATCCCGTGCCACCCAACGTGCTCTAGAAGGTGTAAGTCAACTACCCTGGCCAGCAAGATCTCCGGATCTGTCCCCCATTGAGCATGTTTGGGACTGGATGAAGCGTCGTCTCACGCGGTCTGCACTTCCAGCACGAACGCTGGTCCAACTGAGGCGCCAGGTGGAAATGGCATGGCAAGCCGTTCCACAAGACTACATCCAACATCTCTACGATCGTCTCCATGGGAGAATAGCAGCCTGCATTGCTGCGAAAGGTGGATATACACTGTACTAGTGCCGACATTGTGCATGCGCTGTTGCCTGTGTCTATGTGCCTGTGGTTCTGTCAGTGTGATCATGTGATGTATCTGACCCCAGGAATGTGTCAATAAAGTTTCCCTTTCCTGGGACAATGAATTCACGGTGTTCTTATTTCAATTTCCAGGAGTGTATTTGCGAAATATTTTACCAACTGTTTTTCGTAGTGATTTAGCTTTTTCGGAATTTGTACTGCACTTTTATGGATAAGTTCGTACAAACAATTGAAAGCTTGTTGCATAATATATAAAAAACTATTGTTACAGCGAATGAAAAATAAAAGTGGTAAAGTAGCAGACCAGAAATTCAGATGTCTAGGGTTCGGTAACCGTCAATCCTAGAATTTTTTGTGGTTCAGTTATTACTTCTGTAACCTCTGACAATGTTTGTAGCGAAATTTCCTGCGTTACGCTGGTTCACAAGCCACTTTAAGTTACTGCCTGCCCATATGTACCTTTGGTTAACTGTTGGATACGAACGTCACGTATCTGAGGTGTCACTGGACAAACTGCAGATGTTGTGGAGGGCTAGCTGTACAGTACGATATTGCCTACGCTACCGCGGATGTTTATTGTAAGGCAGCTAGGTGACAACAGACACCATGAGCTATGAGTTGCGGCGGGGACGAAAGAGCCATGTACAGAATATGCTCTTCCTGTTTGCAAACCTCATTCGAGAGGCGTCAGCGACTGATTTGGAAACGTTCTGCGCAGGAATCAAACCTGTATCTTAGAGTGGCAGCACGATTACAGATTTTTGGGACCTACTAAGGACCCAGTGAAAGTTCTTCACACTGAACCTGGCTACGAGACGTCAGTGTTGGTGAAACCGCGAGACCGATTAGCATTCGCGTTTCGGAGCATCAACGTAACGTGTGACTGGGACAGCACAGCAAATCAGCTGTAGCAGAACACGCCAGGAATGTGGCCAACAAATCAACGTTCAAGGAACTCTTATGCTCGCTCGGCAGCCGTGGATGCAACAACGGAAAATCTGAGAGCTATTTAAATAAACGACCTAACAACATCGACAGGCAGGTTGGCTGCAAGTTACCTGCAGCCTAGTTGCCACAGATTCTAGCCCGGCGGACTAACCGCGTTCGCCAGCCAGCAGCATCAGCTGACCTGGATTTAACAGCATGAACAGTGGCCGTGAGGGAACTGCCACGCGACCTTAACGCCTCGCTGCAGAAAAACCACCACCTGGATAGAAGCTGCAGATCTGCTACTGTTTCCTGTCACCAACGGGAGTGTCAACCAATCACTTACCAAAGTGTCAAAGGCATCAGCCAGCCCGTACGCTACCTTCCACCCGTCACTTACCAGCGTCACCTTCCTATCAGCCACCAGGGTAGCACAGACAATAGCGTACGGTACAGCCAGCCATCCATAGCCTCTTCGAATTGTCCATTGACGTCCCAGATATGTGACGTCGGCAGCCACCAGATAACCGATCATGATAATACAAGAGATTCAGCAGTATACACCAGTGGACCGCCCTGAAGAAGATCGCATCATGTCGGTCGCGATGTCGGCAGTTTACTACTTCTTGTAACTTACAATGACGCACGCCAGTACCCAAAATTACTTCATTCAAAGTAAGACGCCCACGAACTTCTACTGTTCGCAGGGACGCTACAATTCACTGAAGTGAATTAGCTCGTGGAAGACTTTGCTTCCCGAGAACAATTCATAGTTTATCTGCTTACCCCTAGCTGCCAACCACGTTCCCGTGAGGTGGTTCCGGGCTTCTAGCGGCTGTGGACCTCGTTTCTCACTAGAGGCTACGCGGAGCTGCGGAAGGGTTCTTGGTGGACGGAGAGGAGTAGCAGACCGCCTCTCCGCTTCAAGACAGTACTGTTCTGCTCTCTATGATTCAAATTCGAAGTCAAAGTATGTCACCAATGTATGCAGCACATCTATCTTCACGTCACGGATTTCTTACGCTTAACTTCCGACGTACCCTGGCTTCTCACGGGTAGCACTAAGCATCGACGACAGACCACTTTTGAATTTCGCTGACTTGTCTCGAAGTAGTACATCTATTAGTGTTAATTTATCTTCAAATACTGACAGAAAAACTGCGGGGCTCTAAAATGTGTTTACATACAGTCTGCGCCAAGACTGGTGCTTTATGTTTATTGGGATCGTCTTTTCTCATGTTGGAAGAAGATCCAGTAAAGTACATATGAACATACAGACTACACCTCTAACAATGCAATCATCACACCTGATTGCATGCAGTTAAAACAGAAATTAAAATGACTATCCTGTGCCGGGATTTCAGTATTACGGAGTTTTTTTTTTTAGTTCTACTGACTGGTCAGAATACTGACGATATCTGAGCGTCTGTACGAAGGGAACAATGGGATAGTTTGTGAAAGTACCACGGCAACGGTGAACTGATTGGATGTTCTGGTTTTATCAGTATCAATCGAAATGGGTGATAAAAAGTGGCGAGAAAAATTGGAGTCTGAAGCCCGTACAGAGTACAACACGGTCGGAATACTGACCACTCAAAGCAGAGAAGCGGCAATCTACCTTTCACCATATACGTACATATTTCGAGCAGACTTGAGGACAACGTCAGTTACTTTGACCCAGGAAACATATCTCGAACTCGTTGTTCCAAACACGTGTCGGTTTTAGAAAGCATAGATCGTGCTAAACTCAGCTTGCCCTTACCTCACGTGGTACTCTGCGAACGATGGTTGAGGGCAACAAGAAGAGTTAAAATTCTTTGATTTGCGGAAAGTGTGACACGGTGCCCCACTGAAGACTGCAAACGAAGGTTCTAGCATAGGGGTTAGATTCCCAGACCTGTGAGAGGCGCGAAGACCTAAAGTAGTGGGGTCCAGTACGTTGCTCTCTAAGGCGAGTTTTCGGAGACAGGAGTTACGAATTATCTCTTTATGAGGGCAACCGTAGCTGAAGTAATCAACGGTTTTTAAATAGACCTTTTTCAGCTGTATATGAACTTTCACTGGAACACCACTGGTTTCGTGATTTCGAATCATAGTGTAACGTCTCTTGCAGCGGTCTCTCCGCGATATTTTCAGAAATTTTGTAAATTATGGAACTCAGTATATATCTCTAAATATCTCTTCTTATCTTACCGATTCCTAAGCTTTAATATACCATGGTTATCAATGCGAATTAGTTTCAAGCACTATTATTCCTTGGAGCGTCCATTTACTCCATGGAATAGCTTCTCTGCTATCTATGTTTTCTCTTCGCAAAAGATCTTGCCGATTGGCCGTGAAAGAACGTAGATGTATATGTATGTATTGTTGAGCTAGTCGCCATCTTGATGAGATTATGTATGAGAAGGAATTTAATACATGAACTAAACTAAAGTAAGTGTGTTCGCGTATTATTTAACTCATTATTGACAGTGTCTAATTACTACGCTGTGTTGCACGGGATCAGTGGGGAACGTCTGATTTACAGTGGACGAACCTGCCGTTTTGCATGCTCAAGATATCCTGTTTATTACTTCCCATAAATAGGCTAACACGGTCTTACCAGCAGATCTCCGGTCTTCCCCATGTGATCACCGAAAGTTAATAATTATTACAAATGTTTTCAGGAGATCGACTGACAATTTTCGTCGCACCGAGACTTCTAAATTGCTTCACTGCCTTATGGTATTTAAGTTAAGCTCAATTTAATCAGGATAGAGCAGTACTGAACTGAGTGAATGTGATAAGCCTGCTTTGTGAATTAAAATTCCGTTAATATACGCATGTTTTTTACTATCCTGATCAGTGAAGCTAAATCAGGCCGGTGTGAGAGGCTTTTAAATTTTAGATCCCATAAAAGTATTGAAAGGATTAACATGTTCTACTGACTTATATAAACCTGAAAATGTGATCTGAAATCACGAAACCGGTTGTGTTATTGTGAAAGTTCCTATACACCCGAAAGCTGTCTATTTCAGAGATGAGACTATTGTGAGGTGAGAGACAGGTAAGTGAAATCATTCCCCAGTCCCGTGACGGCATTTCACACCAAGTATCAGTTAAGAAGTTTCTCGCGACCGGAAAATGTTTCTTACTGCGACATTGGTACGTTATGTCACTCCGAGACTTTTTTGAAGTACATATTCAATACTTCCGCAATCCGAAGCATGCAGGAAACTACCGCGGTCTTACTATGGTGGCTGTAGTAGCAGATAATGCTACTACCCTAAGCAGGGGTCCTGTCTAGACATCTGGGTGCGGAAGGCTCGGAGAACGTCTAAATCCGGAGTTTACAAAATTACTTTTAACGACTGCCCCAACTATTACGTTGGACAGACAGGTAGACCCATTAAAATTAAGATATAAGGAACACATGCTAGGTAAATATGGTGAAAACACGTACAATTCCACGTATGCTGACCATCTATTGCTCTTACAGCATACGCTACTGAAACTGGATGACGCAGAATTGCTACATGGAGTGAGTAACGGCTAAAAACCGGACCTGTTAGAGGAATTAGAGATTTTCAAGCATCTGTATTAAAAAGATGGTTTTATTCTTAACGAACAGGTGCAGTTTGGAAAAAAAATGTTTTAGATAGTTTCAAACCCCTCCTTGCGCTGACGTAATATAGTCTGGCTGATTAGTAGTTAGTTTTTCCGTCTGTTGATGGTAGTGAGATGCTCCTTTCCTGGCTTGTTGGGATTTACGTATTTTTGATGCTTGCTGTTCGCGGCTTTCGATTTTTTGTGTGTGTGTGTGTGTGTGTGTGTGTGTGTGTGTGTGTGTGTGTGTGTGTGTGTGTGTGTGTAAATGATTCTGGTATGTTTTTATTTGCGATGGCAGATGGTTTCGATTTAGTACAACAGTTTTGCTCGTTTTCGCTAATATGTATCCTAGTCTTAACTTACGCGAGATTCTCGTGCACAACACTATTGCCCTCTTGTTAGATGTGTACCTTAGCCCAAGCTACATCTGGTTGACTCTAGGACACAGGCAAATTGATTTCATATTTTCTATTGCATGTAGGTGTCTTAAATTGTTCAGGTATGTTTTGTCTATTAAGACAGAGGGTTTGAATTAGCTCAACTTAAAATTTTGATGCTCATGAGAATGCATCCCTGGATTTCAATGTGCGCGAGTGTCTCGCGAATACTGCAAGTGCCCTCTCTCTGTGAAACTGTTTGCCCCAGGGCTTCCACAACCCCCTCACGCTAGTTCACAGGCTAAGTACTGATATGCCGTGTTCGCATCGATCTACTCATAATTTTGCTGTACAAATGGAGGTGATATTTTAACTACTGACGACACCTTTGGCACGATTGTTTTTGTATATCCACTGCAGGATATGATTTTAGTGAGTGACAAAGTTTTTGTTCTTTTAATACTTCGGTAATTTTGCGGTTACTTAAAGCTGTTGGTGTTTTTTCTCCCTCACCTTGAAACCCATGCGGCCCACCGCACCCATAATTCCACCGGTCCCACCTTCCGCATGCCGGTCTTCTCTGAGTCTGCCCCTCCATTGACCGTCTCCTCGAAGAGGGAGTCCTGTTGTTCAGCCGCCGCTACAAAGTCGACCCATCCCATTCCCCTCACGATTCCGTTTGCTGCTAGAGGTGCCTCCTTTACAATGCACACCATACATCTGAGTGTGTGTAGTCCCGCGTCTGCCCTCACCGCAAACAGGCATATTACCTCCGGCAGTGTCCGAACCTCGAATCTGCCCCCCCCCCTCACATGCAACCCTTGTACCCTTCCTTACACCACCTACTCCCAGAAATGTAAGGCCCGGCCCCCTTCCATCTGTCTTGAACTCTATGTCCGCATCTCCCATTGATGATCACACCCCTCCTGGTAACACCCTCCGACCCCTTTCCACAGCAGAGGACATCATCTGATTCGTCATCATTGTCCTTCAAAATATCCACCCCATTCAGCGCCCCCATGCCCTCCAACATATCTCCCTAGCTGCCCATTCCATCTTTCACCTCAACACTTTCGCCAGTTACTCCCATAACTTAGACCACTTACCTTTCTCCCATCTTGACACCCTCATTTAAACCCCACCATGGTGTTACAGCACCGTATCTTTTTCAACAACATCCACTCCCTCGCCATTAACAAGAACCTCCTTATCCATACCCTTATGACCCACCACGTGGATGCCTTCCTCCTGAACAAAACGTTTCTCCAGCCCCAACATCCAGTACACGTGTCGCCTTACCTCTTTCAAACCTGTAATAATCCCCTCCCAATAGTGTGTGGTGGGATAGCCATTGGCCACACCCGCAGATCCTCATCCTCAGTCTCTACCTCCCCAGCCTTAACATTTCCTGCGCCACAATGTATGTTTGCCTTCTGCCCCCATTCCTTTTGACCCTGAAGCTCCCACCTCCATCTTCTCCACCCTGGCCCCACTTTATAATGTAGTCTTGTCCACCAACTTCTACCCCGACCTGTGGAAACCTCCCAGATCCTGATGTTCCTCAAAAATGACAAACTGCCATCCGCTATCTCCTCCTACCATCCCATCAGCCTTACCTCAGTATTCAGCAAGGTCCTGGAATCCATCCTCACCCTACACATCTACCAGCATCGCCTCTTTCCCACTACCCAATGTGGCTTTTGGCCGTCCTCTGCCGATGAAGTTCACCTTAACCTCACTAACCTTTCCGAGCAACTTAACTCCCATCGCTCCGCCATATTCCTCTCCCTCGACCTTGAACGTGCCTATGGCCATGTATAGCATTCTGGTCTCCACTTCAACAATCCCATCTTCACCGTTTCACTGTTTGGTGTAACCTCACCCCCACCCTGAAGTACCTTGGTGTCACCCTTGACCATCGCCTTTCCTGGACCCCCCCTTATCTCAGAACGATCCAAGCCAAGGCACATTCCCAACTCTGCCTCCTCAAACTACTTTCTGGCCGATCATGGGAACTGTGCGCTCCCTGCCGCCATTGGATAAGCAGCTGCCAGCAGCAAGTCGTATACTCTTGGCTCAAATATTTGTTACATAGTTTAATTCTTAATTTCTTTGCGTGTTTTTGGGTACTTGCATTGTATAATTCATAAATTTCGGGCGTGTTCTAGTATTTGAGAGTTTTAGCATTGCGTTTTAGTACCTGAATAGTGTAAAATCGCGTAGTCTTCTGCCACCGAGCAGTGTGCCAGCAGTGCGCAAGTAGCAGCATTACTGCATTTACTAGGCAATCTTATTTTAATAACCATTTAAATTTTGTGTCTCATTCTTTGTGCTCTCTGTGGATTAGTTCAGACGGTCTTTGCACAACAGTATGTAGCATGGATAGGAACTGCGACTGCTGTGTCCGGATTCAGGCTGAGTTGGCATCCCTTCGCTCCCAGCTTCAGTCAGTGTTGGCTTCAGTCACACAGCTTGAGGCTGTCGCCAATGGGCATAACTGTGGGGTCGGACGGGGGTTTGTTGAGGACAGCCGGCTTGTCCCACGCATCCCCAATCCGACTATGGCTGTGGCTGCCCGGGATACTGCCCACATTGAGGCTGACCCCTCACCTGTGGTAGAATGGGATGTCATCTTGAGGTGTGGGCAGGGAGGCGGAAGACATTCCTGAGGGCTGAATGGAAAGTCTTTCCAATTTGTCTGATGAACCAGTTTCAGGCTCTGTCACTGGCTGATACTGATCTTTGGCCAGACATGGCTGCTTGTCCTTTTCCAGAGGTTGCACCTCAGTCTGCAAGATCTGGGCAGTCGCAGAGGGTGGGCTTACTGGTAGTTGGGAGCTCCAACGTCAGGCGCGTAATGGGGCCCCTTAGGGATATGGCTGCAAGGGAGGGGAAGGAAACCAATGTGCACTCCGTGTGCATACTGGGGGGAGTCATTCCAGATGTGGAAAGGATCCTTCCGGATGCTATGAAGGGTACAGGGATCACCCATCTGCAGGTGGTCGCTCATGTCGGCACCAATGATGTGAGTCGCTATGGATCGCAGGAAATCGTCTCTGGCTTCCGGCGGCTATCTGATTTGGTTAAGACTGCAAGTCTCGCTAGCAGGATGAAAGCAGAGCTCACCATCTGCAGCATCGTCGACAGGACTGACTGCGGACCTTTGGTACAGAGCCGAGTGGAGGGTCTGAATCACAGGCCGAGATGGTTCTGCGACCGTGTGGGCTGCAGATTCCTTGACTTGCGCCATAGGGTGGTGGGGTTTCGGGTTCCGCTGGATAGGTCAGGAGTACACTACACATGGCAGGCGGCTACACAGGTAGCTTGGGTTGTGTGGCATGGACTGGGCGGTTTTTTAGATTACAAGGCCTCGGGAAAGTACAGAAAGGACAACAGCTTCAAAGGGTGCGCGTTAAAGTGCTGGGGCCAAATAGCAATCGGTATAGTTATTTGGAACTGTCGAAGCTGCGTTGGGAAAGTACCGGAACTTCAAGCGCTGATAGAAAGCACCGAAACTGAAATCGTTACAGGTACGGAAAACTGGCACAGACGGTGTTAGAAAGGATCGATTGCATGCAACCGGTGGTGGCGTGATTGTCGCTGTTAGTAGTAGTTTATCCTGTAGTGAAGTAGAGCTGGATAGTTCTTTTGAATTATTATGGGTGAAGGTTACATTCAACAACCGAGCTAGGTTAATTATTGGCTCCTTTTACCGACTTCCCGACTCAGCAGCATTAGTGGCAGAACAACTGAGAGAAAATCTGGAATACATTTCACATAAATTCTCACAGCATGTTATAGTCTTAGGTGGAGATTTCAGTTTACCAGATATAGACTGGGACACTCAGATGTTTAGGACGGGTGGTAGGGACAGAGCATCGAGTGACATACTGAGTGCACTATCCGAAAATTACCTCGAGCAATTAAACAGAGAACCGACTCGTGGAGATATCTTGGACCTACTGATAAACAGACCCGAACTCTTAGACTCTAAGCGCATAACAGGAAATCAGTGATCGTAAGGCCGTTGCAGCATCCCTGAACATGGAAGTACATAGGAATATAAGAAAAGGGAGGAAGGTTTACCTGTTTAGCAACAGTAATAGAAGGCAAATTTCAGACTACGTAACTGATCAAAACGAGAATTTCTTTTCCGACAACAAAGTTAGGAAACTACTGCGAAATCAAAGAGCTTCACTGCAAGATTAAACGCAGCCAAAACCTCTCAGAAAAACAGAAGCTAAAGATGTCAAAGTTAGCTTAAGGAGGGCTATGCGTTTAGCGTTCGGTGATTTCGAAAGTAAAACTCTGCACCGACTTTAATAAAATCCTAGGAAGTTCTGGTCTTACGTTAAGTCAGTAAGTGGCTAAATCCTCGCACGAACGAATAAATGGCTGATGTCGAAATAAGTGTCAAAGGAATACAAAAGCAACAGATATCACTCAACAGAGGGAAGTCCACTGGACTTGACGAGATACCAATTCGATTCTACAGAGTACGTTAAAGAACTTGCCCCCTTTTAACAGCCGTGTACCGGTAGTCTAGAGGAATGGAAGGTTCCAAAAGATTGGAAAAGACCTAAGGTAGTCCTAGTCTTCAAGAAGAGTCGTCGAGCAGATGCGCAAAACTAGAAGCCTATCTCTAACCTCTATCTGTTGTAGAATTTTGGAACATGTTTTTTGCTCGCGTTTCGTGTCATTTTTGGGAACTCAGAATCTACTCTGTAGGAATCAACATGGATTCCGGAAACAGCGATCGTGTGAGACCCAACTATTTGTTCATGAGACCCAGAAAATATTAGATACAGGCTCCCAGGTAGATACCATTTTCCTTGACTTCCTGAAGGCGTTCGAAACAGTTCCGCACTGTCGCTTGATAAAGTAAGAGCCTACGGAATATCAGATCAGCTGTGTGGCTGGAGAGAAGAGTTTTTAGCAAACAGGACGCAGCATGTTGTTCTCAATGGAGAAACTTCTACAGACAACGTAACCTCTGGCGTGCCATAGGGGAGATTGACGGGGCCATTGCTTTTCACAGTATATATAAATGACATAGTAGATACTGTCGGAAGTTCCATGCGGCTTTTCGCGGGTGATGCTGTATTATACAGAGAAATTGCAGCATTAGAAAATTGCAGCGACATGCTGAACGATCTGCAGCGGATAGGCAGTTGATGCAGGGAGTGGCAACTGATCGTTAACATAGGCAAATGTAATGTATTGCGAATACATAGAAAGAAGGATTCTTTACTGTATGATTACATGATTGTATGATAGCGGAACAAACAATGTAAAATATCTAGGAGTATGCGTGCGGAACAATTTGAAGTGGAATGATCATATAAAATTGTTGGTAAGGCGGGTGCGAGGTTGAGATTCATTGGGAGAGTCCTTAGAAAATGTAGTCCATCAACAAAGGAGGCGGCTTACAAAACACTCGTTCGACCTATACTTGAGTATTGCTCGTTAGTGCGGGATCCGTACCAGGTCAGGTTGACGGAGGAGGTAGAGGAGATCCAAAGAAGAGTGGCCCGTTTCGTCACAGGGTTATTCGGTAAGCGTGATAACATTACGGAGATGTTTAGCTAACTCAAGTGGCAGACTCTGCAAGAGAGGCGCTCCGCATAGCGGTGTAGCTTGCTGTTAAGGTTTGGAGAGGGTGCGTTTCTGTATGAGGTATCTAATATACTGCTTCCGTCTACTTATACCTCCCGAGGAGATCACGAATGTAAAATTAGAGAGATTTGAGCGCGCACGAAGGCTTTCCGGCAGTCGTTCTTCCCGCGAACCATACGCGATTAACAGGAAAGGGAGGTTACGACACTGGCACGTTAAGTGCCCTCCGCCACACACCGTTGGGAGGCATGCGGATTATAAATGTAAATGTAGATTCCAGACGCCCACCTGGACTGCTACCTGTAGGTGCAATGTCAACTAAGACTGTCAGAAGACCCACTATCTCCTGGTGATGGAATGTACTTAAGCACTCCCATGTTCCATTTGTGCCCACTAACAACGGCACACACATGCAGAATATTTCCTTAACAGGTTCTCATTACTATAATTGGCATAATATTAAAGATATAATGCAAAACCAGTACAGCAGCGTTCTGACAGTGTGTCCATGGTGTAACACTTCCCGTAACAGTCAGTGTACATATGTAATATTACAATTTCCAACATATTATAAAAGAAATGTTAAACTATCGTTCACTTTCCTGGTGATGTGAATACTCCAAGACGGACACAATGCAAACACTTGCCTGACTTACGGAGAATATCTTCAGGAATAATTACTACTATTATACGAAGAATGTGCTTTGGCTACAACCAGTTACGTGAAGCCGTCTAGTGAAGCTTACTTCCTAAACAACACACGGTGTGAACTGCATTGTCTTACGCGTGGAGCGGCTGTAACTATCATTTACTCGCCTACTCGCCAACAGACTACGGGTGTTTGTATATACTGTACTGAAATGTATAGAAGGGCAACTAGAAAACAGCAACTCATCAGATGCATAATTAACAGTACTGCTCAGTGGCAGTAAGAGGACCTCGAAGAAACTGTAAATAATGTTGAAAAGATAGATTTAAGACATACGTAAGGCATTGGAAATACTTTTGAAAATTTATTTTGTACAATATCAAATTTTTTGCCTAAAATTGAATTAAAAGGTTGAGATTTCCTTATCCATGGTCCAGTCACATTACTGCAACCACCGTCTATATTCGACAACGTGCAGTAACCGCTCCCTTACAGTTGGTTACAGCAGAATTGAATTTCAATGGTATGTGAAGTGTTTTTTTTTTTTTTTTTTTTGTGGTTTTAGGGCGCACAACTTCAATGGTCATTAGCGCCCTGACTACTCTAAAAATGCACCGCGAGCCACAAGTTGACAACAACAACTAAAAGGAAAAACACAATAAAAGACAGACTGACAGGCATAGGATTAAAAAACTTCATCAAATGTCCTTAGCAAGGTGTGTCAAATTGACAAAACAAAGAACACGAGCAGCTGCTCGTGGGTCATCCGCTAAAACGGCATCGAAAGTAATAGGCAGGTTAAGATCGAGGCGCAGTTGGTTAAGATCGGGACAGGACATTAAAATGTGTCTAACCGTCAGCAAGTGCCCACATGGGCAGAACGGCGCCGGCGCAGCCGTCAGCAGATGGCGATGGCTGAACCGGCAGTGTCCAATCCTTAACCTTGCTAAAACGACCTCCTCCCGCCGAGAAGGGCGTGAGGAGGACGTCCAAGCCACGGGAAGAGGTTTTAAGGCCCGAAGCTTGTTGTCGGTAAGTGCAGCCCAATCGGCATGCCACAGCGACACAACGCGCCGACAAATGACCCTGCTAAGATCGGACGAAGGGACAACAAGAAGCTGTCCGAGGCTGGAGGACCGCAGCCTTGGCCGCGGCATCTGCAGCTTCGTTCCCAGGGATACCGACATGGCCGGGAACCCACATAAAGCTAACCGGCGGACCGACGTCCACCAGCCGCTGAAGAGAGCGTTGGATCCGGTGTACGAAAGGGTGAACCGGGTACGGATCACTGAGGCTCTGGATGGCGCTCAGGGAATCTGAGCAGATGACATAAGCAGAATGTCGGTGGCGGCAGATGTAAAGAACAGCCTGGTAGAGGGCAAAGAGCTCAGCTGTGAAGACCGAATAATGGTCATGGAGCCGGTATTGGAAACTTTGTGCCCCGACTATAAAGGAACACCCAACCCCGTCATTGGTCTTAGAGCCATCTGTATAAATGAAAGTCATGGTGATGAACTTCGAACGAAGTTCCAAAAAACGGGAGTGGTAGACCGAACTGGGGGTGACCTCTTTTGGGAGCGAGCTGAGGTCAAGGTGAACGCGGACCTGAGCCTGGAGCCAAGGTGGCGTGTGGCTCTCGCCCACTCGAAAGGTTGCAGGGAGTGAAAAATGAAGGTGTTGAAGGAGGCGACGAAAGCGAACTCCAGGGGGTAGCAGGGCAGAGACATACAACCCGTATTGACGGTCGAGAGAGTCGTCAAAAAAGGAACGATAAGACGGATGGTTGGGCATTGACAGTAGCCGACAGGCATACCGACAAAGCAGTATATCGCGCCGGTAAGTGAGCGGCAATTCGCCAGCGTCAGCATGAAGACTCTCTACGGGACTGGTATAAAATGCTCCGATCGCAAGTCGTAAACCCCGATGTTGTATGGAGTTGAGGCGGCGTAAGATGGATGGCCGTGCAGAGGAGTATACAAAGCTCCCATAATCCAGCTTGGAGCGGACGATCGACCGATATAGACGAAGTAGGACGGTTCGATCCGCTCCCCACGACATACCACTGAGAACACGGAGGACATTTAAAGAACGGGTACAACGGGCGGCCAAATATGACACATGTGGAGACCAGCTAAGTTTCCTGTCAAAGGTAAGGCCTAAAAATTTGGTTGTCTCCACGATTGGGAGAGCAACGGGACCAAGTCGTAAGGACGGTGGGAGAAACTCTTTGTAGCGCCAGAAGTTAATACAGACCGTCTTCTCGGCAGAAAAACGGAAGCCATTGGCGACACTCCAGGAGTAAAGACGGTCAAGAGAACGCTGAAGACAGCGCTCCAGGACACGTGTACGCTGCGCGCTGCAATAGATGGTAAAATCGTCCACAAAAAGGGAGCCTGATACATCAGCTGGGAGGCAATCCATTATTGGATTGATCGCGATGGCGAACAGAGCGACGCTCAAAACTGAGCCCTGTGGCACCCCATTCTCCTGGCGAAAGGTGTCGGACAGGACAGAACCCACACGTACCCTGAACTGTCGATCCATTAAAAAGGAACGAATAAAAAGAGGGAGGCGACCGCGAAGGCCCCATGTATGCATGGTGCGGAGAATGCCCGCCCTCCAACAGGTGTCGTAAGCCTTCTCCAAATCAAAGAACACAGCCGCGGTCGGGCGCTTCCGCAAGAAGTTATTTATAATGAAGGTCGACAAGGTAACCAGATGGTCAACAGCAGAGCGGCGCCTACGAAATCCACATTGTACATTTGTAAGTAGGCGTCGAGACTCAAGCAGCCAAACCAATCGAGAGTTAACCATTCGCTCCATCACTTTACAGACACAGCTGGTAAGTGAGATAGGTCGATAACTGGAAGGCAAGTGCTTGTCCTTCCCCGGCTTAGGAATCGGGACAACGATAGACTCGCGCCAGCATGCGGGAACATGTCCCTCAATCCAGATGCGATTGTATGTACGAAGAAGAAAACCTTTACCCGCAGGAGAAAGGTTCTTCAGCATCTGAATATGAATAGAATCAGGCCCTGGAGCGGAGGACCGTGATCGGCCAAGTGCGGTTTCGAGTTCCCGCATGGTGAATGGGGCATTATAACTTTCACAATTCGAGGAGCAAAAGTCAGGTGGCCTAGCCTCCTCTGCCTGTTTGCGGGGGAGGAAGGCAGGGTGGTAATGAGCGGAGCTCGAAACCTCGGCGAAAAAGCGGCCGAAGGCATTGGAGACAGCCTCAGGGGCCACAAGGACTTCATTCGCGACCTTCAAGCCAGAAACTGGGGAGTGGACCTTAGTGCCAGATAGCCGGCGCAGGCTACTCCAGACAACAGAAGAAGGAGTAAAACTGTTGAAGGTGCTTGTGAAAGCAGCCCAGCTGGCTTTCTTGCTTTCGTTAATAATACGACGACACTGAGCACGTAATCGTTTATAATTAATACAATTCGCCACTGTAGGGTGGCGTTTAAAGGTGCGTAAAGCACGTCGACGAGCACGTAAAGCGTCTCTACATGCTGCAGTCCACCAGGGGACCGGTACACGACGTGGAGAAGAAGTAGGGTGAGGGATGGAATATTCAGCAGCAGCGAGAATGACTTCCGTGAGGTGTGCGACCTGACGATCGCAGCTTGTGAAGGTTTGATCCTGAAAGGTCGCCCTGGAAGAAAAGAGCCCCCAGTCTGCCTTGGAGATGGTCCAACTAGAGGAGCACGGAGAGGGAGTATGCTGCAGGAGATGGATAACACACGGGAAGTGGTCGCTCGAATATGTATCAGCAAGTGCATACCACTCAAACCGGCGTGCAAGTTGGGGAGTACATATAGAGAGGTCTAAATGGGAATAGGTATGAGATGTGTCCGAAAGAAAAGTAGGGGCGCCAGTATTAAGGCAGACAAGATTGAGCTGGTTGAAAAGGTCTGCTAACAAGGAGCCCCTCGGGCAGGAGGCTGGAGAACCCCAAAGGGGATGGTGGGCATTGAAGTCTCCAGTTAACAAAAACGGTGCAGGTAGCTGAGCAATAAGTTGCATCATGTCTGCCCTGGTAACGGCAGATGACGATGGAGTGTAAACGGTACAAAAGGAAAACGTAAAAGTGGGGAGAGTAATGCGGATGGCAACTGCCTGCAGGCCGGTGTGCAACGTGATGGGATCGTAGTAAATATCATCCCGGACCAGCAACATAACCCCTCCATGAGCTGGGATACCTACCATAGGGGGTAGGTCAAAACGCACAGAGGTGTAGTGTGCCAAGGCAATGTGATCGCATGGGCGTAGCTTCGTTTCCTGGAGGGCTACGACGAGCGGACGATGCAAGCGGAGCAGCAACTTCAAGTCCTCTCGGTTGGAGCGAATGCTGCGAATATTCCAGTGAATAAGTGCCATCGTAAGAAAAGGAAGATGAGAGAAGGGGTCACCTCGAAGGCCGCTTAGGGCCTGGCTTCGAGCGAGCACTGCCGCCGCTATCAGTAGGCGGACAGTCATCGTCCATGGGGTCTATAGGGTCATCGGCCATCTCGGGAGGATGGCCGGGAGGGGGAGCTTCCTCCGCCGGTGAACGGCCAGATGTACGGCTACCGGCGGTGCGGCCAGGCGAAACGGATGACGGCCTGGGGCGGCAACCGCTGGGTGGCGCAGGAGAAGAGATGCGCCGTGGCGGGGAAGGAGAACTGTGCTTCCTATGCGCCTTTTTGGAAGGACGTTTGGTGGAAGTATCGGTCGAAGGCTGGGAGGTCGAGGGACGGAGGAAGTCTGCACGGGATGGTTCCTTCTTGAAGGACCGTGCATCTGACTTCGGTGTCTTCGACTTAGCAGAAGCTGAGGAAGTGGCTGGTGTCTGTGGTGTGATGGGAGGAAGAGGAGACGTCGACCGCGCGATCTTAGCACTGGCCGAACGGACGACCGTGGTGCTGAAGGTCAGATCGCATGTCTGGGTTGCGACCTCCCGGGTAGTCCGAGGAGAGGCGAGGACAGTACTATATTTCCCCGCTGGGAGCAGCGTGGGCTTCCTACTAGCCAATAGCTTGCGAGCAGCCGAGGTTGACACTTTCTCTTTGACACGAATTTCTTGGATGCAACGTTCGTCCTTATAGACAGGACAGTCGCGGGAGGATGCGGCATGGTCACCCTGACAGTTCACACAATGAGGAGACGGAGGTGGACAGTCACCCTCATGGGCATCCCTGCCACAAGTGACACATTTAGCCGCATTGGAACAAGACTGTCGAGTGTGATTGAAACGCTGACACTGGTAGCAGCGCGTAGGTGTCGGGACATAGGGGCGAACAGAAATAACCTCGTAGCCCGCCTTGATGCGCGATGGCAGCTTAACACTATCGAAGGTCAAGAAGAGTGTCCGGGTCGGTACAAGGTCATTGTTGACCTTTTTCATGACCCGATGGACAGCCGTCACGCCCTGCTCAGCGAGGAAAGATTGAAGCTCCTCGTCAGTCAATCCGTCGAGGGAGCTAGTATACACTACACCACGAGACGAATTCAAAGTTCGGTGGGCCTCCACCCGAACAGGGAACGTGTACAGGAGGGTGGCCCGAAGCAGTTTTTGTGCCTGAAAGGCATTCTCAGTTTCTAGTAATAAGGTGCCGTTACGCAACCTGGTACAAGATTTGACAGATCCGGCTATGGCATCAACGCCCTTCTGAATAACAAAAGGGTTGACAGAGGAAAAATCCTTTCCGTCCTCAGTGCGAGAAACTACGAGGAACTGTGGGGCAGGCGGTAGTACTTTTGTCACTGTTGGCTGGTCACGTTTCCGTTTTTGGGTCGAAGTCGAAAGCGATGGAGTAGAATCCATTGCGGAGGAATCCCCCATGATTGCCAGCGTCTCCGATGGCGCGCTCCTTCCTTGTGGGGACCCTCTCAGAGGGCACTCCCGCCTTAGGTGAATGTTTACACCTCAGGTCACACCTCCCGAGAAACAGACGGAGGGACCAATCGGCATGGTCAGAAGGTATCAGCTCAGGCAATCACCCCTCCCCGGGCCTGGCCTTTACCAGGGGGTACGCGCGTGCCTTACATGTCTACCCAGGGCGGGGACTTACGCGTTACCCCGTCACCGGCTACGCGTGCGAACGCGTGGGTCGGCCTTCAGACACGCACAGGGAGGAAGGAAGAAGAGGAAAAAGAAGAGAGAGAGGGAGAAAGAGGACAGACTGTCTCAAACGCCGAGGCGGAGACCAGAGAAGGCAAGGAGAAGAAGGCAATGAGAAGGCAAGGAGAAAAAGGCAATGAGAAGGCAAGGAGAAAAAGGCAATGAGAAGGCAAGGAGAAAAAGGCAATGAGAAGGCAAGGAGAAAAAGGCAATGAGAAGGCAAGGAGAAAAAGGCAATGAGAAGGCAAGGAGAAAAAGGCAATGAGAAGGCAAGGAGAAAAAGGCAATGAGAAGGCAAGGAGAAAAAGGCAATGAGAAGGCAAGGAGAAAAAGGCAATGAGAAGGCAAGGAGAAAAAGGCAATGAGAAGGCAAGGAGAAAAAGGCAATGAGAAGGCAAGGAGAAAAAGGCAATGAGAAGGCAAGGAGAAAAAGGCAATGAGAAGGCAAGGAGAAAAAGGCAATGAGAAGGCAAGGAGAAAAAGGCAATGAGAAGGCAAGGAGAAAAAGGCAATGAGAAGGCAAGGAGAAAAAGGCAATGAGAAAAAGGCAAGGAGAAAAAGGCAATGAGAAAAAGGCAAGGAGAAAAAGGCAATGAGAAAAAGGCAATGAGAAGGCAATGAGAAAAAGGCAATGAGAAGGCAAGGAGAAAAAGGCAATGAGAAGGCAAGGAGAAAAAGGCAATGAGAAGGCAAGGAGAAAAAGGCAATGAGAAGGCAAGGAGAAAAAGGCAATGAGAAGGCAAGGAGAAAAAGGCAATGAGAAGGCAAGGAGAAAAAGGCAATGAGAAGGCAAGGAGAAGTCAAGGGAAAGAGTAAGGAAGACAGTGAGGTGGAGAAGAGCAAAGAAAGGGACCAACAAAAGGAAGGAAGAAACGAGAAGTTTAAAACCAAAAAGACCACGATTATAGGTCGTGAAGATCGTCCGTCTCCGGACGCAGGCGCTAACTACCCCCGTGAGGGGGATGGACTCCTTTTAGTCGCCTCTTACGACAGGCAGGAATACCTCGGGCCTATTCTAATCCCCGGACCCGCAGGGGGGTATGTGAAGTGTGAAGGGGGGGGGGCGGCGGCAGTAGGGAGACGTGTAAAACGGCTATCGTCGTCGTAATGCGGAAACTGTGCGATTTATCTGACATCAGAAAAGGCACCATCACTGGCTTTCACACCAAGCATGTAAGCATTTGCGGAAAGCGAAAATTTAACTGTTGGCGTAGGTGTTTAAGTGTACCACACATGGCAAAATGGCCATAGCCAAAACCAGCCCTGGAGCAACTGTGGTTCACCATGAGCAGTACATGAGAGTGGTGAACGACGGGTGCAGGAATGAGTACAGGCGGAAAGACGTAACCTTTGAGCGACTTATCCCCCTAGTGGTAACGAAGTGTGTCCTGAACGATCGTTCAGCGAACGGGCCTCCGCAATGGGCACCTAGTACATGCATCCATGGTGACTGCTCTTCATTGGCGACGAAAGCTCGAATTTGCACCCCAGTACCCCAAGTGGACGTCCACTGAGTAGCGACAGACGGATGACAGATGGCCGTAGGCCTCTACGGTGTGAAACGTCTGAAAGCAAACATCTAGCAACCGTTGGAAGGGTCCAGGGCAGAGGAAGGAGCGCTGCGGTCTGGAGAACTTTTTCGTGGCATTCGCTAGGTAATGTTATTCTGGAAGGCACAATGCGTCAACAGAAGCATCCAACTACCCACATTGTCCAATCCTACACGCAGTTTGTTTTTCCTCGGCACCATGGCTTCTAGAAGTGTGACAATGCAGCGTGTCTAACAGCTCACAGCGTATGTGCGTTATTTGAAGAGCACCAGGATGAGTTTACTATACTCCCCTGGCCAGCAAACATTCCGGATTTACAGTGGACGATATGTGGAACGACCTCAATTGAGTTGTACGCGCAGTGGACTCTCAACCGAGAAAAACTAGCACACCTGGCCACAGCACTGTAGTCGCGACTCTGTATCCCTGTTGGTATCTTTCAGAACCTCAGTGACACTTCCTGCACGCTGCACAGCGGTTCGCGCTGCGAAAAGTGGGTATTCCGGTTTTTGACAGGTTATCACAATGTGACGGGACAGTGGAATATCAGTATTGTGTGCGTTATGTGTCACGTTCAATGACCTGACACTATCGAAAACTGTACACGTATTGCGTGAGCATTGACATTCTCACTTTGCCACACTGACGTCTCCTGAAATATCTACCATTCACCGGATAAACTCTGCAAGTAAGTGTATCGACGCACATTTTAGTACATCCTTTCGGTACGAAAATTATCTTTCCATGATTTGTATGTTGATGACTTAAGAAACTGCACGAGAAAATCTTGTTTTAAATGGAAGCTGGAACGGACAGTATTCGGGATATACGCTGTGAAAACTAGATGTGTTCAACACGCCTCGAATGACCAAGGATACATACATCTCACTAAATCTACGAGGTTAACTGAAAAAGTAAATATAATTTCTTGAAAGTGTTATTAGGAAAAAAAAAACATTGCAAATGTCATTCTTCTGCATTATCTCCCTGAACTTTTAAGCACTTTGTCCACCTCCTGGTAATCTTCCTACTTCTGTCCTGGAAGCAGCTTTGTGGTGTAGTGCACATCCGCTTTCGCCGCAACCTCGAAAGCCTCATCATGCAACGAAAGCTGGACTCACGCAGAACATGAAGGGTGAAAATCACTGAGAGGTCATGGCTGTCGATGGCTGCTCCAGCAGCTCAAATCCAAGACTTACTGCGATCGATTTTTCTCTCAGATGTACGAGAGTGACAATTCAAGCAAATGCACGTCTTTGGAAAGGTTCCCCTCGTCATTTGGACTTTGCGTTTCAGAGATGTGCAACAGAGCTGCCGACCAAAGGAAATGCGACAGCTCCCTGCGTAGCTGCCAGAGGACACCTGTTTCGTGAACAAGCTAGAACCGCCTAAGCTGCAGGCGTGTCGCGAATAACCGAACGCCGTTAATGCTTCACAGTTCCAGCGACCAAGATTTTCAACTCACCGCTCCTGCAACTGCGGTTGCAATCACCACAGCAGGACCCCTTATCCATCCTTTGGTATGATATTTCTGTGTCAGGTGCCCACTCAATTTATCACCCACCGCACTGTAGACCTCTGCAACGTACACTTTCTTGCGCTGCGCATTGCACGTCACTCAGGTAGTAAAGACTCCCACTAACGTAGGCACACTAATTGCTCATTCAGACAGAAGCAACCTTGTTGCGTACAGCAATAAAGCACCCTCATGCTGGGTAGATGACAGTGCGGCCCAGGAGATCCCATACCATCCAATGACTGGCCTCATGAGGTAATGGAGAATAAAGTGCTTGCTGTTACCATTAGTATTTCTCTCTCATCCATCAGGAGGTAACTGACCAGCTGGAGGGGGGGGGGGGGGGCGCTCACTACCCCGACCCCTCCCAAAAGGTCAGGTGACGTGGCTGGGCCCAGACAGATCGGACAATTATTGCGTAACAGATGGGGGGCGGAGAAAAAAAAAACTACAACAGGGACACCAGACACCACCAGCATGAACAGAAGGTATGCCATCAATAACACCACTGCCACCTCCAGAACTGAAGTTTCTGGTGCGAGAGACTGCAGCGGGAAACGAAATCAGGTAGGCAGACCTTTGCAGCTGCTTTGAGACGTGGATAACCATACATGCTAAGAAACAGACCCACTGACAAGGCAACGCCAAGTGCTTCTACGAACACCAACAGCACCAGTTCCGAGCACCAACAACGCAAGGGACTACATAAACAGCCCTGCAACAGCTTTTCAACCTACCACCACACCAGCAGCCATGCAGACCACCAGCTGCTTTCCAACCAGTCTTAACACCAAACTACGGTAGCCTCAGTGATTTAACAAATATTCGTAACATATCACTCTCCACACATCCGCACTCCCCACCCCCACATGCCACACAAAATTCTTTGGGGACCACACCTTACTGTACACAGCCAACTAAACAGAACATGCAAACCATCTCAGCTTCTGAAAGCTTAGGAGTTAGAGTAGCATGCGTAAACGATCCTGTATTAAACAATTGTCTCAGGGAAGCAGTTGACATAATCCCGATCAACAACTTACAAGCTAAATTCACCACTCTCGGCTGGAATTGATTTAGTGTGAGCCGAATAATGGGATTAAGAGCGCACAGACCACAGCCAAACCACATGATTGGACTAGCCAACAATGCCTACTCTTCTAGCTTTTTAAGGTAATTAAAGTTAACTCTACTGCTTCACATGGATGTAGTAGTTTACACAGTGTTCAAAGTCCAACAAAGCCACTGTCATCTATTTGGCTCGGCATGCTTGAGCGCAAATCTTCTGGCAACCACACTGCACAGGAGTGTAAACGCTGACAAACACTTGAGTGCAGCAACTGTGGTGGTGGTGATTGTGGTGGTGCCCATGTAGCGAACTACAGGCGGTGCCCTGCATACAAAGGAGCTGTGAGGCATGAAACTGCTGAAGACATACAAGCTATCACAAGCGCAATTAAAAAAAAATCGCTTCCCAGTCCCTCACCCTGTGTGCAGCAAGGAGGAAAGGAGGAAGGACGAAGGGCACTCAGAGCTCGTCAAACCGCACTCTAGCACTAACGAACAAAAAAATGAACACCGCCATACCACAACAAATATACCAACAATGGAAAAGCTTAACAGAGAGACATTGAAACATTTATGCACACTGAACCCCCACTCCTCACAGAAGCATGGGTGACACACGAGAAAACACACTGCCAGTCCATTCATAATGGCCACTCGCCAACATAACCCACGTGCACTCGCCAACATAACCCACGTTTTAACAATCTGAGGCGTAGTGGGGTTACTATTCCCCATGCACACATGGGTTAAGATTCTCCCGAGAGTCTTAAATTTTGTCATTTCATAAGACATGTCGCTCATGTCGGCTGCACACGGACATCAAGTGGCTGTCATATGAATTGCAATCGCCGTACTACCTACTCTCTTCCCTTGATAATACACCAGAACTGCCCAAGACAAAAACCATAGTTGTAACACGGATTACACTCCGGAATGTCTACAGGATAGCCAATAAATTGACGGCTTTGCACGTTCATGGAGCAGAAAGGAATTCGAATGACTTTCGTGAATGAAACAACACCAATTGCACAAACGATACACAATCCAAGCTATTGAATCTACCGTATCGACAGACCGAATGGCGCGATTGCCTGTGGAACAGTCGTCATCATATACCAAGACACGAACATCGAGCTCCGTGAGCTCGGAAGGTTAGAGGCCACGGACCATCAGGGTGAAGATCAGCGGAGGCAGCACCACTCCAGTATCTGTACACAATCGACCTGGCGACATGGCAGGACAGGACGCGATACCAGCGCAGCACCGAGAGCCATAGCCGCCGGAGATTTTAACGCTTCAGGCTAAATGTTCAGCTCGTGAAAGTAACTGATCCTATAACAAGTTTCAATTAAGGTAATATTACATTAATAAGTTATTTGGAGCCTATTTTATATTATGTATTAAAGATTCCACTTGATTCAACGTGAGGAGGAAAAAAAGGGCGGTTCCTGTGTGCTTCACACGTCGGTTTTCATAAAAATTTAAGACGTTGGCGTAAAAATTAGGTTAGAACTTAGGTTTTTCACTACACTTTAATATTGCCGATCTACTCGGGGAATTTAAGGTTTAGTTCTCTTATTTCTTTTCAAAACGCGTGAAGTCCATATTGCGCAGACGCCATCTTAGGCCTCATTTTTCAGGTATACAAGTTGGAATCTTAAAATTCATTTTGGGTGCATTTTGTTACTACACTAATAGCATACACATATCAGTGTTCCACATAAGCTAAGCGATACTTGTGATCTGTAGTTAATAGAATATTGCTGTTCTCTAGAGAAGTTTTTATGCGAACATTTTTATCTTTTGGATAGGGTGGATAGCATTGTGCTGCTGTTTGCTGATCACGCTGTAGTGTACGGGAAGGTGTCGTCGTTGAGTGACTGTAGGAGGATACAAGATGACTTGGACAGGATGTGTGATTAGTGTAAGGAATGGCAGCTAACTCTAAATATAGAAAAATGAAAATTAATGCAGATTAATAGGATAAAGAATCATGTAATGTTTGAATACTCCGTTAGTAGTGTAGCGCTTGACACAGTCACGTCAATTAAATATTTGGGTGCAACAATGCAGAGCGATATGAAGTGGGACAAGCATGTAATGGCAGTTGTGGGGAAGGTGGACTGCCGTCTTCGGTTCATTGGTAGAATTTTGGGAAGATGCTGTTCATATGTAAAAGAGACTGCTCACAGACGGCGACCGACAGCGCCGAACATCATTCAGCCGAAGGCAGAAGATCCTGATCCATAGGTTGTTCGAGAGCAGCTCCAGCCACCAGCGATCTGCCGGTTGATCGGCCGCCAGCAGTGCGCCTCGGAGACAAGACGGCCGAGGGCGGTTACTGCCAGGTGGTGCTGTAGATGAGACACGCCGTGGTGGAGAAGGAGAGGCACTGGGTTTCTTATTAGCCTACTTGGAAACAGGACGTTGAGATGGAGGAAACGATGGTTGTGAAGTTTGGGTACGTAAGAAGTCTTCACATGTAGGCTCTTTTTTGGAAGTCCGGGTGTCTGATTTTGGGGCTCGAGATTTAGCAGAATCCGATGAAGGGTGAGCCATAGAGTGAGCAGGTGAGAGCGGGGAGGTTGAACGGGCGATCTTTGCGCTGGCCGATCTGACGACCGTGGCACTAAAGGAGAGATCACAAGTCTGCATGGCTGCCGAGGAGAGCCCAGGACAAAGCTGTATGTACCTGTGTGAGGCACAGTGGGCTTTCGACTGGCGAATAACTTTCGAGCAGCAAAGGTAGACACCTTTTCCTTCACTCTGATTTCTTGAATGAGCTGTTCGTCTTTAAAAATGGGGCACTCTAGAGGAAGCAGCGTGGTCACCCATACAGTTGATGCGACGAGAGGATGGAGGTGGACAAGCTCCCTTCTGGGCGTCCTTGCCACACGTAACGCATTTGGCCGGATTGGAACAGGACTGGCTGGTATGACTGAACGGCTGAGACCGATAGCAATGCCTTGGGTTTGGGATGCAAGGGCGAACCGAAATTCTCGTAGCCCGCTTTATGTTCGACGGAAATTTAACTCTGTCAAATGTCAAGAAGACAGTACAGGTTGGAACGATGTTCTGTTCAACCCTTTTCATTTCTATGAACAGCCGTTACGCACTGGTCAGACGTAGTTTTGAATATCCTCGTCGGACAATCCGTCGGAGCGTGTATAAACGAGCCCACGTGATGAATTTAAAGTGTGGTACACTTCCACCCGGACAGGGAAGGTGTGTAGCAGCGAAGTACGCAGCAATTTTTGTGCCTGGAGGGCACCGACTGTTTCTAGCAACAAGATGCCATTTCGTAGTCGGGAACAAGACTTTACGGGACGTACAATTGCGTCGACACCTTTCTGAATAATGAAATGGTTGACTGTGGAGAAGTCTTTACCTTCGTCCGACCTAGAAACGACAAGGAACTGTGGCAACGATAGAAGAACTGTCCGTAGTTAAGACTCACTGAACTTACGCTTTTGAGCAGACATAGTAGATGAGGAAACCATTGCTGAAGTATCCCCATTATTACTGGCTTCTCCGATGGTGCGATCCTTGTGTGGGGGCCCTCTCTGAGGGCACTCCGCCTTAGATGATTGTTCACACCTCAGGTCACACCTCCCGAGAAACGGATGGAGGGACCAATCGGCACTTTCGGAAGTTATCAGCTCGGGTAATCACCCCTCCCTGGGCCTGGCCGTTACCAGGGGGTACGTACGTGTCGTACCTGTCTACCTGGGGCAGGAAATTGCACGTTACCCTATCACTGGCTATGTGTGGGAATATGTGGGTCGGCCTTCAGACACCCACAGGGAGGAAAAAAGATAAAGGGAGGAGGAAAGGAAGGAAGAGAGTTCTAAAACGCCACAGCGGAGAAAATGGAAAGGGAAGACTTAAGGAAAAAAGGACAAAGGAAGGACAAAGACTTGCCAGCAGAGAAAGTGAAGAAGAGACTTTTCAGTTTCGAGCGTCTGTCTCTGGACATAGGCACTAAACACACTCCCAGAGTGGGAGAAAGGGAAGGGAAGAGGCGGACGCGAGGGGGGGGGGGAGGGAGATGGGGATGGGTAAGGATGTGGAAGAGGAAGGTATGCAGCCCAGAAAGGAAGCAGGGCCACATTAGCTTGGGGTCCCACGCTCTCTATACACGTATCCACTGAAGAGTTTTGGCCCCCTGCGGGGGGGGGGGGGGCAAGTTTGATACCCCATTCTTAATAGGGTGAGACAATACTGCACTTTTGACTGAGAAAGCACATACGTCGGCTTTTTATGTAGGAGGATGTCAAGCTGTAATCATTCATGATGCGCAACCACACACGTGTTCTGTGTGCGAGCGAGAGGGACAAACTGTTTCCATCGAGCAATAACTGGTACAGCTACCATGGTATGACTAGCCTGATGCTACATATGACGGCCCTACCAGTGACTTACGCGCAACAATGTGCGGGAAACAAAGGAGTGACAGTGGCAGCAACCAATGGAGACCATGGACCTCAGTGGGGGCACTGGACCCACCTTGCGAGCTATGGCCACAGATCGTGCTCCTGGGCCGTTTGCGACGGCGGGCGACGCCTCGTCGGCGGATGTGGCAGCACTGCCAATTGGCGGTGGAAGCTACAACCAACCTGGTTAATGACGCGAAAGCTGGAGATAGATTATCTGGATGTCCCATCTGGCAGGATGAGTAGGTACACAGATGACAGTTCCCCCCACAATGTTTTCAGACTGGTCTGCATGCATGGGTTGGAAACATGCTGGGAGACTGATGATGATTTGGGCTGAGGGGGCTCTGTACATCATGGTAATCAGCGGTTGACGAAAAGTGAGCATGCAAGTCTCGGATGGGGACAAAGGCTGTCGCCACATGCAGAGCAGTCTAATGTATTAACGTCTGCCGCCCTTCCCCATCAATTTAAGGATGAGGCCTGACAGTTCACAAAATTTCATCACCCATGGAACACTGGCATCAGTATTTGAGGATGGTGGGCAGATCTCCAGCCAAGACTGAGGGCTGCCCTACTATCAGTATATAGTACTGACAGTCACAATATGCTGAACTGAAAGTGGCACATCACAAACTCCACATAGTGGTCTATAATCCCACCATAAGAGGAAGTTATATTTTAAGGGGCTATGCCCAATGCCCAATCTGACAAGCAAACCACCTTCCAGTGGTGAAGCTGACAAAGTGCACCAAGCCTTGGTGGCTGATTTGAGCAACTGCAGTTCGTTTTCTGTCACCTGCAACCATTCAGTCTCCCAGTGATGCATGATGCATCTGTCAAAATGAGATGATGGCGTGCAATGGGATGGGACGTTGATGGACAGCACTATTCCAACATGCTTCCTTGGGTGCTTTACCTGGCCATATCGTTGCCCTGTATCCCAATGTGGCCAGGTACCCAGAAAGATGACCTATCCAGTGTTGGAGTCACTGCAAGGAGTAAAGGATGAGCTGAATCAGCAGGTCTAGTGTATACTTTTGGTGAAGTGCTCGCAGTGTACTAAGAGAATCTGAACTGACAAGAAACCTTGAACTGTGATGTCTGTGAACCCTCTAGTGCCATCAGAACGCCATATATTTCCGCATCAGAATTTGTAAATCGTTGTGGAAGATGTACTTTAGAAACTCTGTCAGGGAAAACGCTGGGAGATTGGGCAACGGTAATGGAACAGCAGGGTGGAGAAACTATCGAAGAGGCGTCTGTGGTCCCTGCCGGCAACAGACCGCAGGGCACAATTGAGGTACTTGCGTGTGGGGTGGGCTGACCAAGGGAATCCGCAAGGGAATGCCGACCAGCTACTAATCGACACCACCCTCTGGTGACATCCTACGCCCACTGATTGCCGTACAACAGGCATATCAGACTGGGACCATCATCTAAGTGGTGAACAGACCGAGCTTAGGATTAGAATGCTGAAGGACTTGTTACATGCAGCGGCTGTGGATATTTCATTCGGGAAGGAAGTTGCGTTTAACGTCTACGTATGAATTTTATGCTTACAATGTGTACGATTTTAGAGGTTTTTGGACGATGATTTTCACTCAGTACGGGTGGAGCAAGTGATTTACTTCCGTTCACCACAAGGAATAGCTGTCAGTATCAAGGGATAAGGCCCATGGCTCCATGTGAAGACAGCGGAGGGTAGACTTCTACACAGTAGGGCTAATGTTACTGTTCGGCGGACAATGTGACTATTGTGTGGTGGGATTCGACTTCAGTTGCCTCGTCGCCACGAAGGACAAAGTGCAGACTTACGTTCCGTGCGAGGAAATGCCAACTTTGATCACTGAGACGGTACTTTTCGACACGTGGGAACTGCGCCATGGTGACAAGCTGTGAGACACGGACTTTGTAGGATACTCGGCGAGTAGCCTCGACAGTGTGTACGTCAGGTGCCCCAACGACCGGCGATGCTGCACGCTGTAATCTGGCTCACGGCGTTCATACACTACATGACATTCATCCGCACGGTATCCCTCATGCGGCGGGCGATATGGCGGAGTAGGGGTACAGTGGAAAATTAAATGAAATGTCGTGTGGCTAGGGCCTGCCGTCGGGTAGACCGTTCGCCTGGTGAAGGTCTTTCGAGTTGACGGCACTTCGGCTACCTGCGCGTCAATGGGGATGAAATAATGATGATTAGGACAACACCCAGTCCCTGACCGGAGAAAATCTCCGACACAGCCGGGAATCGAACCCGGGACCTTAGGATTGACATTGTCACGCTGACCACTCAGCTACCGGGGCCGGACGGGGTACAGTGGAAGTTTGGCGTATCACTACTGTGTGTTGACTTATCTAAATGGGGTACAGACGACGTATACTTGTGGGCGTCGCCTGCTAACGTACCAATCGGTATTACGGCGGTGGATCCGACGTGTGGAGGCATCGTTTCGACCAGCTTCAATGCGTTAGACGAGGAAGTCGCGTTGCCATTACTGTATGGTTAACGTATTTTACGACTTAGTGAGTAGTTGGTGCAACCTTATCACGGTAACGTGAGGCATGTACCAGCTCATGTTTACGACATTAACTCTGGTGCATCTCCAACTTTTATGAAAGGTAGGACATGGTACAGAAGGTAGCTGCGTCACTGTATACCCTGCCCTAAGACTCTCACATGCAGTGACCACTCTTAACACGCACGATAGCGACGAGACTGAACTACGTATGACGCGTGTGAGTGTGGATCCAATACGGAAATCCAATACGGATAACTCACGCTACTACCAGGTGATGGCAGTCTCAGACTCGTGAATGTGTATGACAAGGCGTGGGTGTTACACGTCTACATGACGTTCCGCCTGTGGAGCGGGCAATATAAGTCTTACAGGACTATGGCTGGAACATTGTCAGCCATATCGATGGTGCCCGGCGATGTGTCACTACCAAAGTGTGTACCAGGAGCTGAACTATGTTAGGGTGGACTTTCCAACACGTAAACAGACACCGCGCGATGTGTACCACATCGTGCAGCGACGCGGTCCATGGAGTCACGGAAAGAAAATATCTGGATACAGATTGGAGGCGGAAGTCTCACATGTTAAAGCAGTTACCTGTCAGCAACAGTCCGGACGTTGTATATGATGGTTAAACAAAAATTCGCCACGAACGAACATCGCCATACAATCCATTCAGTGGGTTCACCGTTATGTCTCAGCTGCATGATGGTCGGCACTGATAGAAACCATTTAGTCTGTGGTGGCGTGGCAGAGATGTGTGATATGACATGGCAGGCATTTGCTTTCCAGTTACGAACCCACCCCCATGAAATATTGCTCATTGCTATTCTGATCTGTGCTTTTTCGAAACAGGCGTAACGTCCCCTTCCGATGTCTTTCCCATTTCCTGTCAGGAAATATTTACTGTAAAATGGTGGTTAAAGCTACCATTGAAGTAAAGCAGAGCATCCGGGTTCGAGTCCCTGTGCACAGATTTTCAGCCTTCACCATTGATTTATTCCAATACCTACAGGTTGATGTCCTGATTCTACGTCATACGATGGGGCCTCAAGTAATTAACGCAGTGCGACGTCCCTACGTGACCTTACTGGGAGGGCCTTCGTGCCGGCGTGGTACCATTCAATTTAGTAGAAGTCGGAGTACAAGTCTTGCTACATTGATATCATCCACCGTCAGCTCCCCTCGGAGAGAATCCTTAATTGGGACAAACAGAAGTACGAAAGTGCGAGATTCTGACTATAGGATGGATGAAGAACAGTCCAATGAAGTTTTGTGACTCGCTCTTTGGGGGGGGGGTATTGAAGTGAGGCCTCACGTCGTCATGGAGAAGTTACTTCGAGTCTTTGTGGCTACGAACACGTTTAACTATCCGCACGTTCCAGCACTGCAGGAGTCACGTCTGTGTGCGGCCGGTTGACGCGAGGGAGATCTGGCAGGTTCGGGCGATATTGTTGCGAACAAGACAGTGGCCTCGCCCGACTCACCGCGCTTTTTATAACTGCCAGGTCTCCGTAGACAGTCTGCTAGCGCCTATGAATATTGCGATGCTCTGATAGCCGCGAAAAGAACCAATGTGAGCTCTGCTTGGAAGAGACCTCCATTACAGACGCCATTTTGAAGGTTACGTATAGCGCTGCAAACTGAACTGCATCGAGCTACCAGGAACGAAGGGGAAACGTTCAACAACAAATTCCTATTTTTTTTACAACTTATTTTCCAACAAAAATTTCTTGCATTACTTTCTGCACAGCCCTCCCAGAGTTGCTTGCTTAACGCCTGCCTCCCGTTAGACCCTGGCTAGCTGTCATGTGCCAACGCTAGTTTACTCACTGTGCTTGTCGAAAGGAAGTGGACAAGATGGCTAAACTAGCGCAATAAAAATTGCACTACGTGTCAAATGCCTGTTATTTTAAGTTTTATGCTTGTGAAATTTTGTTCGCAGTTTTATACTGTTGGAAGCATTATCAACTCAAGTTTACATTCAGTTACTGATGAAGCCCTTTTTACACTTTTCCAGCATAACCTATTTCTCTGAGAACACCACTCAACCATATTGAGGAGCCCTTTCTTATGAAGTACTTTGTCCATAGTCATCGAGTTTTAATGAAAGGCATTGCTGCTTGCATTCATGAAGAGTCCTGATTTGATCAACCTTGCTTATTCCATATGGGAAAGCAGACCCCCACCAGGTTATGATTTTACATGTCCACATGGACGAGTAGAATGACAGGGTAAGTAACTATACGCATGTGCTGCTGTCATTGGAAGCAAGGTGATGAGAACCTAATGTGGAGCATGCATGATTAGAAATATCACTAGTCCAGAAGAAACGTGAAATGTGTGCTACCAAGCTGGGTATTACTTGTGTACCAATTTTGCACTGTTTAGGAGAAAGAGGGAAGTGAGCTGCTGCAAGGTTATCTGCCTTTAATTGGAGTATCATTGGCACCAAAAGTGACATTGAACAGATAACGATGTAACCAATCTGCCATCGTAAAAAACATGCGAAGAAATGTTTAGCTTCTATACGTAACCTACACCAGCAGGTTTTGAATAGAAGATAACTAAAACAGTAATGATCAACTTAAATAAAATTTTCTGATTGATACAAATTACAACGGCGTCAGAAACATCAATTCCACTTAGTGTTCGTAGTATCACAATATTGAGGAAACTGCGCTGGAAATTTCCAGTAATCCATCCTTGTTACCACTGATAAAACGTCAGAATAGTTAATGTTTTACATAAAAACTATACAATCATATGACGTGGTGCCATCCCATTAGAAAGATTACTTAAAACTTTAAATTTAATTATTTTTATGATGTTGCTAAAATATGAAGATTACATTAATAAGTATTTTTAGTATATTTTAGTGCAGGTAACGACTGGAGTTCATTTCTATTCTCATGCCTAACTGAGTGCAGGCAGTCCACGACATTTTTGCGTCACTGTTTTCCTTACCACTGATATACGCAGTGAAGAGAGAATATGTCGGAAACATGTCCTATCAGTTCCTGTCGCACTGGCTATTTGTCATTATGTTGTCCCAGACCACTAAAATAATTTATTAACCGCTGTTTGTATCACTGTACGGTAACGGTTGCGTATGTTCACCTTCTTTCCCGAATTAGTATTACATTTTGTGTGGGACTTCACGTACAAAAATTTTACAACTGTATTGTATAACTACGTCAAATAACGATTTCGTTACAATGAGAAAAGAAAATAAGGAAACTGGTAAAGTGTCTGACTACAAATTCGAAGGTCTCAAGTTAGACCCCGTTAATCTTCGATTTTTAGTTTTTCACTCATCTCCACTTCTAACTCTCGCAATGTTTATGTAAAAACATGCCGGTTTAAACTGTTGTTTGAAACCCACTTTAACTGGCTGTGTAAGCGCACTGGCTGCTTAAGCCATTTCGAAGATCGGAGGAAGGTAAAGGCACACCACCCCATAGCAGAGAGCAGCAGCTATCTGATAAACAGTAAATTAATATAACTTTTTTCACATGCTTCTGCAAAAAGTGGACTATACGTGTTTATTTTACTGTTTATACCAGTGGTTAGAAAATTTTAGTTCTGGTTCATGTGTGGAAGTCTTATGAATATTCTTTGTGAAAGGCGGCTTCCTAGTGTAAATTTTCCCGTCGCCAGAAACTCCATCACGCCGCTATGTTTTAATCTTGTGCTAGTTGACAGCATACGGTTTAGATCAGTGCATTAGTCTGAATATTTATCTCCTGCAGTAAATTTTCGGTGAACACGGCTTCTGAAAACACAGTAACACCATTTGAGACCTTATATCTATTTTATACACAGTACGATATGGCTAGGGACTGTCCGTGTTGTGAGTGGACAATAGGAGAGTTGGCTAAAGTCTGTAAACAGCTGGAAGCTGGTATGTGATCGGAGGCTTTCCCAGCGTATGTGTTTCCAGGGTTTTCGGGTGTCCAGCTGAAAGCAATCGTCTAAGTCCCACGATATTTCGGCGAATACCGTTTGTCCATCAGGTGGTTCTGGTGGAATGGTTATAGAGAGTTTCGAGGAGGCACTACAAGCTGTCTAACGGAATCCTGTGTGGTTTTTCCGATACGTGGACGTTTGTCATCTGGCCCCATTGACCTGATCATCTACAGACGTTTTTAGAACATGTAATTCCGTCCACGACAACATATGGTTCAACATGGAAAACTACAAGGAAGCGAATTTACGCTTTCTTGATGTACTTTTAGAGCAGAGATCAGGTGGCATACTGGGTCATAGCGAGTACCGCAAACCAACAGATACGGACTTATTTACATGCGAGTTGCTGCCATCCTGCACAACTCAACGGGATGCTCAACAACACACTGGGTAACAGGGCATACCCAACATTGGACGAACAAAATATGCACGAAGAACTGAAACACCAAGAAAATGTGTTATAGAAGAACGAGTACAGCAATCGACTGATCCAGACAGCTCTCAGACGACGGAAACACAGCAGAAACCCAGATGAACAGTTTAAAGATGAAGAACCACGCCTTGCCTTTCTCTCGTATGCAGGCAACGTGACATCAAAACCTGGGAGACTTAAAATAGACACGGTCTTCCGACCACCGTCCAAGATAAGCGTCTTACTGTGTCCTCACGAAAGCGGGCGTATATAATATTCCATGTGGTTGTGGCAAATCCTACATCGGTCAAACAATACGAACAGTCTAAGACAACTGCAAAGATCAACACCACAAGTGCCTAGGCCAGCCCAACAAAACGGCACTGGCAGAACACCGCTTGGAAACTGGACAACGCGAAATACAAGGAGACCAAGATTCTGGCCCCCCAACATCATCTACTGCGACAGCATCTTCAAGGAGGCCATTTAAATTCACGTAACGGACAATCTCATAAACCGAGACACAGGTTTTGAACTCAGCAATTGATGGAAACCATTACTTAGCTCCATCAAGATCCTTCACCAGCCGGAGACTCTCCATGCGACTCCTGCCTGCATCTTCCACCACCCGGCGCGTTCCTGGGTCGGCGCCCGCCAACGGATTGACGGCGGTAGCAATCGGACCGACGGCGCAGGGAATCGAAGCCCAACTGACGGACATAATAAACACCGACAATGAGCATTTCTGCTGCCACAGAGCCAGGCTCTGCTCCCCCAAGAACAAGGTAAAGTGGGCCAGGACCTGGAAGCAGGCCGCGAAACCAAAGAGGTTTTCCGCGAACTCCGTCCAGAACTCCGCATCTACCATCGTGTTATTAGGGCCAGCAATGCAACTGGGAAAAACAATGGTGCCATCAAAGGTTGAAACTGGCAATCCCTCGGCAACAACACTCCTTTCCGCTCCGGACATGCTGAATCCACACAAAATTCGACTACACATAAAACCCAAACAAGTAACTACATTGTCAGTATTTGCGATCCGCTCCCTCTCTCCTGAGCCCTCTCCTGCTTGCCAACGTCCAAAACTGACTCACCCAACACATCCTCGACCTAAATGATGGCAAACAGAAGTCCCATCAACCGACTTAAATCGTCCCCATACCCACAACTGAGACCAGCCCCCCCACCAAATCCCAATTCCTTATATCCCCCACTTAAGTTTACGTCCACGAAGCAGCGGCGTGCAAAGAAGGACCACAAGGATAGTCACCAGAAGGGCAAGAATCCCACACCACCAACCAAAATCGACGCCCCATCCCCATTACCCCTGAGGAGCCCGTCGTTACTGTGTCACTGACAGCACTTTTCGTCCTGGAAGGTAACCACGAAACTGGGGAGGATTCGGATGGCTTTGTGCTGGCGAGAAAAACTTTTCGCTAGCCGAGACATCCACCCACTTGAGGGGTGGAACACATCCCAAACGGGTTTCAGGCTGTGACCGATGGGTCAGAGGAATCACACAAAACAGAAATACACAATACTGCCTCCACCTATCGTCGCGGAGTTTCCCTGTAACTACGGGGAACTCTACGAAATGATAAAAACACAAATCAAGGGGAACAACTTCGAAGTAAAACCAACAGGGTTAAAAAGTCACACTACAAAAAGTAGATGACATCAACACCAAAAAGAGGCCCTCACTGACAAAAATATACCACACTACACGTTCCCCACCACGAAGACAAGAAACAAAAACGTTATTAGGGACCTTGCCGGACGGCCCTCCCCCAGGCAGTAAAACAGATCTTACTGCCAGGGATTTTTTGTAAAAACTTGAGCAGATGGGCAAAAGTGGGGCAGAGAGTAAGGGGCCGTTATACCAAGTCTCACTGCCAGGTATACCCCAGAACAGGCGGGAGATCAAGGTTTTTCTGACAGTCCCTGTCACCGCGCAGCCGCTCCGCCGCCAGAACAAGGTGCTGCAATGCTTCAGGTGTCAGGGACTAAATTACAGAGCCGCGTATTGCCAGTTGCCCGTGCGCTGCAGAAAATGTGCCAAACCCCATGTCACCAGGGCTTGTACAATTATACACATGGACCCAGAGACAGAAGGCAAAGGGTGCCAAGATGGGCCCACACACACACACACACACACACACACACACACACACACACACACACACACACACCCCAAGGCCAGACACACCAAGGGCAACATACGCTGAAGTGGAAACATCGAGCAATGGATGCAAGCCCAGTCACCACAACACCAGACACACTCAAGAATAACAATGGGAAAAACAATGACCAGGTCCACCAAGACAGAATTTCTAGGAAACCCCACATTCGGTCCACCCCCTCAGATCAGTTGTTAGGCATTACCATATAGACAATGAACCTCATCATGAAAATAATGAAGGAATTCAGTGAGGCCCAGAGGCAGAACATTGCAGCAGTCCAGCAGTCGCTCCCCTCTGCGACTTCCTGAGTAGTTTCAAAACATCATGGACATACGAAGTATCCAAGGCCTGACAATGTCTGTCTTTAACGCAGATGTCATTGTTAATCAAGTCGTCGAGTTGAGGGATCTCGTGGAAGAGTTCTCCATCGACATATGCATGATGGGAGAAACGTACCTAAAACTGGAAATAAAAGCGACTGTCCTGACATTAGCTACTGTCTAGACAGGCCAACTCAAGACAGAGGATTGGCCATAAACATGAAGATGGATCCCACCACCAGTAATACTTACCTGCTACCAATAAAATCCAAGCAGTGGCAGGGGAAGTAACCACTGCCACCAGACCCCTAAAAATTGTTGCTATATACCGACCCCCACAGGACGAGATGGAAGAGGGAAACATAGCCGCTCTGGGGCAATTCTAAGGCAAGCTCCTAATAGGAGGCGACTTCAGTGCCTAACACCCCGACTGGAACTCTGGAGTAACCTCCAGGGCAGGCGCCAAGCTGCAGCAACTAGCGCGCGACCATCACTTCGAAATATGGAATCCGGCCGAGCCCACACATAACCCAAAAACTGGAGGTAGGCCCAACATGTTAGACATAGAACTCACTAGGAGGCCCACAGGGTTTGTGGCCGCAAGGACAATCAACAAAATGCCTTCCGACCACAACCCAGTGATTCGTGAGTTCGATATGGGAGGAAAGATAGCACTTCCATGGTACCAGACGTCTTACGTCAAACAAACAGACTGGGAGCGATAGCGAGAAACTGTCGCCTCTGATATCGCTTACGCTCCGCCACCTACTGACGAAACAGTAGAACGCGCGCTACAAGACCTGACAGGTACCATCTTTCAGGCCAACGAAAGATGACACTCGCCCACGGAGGGACAGCCCGCCCCCGCAAGTACAACTCCATGAACATTTGCTAACCCAAATCCGACAAAAGAACAGAGAGTCAAATGAGTGAAGGATCACCAGAAATCTGGCCACCAGAAGGCAGCGCTCAATGAGCACAGAAACCAGCAATGGAAAAGCCGCCTCACAGCTCTCAAAGTAGACATTAACACACTTTGGTAAGCAACCAAGCAATTCACCGGAAGACATGCAAGGATGCCACCACTACACGACTAGGGGTCTGTCCTACAGCCATGCTGAAAAGGCCAACACCCTCACCGACTCCTTTGAGAAAGTTTCAAGCAGCAGAACCCCAGGATGATGAACATTAAGAGGAAGTCCGTCGTCAACTAGTTTTCTTCAATGCTGAAGAGGACACAGAGGAAGAAGCCCCATTTCTCGCCCCCCCCCCCCCCCCCGATGATGTGGCAAAATAATTAGGTCCCTCGCTACAAGAAAGGAGTCAGGACGTGTCACAAACTAGCTAGTTAAGAAACCTTCTGGCCTCATATCTAACACCTCACGAACGTCAACGAGGTTAGTCGTACCTGCGAGTTCCCAGCCTACTGGTAACACGGGGAAATGGTCGCGATACACAAACCAGGTAAAGATCCTCTATTCCCGCAGCACTACAGGCCTATTAGCCTCTTGCCAGCTCTCAGCACGATATAGGAGCGCCTCCATCTAATACCTATACAGGAACGTATTACCAGAGAGAAACTTCTACTGGATTTCCAATTCGGATTTCGGCAGAACCACTCTGCCATACAACAGATCGTGAGAGTGGTTGAAGGAGCCACAGGGAGCTTCAACCACAGAGGCTACTGTGGGATAGTGCAACTAGACACAGCCAAAGCCTTCGACTCAGTATGGCATAGAAGGCTACTCCACAAGTTAGACACACCAAGGTTTTCTGGGAGCATAGTGAAGCAGATTAAAAGCTACCTCAAGGATACAACTTTCTCTGTTGAAGTAGAAACAGTAACCACCGAAAGACGTATCCGTGCTGGGCTGCCTCAGGGATCTGGTCTGGGGCCTGTATTGTACAGCTTGTACACTGCTGACACATCAATGGCCCCCCTGGTGCACACCGCACAATATGCAGACACAGCCTTCTACACACGCAACACGAACGAGGACCTGGTCATCCATAGGCTACAAATGGTCTTACATGACAAACTTGAGCCCCACCACTGGCGCGTAACCAATTCTAAGAAAGTGAGAAAGGCTATGCTGATTACCCGGAGACTCCGAAGGCGCGAGTCATTATTAAATCAAGACCTTAAGCTGCCGACAGGCGTTGATATACATCAACGGGGAAATATGTGCCCCAACTGAGACTAACCCAGTATCTCCCGCTTATATGGCAGACGCTCCATCTAAGCCACCGAGGGCACAGAGGATAGTTATACTACCGGGATTTATCACTTGCACGCTAGCCGTCAGATAGATGAATAGAGAGAGAACGTCTGTCATGTAAGCAGAACATCCGAGATTCGAGTCCCGATCGGGGCACACATTTTCAACTGTCCCCGCTGATGTATATCGACGCCTGTCGGCAGCTTGGGGGTCTTTAATTATCCGTTCATTCTAGAGAGCTGCACCGTCACCTATGGTATCTGTTCTTTTGGATATGTCTAGAAGAACAGATACCATCTGCACATAGCGAAGTATCTTGGCTTAACCTTTGACTAGTCTTACGTGAAAACCCCACATAGACGAAGTCCACAGGAAGGTCTGTGCCAGAATGTTCATCCTATACCCAGTTCTCAACACAACTAGCTTTCTTTCCTGCTCCGTAGGAGTAAATGTATATCAGGCCTTTATATGGCCAGTAATGGTGTACGCATGCCCTGTCTGCAGAACCGCGCCTTCAGGAGGGCACTGTATCTACCCATGGGATTCCCCACCGACTATCTGCACACCGCAGCTGAAATCCCACTCCTGAAAGAACGTTTTGAATAACTAGCAAGGGCCTTCTATGAGAGCTCTTCCAGATCAGGAAATGACCTCATCCGCTCCCGTATGACATGTCTCGCTACAAGCACAAACGCCCAATTACGATCTTGGACGACTAAGTCCAAGGGAAAATCCCTGTATCCAATCCATAATCCTGTTCTCTCCCCCATAATATCAATCATCTCGCCATACTCAGGCATGTACCCGACACACAGAACGTTCATCACATTATGCAAACAATCACACACGCAAGTAAATATGTGGAGTAAAAGCCAAAAGTTTACGAACTCTCCGACACTTGTGCATCACGAAGATATTTACCTTTGTAATTTCTGGACAGCACTTCGCAGGAGGGGTCTGACAACTTCCCCCCACCCTCTACACACATCTCGCGCGCTGACCTGAGAAAATTAGAGCCGGTACAGAGCGTTTCCGACAATCCTCCTTCCTACGCCCTATTATCAAGTGGAACAGAGTTGGAGTGATCAGATTTTTGTGCGGAAAGTAACCGCCACACACCATTAGGGGGCTTGCGGAATATGATGTAGAGTAGAATATCCGCAGAAAGTGAAACATGACAAAAATACTATGCGCATAAAAAACATTTGCTTCCCTAGAATAATTAATAGAGCCACTCACGTTCTCCACGAAATGGTTCCAGAGCTCCACCGGCTGTAGACATTTCTCCGAAGAGTCTATGGAGAGGTGCCGAACAGCTCTGTGGCAGGAGACGGACGGCAGATCGCCTCTCCATCACAGTAGTGCTCTACTCTGTGGTTCCGATCCAGCGTCGATGGTTAGATTATGCAGCGAATGCATCTTCACCTGCAAGCGTTAACTCTTCAGCTAACAATACCTCGATCGAGTGCACTTCTGAAACACCCAGTTTTGGCTGAATTACTCAGTTGTCCCAACTAACAATGAAGACGCCAAGTTTCATGTTCGCATCCAGCAACACGTAATTCCGCTCCAGAACTATGAGGCTCTTCACTATCTTTTTTCCACTGTAATTTATTAGGAGACATTCCAGATTCTTGAAATAAAACTTGTCCTTGAGAGGTTTACCTGCTTCTAGAGTACCTGCACCTTACTTACCTATCCACGAGCCTTCACGGCTTACACTAACATCCCACGAACTACGACTTTCTACGTACCAAGCCTTCAAAGAATTCATTTGAATTTGCACGGGTATGCAAAAAATTGTTTCGGGGTCTTCGTCTATTCCTCCACAGACAAACGAAAAACTCCATAGATTTACTAGTCAATCATATAACGAAGTGTTATTCAAAACTCAATGGGAGCACGTCGCATTGTACGTGGCAACCAAGACATGAAACTACCGGATTTTCTCGAAGAAAAAAAAAAATGGGAAGTGGAACATTTTACATACAGAAAGAAAGCAGTACAATATCAAGTGGGTTGATGCCCGAATTCCGATCGAGACACTACACAACGGACTCACTGCTCTAGGATGGGAATTAATTCTTAATTCCCGTAAATCAATCGAGTAAAGACGAAATCTGTAATATGGCACAAAATTTAGAGATATACTACACACCGCACGTCCTCGAAAAATGCCCCAACGGCCAGTGCTTTGCGCAACGGGTATTCGATGCGGTCTCACTACCCGCTGCCGCAAATGCGCGGGTGGCCTCGCAATAGCGTAAATCCTCCCACACAGCACCACGAAAATGCGGCGGGACCAATGCGACCAACTACAGATTGTTCATTGCCTACAGAAAGGCTCAGACGCTAATCAGCAGAACACGCCGAGCCTACCACCGTCACAGCTCCGAAACACCCCATCCCCACTCCCAGTAAGGAGTTGAGTATCCTTTGCTGGAGTGATAGCTGGCAACCCCAGCAACGTGTTACAGTGAGAAACGTCAGAGCTGTGTACCGACACAGCTAACTTCCCCAGAAACACACAGAAAACATGGACAACACGCAACACCCAACACTACATCCGCATCGTTTACACCATGGAACACACAATACAGCCCCACCATTCGGAGACCGTGGATTCCGGCCCGCCACAAGCCACAGAAAATGCACCCAGAGACAGTCGTAGCCTCAGAGGAGGCGGAGAAACGAGTGGAACAAACGGAATACGACTACATCACAAGCACACAGATGAAACACCACTACGCCGATACACAACTGACACCAACCCAACGACCCACAATACACAGCCACTTGCGACAGAGGCCACACAGGCGCCCACAACCACTCCACGAACAGCTGACTGAAACCAGATCAAACCCGACACCAACATTAGTACCAGCGGCCGCCAGCACCACCGATAACCTACAGGCCGACACTCACAACAACAGTTCGAAGAATAATGGAGACATTCTCTGGACTCACGATCACTAAAATTGTCATGAAAATTATGATGCGTGCCTCGACTCACTTCATGTCGGGCTAGATCAACTTGAACCAACATACTAACTATTACCACACCATTCATTATACCAATTCATGGGTAACACCAGCCCCGTAATGCACACGTTAACATAAACTCTCAGATCCTATTTTGGAATGCCGCGTGATCTTATCCAGTGGAACCGAAATGGTACCCGAACCGGTATCATAAATGAGACTGCTTACGCCATACAAACAGCTAAGCAATCCAGGTTACTGCGTCTATAGTGTCAAACTCGCGGATGGCAGGAAAGGTGACGACACAGCCATCATACTCAAAGACATAGAACACACGACATCTAGTTACCTCCACTTTAGACTATAGACCATTGATATCATTACACAGTTCGAAGGAGATAACACCTCACTGGTATCGGTATACAACCCACATAAGAACACAGTAACAGTACCACAACAGTTAACGTAGCACCTTGTAATCGCCGCTGGAAATTTAAACGCAAAACATCCGGACTCGAATTCCAGAATATATTCCTGCAACGGTAACAACTACACGGTCGTGAACAAGGCCTAAACTATGTTATATGGGGGTGTGATGTCACGTGTGCTGGACTGCTGGTCAAATTGCTCGCCAATATTTTATAAAGTTTTATATTTCAGATACTTATTGTAGAGTTTTTGTTAATATTTTCTGTAAAATTAACTTAGTGGAGTTTCATTTTACTTAGTCTTTCTTTCTTTGTTATTGATTCGAGTGGTGTGTTATTCGTGAGTGTGCTTACATCGTTCATTGAGGCCTCAAGCCTCAGCTGTGTGTTCGCATTTCGTGGCGTGCGGTTGCAGTTGTAGCTGTTATAAACTCAAGTACTGACTAAGTTCTTTGTGCACTTTTGTACAGCTATTAAATTCAGTAGTTCTCAACGGTGTCTAGCGCCGTTTCTGGCGGAATAGCGGTTTAAACAACTTTCGGAAATTTCCGCCCCCCTATGTTTTCTGTTACAGTAGTTTTCTGCGTTGAAGTCTTTTTAGTGAACTTTGTACAGGGTATTTAGCTGGTGTGTTGTTTCTAGTGCAAATTTGCAGCAAAATGTTCAGTTTAATTTCGTTGAATGTTCCAGTGGCACCTTGACTTTTTAGTTTTAGCTAAGAAATTTAGAAGTTGTATTTATATTAGTTATTGTTTCGTGTTATCAATAAAAGTTGCTTTCCTAGTAGGGACTTTCGAGACCACTATCGTCCGTTCAGTTATAACTTAGGTAACGTAAACTTTTAGTTTTTTCAGTAAAAATTTTACCATGAGTGAAAAGCGTGGGTTTTGTCGTAGGTTTGAGTAGTGGGTTACAGGGTGGGATTTTTGAAAGTATCTTCATTGTAGGTATTCAGTGTGAAAGCCAGAAAGAATTCTAACAAATTCGTCTCCTGAGAGTGCAGAATCTGTAGCAGAAATAAGTTGACAGAGGAGCAGGTGTCTAAGATCTGTGCCCTTCATGTGCACTTACAAGACGCAAAGGAGGAAGCAGATAGGTCGGGGTGGCTGAAGGGCGCTGGGGAATGGGAACATGCAGTTGGTAGGAAGGCGGCTAGGAGGAGGTAATCTGACAGTTTTACTCTGCGTATATGCTACAGATTTGACCAACTGTCAGACTTTGTTGGAGAGGGACCTCTTGTAGCGGTAGGTGTAGGGAACATCCAGCAGTCCTTAGTAGTTAGCAAGCTTAAGTCCGTTGGAAATGCTAACAAAGGTTCTGCTGCTATGCAGTTCACATGGCAGAGGTGCAGGCCATCAGTTGCAGGAAGTGTTGGGGAGCGAGTACCAGGACAGCAGCATTGTGAAGCCTAGAGCAGAATTAGCTCGGGTGACTGGCAGCTTAGGGGAGTTACGTAGGATCAGGTAATTATTGTGGGTGGAGCAGAGTTACTTGGTTTAGAAGACGGGTGGAAGGGACCAAATTGTGAGGTCATTAGTTCCTTGTTGACAGTAAAATAATTACACAAAGGAAAGAAGGAGGCGTACAGCACAATATAGTAGGAGAAAGGAAGAACCAGAAGAACGACAGAAGGACAGAAGGACAACCAATACTACGGACAAAACAGGAAAAGAGAACGACTGAGAAGCAAGAAACAGAAGGGGTAAAAACTAGAGCACAGATGACCGTCGCTGGCCGACCACGAGAATAAAAAGAAAAAGCCACTCTGCAACACAGTGAAACATCCACCCTAAAAGCATTAGAGTGGTGAACACAAAGGGACAAAGGACATGCGCTAAGACTTACATAGTATGAAAACCCACCATCACATATAAAACGTAAAACTAAATTAGCCGATGAGGAGTTGTCAGCTAAAATTTATGGCAACGAGTCCGTCGCAGGGCAGCCAAAGGACAGCTCACCGTGATATGGGCCACTGTCAGCCGGGCGCCGCACCGACACTGAGGTGGGTGATCACGGGGCAGGAGGCAGCCTCGTCACCCAAGCGTGGCCAATGCGGAGACGGCAGAGAACCACAGAGTCCCTGCAAGAGGCTGGCATGGAGGACTGCCACATTCGTAATCTCCTTGGTGCCACGCAGTTTGTTGCGCATGCTGAGGTTGTGCCACTTCGTCTCCCAAACCCGCAAAACCTTGCGGTGTAGTACTGAACGCAGGTCAGTTGCAGAGAAGCCGATCTGCATAAGCGGTTTCCGCTTAGCCTGTCGGCGAGTTCGTGGCCTAGGATTCAGAAGTGACCTGAGGTCTAGGCAAACAACACTGAACGACCTGAATGATTGCTACCAAAGAATGACGAGGTTAGCATTGGTCGATAGTTTGCAGGCTGCTCAAGGAGTCAGTACACACAAGAAACGACTCCCCAGACCATGAACGGATGTGCTGAAGAGCAAGAGATTTAGCCACCAGCTAGGCAGTAAAAACACTGCCGCCATCGGGCAAGGAATGCTGTTCAGTATGTCTTCCATGGACATACGAGAAGCCGATGTGACCATCAGTCATCGAGCCGTCGGTTTAAACAACTTCGTGGCCTTTGTACAAGTCAATAATCAGGAGGAAGTCTCAGTGGAGAGCTGCGGGGTTAACCGAGTCCTTAGGGCCATGTGAAAGGTCTAGACGAAGCCGCGGCCTAGTTAAAACCATGGAGGTGTACGTGAATGGACCTTAAGTATAGGTGGTAAAAGCAAGGACTCCAGTTCGGAGAGAAGGGACCGCACGCGAACCGCAATCGTTAGCCCCGATCTGGGCCATTGATGCGGGAGATGGGCTGCCACGGGCGGGAAAAGGATATGGTAAATCGGATGCGCAGGGAAACTGTGTGCTGCGTAACTGGCGAGCAGTGCGCATGTCTAATCTGCAGTGGAGGGACACCAGCCTCCACAAGTACGCTCGTCACCGGACTCGTCCTGAAAGCTCCTGTCGCTAGGTCGCTAATCGAACCCCAGTGGCGCACAGGATCGAGTGAATCCAATGCTGAAGGCGCTGCCTAACCATAAACCACACTCCCATAGTCAATTATGGATTGGACAAGGGCTCTGTAGAGCTGCAGCAGCTTAGAGCGATCTGCACCCCAATTGGTGTTGCTCAGGCAATGGAGGGCACTGAGGTGCTGCCAGCACTTCTGCTTAAGCTGACGAAGATGATGGAGCCAAGTCAATCGAGCGTCGAAAACCAGTCCTAGGAATTCATGTGTCTGCACTATAGTGAGTGGATCGTCATTAAGGTAAAGTGTGCGTTCCGGATCAACGGTACGACGCAAGCAGAAGTGCACGAGACGACTTTGCGGCTGAAAACTGGGACTGGGAGCCGTGGGCTAGAGCCCATGACTGCACCTTGTGGATGGCTCCCTTCAGCAACAACAATACTGGAGCAGCAGTACGAAACGCAGAAGTAGTCTGCATACAGAGAAGGTGAGACGGAGGGCCCGACAGCTGCTGCTAGACCGTTAATGACCACCAAAAATACAGACATACAGAGCCCTGGGAGACTCCATTCTCCTTGATATGGCTGGAACTATGGGAGTCACCAAATTTGACAGCGAAAGTACAGAGCGCCAGGAAGTTTTTGATAAAAATCGAGAGTGGTCCCCGAAGACCCCACTCATAAAATGTGGCAAGGATATGATGTCGCCACGTCATGTGTGCACTACGTAAGTAAAAGAAGACGGCAATCAGGTGCTGCCGTCTGGAAAAGGCTGTTCGGATGGCAGACTATGGACACAAGATTATCAGTGTTAGAGCGACTCTGGCGGAAGCCTCCCTGACATGGAGCCATCAAGCCATGTGACTCCAGGATCCAACCCAACCGCCGGCGAGCCATACGTTCCAGCAGCTTACAAAGAACGTTGGCGAGGTTGATAGGTCGGTAGCTATCCGCATCAAGCGGGTCTTTACTGGGTTTGAGCACCAGAATGATGGTGCTCTCCAGCCATTGTGATGGAAAGACGCCATCGCATCAGATCCAGTTGAAGTTCACAAGAAGATGTCTCTTATAGGCAGATGAGAGATGTTTGATCATCTCACTTGTTCCAGTACAGCACTCGTGGCTGGCGCATCGCGGTCGCGAAGTGGGGCCGAGGCAGGTTCAGGTAAGTTTTTTTACAGTGACTATAATTTATGGATTTGTAGTTTTAGCTTGACTACTTCCACTACGGGCAAACTGTAGTTAGTTTTATTCTGAAGACGGTTGGGTTATCCCGACTGAAACCTAGCTAAATCTAGGTAAACATTGCAACTGAGGCTGTTGGTTATTAAAATTATTTTTACAGTTGCTGACAGGGCCGCGAAATGTTGAAAATATTAAAGAAAAATGACGTTTGAAAATCTCGCAAACTGATATGATCTGATGCAGACATTTCCAAGCAGGGTGCAGGGGAACACTTGCGCAGCCGTAGACAGTATCTTTGTTCACTCTTCATTACCAGATAGCATTCTCTTAGAAGGGTATATGTCCTTTCAGACCATGATGCATGAGTTTTAACGAAGGTTTCTGTAGTCAAATGTTTATGTATAATTAGAAACTATGTAGGAAAGCTAATCCAAGTGCAATACAGAGATTTTTAAACCTCGTTAAGAACAAATGTGGAAGGCTGTATGTATTGCCGATAACATATGACAAATATAATGCTTTCCGTAACATTTCTCATACTCTTACAGAGTTGCTTTCCATTAGAACGTTCTGAACATATTGGCAGTAAAAGGCAGCCTGGTTAGCTGACTAGAGGGGTAAGGATACCATATAGAACAAAGTGGGAATGTCAAGTCAGATCGTAGTAAAAGTATTTCAGTTACTGATAAATCTAATGTACAGTATTTAACAATCTTTTTCTGAGCATTTCTGATTAACAGAATAAAAATTTAGTTTCTACAGGAAATCTAACTTCAGCCCTGTATTTAGCCGTATTTTTAATTTTTTCCTAAGGAATAGTCAGTTTCCTGAACGATTAAAGTATTCAATAGTAAAGCCACTTTATAAAAAAGGAGAAAAGGATAATGTAGACAATTTTAGACCTATTTCTGTGCCATCAGTGTTTGCTAAAGTTACTGATGAGACCGTATTTAAGGATAGTTTATTATTTTGTGTCACATAATTTGCTTTCAAATGCACATTCCGGCTTTAGAAGTGTATTATATTTTGAGGTAACTCTTCCCACTGTCAAAGGATATTTTTGGCGCAAACTGTCAGTTCGGGCAATAAGTGGTGCAAGTTCGCGAACCTCGCGTCGACCCTTGTCCACTAGTCTGGGTATTTTGACACTGGTGTCTTATTTTCATGATTACATATAATATGCATATCATCCGAGTCTAGATTGTTTTCAACTGTGAGGCAGATTGTGCATGTGATAGTCTTTATGAGGGTTATGTCTAACATGTCAGGCCCGGATCTGTGCTGGCCCGTACGTGGGAAGTCTTTTATACGTCTTGCTCCATAGGTCGAAGCTAAGGAGCAAATCTCCAAGGTCATATGTCAGTACATGAAATTACAACGTAAAGGTAATAGAGAAAATGTTCATTAACCCGAAAAAATACTAGCCGTAAGTTTAAGTAAACGCAATCAACAATAACATCGGAAACAGCTCAATTTCTCAAGGAACTCCTGGAAAGGATAGGTGTGAGCCGTGAGGAAACTTATGTTTGGAGTTGAAAGAGCGTACATTACAGCTAAGATTTTTCAATTATTCTGGTAGCTTATTGAAAATGGATGCAGCAGTATAATGCACCTCTTTCTGCACAAGAGTTAAGGAAGTGAGATCCAAATGCAAATTGGATTTCTGCCGAGTATTAACCAACTGAAAGCTGCTAATTCTTGGGAATAAGCTGATATTAACTATAAACGACAGTAAAGAAAATTATATACTCCGTGGTTCTGTATCCTACAGTGTTTCTTCCGTGTGAAGAAAACTGAACTACACGAGCGCGGATTGAACTTTTCAAGAAAATGCTTGATAGACTTATTGCGGACATTCACGAAATTAACACCTAACAATTTGACGTGGCGGTGGAGGGTATTACTGCTGCTGTCCAAAACACATTGTGACGCCATTCCACAAACATCACAGCAAACCGCGAAGATCATGCCTCACGAAACCTGGGGCTTTATCTTTGAGGAACCGCCTCAGGCGATACTGACAGCAAACCATGCGTCCGTTGTATACACTGCACATTCACAGACTCCAAGGACTAACACGGGAGAAAATTCAGACATTAGAAACGGCCAATGGAGTCAAACTCGCAGGGCTAGATACCACACGTCCTGGCATGTGGACGCTAGCCAGCCACTTCACCAGGGGGCAAGACTACATTCCTACTCAAGATCCACACGGGCGTGCATACTCCGCGAAGCAGGAGGCAGAGCTTATGGCCGAAACACTTGCAGCGTCTTTCATGCTGAATCTGGCTCCTTCAGACCCAGTATCCACACTCTGAACGGTTCAGGAAGTTACAAGACTGTTAGCCAGCCACACGCAACAGAATCATACGTACTAGCACAAACAAGATCACTTGAGGTATCAAGCATTCCAATGCTGGGAAATCTCATGGTCCCAATGGCATTCAAAACCGCTTCCTCCATGAGTTCAAGGATAGAACCGTAGAATACCTTACACATATAATGATTGCCATCTTACAACAGCACCACTTCCCTGACTTTTGGAAGGCGGCTGTGGTCCTCATGTTCAGGAAGTCGGGAAAAGACCACTCCCACGAAATTACCGACCCATCAGTCTGCTGTGCTCGCTCAGCAAGACTGTCGAGAAGGGAATACTAAAATGCGTCACTAGCACTGCATCGTCAATACCTTAAGGCCGGATCAATTCGGCTTTAGGCATCACCACTTGACAACGAAACAATTCCGCGTACTTTAACATATAACACACTGATACAACATGAAAGAAGCTACAGGGGCTTTTTTCTTGACATCGGAAAAGCTATCGACAGTCTCTGACAAAGGCCTCATACACAAACTAAGCGATGCTGGTTTCAAATACTGGCTTTTACGTATCACGCTTTCGTATCTCACGGACGGATGTTTCAACTGACGTGCTGGGCTAACAGTCGACACAACATGGTATCCAAGCTGGAGTACCCCAGGGTAGGATACTGAGGCCTATCTTGCTGAACCTTTACATTATTACCCAGCAAAACAAAACACGATGTTTTCCATCTACACGAATGACACAGCCATGCTTGGAAACAGTCTAAGAAATTCACGAATACAGATGGCACTCAAAATTACGGAGCCTTGGTTGGAACGACGGCGCATTAAAGTAAAGTTCGACAAGTGCGAGATCAGTTCTGTTCACATGCAAACAATACTGCACAAACAATGACGGGTAACACGACTTGCACGCCCGATACACCTCCGGAAGGAAGAGTAGAACACGTTCACGTTGCCAACAGAACGCACGCGAGGCTCAAACAACTGTACCCAATACCCAACAGGGAAAAATGCACTGAATTGTAGGTGTCGAGGTCCATGTACATGACACTGATTAGACCTCTGGTGACGTACGAAGCTCCTGTCTGAGGATACGCAGCTCGTACACGCCTGGCAGGTCATACAGAACGAAATGCTACGCATCATTAGCAGCGCTCCACGGTACACTCCCATCGTGTATCTTCACAATGAATACCGCCTTGAACCCTCGAGGTAGTATTCAAAAAAACTCGCCCCTACGGCTGTACAGGAATTCGAGACATTAAGAGCCCTTTCATCCTTACTCTGGGAACCACCAGCATTATCCTCAACTGTATCGGATATATGACCTATGTGACACTAAACGATGAACTCAAGTGTTACAGGCATGCTGACTGAGAATTTAACGCCGGTACCCAGCTGCAGCCGCCGAGTAACAACGCCTCAATGTCAAAGGTAACCGTATGCATGATGCCCAACTCTTGCATGATCTGTTGCAGATAGCAATCTACTACTGCTCTTACTACCGGAGACAACTATCTCTAATGTTTTTCTCTTGGCTCTTTTGGACTTTTTTCGTCTGTCCTTCAAACCCTCCCTTCGTTCAACTTTCGACGCTATCTCCAGATGAGCGCGTATTAATGGTTCATTATAACCAGACGTACGCGAACATCGCAGTACCCACATCCTGCGAAAACCTCTTTTGGTTGGTTTGGTTGTTTGAGGTTTAAGGGACCAAACAGCAAGGTCATCAGTCCCTTGTTTCAAATAGGCTCCATTCCGCTAATGGGACATCTCAGTAAAGTCAGAAAAATAAAACGGAAACAAGTAAAAACATAAAAGGGCAGTCATGTTGTCATTGGTAAAAAACAAAATGAGGAAAGTCGGCAAGAGAACGAACCCAACACTATGCTGAAGCAGCATAGGCAAGACCACCTGTGACGCAAAAGGTACAACTGCTAGAATGTAGAAAGTACGTACGGGAACAGAAAGACTAACCAAGCCTTAAAAAAAAGGGTAAAAACAGTAAAAGAGGAAGGAAAGAGGATTTCGGTCAGGGAGGGGAATCGGGAATCTCCGAACACTGCTTACAGTAGGAGACACCCAAACACTCACCGCCCTGGCCCAACACCAGAGAGATTAAAAACCTTAAAACTGAGAATAAAAACCACTTTCCCGGAGGAAACCGAGAACCAGAGAGACCATCCGTGAATCGTCAGCCAACATCAAAGGTAAAGTGCGGGGGAGTCTGTACTTAGTACACAGAGCCAAAAGAAGGGGGCATTCAACCAAAATGTGGGCTACTGACTGGAAGGCTCCACAACCACATAGTGGGGGTGGCTCATCACGCAAAAGAAAACCATGGGTCAGCCTGGTATGGCCAATGCGGAGACGACGCAGTGTGGTCGAATCCTCTCGGGAGAGGCGAAAGGAAGAACTCCGCGGGCCTGGTGTCACCTTAATTGCACGAAGTTTATTAGACAGGGGAGTAGCCTCCCAAGAATTGGCCCATGACTGTGCGAAGCGGGATTTGATGTGAAGCCGTAAATCCGCTGCAGGAGGGATTACAGAAAACGGGGGTAAGTAACTGCTCCCCCAGCCAAACGATCAGCGAGCTCATTACCCGGGATACCCACATGGTCAGGGACCCAAAGGAAGTCAATGGAACAAGCAGCACGGTGAATATCAGCGAGATGGTCATCGATGGCAGAGACCAAGGGATGGCGCGAAAAAACACCGGTCAATAGCAAGAAGGCCACTCATCGAGTCCGTACATAACAAAACGCGGTTGTGTTGGGACTGTTTAATAAAGGTAAGAGTCTGGGAAATTGCCATCAATTCCGCAGTAAACACCCCACATGTAGGTGGCAGCAGATGACTTTCCGTTCCAACAGAGGACGTGAAGGCATACCCAACATGATCAGCAGATTTAGAGCCATCAGTGTAAAAAACAACAGCATCCCGAAACTCGCATAAAATTTGGCGGAAAAAGGAACGGAACACCACCGGGGGGATGGAATCTTTCGGACCTCGGCGGAGATCCATCCGAATTCGAGGCCGAGGAACTAACCAAGGAGGGGTAGAGGGGAGGGAGCGAGGAAGACAGGACAAAGAAGGAAGCTGAAAATCACGGCAAAGAGACGCAAGGCGCAGCCCAACCGGTAAACCCGCCCGAGGGCGGGAATCGGGTGGGTGACGTCCATGGTCTGGAACAGAATAGAATAGGAAGAATGAGTGGGAGAGGAACGGATAGTGAGTGCATAAGACACCAGAAGCTGGGACCGCCGAACAGAAAGAGGGGGGGTGGGGATCCCAGCTTCAACCAGGAGACTATCAACAGGGCTAGTAGGGAAGGCACCGGTGGCCAAACGGATACCACGATGGTGGACTGGATCCAGCACGTGCAGTGTGGAAGGAGCAACTGAACCATAAACTTGACAACCATAGTCCAAGCTAGACAGAACTAGCGCAAGATAAAGACGGAGGAAGATGGAACGGTCCGCACCCCAAGAGGAGTGGGCAAGGAAGCGAAGGACATTGAGTTTACGGAAACATCCTACCTTCAGGAATCTGATATGTGGCAGCCAAGTGAGCTTGTTGTCGAAAAGAAGACCCAAGAAACGAAACTGTGGGACCACAGGCAATCTTTGTGCAGCGAGATAGAGCTCTGGATCAGGGTGGATCGTAGTACGGCGACAGAAGTGGACCACTCGCGATTTTAAAGGAGAGAATTGAAACCCATGTGAGAGGGTCCATGCAGAGGTAAGACCTCTTTTAATGAGAACTAATATGCATAGATGGCAGTACAACTTTGGCCTTGAGCAGTGCACTAGCAGTGCACTAGCAGTGCACTAGCAGTGCACTAGCAGTGCACTAGCAGTGCACTAGCAGTGCACTAGCAGTGCACTAGCAGTGCACTAGCAGTGCACTAGCAGTGCACTAGCAGTGCACTAGCAGTGCACTAGCAGTGCACTAGCAGTGCACTAGCAGTGCACTAGCAGTGCACTAGCAGTGCACTAGCAGTGCACTAGCAGTGCACTAGCAGTGCACTAGCAGTGCACTAGCAGTGCACTAGCAGTGCACTAGCAGTGCACTAGCAGTGCACTAGCAGTGCACTAGCAGTGCACTAGCAGTGCACTAGCAGTGCACTAGCAGTGCACTAGCAGTGCACTAGCAGTGCACTAGCAGTGCACTAGCAGTGCACTAGCAGTGCACTAGCAGTGCACTAGCAGTGCACTAGCAGTGCACTAGCAGTGCACTAGCAGTGCACTAGCAGTGCACTAGCAGTGCACTAGCAGTGCACTAGCAGTGCACTAGCAGTGCACTAGCAGTGCTCTAGCAGTGCACTAGCAGTGCACTAGCAGTGCACTAGCAGTGCACTAGCAGTGCACTAGCAGTGCACTAGCATATTTAGCTTTCATATTTGTTTTGTAGTTTGATTCTTAATTTCTTTCGGAGTGTGCGCCCTCTTGCATATTTAATTACATAAAATCCTTGCGTAGTCTCGTATTTGAGAGGAGTTATGTAGCTTACTGATAGCTGTAAAGTATAAATTCGCGGAGTCATTTGTTTTGGACAGCCAGCGCTTTCTGTTTATTTCTTAGAGTCAGCAGCAGGCAGAGCCCAGTGCAGTTTCATCTGTCCTTGCAGGGTGACGTGTGCGAGCAACAGTAGCAGAAACTACTATATTCAGTTTTTCGTATTAGTACCACAGGTGTAATTCAAATTGCTTTGTCGATTTGTGTGCTTGCGTGGTGAAATTTTTCGGATCTTTGCGTATTTTAGAATTAGAAAGGGGTAGTATCAAATTTTAATAACGGTAGAGTAACATCGCGTATGCGGTTGTCATTTGTACTAAGACAGGGGTAGGATTGTATTTTAATATCTGTATAGTGGCATAGTCGTGGTCATTTGATTGCTTGGTTCGTAAGTAATTGTTCATATATCGCAGCTCAATCTCGCGCTGGTGACGCGACTGTGCAGTCGCATATTGCTGTTTTATTTGTCGCCACTATCCGTCCAGATATTATCAGTAGGATGGATAGGGTGAGTGCCTGAGCTCCCAGTTGGTGCACATCGACAGCGCAGAAAGATACGTATATAGCTTCTTTTCTGTGTTTAGTTCGTAGAGTCTTAAATTGCGTGTGAGTTTCGTATAGGTGTAATTTCGAGTTTTAGTTACTGTGACCGTAAATTCAAGCAGATTGTAGCGCAGTCGTTAGGCATTTGTACAGGTCAGTTCATACATTCTTTGCGTGTTTCCCTTGCGTTATCTAGGCACGGACTTGTGTTTCAGTAATTGTTGTTCAACATCGATTAGAATGGACAGGGACTGTGATTGCTGTGTTCGGATGAGGGCTGAGTTGGCATCCCTTCGCTCACAGCTGCTGGCGGTGCTGACTTCGGTCGCGCAGCTTGAGGCTGTTGCCAATGGGCACCACTGTGGGGAGCCGAACTTTGGTATCACGGGGATGTCAAGCTCGTCCCATCTGTCCCAGATCGGTCTGCCGCTGTGGTTGCCCCGGTTGTTGCCCGCAGTGGGGCTGAGCCCTCGCCTTTGGTTGATTGGGAGGTCATTCCAATGCTTGGCAAGCAGCAAAAGATGTCCCGGGATGCTGATCAGAAAGCCTCCCCGGTGCGTCTCACAAAAACGTTCAGGTACTGTCTGGCTGAGCCAAATACAGCTGCCTGCCCGGTTTCAGAGGATGATGCTCAGCCTTCAAGTTCCAGGCAATCGCAGAGGGTGGGCTTGTTGGTAGTTGGGAGCTCCAATGTTAGGCGCATAATTGGGACCCTTAGGGATACGGTGGCTAAGGAGGGGAAGAAATCTAGTGTGCTCTCCGTGTGCATTCCGGGTGGAGTCATTCCAGATGTAGAAAGGGTCCTTCCAGATGCCATGAAGAGCACAGGGTCAGCCAGCAGCAGGTGGTGGCACATGTCGGCACTAATGACGTGTGTCGCTCTGGATCTGAGGACATTCTCTCTGGATTCCAGCGGCTATCTGAATTGGTAAGGGCTGCCGGTCTTGCTTACGAGATGAAGGCAGACCTAACCATCTGCAGCATCGTTGACAGAACCGACTGCGGACCTTTGGTGCAGAGCCGGGTGGAGGGTCTGAATCAGAGGCTCAGACGGTTTTGCGACAGTGTTGGCTGCAGATTCCTTGACTTGCGCCATAGGGTGGTGGGGTTTCGGGTTCCGCCGAATAGGTTAGGAGTTCACTACACTCAGCTGGCGGCTACACGGGTAGCGGAGGCTGTGTGGCGTGGACTGGGCGGTTTTTTAGGTTACAAGGCCTCGGGAAAGTACGGTGTGGGCTGCAATCTCAAAGAGTGCATGGCAAATACAGGACGTGCTTGGATCAAGGAACAGTCGGAATTTTAGTAGTTGTGCTGGGAAAGTCCCTGAGCTTCAAGCGCTAATAGAAAGCACAGAAGCTGATATCGTTATAGGTACAGAAATCTGGCTAAAGCCTGAAATAAGTTCTGCAGAAATTTTTACGAAGTCTCCGACGGTGTTCAGGAAAGCTAGATTAGGCATAATTGGTGGAGTGTTTGTGACTGTCAGTAGTGGTTTATCTTGTAGTGAAGTGGCATGTTCCCATAGGATAATTTCTCCAGCGTAGACTGCTGCGATAGAAGCAATTCGTGTACTAAATTCATCACCATCGTCGTCCGGTCCTCTGATGACTGACATCAGTGTAATACCATCTTTCTGAGATTTCAGATATTCGCAAAAATTCCAACCAAAGAATAATTGTGAACAGGAATCTTCGAAGTTCGTCAAACAATTCAAAATGGTGAATATGTACATCCCTAAGGGTCCATCGTTGGCTCCCAACTGGCAGTGTAATCTCGCAGCTATCCAGATGAAGATTTTCAGCGTTGGATTCGTCACGCTTACTAAATTCATCATCATCGTCGTCCGGTCCTCTGATGACAATGACATCAGTGTAATACCATCTTTCTGAGATTTCAGATATTCGCAAAAATTCCAACCAAAGAATAATTGTGAACAGGAATCTTCGAAGTTCGTCAAACAATTCAAAATGGTGAATATGTACATCCCTAAGGGTCCATCGTTGGCTCCCAACTGGCAGTGTAATCTCGCAGCTATCCAGATGAAGATTTTCAGCGTTGGATTCGTCACGTGTGCTTGCACTAGGGTGAATATGGTTTGGAAGATGTCGGCCAGGGTCTCCATCAGAGGTCTGCAAGCAACATATGAGCCAAATCAGCATCGTCTTCCTCTGAATCCGATACACTGCTTAACGAGCCACCACAACGTACACTTCTGAACAATGGACTATTTGCACGAAACATGCACCAATGACTATATTGTTTAATATGTGGCGGACAAGTTACACCATATGAAAATGATGGTGTCTTTGTTACCTTATTAATTTTGATTCCAATAAGAAGTGGTTGCAGTAGCGCGTTTTGCCATGAATCCGATAATTTGTATAAACAATTCTTACAAATAGTATATACGAAATGCTTGTAAGTAACTTCATAAAAATATACTTATTTTGAATCTACTTTGCCAGAATGTACTAATGTCAAAAGAAGACATTGTAATCAAACCAAGTGTTTCCCATGGAACTGGAATTCCCGCTCTTATTTTTGCACAAACTTCTACTGCATCATTTACGATTTCACAAATCATGGGAACATTTTCGCTTTTATTAATATATAATATTCTGGCAACCTATACGAATTTAACATGAAATTAAATTTTGAAAGACGAAATTCCAATAAAATATCTTCCCGTATAGTTTGTGGTAACTCGAATTGATAAACATCCAAGGCATTTTGGAGTCTTCCACAAACAGCAATTCGTGCAAGTTTGTACAAAGTTTCCATTGTAATAGAAGTGTACTTACTATTTCTGGCAGCTCGTTAGCGACAATATAAGTTCTCGGAGTCGATTCAGAGGACATGATGTGCAGACAATTCCATGCCCCTTATATACTGGACTAGTTGCTAAGCAACTCAGTTATCAATACTCATATGTCTGTCACTCCAAAAAGACAACTTTTACACGCGCCAACCTTTCGCTGGCGTAGGTGCTTGCTGAGATAATTGTCCTAAAAGGACAAATTATCTCGGCGGGACAGTGACGCCGCCATCGCGACCTTGGGACCCCGGGGGCCCCATTTTTTTTATCAGTTGCTGACCCTCGAATCATGAAGCGTCGCAGTCATGTTTCGATTCATGATACTCCGTGCGAATTGGTATGGGTGGAGGTTATACTTAACGGCCGAACTAAGTTAATTATTGGCTCCTTCTACCGACCCAAAGACGCCGATGATATAGTTGCTGAACAGTTCAGAGAAAATTTGGGTCTCTTAACAAATAAATACCCCACTCATACGGTTATAGTTGGTGGGGACTTCAACCTTCCATCGATATGTTGGCAAAAATACATATTCGAAACCGGTGGTGGGCAGAAAACATCTTCCGAGATCGTCCTAAATGCTTTCTCCGAAAATTATTTCTAGCAGTTAGTCCACGAACCCACGCGAATTGTAAATGGTTGCGAAAACACACTTGACCTCTTAGCCACAAACAATCCAGAGCTAATAGAGAGCATCATGACTGATACAGGGATTAGTGATCACAAGGTCGTTGTTGCTAGGCTCAATACCGTTTCTTCCAAATCCACCAGAAACAAACGCAAAATAATTTTATTTAAAAAAGCGGATAAAGTGCCACTAGTTGCCTTCCTAAGAGAATCTTCATTCCTTCCGAACTGACTATGCAAATGTAGACGACATGTGGCTCAAATTCAAAGATTTAGTAACAACAGCAATTGAGACATTCCTACCTCATAAATTGGTAAGAGATGGAACTGATCCCCATTGTACACAAGACAGGTCCGTAAGCTGTTGCAGAGGCAACGGAAAAAGCATGCGAAGTTCAGAAGAACGCGAAATCCCAAAGATTGGCTACAATTTTCAGACGAGTGAAATTTGGCACGGATTACAATGCGAGATGCCTTTAATAGGTTCCACAACGAAACATTGTCTCGAAATTTGGTAGAAAATCCGAAGAAATTCTGGTCGTGTGTAAAGTACACAAGCGGAAAGACAGTCAATACCTTCGCTGCGCAGTGCCGATGGTACTGTTACCGACGACTACCGCTAAAGCGGAGTTATTGAACGCAGTTTTCCGAAATTCCTTCACCAGGGAAGACGAATGGAATATTCCAGAATTTGAAGCACGAACAGCTGCTAGTGTGAGTTTCTTAGAAGTAGATACCTTAGGGGTTGCGAAGCAACTCAAATCACCTAATACGGGCAAGTCTTCAGGTCCAGATTGTATACCGATTAGGTTACTTTCAGATTAAGCTGATACAATAGCTCCCTACTTAGCCATCATGTACAACCGCTCGCTCACCGATAGATCAGTACCTACAGATTGGAAAATTGCGCAGGTCGCCCCAGTGTTTAAGAAGCGTAGTAGGAGTAATCCATCGAACTACAGACCTGTATCATTGACGCCCGTTTGCAGTAGGGTTTTGGAGCATATACTGTATTCAAACATTATGAATCACCTCGAAGGGAACGATCTATTGATACGGTAATCAGCATGGTTTCAGAAAACATCGTTCTTGTGCAACGCAGCTAGCTCTTTATTCGCACGAAGTAATGGCTGCTATCGACAGGGGATCTCAAGTTCAGTCCGTATTTCTATATCTCCGGGAAGCTTCTCACACCGTTCCTCACAAGCGACTTCTAATCAAGCTGCAGGCCTATGGGGTATCGTCTCAGTTGTGCGACTGGATTCGTGATTTCCTGTCAGGAAGGTCTCAGTTCGTAGTAATAGACGGCAAATCATCGAGTAAAATTGAAGTGATATCAGGTGTTCCCCAGGGAAGCGTCCTGGGACCTCTGCTGTTCCTGATCCATATAAATGACCTGGGTGACAATCTGAGCATTTCTCTTAGGCTGTTCGCAGATGATGCTGTAATTTACTGTCTAGTAAGGTCATCCGAAGACCAGTATCGGTTGCAAAGCGATTTAGAAAATATTGCCTTATGGTTTGGCAGGTGGCAGTTGACGCTAAACAACGAGAAGTGTGAGGTGATCCACATGAGTTCCAAATGAAATCCGTTGGAATTCGATTACTCGATAAATAGTGCAATTCTCAAAGCTGTCAATTAAACTAAGTACGTGGGTGTTAAAATTACGAACAACTTCAGTTGGAAAGACCACATAGATAATATTGTGGGAAAGGCGAGCCAACGGTTGCATTTCATTGGCAGGATACTTAGAAGATGCAACAAGTCCACTTAAGAGACAGCTTACACTATACTCGTTCGTCCTCTGTTAGAATATTGCTGCGCGGTGTGGGATCCTTACCAGGTGGGATGGACGGAGGATATCGAAAGGGTGCGAAAAAAGGGCAGCTCGTTTTGTATTATCACGTAAGAGGGGAGTGTGGCAGATATGATACGCGAGTTGGGATGGAAGTCTTTAAAGCAGAGACGTTTTTCGTCGCAGCAAGATCTATTTACGAAGTTTCAGTCACAAACTTTCTCTTCCGAATGCGAAAATATTTTGTTGAGCCCAACCTACATAGGTAGGAATGATCAAAATAAAATAAGAGAAATCAGAGCTCGAACAGAAAGGTTTAGGTGCTTTTTTTTTGTTTCTTTGTGGTTTTAGGGCGCAAAACTGCTATGGTCATTAGCGCCCAGCCCGTGACTTAAGACAGTAAAGTAACCGAAATTGAAAACCAGCAGCAATGGGAACAAACTCATAAAATTGGAGAAACTAAAAGTAGAAAGAATGCTTAAAAATCCACTACAGACAGGGGGTGGTTGTCCCCAAAAAAAAACTTCAAATGACTGACGTCATTTCACTGTCACTAATAAACTGGAGAACGCGGTCGGCGGAGCGCGTGTCATCTGCTAAAATCGACGATAGATCAGGCGATAGCTGTAGACGGGAGCGTAACGGATTAAAATAGGGGCATTCAATTAAAAGGTGTCTGACCGTCCACGGCTGAGAGCAGTGGGGACAGAGTGGAGGAGGATCACCGCTTAAAAGATGTCTATGGCTAAAAAGACAGTGCCCTATCCGGAGTCTAGCTAAAATTACCTCCTCCCGACGACGCGTTCGGGAGGAAGAGGTCCAAGCGCAAGGAAGGGCTTTCACTTCCCGCAATTTATTACGGGGAAGTGTTGACCAATGCGCATGCCATAAATGAGCAACTTGGCGACATAAACCGCTCCGTAGATCGTTGAAGGGAAGCGATTGGATAGGTCAGGAGTCCACTACACGCAACAAGCGGCTACACGGGTAGCAGGGGTTGTGTGGCGTGGGCTGGGCGGTTTTTTAGGTTAGATGGCCTCGGGCAAGTGCAGAAAGGGCAACAGCCTCAACGGGTGCGGGGCAAAGTCAGGACATGCGGGGACCAAGCAGCAATCGGTATTGTAATTGTAAACTGTCGAAGCTGCGTTGGTAAAGTACCGGAACTTCAAGCGCTGATAGAAAGCACCGAAGCTGAAATCGTTATAGGTACAGAAAGCTGGCTGAAGCCAGAGATAAATTCTGCCGAAATTTTTACAAAGGCACAGACGGTGTTTAGAAAGGATAGATTGCATGCAACCGGTGGCGGAGTGTTCGTCGCTGTTAGTAGTAGTTTATCCTGTAGTGAAGTAGAAGTGGATAGTTCCTGTGAATTATTATGGGTGGACGTTACACTCAACAACCGAGCAAGGTTAATAATTGGCTCCTTTTACCGACCCCCCGACTCAGCAGCATTAGTGGCAGAACAACTGAGAGAAAATTTGGAATACATTTCACATAAATTTTCTCAGCATGTTATGGTCTTAGGTGGAGATTTCAATTTACCAGATATAGACTGGGACACTCAGATGTTTAGGACGGGTGGTAGGGACAGAGCATCGAGTGACATACTGAGTGCACTATCCGAAAATTACCTCGAGCAATTAAACAGAGAACCGACTCGTGGAGATAACATCTTGGACCTACTGATAACAAACAGACCCGAACTTTTCGACTCTGTAAGTGCAGAACAGGGAATCAGTGATCATAAGGCCGTTGCAGCATCCCTGAATATGGAAGTTAATAGGAATATAAAAAAAGGGAGGAAGGTTTATCTGTTTAGCAAGAGTAATAGAAGGCAGATTTCAGACTACCTAACAGATCAAAACGAAAATTTCTGTTCCGACACTGACAATGTTGAGTGTTTATGGAAAAAGTTCAAGGCAATCGTAAAATGCGTTTTAGACAGGTACGTGCCGAGCAAAACTGTGAGGGACGGGAAAAACCCACCGTGGTACAACAACAAAGTTAGGAAACTACTGCGAAAGCAAAGAGAGCTTCACTCCAAGTTTAAACGCAGCCAAAACCTCTCAGACAAACAGAAGCTAAACGATGTCAAAGTTAGCGTAAGGAGGGCCATGCGTTAAGCGTTCAGTGAATTCGAAAGTAAAATACTAGGTACCGACTTGACAGAAAATCCTAGGAAGTTCTGGTCTTACGTTAAATCAGTAAGTGGCTCGAAACATCATGTCCAGACACTCCGGGATGATGATGGCATTGAAACAGAGGATGACAAGCGTAAAGCTGAAATACTAAACACCTTTTTCCAAAGCTGTTTCACAGAGGAAGACCGCACTGCAGTTCCTTCTCTAAATCCTCGCACCAACGAAAAAATGGCTGACATTGAAATAAGTGTCCAAGGAATAGAAAAGCAACTGGAATCACTCAACAGAGGAAAGTCCACTGGACCTGACGGGATACCAATTCGATTCTACACAGAGTACGCGAAAGAACTTGCCCCCCTTCTAACAGCCGTGTACCGCAAGTCTCTAGAGGAACAGAAGGTTCCAAATGATTGGAAAAGAGCACAGGTAGTCCCAGTCTTCAAGAAGGGTCGTCGAGCAGATGCGCAAAACTATAGACCTATCTCTCTGACGTCGATCTGTTGTAGAATTTTAGAACATGTCTTTTGCTCGAGTATCATGTCGTTTTTGGAAACTCAGAATCTACTATGTAGGAATCAACATGGATTCCGGAAACAGCGATCGTGTGAAACCCAACTCGCATTATTTGTTCATGAAACCCAGAAAATATTAGATACAGGCTCCCAGGTAGATGCCATTTTCCTTGACTTCCGGAAGGCGTTCGATACAGTTCCGCACTGTCGCCTGATAAACAAAGTAAGAGCCTACGGAATATCAGAACAGCTGTGTGGCTGGATTGAAGAGTTTTTAGCAAACAGAACACAGCATGTTGTTCTCAATGGAGAGACATCTACAGACGTTAAAGTAACCTCTGGCGTGCCACAGGGGAGTGTTATGGGACCATTGCTTTTCACAATATATATAAATGACCTAGTAGATAGTGTCGGAAGTTCCATGCGCCTTTTCGCGGATGATGCTGTAGTATACAGAGAAGTTGCAGCATTAGAAAATTGTAGCGAAATGCAGGAAGATCTGCAGCGGATAGGCACTTGGTGCAGGGAGTGGCAACTGACCCTTAACATAGACAAATGTAATGTATTGCGAATACATAGAAAGAAGGATCCTTTATTGTATGATTATATGATAGCGGAACAAGCACTGGTAGCAGTTACTTCTGTAAAATATCTGGGAGTATGCGTGCGGAACGATTTGAAGTGGAATGATCATATAAAATTAATTGTTGGTAAGGCGGGTACCAGGTTGAGATTCATTGGGAGAGTCCTTAGAAAATGTAGTCCATCAACAAAGGAGGTGGCTTACAAAACACTCGTTCGACCTATACTTGAGTATTGCTCATCAGTGTGGGATCCGTACCAGATCGGGTTGACGGAGGAGATAGAGAAGATCCAAAGAAGAGCGGCGCGTTTCGTCACAGGGTTATTTGGTAACCGTGATAGCGTTACGGAGATGTTTAACAAACTCAAGTGGCAGACTCTGCAAGAGAGGCGCTCTGCATCGCGGTGTAGCTTGCTCGCCAGGTTTCGAGAGGGTGCGTTTCTGGATGAGGTATCGAATATATTGCTTCCCCCTACTTATACCTCCCGAGGAGATCACGAATGTAAAATTAGAGAGATTAGAGCGCGCACAGAGGCTTTCAGACAGTCGTTCTTCCCGCGAACCATACGCGACTGGAACAGGAAAGGGAGATAATGACAGTGGCACGTAAAGTGCCCTCCGCCACACACCGTTGGGTGGCTTGCGGAGTATAAATGTAGATGTAGATGTAGACTGAATAGCTGGCCGAGGAAGAGAGACTGCAGCCTTGGCCGCCATATCGGCCGCCTCATTCCCACAGATACCAGCGTGTCCCGGGAGTCAGAGGAACGCCACCGAGACGCCCCCCAGGTGGAGCAAGCGCAGACAGTCCTGAATCCGGTGGACCAGAGGGTGCACAGGGTAAAGAGCTTGGAGACTGAGGAGAGAGCTGAGAGAATCGGAGCAGATAACGTACTGTATCCGCTGATGGCGGCGGATGTAGTGGACAGCCTGGAGAACAGCGTAAAGCTCCGCAGTATAAACCGAACACTGGTCGGGAAGTCGAAAGCGATTTGGGGTGTCGCCAACAATATAGGCACTCCCTACACCTAACGATGTTTTCGAGCCGTCGGTGTAAATAAATGTGGCGTCCGTCATTTGTGCACATAGAGCAGCAAATGCCCGACGATAAACAAGTGTAGGGGTACCATCCTTGGGAAATTGACAAAGGTCACGGAGCAGGCAGATCTGGGGACGGAGCCAAGGCGGTGCTGTACCCCAAGTTATCAAGAAGGTTTTCGGAAACCGGCAGGAAAGAGAATGGAGCAATTGACGGAAGCGGACTCCCGGGGTAGTAGGGAGGAAGAGCGGCCTGCATACCCTACATCAAAGGAGGCGTCGAAAAAAAGATCATGGGCTGGATTAGCAGGCATGGAAGACAGATGGCTAGCATAACGACTCAGGAGGACTGCTCGCCGATTGGACAGCGGAGGTTCAGCAGTCTCAGCATAAAGGCTTTCCACAGGGCTAGTGTAAAAAGCTCCAGACACTAAACGTAATCCACGGTGGTGGATAGAGTCGAGACGCCGAAGAATAGACGGCCGAGCAGAGAAGTAGACTATGCTTCCGTAATCCAATTTTGAGCGCACTAAGGCGCGATAGAGGCGGAGAAGGACCACTCGGTCCGCTCCCCAGGAGGTACCATTCAGGACACGGAGGGTGTTAAGCGATCGCAGACAGCGAGCCGAAAGATAGGAAACGTGGGAGGACCAGCACAGTTTTCTGTCAAACATAAGACCCAAGAATTTAGCGACGTCTGAAAACGGAAGGTTGACAGCACCTAGATGTAAGGAGGGCGGAAGAAACTCCTTACGTCGCCAAAAATTGACACAAACGGTCTTACTGGGTGAGAAACGGAAGCCGGTTTCGATGCTCCACGAGTGGAGGCGAGCGAGACATCCTTGAAGACGTCGTTCAAGAAGGCTGGTCCGTTGAGAGCTGTAGTAGATCGCAAAATCGTCCACAAAGAGGGAGCCCGAGACATCAGGAAGGAGACAATCCATAATTGGATTTATGGCGATGGCAAACAGTACAATACTCAGCACGGATCCCTGGGGTACCCCGTTTTCTTGGGAGAAAGTACGGGAGAGAGTAGTGTTCACCCGCACCCTAAAAGTGCGCTCTGCCATAAATTCGCGAAGAAAAAGGGGCAGCCGGCCTCGAAAGCCCCAAGAGAACAGTGTGCGGAGGATGCCTGTCCTCCAACAGGTATCGTATGCTCTTTCCAGATCAAAAAATATTGCTACCGTTTGGCGTTTCCGGAGAAAATTGTTCATGATATAAGTGGAGAGAGCAACAAGATGGTCAACGGCAGAACGATGCTTCCGAAATCCGCATTGGGCTGGTGTTAAAAGACTGCGGGATTCCAGCCACCAAGCTAAACGGTAATTCACCATACGCTCCAAAACCTTACAGACACTACTCGTGAGAGAAATGGGGCGATAGCTAGAGGGGAGATGTTTGTCCTTTCCAGGTTTCGGAACGGGAACGACAATAGCTTCCCGCCACCGTTTGGAAAAGGTACTGTCGGTCCAAATTCGATTATAAAGGCGAAGGGGGTAACGCAGACTAGGGGTTGATAAATGCAGCAACATTTGGACATGGATACCATCCGGTCCTGGGGCGGAGGAGCGAGAAGATGAGAGGGCATGTTGGAGTTCCCGCACGGAGAAAACAGTATTGTAGCTTTCGTGATTTTGAGAGGAGAAAGCAAGAGGTCGCACTTCCGCTGCACGTTTCTTCGGGAGAAACGCTGGCGGGTAATTTGAAGAGCTCGAAATCTCAGCAAAGTGCTGACCCAACGAGTTAGAAATTGCGACGGGGCCACTAAGGTATCATGCGCGACAGTGAGCCCAGAGACTGGGGAGAAACTAGGCGCGCCTGAGAACCGTCGAAGCCGACTCCAAACTTCCGAGGAGGGAGTGAAGGTGTTAAATGAGCTAATAAAGAATTTCCAGCTTGCCTTCTTGCTATCGCGGATGACGCGACGGCATCGCGCACGGAGCTGCTTACACCGGATACAGTTGGCCAAAGTAGGATGGTGACGGAAAATGCGAAGAGCACGTCGCCGCTCACGTATTGCGTCCCAGCATGCCTCGTTCCACCAAGGAACTGGGGGGCGCCGGGGCAATTCGGAGGTGCGTGGTATTGAACGTTCCGCAGCTGTAAGGATAACGTCGGTAATGTGTGTGACCTCATCGTCGACGCTGGGAAAGCGACGGTCATCGAATGTCGCTAGAGACGAAAAAAGTGTCCAATCGGCTTGGGCAAACTTCCAGCGTCGCGGGCGCATATATGGCAGTTGAGGCTGCAGTCTGAGGACACATGGAAAGTGGTCACTCGAGTGTGTATCATCAAGGGCGAACCATTCGAAGCGCCGAGCTAGCGGAACAGTACCGACCGCAAGGTCCAAATGAGATAAAGTTGTCGTGGAGGCAGACAAAAATGTGGGGACCCCAGTGTTGAGGCAAACTAGATCCGCTTGGTGGAAGACGTCTAGCAATATGGAGCCACGTGGACAAGGATGTGGAGATCCCCAAAGCGGGTGGTGGGCATTGAAGTCCCCAACCAGCAAATAGGGGGGTGGAAGCTGACCAAGAAGATGAAGGAGATCAGCTCGTGCCATTGGTGTGGATGATGGAATGTATACAGTACAAAGAGAGAACGTGTATCCGGAAAGGGAAAGACGGACGGCGACAGCTTGGAAGGAAGTGTTTAAGGGGATTGGGTGGTAATGGAGAGTATCATGGAGAAGAATCATGAGTCCTCCATGGGCTGGAGAGCCTTCAACAGAGGGGAGATCATATCGGACGGACTGAAAATGAGGGAGAACAAAGCGGTCATGGGGACGCAGCTTTGTTTCCTGAAGACAGAAGATGACCGGCGAGTAGGATCGTAAGAGGATCGACAATTCATCCCTATTGGCTCGAATGCCGCGGATATTCCAGTGGATAATGGACATGGGGTGAACAGAAAATGGAGGAATGTGACCAAAGTTGCTGTCAAGTCAAAGACTGCTCGGAGCTAGCGACCGACAGCATGGAATGGCAGTCAGCTGAAGGCAGAAGATCCTGATCCATAGGTTGGTCAGGAGCAGCTCCTGCCACCAGCGATCGGCCGGTTGACTGGCCACCAGCAGTGCGCCTCGGCGACACAGAAGACGGCCGAGGGCGATTTCCGCCAGGTGGTGCTGTAGATGGGACACGCCGTGGCGGAGAAGGAGAGGAACTGGGTTTCTTCGTAGCCTTCTTGGAAGAATGATGTTTAGATGAAGGAGGAACCGATGGTTGTGAAGTTGCGGTACGTAAAAACTCTTCACGAGTATGCTCTTTTTTCGAAGACTTGGCGTCCGACTTTTGGGCTCGAGATTTAGCAGAACCCGACGAAGGGTGAGCCATAGAGTGGGCAGGCGAAAGTGGTGAGGTTGAACGAGCGATTTTTGCGCTGGCCGATCTGACGACCGTGGCACTAAAGGTGAGGTCGTAAGTCTGCGTGGCCGCCTCCTTTGTTGGCCGAGGAGAAGCAAGGACAGTGCTATATTTTCCTGTCTGAGGCACGGTGGGCTTGCGACTGGCGAATAATTTTCGAGCAGCAAAGGTCGACACCTTTTCCTTCACTCTTATTTCCTGGATGAGCTTTTCGTCCTTAAAAACGGGGCAATCTCGAGAGGAAGCAGGGTGGTCACCCATACAGTTGATGCAGCGAGGGGATGGAGGTGGACAAGCACCCTCATGGGCATCCTTGCCACACGTAACACATTTGGCTGGATTGGAACAGGACTGGCTGGTGTGATTGAACCGCTGACATCGATAGCAACGCGTAGGGTTTGGGACGTAAGGGCGAACGGAAATTATCTCATAGCCTGCTTTGATTTTCGATGGGAGTTGAACTGTGTCAAATGTCAAGAAGACAGTGCGGGTTGGAATGATGTTCGTGTCAACCCGTTTCATTACTCTATGAACTGCCGTTACGCCCTGGTCAGACAGATAGTGCTGAATTTCTTCGTCAGACAATCCATCGAGGGAGCGTGTATAAACGACTCCACGCGAGGAATTCAAGGTACGGTGCGGTTCCACCCGGACAGGGAAGGTGTGGAGCAGAGAAGTACGCAGCAATTTTTGTGCCTGGAGGGCACTGTGTGTTTCTAACAACAGGGTGCCATTCCGTAATCTGGAACAAGACTTTACAGGACCTGCTATTGCGTCGACTCCTTTCTGAATAATGAAAGGGTTGACCGTGGAGAAGTCGTGACCTTCATCAGACCTAGAAACAACAAGGAACTGTGGCAACGATGGAAGAATCGTCTGTGGCTGAGACTCAGTATACTTACGTTTGTGAGCAGACTTAGTGGAAGGTGAGGAAACCATTGCGGAAGAATCCCCCATGATTACCGGCGTCTCCGATGGCGCGCTCCTCCCTTGTGGGGGCCCTCTCTGAGGGCACTCCCTCCTTAGGTGATTGTTCACACCTCAGGTCACACCTCCCGACAAACGGACGGAGGGACCAATCGGCACTTTCGGAAGGTATCAGCTCGGGTAATCACCCCTCCCTGGGCCTGGCCGTTACCAGGGGGTACGTACGTGTCCTACCTGTCTACCCGGGGCGGGGAATTACGCGTTACCCCGTCACCGGCTACGCACAAAAGGCGTGGGTCGGCCTTCAGACACGCACAGGGAGGAAGAAAGATCAAGGGAAAGGAAAGAAGAGAGGTCTCAAACGCCGCAGCGGAGAAAAGGGAAAGATAAGAGGTAAAGAAAAAGGAAGGACAAAGGAAGGACAAAGGATGGAAGAAGACATAAAAGCAAGGAGGCGAAGAATGCAGTACATTTACGAGCGTCCGTCTCCGGACGTAGGCACAAACCATACTCCCAGATGGGGAGAAAGGGAAGGAAAGAGCCAGAGGTGAGGGGAGGAGGGGCGAAGATAGGGATGGGGAAGGATGCGGAAAGGGAAGGTATGCAGCCTGGAAAGGAAGGAAGGCCACATTAGCTCGGGGTCCCATGCTCGCTACGCACGTATCCACAAAAGAGTTGTGGACCCCCTGGGGGGGGTTTAGGTGTTCGTTTTTCCCACACGCAGTTCGGGAGTGGAATGGTAGAGAGATAGTATGATTGTGGTTCGATGTACACTCTGCCAAGCACTTAAATGTGAATTGCAGAGTAATCATGTATACGTAGATCCCTGCTGCTTGGGCGCAGGAGGAACTGACTGCAGTTCGCGAGCAGCTGAGTGTGCTGTTGGCCACGGTCAGCCGCCTTCAGGCTGCTGTATCGAGGTGCAGCAATGACACAGGGTCTGGCGCGTCACTTGAGACACCCCAGATGTCGCTTGCTGCGCCCGCTGACTCAGCCGTCGAGGCACCTTCTAGTGTACCCGGCACGTTGGCCCCCCCCCTCCCCCCGCCCCCTTACCACAGGGTGAGTGGCGGACTGCAACGCGTTCTCGTCCCTAGAGGCGGAGGGTCAATGTGGAGGCTGGCGGGCTGGCCGGCTGGCCTCGCCCATTCATCCTTTCAGTTGGCAGGTGGCCGCTTCTTCAGCTGGGCCCGAGCAAGCTCATGGGGCCAAAGGATTGCTGGTTATTGGGAGCTCCAACGTTAGGCGGGTGATGGAGCCCCTTAGGGAAATAGCGTACAGGGCTGGAAAGAATTCAAACGTGAACTCTGTCTGCCGGGGGGCCTCATCCAAGATGTGGAGGCAGCCTTGCCTGCGGCTATCGAGCGTACAGGGTGCAGTCATCTGCAAGTAGTTGCTCACGTCAGCACCAATGATGCTTGTCGCTTGGGTTCTGAGGCGATCCTCTGTTCGTACAGGCAGCTGGCGTATTTGGTGAGACTGCTGGCCTCGCACACGGGTGCAAGCTGAGCTCTATTTGCAGCATCGTCCCCAGAGTGGATCAGGGTCCTTTGGTTTGGAGCCGAGTAGAGGGTCTCAACCAGATGCTTCGTCGACTGACGGTCTTGGCTGCAGATTTCTAGACTTGCGCTATTGGGTGGGGAATTTTACGACGCCCCTAGAGAGGACAGGAGTGCACTACACAAAGGAAGCGGCTACTCGAGTAGCAGAGTACTTGTGGCGTGCACATGGGGTGTTTGAGGCTAGGCAGTAGTGGGAGGTGTCCTGATAAACGCTCACCAGTCGATGTGCATGCAGGGAAATCAGGACGCCCTCAGTGTAAAGACACTTCAGCTATCAAGATATTAGCAGTAAATTTTCAGTGTGTTCGGAATAAAGTTCCTGAATTTACTGCCCTCAAGAAGCGTGTGGCGCGCAAATTATTCTCGGGACAGACCTGGCTGAACCCTGAGCTAGGTTGGTTGGTTGGTTTGGGGGGGGGGATTAAAGGGACCAGACTGCGATGGTCATCAGTCCCTTTTTCCAAAAAAAAAAGTAAAACCACCCAAAGAGAATAAAAAAAACGAACAACAGGAAAGACGTCAGACGACACAGGACAAGAAATACTCCTACAGAGATCAGACGAAACAAATTAAAATCACACAGAGTGTGACAGTGGTTGGCCGACCATAGAGAGAAAAAGGAAAAGCCAACCACCGAGAACACATTAAAAACTCAGTGTAAAATCGTAGGCCAATGGCCAGAATCAAAACAAAAGAACAGAACAAACACTCAGAGTAAATAATAAAAACCCCCTGCCCGAATAAAACGGAAAACTAAGTCAGCCATACCAGGGTCATCACATAAGAGGGCAGGGAGCGTATCAGGCAGCGCAAGTGTCTGCCTGACCACAGCTAAAAGGGGGGCAGGCCAACAAAATGTGGGCCACTGTCAAAGCCGCCCCGCAGCGACATACAGGAGGGTCCTCCCGGCGCAGTAAATAACTGTGTGTCAGGTGGGAGTGGCCAATGCGGAGCCGACAAAGGACGACAGAGTCCCTGCGGTTGGCTCGCAGGGATGACCGCCACACAGTCGTCGTCTCCTTGATGGCACAGAGTTTATTGGGCATGATCCGATTGCGCCATTCAGCGTCCCAAAGCGCAAAAACGTTTCGGCGGAGGACTGCCCGCAAATCAGTCTCTGGGAGGCCAACGTCCAGAGACTGTTTACTCGTGGCCTCTTTCGCCAGGCGGTCAACATGTTCATTGCCCGGGATACCGACATGACCGGGGGTCCACACAAAGACCACAGAGCGGCCGCAACGCGCAAGAGTATGCAGGGACTCATGGATAGCCATCACCAGACGAGAACGAGGAAAACACTGGTCGAGAGCTCGTAAACCGCTCAGGGAATCGCTACAGATAACGAAGGACTCACCTGAGCAGGAGCGGATATACTCTAGGGCACGAAAGATGGCGACTAGCTCAGCAGTGTAAACGCTGCAGCCAGCCGCCAAGGACCGTTGTTGAACCCTGAGCTAGGAAGTTATGAAATATTTGGTGAGGGTTGGAACGTGTATCGGGAAGAGATCAGACAGTAGGAGGTGGTGTCTTCATTGCAGTTGACAAAAATATTGTGTCTACTGAGGTCGAAGTAGTGTTATTGTGAAGTTATCTGGACACGTTTAACAGGGCTACGAGAAATGAAGATAATTGTTGGGTCTTATTACCGGCCACCATGTTCCACCGTGACAGTTCTAGAATCATTCAAAGGGAGTCTACACTGTGTAGCTATATTCGTCGGAGGCGACTTCAAACCTACCTAGTATAGACAGATGTACAGGTGGTACAGACAAGCCGTTGTGTGAATTTCTTTTGTACACATTATCCGAAAACTGTCTTGAGCAGATAAATCGACAGCCAATGGTTAATGGAAATATTTTAGATCTGGTGGCCACGAACAGAACAGACCTCATCGACGGCGTCAGTGTTGAGACAGGGATTAGTGATCATGATGTCATTACGACTAAGGTTACGAACGTTAAAAAGTCAGTCAGGAAGGCTGGGAGAGTATTCTTACTAGGAAGAGCAGATAAGCAGTTGTTAGCATCCCACTTAGTAAATGAATCAACTTCATTTACTTCAGGTATGATGGACGTGGAAGAATTATGGGCAAATTTAAACATTGTAAATCACAAATTGGACAAGTATGTGCCGAAAAAGTGGGTTACGGACGGAAAAGACCCACCGTGGTTTAACAGCGCAATTCGGAGAACGCTCAGGAGGCAAAGGCAGTTGCACTCGCGGTACAAGAAAGATCAGGAGAATGAGGACAGGCAAAAGTTAGTAGAGATTCGTGCTGCTGTAAAAAGAGCGATGCGCGAAGCGTACAGCTACTATCACTGTCATACCTTAGCAAAAGATCTTGCTGAAAACCCAGGGAAATTCTGGTCTTAGGTAAAATCGGTAAGCGGGTCGAAGGCTGCCATCCAATCACTCACTGATGAGTCTGGCCTGGCAACGGAATACAGCAAAACGAAAGCTGAAATTTTAAATTTAGCATTTGAGAAATCTTTCACACAGGAGGATCGTACAAACATACCCGCCGTTTGAGTCTCTTACAGATTCCCGTATGGAAGATATAGTGATAGACACCCCTGGGGTTGTGAAGCAGCTGAATGGGTTGAAAATAAATAAATCGCCAGGTCTTGATGGGATTCCAATTCGGTTTTACAGAGAGTACTCTACTTCATTGGCTCCTTACTTAGCTTGTATTTATCGCGAATCTCTTGCCCAACGTAAATTCCCGAGCGACTGGAAAAAAGCGCAGGTGACGCCTGTATATAAGAAGGCTGGGAGGACGGATCCTCAAAATTACAGACCAATATCTTTAACATCGGTTTGTTGCAGGATTCTAAATCATTCTCAGTTCGAATATAATGAATTACCTTGAGACAGAAGTTGCTGTCCATGAATCAACACGACTTTGGAAAGCATCGCTCCTGCGAAACGCAACTCGCCCTTTTTTCACATGATATCTTGCGAACCATAGCTGAAGGGTATCAGACGGATGCCATATTCCTTGACTTCCGGAAAGCGTTTGACTCGGTGCCCCACTGCAGACTCCTAACTAAGGTACGAGCATATGGGATTGGTTCCCAAATATGTGAGTGGCTCGAAGACTTCTTGAGTAATAGAACCCAGTACATTGTCCACGATGAGTGAGTGATCGGAGGTGAGGGTATCATCTGGAGTGCCCCAGGGAAGTGTGGTAGGTCCGCTGTTTTCTATCTACATAAATGATCTTTTGGATAGGGAAGATATCAATGCGCGGCTGTTTGCTGATGATGCTGTGGTGTACGGGAAGGTGTCATCGTTGAGTGACTGTAGGAGGATACAATATGACTGACAGGATTTGTAATTGGTGTTAAGAATGGCAGCTAGCTCTAGATAAATAAATTAATGCAGATGAATAGGAAAAAGAATCCCTTAATGTTTGAATACTCCATTAGTAGTGTAGCGCTTGACAGTCACGTCGATTAAATATTTGGGCGTAACATTGCAGAGCGATATGAAGTGTGACAAGCATGTAATGGCAGTTGTGGGGAAGACGGATAGTCATCTTCGGTTCATTGGTAGAATATTGGGAAGATGTGGTTCACCTGTAAAGGAGACCGCTTATAAAACAGTAATATGACCTATTCTTGAGTACTGCTCGAGCGTTCGGAACCTATTAGGTCGGATTGAGGGAGGACATAGAAGAAATTCAGAGGCGGGCTGCTAGATTTGTTACTGGTAGGTTTTATCATCACCCGAGTGTTACGGAAATGCTTCAGGAACTCGGGTGGGAGCCTCTAGGAAAGGAGGAGTTATTTTCGTGAATAGCTACTGAGGAAATTTAGAGAACCAGGATTTGAGGCTGACTGCAGTACAATTTTACTGCCGCCAACTTATATTTCGCGGAAAGACCATAAAGGTAAGAGATTAGGGCTCGTACAGAGGCATATAGGCAGTAATTTTTCCCTCTGTTCTGTTTGGGAGTGGAACAGGGAGAGAAGATGCTAGTTGCGGTACAAGGTACCCTCCGCCACGCACCGTATGGTGGATTGGGGAGTATATATGTAGATGTAGGTGTGCACGTGCATGGGCTCCACCCTATATCCAAAAAAGTCTCCGTAAGGCGACAGCCCATGTTTCCATTGTTTCAACTCCACCATTCACAAACTAGTACAAATAAGCGACAGCAATGCGCCTGTGAACTAGTAATTAGTAAAGATAGGTAAACCACAATCATCTACTATGAAAGTGTAGTATTGTACCTAGACAACACTGCAGTACCAAATTAATGGTTTCGTAGGATTCCGTTACTTGAACTCGCTGCGGTCGTTTCCAATTAGAGGAAGACATAAAAATTTGACTTCAAATATACTTTCATACCAAGACTGAAAGATGGCTGCAGGCGCAGTGGCAGATAGCTACGGTGGCATCATTACATTAATACTTCTTCCATAAATCATGACTACGACGTTTCATAATGATGTGGAATCTCAGCCTAACGTAAGTTTTCTTTACACGTTAATTTTTTACTAAATATCTGAAAACCCATCTTGAGTAGCAGATGTTACTCAGCAAATTAGGTTTCAAGTTCTGGTTGGCTGTCCGTCAGATCGAGAACATTATGTCAGTGCTGTAGTAGAGACTAAGGCAGAAAGGAGCATGCTTACCATGATGTAAATAATCAGCGTATTATTTACTCTTAGAACACCCTTGCAGTCGGCAAGTTAAATTTTCCAACTAACTGCTACTTATTACGCAAGAATTCGGAATATATCACCAATTACAAATAAACGTCTAGAGGTTGTTTTAGGATGATTCAGCTCACTTCTGGACATCCGCCGAATATCAGTCACCGAACATTTTCAGAGTGTCATAGTTTTGATACAAAACACGTAATCTGCAAACATTTGTCTTGCTTATCTGTTTCGAACACTAACGCCATTCTTTCCCTACTCTGTTTTGCGATTGCGATGAAGCATGTTAAATAAATGTCATTGAGAATGTGGTGCCTATTTTTTCGAATAGTGATTAGCACATTTCAGAACGGTGGAAGCGGGAGAGCAACACATTATTCGTAACATATATGTTGAATGACACAGTAAAATTTGTCAAGCAGTTATATGCAGAATGAATGTAACTACACAACCATGAACTCTGTGCCTGCTTGATGCAAATGAGACAGGTGCTCCCTATATTATACTGAGCAGCTTGTCTTTTCTTCTTCAAATGTTTGAAGAATTTTGTTTCATCTGTGCTTGCTGTTGAGCGAACCTTGAGGCGGCATGGAAGGCGAGGTGCTGTAGTCGCACGTCGATGCGTTGTGGAAGCTAGCTTGCAGTACAGGATGAAAGAAGTAGAGCTAAATCCGACACTTCGCTCTTTGGAAGTAGTGATGCCACCACGCTGCCTACTTAGGTAGTAAGCAGTAGATGAAGTGGGCAACCTCCAATGTTATTCAAAGGGCAATATTCCAGTGCCTGTGTTGACAAGGGCTCAATGTTCCTTCTGACATCTGTGCATGCCGAATGGCGTATTAATCACAAACTTTTGTGCTCATCAACAGGGAACAAAATACACGTCAGATAAAGTTTTGAAAAATACTAACCACCAGGCAATCATGCTAACAAACCCTCTTGCCTAGCGAGTGGGTACGGATCGGCAATTCCTTTGACAGTAATGGTAGACTTAAAATCGCCACAAATCCGAAGTGGCCCGTTAGGCTTTTGCAGAATAGCCGTAGGCATCACCCACTGGATGTTAAGACGGCGGGGATAGCACTCAGATTCTGCGAACTATTTAGTTGTACCGCAACTCGTTCGCGCATGGTGAACGGTGTCGGATGGCCTCTACATAACTTAGGCACTGCCCAATGCTTCAAAGAAAATTCATAGCGTAACCTAAGGTAAAGTCAAACAACCATTTTTAAGTTTCGCGTAGCACATACCGTTCCACCAATGGAATCTCGTTACATTCAGCTTATCCTGAATTTGGAAACCGCAAATCGCTCCGGTCTATACTGTATACCAATTAGGTTCCTTTCAGACTATGATGCAATAGCTCCATACTTAATCGTACACAGCCGGTCGTTCGACAAAATGTCGAAGAAAGGTAGGAGTAATCCACTATTTTACAGACTCCTTATTAACGTCGATATACAGCACTAACTTTGAACATTTTGTGTTCGAACTTTATGAATTACCTCGATGAGAACGGTCTATCAATAGTCAACACGTATTTAGAAAACCGTTCTTTTCGTACGACTACCTCTTTACACACAAGGGGGTAGTGCCATTTACAAGCAATTTCAAATTGATTCTGTATTTCTAGATTTCCAGAAGGCTTTTAGTGGAATTGCGTGCTTATGGAATATCTTGTCACTTTTAACTGGATTCGTGGTTTCCTGTCAGAGGTCGCTGTTGATAGAAACCGACGTAAAGTCAAAAACGGAACTGATTTCTGGCGTTCCCAAGATAGTGTTACAGGCCTCTACTGCTCATCTATATGAACTACTTAGGAGAGTGAGTAGATGCTGTCGTGTATCGTCTAGTAAAATCAGAATATCAAAAAATTGCACATTTGGGGCGAAAATTGGCAGTTGACCCTAAATAGTGAAAAACCTGAGGTCATACACATGAATGATTATATGAATCCCTTAAATTTCACTTACACGATAGATCAAATCTGAATGCTGTAAATTCAGCTAAATAACTACAACTTTGAACAACTTCATTTGGAAGGTACATGTAGAATGATGTGGGGAAAGCGAACTGGAGATCAGGTTTCATTGGGAGAGCTCAAAGACGACAGATCAACTGAAGAGACTGGTGCCCCCGTCAGACACCACACTTGCTAGGTGGTAGCCTTTAAATCTGCCGCGGTCCGTTAGTATACGTCGGACCGCGTGTCGCCAGTATCGGTGATTGCAGACCGAGCGCCGCCACAGCAGGTCTAGTCTAGAGAGACTCCCTAGCACTCGCCCCAGTTGTACCGCCGACTTTGCTAGCGATGGTTCACTGACTACATACGCTCATTTGCAGAGACGACAGTTTAGCATAGCCTTCAGCTACGTCATTTGCTACGACCTAGCAAGGCGCCATATTCAGTTACTATGAATGTATTGACAGATAATATTGTGATTTATTTACCATCAAGAGCGACGTTCATCATTAATGGATTAAAGTTAAGTATCAAACTAATTACGTCCGCTTCCTGAATTCTAATTCCTTATGTTCCAGACTTCACGTCAGTAGTCCTTCCCTCCTCACGCCAACCTGCGTGAGCTGAAACGCGTGCCTTTCGGCCTCCATTCGTAACACGGTGTTGGCTCTTCAGTAAACTTAACAGAAACTTCCTATACTACGCTTGTCCGTGCTCTTACCGAACACTTTCTCCCGTGCAAATGTTACCGAAAGAGTAAGCCTAAGAAACATGTACTTTTGCATTGTTAACATCATATTCAGGCTGAATCTAACCACAGTAAATGTCCGTGAGAAATTAAAATTGGAACCAGAACTTAATCTCTTTAGCAGGTTATCTCAAGGCATACAAATGGAACATCGCCAGGAATGGAACACTAAGGATAAAGATATTAAGTTGCGTTACAAAAGATGAAATTCTTATTTTTGCAGATAACCACGGCCAGAAGCTTGCATATAAATCAAGACTACAGGCTTAGTTGAATCAGGTGCCTCTATATGTGAAATCGTAAGAGACTAAAAAGTTAGCCCAGAATTTGACGAAACACGAAAAGGTATTGGCAATAGAAACGAATAATATTAACCATTATCATGAAGTGCAAGCGATTAAATCAACAAATGAGGCACTCAGACTTGGTACAAACGTCATGCTACTAGGCATCCCACCCAGGCGCAACACTACTCCTGACTCCTGGGCATGCAATGATACATTGGGAACTGGAAAGAAACTACACAAATGTCTTAAAAATGACTCCACAACCTACAAAGATTTCTCTACAAATCATGGGATGCATCTAAACGATTTACGGAAAACATTTGTGCGAATTAATTGAAGTGTGCATACCCAGCCTTCCACTGAACACTGATAACCAACAGCCAATTTTTGGAAAAGCTAAGTCAACTTCTTTGCGTACTCCGAAACAACCAGCTCCAACTATATGTGTCACATAACTGAAGAGACTTAGCTGCCCCACCGAAAGATCCCGCAAAAGAAGCAACAGATGACTCCACAACATTACATCCATCCCAAATGTCAGATGATCTTCCACCACAAGATTTGACAGCAGGTATATGGCAAGTGCAGCTGCTAGTTACTCGTAAGTTGCTGTTCCAACCCATTAAGACATGGAACGTTTAGCTTCAGCAAGTGTGTCACGTGACAATGCAAGTGGTGTTGCTAGTCTTCTCCAGCTGCTCTCGCATCAGAAGTTATAGCAGCCCTAGCTTCAGAAACAGGTGTTTGTGCAGGTGCAGTTGCTAGTAACTCATTTCTACTGCAGCAGCTCCACTTCACCTCAGGTATCAAAAATGCCTCTAAGACAACCTATTGTCAAAAGGGAGGATTTTCACTAGCCACTCAGGAAAGAATTGACTTAACAACTGTAGGTAACGTAGATACTCTTCTTTGCAGTAGCCCTGTAGGTGATACATCCACTTATTTAAATGTAACGGCCAAAGTATCCGTAACTGTAGATGAAAGTAATCACCTAGGTGTAATTAATGAAGAACCCAACTGCAGAGACTTTGGCAAGTTCTCTCTTAAGGTGAAACTTCTTCGAAGTGAAATTTCACATGCAAAAATTAAATGTGTAACTGAGCACTTAATGAAAGCGCCAGGAATCTTTAGTACAGTGCTCCCACAATGCAAACTAATTTAAAATCTTTCAAGAAATTGTTATTAAGTTTCAGCAAGTTGCATATTTGCAAGGGACTGCACTGCAGCCCATCCACTCCAAATATGCTGTTCTTGCAGTGTTGGAAAGAGCATAGAATTATCTGAGATTCGACATACTGACCTCAGTTGACTTAGTATGTTTACAGATCACTCTTATCATAGGCTACCTCTAAAAACTTTAGATCTCTTTTTGAAACTAACAAAGAAGCATTCCAAATGTTAATCTCTGGCAGTTTTAATCTCTGGCAGTTTTAATACTGACTTCTTGAATGAGGGCAGCACCCAGAATGCTTTCATAGATGTAATGAATTCTTTCAACCATCATTTGTAAGTAAAATCTGCAACTAGAATTACCTCCTGCAGTGATAGCTGTATTGATCGAGTAGTCAGTGACAATGTTTAACAAGCTCTACATCTAGGGTTCTCAGACCTCAATGCTAGAATTCTAAGTGAAAGTTACCACATGTGGATACCGTAGACAAAAATGTAGGAAAGCAGAAATTTTTCCGAAAACGATGATCTAAATTTTTTATCCCACAGAAGTAAAGAAAACTGGCAGAGTCTTCCAACCACAAACTTAAATACAAAGCCTTCCTGATCATTTTTCCTATTACATAAACTACCGATTTCCTTAAAATTAAAGCATTTGTTCCTCATTTCAGAAAGTGGATCACTTTAGACATAGCTTCCTCCATAAGAAAGAGGTAGCTTTTCTCCATTAACAAAAACTTTGGCAGGAGTGTTCAGCTTAAAAATACTTCACTGCGTATAAAAAGAAATTCGGAAATTTGTCAAGGCAGCCAAAAACTTCATAATGACATAATTCTCAAAAATTAAACTAGCAAAAGTGAATGTGTGTGTGGCAGGTATTTAACACGAACACAGGTAGGGCTAGAAACATTACAGACAGCAGTAACCTAGAATTAAATGGAAGACTGATTACTAACCAAAAATGGCTTATGAATTCAACTCATTCACCAATTCTGTTAAAAATTTTACTAGTCAAAGAATAAATCTACACAAGCCCCTCTTTCAAGCAACCCTACTGCTTCAGTATTATCACAAACCTCAGAAGCAGAAAGCGAAAATACAATCAGCCAAGAAATAAAAGTTCCTTCTACTGAATAAGATGAGATCCCTCGTTCACAGATGTGTAAGTATAAGTAAGCCTCAATCACAATTTTTCATTTTTGGAAGTAATATACCCTAAATTACGTACCACAGAAAGGATTCTACCAATACACAAAAGACTAAACAAGATCCTAATGATTACTGGCCAATAGCAGTCCTCTGCTTAGTAAAATATTTGAGTATGTAGTGGCTGAAAAATCTTTTCTGAATCGTAGTATACTTTTTCCAGCTCAATATGGATTCCAGGAGGGGAAAAGGCCGTTGCTGTTTATAAAATTTTAGATACAACTCACTCTTACATAAACAGCCCGCTATGGGTTGTCCCTTTACCTTGAAAAGGCCTTCAATTCTGTAAACCACAAAATACCACTACAAAAACTATGTAACCATGGTATATGGGGCACTGACTACAATTGGTTTGCAAGGTACCTACTAAACAGAAAACAGTATTTGCACTTATGTCACCCAACAGGAAAATCGACAGTTTCATGTTCTGATATGCAAATAATAAAACGGTGTCCCTCATGGATGTTTTGGGTCCGACCTTATTTCTACTGGCCATTAATGATCTTCCTCTTTACCTAGCAACTTGCAATACCTTACTTTTCGTCGAGAACACCAATATTCTGATATCTGGCAGATTATGCCACTGAAGCTGCGGTCTATGTACACCTCTACTGGATTCATGGCTTACAGCTAATAGCCTACTTCTTAATGCAAAAGAGGCTGTAGGTCTAACATTTCATTCAGTCCAGAACAGAAATCCTACCGTCCCAAATATAGTAAGAGGTGGAAATAGTAATGAACTGGAAAATTTAAGTATATTCCTTGGAATATACTACATTCAGTTGGAAAAGTCACACTGATAGTTTAGCTACCAAGCTAAGTGAAGTATGTTTTATGCTTTGTCAGTGAAGTGTATAAATATCCTACTGTCAGTGTAGCATGCTCTTTCAACCCTAACGTATTCCCTAATTCTGTGGTCACAGTTCTCAGTCCAATAAAATATTTAAGCTGCAAAACAAAACTTTCAGGATAATGTTATTTAAAAAAGCACTCGTGTAAAGAACTATTCCGAAAACTAGATCGTCTTCCACTTCCATGTTAGTACTTATTTGAGATACTAAATTTTAACAAGCTAAATATTGGCAGCATGAAGCAGAATCTGGACTATCACCAGCACAACTCTAGAGGGACGTACTTGCTGACAGTTTCCCCATTCCAACGAATCATATCTTGTTAGTGCAAAATGCATGGGATTAGATTTTATAATCTACCACTAAACATAAAAACAACAATGTAGCACATCTTAATGCTTAAATCGATATTATTAAAATACACACTAACTCACAGGAATATTTTGAATGTGGTTTTTCATTGCACACTGATCTTTCTGTACTATAATTTATGTTCAAAATGTAAATATCAATAACTCTTAATCCAATGTCAAAACTATCTTTTATGTATTTTTTCTACTTATCTAGTAAATCTTAACTATCGTATAAATTATGTAATGCTAATCTATACTTAATCAGATTTTAAGTGTATCCACAAATTTTTATTAGGCCTTGTTGACCATTTTGAAGAACTCTTGAGTATACTAACACTATCTTGTAATCTATAACTATCATACAGTTGTTTAAATTTATTTAATTGGGTGTGTATTTGTTAAATATTTAACTACAATGATTTGTCCCATATCATTTAGTACTCTGTACACAAAATGATTCAGTGGATCAGTAAAGCATGAATGATTTGAATCGACTGCTGCGCAGGTCTGGGATCCTTACTAGATCGGATTAACGGAGTACATTGAGGAAGTTCAGAGGAGAGCAACACTTATATTATTCAGAAGCAGGGGAGAGTCACTGACAGCATTTGAGGTGGATATTATCGAAACTAAATATTTCCGTTGCGGCAGAATCTTCACACGAAATTTCAATCACCAACTTTCTCCTCCGTGTGAGCTTGCACGGAAAGAGATAGGTGCTCTTTTTTCCGCGTGTTATTCGAGATTGGAGTAATGAAAATTATTGTGAAGGTGGTTCGATGAAGGCATTTCACTGATTAGCAGAGTATCCATGTAGATGCAGAAAGCGTAGTGACCAGAATTTTTTGTAATTGGGGAAGAATTAACTACAAGCAAGGTTAGTTGCAATTTGTACTTAACTTTCACCATAATTTGAGCCTGCAGCGGGATCGACTGGCCACGGTATGTCACTACTTTGCACCGCTATGTACACGGCCACGGGGAGCCAATGCGCCATTAAGTATCCCATTAATTAGGGACACGGGCGCGCGCATGTCCAGCTGGGATTTCGCCGTCACTCCAGGTCGACGTCCAGGTGCGGCCCGGTGCTCTGCATCCCAGCTGCTGGTGCCTCCGGCAGCGCCAGGATAGCGTGCAACGTGCCAGCGCCCGAAGCTGACGTCCGCCGACAGAGGCAAACAGTCGAGGGGTGTCCTTGCTTGCACCAATCCAAACAGATGACGTCACAGTACGGGCAGTGACGCCGGCGGTGAGGGTCGCCCTCTTGACATGTCTGATGGCCACGACTAGCGCTGGAGTTATCACACGACACCGGGGACGGGAATTCTTCGGAATCCTGTGCTCGCTTTGGGACACGTCGACGGCGAAATAAGCGCTTTCGTCTTTGCGCGTTTACCAACGCTGGGGGTCAAACAACACTAACTACTGAATCCCGTGGCGCCGGACTACCGGACGCACGAGAGCTCTGTTCACAAGATGACCTTGACAGTCATCAGTTGGTCGAAGATTACGACGTCGACTAATACTACTACGAATATCGAAGCCCGGAAAATCATCGAAGAGAGCTTGTGCTGAAGCTCTCACTTCATACGCCTCATTTCTGACACCACTAAGTAGGATTCGATATTTCTAAAGCAGTTTCACTAACCTCTTCATTCGGAGCCAGACAGATGTTAACGTCCCGAATTGAAGAATCTGCGTAAGACGCGTCACACTTTCGACATGCAAAAATCGCACTTGCCAACTGAGTCTTTTAAATCAGAGGCCCACGATTCATGGGAGTGTTCACTTCTCTCAACACGCCGATCTTAACTTCAGCCTATATGTAAATACGCGCGTTTGGTGACTTTTCGAACTACTGTTATCAGATTTGGGGTAAATTTTTACACCACGTCATACAGTTTACTACTAGACGACAGTAACAACACACAGTGGCGTTCAGGATCATTTGACTTGCCTTGCAGCGCAGTTCGGAACACTAAATTAGCCTCCCCATATTCTCTTGCGCGTCAAAAGAACCGAACAGTAAAAGGCAAGGAACGGAAACGGCAGCTGCCACGTGGTGTTGATTTTTGAGAAACTAACAGCAATGTGGGCTGCTGTTGCTGCTGCAGTTCCAACCGCTGCTGCCGCAACTTTGGATCCACAGTTTATAGACGAAACGGCACGGCGAGAAAATTCCTTCTCGCCACTTTTCTATCCTTCGTGGAGTAGGTACACTGCATACCGCCACGTGCTCCGGTGGGTCCACAGAACCACAGGAAATGAACACACGTTCCAAATCCGCAATCGCCAGAGTTCACGAAGTAAACGAAGCACAAACAACTCCAGGCCGTGTCAAAATTGGCGTAAAAAAATACAACAGTTCCAGATCGATAACCACTCCAACGGGAAAACAAACAACTCCACTGTGTAACTGCGCGATACGAACGCCTATAAATTACAGCAGGCAATGCGTTACACCGCCAACCCTGAGCCACAGGCTCGGCGGCAAACAGCCACCACTGGGTGGCGCCACGTCACGCGCATGTCACGGCGGTGGCTTCTCTTACGTCAGTATTACACTATTAAATTTTCTTTGACAACGTTTCTTTGTCAGATAAAATTTGGAGCGTAATAAGAAATTTCGTCAAAGTTACGCATAGGTCAAATTTTCTTCGATCAAATCTAGCACCGCGCCTTAGATTTGATCAAAGAAAGCGTTCGTCTTCTGTTTAATGCACGGAGAAATGTAGCCGCGTGGAGCGCTAGCGTCGCTGAAGCTGTTTGCCGTTTAATGTGGTGTTTAGGGGCTCTACGCACGCACCAACTGACCAAACAACCGACCAAGCGAAAACCATATTGGACGTGTGTAAACGTTTTGACCGACCGACGAATATTCCTTTTCGGAATGTCGGGCGGGTAGTACCACCTAGTAGCCGACCTCCCTTTCTTCCCCCCCCCCCCCCCCCCCACACACACACACACCAACCCTGCCCAATAAATTGTGCCGTGTGTAGCGCTGTCGTGCAAACCACCCGACAAAAGTTCTTGTAACTGAGAGCGGGTTCAAATGCTGTTCTAATATACACCACAGGGTACGAGGTGGACGAAACTTCAAGAACAGAGATTCTGGAGAAATTTAAAGATTTCTGACGTTGTGGGACATGCCATGCGAGGAGTATAGCGATAAAGATGCACGAAATGAAGTAAAAAAAATGGTCCAAATGGCTTTGAGTACTATGGGACTCGACTACTGAGGTCATCAGTCGCCTAGAACTTAGAACTACTTAAACCTATCTAACCTAAGGACATGACACACATCTATGCTCGAGGCAGGATTCGAACCTGCGACCGTAGCGGTCGCGCGGTTCCAGACTGTAGCGCCTAGAAGCGCACGGCCAACCCGGCCAGCGAAATGGAGCAATTTTTAATTTTTTTAACGAATGTATAATAGTTTAGTGTGGTACATGCAATAAAAGATCGTCAAAATTCTGTACTTCTGTTTCAGGTTTTACTTACGATACTTACCGGAGATTAAATCTAACAACCGAAATGTCGACTTTCAGCCGCCGTTAATGTGTAAAATATACTTGCGTCATTGTCATAAGCGTTAAAAACGATTTTTTTACACGTCTAGCAGTTACTGAGTGCTTAATTTCTCATGTTCAAAAAATGTACAGATGTGTGTGAAATCTTACGGGACTTAACTGCTAAGGTCATCAGTCCCTAAGCTTACACACTACTTAACCTAAAATATCCTAAGGACAAATACACACACCCATGACCGAGGGAGGACTCGAACCTCCGCCGGGACCAACCGCACAGTCCATGACTACAGCGTCTTAGACCGCTCGGTCATTTCTTATGTATGTGTTGCATTTCTAAGATCACGTGCGCCATCAATATGAGGTGTTTCCTGTTGGAATTTGAAATGAGTTTGTTAAACTTACAGCGTATCTTTTATGCTACATGCATAAATAATACATACCCTAAATAACGGAAAGTGTGAAGGCATCTACACTGGTGTTGAAAGGAATCCTTTAAACTTAGGTTACACGATAAATTAGTCAAATCTAAAGGCTGTAAATTCAACTAAATACCTAGGAATTACATTTATAAACACTTAAATTGGAAGGTTCAAAATGGTTCAAATGGCTCTGAGCACTATGCGACTTAACTTCTGAGGTCATCAGTCCCCTAGAAATTAGAACTACGTAAACCTAACTGACCTAAGGACATCACACATATCCATGCCGGAGGCAGGATTAGAACCTGTGACCGTAGCGGTCGCGCGGTTCCAGGCTGTAGCGCCTAGAACCGCTCGGCCACCCTGGCCGGCTATATTGGAAGGAACACACATAAATTTTTGAGGGGAAGGCCACCCAAAGACTGCGTTTTATTGACAGGACAGTTAGAAAATGTAACAGATCTACTAAGGAGACTGCGTAATCTACGTTTGCCCGTCCTCTTTTAGAATCTGCCGTGAGGTGTAGGATCCTTACCAGATAGGAATGACGGAGTACATCGAAAAAGTTCAGAGAAGGGTAGCACGTTTCGTATGATCGCGAAATAGGGGAGAGGAGATTTTCAGTATGTACAAATGTCACAATACGCGAGTATAAAACACGTTCCAAAGCTTTACACTAGTCCGACATCAAAAATATAGGCCTATAACTTAGTGCTTCTGTTCGTCGACCCTTCATGGAAACAGAAGTTACTTGTGCCATTTTCCCAATCATTAGGAAAGCCTCTCTTTTCTGGCGAGCTACAACACACTGGTGATAGCAGAGAAGCAACTTGTTTCGCATACTCTACGTAGTATCGTACTGGTATCCCGTCAGGACCAATGATCTTCTCTCTGCTGATTCATCTCACTTGCCTTTCTATCCCATCGTCACTTGTTCCAATATCTGTCATTCTGAAGTTCGTGTTAAAGTTTATAGGTGGGCAAAATTCTTCAGTGATACTCCCCTTCGTCATTTTTACGGAAGGACGTTCATGAAATTGACAGAAAGTGTCAATTTTCAGTTTAGCTTTTATTTATTAGTAGAAATCATGGACGATAAGTTCAATGATGAAATCGCTTCCGAAGTTCCCAAAAAATCATTAAATGTGTGACACGACCTTGCTGCCACGCCCACTTTTTCAGCCAACACTTCAATAGCTGATCGGTGAACAACGATTCCGTCGTTTACTTTGAAGCAAACTTGCAAAGGATACGTCTGGAAGGCTGAGATATACACTCTGGTTTTATAGATCATCAGTGACTCTGTCCCGTACGTTAAATCACTCATATGGAAACGACACCTTAAAATCACATATTCATCTTAACAATTGTCAGAATTGCAACTTATGATACAGATCTTGCATTTAAAGATGGATTGCAGGGAGGATGAAGGTACTTGAGAGAATGGGCTTTAAGATAGGAAATTTCACTCAAGACATCTCGCGAAAAATAGGTTTACAGCGCCCCTCTGCAACTGTAAGGTCAATTGAAAACGTGGTAAAGGATAGAAGGCAGAAAACAAGAAACCAGAAGAGAAGCCTTGAAGGGAGAGGGGATCCTGAGTACAGATCTTGAGCCACGTGAAGTAAGAGAAACGTTAGGTTGAACATTCCTAAAAAATATGTTTTTTAAAGTATATGAACCTCTTTCTCAGAATTTAAAAGGTTAGAATTATGAAATTTATATAAACCCAATAATTGTTATAGCAAAAAAATGGCTCTGGGCACTATGGGACTTAACATCTGAGGTCACCAGTCCCTTAGAACTTAGAACATAGAACTACTTAAACCTAACTAACCTAAGGACATCACACACATCCATGCCCGAGACAGGATTCGAACCTGCGACCGTAGCAGTAGCGCGGTTCCGGACTGAAGCGCCTAGAACCGCTCGGCCACCGCCGCCGGCTTGTTATCTCAAGAGCAGATTTTGAAATTATGAGTGTAAGCTGAGATATAGGGCGAAGTGCTTGGAATTCTGTGTTAATATTATATTACACTTACAGAACCATAATTAAGAAATTATTAAAGTTCTCCTATCCGATATATTCGAAATCCTTCTTGAGAGGAGCGAAAAAATAAACGCAGAAGATCTTGTAGAAATTTCTGGAATAGTTTCTGAGAAAGAGATACGTGTATTACTAGGTGAACACAAAATTTTTCTATTCCATTAAAAAGTGAAACCCAACAACTTTAACAGAAAATGTGTTAATTTCATGTAAAGCAAGGTACAACAATTCATTGCTGTGCCTTCCACATTGGGAATTTGGTGCATCTTTTAAATAGTGTGTGTTTTTCTCAAAAGTTTACTGTTAAATCATGTCTCAGTCTGTTGGTGGTGCGGTGAACAGGTGGGAATTTTTGGACCGCGTCCTGTCATTGCAGGGGATTTAGTAAATAAGTGATGTGGTCTGCGAATATAACTGTACCTATGGACGGATTTGGTTGATGTACTCGACTTTTTAAGCATATCTGATGATTTGGACGAGGTGAGCAGTAATGGGTAATGCGGAACAGAATGATAAAATCGATACAGAACAGTCTGAGGAGTTATTATACAATACAAAAGTATTGGTGAGTGTGGCTCGAAATCATCGGAAACAATGCGATGGCTTAAAACTGATAGAAATACGGTAATGGTACAAGAGCCACCTTTTTCAGTGACATTCTTCCACGGCAGACAGATGCACACACAGTTCTCCAGCGACAAAAAGCGAAAACAAGAAGGACGGGCAGAGGCGCGTGCAAGTATTGTGGACGGCACAGCGCGGCGTAGCGTTGCAAGCAGCCGGACACGCTTTGCTCGGCCGCCGCGAGCGTTGGCTCATTTGCTGTCTGCCTTCCGTTGGCCAGCCGTGTGTAACGGACCAGTAAGATGCGGAACAGCCTACCGCGCCTCCGATGTTGCTTTCTTGTGAGAAAGCGTACGCTGGCCTTTCGTCATTGTTGCAAAATCATTATCTGCTCTTGCTGAAGGTTACTTTGTAAGCCGGCCTTCCCTTCTGAAACTTCCCCAGATACAGAATCTGATTCACTGGCAACGCTACCAGATTTTGAGGATAGTGCTCGGCAATGACTAAGCTTACACAAAGCGCAACGAAGGGCTTTGAATAGGTAGCGCTATGGAGGGGGGGGGGGGGGGGGGAGAGATTACTCGCATGTCACACAGCTGCACAACTGAGCACTGGACTAGAACATTAACTGCGAAACCACATCTGCATCCACATCCACGTCCGTACTCTTCAAACCATTGTTACGAGCATGGCATGTATCCCACAGCACCAGTTATTAGGGTTTCTTCCCTTCCATTCACTTAAGGAGCGTGAGAAGAATGATCGAGCTGTAGTTAATCTAGTCTTTTCCTCGCGATCCCTGTGGCAGCAATATGTAGGGAGGTTTAGTACATTCCTAGAGTCGTCATTTAGAGTAGATTCTTGAAACTTTATAAGTAGGCTATCTCGGGATAGTTTACGTCTATCTTCAAGCGTTCATCAGAGACTGCACCAGGGAAGTGTGACAGGACCGCTATTATTTTCTAGGCACATAAATGACCTTACGGACCAGGTGGGCAGCAACCAGATGCTGTCTGCTGATGATGCTGTGGTGTGCGGGAAGATGTCGAAGATGAGTGAATGTAAGGTGATAAAAGTTGACTTAGAAAATATTTCCAGTTGTTGTGATGAATAGCAGCTACCCTAAATCTACTGTATTCGAACATTTTGAAGTACCTCAAAAAAAAAAAAAAAAAAAAAAAAAGATTTATTGGCACATAGTCAGCACGGATTCACAAAACATAGTTCTTGTGAAACACAACTAGTTCTCTATACTCATGAAGTAATGAGTGCTATCGACAGGGGATGTCAAATTGATTCCATCATTTTAGATTTCCATAAGGCCTTCGACAACGTTCCTTACAAGGGTCTCCTAACCAAACTGCGTGCCTATGGAATATCGCCTCAGTTGTGCGACAGGATTCGTGATTTCCTGTCAGAAAGGTCACATTTCGTAGTAATAGACGGAAAGTCATCGAGTAAAACAGAAATAATGTACGTCGTTCCTCAAGGAAGTGTTATAGGCCCTCTATTGTTCCTGATCTATATTAACGACATAGGAGACAATCTCAAAAGCCGTCTTAGATTGTTTGCAGATGATGCTGTCATTTACCGTCTTGTAAAGTCATCAGATGACCAAAACGAATTTCAAATGATTTAGATATCTGTATGCTGCGAAAAGTGGCAATCGACCCTGAATAAAGAGAAGTGTGGCGTTATTCACATGAGTACTAAAAGAAATCCGCTAAATTTCGATTACGCGATTAAGTCACACAAATCTGAAGGCTGTAAATTCAACTAAATACTTAAGGATTACAATTACAAATACCCTAAATTGGAATGATCACATAGATAATGTTGTGGGTACAGCCAACCAAAGACTGCGATTCACTGGCAGAACACTTAGAAGGTGCAACAGGTATACTAAAGAGACTGCTTACACCACGCTTGTGCACCCTATTCTGGAGTATTGCTGTGCGGTGTGGGATCCGCATCAGATGGGACTGACGGATGACTTCGAAAAAGCACAACGAAGGGCAGCACGTTTTGTATTATCGCGGAGTATGGGAGATACAGATATGATACGTGAATTGGAGTAACAATCATTAAAACAAAGGCGATTTTCGTTGCGACGGAATCTTCTCATGAAATTTCAATCACCAGTTTTATCCTCCGATTGCGAAAACGTTCTGTTGGCACCTACATACGTAGGGAGAAATGATCATCACGATAAAATAAGAGAAATCAGGGATCGAACAGAAAAATGTAAGTGCTCGCTTTTCCCGCACGCCTTTCGAGAGTGGAACAGTAGAGAGACAGCTTGAAGGTAGTCATTGAACCCTCTGCTAGGCACTTTATTGTCAATAGCAGAGTAATCATACAAATAAAATAAATGTGTGTGAAATCTTATGAGACTTATCTGCTAAGGTCATCATTCCCTAAGCTTACACACTACTTAACCTAAATTATCCTAAGAACAAACACACACACACATGCCCGAGGGAGGACTCGAACCTCCGCCGGCAGAGTAATCACGTAGATGTAGAAAAACGTTAGGTAATGGATGAGTAGGAAAAACAAACACGTAATGTTAGGATACAGCATTAGCAGAGTCCTGCCCGACACAGTCACATCGTTTAAACATCTGAGCGCAGCGTTACAAACCGATATGAAATGGAACAAGCGTGTGAGGACTGTGGTTGGAAATGCGAATGGTCGACTTCGGTTTATTGAGAGAGTCTAGGAAACTGCGGTTCATCTGCGGTTCATCGACTCTAGAAGTTACCACCTGTTTCCCTCGTTTAGCGGAGTATTTACCACATCCGTTGACTGCATACATTTAGGGTAGTTAAATTATTTTGAAATGTTTCTCTGAGTGAATATTTTTCTACATATTTGTGCTATTGTGGGAGGGGAGGGGGGATAATATAGCTACTAGCTCATCAGTACCCACGTAGCTAATTAATTTCCATTCGTTTTATGTATTAACTGGCTTGCTGTGCAGACAACATGTGGGATGAAGTGAACATAAATTAGGTACAGGGTGTTTCCGTAAGACTGTTCAAAAATCTCACAGCACATAGAGAATGCTCCACTGAACAATTTGAGGTAGGCAGCGAGCTTAAGGAGATGTGGAAGTAAACTTGTCTACCGCTTTGTCTAGCATTACTGTTTTCCAGCTCATTTACAAATAACATGAGTACTGATTTACACGTACTGTGCTGTTTATTTACATGAACATCTTTACTTCCTGCAAGGAAACCAGGAGGACGAGCCTGATTAATACGAGTCATGATGTAGGTTTTGTTTACTTCACTTGTCCATAAGGTGGCTCTGTTGTATTTACATTGTCCTATGACAGAACGTGCTATGAATCAATGATAGACCGATTCATCAATCAATGCTATTCAAAGACGTACAGTACAATACGATGGTACAGACCGCTACAGTTTCGCGGAACTCACTGTCGTGCACTTCGTGTATGAGGAAGTAAATTGCAATGCTCTCGCTGCTGAAAGGCTGTATAGGGAACGCTTTCCTAAGAGGCGTCATCCGTCACGACCAGTGTTTATTTCTCTCGAGCTCTGAATGCGAGACTGGTTCATTGGAAAGAAGAAACGAGGGACCTGGCAACATGAGGACCACTCGCACGCTTGATTTTGAAGACGAGGTACTGCAACGTGTTGCAGCCGGCCACACTACGAGCACTCGTCGTATTCCACGAGAAATGGTCGCTGCGCATACTAACGTGTGTCGAGTACTCCACGAACAACAATTACACCTACATCATCCACAACGAGTCCATGCAGTGCTTGTGACTGACTTTGCACTAAGGGTCGCATTGTGTCAGTGGTTCTCCAACCATAAATTGATCGACCAGATTTCCTCTAAATCATCATGTTTACTGACGAGGCTTCATTTGATCATGATGGGATTTCGAACAGCATGAACAGCCATGTGTGGGATGAGAAAAAACCTCACGCTGCCGTAGAGTCACACCATCCAGCACATTTTTCTGTTAATGTCTGGACCGGCATTGTAGGCGACAATATCAGTGGGCCATATCTTCTGCCTAACCGTCTGAATGGCCACCTGTACTTGAGGTTCGTGCAAAGAGTTCTGCCTGAGTTGCTGGAGAACGTACCCTCAGTTGTTTGTGAGGGGATGTGGATACAGATGACGCTCCACCGCCTCACTTCACTATGGACGTCCGCAGTCATCTCAGTGCAGTATTTCCTGGTCGCTGGATTGGAAGGGGAGGTCCTATTTCATGGCCTTCGGAGTCACCTGATCTGAATCCCCTAGATTATTTCCTATTGGAATATCTAAAGTCAGTTGCGTATGAGACTCTAGTGAATACGGAGATGGAATTAGTTGCCAAAATTTTAGCTGCCTCTGATGTGATTCGAAAAACACCAGGGATATTTTCAGGGTGATTCAGAATCTTATTCGCCGACGTCCTGCTTGCACTGAGGCTGACGGGCGTCAGTTTCCGCACATCTTGTAAGATACGGTATAAATGGTACGTTCATTGTGTCAGTGATGGTATCTGCAGTTAACAGTAAGTAATGTAAATAAAAAAGTACACAACTAGCTTCTCCGACCCCAGGTTCGGCAACAAAAGTTGTTGTTCAGTGGGGCATCCTCCATGTACTGTTAAATTTTTGGGCGCTCATGCAGAAACACCATGTGCTTTGGGAAGGGAATAAGTTGTTGTGTCATTCTGCAGTGAAGATTTGTCATCAGTATGTAATGCTGGTATGTCATGACAGAAATATATTTACAACGTATCGAAACTAGTGTAAACAGATATAGCTGAGGCAAATCTGGCGAAATTTATTGTAAATTTATTTTGTTTGACACGAATAAACGGGTCAAGCAGAGGAAGTACTCTTCGGAAAGCATATGAAAATTTCACAGAGCTCTTCGTATTAGTTTCTTTGAATATACTAGTTATATCAGCAACACTTTTGGAAAATTTGGAGGTAGATTATTCGTGTCAAAATAAGAGAAATATACTCGTAATCCTATTAACGAATTCTCCCTACTTTGAGTTGTTAATGATGTAACTTTCTACAAGTTCTAAAGTCAAAAACTCATAACGAATGTTCAAAATGCTCTCCAGCAGATTCTACAAATGCATGAAGTCAAGCACTGTCACATTTTTGAGCTAGAATTACTTAGTGGACGCCATTGACATGTTGCTTGTCTGCACTAGGAGTATCTGATGCATAAAGAACTTGTTTTTAAAATGAGTATCTAATGGATTCGTGGTGGAGGAAATTGCAGGGCATAGAAATCGTCCTCTCCTGCGTCGCGGTATTTCCAGAATGCATCCAACAACGTGATGGATATGTGCTGACGTCCCAACATTCGCCAACCTCTTGCTTCCATTTGTTTGCAGGGAATATCTCATAGAAGAAACAGGAATAATGCTTGTAGGAAGTATTTGTAAGACATACTGGACTACAGAGCGACCGCAAATGAACACAAAAGTTAAATTTAAAGTTGTTTCCATAGAAACGTGTCTTCATTGACGATACCAACGAAACATTAGAATATTGCCATGTCTGGGTAGTAACACTCAACTGTTCAGCAAAATCAATTTTGAGTTAGTTAACAGTTCTCAGATGTTCTCTTTCACGTCGAAAGCCGCAGAATACAAACTGTTATTGATTGATCATAAACGAGGAATTTTCGGAAATGTATTTACCCGACCTGGCTCGGCTTCGCACTTGTAATACTGAATAGCCCTACGGCCGGATAACTTGTTTGGCAGGAAAAATTATTTATGCAATGCAAACCTTCCTCGTGAATCAGGCTACCTATAAGTGAAAACCGTTTCACAATCCGTGTAGTAGTTCCTGAGGCTAGACTTCACATTTGTACAAAAAAAAAAAAAAAAAAAAAAAAAAAAAAAAAAAAAAAAAAAAAACTGCAGAGGATTTTAACTAACGAGGGGAGCTCCATAAGTAACGCCATACATTCTTTTCTCAGCCAATTTCGTTTTAAGACATGCGGCACTGGTTGTGAGACATGTTGGAATATTTCAGCTTCAACCCCTATAGTGTTATGAAGTTGCGACAGGTGGCCTTCAAAATGGCGTTGGTGACAGAGATGGGTGCCAAGCAAATAGTTGTCATGGAGTTTCTTTTGGTGGAGAACTAGAGTATCGCAGATATTCATAGGCACTTGCAGAATGTTTGCACAGACCTGGCAGTGAAGAAAAACATGGTGAGTCATTGCCGAGACATCTGTTACCATCGCAATAACGACCAGCAAACCCGCCCAGTATCCCTCGCGCCGGCCGGCCGCGCACAGCTGTGCCTCTTGCAGAGTTGGAACGTGCGGACCCTCTCGTTCGAGGTGATTGCTGAATCACAGTCAAACACCTCGCAGCTCAACTGGACGTCTCCCTTGCTACTGCTGACATACTCGTTCACCATTCGGCATACTGAAAGGTGTGCACCCGCTGGGTTGCTCGCTCGTAACAGAAGAGCAACGAAGGACCATCTCTGCAGAATTGCTTGCGCATTACGACGCTGATTGTGGACATTTTTTGTCGTCACAGACGATGCAACATGGGTTCGTCACCTCGAATCGGAAACTAAACGGCAATCCATGAAGTAGCTCCTCACCACCTCTCCTCCGAAGAAAAATTTCAAAGCAGCAGCTAGAGCTGGAAAACTCAGGGCGAAGGTGTCCTGTTATTCTGAAGGGGTTATTCTGTTTGATGTCCTCACTTATGGTGCAGTAGTCAACCCTGAAGTGTATTGTGCTACCCTCAGGGAATTCGTCGCCACTAAAATGAACATCTCCTTCTCCATGACAACGAAAGGTCTGACACCAGTCTGCGCACCCGAGAGGAGCTCAGAAAACTTCACTGGACTGTTCTCCCTCATCCACCTTACAGCCAGGATCTCGCACCTTCAGACCTCTTATCAGTTTGGTCCAATGGAGGATGCACTCTGCGAGAAGCAGTAAGTGGATGATGGGGAGATGGTTGACGCTTGCAGTAAGTTTTACTGCTCGGGCTTTGTAAACTAAAGAGTGGGGAACAACAAGGTGTATTGGAATACTGAATAAAACCAATGTGCTTTCAGAAGAAAATGTGTTGCCTTAGTAATTGAACGCCCTCATATACAGGGTTATTACAAATGATTGAAGCGATTTCACAGCTCTACAATAACTTTATTATTTGAGATATTTTCACAATGATTTGCACACACATACAAAAACTCAAAAAGTTTTTTTAGGCATTCACAAATGTTCGATATGTGCCCCTTTAGTGATTCGGCAGACATCAAGCCGATAATCAAGTTCCACTCACACTCGGCGCAACATGTCCCCATCAATGAGTTCAAAAGCATTGTTGATGCGAGCTCGCAGTTCTGGCACGTTTCTTGGTAGAGGAGGTTTAAACACTGAATCTTTCACATCACTATGCGTGAAACTTGCCCGCACGCGTTCAACCGTTTCTTCACTCACTGCAGGCCGACCCGTTGATTACCCCTTACAGAGGCATCCAGAAGCTTTAAACTGCGCATACCATCGCCGAATGGAGTTAGCAGTTGGTGGATCTTTGTTGAACTTCGTCCTGAAGTGTCGTTGCACTGTTATGACTGACTGATGTCAGTGCATTTCAAGCACAACATACGCTTTCTCGGCTCCTGTCGCCATTTTGTCTCACTGCTCACTGCGCTCTCGAGCGCTCTGGCGGCAGAAACCTGAAGTGCGGCTTCAGTCGAACAAAACTTTATGAGTTTTTCTACGTATCTGTAGTGTGTCGTGACCATATGTCAATGAATGGAGCTACACTGAATTTATGAAATCGCTTCAATCATTTGTAATAGCCCTATATATATGGCAGTTTAGCTTACTGCTTTATCCCGCCATGTACCACCTCCTCTGCAGAGGACCGCCTTGTATATCATATTTTTGCCACCAGGTGTCACTCCTGAAACCAATTAAATACGGAACTGAATCGAGGTATGTCTAAACAGACATCATCATTACTATAATTATAGATTAAATAAACTGACCTTCCCTCTGAATCAAGCTATGTCTAAGTGAAAACCGTATCAAAATCCCTTCCCTTCAGTAGTTCCTGAGATAAGCCTCACATACAGATAGAAAAAACACGGGAGACGTCTTTAATTTATATGTACAGACTGAATGGCCTTTCATGTTTTGATGTGGGGAATTCACCCACAAAGTTTATTAATCTATTCTGATGTAATATGTATACAAAAACTAGCTTAGTGCTTGCTGCTTCGCTCACTTAGACTGTATGGTTTGCATAGATTTTGTTTTAATCGACTATTTACGTTGTTTACAAATTGCAACGCCTTCTGAACCCTTCACACTAATTAAGGCCTTAGGAGCGATTCTGGTAGCTGGAGCCCATAGTTTTCATTAACCATGCCCGTTGCGTTCTTCTGCTGATATTTGCATAGGAGCTTTTTATCCCCTGAAATATATTATATCAAAACGGAAAAGCTAAATCTACGAAAACTGATACTTCACTACTCGGAATACTTAGGGGTTGATTTTTCAAAAACAGTGAAACATACATTTTATTATTTCTAACAGAGTTGCCAAATACAAATTTTCGTAGATTTAGCGTTAAAAATGCTTGTATTATGAAATATTTAAGTAAAATTTTCATCCCCTATTTCACCCTCATATGGATTGAATTTCCAGATACAGTGAAGCTCGTATCTATTTATATTTTAAACCGAGAAACCAATGCAAATTATCACAGATTTAGCTTTAAATGTCCTTTGTAAATGAAAATTTTCGCAAAACGTTTCATCTCCTATTCCACCTCCCAGGGCTTGAATTTCCAAAAACACTGAAACAGTGTTTTTTCATTTGTAACGCTGAAGTCAAATATAATTTTTCACAGATGAAGCTTTAAAAATTCTTTAATAGTTATTTTTAATAATTTCTTTGTAAAAAGGACTTACAGCCACCTGCATAGTGGTTCAGTTTCGAAAAATGCTGAAACATGCATTTCTTTACTTCTAATCTAGAAACCAAGCACCAATTTCCAAAGACCTAGCTTCAAAACTGCCTTACTAGAGATATATTTTCAAAACACCTTTCATTTCCTATTTCACCTCCTTAGGGGTGGAATTTCGAAACATCCCTTCTTAAATGACGCCTACAGTGTAAGATCAACACCATCTCTAAATTTCAAGTTCCTCCCCCTAGATGTTTTGGGCCGGACGATGATGGGTCAGTCAGTCAATCATCTGAAACTTGCACCGCAAATATTGTGGCAATGGAAAGTGCTGTTGATATGCAGTTTTCACAGAATGGCTTGGTAGTCAGGGGCCAATCAACAGATTCTAATAATACTTAAAAACTGTATAGTTGTTGCAAACATACATTTTTTAAATGCAAGAACGCTTGTTGACGTTAAAAAACTAAAAGTAAGATAAATTAGAAAGTCAGTGGTGTTTGTTGCAGGATTCTAATTTGAGCTGTTTTTGAGGTATCGTAAGAACAACACAAGTGGAGCACTAGTTATGTGGATTATGACCAGTAACGAAACAATTGACCATCGCAGATTGTGTTCAAAATGACCACCGGCAACTGCAATACACGCTTGCAATGTGGTATGGAACGACTGATGCACACGTGATAGTATTTTAGTGAATATATTTGAGGAGGCTACTGTCATATGTCGTTGCATGTCGTCGGATGTAGTTTGTATGTCCTTGCAGACAGCATCTTTTGGCTTTTCCCATAGAAAAAAATCTACAGGCCTCAAATCCGGGGAACAGGCCGGCCAGAGGAAAGGTCTCCTGCGTCCAATCCAACGATCTGGGAACAGGGCGTGAAGACAAGCTGTAATACTTTCTGCACTATGGGCTGGACAAGCATCATGTTGGTACCACAGGTTCCTCCTAGCCTGCAGAGGAACGTCTTCTAGCATCCGTGGAAGATGGTCTCTTAGGAGGCTGTGATATTTGTGCTCATTCAGTGTTCCACCTACAAAAAACACACCTGTGACGGTTCACTACCCCACACCACAGGGTCATATTCCATGGATTCTGACGTTCCACCTGACGAAGCCAACGTGAACTGTCAACAGACCAATAGTGCATGTTTCTGCGGTTTACCCGGCCCTGCTTGGTAAATGTGGCTTCATCACTAAATAAGATATATGACACATCTGGAGTATCCTGTCTTAATGCCCATGTACAGAAGTTAACACGATTCTCATAATCGTTTCCATGCAGCTCTTGATGGAGAGAGATGTGATAGGGATGGAACCTATGTCGTTGAAGAATGCGTAGCATACTTGCCTGACTCATGCCACTTCCTCATTATATTCCGCTGGAGCTAACATGAGGATCATCTGCAACAGCAGCAAGAACATTAATTTCCCTCTCTTCTGTCGTCACTTCTTTCCTTCTGTTACGTTGTCTATGTGATACACTACCGCTTTCACGTAACTGGTTGAAGAGGTTGACAAATAACTGCTGAGATGGTGACGTCTGCTGGGATATTTTCCCGAGTACACCGCACAAAAACGAACAGCATTCTTCCTACACTCTCCATACACAATGAGCTTGTTAACTTTTTCTGCACTGGTCAATCCCATCATCCACTCACGACCTGCAGGTTGGACTGTCACACACTGACTGACTAGCAAGTCACAATGCAGTCAAGGAACACACAGGAACACTGCAAGCAAACGTAACAACATCATACGTAGCATCTACGCGAGTTAAATAGCACAAACAAGAGTCGCTGTGGAGTGTTCTCAAAATACAGTATCTCCCTCAACGACTCTCAGTAGAATCCTGCAACAAGCACCACTGCCATTCTAATTTACTCTACTTTCGGTTTCTTAGTGGCAATAGGCATTTTTCCACTTCAAGAAGTGTATGTTTGCACAAAAAACTAGTTTGTAAGTATTGTTACAAATCTCATTTTTTCATCATGGCAGCAACATTTTTAAAAGCTTATGTAAGTAATTTTTGAAGTTTATGTACAGATTTTATTACTGGTCTAGATATAATTTTGATCAGTTTTTAGGACTTCTGAGGAAGGCTATATTATTACAGCAGAAACAATGGTCAAGGTTTTAAAAAAAAACATAATTAGTGGAACTGTGGGCTGTTTTTCATTCGAGACAATGTTACAAATCTGTTTATTTGCTAACAGTGGGAGCCATTGACTACCAATACATTCTGTGGAAACGGCATATCAATACCACTTTCCCTTTCCACAATATTTGCGGTGCAAGTTTTAAGCAATTCAACTTAGGCAGGACACGTTTCAGTCCTCGCGGCTGTCCCCATCGGAGGTTCGATCGCTCGGGCATGGGTGTATATGTTGCCCTTAGCGTAAGTTAGTTTAAGCTAGATTAAGTAGCGCGTAAGCTTAGGGACCGATGACGTCAGCAGTTTCGTCCCATAAGACCGTATAACAAAAAAAAGGAGACACATTGCATCGTATTGTAAAAAGGTTCCAGTATCACTGCTTAAACATTTATTGGTTATTATGACAGCTGTTTCGGAAGATTTCTATTTTCAAGTACGTCTGCGTTGTCCTGATGTATATAAAACATCTGGTGTGAGTGTATCAGGTGACTTTTTCTCGTTATGATTCACGTGAAATTCTAAAATATCGATTTCACGTCGATTTTGTGTTGTTTTATACAGTGTGGCGCAATATTTTGTTATAATATTGTAGATATTTTCTGCAAAAAGAGAAAACAGAAAAACAGCGTAAATTCGACCTGAAATCGATATTTAAGAATTTCACTTGACATATAACGACAACTGTCACCAGATACAGCCATACCAGATGTTATATATACTTCAGGACAATGTAGACACACTTGAAAACGGAAATCTTCCGAAACAACAATCGTAATAATCAATAAATGGTTTATGCGGTGATACTGGAACCTTACTTACAATGTCCTTTCAAGACGTACTTCACACTGCAGGCCCAATCATCAAGAAAAGTGGCACTACATTTGAAAAACAAAAAAACGCCAATAAACACAAATTTCTTACGTTTACGTAGCGAATATGTCCCACCGGCGACCAACCAAATGCACGATTTCTTAAGCTGTCCCTTTTGTCACTAAAGGAGAGAAGACAGCACACACACACATACGTCACAGCTATGGAACCAGTTCTCTGCAGACGAACATTGCGCCGGCCGCTGTGGCGGAGTGGTTCTAGGCGCTTCAGACCGGAACCGCGCAGCTGCTACGGTCGAAGGTTCGAATCCTACCTCGGGCATGGAAGTGAGTGGTGTCCTTAGGTTACTTACACTACTGGCCATTAAAATTGCTACACCAAGATGAAATGCAGATGACAAACGGGTAATCATTGGATAAATATATTACACTAGCACCGACATGTGATTACATTTTCACGCAATTTGGGTGCATAGATGCTGCGAAATCAGTACCCTGAGCAACCACCTTCGGCTGTAATAACGGACCCGATACGCCTGGACATTGAGTCAAACAGAGCATGGATGGCGTGTACAGGTACAGCTGCCCATGCAGCTTCAACACGATACCACAGTTCATCAAGAGTAGTGACAGGCCTATTGTGACGAGCTAGTTGCTCGGCCACCATTGACCAGACTTTTTCAAATGGTGAGAGATCTGGAGAATGTGCTGGCAAAGTCAGCAGTCGAACATTTTCTGTATCCAGAAAGCCCCGTACAGGACCTGCAACTTGCGGTCGTGCATTATCCTGCTGAAATGTAGGGTTTCGCAGGGATCGAATGACGGGTAGAGCCAAGAGTCGTAACACATCTGAAATGTAACGTCCAGTGTTCAAAGCGCCGTCAATGCGAACAAGAGGTGACCGAGACGTGTAACCAAAGGCACCCATACCATCACTCCGGGTGATACGCCAGTATGGCGATAACGAATACACATTTCCACTGTGCGTTCACCGCGATGTCGCCAAACCCGGATGCAACCATCATGCTGCTCTAAACAGAACCTGATTCGTCCGAAAAAATGAAGTTTTGCCATTGGTGCACCCAGGTTCGTCGTTGAGTACACTATCGCAGGCGCTCCTGACTGTGGTGCAGCGTCAAGGGCAACCGCAGCCATGGTCTCCGAGCTGATAATCCATGTTGCTGCAAACGTCGTCGAACTGTTCGTGCATATGGTTGTTGTCTTGCAAACGTCCCCATCTGCTGACTCAGGGATCGAGACGTGACTGCACGATCCGTTACAGCCATGCGAATAAGATGCCTGTCATATCGACTGCTAGTGATACGAGGCCGTTGGGATCCAGCACGGCGTTCCGTATTACCCTCCTGAACCCACCGATTCCATATTCCGCTAACAGACATTGGATCTCGACCAACGCGAGCAGCAACGTCGCGATACGATAAACCGTAATCGCGATAGGCTACAATCCGACCATTATCAAAGTCGGAAACGTGATAGTACGCATTTCTCCTCCTTACACGAGGCATCACAAAAACGTTTCACGAGGCAACGCCGGTCAACTGCCGTTTGTGTCTGAGAAATCGGTCAGAAACTCTCCTCATGCCAGCAAGTTGTAGGTGTCGCCACCGGCACCAACCTTGTGTGAATGCTCTGAAAAGCTAATCATTTGCATATCACAGCATATTTTTCCTGTCGGTTAAATTTCACGTCTGTAGCACGTCATCTTCGTGGAGTAGCAATATTAATGGCCAGTAATGTAGGTTTAAGTAGTTCTAAGTGTAGGGGACTAATGACCTCAGATGTTATGTCCCATAGTGCTTAGAACCATTTGAACGAACATTGCAGCGATATTTTGCGAATCTCGTAAGACAGACACATGTAAGTAATTCAACGAACATGGAGCCGTCGAGAAACACACAGCTGTGCATTTCTCATGGACGTTATTCTCAGTCGTCCTCAAGGGGAAAGGAGGGGGAACAATTTTCTCACGAGCATCGGAAGACAAATCGCGCACAATACGCAGCAGCAGGCTCTTCGGAGCGGGACAGAAACATCAGAGGGCACAGCGGGGGCAAGTCAGAGTGGGAGAGGGAGGGCAGGGGCGGGGAGCGACGCATTGTGTCCGATGGAGCAGAACTTTGTGGGCGCCGCGGAACGCGCTGCGGCGGCGCGCCGTCGCATTGTGCTGTCGGCGCGGGCAGCGCCTCGCAGGATGGGACTCCCCCGTGGCCGTAATTTGGGAGAGGCGCGGCAGACACGGTGGCGCCGGGACGGAGGTCTGCGTGTCCACCCAGATCTGCTCGTCTCCACACCACGCGTGCTACAATCACACACCTACACGTGCACACACAAACACACATACACCCTGCGGAGTTACCTATCTCTCGAAGCCTAAAAACATTTAAAACCTCACCACCCGATAAATTACGCCACAGATCTATACTATGGATTCCATTGGTAACGATGAATTATATCCTTGATACCTGCCCCCTACAAAAGTTTTCTAGAGCCCTGCTAACTAGTATTACCGACAAATTGAGACTCAACTAGGTGATGACCAGGCTGGCATTCGAGCTAGTACAGGGGACAGGCAAAGTAATGTGAACACATGACCTTACACTACTGGCCATTCAAATTACTACACCACGAAGATGACGTGCTGCAGACGCGAAGTATAGCTGACAGGAAAAAGATGCTGTGATATGCAAATGATTATCTTTTCAGAGCATTCACACAAGGCTGAAGCCAGTGGCGACACCTACAACGTGCTGACATGAGGAAAGTTTCCAACCGATTACTCATACACAAACAGCAGTTGACCGGCGTTGCATGGTGAAACGTTGTTGTGTGCCTCGTGTAAGGAGGAGAAATGCGTTCCACCACGTTTCCAACTTTGATAAATGTTGGATTGTAGCCTATCGCGATTGCCGTTTATCGTATCGCGACATTGCTGCTCGCCTTGGTCGAGATCGAATGACTGTTAGCAGAATACGGAATTAGTGGGTTCAGGAGGGTAATACGGAACGCCGTGCTGGATCCCAATGGCCTCATATCAGTAGCAGTCGAAATGACAGGCATCTTATCCGCATGGCTGTAACGGATCGTGCAGCCACGTCTCGATCCCTGGGTCAACAGATGGCGACGTTTGCAAGACAACAACCATTTGAACGAACAGTTCGACGACCTTTGCAGCACCCTGGATCATCATCTCGGAGACCATGGCTGCGGTTACCCTTGACGCTGCACCACAGACAGGAGCAAAAATGGTTCAAATGGCTCTGAGCACTATGGGACTCAATATCTGAAGTCATCAGTCCCCTAGAACTTAGAACTACTAAAACCTAACTAACCTAAGGACATCACACACATCCATGCCCGAGGCAGGATTCGAACCTGCGACCGTATCGGTCACGCGGTTCCAAACTGAAGCGTCTAGAACCGCACGGCCACACCGGTCGGCTACAGTCAGGAGCGCCTGCGATGGTGTACTCAACGACGAACCTGCGTGCACGAATGGCAAAATGTCATTTTTTCGAATGAATCCAAGTTCTGTTTACAGCATCTTGATGGTCGTATCCGTGTTTAGCGACGTCGCGGTGAACGCACATTGGAAGCGTGTATTCGTCATCGCCATACTGGCGTAACACCCGGCGTGATGGTATCGGGTGCCATTGGTTACACGTCTCGGTCACCTCTTGTTCGCAATGACGGCACTTAGAACAGTGGACGTTACCTTTCAGATGCGTTCCGACCCGTTGCTCTACCCTTCATTCGATCCCTCCGAAACCCATGCACGACCGCATGTTGCAGGTTCTGTACGGGTCTTTCTGGATACAGAAAATGTTCGACTGCTGCCCTGGCCAGCACATTCTCCGGATCTCTCACCATTTGAAAACGTCTGGCCAATGGTGGCCGAGCAACTGGCTCGTCACAATACGCCGGTCACTGCTCTTGATGAACTGTGGTATCGTGTTGAAGCTGCATGGGCAGGTGTACCTGTACACGCCATCAAAGCTCTGTTTGACTCAATGCCCAGACGTATCTAGGCCGTTATTACGGCCAGAGGTGGTTGTTCTGGGTACTGATTTCTCAGGATCCATGCACCCAAATTGCGTCAAAATGTAATCACATGTCAGTTCTAGTATAATACATTTGTTCAATGAATACCCGTCTATCATCTGCATTTCTTCTTGATGTAGCAATTTTAATGGCCAGTAGTGTAATTGCGAATGGTTTACTAATAAGTGGTTGGAACCCCATCTGCCCGGAATACAGCTGCGATTCTTCTTGGAATGGTGGCATATAGTGCTTGTGTAGCCACCATTGTAATGTTATGCCACTCTTCGATCAGACCCTCTTCTAACTCCTGGAGTGACGAGGGAAGCGTTCCAACACCGCCCACAAGGGTTCGATGACGTTCAGTCCGGGTACTGTGCTGGCCAGGGAAGTCACTGAATTTCAGATGCATGATCCTCATACCACGATTGTACTGTCCTGGCTGTGTGAATGGGTGCATTACAGTCCTGAAATATTGCATCAGCGTTGGGGAACAACAATTGAATCATGGGGTGCACCTGATCACCATAAATGTTCACTTAATCGTCGACTGTAACAAGGCCTTCCCCCAATCAATTATCAAGAAATAACAATATCTTTAGAAAAATTATTCAGTAGACTAACAATTATTATTACAATAATGATAATAATTTATTTATTTTCAGCATTATTAGCAGTAGTTAAAATTACTAGTATTACCAGCAGAATACAAATAAAGGGCTGCCCACACCATCACGCTTCCTCATCCATGCATAACCATTAGAATCAAACAATCAAGATTGTTGGCATCCATTGGTGTTCTCCAGACGTAAACCCGATCCGATTTTGGAAATAACCAAAACGTTGACTCGTTGGCCCATATGATGTGTTTCCACTGATCAGACGTCCAGGTTTTATGCTCCTGACGCCGTGTTTTAACCTTCTTTGCGTTGGTTGTCATCACTAACGGTTTCGGTATACCAGCTCGTCCGTGAATATTCGCTTTATGGAGTTCTCGGCCGACAGTGTCGATCGATACGGGGTCTCAAAGGTGGCTGTTGAGCTCGGCAGTCACTTTAGCCACCGTAAATTTTTTTATTTATTTTTTGACATAATTCGTATTAGCGTACGACGATCTCTGTCATTCAGTTTTCATTTGCGCCCGCTATTACGTTTACACGTGATGTCTTTCCATGTTTTGTGTAGGCTGTCATGACTGTTGAAACAGTTGCTCTTTATAAACATTCAATAAGTTGTATTGGTTACTGATGCTCTAGCTAGTCAGGACCCCACAATCTGCATTCTTTGGAAGTCTGTTAGGTCTTTCACTGCACATCAGCTTCGGCTTCTAAATGCGAATACCAAGTGTACACTAATCGTAAGTGCCTTGCGCTGATGCCTAGTCCATAATGAACACGCACACTCCAGCGCGACAAGTGCCTTACCTGTGTTGTTTACCGTCAAACGCAAACATCCAGTTACTACCACTGTTCACATTATTTTGCCTATCCGCTGTACATATTTCACAGAGAAATTGTGAAACTTCAAGCCCATCCTTACGTACCGAAGAACGTGGTGGACAAAACTGGGTAGACAACCTACTGGACTTTCAAAGGGTATATGATTCGGTAGATAGGCAGACACGATCTCCATCGTATGAGAAATGGGCCTGAATTGGAAGACTACCGTACTAGTCCACGCCACGATGAAGAATACCATCTGCAAAGCCAAATTTAGAAGTGAGCTCACTGACAGGTTTCTCCATTTACACAGGAGTTAGACAAAGCGATGGCCTCTCTGGGATGCTCTTCACTTGAGTAGTGTAGAAGATTCTCAGGGAATGGACTTCCAAACTACCATCAGGAACTGGAATGAAGATTAGTTGCTAGACAGACAACCTTAATGTACTCTGCCTTGCCTTTGCAGATGACCTAGTCTTGTCAGCCGACAATATAGAGGAGACTACTCACTAACTGCAAAGCCCCCACACAGACAGGTTTTAAGCCCAGTACACAAAAAACTGTGTTCATTACTAACATAAACGGAGCCCCATCTGCGATTCCACTAGAAGGCACCACCACTTGTAAAGTCGCTGCACTCAGGTTTTTAGAAGAATGGTCGTAAGTAAATGAGGGTCAGAACTTGTAAATAGATACCAGATGTCCCAAGATGGAGAGAGAGAGAGGTTACCACTCTTGCAAGAGCATATACAGCTCCAAGTACCTGTCCAAGAACCTTAAACTCAGCCATTACAGCTCAGTAGCAAAGACCTCCGTATTCTGCACCTCTGAATGTCTCTTGATGAACCGGAAAGGTCCACTCACGAAGCTCAAGGAATGGGAAGTCTAGATGTCTAGTGGTCTTCTCTAAATAGTAATCAAAACGTCCTTGGTGCAGGTTCGAAACTCGACACTGTTTCAGTTTTGGATAAAAATCACCAATAATGGTGGCTAAAGACTTCCGGCATAAGAAGTCACCTCAGCTCTGCCAAAATCCTTTGCAAAGACAGTGGAGAAGTGGACAGAGATGCAGAGGTCTCTCTTGTCGTTCTGGTGGGAAACTGCCCTGAAAATGTAGAAGAATCAGCAATGATCATCAGCATGAAGATGCAGAAGGCAATGAAAATTATTTCATTAAAGGCACGTAATGTGCATCCACATTACATGTGACCTGTAATTGAAAAACGTATAGTTATGTTCTCTCACTTGCCAAAAGATTTGGGATTAGTCCTCCACTCGGACCTCCGGTTCGGGACTGCCAAGAGATAGGCAACCATGAGAAAAAGATGGACCAATCAACGAATGGATAACATTCTACAAGTCGGAGCATGGAATATATGAAGTTTGACGTAGTAGGAAAGCTGGAAAATGTGAAAAGGAAAATGCAAAAATCTCAATGAAGATATAGTGCGGCTCAGTGAAGTGAAATGGAAAGACGATAAGAACTGCTTCTCAGACGAATATGGGGAAATATCAACAACAGCAAATATAGTATAACTGGAGTAGGACTCATAATGAATAGGATAGTACGGCAGAGGACGAGCTAAGAGATAGGGTTTTTCTCGTGAGATTCAACAGCAAACCAAGACCGAGAACGTTAGTTCAGGTAAACATGAAAGTGTCAAAATCCGCAGATGAAGAGATACAGAAAGTATATTTTGATATTGAACTGATAACTTAGTATATAAAGAGAGATGTAAATCTAATAATTATCTGGGACTGGAACGTGGTTGTAGGGCAAGGTATAGGAGAAAGGGTTAAAGGTGAATATGAACTTGGGAGCAGGTGTGGAAGACCAGAAAGACTAATTGCATTCTGCTCTATTTGCGAATACCGCATTCAAGAATCACAAAAGAAGGAGCTATACTTAAAAAGACCCAAGATACTGGAAGATTCTTGCCGGAAGCAGTCTGCTTTCGGCTGCGGTGGGGCGAGGACGTCCGCTGCGCCCAGCCGTGCGCGATCGTGAGCGCTTGCTTGTATTTCCCTTCTCGCGGCGCGAGTTATATTTGTTCCAAGTTCAGTGCGACTATGGCACACACATGGCGCCACGATACGATCAAAATTACTTTCCAACCAGATCACGCGCGTCCTCTAGCCTATGAAATACAACAGTTCATACGCGATGATCTACATTTAGATCCGGCGACTGTCGTCAGAATACATTTTTCTATAACGGCGAGCGTGGTTTATGTTAAAATGACCAGAGCATAGGTCTGTGCGACTGTGGTGTCTAAATACTCGAACTCACTCAGATTCAAACATTCTGACGGGCATATCGGTGCAGTGACGGTGGATCATGCAGACATGGGCTTAAGGACTATAAGGGTTTTTGAGCTCCCCTTCGAGGTCCCAGAGGAAGTTGTCAAGGACGCCTTCCGACCATATGGCAATGTTATCAGTCATGTTGCAGAAAAGTGGCAAACTTTCTCGACGTATAAGGTCTACAATGGTGTGCGCCAAATTAAACTCGAGCTCAAGAAACATGTGCCGTCCTATTTGAACATCGGTGGCTGTCGTGCAATCATAATGTACGACGGTCTGCCGTGTACCTGTTCCGGATGTGGGCAGGAAGGCCATGTTCGATCGAGCTGCTTACAACGTAGAATTACGCAGACACCAGTGGGAGACTCCGTTTCCCCGACGGGGACGACAATCCTTCCCCTCACGTACACTCAGACGACGATGCGCACCATAGATGAGGACGAGACGGGTGATCGGGCACATCCATCAACGTCAGAAGGACCAAGGGAGGAAGAGGAAGGACCCCAGATGCCAACCCATATGTCGCCTCCTCCGCAGCAACAACAGCAGCAACAGTCCCACGGAATCCAGACGCAACATAACAATCAGAACGAGATGAACGTGGTCGCGAACATTGTCCCGACCGCGGCTTTCCTGGCGGAAGGTGATACGACGCTGGATTGCCTCCCACATTCGGATACGGATGTCCACGTTCGAAAGCAACGTTCGCCTCGACGACGCAAGCGACCTCGGTGGACCCCTTCTGATAATTGCCTCCTTCACACGGCCGGTCAAGAAGGTGACATCTCGTCAGACGGCATGGATGCTGCGCCTGCTGAGAATCTAAGTGGTGTAGACGGTTCACTTGCCCAGACTACGAGTGCACAGTTACTTCTTGCACCACAGATGCAGCAGGTCGCGTCGATGGATGGCGCTCCGTCTACCTCTACCAAAGACGACGTGCGTGAGAGAGATTTAGGTGCCGATCAGCTACACAGCATCGTGTTGCACCCACTGTGGTCGGACGATGTTGAGGAACTTCCTGGAGAGGGTGCCAGGTAAGGGGGTGACATTGGGGATGCCACTCCTAGCGTGAAAGACTCATAATTTGTAACGGGTTCAGTGGGTCCGGCATCTCTTGCGGTTATTTTCGATTGCCATGGCGTCTACCCTAGGAGAAGAGGCTAGGCAGTACACCTTTCGCCTTGCCACAATCAATATCAATGCGATAAGGGCACCACACAAACTGACAATGCTACAACGCATGCTCGATGCGGCGGACATCGACGTGACCCTCTTGCAGGAAGTATGTGTCGCTAGTTTCCCTGACTTCTACGGATATACCGCCCACATCTCCCACGCCTCTTCTACCGATAGTGGTGTGGCTGTCCTGCTACGGGACGGCTTGGCGACTACGGACGTACTGTACTTACCAAGTGCAAGAGCCATGGCAGTAACTGCCAACGGTGTACGACTCATCAATGTATATGCCCCTTCAGGATCAGGGAAACGGAGAGATCGGGCCCGCTTTTTTTCGGAAGATATTACGCCTCTATTTATGGGCCGCATAGACGATATGGTGATCGGAGGAGATTTTAACTGTACAGTATCTCCGTCTGATCAGCAGCCACATCGCGTCCCGTGTGCGGAATTGGAAATGCTAGTACGTGATCTCCACCTGATCGACACGTGGTGCCACATCCACGGCCCAGCTCCTGGTTACACCCATTATACACTCCTGGAAATAGAAATAAGAACACCGTGAATTCATTGTCCCAGGAAGGGGAAACTTTATTGACACATTCCTGGGCTCAGATACATCACATGATCACACTGACAGAACCACAGGCACATAGACACAGGCAACAGAGCATGCACAATGTCGGCACTAGTACAGTGTATATCCACCTTTCGCAGCAATGCAGGCTGCCATTCTCCCATGGAGACGATCGTAGAGATGCTGGATGTAGTCCTGTGGAACGGCTTGCCATGCCATTTCCACCTGGCGCCTCAGTTGGACCAGCGTTCGTGCTGGACGTGCAGACCGCGTGAGACGACGCTTCATCCAGTCCCAAACATGCTCAATGGGGGACAGATCCGGAGATCTTGCTGGCCAGGGTAGTTGACTTACACCTTCTAGAGCACGTTGGATGGCACGGGATACATGCGGACGTGCATTGTCCTGTTGGAACAGCAAGTTCCCTTGCCGGTCTAGGAATGGTAGAACGATGGGTTCGATGACGGTTTGGATGTACCGTGCACTATTCAGTGTCCACTCGACGATCACCAGTGGTGTACGGCCAGTGTAGGAGATCGCTCCCCACACCATGATGCCGGGTGTTGGCCCTGTGTGCCTCGGTCGTATGCAGTCCTGATTGTGGCGCTCACCGGCACGGCGCCAAACACGCATACGACCATCATTGGCACCAAGGCAGAAGCTACTCTCATCGCTGAAGACGACACGTCTCCATTCGTCCCTCCATTCACGCCTGTCGCGACACCACTGGAGGCGGGCTGCACGATGTTGGGGCGTGAGCGGAAGACGGCCTAACGGTGTGCGGGACCGTAGCCCAGCTTCATGGAGACGGTTGCGAATGGTCCTCGCCGATACCCCAGGAGCAACAGTGTCCCTAATTTGCTGGGAAGTGGCGGTGCGGTCCCCTACGGCACTGCGTAGGATCCTACGGTCTTGGCGTGCATCCGTGCGTCGCTGCGGTCCGGTCCCAGGTCGATGGGCACGTGCACCTTCCGCCGACCACTGGTGACAACATCGATGTACTGTGGAGACCTCACGCCCCACGTGTTGAGCAATTCGGCGGTACGTCCACCCGGACTCCCGCATGCCCACTATACGCCCTCGCTCAAAGTCCGTCAACTGCCATACGGTTCACGTCCACGCTGTCGCGGCATGCTACCAGTGTTAAAGACTGCGATGGAGCTCCGTATGCCACGGCAAACTGGCTGACACTGACGGCGGCGGTGCACAAATGCTGCGCAGCTAGCGCCATTCGACGGCCAACACCGCGATTCCTGGTGTGTCCGCTGTGCCGTGCGTGTGATCATTGCTTGTACAGCCCTCTCGCAGTGTCCGGAGCAAGTATGGTGGGTCTGACACACCGGTGTCAATGTGTTCTTTTTTCCATTTCCAGGAGTGTACAAGTCATTCATCAAGTCGGTTGGACAGGATTTACGTCACAAGCACCCTTTCGACGGCGACGAGAGGAGCAGAGCTCTGGCCCACTGCATTCACCGACCACACAGCCTATATTTGTACCATTGCCCTCCAACCTGCACGTGTGTGGCGCAGCAGGCCCCCCTGGATACTGAACGTCGCCCATCTGGACGAGCCGGCATGTAAAGGTGCTATCGAAGAGTCGTGGAACGCGTCCTTACAGCGTCGTGGTCGTTACCGATAGACCCTCAGTTGGTGGATTGAATGTGCGAAGCCTGCTCTTAGGCGCACCTTCATGGCTTACGGCCGTGAAGCAGGCGGCATGGAGGAGGAGCACGGAAAACTTTTATTACACCGTCCTACGGGAATGTCTTGCTATGGAGACCTCACCAGACAGGCAGATCATAGTCAATCCCGCGAAAGCGCAGCTCGTCTCCTTAGCACGCAGTCATTTACAGGGCGCTGTTATACGGTCGCGTGCTCCAGACATGATACAATCAGAAAGGCCATCTATGCACACGTGCTCCTAGAACGCAGGAGGCGCCGTAGGGCACTAGTAACCGACATGATAACGGACGAAGGTCGACACGTGGTAGAAAAAGCAGATATAGCAGAAGCCTTCTATGGGCACTACGCTCAACTTTATTCAGCAGTGCTCCCTGATATGGCGACGGTAAACACCGTTTCAGCACATGTCCACGGTACAGTTCCACCAGACATGATACCGACTTTACTTGGAGAAATGACAGAAGACGAAGTGCTCGACGCCATTGGTAAAGGTGCTCCCCATAAATCACCAGGAATCGATGGATTACCATTAGAGTTCTATAGAGCCTTTAAACAACTGTTGGTACCGTGTTTGATTGAAATTTCTCATTGCTTGCACCGTTCTTGGAAGGTCTGATTGTCCCCATCCATAAGCCGAAGGGACGGAATCATGTCCGCGATTGTCGCCCCTTAACGTTATTGAACAGCGATTTCAAGATCTTTTCGAGGCTTCTATCAGAACGTATTCGCGTCATACTATTGCACGTCCTGTCCGGCGATCAGGCGTCCTTGGGGGGACCCAACATCAGAACTGCGTTATGTCGTTACAGAGATCTCCTCTCCCTTGCACGGGTGAGACGTTTGCCGGCAGCCCTGGCGTCTATCGACTTTAGCCAGACTTTTGACCGTGTAAGCCACACTTTCCTCACGGTCGTTCTACGGCGCATGGAATACCCCGACCCCTTTATCAGTGTTGACACGCCTTCTGCATGGTGCTACTTCTCGAGTTCTTGTTAATGGAAGACTGACGGCACCCATGCCGATCCGCCGATCAGTACGACAGTGGTGTCCATTATCAACATTGTTATTTGCATTGGCCTTAGAACCTTTGTTGTGTGGTCTCCGAGACAGGCTCACTGGGATACAGTTCGGCGGCTCCATCTACCGCTGCACCGCATATGCGGATGATTTGATGATCGTCATACGTGGAGCTGACGACATGGCCGCGGCTTTGGACTGGATTGCAACCTACGGTACAGCTTCTGGTAGCCAAATCAACGTTGACAAGTCCGTCGCCTTGAGCATCGGGATTGGGCTACCGCAGGAACACATTGCCCCCTTAGGCTTCAGTGGTACTGTACGCTGCTTGGGCTTAGATTTCATGAACGACATGCGACGCGCGACGACGCTTATCATCGACGCCTTCTTAACCAAATTAGGGCCGGAATTGCAAATCAGCGCTTGCGATCCCTCAACATCTTTCAGCGGGCGTATTATGTCAATGTAGACCTTGCGTCCAACATACCGCATGTCGCCTAAACGATACCCATTCCGAAACCCTTGGCTCGTAGCATTACGGCAGCGCTGGGATACTTCGTCACCGCTGGTATGTTACTGAAGATCAGATACGTATCTCTTACCCTCCCCAAGGAAAAAGGCGGTCTCGGCCTAGTTAACGTCCATGGTAGGGCCATTGTCCTCTACGTTAGCTCACATTTATGTCTGCTGCGACGTTGTCCTACGAGCCTCACGAGTCTGCTTCTGACGGCGCTACGACCTACTTCACTAAGAGCGCCCGTGCCATTACAGGACATCCCAGCGCCCCTCTTTTAAATAAGACGTTTCTATTTAGAACAAAGCTACTGCAGTGTAGCGCTTACGACACCGCGAATGGCCACAACTCGACGCCTATATCACGACATGCTGCAACGCCGCCCCCTAAATGTGGTCGAACTAAAATATCCTGACGTACGGTGGCGCGTGGTGTGGAAGACTGTACACGATGCCATGCTTGATTCCGATGTTGTTTCCCAATGGTACATAGTCGTTAATGGGAAGCTAGTGACGCAAGAACGTCTCTACAATATCCACAAGGCAGAATCTCCCAATTGTGTGGGTTGTAATACAGTAGATTCTGACGAGCACCGCCTCAGCTGTGGAGAGGCGGAACGGGTTTGGCACCTTGTGCGGCAGATGCTGGCTTATCTCTTGCGAGTTAGGCCGGAGCATATATCTGCACGTACGTTATTGTTTCCGGATGAGACATTTTACCCTACGACTCGAACCAACTCTGTCACCTGAATACGTGGACATGCGGTCCATTACCTCTGTCGTGACTGACACAAGAATTTACTTGACTTCTGGCTCTATTTGCAAGAAAGACATCATGCTATTTCCGGGCATACCAGATATCGACAATGCTTAGCAAACTACCTCTGGAGTGCCTTTCACAGCCCGCCGTGTAGCTGGAATGTTCCAGGCAGTAGTAGACGAGGTCAGAACGAAGTGCAAACGATCATATATATGAACAATCTTTATCAATGGGCGCAGTCATTGGAAAGCCTAACTACGAAGTGGTGGCTTTATTTTCATGTTATTTATGTTTACTATCTTCGATGGTGTTTTCATTCTGTTTTAGTTTTCCAGGCTTGATTAACTATGACTGTTCGCACATTGATATCTATATAAATAAAAAAAATGGAAAAATAAAAATAAAATAAAAATAAAAAAACAATAAAAAATAATTTAAAAAAATACCTTCCGCCACCCTACTAGAAATACCCTTCCCCCATTCCTTTTGTAAGTAGACCGTATAGGTTTTTTAATTGGTAACGCCACATAGCGCTCTGTATGAAAATCACTGGCTGTGCTGTGTGCAGTCTGTGGCTGGTTTACATTGTTGTTGGCTATTGTAGTGTTGGGCAGTTGGAGGTGAGCCGCCAGCAGTGGTGGATGTGGGGAGAGAAATGGTGGAGTTTTGAAATTTGTAAGACTGGATGTCATGAACTGCTATATATATTACGACTTTTGAACACTATTGAGGTAAATACATTGTTTGTTCTCTATCAAAATCTTTCATTTGCTAACTATGCCTATCAGTAGTTAGTGCCTTCAGTAGTTTGAATCTTTTATTTAGCTGGCAGTAGTGGCGCTCGCTGTATTGCAGTAGCTTGAGTAACGAAGATTTTTGTGAGGTAAGTGATTTGTGAAAGGTATAGGTTAATGTTAGTCAGGGCAATTCTTTGGTAGAGATTTTTGAAAGTCAGATTGTGTTGCGCTAAAAATATTGTGTATCAGTATAAGCACAGTCATGTATAATTTTTTTTTTAAGGGGACGTTTCATTATCCGCAAGACTCTTCAATGGTGATTGTGCACCTGCACAGTCAAACAGATGGCTGCTGGCCATCTCTACAAGGACTACAGTGGGTCTGCGTCTTTGATGACCTACCAATACCATTATTTCTACAAGGACTGCAGTGGGTCTGCACCTCTGGTGTCCCACCAATACCACAATCTCTACCAGGACTACAGTGGGTCTGCTCTGTGATGACCTACCTACCAATATTCATCAACTTCAACTGACTCTGCGGTGGGTTTGCTCTGTTGTGGCCCATTACCTGTCTGCATGTCAAGAGTCAGCACTGTCTTTCCGTTGGAAGGACAATACTTCTTCAAGACTGCATGGAAATCCACTAATTCCGTGTGCATTTTCTTTTACTGCTCAGACTTTGTGCATAAAATTGCAATTACTACAGTGATGAATCATCAGGACTGTCTTTATGGACTGTGAGAAAATTTTAGCTTTTGACCAACATTGTATCAATAAGTGTGTGCATTTGATTTCTTTGTTATGTAATTGTGAAAAAAATTTTAACAAATATGTATTGGCCAATGCCCAAAACAATTTGTAAATTTTTTTGTGTGGAGCATGGGGCTATGTAAGTAGACTGTATAGGTCTTTTTATTGGTAACGCCACATAGCGCTCTGTATGAAAATCACTGGCTGTGCTGTGTGCAGTTTGTGGCTGGTTTGCATTGTTGTTGGCTATTGTAGTGTTGGGCAGTTGGAGGTGAGCCGCCAGCAGTGGTGGATGTGGGGAGAGAAATGGCGGAGTTTGAAATTTGTAAGACTGGATGTCATGAACTGCTACATATATTATGACTTTTGAACACTATTGAGATAAATACATTGTTTGTTCTCTATCAAAATCTTTCATTTGCTAACTATGCCTATCAGTAGTTAGTGCCTTCAGTAGTTTGAGTCTTTTATTTAGCTGGCAGTAGTGGCGCTCGCTGTATTGCAGTAGCTTGAGTAACGAAGATTTTTGTGAGGTAAGTGATTTGTGAAAGGTACAGGTTACTGTTAGTCAGGGCAATTCTTTTGTAGGGATTTTTGAAAGTCAGATTGCGTTGCGCTAAAAATATTGTGTATCAGTATAAGCACAGTCATGTATAATTTTTTTTAAGGGGACGTTTCACTTTCATCGTGTTTTTGTGGGTTGATGCACACGCGTTAGTCCCGTATAGTGTAGTTTCTTCACATTTTCGATGGGGGGTGGTTACATATAGTTAGGAAGGCAACGCCCGTAGAGGTAAGAGTTCATTTTTGTTTGGCAGGGTCACAAGTGGTGGTGCCCCGTAGGGATGGCTATGATTTTGTTTTATTTCTTTTGTTAGGAAAAAAATTTTTAAAAAGGGGTGTAGGCGTAGCAAAAACAAAGAAAAAAAGAAAAAATAATAAAAAATAAAAAAATAAAAAACATCCTCGGTCACAGGTTCGAATTCCACCGCTGCTTAAATTTTTATTAATAATCAGCATTGGCGGCCGAAGACTTTAGACATGAGAAGTCACCTTCATTCTTCTAACGCCTTTGTCAAAGAGGGCGGAGGAGTGGACAGAGGTTCAGGGCACTCTCTTGTCCTAGGGTGGGAAACTGCGCTTGAAAGCGGGAGAATCAACAAAAATCAACTGTATGAGGATGCAGACGGCAATGGAAACCACTGCATTAAAGACACGTAACTTGTATCCACAGGATATGTGGCCAGTAATTGTAAAGTATTATGATGACCTCTCCTTTAGCAAAAGATTCCGGAATACCCTCCCACTCGGATCTCCGGAAGGGGACTACCAAGGGGGAGGTTACCATGAGAAAAAGATTGGTTAATCAACGGAAGGATAACATTCTACGAGTTCAGGTGTGGAATGTCAGAAGCTTGAACGTGGTAGGGAAACTAGAAACTCTGAAGAGGGAAACGCAAAGGCTCAATCTGGATATAGTAGGGGTCAGTGAAGTGAAGTGGAAAGAAGACATGGATTTCAGGTCAGATGAGTATAGGGTAATATCCATAGCAGTAGAAAATGGTATAATGGGAGTGGAATTCGTTATGAATAGGAAGGTAGGGCAGAGAGTGTGTTACTGTGAACAGTTCAGTGACATGGTCATTCTTATCAGAATCGACAGCAAACCAACACCAACAACTTTAGTTCAGGAATACATGCCGACGTTGCAAGCTGAAGATGAAGAGAAAGTGTATGAGAATATTGAAAGGATAATACAGTATGTAAAGGGGCATGAAAATCTAATAGTCATGGGAGACTGGTATGCAGCTGTAGGGGAAGGAGTAGAAGAAAGGGTTACAGGAGAATATTGGCTTGGGACAAGGAATGAGAGAGGAGAAAGATTAATTGAGTTCTGTAATAAATTTCAGCTAGTAATAGCGAATACTCTGTTCAGGAATCACAAGAGGAGGAGGTATACTTGGAAAACGCCGGGTGATCGGGAAGATTTCAGTTGTATTACATCATTGTCAGACAGAGACTCCGGAATCAGATACTGGCTTGTAAGGAGTAGCCAGGAGCAGATATAGACTCAGATCACAACATAGTAGCGATGAAGAGTTGGCTGAAGTTTAAGACATTAGTCAGGAAGAATCTATACGCAAAGAAGTGGGATACAAAAGTACTAAGCAATGACGAGATACGCTTGAAGGTCTCTAAGGCTATAGATAAAGCAATGAGGAATAGTTCAGTAGGCAGTACAGTTGAAGAGATATGGACATCCATGAAATGGGCGATAACAGAAGCTGGGAAGGAAAACATAGGTGCAAAGAAAGGAACTGCGGAGAAACCATGGGTAACAGAAGAAATACTTCAATTGATCGATGAAAGAAGGAAGTACAAAAATGTTCCGGGAGACTCAGGAATACAGAAATAAAATTGGCTGAGGAATGAAATAAATTGGAAGGGCAAGGAAGCTAAGAGGAAAAGGCTGCATGAAAAATGAAAGAAACCGAAAAAGAAATGATTCTCGGTAGGACTGACTCAGCATACAGGAAAGTCAAAACAACCTTCGGTGACATTAAAAGCAAGGGTGATAACATAAAGAGTGCAACGGGAATTATACTGTCAAATGCATACGAGAGAGCGGATAGATGTAAAGAATACATTGAAGACCTCTATGAGGGGGAAGATTTGTCTGATGTGAGAGAAGAAAGACAGGAGTCGATTTAGAAGAGTTGGGGGACCCGGTATTGGAATCAGAATTTAAAAGAGCTTTGGAAAACTTAAGATCAAATAAGGCAGTTGGGGGAAGTGGCAATAAAACGACTACTCACGTTGGTGTGTAGAATGTATGAGTCTGGCGACATACCATTTGACTTTCGGAAAAAAATCATCCACACAGTTCCGAAGACAGCAAGAGCTGACAAGCGCGAGAATTATCGCACAATCAGCGTAGCAATTCATGCATCAAAATTGCTGACAAAAAAGGTTCAAATGGCTCTAAGCACTGTAGGATTTAGCATCTGAGGTCATCAATCTCCTAGAACTTAGAACTTCTTAAACCTAACGAACATAACGACATCACACACATCCATGCTCGAGGCAGGATTCGAACCTACGACCGTGGCAGTAGCGCGGTTCCGGACTGAGCGCTCGGCCAAAGCGGCAGGCAATTGCTGAAAAGAATAATACACAGAAGAATGGAAAAGAAAATTGAGGATGCTCTAGATGACGATCAGTTTGACTTTAGGAAAGATAAAGGCACGAGAGAGGCAATTCTGGCGTTGCAGATTATAATGGAAGCAAGAGTAAAGAAAAATCAAGACACGTTCATAGGATTTGTCGGCCTGGAAAAAGTGTTCGACAATGTAAAATGGTGCAAGATGTTCTGAATTCTGAGAAAAATGGAGGTGAGCTAGAAGGAGAGACGGGTCATATACAACATGTACAACACCCATGAGGGAGTAATAAGAATTGACGAATAAGAACGAGGTGCTCGTATTAAAAAGGATGTAAGACAAGGATGCAGTCTTTCGCCCCTACTGTTCAATCTGTACATCGAGGAAGCAAAGACGCAAATGAAAGAAACGTCCAGGATTGGAATTAAAATTCAAGGTGAAAGGATGTCAATGATACGATTCGCTGATGATATTGCTATCCTCAGTCAAAATGAAGAAGAGTTACATGATCTGTTCATTGGAATGAACAGTCTAATGAGTACGTAGTATTGATTGAGACTAAATCGAAGAAAGACGAAAGTAATGAGAAGTAGTAGAAATGAGAACAGCGAGTAACTTAATATCAGCCGACCGCGGTGGCCGAGCGGTTTTAGGCGCTTCAGTCCGGAACCGCGCGACTGCTACGGTCGCAGGTTCGAATCCTGCCTCAGGCATGGATGTGTGTGGTGTCCTTAGGTTGTCAGTGTGTGAATTCGAAAGTAAAATTCTATGTACCGACTTGACAGAAAATCCTAGGAAGTTCTGGTCTTACGTTACATCAGTAAGTGGCTCGAAACAGCATATCCAGACACTCCGGGATGATGATGGCATTGAAACAGAGGATGACACGCGTAAAGCTGAAATACTAAACACCTTTTTCCGAAGTTGTTTCACAGAGGAAGACCGCACTGCAGTTTCTTCTCTAAATCCTCGCACAAACGAAACAATGGCTGACATCGAAATAAGTATCCAAGGAATAGAAATGCTACTGGAATCACTCAACAGAGGATAGTCCACTGGACCTGACGGGATACCAATTCTATTCTACACAGAGAACGCGAAAGAACTTGCACCCCTTCTAACAGCAGTGTACCGCAAGCCTCTAGAGAAGGTTCCAAATGATTGGAAAAGAGCACAGGTAGTCCCAGTCTTCAAGAAGGGTCGTCGAGCAGATGCGCAAAACTATAGGCCTATATCTCTGACGTCGATCTGTTGTAGAATTTTAGAACATGTTTTTTGCTCGAGTATCATGTCGATTTATGAAACCCAGAATCGACTCTGTAGGAATCAACATGGATTCCGGAAACAGCGATCATGTGAGACCCAACTCGCTTTATTTGTTCATGAGACCCAGAAAATATTAGATACAGGCTCCCAGGTAGATGCTATTTTCCTTGACTTCCGGAAGGCGTTCGATACAGTTCCGCACTGTCGCCTGATAAACAAAGTAAGAACCTACGGAATATCACACCAGCTGTGTGGCTGGATTGAAGAGTTTTTAGCAAACAGAACACACCATGTTGTTATCAATGGAGAGACGTCTACAGACGTTAAGGTAACCTCTGGCGTGCCACAGGGGAGTGTTATGGGACCATTACTTTTCACAATATATATAAATGACCTAGCAGATAGTGTCGGAAGTTCCATGCGGCTTTTCGCGGATGATGCTGTAGTATACAGATAAGTTGCAGCATTAGAAAATTGTAGCGAAATGCAGGAAGATCTGCAGCGAATAGGTACTTGGTGCAGGGAGTGGCAACTGACCCTTAACATATACAAATGTAATGTATTGCGAATACATAGAAAGAAGGATCCTTTATTGTATGATTATATGATAGCGGAACAAACACTGGTAGCAGTTACTTCTGTAAAATATCTGGGAGTATGCGTGCGGGACGATTTGAAGTGGAATGATCATATAAAATTAATTGTTGGTAAGGCGGGTACCAGGTTGAGATTCATTGGGAGAGTTCTTAGAAAATGTAGTCCATCAACAAAGGAGGTGGCTTACAAAACACTCGTTCGACCTGTATTTGAGTATTGCTCATCAGTGTGGGATCCGTACCAGATCGGGTTGACGGAGGAGATAGAGAAGATCCAAAGAAGAGCGGCGCTTTTCGTCACATGGTTATTTGGTAACCGTGATAGCGTTACGGAGATGTTTAGCAAACTCAAGTGTCAGACTCTGCAAGAGAGGCGCTCTGCATCGCGGTGTAGCTTGCTCGCCAGGTTTCGAGAGGGTGCATTTCTGGATGAGGTATCGAATATATTGCTTCCCCCTACTTATACCTCCCGAGGACATCACGAATGTAAAATTAGAGAGATTCGAGCGCGCACGGAGGCTTTCAGACAGTCGTTCTTCCCGCGAACCATACGCGACTGGAACAGAAAAGGGAGGTAATGACAGTGGCACGTAAAGTGCCCTCCGCCACACATCGTTGGGTAGCTTGCGGAGTATAAATGTAGATGTAGATGTAGATACGAAGAACTGAGGAATGATGTTTGAAGTTCATTGAAGATCAGGATACTGCAGTAAGGAATATCAGAGTAGGGCAGTCCAGTTGAAGAGCAATAACAGAAATGAAAGTAAGGTTCGAGAGAGGGATTGAACTTTGAGGTGAAAATATATCAATGATAAGATTCGCTGATGACATTGCTATACTCAGTGAAAGTGAAGAAGAATTGTAGAACCTGTTGAATGTAATGAGCAGTCTAACGAGTACAGAATATGAACTGAGAGTATACCTGCAGAAGACAAAAGTAACGAGGAGTAGAAGGAATGAGAATAGCGAGAAACTCAACATCACAATTGTTGATCATGTAGTATAAGAAGTGTAGCAATTCTGCTGCCTTGGAAACAAAAGCAAGAAAGACATAAAAAGCAGGCTAGCACAGGCAAAGAGAGCACTCCTGGTCTAGAGAAGTCTACATTATCAAATATGGGCCTTAATTTGAGTAAGAAATTACTGAGAATGTACCTTTGGAGCACAGCAATGTATGATACTCAATCGCAGACAGTGAGAAAACGTTAACAGAGCAGAATCGAAGGGTTTGATATGTTGTGGTACAGAAGAATTTTGAAAATTACATGGACTGATGAGGTAAGGAATGAGAAGTTTCTCTACAGAATTGGCAAGAAAAGGGACATACTGAAAACACTGACAAAAAGAAGGGACAGGGTGATATGATATCGGTTAAAACATCAGGGAATAATTTCCATGGTACTAGAGGGAGTTGTGGAGGCTAAAAATTGTAGGGGAATACAGGGATCAGAATACATCCAACAAATGACTGAAGACATAAGGTGGAAGGGCGACTCTGTGATGAAGAGGTCAGGGCAGAAGAGTAATTTGTGACAGGGCTCCAGGAAGATGGCAGGTTGTCAGAATATTGATGACTCAATCGCTAACTATAGTCACTAACAAGCTTGACTCACAACTGAGAGAATATCAATTTGGCTTTCGTGATGTGGATGTTATACAGTGCAAAAATGAAACTTCGAAAGCATCCTTGCATACCAGAGAAGTGGCGGACATCCCTGGACAGTGGACTCTAAAGGCATTTGATTCAACTGACAGGCAGACCCTATCTTCTTCCTACGAGAACCAGGCCAACATGAGAAGACCATCGGACTCTTTCAGGTCACTCGAATACTACCTCCAAAGTCAAATTCAGAGGTGAGCTCTCTGGGAGTTTAACCAATCAAATGGGAGATAAAGTTATCATGGCCTCTTCAATTTTGTGCTGGACTAGGTCAAAATGAGGTTGGATACAAGATAGATAACCTCAATGTACCCTGGCTAGCCTTTGCAAATGGCCTTGTATTGTTATCCAACATTACAGTGGAGGCTTCTCACCAACTATGGAGCTTATAAAGCGTAGCAGATAAGACCGGTTTGGAGGTCAGTATACATAAACTGAGTTCAACATTAGCATAAAGGGAGGACCATCTCTAATTCTACTAGAAGGCACCAGCATTCATGAAGTCGCTGTGGACATGTATTTAGGAGAATGGATTTCAGCAAATGAGTGAGAGATCTTGGCAGCAGATACCAGTTGTGACCTGTTGGAGGTTGTCTATCACTCCTGAAATAGCATTTACATATCCAGGTACCATTCCAAGACCCATAAACTCAAACATTAAAAGTCAGTAGTAATGCCCTCAGTATTCTGTGCTTCTGGATGACTCTTGATGAACAGGAAGGATACTCTTACGAAAACAGGGTTGTAGGAACGAAAAATCATAAGGAGAATATTAAGGCCAATAAGGAATTCAGATGGCAACTACAGGATCAGACACAAGAATGATCTGTACCATCTCCTTTATGACATAATCACATCTACGTGGAAAAGGTAATTGGCCTAGTATGCACATTTGACCTGCACAAACCGCTGCAGACTCACGAGTAGGATCATCACTACATCAGACAGAGAGAAAAACTTCAAGAAAAATGTATCTTCACAGTGAAATGAGACCTGGAGCAAGTTGAAATTCACTAGAAACCATATAGGACCGGTCCTGATTCCAGCAGATCACTCTACAAGGGGTATTCCCAGCTAAAAGAACACAGGAACCAGCAGGCCAAAGTGAACAGAGGAGAAGAAGCTTGCTCACCGCCAGAAAATGAAGTTTTTCTGGACTAAGGAGAAATAGAAGACCCCTCTAAAAGGTCAAAACGAGCACTGTGGTCGTAAGTATGTCTAAACGAAAAGAAGAAGAATATTGAATTAAATTGATTGCAGTCCATTCAAGGACATTGGTCCCAGAGTTCTCACATGCTGCAGGCGTTATGTTCCACATATCAAGTAATAAGTCAAAATGTTTTTTTCAAAAGACATAGTTTATTAGTAAACACAATTCACAGTTCACAATAACAAGCATCAGCCATTTTTTTTACTGTTGCCACCTTAATTTTGTTTTTTTGTTTTTTTTTTCTTTATTGAGTTTCAATTCCCCCCGAAGGGGGCGGGCTGGCAGCAGCTTAGTATGCCGCTCTTCAGCCTGCAGATTGTGTGACAAAGATCAGGAGAACAAATAATAATAAAAAACAGGCGATAAAATCGGGGACTTAGAGAGTAACAAGGCGAAAAGAAATCGTGGAACTTAAAACAAACAACAGAGGGATGATGATGCTAATAAAAATACATACAGATCAGACAGGGAAAACAATAGACAATTAAAAAACACGGCGACAGTCTGGATTCCGTTCGCAAAAGACATAAAATTCACACCTAGCGACAGAATGGTTTCCGTTCGCAGCACGAGAAAGACAAACAACACTGAATAGTCACTGGAACACTGCACTGGAAAGGTGGCAAATGTGACACCACAGTCGAGAGCAGGTGGGGGGAAACGGGACAGAAGATGGGAAAACAAAAAAAGGGGGGAAAGGAGAGTAAAAGCGAAGGGGGGGAACCGGGAAAGGAGCTGATGGAGGAGGAGGACCCATAACAGGGCTGTGGGGCAGACACGACAGGGAGGGGGGTAGGCAGAGGAGGGGAATACAAAAGGACTGGGGGGGAGAAGGGAGGTAGGGAAAGGTTTAGTGGGTAGGAAACAGGACGGAAGGGGGGGGGGAAGAGGGAGCCCAGGGAAAGGACAGAGGAAAGGTGGGGGAGGGAGGATCAGAGTTGATAGGAAGGATAAATGGAGGGAGAGAGGGCATCATCTGGGAGGGGGAGTTGACGGAAGCCACCTTGGGAAAGGAGATGGAGGGTGTAGAGATGGAGGATAGGGGGGACACAATGGTGAAGACGTGGCAGGGGGCGGGGATGGGAGAGGAGAGGAGCAACCAGGGGGTGAGGGGGTTCAAGACGGCGGGAGGTGTAGAGGATGCGGATATGTTCGAGTTAATTTTGGTAGGCCTTCAGAAAAATGAAGAACTGGAGGTCTTAAAGACCTACCTCAACATCAACTCAGTTAGAACAGCTTGTGGCATCCCTAAAAGTGTCTATACAGACATGCCTCTTCCCACCAGGTTGAAGGATGTAAGTTCACAATTAAGCTACCTGGTAGCAAGCATTATTTTCATTTATAAAACATTTAATATAAAAGAGACTGCCATTTGTGTATGAAATCAGTCGGAAAATGTACATAGTTCCGCGTAGTCAGCGCTTACACAACTTTCCCAATAGAGCGCGCCCCGCTAAGCACAACAGCGCAGGCGCAGCGCTCGTCCGTCTCTGCTCTACGAGATGGCGCTGTCTTAGAGATGGACAAAATTCTGCTTCCGCCGATCCATGTATTAACATGTAACGCAGCCAATGAGATTGCTGCTAATGTAGAACCTTTTCTCCTCGCGGATTACACTCGTGCAGTGATACCTGAACGCTAGAGGTATTATAACGAGTGTACAGACCTCCGATTAGTTAGTCTGTATTTGTCTGTACCAGTCTATAGTCAAGTCTCAGTCTGCGCCTAATAAGATTATGATATTCCTGTACATAGCCATGAAGATAAATGTATAGACACTTTGTCAAGTATCAGAGATATGTGAGAAGAAGATTAACGTACCCAGACCAAAGGAACTTCAGATTGTCAATTGTAAATTGCATCCAGAATCAAAATTAATCAAGTTCTGTTTAAAGTTGGTCACTGTAAATCTGCTACTCTAAGAGTGCAACTGGCATTTCTATCGTCTGACCTAACGGCAGAAGATAAACACGCCACGATAAGACCACGAGACATATTGCTGACACTCGCCTACTTCGTTAGAGCGACAAGTCAAATAATCTGATGGTGTGTGTACCGAAGGTCTTACAGTATGCACACCACAGAACCCATACAAACTGGTACCAATAATATTTTACTCAGTTATTCCTTCCACTACTGTTTCTACCATATTTGCAAAATAAAAATAAAATGTAATTTTTAGTAACTTTTTAGTGATTGTGAAATGATGCGTAACATGTCTCATCTTAAAAGAATTGTTGTGCTGCTACCAAAACTGCTCTTTGATTACGTGAGACAGCCACAGTTGCAAACTTATTAACTCACCTCATGTGTTTGGGTTCCAATCACTTGTGTAAAAGATTATCTTTTGTGCTCTAGCATCATGCGAGTGAAAATTACTTCCGAAAACAGCATTTTAACTGAATTTTGATATTTCATAACCAATCCCTATAGCAAAACTTGAGGTAGTGAATTTATCTGATTTTAGCATTCGAAATGTGGATTTTTTTTTCTTTTTTGCCGGGATCCTAAAATGCGATGTCAGAATGATTGCATGGTGTATGTGAAATCAGTAAGCAGTGATAAATGTCATTCTGTTTTTGAAAAACAAGTTTTATGTAAAACAAAAATAGAATTTATGAAACATGTATTCAAGTGAGGGTCTAAGAGTCTATTGCAAATTGTCACAAACGACTTTTCTTCAGTAATCTGTAATCGATTATTACTTAAAATTGAATATCAAAGCATGCACACACACACACACACACACACACACACACACATATGCATCTAGTATATTTTCAATAGGTATACAATCGCTGGTGGACTACTTTTGTCCAATACACATAATTACCACAATTAGCAAATTGTCACACATATGCTGAATAGTCATTTACAATAAGAAAATGGGATAGTATACAGCATCCTGCCTCAGAGAATTGACCGTAGACGGCAGTATTTGACATAACTTTTAACTTGATACCTCTACCCGTTTTTGACAAAAAAAAAAACGGACTTAACAGGCGGTCAAGAAACGGCAAAAAAAATTATATAAATTGAAAATTAAGTTATCGATTTTTTTATTTTACTTGTACTGTGAACCTTGGTGCTTGTCAAATTTCGTAATCTTAGGTTAACGGGAAGTATCCTATAGGATTTGATGAGTGAGTTAGTGAGTATCGGAATACATGACCTATACGGTCGTATCTTTTGATTACGCTGGCTTAAACGCTTCAGGTTTTTACACTGCCATTGGACCAAAGGCCTTAGTGTTTGACAGACGTTTCGACTTCATACCTCTACCCGATGCTGATAGAAATGGGTCTCAATAGTCGGAGAGATAAACACACAGAAGGACGGACGACAAAGCGATCCTGTAAGGATTCCGTTTCTTTCGACTGAGGTATAGAAATCTAGTGATGTCTTCGAATTTACAAGTGGTACCTCAGAAGTAACGAATACATCTTCCTGACTAGAAAAAGGGTCCTCATATAGTAAAATGCATGTGTTTGTCGGTCTCGTTTTTTTTAAAAAAAACAGCAATATGACCTTTCCCTTCCAAATAACAAATTTTAAAAGCATACAGTGTGTATTCTTTAACCACAGCATACTCTCGTGGGTAGAGAACAGTGCAATTTCCATCAAATTCATGGTCTTCTCCGGAAGAGACATTGACCGTTACCGTTCCTATTCTCCCCACAAATTCCAAAAACACAATTCTATAATTTCAATTAGCCGAAACGCAAGTCAGATTGAAGTATACTTTAAAACTGAAATTTCGGTTAGTGAAACGGGATTGCAAATTTGTGTCATCATGTAGTTATATTGAAGAATCACAATCTAGACTGGTACTCACAAATAAAGTTCGAAATAAGCAAATTCAGCAGCACAGCTAATGTTTGTTATAGAGTTAAAAAATGTCAACTGGCGGCGTCGCCAATTTTGAAATTCACAATTTCTCTGTGAGAATGAAGAGCCTCGCGTTGGCAACATTAAATACAAAGTTCTCCAGTTTCCAGCCAAATCAAGTGATTAAGATTACGCGAGCTTTCGGCCAAGCACTCCTTGGCCATTATCAAGGGGTGTGGCTGCCAGTGGACTGCTAGTGGGTCGCTTATATACACTAGCTGCCGACTGTGACGTCACTGGCGTTCACGGCAATGCAATATATGAGAATACGTTCACTCAGCGTCTGTGCGTTTTCGTTGACCGCGCGATCACTGGATCTCATGCCATGTTGAGCTGCAAGACAACGTATTTATTTTTGATTTCAGTGGCCTGGTTAATTACACCGTCCCAAGAGGCGTTAGTGTGACCCTCGACAAATGTTTCGTCGTATTTCATCCAGTGTCCGTCTCTTAAAGCATGCCGAGCTAAAGCAGATTTCTCGGGGTAGCGTAGGCGTTAAAATCTCTCACGCGTTTTCCTGTGTTGTTCCATAGTGTGTACTGTTTGTCAGGCACAAGACTGTCCGCACTGGCAAGGTGCCTTGTAGACCCCAGGTGTTCAAAGAGCTTCTGCTTCTCTAACTGGTTTCAGTAATTGACAGATTTTTGTCAGAGGCCTGAAGATCGATTTCATCTTGTGTCGTTTCAGCAAGTGGCTTATCTTGCCCGACACAGAGCTTGCTTGGACGACGGCTCGTGTAATTTAAATCATTTGACGCGGCTGGAAACCCGAGAAGCTTTAATTCAATAATTTCCCTGTGACATTGGTTCGTAACCAAGCTGGACAAACAAATTTTTGAATGATATTTCCACTTACTTTCCGAGATGATGGATCAAACTTTTTTGAAATTTGTTTCTGTTCACCCTGTAATCTCCTCCCCCCCCCCCCCCCCTCCTACTTCCTTCTTCCATCTGTTGTCCACATTACACAATGCCCAATCCAAGTAATTAATAAATAAAGTATTTTATGAGAAACACGAAGATTACAATAAACTTTCAAGTTTACTTACAAGGGAACCTCCCCATCGCACCCCCCTCAGATTTAGTTATAAGTTAGCATAGTGGATAGGCCTTGAAAAACTGAACACAGATCAATCGAGAAAACAGGAAGAAGTTGTGTGGAACTATGAAAAAAATAAGCAAAATATACAAACTGGGTAGTCCATGCGCAAGATAGGCAACATAACTTTGCGAAAGTAAGGAAAGTAAACTTTTAACTCGAGGGAAGACTTGAACCAAGGACCTCTCGTTCCGCACCTGCCCACGCTAACCACGGGACCACGGCGCTCCTGAGATCACGTGCTCCTTGATGTCGCCTATCTTGCGCATGGAGCTTCTCGCCGAAATATCGCCACGGTGGCGAGCTCGGTACGCTGGGACAGTTTGATTCCTGGAGCACGCCTCCTCGTGACGGAGCGGGCACCTTGTGTGTCTCTGTGTGTATGCGGGAGTGTCGGGCAGAGAGAGCGCGCGCACTGGAGGTGACGCAGCACTAGCGGAACGCCACGCCAGCCGCAGCGCCGAATTCCAGCGCCGCTGCTGGACGCCCGCCGGGCCGGACACTGCCCCCGCCACCGCCCCCACTGTGGGAAATCCCGGCACGGCGAGCCAAATCCGGCGGGCGACGCTCTTCCAAGAGCTGAAGGCCTTACCGAACCCTCTCTCGCCCGCCTCCAGCAATTTTGGCGTCCCAGTCGAATAAAAGATAATTTTCACTGGACGTCTCACAACAGAACATCAGAACAGTCCACAGTGTATTTCAAATCGAGGCATTCACGCAGGCCGTCAACGGAACGGTATGGATAGGATCGTCATTGTCAATGTTTCTTGGGAAGAGAGCTTTGACTTTGGTGTGACATCGGAAGTTCACCTTTTTATTCCCTTGGACGACGATTCTTTTTGTGTATAGTAACACCTACCCCTATTCATTTACTTCTTGTCTGCCCCATTAGCTGAGTGGTATGCGTGATGGATTGCCGAACTACGTGCCCGGGATCGATTCCGCTCAGGGACTGGGTGTTGTGCTGTCTTCATCATTTCATCCCCATCCGGGGCGCAGGTCGCCCAGTGTGGTGTCGAATGTAATAAGACCTGCACCAAGGCGGCCGGACCTGCCCCGCAACGGGTCTCCCGGCCGATGACGCCAAACGCTCATTTCCATTTATTTCTTATACTTTAGCCAGTAGCACACGCCATATTCAGACACAAATTCTTGCCACGAATTCCTCTCCTGAGTTAGCCTCTCCATTTTGGAGTTTTATTCAGAATCCTCAATTATTTGTTGGAGATATTGGAATCTGTGTCTCCCTTACAGTTTTTACCTTCTACAGCTCCCCGTATTAGCACGGAAGTTATTCCGTGATGCCTTATATCTGTTTGTAAGCTCCCCCACTCTTTCCACCCAGCTGCGTCTCAAGGCGCTTCTACCTGCTGTTTCATGAAGTTGTACCAGCCCTGTCGCTGAAAGCGATTTAAATCTGTAGCGACCAAGTGTACATATATGTATAGGCATCATTTATTTTTAGATAAATGCTTTAACACTTTACCGAATACAAAAGACGATTACCTTCTTTTGAAACAGATCATTATACATTAACTTACATTAGCGTAAGAACGGAAGTCGACATTCATATATCTGCAACAATACAGAACCGAATGCCTCTTCATCTGAGTGCATGTTCGTGTATTATCTTCTAAAACGATGGACATATGCCGATAAAATTTTTAGCAAAGTGTAGTGCAGTTATTCTGTAGACTTTAAGACTTATTCTTACTTTGTGTTGCTATTAACAGGTAGAAGTTTTGTTTAAAGGGCTGCGTTGGGACTCAGCAATTCTTTGTACACGAGGAGTGTTTAAAAAGTAACGACAATTTGTAATTTTGCGTGCCGTATTAGTCCGATTCGTACCACCTTTTTGTCACGGTCTGGGTAAACAAGCCTGAAAATTTTCTGTACAATGTTAGGCATTTTGGATATTTAGTCTAGTGTCTGTCAGCTGTCAAAAAATTTGTAGGACTTTTGGTAATCTCTGCAGTTATTTATTTTGTATAAGAATAGACTAGAGAACTCGTATTATATTTTCTTATAAGAACGGAATAAAGTGTATCTAAGTTCTACAAATCCTAAATATTGCTTTTGCCGAGTCTACTATGTGAGAAACAACGGTCTACAAGTGATATTCGAGCGTCGAAGAAGGCCGTGAGGACGCCGAAGATGACGAGTGCCCTGGAGGCCCCAGCAATCAATCAATGGAATCGCGGAAAAGTGAAAGAAATGACTACGAAAGGTCGCCAAATTACAGTCAGAGAACACAGTGATGATGTTGACATATCAAGTGGCTCATGCCTGGAATTTTTTCCGATGTTTCGGGTAAATGAGTTCCGAAATTGTTGAATTCTGAAGGAAAAGAGCGGCGAATGCAAGGTGCTCAGGAGTCACCAAATGTAGTTCTCGCCGATCCCGCGCAGAACCTCTTCATGCCTTACCTTATCACTCGGCCTAATTTTCAACATTCGCCTGTAGCGCCACATCTCAACTGCATTGATTCTCTTCTGCTCCGGTTTTCCGACAGTCCATGATTCACAGCCATACATTGCTGCGCTCCGAACTTACATTCTCAGAAACTTCTCGCTAAAGGTAAGATCGACGTTTGATATTACCAGACCTCTCTTGGCCTGAAACATCCTCTTTGCCTGTGATAGTCTGATTTTAATATCCTCCTCGCTTCGTCTGCCATGTGTTTTTCCTCCCAGACTAACGCAAGTCCTTAACTTAGTCTTTTCTTGTGGTCGCTACTTTTGATTTTAAGTTTATCTATAATCTCATTTTTGCTACCCCACACTACATTAATCTTTTTACACCGATGACTAATGTATCCGAATTTACTACTCTAGCCTATACAATACTATTTGCTATCACCACGAAACTACACTACTGGCCATTACAATTGCTACACCAAGAAGAAATGCAGATGATAAACTGGTATTCATTGGACAAATATATTATATTAGAACTGACATGTGATTACATTTTCTCACAATTTGGGTGCATAGAACCTGAGAAATCAGTACCCAGAACAACCACCTCTGGCCATAATAACGGCCTTGATACGCCTGGGCATTGAGTCAAACAGAGATTGGATGGCGTGTACAGGTACAGCTGCCCATGCAGCTTCAACACGATACCACAGTTCATCAAGAGTAGTGACTGGCGCATTGTGACGAGCCAGTTGCTCGGCCACCATTGACCAGACGTTTTCAATAGGCGAGAGATCTGGAGAATGTGCTGGCCATGGCAGCAGTCGAACATTTTTCTGTGACCAGAAAGGTCCGTACAGAACCTGCAACATGCGGTCGTGCATTATCCTGCTGAAAAGTAGGGTTTCGCAGGGATCGATAGAAGGGTAGAGCCACGGGTCGTAACATACACTGTTCCGAGTGTCGTCAATGCGAACAAGAGGTGAACGAGACGTGTAACCAATGGCACCACGTACCATCACGCCGGGTGATACGCCAGTATGGCGATGACGAATACACGCTTCCAATGTGCGTTCACCGCAATGTCGCCAAACACGGATGCGACCATCATGATGCTGTAAACAGAACCTGGATTTATCCGAAAAAATGACGTTTTGCCATTCCTCCACCCAGGTTCGTAGTTGAGTACACCATCGCAGGCGCTCCTGACTGTGATGCAGCGTCAAGGGTAACTGCAGCCATGGTCTCCGAGCTGATAGTCCATACTGCTGCAAACGTCGTCGAACTGTTCGTGCAGATGGTTGTTGTCTTGCAAAAGTCCCCATCTGTTGAGTCAGGGATCGAGACGTGGCTGCACGATCCGTTACAGTCATGCGTATAAGATGCCTGTCGTCTCGACTGCTAGTGATACGAGGCCGTTGGGATCTAGCACGGCGTTCCGTATTACCTTTCTGAACCCACCGATTCCATATTCTGCTAACAGTCATTGGATCTCGACTAACGCGAGCAGCAGTGTGGCGATACGATAAACCGCAATCGCGATAGGCTACAATCCGACCTTTATCAAAATCGGAAACGTAATGGTACGCATTTCTCTTCCTTACACGAGGCATCACAACAACGTTTCACCAGGCAACGCCGGTCAACTGCTGTTTGTGAATGAGAAATCGGTTGGAAACTTTCCTCATGTCAGCACGTTGTAGGTGTCGCCACCGGCGCCAACCTTGTGTGAATGCTCTGAAAAGCTAATCATATGCATATCACAGCATCTTCTTCCTGTCGGTTAAATTTCGCGTCTGTAGCACGTCATCTTCGTGGTGTAGCAATTTTAATGGCCAGTGGTGTATTTCTACTATTAACTAAGATTACACCGACTGTCACAACTATTTCTATATGTTCTGCCACACCAATACCCCTTTTGCTATTATCACTGCTCCGCACTACACCTAACTGAAACAGACTACCAAACAAAAATTAGCACACCTCTTTAGAGATTTCCAATTCATGATAGAGTTCTTGTTACAACAGTGCATATGCAGTACATAAAATGGTTACATTTACAGATCAGTAGCACAAGCAGTTCTGATGCACCAGGTACCGAGCGATGCTGAAACATCCATGTAAGTACGTGGCGTAGCCTCCATGGCTGGCAGCGCAGGCTCTGGCTGTGGCATATAGTCGATCGTTCAGATGGCGAATACTGTCCTACGATTCGTTCTGCCACGCCTGCTCGAACCGTTGACGTAATTCTGTGTTGGTTGACCAGTCGCACGAGTCACTTCTCGTCCCATCATATCCCATTCATGGTTGATTGGAGACAAGTCCGGAGATTGTGCTGGCCTGGGAAGTTGCTGTACGTCTTGCAGAGCACGTCGAGTACCACAGGCAGTGTGTGGGCGAGCATTATCCTGTTGGGACAACACGTCATCTTCCTGTTGTCAAAACACCAAAAGAACGATTCTAACAACATTCTGCACAGTACCGAGCGGAAGGTGTCGTCCCCTCAAGAAACACCAAAGATGAGCGAGAGTTGTAGCTTATCGCACCCCAGACCATAAGGCACGGAGCAGTCCGAAAACAAAGGAAGTAGGTTACAGTACAGTTGTTCGCCCACTACTTGCATACTGTTCAACAGTGTGGGATGCGGAAACCATAGTATGCGGAAACGACCATCAGCTGCGTGCAGGCAGCATCTGCTTTCATTGCATCTTCCAAGTGATCCTCCGACGGCACCATATAAGCCGTGCACGTCGATGCTGTGGCGTGAGTGGAAGACGAGCTAGAGTTGAACAAAGTAAGAGCATATGGACTACCAGACCAATTGTGTGATTGGACTGAAGAGTTCCTAGAAAACAGAACGCAGCATGTCATTCTCAATGGAGAGAAGTCTTCCGAAGTAAGAGTGATTTCAGGTGTGCCGCAGGAGAGTGTCGTAGGACCGTTGCTATTCACAATATATATATATATATATATATATATATATGTAAAGTGACCTTGTGGTGGTCTAGCGGTTCTGGCGCTGCAGTCCGGAACCGCGGGACTGCTACGGTCGCAGGTTCGCATCCTGCCTCGGGCATGGGTGTGTGTGATGTCCTTAGGTTAGTTAGGTTTAAGTAGTTCTAAGTTCTAGGGGACTTATGACCTAAGATGTTGAGTCCCATAGTGCTCAGAGCCATTTGAACCATTGACCTTGTGGATAACATCGAAAGTTCATTGAGGCTTTTTGCGGATGATGCTGTATTATATCGAGAGGTTGTAACAATGGAAAATTGTACTAAATGCAGGAGGATCTGAAACGAACTGACGCATGGTGAAGGGAATGGCAATTGAATCTCAATGTAGACAAGTGTAATGTACTGTGAATACAAAGAAAGAAAGATCCTTTATCATTTAGCTACAATGTAGCATGTCAGCAACTGGAAGCAGTTAATTCCATAAATTATCTGGGAGTACGCATTAGGAGTGATTTAAAATGGAATGACCATATAAAATTAATCGTCGGTAAAGCATATGCCAGACGTAGATTCATTGGAAGAATTTTAGGAAAATGCAGTCCGAAAACAAAGGAAGTAGGTTACAGTACAGTTGTTCGCCCACTGCTTGAGTACTGCTCACCGGTTTGGGACCGTACCAGATAGGGTTGATAGAGCAGATAGAGAAGATCCAACGGAGAGCAGCGCGCTTCGTTACAGGATCATTTAGTAATAGTGAAAGCATTACGGAGATGGTAAATAAACTCCTGTGGAAGACGCTGCAGGAGAGACGCTCAGTAGCTCAGTACGCCAAAGCGCCAAAGAAACTGGTATAGGCATGCGTATTCAAATATATAGATACGAAAACAGGTAGAATACGGCACTGCGGTCGGCAACGCCTGCATAAGACAACAAGTGTCTGCTGCAGTTGTTAAATCAGCTACTGCTGCTAGAATGGCAGGTATCAAGATTTAAGTGAGTTTGAACGTGACGTTATAGTCGGCGCACGAGCGATGGGACACAGCATCTCCGCCATAGCAATGAAGTGGGGATCTTCTCGTACGACTATTTCACGAGTGTACCGTGAATATCAGGAATCCGATGAAACATCAAATCTCTGGCATCGCTGCGGCCGGAAAGAGGTCTACAAGTACCGGACCAACAACGACTGAAAATAGTATTTCAGAGTGACAGAAGTGAAACCTTCCCGTAAATTGCTGCAAATTTCAGTGCTGGGCCATCAACAAGTGTCAGCGTGCGAACCTTACAACGAAACATCATCGATATGAGCCTTCGTAGCCAAAGGCCCACACGTGTACGCTTGATGACTGCAAGACAGGGGGCTTTGGCCGGCCAGAGTGGTTCTAGGAGCTACAGTCTGGAATCGCGAGACCGCTACGGTCGCAGGTTAGAATCCTGACTCGGACATGGATGTGTGTGATGTCCTTAGGTAAGTTAGGTTTATGTAGTTCTAAGTTCTAGGGTACTCAAGACCAAAGACGTTAAGTACCATAGTGCTCAGAGCAATTTGATTTTAGAGGCTTTATGCCTCGCCTGGGCCCGTCAACACTGACATTAGACTGTTGATGACTGGAAACATGTTGCCTGGCCGGACGAGTCTCGTTTCAAATTGTATCCATTGATGGACCTGTAAGAGTATGGAGACAACGACATGAATCCATGGACCCTGCATATCAGCATGGGACTATTCAAGCAGATGGAGGCTCTGCAATGGTGTGAGGCGTATGGAATTGGGGACTCCTAATATGTCTAGATATGACTGACAGGTGACACGTATGTAAGCATCCTGTCTGATCATCTGAATCCGTTCATGTCCAATGGGCAATTCCAACAGGACAATGCGACAATCCGGAGTTCCAGAATTGCTACAAAGTGGCTCCAGGAACACTCTTCTCAGTATCAACACTTCCGCTGGCCACCAAACTCGCTAGACATGAACATTATTGAGAATATCTGGGATACCTTGCAACGTGCTGTTGAGAAGAGATCTCCACCCGATTGTACTCTTGCGGATTTATGGACAGCCCTCCAGGATTCATGGTGCCAGTTACCTTCAGCACTACTTCAGACATTAGTCGAGTCCATGGCAAGTCGTGCTGTGGCACTTCTGCGTGTTCCCGAGTTGCCCTTCACGACATTAGACAGGTGTACCCGTTTCTTTGGCTCTTCTTATCCTAAGAAATTTTGGTCTTATGTCAAAGCGGTAGGTGGATCAAAAACAAAATGTCCAGACACTCTGTGAACAAAATGGTACTGAAACACAGGTTGACAGACTAAAGGCCGAAATACTAAATGTCTTTTTCCAAAGCTGTTTCACAGAGGAAGACTGCACTGTAGTTCCTTCTCTATATTGTCGCACAGATGACAAAATGGTAGATATCGAAATAAGAGGCAGAGGTATATAAAAACAATTATAACCGCTCAAAAGAGGGAAGGCCGCTGGACCTAATGGGATACCAGTTCGATTTTTCACAGAGTAAGCGAAGGAACTTGCCCCCTTCTTGCAGTGGTGTACCGTAGGTCTCTAGAAGAGCCCAGCGTTCCAAAGTATTAGAAAAGGGCACAAAAATGGCTCTGAGCACTATGGGACTTAACATCTTAGGTCATCAGTCCCCTAGAACTTAGAACTACTAAAACCTAACTAACCTAAGGACAGCACACAACACGCAGTCATCACTAGGCAGAGAAAATCCCTGACCCCGCTGGGAATCAAACCCGGGAACCCGGGCGCGGGAAGCGAGAACGCTACCGCACGAACACGAGCTGCGGACGGAAAAGGGCACAGGTCATCCCGTTTTCAAGACGGGACGTCGAACAGATGTGCAGAACTATAGACCTGTATCTCTAACGTCGATCAGTTGTAGAATTTTGGAACACGTATTATGTTCGAGTATAATGACTTTTCTGGAGACTAGAAATCTACTCGGTAGGTATCAGCATGGGTTTCAAAAAAGACGGTCGTGTGAAACCCAGCTCGCGCTATCCGTCCACGAGACTCAGAGGGGTTCCCAGGTAGATGCCGTGTTTCTTGACTTCCGCAAGGCGTTCGATACAGTTCCCCACAGTCGTTTAATGAACAAAGTAAGAGCATATGGACTATCAGACCAATTGTGTAATTGGATAGAAGAGTTCCTAGATAACAGAACGCAGCATGTCATTCTCAATGGAGAGAAGTCTTCCGAAGTGAGAGGTGATTTCAGGTGTGCCGCAGGGGAGTGTCTTAGGACCGTTGCTATTCACAATATACATAAATGACCTTGTGGATGACATTGGAAGTTCACTGAGACTTTTTGCGGATGATGCTGGGGTATATCGAGAGGTTGTAACAATGTAAAATCGTACTGAAATGCAGGAGGATCGGCAACGAATTGACGCATGGTGCAGGGAATGGCAATTGAATCTCAATGTAGACAAGTGTAAAGTGCTGCGAATACGCAGAAAGAAAGATCCCTTATCATTTAGCTACAATATAGCATGTCAGCAACTGGAAGCAGTTAATTCCATAAATTACCTGGGAGTAGGCATTAGGAGTGATTTAAAATGGAATGATCATATAAAGTTGATCGTCGGTAAAGCAGATGCCAGACTGAGATTAATTCGAAGAATCCTAAGGAAATGTAGTCCGAAAACAAAGGAAGTAGGTTACAGTACACTTGTTCGCCCACTGCTTGAATACTGCTCACCGGTTTGGGATCCGTACTAGATAGGGTTGATAGAACAGATAGAGAAGATCCAACGGAGAGCAGCGCGCTTCGTTACAGGATCATTTAGTAATAGTGAAAGCGTTACGGAGATGATAAATAAACTCCTGTGGAAGACTCTGCAGGAGAGACGCTCAGTAGCTCGGTTCGGGCTTTTGTTGGTTTCGAGAACATACCTTCACCGAGGAGTCAAGCAGTATATTACTCCCTCCTACATATATCTCGTGAAGAGACCATGAGGATAAAATCAGTAGTATGGATGTAGATGTAGATATAAACTAGAAACAGAAATGCGTGATATCATAAGAAGGCATTTGAGTTCCACCTTTCAGATGAAAATCTAGTGTCCTACACTGGTTTACTTCTTTATTAGGACATTTTGTATTTTATAATGAGAAGAAGACAGCAGTGTTCCATTTTGAAGGGTCGCCGCCTGTGGACTTCGTGCCCACGTGCTGAGGCTGGTCACGAAGCGGCGGACGTCAGTTGCCGCTACTCCATTATGCCGCATTAGCGGGAGAACGCTTTCCGCTTCCCATTTAATCAGCTCGTCAACCCGTCCGAAGTTATCTCCAGTGGCTGCTCGCAGCCAACACGTCGTCCGTCACGGCTGCACGCTTATCTGCCACCTGGCGGTTACCGGCCACTGCACCGTTTAACTTACCCACTGAGCTGATTATTAAACTACAGTTTGCTAAATATACACCACGCTTCTGTACAAGGCGCCGGCTTTTCGATGTGAAGTAAATTTAGATGTACATCGATTGCCCTGGAATGAAGATTGTATACTTCGCAGGGCGCAGATTGATTTTTCTGCAGTCGTGTGTGTGTGTGTGTGTGTGTGTGTGTGTGTGTGTGTGTGTGTGTTCAACATCTCCTACGAAATTGTTTAAATTTGTTACTTCTGTGCTACAAACTAAATCGCAATAATTTCGCAGACAGTATTCACACATACCACTAAATGAACATACAAAATTACACTGAAGAGGCAAAGACGCTGGTACATCTGCTTAATATCGTGTAGGGCTTCCGCTACCACGCAGAAGTGACGCAACATGACGTGGCATGGACTCGAATAATAGACGTTGCAAGGCATCCCACACATGCTAAATAATACACATGTCTGCGGAGTTTGGTGGCCAGTGAAAGTGTTTAAACCCAGAAGAGTGTTCCTGGAACACTCTGTAGCAATTCTAGACATATGGGGTGTCGCATGGTACTGCTGTAAATACCAAAGTGCGTCGGAATACACAACAGACATGAATGGATGCAGATGATCAGACAAGATGCTAACGTACGTGTCACCTGTCAGGATCGTATATTGACTTATTAAGATTACAGAGCCTCCACGAGCTTGAACAGTCCCCTGCTGACATGCAGGGTCCCTACATTCATGAGGTGTCTCCATATCCGTACACGTTCATCCGCTGGGTACAATTTGAAACAAGACTCGTCCGACCAGGCAACATGTTTCCAGTCATCAACAGCCAAATTTCGTGTTGATGGGTTCACGCGAGGCGTAAATCTTTGTGTCGTGCAGTAAGCAAGCGTACACGAGTGGGCCTTCAGCTCTGAAAGCCCATATCGATGATGATTCGTTGAATGTTTCGCACGCTGGCACGTGTTGATGCCCCAATATTGAAATCTGAAGCAATTTGCGGAATGGTTGTACTTGCATCATGTTGAACGATTCTCTTCAGTCGTTGTTGGTCTCGTTTTTGCAGGATCTTTTTCCGGCCTCATTGATGTCGGAAATTTCATGTTTTGCGGGATTCCTGATATTCACGGTACACTCGTGAAGTAGCCGTATAGGAAAATCCCTACTTCATGCCCGCATCTCGTGGTCGTGCGGTAGCGTTCTCGCTTCCCACGCCCGGGTTCCCGGGTTCGATTCCCAGCGGGGTCAGGGATTTTCTCTGCCTCGTGATGGCTAGGTGTTGTGTGCTGTCCTTAGGTTAGTTAGGTTTAAGTAGTTCTAAGTTCTAGGGGACTTATGACCACAGCAGTTGAGTCCCATAGTGCTCAGAGCCATTTGAACCAACCCTACTTCATCGCTACCTCGGAGGTGCTGTGTCCCATCGCTCGTGCGCCGTTTATAATGCCATGTTGAGACTCACGCCAAGTCTTGATAACCAGCCATTGTAGCAGCAGTAGCCGATCTGACAACAGCGCCAGACATTTATTGTTGCATATAGACGTTTCCGACAGCAGCGCCGTATTCTGGCTGTTTACATATCTATATGTACTTGAATAAACATCCCTACACCAGTTTTTTGGCGCTTTAATGTTTATCATTGTGCCACACGTAGTTCAAGAGATATGATATCATAAGCACCGAGATGCGTGAAATCTGAAACATGTGCATGACGTTTAAATTTATTACTTTTTTCTACTTACTCTGAGCGCAACGTATTTCGCAGACAGTACCCACATATGCGACTGGATGTACGTTGACAAATATGTCATTGCACAACGCATAGTTTAAGAGATCAGACGTCATAGACACTGAGATGCGTGAAAAAATTCCACATCATGCACGAAATTTTAATACATTTATTATTTAGCACTAACAACTTAAGGAAATCACATAAACCTGGCACTGTTTTTGACATCTTTGCATCGCGGAGTACAAACGGCTGTAGGCGAAAACAACAGCCACCTGTGGACCTATAAAGGGGCGTTGCCTCAGAGATGTTTAGAAAACCGCGTTGTAGACTCGCGAGGCAGTTATGGATTTGTACATTATTTTACGTCTACACTTCTGTGTATGACTGTTTCAAAATTTCAAAGGTGTTCCTACAAATACACGGAAATCAAATTTTTACGGTGTTGTACTACAAACGCAATTCGTTTTTTGTTCCAGATTCTAACAGAAAATCGACAAAACGAATACCCGGGTAATGATGGGTCTGTTCGCTTGTCACATATAAGTACTTTGCAACCACACACCACTTCATGTATTCCCGCAGGGTGAAGCCGCTTTGGAATGTCTGTTATAGGTTAAAAGAAGACTTTTATCTTGTGATTACTGAAAGACGTCGTCCTCCAACGCTGCTCCAGAAGGATTCTACCTGTATAATCAATCGGTTATTCCAATATATGGTAAACCTACAGAATGTGCAAGAGATTTCTCATTTTTCTTGTTCTACATCTACATCTACATCTACATCTACATCTACATCCATACTCCGCAAGCCACCTGACGGTGTGTGGCGGAGGGTACCTTCATTACCTCTATCGGTTCTCCCTTCTATTCCAGTCTCGTATTGTTCGTGGAAAGAAGGATTGTCGGTATGCCTCTGTGTGGGCTCTAATCTCTCTGATTTTATCCTCATGGTCTCTTCGCGAGATATACGTAGGAGGGAGCAATATACTGCTTGACTCTTCGGTGAAGGTATGTTCTCGAAACTTCAATAAAAGCCCGTACCGAGCTACTGAGCGTCTCTCCTGCAGAGTCTTCCACTGGAGTTTATCTATCATCTCCGTAACGCTTTCGCGATTACTAAATGATCCTGTAACGAAGCGCGCTGCTCTCCGTTGGATCTTCTCTATCTCTTCTATCAACCCTATCTGGTACGGATCCCACACTGCTGAGCAGTATTCAAGCAGTGGGCGAACAAGCGTACTGTAACCTACTTCCTTTGTTTTCAGATTGCATTTCCTTAGGATTCTTCCAATGAATCTCAGTCTGGCATCTGCTTTACCGACGATCAACATTATATGATCATTCCATTTTAAATCACTCCTAATGCATACTCCCAGATAATTTATGGTATTAACTGCTTCCAGTTGCTGACCTGCTATTTTGTAGCTAAATGATAAAGGATCTATCTTTCTGTATATTCGCAGCACATTACACTTGTCTACATTGAGATTCAATTGCCATTCCATGCACCATGCGTCAATTCGCTGCAGATCCTCCTGCATTTCAGTACAATTTTCCATTGTTACAACCTCTCGGTACACCACAGCATCATCTGCAAAAAGCCTCAGTGAACTTCCGATGTCATCCACCAGGTCATTTATGTATATTGTGAATAGCAACGGTCCTATGACACTCCCCTGCGGCACACCTGAAATCACTCTTACTTCGGAATACTTCTCTCCATTGAGAATAACATGCTGCGTCCTGTTATCTAGGAACTCCTCAATCCAATCACACAATTGGTCTGATAGTCCATATGCTCTTACTTTGTTCATTAAACGACTGTGGGGAACTGTATCGAACACCTTGCGGAAGTCAAGAAACACGGCATCTACCTGTGAACCCGTGTCTATGGCCCTCTGAGTCTCGTGGACGAATAGCGCGAGCTGGGTTTCGCATGACCGTCTTTTTCGAAACCCATGCTGATTCCTACAGAGTAGATTTCTAGTCTCCAGAAAAGTCATTATACTCGAACACAATACGTGTTCCAAAATTCTGCAACTGATCGACGTTAGAGATATAGGTCTATAGTTCTGCACATCTGTTCGACGTCCCTTCTTGAAAACGGGGATGACCTGTGCCCTTTTCCAATCCTTTGGAACGCTACTCTCTTCTAGAGACCTACGGTACACCGCTGCAAGAAGGGGGGCAAGTTCCTTCGCGTACTCTGTGTAAAATTGAACTGGTATCCCATCAGGTCCAGAGGCCTTTCCTCTTTTGAGCGATTTTAATTGTTTCTCTATCCCTCTGTCGTCTATTTCGATATCTACCATTTTGTCATCTGTGCGACAATCTAGAGAAGGAACTACAGTGCATTATTAAGATCACCGGACAAAAAAATCAGTCACTCCAATGCACACGCGCAAGGTGAATCATGAAGCCTTTTGGCTAAGCGCAAATTGAGACGCGCATAGCACGTGTGACGTGACGCGACACTACAGGGCGACGCGCACGTTCCGCACATGTCGCGCGGATCCAACGCATGTTGAGACGCGTACACATACTTTGCACGCGCCGGTTGGCGACGCTCTGCGCTGACAGAAACGAAGCGCGTGCGCAGTGTAATCTTTCTCAAACGATTTTAAAGAAACTATTCAGTAGAAATATTTCATTTTTACTTTGCTTGTAGCGTTATGTGTCAGCTTCGGGCCTTAGGTGATTGCGGTGAATTACGGCTGCGGGGATATGTACTGGCGAACAGACGTGCAACTGTTGAGAACCTGACCGCCCAGATGAACCAAGGAGCTACCAACAGTGCTTCCTCAACGACCGTTAAGCGAACTTTGCTGTGTTTGGATGTCCGCAACAGGCAGCTGGTCCATGCACCTTCACTGACTGCTGCTCATCGGCTACGAGTGTTGGATTTTGCGCTCCAGTAATGCAAGTGAAATTCCACGAGTGGATAGATGTTACCTTTTCACACGAATCACGTTTGATGCTCCATCGGACAGATGACCGTGGGTGTGTATGGCGTCCAACGTCTGAAAACAGAGGGTCCAGGCTCGAGGAGGGAGCGTTGTGATCTGGGGAAGGTATTCGTGGCATTCCTGGTGTGATCTCGTCATTCTGGAAGGCACAATAGATCAATACGTGTGTTGTTGGAGACCACGTCCACTCCTATATGGAGTGTGTTTTTCCTCGACATGCTGACATGTACCACCATAACACTGCAAAGTGTCAAACTGCTCGCTGTCTACGTGCAAGGTTCGAGGAGCTCCACGATGAGGTTACTGTACTCCCATGGCCACGAAACTCAGCGTATTTAAACCCAATCGATCAAGTGTGGGAGAACTTCGATCGGTATATGTGCGCCATGGATCCTTAACCGAGAAACGTAGAGCAGTTTTCCACTGCAGTGACTCCACATCCCTGTCGGTACGTTCTAGAACATCACTGACTCTCTTCCTGCACTTTCGCGCTGCAATAGGTGATTATACAGGCTTCTGGCAGGTGGCCTCAAGGTCACAATAATGAGCAATGCCTTATCGTGCGCTACGCTCGCAGGTTCGAATCCTGCCTCGGGCATGGATGTGTGTGATGTGCTTAGGTTAGTTAGGTTTAAGTAGTTCAAAGTTCTAGGGGACTGATGACCACAGCAGTTAAGTCCCATAGTGCTCAGAGCCATTTGAACCATTTGGACCTTATCGTGCGGAAACCACTCACTGAGGATCAGATCCCGTACAAGTGTGAGCTTGTTTGTGTACCCTTGAAGCAATGACCTTTTGCGAGGCAGCGATGTCCACTGCACGGAGTTCCCTCCAAAACCACAATGCTGATGGACCTGCGTCCTCTGATAGCGGCAATATTATCGTCGGTTCCGAAAACGACTGTCATTGACAAGCCGCGATGCTTGTCTACGAACTGCGACCGTTAGGCTGTCGTCACACGGACCGTGGTATTCAACGTGCAGTGTACTGACTTTATCTCCACCGTTCTGGTGAATCCTCAGACTCGGTCCGGCTTGGACATACGACACGTGCGCTACAGCGTGGTACAGGCGACTGTAGCGCGGCCCAGCGGGAATTCGCAGCTGAAGGTGACGTGCGCGAACTACACAGCATACACGAGTTCTCGAAATGGACGAACGTGAACTAGCTGCGACAGCTTTAAGCCTTCCTCACTCTGGACGAGGCTTCAGAGGTCAATGTGGACGCGTACGGTAAAAACCTGAAGACACTCTAACTTCATCATGTTTTTCACGTGAAATCAAAAATGTGCGAAGTATCTTACTGCAAGTACTGTGAGCTCTCGTGGCATTTACATTTATGTAACCAGGTATCACGGAGCATACTTATATTAACCTTACCATGCCAAAGGGGGAAAAATGCTTCAGTGGTGCTAAACCATCGTAAAGTTTGGTACTCCATATTTTATACAAAGAAAGACATGATTTATATGTTACGCATTAGATAATTACAATTATTAGCTATCCAAGGGTATGTTACATACCAAATTAAGTACAAAATATCCTGTTTTATACCCTACTGCAATCGCAAATTATTAAAGGGTTTGGTAATCTACGTTTAAATTAATAAAAAAAGTCCTAAAAAGCTCTTAGAAAACGTGAAAGCAAAGAAAAAAAATTAGAATTAGCTAGATGCAAACCAACTATAGATTGCACAGGTCGCGTCGTGCCTCGACATCTCTACTCGCTGCACTACCCGCTCTTCTGTAATGCATCAACTTGTGTTATATATTGATATCTCCCAAAGACTTTCATCGCGTGTTAAGTTACATTCAATGATATCAAATCGCAGTAAGAGCAACGCGTTTTTGACAGATGTTCAGTGTACCAGTGCATTGAGACGGCATACTTTGAAACGTTGCTCCTCGTGCGTCGTCTCGGAGCTGCTGCAGTGTGTGGTGAACACCTGTCGTGGACGCAGCCACAGCCCACCAGCTCTCAGAAGCGAGCGGTGCGCGAGGCGAATCACACGACGTGTCGCTCTGCAGACCTGGACAATTTCTAGGCCCCGCTACAGCTACGCTATATAGCCAAATAAGGGTCGCCAGCCACCTTAGACACGCGAGAGAAGGTTGAAACCGTCTCTTCCTCTGTACCACTATTCAGTGGCCTGAAACCACGTAATTACCTTCAGAAGCCCCCGAATCCGACCGCTGGATTGGGCATCAAATACCCCGATCAGTCACTACACCGTCTTCAGCCAATTTCTGCCGTCTCTTCTGTAAACAACGCACGAGCGCAGTCTAAAGCAAGGGTATCCAATCCGTGGGTCGCATGCGGCCCACAGCAAGTATCAATGCTGCCGAAGAAGTAAGCATCTGTCGCAAAAGAGAGAGAGAGAGAGAGAGAGAGAGAGAGAGAGAGAGAGATCCGTTTTTGTAAAGTTCTGATAAACTGAATATTTTCCGTTTGAATCCATTTGAAATTCCCAGAAAACGATAGCACAATGCTATTCTCTCATTGGTCCAATGATTCTCTCTCTCTCTCTCTTTCTCTCTATCTCCTTCTGAAGGGTTATTTTTAGTGTTAAGTGTGTTATACTATGTGTACCTCAAAAATACTGCCGGCCCGAGCGGCGGAGTGGTTCTAGGCGCTTCAGTCCGGAACCGCGCGACCGCTACGACCGCAGGTTCGAATCCTGCCTCGGGCATGGATGTGTGTGATGTCCTTAAGTTAGTTAGGTTTAAGTATTTCTAAGTTCTAGGGGACTGATGACCTCATAAGTTAAGTCCCATAGTGCTCAGAGCCATTTGAATCATTTTTTTTTCAAAAATACTAGTTTTCTTCGAATGTGGCCTAGCTGAGCTAAAAGGTTGGACACCACTGGTCTTAAGTCAAAGACGGTAAGGACATACGCGAGAATTCCACATTTCAAATTTGTATCGGAGCAAAACTCAATTTCTTCTTCTTCTTCTAAGAGTCCCTCGCCAAGTCCTTCGTCACACGACGCCTCCACCTAGCCATTCCCCGCACATTCTGTTAGGCGGTTTCTTTGTTAACCGTTCGTGTAGAAGCTACCCACTCGCGGGAAAGGGGCACACTTCCGGACGCTTCTGAACTTTTGCACATCTAGAGAAAAAACCTTACTGCTCCCTGACTACGAACTTCCCTAATACGCCTCTACACCTACTCCGCCCCAGAGGGCTCAACTTGCCTCGTGCATTCTGACACTTCCACCGACCGACTCCTTGATTACGCGAGCTGCCCTCAGCTCCACAACATTCTTTTCACATGCAGTCGTTTCAGAAAATTAGCCTCCAGAGCAGAGAGTAGCCCCTACGAAGGGCCGTTTGCTGCTAACGCTCATCGCACTGCCTTAAAGGGTGCAGCCTTCCAAAAGTTTGTTCCCCCGAGGATAGTAGGAAACGCCAGCCATTCTGTGGGAGACACAGTCCCCTTTGAAGACCGCCCAGTAGAGCCAGGTCACCACATGTTAGCCGGATTAGTGGAAACCAATTATTAATCTTCCGGCAGGAGAACAGCCGCTGTTCCCCGGTCACTCGGAAACCGGCGCTGTTGCTCACAGTACCATGGAGCACTCCCCAATGGTCACAGCCTGTAAATGAACTTTTACAAGTTTCATAAAACGCAACGTTATTTACCGAACAGTCAAAGAAACTGGTACACCTGCCTCATATTGTGTAGGATCCACGCGAAGACGCGGAAGTACCACAAGACGACGTGGCATAGAATCACCTAACGTCTGAAGTAGTGCTGGAGGGAACTGACACCACGAGTCCTGCAGGGCTGTCCATAAATCTGCAGTAGTATTGGAGGTAGAGATCTCTTATAAATAGCACGTTGCCAGGAATCCCAGATATGTTCAATAATGTTCATGTCAGGGGAGTTTGGTGGGCAGCGGAAGTGTTTAAACTCTGAAGAGTGTTCCTGGAGCCATTCTGTAGCAATCCTGAACGTGTGAGGTGTCGCGTTGTCCTGCGGAAATTTCCCAAGCCCTTTGGATATGAATGGATGAAGGTGATAAGACAGGATGCTCACGTACGTGTCACCTGTAAGAGTCGTATCTAGACCTATCAGGGGTTCCATATCATTCCAACTGCACACGCCCCACACTATTACAGAGCCTCCAACATCTTCAACTGTCCCTGCTGACATGCAGGGTCCATGGATTCATGAGGTTGTCTCCATACCTGTACTGTGTAGACACTTGTTGTCTTATATAGCCGTTGCCGACCGCAGCGCCGTGTTCTACCTGTTTACATTCCTCCGTATTAGAATACGCGTGCCTATACCAGTTTATTTGGCGCTTCAGTGCGATGCTAAAACCTCTTAACACGACAATTCTTTAACCATCACAATGATGTTTCTAGTCATTTTATTCCAATAAGAGGCACCAAGAAATAGTGCGTTTACTAGAGACCCTCAGTGTGGCGTGGGTTTGAAACGGCATACGTTCTTATGACGTAAGTTATAATATAAAATCCACAAAATATCAGCTTTAACTGAAATTCGATATGGCGTCTCTCAACTGTGTACTGAAAAGAGAGAGAGAAGTGCATGGTCTGCTTGTAGTGTGGCGTAGTTCCACCTCATTCCCCTATGTTCAGATAAGCGCTCAGAATACCTGACATGCTTTATATGCCTTTTCACATTCTGTAAAACTATACCGCGTGCTTTTTTCCATGCTATGAAATGATAAATACGGGACGCTGAATGTTGATGGTCGAATGCACAGTGCGTGTGAAGACGGCCATAGGATCTTCTTCCGACTATCGTTCTACGCCGTGTGACATGGCTGTAATTGCTACAGCATTCCCTGTAGACAAGTCGGACAATGGACACTGATACACCAACAGATCGGGAAACTTAATTCACGTCCACACTAGAGCTACGCTCTACCAAAGTTATAGCTAGGTCGTAAATAACCTGGTATATGGTAGGACTACCGGCATTCGTAGTGAAAGAAAAATGAATGAATATGAGACAGAAACTGGGTCCAACGACTCTTCTTTTTTTCTCTTTGTTTCATTGCTTCTTTGTTTCTTGGACATATAATAAGAACAACGCATCGTTCAGTGACAGTTTCAGTGATAGTCCATTGTGTATTTTACATCCTTACAAAAGATAAATTGCATTTTATTAGTAATTAAAATTAGTGGATCGTGTAACATTTGCGCTTTTATGAAACCAAAGCAATTACTTTCGATGCAATTATAGCATACATGCACAAGCATAAAAATATCTATATAATTTTTGTTGTTGTTTTGTACTCAATAGGATATTCTACATTGTAATGAAAGGCAAGAGTTTTCTGTCTTGTACTTATGTGCGAAAACTGTTTACGAATATTATAAACATGTGAAAGGTGGCTACACTGAGCCACAGCGCCAAAGATCGCGCCAGAGAGTATTGTTCCGCCGTCTCCACTGGCAGTGATTATTGAAAAGTAGCGGCAGGCAGTTCTTACCGAGAAGTTGTGGTGGACACTGCTTGTCGTGCAGTCAGAGTGAGATGTGGTAGTGGAGAGTGTTGTTCCATGTTTTATGCAGTGGTTTGATGGGAGAGATAGCAGATGTTGTTCTAATGGAGATATTGTAATGGTCAGAGTGCATTTCGTCAATATATATGGAGGTATTTTCTTTTATTCTTTTATTATTTCAGTGACCTAAATAATGCATCATTACAGGTTCAGTCAATAAAGCATCTGGCTTGTGTTCTTGTATTAGAGTGTAATTTTGGTTTTCTTGCACAATTATAGTATTTCTAATTTTCTTTTATCACGTCAGTATAATTGGTATTCAAAAATTCTTGTCTTGTTGAAGAAGAACCGTGCCAGATGTGCGTTGAGTCATACTACCACATACAGAACAGCTACACTTGTGTTTGTTGTTTCGTAGGTTTTATAGTTGCTGGGGACTTAATTAATTAATTGTGCTAACAGAAATTTTCTTACATTCTTGTTGTCATTCTAAGCAGTCAGATTGCGTAATAATACTAGTCAGGGCCAGCCGTTTACGAGACTTGCGTAATCGGACAGACAGCTACCAAAAATATTTGCATTCTTATTATATAAAGCCCCCACGCACGTGGCGACCGCTGCCTCGGATCGTCCCTTGGAATCTTCTGATTGTAAAAATAGTAGACAGTAGTATTGTTGTAGTAATTTGTAGTTTAGTAATTGTAGTCTATTTTGCATGTGTAGATTTGGTAATTGGCATTCTTCTAATGGTATTTTTCAAAATTTAATTTTTATTGCCTTGTATACGCGTTTGACGATTTGGTGCAATTATTTCAATTGTTCGATTAATCGTGTTTGAGGGAAATATTTCGTGTGAATGGTATTGTTGAAGATGAGGAGTCATTGTGTGTAATTTTCGTACAGTGACAAATTTTTTATGTTTTGTAAATGATTACGCGATCGATGAAAAAGGCAAAAATGATGGATAGTGAGAATGGCGAAATTGTTAACATGGCGAACTCGCCAACAGAGGAAAACAGTGTGATGAATAATGAAGTGGAAAACAATGTAATAAGTCGGGAAAATAGTCCGGAACCATTTCAAAATTTTTCTCAATCAGAAATTTCGCAGAATACGAGATTAACGACAGAAGATTCTGGAACAGTATCGAACACAGATAGCTTTACAGCTATGACGAGGGAAACTGGTTGTGCGGGAAATGTTAGGGGCGAAAAGAATTTTGAACAAGTTAACACGGAGAAGTTAATGAGTGCAATATTAAATTTGGGATCACGGATAGAAGCAATGGCAACACGGTTATGCTCAAAAATAGGAACAATTGAAACAGAAATAGGAACAATTAAAACCGAGATGAAAGCAGTGGGATCACAGTTACGATCTGAATTAGAAACTGATATGGAAACAATGGAAACACAGTTAGGCTCACGAACAGGGATATATTTCAAAAACATGAAAGATGAATCAAAGAAAGAAATTAGAGAAGAAGTACAACCGGTTTTGAATGCTCACAATAATAGTTTAATTTCAGTAGAGATTAGACAAAAGGAACAGGATAGAGAACGGGAAGAAAGAGATCGCGTGATAGTACAGAAATTTTCAGAGTTAAATTTACAACGTGCGAAAGATAAGGAAGAAATATTTGAGAGAATCGAGGAATCCGTACCAAATGACAGAATAAATAACCTAACACAACAATGTGAACAGTTAACTACCAAATGTGTTAATACTGAAACCCGAGTCGCGACACTTACGGAAGACGTAAATAAACAGAAAGAACAAATAGGTGATTTATCGGAAAGAGTTGAGGAGATTTCAGACAAATTGACAAGTCTTAGTTTAAATGGGGACAGGGATTCAGATGATACAGCACCATTGCCATTTGCAGAAACCGAAGAGTATCAGAACATAAATAAACATGTTGAAAATCAGGGAAAAATTAATGAACGCGTTAAAAAGGAGTCTGAGGCACTAGGAAAGCAAGTCAAACAAATTGAAAGCAAAATCGTAGGAAAGGACGGTAGAAGAAATTTGGAATCACCGATAGCAGCGGGTTTTGAAGATAGTAATTTATTTCATTTACGAGAAGCAACAAGAGAGCGCCAGGCGCGCGAACTTTACAATAATCGACATTCGGACTGGGACAGACGCGGTAGGTATTTGTCGCCACGAGGAGAAAACTTTGACTATAAACACTTTTTGACTGTTCGGAAATTTAAGATCTTTCGTAATTCTAAGAATGAGATACATCCATGTTCATGGTTAGATCAATTTACGTACGTACTTCCGCCAGATGTGCCACAAAGTCACAAACTAGAAATTATGTGCAGCTATTAATGTCCTCAGGGGATTCACTACTCTAAGTGAATATGTGCCGTAGCGAGCATAGGGCCCCGAGCTGTAGTGGTGCTATTTCTCTTTTAGTTTTCTGTACCGCTGCCTACTCTTTTACTATTCTTTGCATCTGTCAAAACAACTCTTCGACTATCAATCTATCTAGAGAGTAAGTAAACAATAACCGGATATGACTATTTTACCTAAATGTGATTTCGGAAATTACCGTTTGGACTTTATCTTCATCAGCATTCATTCGTAGTTTAAATGAAATTTTACCTGTTATCTTCGTGACAATATTACTTCATATGTTGACGATATTCTTATTGCTAAATGTTCTTGGAATGAGCACAACAAAATTTTGGATTCATTATTACGTATTTTTGCAAGAGTTGGCATTACGGTGAACTTAGAAAAATCTGAATTTGGTCGTTCTCAGGTGAAATTTCTCGGTCACATTATTTCTACAGAAGGTATTCTTCCTGATCCTAAAAATTAGACGCTATTCGTAATTATGCTGTTCCTACTACAAAACGTGATGTTCGTAGTTTTCTTGGTGTCTGTAATTTTCTTAGACGCCTTGTTAAATTGGACGATTTGGCCACACCTCGTTTATGTGAACTATCTGGAAAGAAATCTAATTGGTGTTGGGATGAGGAAGCTCAATCATAATTTGAACAACTTCGTGATGCTTTAGTTACTGCTCCACTTCTTTCACACACGGATTTACCTAAAGATTTTTGTTTGGCGACGGATTCATCATACAAAGGCCTAGGTGAACATTTATTTCAAGAGATAGAAGAAAACGGCGTTGTAGTACAAAAGACTATTGCATTTGGAAGTCGTGTTCTCTCGAAATCAGAAAAGAATTATTCGATTACGGATCTTGAAGCTTTGGCTGTTGTTTGGGCTTTTACAAAATTTCGCACATTTTTGTTTGGAAGACATACTAAGGTTTACACCGATCATCGAGCTCTGGAATTTCTTATGTCGACAAAATTAACTCATGGCAGATTGTCACGATGGGCGTCGTACCTACAGGAATTTGATTTTAGTATTGTTTACATACAGGGTTCTTCAAATATTGTTGCTGATGCTTTATCACGTGCACCTATGGGTTTGAAACAAAGTGCTGAAGAGGACTGCAAGGAAAACAATTATTCTTCTTTTTTCAGAAGTCAAAACAATTATTGTTTGATGTATATTCAAGGTGTTGCGTTTGAGAACTTTATTTCGTCCTCGCTCCAGGACATTGCTAAGGACCAAAATAAGGATCCAATCTGGAAGGACATTAAGGAGAAGTGGAGGAGAAAGGAAAGCGTAGCGATTAGACAGCATTATTTAGTTCGCAATGACATTCTTTTCAAACGAAAATCGGTCGACAACTCTGTTTGGTTAGTTTGTATTCCTGATGAGTGGGTTAATAAGCTGATTTGGTATACGCATTTCAGTTATGCACACTTTGGTCCCAGAAAATGCTTTCATAAATTGCGAGAAAATTGCTACTTCAGTAATATGGAAAAACGTATTCGATCTGTTCTTGCCAAATGCAAATTATGTCAAAAGGCTAAGCCGCCAACAATTTCTCATAGAGCACTGTTGTTTCCTATCATTCCAGCAAAATTAAAGGACATGGCTGCAGTTGATTTGTTCGGTCCAGTGGTTCGTTCTACTAATGGTTTTGCGTACATTTTCGTAGCAGTGGAGTTGACATCAAAATATGTGTGTTTTACACCGTTACGCAAAGCAACAGCTCGTTCAGTATCTAATGCTTTCATTAACCATTTTCTTAAAGAAGTTGGTCATGTTGATAAGGTTATATCAGATAATGGATCACAGTTTCGTTCTAAAATTTGGCTTCGTACTCGACGGCGTCGTAAAATTAAACCAATTTTCATTTCACTTTTTCACCCTCAATCTAAAGCTTCAGAGAGATGGATGAAGGAAATCAATAAATTGTGTCGTCTTTATTGTCATCAGAATCACAGAACGTGGGATCAGTATCTTCATATTTTTCAAAACATTCTGAATGAACTTCCTAATGACTCAACTTCTTTACCACCTATACTGATATTAAAAAATAAAGCACCGACAAATCGCATTTCTGAAATCGTATCTTTTCCGCCTTCACGGAAACTGCGGCATTCTGAAGTTGTGAATCTGGCTCTACAAAATATTGCATCTGCGGCTGCTAGAAGAGAGAAATCAGCTAAGCGTCCTGGTCGTTTAAAAATCTTATCAGTTGGTCAGAAGGTGTTAATTGTCTCATCGTTTGTCTCACAAAGGAAAAGGCTTGTGTCGCAAATTTTTTCTGCTTTATAACGGTCCATATAGAATTCGCAAAATTATTCATGATAACACTGTCGAAGTAGAAACTCTTAAATCACGACGCTCTAAGGGAATACATCATATATCTAACGTTAAAATTTTTGTGGAATGATATACTTTTGAAAAATTTTTGTGGAATGACATACTTGTGAGAAACTAACAGCTAGATGTAAACATGCGGAGAGTACAAAGGATACCGCGCTGTGTTTTGGCGGCGGCATATACTCAAAGCAACAGTCAAGTCTGCGCGCCACACAGGGCAGTCGTTGACCGCAAACAATTGCTTTCTACGTCACGCACCTACAGCTGATCGAGCGCTCGGTGCGAATGCACTGACAGCCGTAAACAAATACACAGTCTTTCTCCGAATAAAATCAGTATAAAGCTATAGTGACTTGATGAATTATGTTATTAACATTCAGTATTTTTCAGGATACGGTTCTATAAGATATTTAAGAACTTCAGGTAAATTCTGTGCGTGTCCGACGTTAAGACGACTTGCTATCGAGAAATTTTCAGGAAGAATGTAATTTCCAAGAAGAAACTAATAAGCTAAAAAAAAGGGTAACTGTTAATTGAGTTCATTTTCAGGTAACATATTTCCACTTAGGTACGTACTTTAGACGTAATTTGCTGCTCGCGATTACGTGATTCATACTTTGTGCTAAATTTCATGTTCTATGAATTTACTTCTGAAGCGACGTGCTTGCGTACGTTAACTGATTTTGACAATGATTATTAATGAACTGAGTTGTAACCTGTGTATATTATGCATCGCTTGGCTGCACTGCTTTTTCACTGATGTCATATTTTTTAATTATGTGCCTGCTGTGCCTATTTATTTAAATTATAATTGTCACCTGATTAATTGTGCTGATGTGGTTAGGTATGTAAGTTATACTTTGTGATTTATCTGCTTGCGCCTTCATGTTTACTTATTAAGATTACATATGAACATTTATTTGCTTACGCTGATACGATGCTAATGACCTGTTTAGTACGTAAGATATATGTTTACTGCTATGCGTATGGATTGCACATTTACACATTTCTGCTTGTTGTCATAACTATACTTTAATTTGGTATATAGAAATGCTGATATACTGTGTATGAACATAGAGTTTAGGTCACACTATTGTATTAATTTTAGATTGTTCGCTTGGCAGAGCCTCGTTGTAAGAATTGTGCTGCATCCACTTGTTGACATTCTTTTCACTACTGGTATATTTACTCGCTATTGCTTGTTTTGCTTACGCTCAGTGCTTTATATTTTAACATAAGAAAATAAACTGCAGTAATTCGACGAGCGACTTTAGTACAAGAAACATCACAGAAGTCACATGAGCTGGAGGTTTTATGGAAGCTGTATAAATTTATGCTAATAGGAAGGAAGCTAACGATATGACATACCAAATCTAGGTTTAGACCATTGACGGTTATTACACTGCATTTTTCGTGAGCAACTGAAATAGGAAGTGACACTTGACACAAGAAATACTCCACATGTTTGCTTCTGTTTGCCATAATTCTTGAAGTGGTGTCCACACTGTGAAAAATTAGGATCATTCACACTCCGTAATCGTACTTAATTACTGAGAGTTATTCGAACTAAGTCTGTTAGAGGTCATGTATGCATTCTTTGTTTATAATTCATAATGAGTAGAAAATTTTGGTCAGATGGATTACACGGAGGTTGTGTGTTGACAGTGTGTCTTCGGATTGTATGGGATGATGACGTTTGCATTAGGATTTTATCTGTACTTATTCGAGGAGACTGACTAGAGGAAAGAGTTGTTATGGAAGTGAAATGATACTGGCAATAAGGTTTATATGTATCGACGTATTGAAGAGGTATTATTGAGGTATTGAGATTATATGAAGTTGATTGGAGTTTTGGTGTATAAGAGGTAAAGTAAGTGAGGTGCATATTTTTTTTTTTGTTGGTCTATATGGAACAAGGAGGATGAAGATAGCAGACTAGAACACTAAAATGGAAGGAAGATGGTCTACACACACTTTGTTAAATCACTAAGCAGTATGTACTTTTTTTTTTTTTTTTTGAGAGAGGAAGCATTGCATATCTTGGCACACTGACAGTTGTTCAGCAACCGTACAGTTTGATCTGGCTTGGCAAACATTGGTCTTGACATGATGACTATGACGTTAACTTAACTATTATTGACTGTTATACATTGCTGCCACTACCACTTGATACACATGATGAACATCAAATTTTGACAGAATTGCAATTACACAGTTAACACTATTCAATTACACAGTAGTACGGTTCAGTCAACAAAGCATCTGGCGTGTGTTCTTGTATTAGAGTGTAATTTTGGTTTTCTTGCACAATTATAGTATTTGTAATTTTCTTTTATCACGTCAGTATAATTGGTATTTAAAAATTCTTGTCTTGTTGAAGAAGAACCGTGCCAGATGTGTGTTGAGTCATACTACCACATACAGAACAGCTACACTTGTGCTTTGTTGGTTTGGTAGGTTTTATAGTTGCTGGGGACTTAATTAATTAACTGTGTTAACAAAAATTTTCTTACATTCTTTGTTGTCATTCTAAGCAGTCAGATTGACCACGTTTTGACTGCTTACAGCGCCATATTTTCATCAGGTATCAGTAAGAGTGACTTTTTTCTTGTCAGAATACTTGACGAGCGCACCGATTAATAGACATTCATGCGTTGTTTCAGCGTCCTGCGGTGCATACAGCCTGCACTGCAGCACTCCATATTATAACTACACAGTACTTCTGAACAATGTTAGAAAAACAAGAAAAAAATAAAATTTAAAGCTGAAAACAACTGTCAAAGGTTTGGTCAGCTGATTTGCCTAAACAAAACAAAATAAACTAGAGAAATGTCTTAATGTAACTTTTTACTGATACTCGAAACCATTCACAGCAAATTAGTTGCATTTTAGACTTTATATTTCAATGTTTAACTTGCAATCATAATTTTAAAGAGCACTGGCGAACTATGCAGACCAGGCATCTGCTGTTGTGCGGCCTTAAAATATTCTTGCTGTGTGGTGTCAAATAGCCAAACATTTTACCATTTGCTATGTAAAGTCAAGCAGTTAAACTTCTTACCAACAGATATACTGTTGCTATCGAAATCATTAAATTCTCAATCAATAGCTCATTTGGTGCACAGTATTTCCAGCATCATTGAAAGATGCGTCAAATTTTTGTCCAATCTGTTTTATTTCTTGCTTTTTAGCTAAATGATTCCACAAAAGCTGACTTTTTTATTTTTATTTATAAGTTCTGTTCAGAAAGAGTGAAATGTGACGTATTTAAGTAATGATCGGTATTCTACTATTAAGGGCATACATTTCAAGTGGACCCAAATGGACAGCCGTGCGCTGCTACAAGGATGGGGAGGTGTGCCAGTCCCTGATCGAATCCTCCCAGTGGATTAGCGACCTGGGTACTAGCCAGCCTTGCTGTGGATTTTAGGCGGTTTCCAACATTGTACTAGGGGAATACCGGGATGGTGCTCAAGTATGCCCTCAGTTACAAGATTTGCAAACATGTAGAAAACTGTCACTCATTTCCATATAATTAACACAAAAAACAGACAGTTGAGGTACACATATTCCGTCCTGAGGCTAATGAGGAGGCGAAAGGAAGGGCATCTGGCCACCCCTTACAACTAACCATGCCAAATCCTTACATACCCACGCCCAATCCATTAATAGGCACGCCGAACCTGCACAGTGCTGGAGAAAGGTACAAGGAAAACAAAAAGAAAATATGTATCAAGAGAAGTTTACATAGCTAGCAGCAGCTCTTTGTGAAATATTTCAATTCTCCCTCAAATTACTCATTAAGTTTTTCTTAATTAACCTGTTTGGTTTCCAGGAATATTTTTTTTTCCAAAACTGGACCTAACACTAGTCAGTTTTACACCCTGTTTGTCCATTTCATTCTATTCGTCTGCTATGAAAATTCGAAGAAAATTTTTCCCTACAATCACTAATTAAATTTTTCCTAATTACCCTAATTACATCTAAATAATTAAATCTTTTTTATAAAAATAAATTTGACTTGGGTCAATTTGATGCCTCATTTTCCACAATTTACTTTTCGTTTGGCCATGAGACTTAGGACAAAAATCCATTTTGTAATTTTCCCCTCTAACATATAATTGAGTTTTCTAAGTACTCTGACTACCTTCGACTAGTGAAACCTTATTTCCAAAACAGCACCTCACGCTCATCAATTTAACATCCCATCTGTCCATTTCTCACTCCTCGTTTGGCTGAAGGAATTCGGACAAAAGTTTGCCGCGTAATTTCCAGAGAGTCTCGTTTCGGCTCCGCTTAAACACTTGACAAAAGATAAGTGTGCCACGTGGGGTAGCCACGCGATCTGAGGCGCCTTGCCACGTTTCGCGCAGCTCCCCCCCGGCCGGAGGTTCGAGTCCTCCCTCGGGCATGGTTGTGTGTATTTTCCTTAGGGAAAGTTAGTTTAAGTTCGATTTTGTAGCGTATAAGCCTAGGGACCGATGACATCAGCAGGTCGGTCCCATAGGAACTTACTACAAATTTCCAAAGATTAGTGTTTCAGGAGGAAGAGAGTAGAGGAGACTGATAGGCTGACAGGACCATCGATCACAGAGATGGCGGGGCAGCGTCGCGCGCTGTCAGTGTGGGCTGACGTGAGACGGGTGGCTACCCAGCGCCGCCACCAGCCCGTCGGGAGTCGCTCTGGCATCGCGTGTGTTACCTCAGCAGCCGCCACACTCGGCGAGCAGAGAGCACGCACCTCATTGAGACCCTGCGCAGCAGACTGCCAGCTGCCGAACAGATTTACGGCGCAGGCCCCGGCGAGCCGAGGTGGACAATGGAGGCTGCCTACCTGTCGGCATCGCCAAGGAGGAACTCTCGCTTTTCACCGTGGGTGACACCGGACTCAGCTGACGTGACATCTGTAGAGTGCACAGTTACCCAGGAGGAGAGCAAAATGTTTATGAACATAGGTCTTCGTTACATTATGTGAATGCGTGGTGTATGTTCTTTCGGGCATGTCCAAAACAACAGACACCATGCGTTCATATAACTGCTTCGTCTAGACGGGCAAAGGATCCACCTTCTCCAGTGCGGATATATAAATACGTATCAGCTTATGACCTCCTGCAGGAATCTTAGAATAGCTAGCATGAGGGAAATGGACAAGGACTGTGGATAGGCGGCGCTCAGCGGGAAGTGCGTACGTCATGGGGCATGCCGAGATAGTCCACGCAATTGCGGTATCATTATGTCCCGCATGGCGCTGAGTTTAAAGCACCTGCCTAGTAAGCAGGAGACCCTGGCTTCAAATCCCAGTCTGGCACACATTTTCACTCATCGCCACTGATTAGACATAATGTCCTGATGCAGCTGCCAGCAGTAATACCATCTCTTTCCTTCTAGATAATCTTAAGTATTGTGGTATGAGTGGGACAGTGGACAAATGGTTTAATTCATATTTAATTGGAGGAATGCAGGAGGTTGAAATTAACAGTGCAGATAGTCTGCAAAAATCAGCAGAGTCCTCTAATTTGAGGAGGTATCACGAACGATGTCCCACAGGGTTCAGTCTTAGGTCCCTAATTGATAGTAATGTATATTAATGACTTGCCACCCTATATTCATGAAAATGGAATGTTAGTTCTTTTTGCTGATGGCACAAGTATAGTAATCGCACCCAACAAACAAGAATCAGCTGAGGATATTGTAAATAATGTCTTTCAGAAAAGTATTAAGTGGTTCTCTGAAAACGAACTCTCACAAAAGTTTGAGAAAACACAGTTTATAGCTTTCTGTACAGTAAATGGCATATCCATTGATCGTGACTGGGCCAAATATCTCACGAAATTAGCGTCAACCGAAAAACTACAAAAAAACGAAACTTGTCTATCTTGAAGGGGGAAACCAGATGGCGCTATGGTTGGCCAGCTAGATGGCGCTGCCATAGGTCAGACGGCTATCAACTGGTTTTTTTTTTAAATAGGAACCCCAACTTTTATTACATATTCCTGTAGTACGTAAAGAAATATGAATGTATTCGTTGGACAACTTTTTTCGCTTTGTGATGGATGGTGCTGTAATAGTCACAAACATAAGGCTCACAATTTTAGACGAACAGTTGGTAACAGGTAGATTTTTTTAAATTAAAATACAGAACGTAGGTATGTTTGATCATTTTATTTCGGTTGTTCCAATGTGATACATGTACAGTCATACTCAAAAGTATCCGAACGACTTGAATTGCATTTCGCCTGATTCGCATGCAACCGGCACAACGCAGCTGTCTAGCAGGCCCTCTAATCGCCTAATGGTGCAGTCGTTCGACTATTGAAAATGGTCCCAACAAGACACCCTAGAAAAAAAAACTGCTCTGTATCGCAATAACTCAAAATGTAAAGTAATACCACGATGCTACAAATATCAGGGAACACCTTATCACAGATAAGACTGTCCTTCAGGCTTGTAAGCTCACATTTATTGCAATAAATGACATACCTGAAATGTTACGACTCTCATTATTACGTCAGGTAGGTAATGCACGTAGTAAGTTCGTCGTATTCATGATTTCCTCTTCAAAGTAACATACAGTACTTATTATTTAATACAAAATGATATAAAAAATTTAAGTTATTCGCAAGCACTAAGTTGAGAATATGTATGAACTTCAAGTGACACGACGAACCGCCTCGTTCTGCATATGGATTCAAACCCAGGTCACACAAACTAAGCAAAGATTTCAAAAAAAAAATGGTTCAAATGGCTCTTAGCACTATGGGACTCAACATCTTAGGTCATAAGTCCCCTAGAACTTAGAACTACTTAAACCTAACTAACCTAAGGACATCAAACACACCCATGCCCGAGGCAGGATTCGAACCTGCGACCGTAGCAGTCCCGCGGTTCCGGACTGCAGCGCCAGAACCGCTAGACCACCGCGGCCGGCGCAAAGATTTCGAGACTGACGCAAACTAACAGTCATTCCTGATTAGGCATACAGAGAGTGATATACCTCGATTTTAGACAGTATCAGTTAGCAAATATCAACTTTAAATTACGTAACGCAAACATTTTTAACGGACGCCAATTCCACCCCAGCTTCTCTTGTCCCTGTTAACGATCAACGAGAGAAGTTAAATATCGCTTCTACACAGGTAACTTACTTGAAATGCCGTGAGGTAAAGCTTTGTGTTGGACAGGGATTCGAACCCAGAACCTAATCGGTTTGATATCGAAACACAACCAACTGTGATATATCGGATTTCCTTGGCAGTAGCTAGATGTTTTAACTGAAATGACGAGACGAAACATTAATTTTTTCCGTCCCATGACTCCAACCTGGCACCTGTCGCTGTTATATTCTAGAGAAAACGAGCGTTAAATACGGGTTTGTTGCACCAGCAGCGACATGTGAGCATGTTTGAACTAGAAATAATATGTCGAATAGTTCAGTGCTCACTGGGAATAGAGCCCCGCACATATCGTTGTTGACTACACACAAAGAAACGTCTGCTACCGAATTTTTCTCCACCAGAAGCTCGGAATAACATCTTGAACTTACAGTGATCTCGCAAATAGTTCTGTGTCCCACTGAGGGTCAAAAACGTCAGATATCGTTAGTGTTGACAACGAATGACAAAACATTAAAATTCAAAATTATTATCCACCAGCAGATAGGTGTTCTCACGCTAGAGCTTGATAATACATAATGAAATCTTTAGTGCCGGGCTAGGATTCGAACCCATTCACGCGTACTATGTGGAGATGTTGAGGAATCTGCAGTTTTGAACAAACAACAAATTGTAGCCGAGCTGTATTGTCACGAAGGGATCAAATTCCGCGTTAAGGGCGGTCTGAGTTGCATTCTCAGTTCAGAACCAATTTTATCGACATACAGAAGCTCAGATAAAAGATGGAATAAGTGTCCTGTGACCCTACATAACGTTTGTTTCGTCACTAGAAATAAATAACTAGTATAAGATAGGTTACTGGTGATAGAGTTTCTACATGTCGCCAATCCAGACTTTATTAAAAAATTGGTTTAAATGGCTCTGAGCCTGGTGATAGTTTATTGTGGTTCAACCTAACGTCTACTTGGCAGAGAAGGAATATCATCTTTAATGTGAATTTCAGACCACACTGCCATAATATCGTCTTCCCTTGGTGTAGTCAGAAGAGAATGGAATCTTTCTCTCCCTATCTAAAATCATTGACAGAAGTGGGAATCGAACCCAGACCATAGGTAAAAACAAATTACCATCAGTCCAACAGACCACCAACCCCTCTTATCTGTGACTCATTTTTTTATCTTAACGCTGTTGCGCCACACTGGATGAGAATTCTGACACACAGGATCCCTATAGTAAATTGCAGCGTGTTCAGTAAATTCATTTACTTGGTTGACCGAATCACCATGAACTAGCTGCCTCGGCTACCCAGTGCATAATTCGACTCTATTTTGTAATCACCGTAATAAAATCACGTAACTGCCACCTACACAGAACTGCCAACAGTGTAGGATGCAGAAATTTAAATAGGAAGTGATCCTTTCCACTTGAGCTATTCTATTGCGCTATCTGTTTGTAAAAAACGTCATGCAGCGCAACATAAAAGCTGTAACTGTTTCTCTCAGAAGTCTAGACCCGGCCATTTGCGTTATCTCGCAGCGCTGTGATATGCAGAAGTTCTATTCTGGAGGTGTTGTAGCTAGTAGCGTAATGGTAAGTGTCATGCACCATAGATAAGATGTCGCGAGTTCGAATACATTTACCGCTAAGTTTTTTTTTTTTTTTAAACGCAATTCTGCTGTCTACTGAGGTTACCAATTTAATGGAACTTTGAACATAATTCCCTTCACTTCTCAACCCAAAATAGTCGCATGTGGAAAAAGGGCTAACCTGTGTGACATTTTGTTCTTTTCAGGTTTAATAGACAGCCAGGCAGCAGATGCATCTCGAAGCTTTTGTATTATGTACGGGGAGAGCGCATCGTGCTCAAATACGTCAGAAAAGTATTTTCTACATTAGCTGTCGTGCGGTTGTGGCATTTTATTCTACTTCAAACATTGTTTGACAGCTTTAACTCAGAACAAGTTTTCTAGATGCATGTAATCGATAAACTGCATATGCATTGTCAGACTGTTATACACTCCTGGAAATGGAAAAAAGAACACATTGACACCGGTGTGTCAGACTCACCATACTTGCTCCGGACACTGCGAGAGGGCTGTACAAGCAATGATCACACGCACGGCACAGCGGACACACCAGGAACCGCGGTGTTGGCCGTCGAATGGCGCTAGCTGCGCAGCATTTGTGCACCGCCGCCGTCAGTGTCAGCCAGTTTGCCGTGGCATACGGAGCTCCATCGCAGTCTTTAACACCGGTATCATGCCGCGACAGCGTGGACGTGAACCGTATGTGCAGTTGACGGACTTTGAGCGAGGGCGTATAGTGGGCATGCGGGAGGCCGGGTGGACGTACCGCCGAATTGCTCAACACGTGGGGCGTGAGGTCTCCACAGTACATCGATGTTGTCGCCAGTGGTCGGCGGAAGGTGCACGTGCCCGTCGACCTGGGACCGGACCGCAGCGACGCACGGATGCACGCCAAGACCGTAGGATCCTACGCAGTGCCGTAGGGGACCGCACCGCCACTTCCCAGCAAATTAGGGACACTGTTGCTCCTGGGGTATCGGCGAGGACCATTCGCAACCGTCTCCATGAAGCTGGGCTACGGTCCCGCACACCGTTAGGCCGTCTTCCGCTCACGCCCCAACATCGTGCAGCCCGCCTCCAGTGGTGTCGCGACAGGCGTGAATGGAGGGACGAATGGAGACGTGTCGTCTTCAGCGATGAGAGTCGCTTCTGCCTTGGTGCCAATGATGGTCGTATGCGTGTTTGGCGCCGTGCAGGTGAGCGCCACAATCCGGACTGCATACGACCGAGGCACACAGGGCCAACACCCGGCATCATGGTGTGGAGAGCGATCTCCTACACTGGCCGTACACCACTGGTGATCGTCGAGGGGACACTGAATAGTGCACGGTACATCCAAACCGTCATCGAACCCATCGTTCTACCATTCCTAGACCGGCAAGGGAACTTGCTGTTCCAACAGGACAATGCACGTCCGCATGTATCCCGTGCCACCCAACGTGCTCTAGAAGTTGTAAGTCAACTACCCTGGCCAGCAAGATCTCCGGATCTGTCCCCCATTGAGCATGTTTGGGACTGGATGAAGCGTCGTCTCACGCGGTCTGCACGTCCAGCACGAACGCTGGTCCAACTGAGGCGCCAGTTGGAAATGGCATGGCAAGCCGTTCCACAGTACTACATCCAGCATCTCTACGATCGTCTCCATGGGAGAATAGCAGCCTGCATTGCTGCGAAAGATGGATATACACTGTACTAGTGCCGACATTGTGCATGCTCTGTTGCCTGTGTCTATATGCCTGTGGTTCTGTCAGTGTGATCATGTGATGTATCTGACCCCAGGAATGTGTCAATAAAGTTTCCCCTTCCTGGGACAATGAATTCACGGTGTTCTTATTTCAGTTTCCAGGAGTGTAGATAACATCAGGGAATTCGCATATATCGTTGATGATTAATATCGCTCTCACGTTTACTATTGTTTCAGCAACACTAAAGGATACCTTATGAAAAATGTGCACTGTATTATAAGAAATGAAATAAAAATACCCACGATAGCCTTATGACGACAGTTTGTTTTAATAAAACTGAGTTTCTGTACACAAACATGCCTCTATCGACATGAATTAGTAACGATATCTAATTTTGACTGGGTCTGTTTTTAATTGGTATGCTGTGTCATACTCAAGAGGTACTCAAGTGTGGCATTTCCTAAATATAGTTATGTATTTCTAGAAACCCAAAATTTGCTTGTCAGCAGCGGAAAGAGACGTTACCTGTTGTGCAGCATTGTAAGTTTTTCACCATTGCACTATGAGCCGAAAGTATTTTCTTGCAATTTCCTTATTGATGTTTGATCTGACTGCTTGTAGCTCTTTCACAGAAGGGGTAAAAACATTAAAGACAGTGGAACTGGAACTACAACAGACGCTTTTTCACAGGTCAGCACGTTACCACAGAGCTGGCGAAGAGGTATGTGTCTTAACTTCCTCTTACGAGGCCAATAGTCGCTAAAACTCTTAAACCGCTGTTTAAAGGACGAGATAAGTTGCGATTTCCACCTACAACGACTTTCCTGGGCTGAAAACCGTAAGTTTACAATCTTTTGTTACACCTCAAGCGATAATAACAGAGTATTCTATGGAAATGACGGGTAAAATCAAGTGAATTTTGAGGCTTAATTCCCTGCACACAAGGAAGTAACTCATCGACCACAGAGTTGCCAAACATGCGTTGCCTTGTTGCCAAATCTCAGTTACAGTACCAACACGAAGCAGACGAACCGATGTGATCCTACAGCGGGCTGGGAAGTGACCATAGCTGGTGTCTCCAAGTCACAGCTCCTACGGCCTGGAATACGTAATGCGTCTGATTTGCATTTCTGTAACTACGTTTAGGGACTGGAGCGTAGTTACTAAAAATACTCACAATTGACTGCAAACTAAGCATCATAAATCAGTAACTCTCATAGTTGTTTTTATATTTCTTTCGTAAGTGTACTCAAAACTAAGAATCTCATTCACAGGCGTTTTCGTGCCTCACCGATAGTCAAGCACAGTAAACAAATAAAAATAAAAAAAGAATGTGTGTGTGTGTGTGTGTGTGTGTGTGTGTGGCAGAGAGACAGAGAGAGAGAGAGAGAGAGAGAGAGAGAGAGAGAGAGAAATAAAAAAGAATGAGACAGAGAGTGTGTAAAAATTGTTGTAAAGTAATTGACTCATGGTATGTAAAGAAATGTTTCATTTAAAATGACACGTTCCACATCATTACGGAGTGTCGTATTCATGATATATGGAACAAGAATTAATCTAATCTAATCTAATCACATCATATTGATGACTAGCCATGAAGAGTCATGAATGACCGAAATTTTTGCCAATACCGGCAACTAAATCTAAACTTGAAAATAAAAGACGACAATTTATGTAATAAACCGTGGCTCCTATCAAGACCCTTCGTCCCTGCTAGCTAACCACGAAAGATGTCTGATATACCTCCATTGTGAAGTAACAAAGTGTGCATGTAATTAAAGATGAAGTGCATGAGGTAAAGTTCTGTGACAGAGATACAAACCCAACACGTAATCGACTTGTTGACTAAGAAAAATCATATGTTACGAATCAATTTTTCTTACTAGCTGCTAGGTGTTTAAATCTAAAATAAGGATACAAACTTTTGTGCCTAAGCGACAATCAAACTGGGTTGGTGGTCTGTTGGACTGATGGTAATTAGTTTTCCCTATGGTCTGAGTTCGAGTCCCACTTCTGTCAATGGTTTTAGATAGGGAGAGAAAGATTCCATTCTCCTCTGACTACACCAAGGGAAGCAGATATTATGGCAGTGTGGTCTGAAATTCACATTAAAGATGATATTCCTTCTCTGCCAAGTAGACGTTAGGTTGAACCTCAATTAAATCTGGAGCCGGCCAGTGTGGCCGAGCGGTTCTGGGCGCTTCAGCCTGGAACTCCGCGTCCGCTACGGTCGCAGGTTCGAATCCTGCCTCAGGCATGGATGTGTGTGATGTCCTTAGGTTCGTTAGGTTTAAGTAGTTCTAAGTTCTAGGGGACTGATGACCTCAGATGATAAGTCACATTGTGCTCAGAGCCATTTAAACCAATTTTTTAATAAAGTCTGGATTGGCGACATGTAGAAACTCTATCACCAGTAACCTATCTTATACTAGTTATTTATTTCTAGTGACGAAACAAACGCTATGTAGGGTCACAGGACACTTATTTCATCTTTTATCTGAGCCTCTGTATCTCGATAAAATTGGTTCTGAACTGAGAATGCAACTCAGACCGCCCTTAACGCGGAATTTGATCCCTTCGTGACAATACAGCTCGGCTACAATTTGTTGTTTGTTCAAAACTGCAGATTCCTCATCATCTCCACATATTACGCGTGAATGGGTTCGAATCCTAGCCCGGCACTAAAGATTTCATTATGTATTATCAAGCTCTAGCGTGAGAACACCTATCTGCTGGTGGATAATAATTTTGAATTTTAATGTTTTGTCATTCGTTGTCAACACTAACGATATCTGACGTTTTTGACCCTCAGTGGGACACAGAACTATTTGCGAGATCACTGTAAGTTCAAGATGTTATTCCGAGCTTCTGGTGGAGAAAAATTCGGTAGCAGACGTTTCTTTGTGTGTAGTCAACAACGATATGTGCGGGGCTCTATTCCCAGTGAGCACTGAACTATTCGACATATTATTTCTAGTTCAAACATGCTCACATGTCGCTGCTGGTGCAACAAACCCGTATTTAACGCTCGTTTTCTCTAGAATATAACAGCGATAGGTGCCAGGTTGGAGTCATGGGACGGAAAAAATTAATGTTTCGTCTCGTCATTTCAATTAAAACATCTAGCTACTGCCGAGAAAATCCGATTTGTCATGGTTGGTTGTGCTTCGATATCAATCTGATTAGGTTTTGGGTTCGAATCCCTGTCCAACACAAAGCTTTGCCTCATGGCCTTTCAAGTAAGTTACTTGTGAAGAAGCAATATTTAACATCTGTCGTAGTTCGTTAACAGGGACAATTGATGCTGGGGTGGAATTCGAGTCCTTTATAATGATTGCGTTATGTAATTTAAAGTTGATATTTGCTAACTGATACTGTCTAAAATCGAGGTATTTCTCTCTGTATGCCTAATTAGGAATGACTGTTAGTTTTCGTCAGTCACGAAATCATTCCTTAGTCTGCCTGACCTGGGTTTGAGTCCATATGCAGAACGAGACGGTTCGTCGTGTCACTTGAAGTTCATACATATTCTCAACTTAGTGCTTGCGAATAACTTTAAATTTTTAATGTAATTTTGTATTAAATAATAAGTACTGTATGTTACTTTGAAGAGGAAATCATGAATACGACGAACTTACTACGTGCATTACCTACCTGACGTAATAATGAGAGTCTTAGCATTTCAGGTATGTCATTTATTGCAATAAATGTGAGCTTACAAACCTTAAGGACAGTCTTATCTGTGATAAGGTGTTCCCTGACATTTGTAGCATCGTGGTATTACTTTATATCTTGAGTTACTGCGACGCAGAACAGAGTTTTCTAGTGGTGACATGTTGGAACCATTTTCAATAGTCAAACGACTGTACCAAGGAGCGATTAAAGGACCTGCTAGACAGCCGCGTTATGCCCGTTGCATGCGAATCAGGCGAAATGCCGTTCAGGTCGTTCGTATACTTTTGAGCACGACTGTACCTTTGAGAACTGATCATTTCTGAGAACGCATCTGTTACAGCTTGATTACCTGTAAATATCGCATTAATGCAATAAATGCTCAAAATGATATCTGTCATCCTCAATGCTTTTGGCAGTACGTGTAACGACATTCTTCTCAACAGCAAGTAGTTCGCCTTCCGTAATGTTCCTAGATGCATTGACAATACGCTAACGCATGTTGTCAGGCGTTGTCGGTGGATCCCGATAGCAAATATCCTTGAACTTTCTCCACAGAAAGAGATCCGATGACGTCAGATCCAATGAACGTGCGGGCCATGACCAAACCACCTGTCATGAAATATCCTATTCATTACCGCTTCAACCGCACGGGAGATATGTTCCGGACTTCCACCGTGTTGGAAGTACATCGCCATTCTGTCATGCAGTGAAACATCTTATAGTAACATCGGTAGAACATTACGTAGGAAATCAGCATACATTGCACCATTTAGATTGCCATCGATAAAATGATGGCCAATTATCCTTCCTCCCATAATGCCGCACCATATATTAACCCGCCAAGGTCGCTGATGTTCCACTTTTCGCAGCCATCGTGGATTTTCCGTTGCCCAATAGTGCATATTATGTCGGCTTACGCTGTTGGTGAATGACGCTTCGTCGCTAAATAGAACGCGTGCAAAAATCTGTCATCGTACCCGTAACTTCTCTTGTTCCCAGTGGCAGAACTGCACACGACGTTCAAAGTCGTCGCCATGCAATTCCTGGTGCATAGAAATATGGTACGGGTGCAGTCGATGTTCATGTAGCATTCTCAACACCGACATTTTTGAGATTCCCAATTGTCGCGCAATTTGTCTCCTACTGATTTGCGGATTAGCAGCGACAGCAGCTAAAATACCTACTTGGGCATCATCATTTGTTGTAGGTCGTGGTTGACGTTTCACATGTGGCTGAATGCTTCCTGTTTCCTTAAATAACGTAACTATCCGGCGAACGGTACGGACACTTGGAGGATGTCGTCCAATATACCGAGCAGCACACATAGCACACGCCCGTTGGGCATTTTGATCACAGAAGCCATACATCAACACGATATCGACCTTTCCGGCAATTGGTAAACGGTCTATTTGAACAAGGGTAATGTATCACGAAGCAAATACCGTCCGCACTGGCGGAATGTTACGTGATACCACGCGCCATCTTTCACAAAGTTAAAAAAGTGGTCCAACTAAAACATTCATATTTCTTTATGCACTACACGAATATGTAATAAAAATGGGGGCTCCTATTTAAAAAAAACGCAGTTCATAACCGTGTGACGTATGGCAGCGCCATGTAGCGGGCCAACCATAGCGCCATCTGGCTTCCCCCTTCAAGCTAGACAAGTTTCGGTATTTGTAGTTTTTCATTTGATGCTTATTTCGTGAGATATTTGGCCCGGTCACTAACAATGGACCATGGACCACCCTATATATATATAGGTAGCAGAGACACCCTTTATATACACTCCTGGAAATTGAAATAAGAACACCGTGAATTCATTGTCCCAGGAAGGGGAAACTTTATTGACACATTCCTGGGGTCAGATACATCACATGATCACACTGACAGAACCACAGGCACATAGACACAGGCAACAGGGCATGCACAATGTCGGCACTAGTACAGTGTATATCCACCTTTCGCAGCAATGCAGGCTGCTATTCTCCCATGGAGACGTTCGTAGAGATGCTGGATGTAGTCCTGTGGAACGGCTTGCCATGCCATTTCCACCTGGCGCCTCAGTTGGACCAGCGTTCGTGCTGGACGTGCAGACCGCGTGAGACGACGCTTCATCCAGTCCCAAACATGCTCAATGGGGGACAGATCCGGAGATCTTGCTGGCCAGGGTAGTTGACTTACACCTTCTAGAGCATGTTGGGTGGCACGGGATACATGCGGACGTGCATTGTCCTGTTGGAACAGCAAGTTCCCTTGCCGGTCTAGGAATGGTAGAACGATGGGTTCGATGACGGTTTGGATGTACCGTGCACTATTCAGTGTCCCCTCGACGATCACCAGTGGTGTACAGCCAGTGTATGAGATCGCTCCCCACACCATGATGCCGGGTGTTGGCCCTGTGTGCCTCGGTCGTATGCAGTCCTGATTGTGGCACTCACCTGCACGGCGCCAAACACGCATACGACCATCATTGGCACCAAGGCAGAAGCGACTCTCATCGCTGAAGACGACACGTCTCCATTCGTCCCTCCATTCACGCCTGTCGCGACACCACTGGAGGCGGGCTGCACGATGTTGGGGCATGAGCGGAAGACGGCCTAACGGTGTGTGGGACCGTAGCCCAGCTTCATGGAGACGGTTGCGAATGGTCTTCGCCGATACCCCAGGAGAAACAGTGTCCGTAATTTGCTGGGAAGTGGCGGTGCGGTCCCCTATGGCACTGCGTAGGATCCTACGGTCTTGGCGTGCATCCGTGCGTCGCTACGGTCTGGTCCCAGGTCGACGGGCACGTGCACCTTCCGCCGACCACTGGCGACAACATCGATGTACTGTGGAGACCTCACGCCCCACGTGTTGAGCAATTCGGCGGTACGTCCACCCGGCCTCCCGCATGCCCACTATACGCCCTCGCTCAAAGTCCGTCAACTGCACATACGGTTCACGTCCACGCTGTCGCGGCATGATACCGGTGTTAAAGACTGCGATGGAGCTCCGTATGCTACGGCAAACTGGCTGACACTGACGGCGGCGGTGCACAAATGCTGCGCAGCTAACGCCATTCGACGGCCAACACCGCGGTTCCTGGTGTGTCCGCTGTGCCGTGCATGTGATCATTGCTTGTACAGCCCTCTCGCAGTGTCCGGAGCAAGTATGGTGGGTGTGACACACCGGTGTCAATGTGTTCTTTTTTCCATTTCCAGGAGTGTATATATATATATATATATATATATATATATATAGGGTGTCCCAGCTACCTTGTCCACCCAAAATATCTCTGGAACAATAACAGCTATTTGAAAACGACTTTCACCGGTATCAATGTAGGGCTGGGTCCCATGAATGTACATATTTGGAAACATTCTAAAACGATAGCATGTGTGTTTTTAACACAAACTTATGTTTTTTTAAATGGACCTCCTATATTCTTTCTTCAGGAATCCATATCATGACAAAGCACATACACAATGGATATGTAGGCATAAAATAACTATATTAGTACATCTATTAAATTTTATTCTAACCAATGCAGCAGTGCAGCTAGAAACTAGATATTAAACAAAATGAGCAATCTATCAACTAGAAAGACAACAGATGTAAAATGTTTCTCATCATTTCATTAGGCATTTTAGTAAATATCATAAATTAAGAGCTCCACAGTGTAATCATATGTTTTCAAGTTTGAGCGTGTCGTATTTGCGATGCTTTCTACAAAGAAATGTCAATAGCGAGGATAATGGCCTCCTTTTTTTTCCACCTGTGCCTCTGAAAGGCACACACTATTGCCTTTTTTTCCAGGTGACTGTCTCGCAGCTGGGTGTCCATGACGCATTACGTGAAGGTGGTCACTTAACTTTCTTACCGAAATATTTATGACACCAGGTTGCACTACAGTGACAGTCTCATATAAAAATTTCACAGGTCGAGATTTTGCTTTTCTAATCTGTAGAAACAAAATCATGTAAATATAAAATTTTCGCCAGCATAGTGATACATTCAAGAATATACACATTTCATAACTCTTAAAGTACGATTCTCGGTTTCCAACATCCTTTTTCACAAACCAGAGTCCCTAACCACTACTCATTATTCCTAGCTTTATTACACATATACATATTCATAGACACTTCTTCAATATTTCATCATAATAAATACATAGCATAATCAAATTCCTCATACAGCATCAGATTATTGATCATAAACATAACGCAACAGCGTAATACACATCGTCATCATAACATCATAAAACCTCAGCCAAATCTCAAAATCGTCATAGCTTCCTCCAATAATTTCAAAACCTAAAAGAAATTCTCTGCTCATGTCAAAGGTTTCATCTTTCTCAAACGTGCATTAAAAATCATGATCCCATACCAAATACATCATTCAAAGCTCTCATAGTATCACAATGGTTCTGAAAAAATATGAACATTTCACAAAGTACAGGCAAAATACAATTTCATAAGTGTGAAGTTATCCAACTGTGTAATTACGTAAACATCTGTCACTGATGTAGTAAAATAAATATTTGTCTCCCTCAGTTAAATGATCAGATAGCTGTGTAATTCTGTGTTAGAGAAATATGGTACCGATGTGTAAAGTTGTATAAGCAAATACCATATTAGCTAGGGCTCCTTGCGCTTGCCACACACATGATACACAAAGTAAGCGTGTACCCCCCTGAGGATTAATGTAATTATACCCTCAGGTGTTACAGATTACAGCAATGGAATGAAATGTATCACGGAAAACTTTCTTTGTAATCGAAAAATCTTTAAAAATAAATGTTTTGAGTACAAAATTAACCACTCAAATGCGTGTCTTGTAGCGCTAAATGTGCATCTTGCTGAAATATAATTCTGTGGAAGTGTCGTAGTTATCGTCCTCTGTAAGCAAAGTTCTGCTGAAGTCAATGTACTTACGTCATCATAAACGAAAGTGAAATGCTTTGCGTGTAGATATCGTAGTTATTACGTACCTTGCCGTGATCAAGAAAGTACTATAATATAACGTATTGTTGTGCTACAGAAAAGGATATCTCATTGTAGCTATACCACAAAAGTTACTACTGAAACATGTTTTACTTTCCAGAATAATACAGAAAAACTGTGCAGATGTAAAACAGATACACTGCAAAAGCAACATTGTAAATTGTGTCATATTAGTAGCGTCGTGATATAATCGTGTAGCTGTCAAATAAACTAAGCACTGTGTCATCTGGTATCTCTCAGAAAGTACTTTAAATCTAGAATGTATTTTCAAGTAAACCAAAATGCTGCATTAAAATCTCATTAGCAGTACCAGTACATGTTCTAAGTATGTCAGCCTTATAGTCGTTACGTAATCGTGCAACTAACAAGCAAGAATGTACACACACAGTAACACTGTGTCTTCTGTTCACTATAACAATGCACTCATAAATACTGTCTAAATATGTTCCCTAGGTTCTAGACTGGATAGTGAACTTCGAAACATTTTTGCATGTTAACAGTTTCTAAGTCTGACAAAGCATACTAGTAACGTGAAGTGAAAAATTTTATGGCAAAGACTAAGTTATAAAGCAGATTATCTTTCAATAAACGGTTTTACATGTGAAATGTGGTGCAATCCTTTACTCTTCCTAGTACGCAGAGTTTCAACTTCAACGCAATTATCATGTGGTATACGTCGGATTCTGTAAGGTGACTCAAGTGTTTCTTCGTATGTGACAATGAATGAGCTTTAATGAGAACTTTCTGAGCAATATATAATTTCTTTGCATTTGCTTTATCGTGTAGTTTTCTCCTTTTGTCTGCTGCAGATTTTATATTTTTAATAGCTAAATCAATTATGTCTTTGTGTCGAAGTTTACGTGTATTCGGAAAAGGTACAAGCTCTCGGATTCTGTTCGGTGGTTCTTCATTCTTTAGTACAAGAATAGGTGGTAAAGCAGTGGAGTCATGAGGCATTTCATTCAGCACGTTTTGAAATAAGTGTAAATATCTGTCCCAATGCTGATGCTTTCTGTGACAATAAAGTCTGCAAAGCTTATTGATTTCTTTCATAATCCGTTCAGACGGGTTACAATGTGGTGAGTACAATGAAATAAATACAGGTTTGATTTTATGGGTCCAAAGCACGCGTGTCCAAACAGAGAATTTCTCCCTGAATCATAACTGCGCACTGGACTGTTGCGTCTTAAGTTATTCTGTCTCCCTTGATAATAATTATTTTGGTTCCAATATTGTCTGTTTCTCTGATTGTCTCTGTGGTAGTCACTACTGTGGAGAGGTGATCTTTCCCTCTAATTATTACTAACCTGCCAACGGTTGTCATACAGGTGGTGTCTGTTTTGGTCATGATTTGTGTTGTGAGAATAGCCTTGTCATGTCCCGTTATTCCTTTCATCGCGGAATTGCGATGGATGTGACCTGTAATTGTTGTGTTCCTGTTTTCGCATTCCGCGATTGTCAGTGTCAATTTCAAATTCTTGTAAGAGTCCCTGAAAAGCTTCAATGTCGTCTTTGCAACGTCCTGCCAAAATAATATGTCATAAATGTTCAGGTAATTTGATTAAGCAAATGCGGATGAGTTCTGAGGGGCTGTATGTGTTTGACAGGTACTGATTCTTGTGCAACATGTCTTCAAAATATTTCACAAGACTGGAGAATTCAGATTGTTCGAAATGTTTCATCATTATGATGCTATGTTTTACTCGGTCTTGTGTAGCTTGAGACCAATATGCTGAGAGGAAGGCATGATAAAATTCTCCTTCACTGTGACAATCGTGAATGACCGATCGCATTCTTACAGCTGGTTCATTCTCTAAGTAGCCACACATAAATTCTAATCTGTGCTGCAATGACCAGTTGGGAGGAAAACAATGAGAGAATTGATGAAGCCATGCTCATGGATGAATGTCGTTGCCAGAATTCTTAAACGTTTTGAATTTACGTGTAGTAATGAACAGCTTATAGTCAAAATCATCATGTCGGTGACTCGCACATTGCTCATTGTTACTTCGTTTCGGCGGTTCCATCTCAAAATTCAATGCACCTTGCCAATTTCTTTCATAATTTCCGAAGTGCCCTGTGTTATTATTTTGTGGTTGTTCCGTATTTCTATGTCCCTCTTCCCGTACTGGAGCGCGAGTGTCCTCTGAAATATGTAATTCTTGTATTACCTGCGTCAACTGGTCTTGTACTTACAAAATTGTTAAGGCTTTCGTGGCCACTTGTTGACAAACTGCCTATTGGCTTCTGTCTCGGGTTCTTCGGCCGGTCGCGCTTTCTTCTTCCGTCGTTGGTCAAGGCGTCGGTACAATCTGCAAATCTCCTCCCCGTAGAGGCGTAATACAAAATTGTTAAGGCTTTCGTGGCCACTTGTTGACAAACTGCCTATTGGCTTCTGTCAATAGGCAGTTGGTCTTGTACTTCCCGGATTTCTCTTTTGTACTGTGTATTTATTTGATTTTGTTTGAATTTTCTAATTTGTTCATACTCTTCTGTGTCAGTGAAGGCTACGGGTCTTGTGTCAATCAGATCATCATCTACCTTTGTAGATAAGTTAGTGACCTGATCCGAAAGTTCGGCTACTTTCTCCGATAGTGAACACATTTCCTCAGTGTGTTTTTCTGAACCAAGTTTCAGAGTGTCCATTTGTGTTGAAATCGAATCAACTGTGTCCTTTAAGTTTTCCTGAGTTTTTGTAAGTTGCGTAACCCAAATGGTAGATGCAACTGAGTCAATTTTAGCCCAAAAGGTCTCATGATTTTCATGAACAATTGTTTGCAGTTCTTTTATGGCTGCTTCGTGATTCTGTAATGCGTTTTCATGCCGCGAAAAAATAGGTTGAAAATGCTCATAAATTTGTGTTTTTACGTCATTACAGACCTTTTGACATTTCGATTCAATGTTATGTAACTCATTAGTTAAATCTTCACGTGTTTGTTCAAGCGTGGTGTCTAACGTCCGAAGATTTTGTTCCATTGTGTCTAACTTTTGTATCCTTTGTCCCATTTGTTGCATTAACTGTAATAACAATGCACTGGTGTCTGAAACATGTTCCTCAGTGCTATTCGGCAGTGCATTTGAACCGGCAATATTCGCATTTTGAGAAGAAGAAAATGTGTCTCGACTCATTTGAGAAAACGGTGAGGACCCAAAACCTGAATCTACAGTTTTTGCAAGATTGTGCCCTGTCATTTCGGATTCCTGAGGCGAGCTGTTGCCGACCGATCGATCGATAATGCTTCCCTGTTCACTATTTGTTTCACTGTCTACGCCATTATTTGCCGAACGCTCCATTTCCCTATGCACAGTTACCAAATTACTACTTTGAATGTCTGTTAATTCATTACACAGTGGTGCTGATAAGCTACGTTCGTCGTCACTATTATTTCTCAGTTTACTTTGGAGCCTAGTGTTACGTTTTTCACACGCCATAATTATCACGTATTTCACACAATAACACAGGAAAGCACCATTTGAAGATCAAAATAAGAAAACACATTAACGTAGCACTGAAAATAATATCTAGTTAATTGCAAGCGCAGTTGCGAAATACTTGGTGCAAATCTACATGCATGCCACAACTGTTTTACTGTACAACAATGAAAGACTGTAACTATAAAGGAGAGTCTCTCTACAATTCGCGCTAGCAGTAAACAAAAGCTACACTAATTACACAAACTACAAGAAAAAATCAGAAGATTCCAGTGAGGTATCCTCGGCTAAGGGTCGACATATGGAACGTCCCCTTCGAAAAATTATACATGACTGTGCATAAACTGACACGCAATATTTTTTAGCGCAACGCAATCTGACTTTCAATAATCCCTACAAGAGAATGGCCCTGACTAAATTAACCTATACGTTTCACAAATCACTTACCTCACAAAAATCTTCGTTACTCAAACTACTGCAATACAGCTAGCGCCACTACTGCCAGCTAAATAAAAGATTCAAACTACTGAAGGCACTAACTACTGATAGGCATAGTTAGCAAATGAAAGATTTTGATAGAGAACAAACAATGTATTTACCTTAATAGTCGTAATATATATAGCAGTTCATGACATCCATTCTTACAAATGTACTGTTTCTGATGGACACACCTCCAGATTATCCATTCTCAAAAATCCGCCATCTCACTTCCCCACATCCACCACTGCTGGCGGCTGACCTCCAACTGCGCAACGCTACGCGCTGTTAACAGCCAACTGCCCGAAGCTACAATAGCCAACAACAATGCAAACCAGCCACAGACTGCACACAGCACAGCCAGATATTTTCATACAGAGTGCTACGTGGCGTTACCAATAACAGCTTACTTACATATCTAATGTGGAACACTTTGGCAGCCACTAGTAAGTGATGTGAGAGACAAAGAGAAAGAATTCAAGTGCTCACTTTGTTCATAAATGTAATGATTCAGATAAGCACAAGCACACGCCGTGTCGACCTAGTGAAAGTGCAGCAGTCGTCGTGCGGCGGTGCATATATACCAGGTGATCAAAAAGTCAGTATAAATTTGAAAACTGAATAAATCACGGAATAATGTAGATAGAGAGGTACAAATTGACACACATGCTTGGAATGACATGGGGTTTCATTAGAACCGAAAAATACAAACGTTCAAAAAATGTCCGACAGATGGCGCTTCATCTGATCAGAATAGCAATAATTAGCATAACAAAGTACGACGAAGCAAAGATGATGTTCTTTACAGGAAATGCTTAATATGTCCACCATCATTCCTCAACAATAGCTGTAGCCGAGAAATAATGTTGTGAACAGCACTGTAAAGTATGTCCGGAGTTATGGTGAGGCATTAGCGTCGGATGTTGTCTTTCGGCATCCCTAGAGATGTCGGTCGATCACGATACACTTGCGACTTCAGGTAACCCCAAAGCCAATAACCGCACGGACTGAGGTCTGGGGGCCTGGGAGGCCAAGCATGACGAAAGTGGAAGCTGAGCACACGATCATCACCAAACGACGCGCGCAAGAGATCTTTCACGCGTCTAGCAATACTTTTTTTTTTTTTTTTTTGTTCTAACAAAACCCCATGTCATTCCAAGCCTGTCTGTCAATTTTTACCTCTCTATCTACATTATTCCGTGGTTTATTAAGTTTTCACATTTATACTGACTTTTTGATCACCCAGTACATGTGGCAAGACGCGACTCTGCCGGCGCGTTCCTCTCGACTGGCAGAGTGGCGAGACATGAATATTCACACGTCGCCAGTGGGTGCAGGCGAGGGCGCCTTAATGGAGGTGCAGCGGCGACGCACCGCGGAGAGAAAAGTGCAAAGGGGGAAAGGGGGTGGGAGCCTAAAAACCTGCAGTCCGCTGACGAGAAATGTCAGACACTGTGAGCGGCAGAAAGCTTCAGCACTAGTCGAAGTGGCACCCTCATTCCTTTTCGTCGAAAAGTAAATAATTTGCCTAGTAACATTATAACTCCACATTTTCTTGAAAACGTCATAGAAACACACAAAGCTGCTCTCTTAAATGTTTTATTTCCTACCAGTCTCAACTATTTGAGCATGACAACCTCGAGAACTAAATATGTATAAATATTTAAAGACCTCGGCTGCAAACAGTCACAAGGAACGAGTTGCTTGTTTTCAGAAGCGGCTTAGTGAAGTTTCAATAGAAACTTATGAATAACTTATTTCGAGTACACTCATTGCGTTTCTTTTATCAGAGAGGTAATTGTTTTCCCGTATTTCTGTTGTTGTTGTTATAGTCTTCAGTCCTGAGACTGGTTTGATGCAGCTCTCCATGCTACTCTATCCTGTGCAAGCTTCTTCAGCTCCCAGTACCTACTGCAACCTACATCCTTCTGAATCTGCTTAGTGTATTCATCTCTTGGTCTCCCCCTACGATTTTTACCCTCCACGCTGCCCTCCAATACTAAATTGGTGATCCCTTGATGCCTCAGAACATGTCCTACCAACCGATCCCTTCTTCTGGTCAAGTTGTGCCACAAACTTCTCTTCTCCCCAATCCTATTCAATACTTCCTCATTAGTTACGTGATCTACCCATCTAATCTTCAGCATTCTTCTGTAGCACCACATTTCGAAAGCTTCTATTCTCTTCTTGTCCAAACTATTTACCGTCCATGTTTCACTTCCATACATGGCTACACTCCATACAAATACTTTCAGAAATGACTTCCTGACACTTAAATCTATACTCGATGTTAACAAGTTTCTCTTCTTCAGAAACGCTTTCCTTGCCATTGCCAGTCTACATTTTATATCCTCTCTACTTCGACCATCATCAGTTATTTTGCTCCCCAAATAGCAAAACTCCTTTACTACTTTAAGTGTCTCATTTCCTAATCTAATACCCTCAACATCACCCGACTTAATTCGACTACATTCCATTATCCTCGTTTTGCTTTTGTTGATGTTCATCTTATATCCTCCTTTCAAGACACTATCCATTCCGTTCAACTGCTCTTCCAAGTCCTTTGCTGTCTCTGACAGAATTACAATGTCATCGGCGAACCTCAACGTTTTTATTTCTTCTCCATGGATTTTAATACCTACTCCGAATTTTTCTTTTGTTTCCTTTACTGCTTGCTCAATATACAGATTGAATAACATCGGGGAGAGGCTACAACCCTGTCTTACTCCCTTCTTAACCACTGCTTCCCTTTCATGTCCCTCGACTCTTATAACTGCCATCTGGTTTCTATACAAATTATAAATAGCCTTTCGCTCCCTGTATTTTACCCCTGCCACCTTTAGAATTTGAAAGAGAGTATTCCAGTCAACATTGTCAAAAGCTTTCTCTAAGTCTACAAATGCTAGAAACGTAGGTTTGCCTTTCCTTAATCTTTCTTCTAAGATAAGTCGTAAGGTCAGTATTGCCTCACGTGTTCCAACATTTCTACGGAATCCAAACTGATCTTCCCCGAGGTCGGCTTCTACCAGTTTTTCCATTCGTCTGTAAAGAATTCGTGTTAGTATTTTGCAGCTGTGGCTTATTAAACTGATTGTTCGGTAATTTTCACATCTGTCAACACCTGCTTTCTTTGGGATTGGAATTATTATATTCTTCTTGAAGTCTGAGGGTATTTCGCCTGTTTCATACATCTTGCTCACCAGATGGTAGAGTTTTGTCAGGACTGGCTCTCCCAAGGCCGTCAGTAGTTCCAATGGAATGTTGTCTACCCCGGGGGCCTTGTTTCGACTCAGGTCTTTCAATGCTCTGTCAAACTCTTCACGCAGTATCGTATCTCCCATTTCATCTTCATCTACATCCTCTTCCATTTCCATAATATTGTCCTCAAGTTCATCGCCCTTGTATAGACCCTCTATATACTCCTTCCACCTTTCTGCTTTCCCTTCTTTGCTTAGAACTGGGTTTCCATCTGAGCTCTTGATGTTCATACAAGTGGTTCTCTTATCTCCAAAGGTCTCTTTAATTTTTCTGTAGGCAGTATCTATCTTACCTCTAGTGAGATAAGCCTCTACATCCTTACATTTGTCCTCTAGCCATCCCTGCTTAGCCATTTTGCACTTCCTGTCGATCTCATTTTTGAGACGTTTGTATTCCTTTTTGCCTGCTTCACTTGCTGCATTTTTATATATTCTCCTTTCATCAATTAAATTCAATATTTCTTCTGTTACCCAAGGATTTCTACTAGCCCTCGTCTTTTTACCTACTTGATCCTCTGCTGCCTTCACTACTTCATCCCTCAAAGCTAACCATTCTTCTTCTACTGTATTTCTTTCCCCCATTCCTGTCAATTGTTCCCTTATGCTCTCCCTGAAACTCTGTACAACCTCTGGTTCTTTCAGTTTATCCAGGTCCCATCTCCTTAAATTCCCACCTTTTTGCAGTTTCTTCAGTTTTAATCTACAGGTCATAACCAATAGATTGTGGTCAGAGTCCACATCTGCCCTGGAAATGTCTTACAATTTAAAACCTGGTTCCTAAATCTCTGTCTTACCATTATATAATCTATCTGATACCTTTTGGTATCTCCAGGGTTCTTCCATGTATACAACCTTCTATCATGATTCTTAAACCAAGTGTTAGCTATGATTAAGTTGTGCTCTGTGCAAAATTCTACCAGGCGGCTCCCTCTTTCATTTCTTAGCCCCAATCCATATTCACCTACTACGTTTCCTTCTCTCCCTTTTCCTACACTCGAATTCCAGTCACCCATGACTATTAAATTTTCGTCTCCCTTCACTATCTGAATAATTTCTTTTATTTCATCATACATTTCTTCAATTTCTTCGTCATCTGCAGAGCTAGTTGGCATATAAACTTGTACTACTGTAGTAGGTGTGGGCTTCGTATCTATCTTGGCCACAATAATGCGTTCACTATGCTGTTTGTAGTAGCTTACCCGCACTCCTATATTCCTATTCATTATTAAACCTACTCCTGCATTACCCCTATTTGACTTTGTGTTTATAACCCTGTAGTCACCTGACCAGAAGTCTTGTTCCTCCTGCCACCGAACTTCACTAATTCCCACTATATCTAACTTTAACCTATCCATTTCCCTTTTTAAATTTTCTAACCTACCTGCCCGATTAAGGGATCTGACATTCCACGCTCCGATCCGTAGAACGCCAGTTTTCTTTCTCCTGATAACGACATCCTCTTGAGTAGTCCCCGCCCGGAGATCCGAATGGGGGACTATTTTACCTCCGGAATATTTTACCCAAGAGGACGCCATCATCATTTAATCATACAGTAAAGCTGCATGCCCTCGGGAAAAATTACGGCCGTAGTTTCCCCTTGCTTTCAGCCGTTCGCAGTACCAGCACAGCAAGGCCGTTTTGGTTATTGTTACAAGGCCAGATCAGTCAATCATCCAGACTGTTGCCCTTGCAACTACTGAAAAGGCTGCTGCCCCTCTTCAGGAACCACACGTTTGTCTGGCCTCTCAACAGATACCCCTCCGTTGTGGTTGTACCTACGGTACGGCTATCTGTATCGCTGAGGCACGCAAGCCTCCCCACCAACGGCAAGGTCCATGGTTCATGGGGGGGCCCCTAGAGTAGCGAAATACATTTACAGTCGTAAATTCCACCTAAAATTTTATTCTCAAAAATACGTCAGTGGTTATTTAACATTAAGTGGAAATGTGTAGCGTTGCCTTACCACAGTTTACTTACTTGGAGAGTTCACGAAACACTACAGAAAAACTTCACAAAAATACTAATTTAAAAGGTCCTAATTGTGACAGTTTAAGCCACTATCCTCTGCATTACCTAATTTTGTAATAACAAAGCTTATCTATGACTACGCACAACATAAAAATTATTTTATTGTAGCCCTATTAAGCACGTAATCAATCTTAAGGATGGCTCTTAACGTTTCTGCCACCATACTGTCATAAAAAATGAGGTACACTATGGGAACACAACTTAACGCTACCCATTCGTGAACAGGTAGTGTTTTCATTCCTTACTTCTAGAGTGCATTACCCTTTATCAGTAACGCGTTGCTGTTTTGTGCCACCACTGAATGACATTTGGTTAAACAGTAGTATAAATTGTATTTCTGTATGTGTAATATTTGAATTACTATAACAGTTTGTTTAAGTAATTAATTTTGAAGACACGGTTAGTTTTCGGTACCATTATCTGGTACATCATGTGTCTAAATCACTCAAACTGTTTCAGAAGGTGATGAACATTCGTAGAATTATGTTATGCCTGAAGTTACATAGTCTAAAGTATGTCTGAGGTATTAATAATGTTTCACGTAATCATTATTTTCTTCAATAATGACGAGTATTATACCGCAAACTACATAATACGGGGTGTCACAAAGTTCCATTGATGTTGAGAGATGCCTCCTAGAGTTTCAGAGATACTGGACACAGTTTCCGCAGGATGGTACCGAAAACTAAACGTATCTTCAAAATTTGTCGCATAAACGCCCCACACCATTACAGAAACTTCACCAGCTTGAACAGTCACCTGCTGACATGCAGGGTCTATGGATTCATGAGGTTGCCTCCATACCCGTACACGTCCATCCGCTAGTTACAATCCGAAACGAGACTCGTCCGGCCAGGCAACTTGTTTCGAATCATCAACAGTCCAATGTCGGTATTTGACAGACCCTGGCGAAGCGTAAAGCTTTGTGTCGTGCAGTCATCAAGGGTACACGAGTGGACCTTTGGCTCCCAAAGCCCATATCGATGATGTTTCGTTGAATGATTCGCAGCACATTGACACATGTTGATGGACCAGCATTGAAATCTGTAGCAATTTGCGGGAGGGTTGCACTTCTGTCACGTTGAACGATTCTCTTCAATCGTCGATGGTCCCGTTCTTGCAGGATCTTTTTCCGGCCGCAGCGATGTCGAGGATTTGATATTTTACCGAATTCCTGGTATTCGCGGTGCACTCGTGAAATGGTCGTACTGGAAAATCCCTACTTCATCATTACCTCGGATATGTTGTGTCCCATCCTTCGTGCGCCGGCTATAACACCACATTCAAACTGACTTAAATGTTGATAACTTGCCATTGTAGCAGCAGTAACTGATCCAACAAGTGTGCCAGGCGCTCGTTGTCTTACAATGACGCTGCGACTTCAGCGCCGTATTCTAGCTGTTTATATATCTCTGCACCTGAATACGCATGCATATAACAGTTTCTTTGGCTCTTCAGTATAGTGTTATATGAGTTCTACGATACACGGGCCAATCAATGAAAGTACTTTTTCTTTATTTATAGCGGTCCTGAAGACGACAAAAGTGTTGCGCCAAAACTAGTCATTTGAATTAATCTTTTTTGATAATTCGACTGTGCTGGTTCGTTTTCTTAATTTATTTTTTCTAACGGTGGTGCCATCACAGTCGTGCACTGCATCGTACTGTGCAGCTCTGTTGAATTAGCCAGCCGCTGTGGCCAAGCGGTTCTAGGCGCTTCACTCTGGAACCGCGCTACCGCTACGGTCGCAGGTTCGAATCCTGCCTCGGGCATGGATGTGTGCGATGGTGTGATGTCCCTAGGGTAGTTAGGTTTAAGTATTTCTAAGTTCTAGTGGACTGATGACCTCAGATGTTAAGTTCCATAGTGGTCAGAGCCATTTGAACCTTTTTTTTTTTTTTTTGGTAGAAGTATGAAACCGGATTTCCGATGAATTAACAAATACTCCGTAGCACAGTCAGCAAGCATTTCCGGTCGCGATGACTTCCTTATCATTGTTTCCTGCAGTTTGACCCCGTTTAGAAAACTCACCCTGTATACATATACGTGAACGTTGGGAGACGCATTACTAACGGACTGACAGGGATAGAGAGAAGTGTTGGACAGCGCCGAAAGAGCTGAGAGGTTCGGTGACTGTAAAAATAAATGAGACGGCATCGAAGAGCCGTACCGAATGTATTCGCGTCAGGTGTCAGTGCGGAGACAAACACGGCGCTCGTGAGGGGCGCTAAACCGGCGAGCGGCATGAATTATGCAGCTTATTGCAGGCCGTATCGGTGCGCGACGGCTTAACAGTCGAGGAGCGCCGAGCTGCCTTCGAGCTGTGATTCGGCTGCTGACGCTCTTTTTTTTTTTTTTTTTTTTTTTTTTTTGTTGCCGCCAGGCTGCCGTGCGGACGTCAGCGGCGCCTGCTGAGTTACGACGGGCGCGTGCGGAGGCGCACGCTCTCAATGGCCTCCATAAACGGAGTCCGCGCCGGCTGTCGGCGGAACGTTGCGTTGCGTTGCGCTGTGACGGCGGCGGCGGCGGACCGCACCGTCGTAAAACCTGCGCTCTCGCCGACGACGTCAACGGACAGCAAAACACACCGGGCCGAGTGAATGCGCGCTTCTCAGCAGAGAGTCCAAATGTGTTAACGTCTTCGTAACAAGCATTTCGTACAAATGGTTTCACATTATCTTAAGCTACAGCTTTAACAACGTCTATACTCCACGGATTACTGGGAAGTGCCGGGTACTATTTACTCCAACCATAGTTAATGTATCTTCTCATTCCATTCACGGATGCACAGTGTAGATTTAAGCCTCAGGAACTCGTTTCTGAAAGTATTTGTACGGATTGTTGCCATGTATGGAAGTGAAACATGAGAGACAAACAGTTTGGACAAAAAGTGAATAGAAACTTTTCAAATGTGGTTCAACAGAACAATGCTGTAGATTAGACGGGTAGGTCACGTAACTAAAGACGATGTACTGAACAGAATTGGGGAGAAGAGAAATTTGTGGTACAACCAGACTAAAAGAAGGGATCGGTTGATATGACACATTCTGAGGCATCTAGTAATTTAGTACTGGAGGGAAGCATGGTGGGGGGGGGGGGGGGGAAATCGTAGAGGGAGACCAAGAGTTGAATATAGTAATCGCCGGCCGTTTCTAGGCGCTTCAGTCCAGAACTGCGCTACTGCTACGGTCGCAGTTTCGAATCCTGCCTTGGGCATGGAGGTGTGTGATGTCCTTAGGTTAGTTAGGTTTAAGAAGTTTTAAGTCTAGGGGACTGATGACCTCAGATGTTAAGTCCCACAGTGCTCGGAGCCATTTGAACCAGTATAGTAAGAATATTTAGAAGGATGTAGGTTGCAGTAGTTACTCCGAGATAAAGAGACTTGGACAGGATAGAGTAGCATGGAGAGCTTGTAACCCGGACATCATCCTCTAGCATTACTTTTCCTCAACAGTAGTTGTTGCAACCAGTATCATTTTTCGAATTTTGGACAGGTCAGTATTACTTCAGTTGCTTTTCTGAAAACTTTCATATAATTTTGTACACGGTATGATATATATCAAGCTAAAATTTATGAAAAGGAATTACTTTACAAAATATTTTAGTTTCGATATTACAATTATTTTTTAAAATTAACTTACAATGTTACAATTATTATTTTTTGAAACATATGAAATTACGAAATATTTGCACACTTAAAATTTCTGTTATTATTGACGTGATCCTGTACTGTTTACTATGTTTATTTCTGGATACATTTGTGAAATAATAATCAAAATTAATAATGTAACGAAACCTAGTATTAAGTCATTTGTTAGGTAAAACTGTAAACCCTTTTGAATATTGTTTTTTCAGCAGAGTGAGGGAGTCGTAAGCTTGCCCTTTCATGTGGTCGCACGTATTTTTGTACAATGGGTGCGAACAATGTAATTTCGGCTTTGTTAATATGAAAAATCAAAAGAATGTATGATATACTAAAATGTGAGAAAATATATTTACGTAAATAAAAAAAATTCTGCAACAACAAGCTTAAAATTTGTTTAGTTCAAACCAATCGTGAGAAACTGACGTAAAATTTTCGGCTTCAAGAATCACACCCCTATACAAGAAGACTGGAGCCATCTCAACGTGATAAACTAAGTAAACTCAAAATCTCCATAAAGACTGCTTATTAATTACTTGGACTGGGCATTGTTTAATGTGGACAACAGCTGGAACAAGGAAGGAGGGGGGAGATTACAAGCTGCACCATACCAGTCTTTGGACTAAAGACCACAAAAGCAACAACAATGTATACTTCTCGTAACATATGCAGCTGTATCGTCATTATTAATCTAAAAATCGCGTGCCATGCGTAACTCTGCAAAGCACGGTCGCCAAACGTCCTCTTCTAAAATATAAAGTCGCATTCGGGAGGACGACGTTTCAAGCCCGCGCCTGGCCATCCTGATTTAGGTTTTCCGTGATTTCCTTAAGTCGCTTCAGGCAAATGCCGGGATGGTTCCTTTGAAGGACCACGGCCGATTTCCTTCCCCATCCTCCCCTAATCCGAGGTTCATGCTCCGTCTCTAATGACCTCACTGTCGACGGGACATTAAACACTAACCTCCTCCTCCTCAAATATAAAGGTAAATAACATGAAAGTGCTTACAAGAACAAAGGTATTACCACGTCATTTAAATGGCGCGTTCAGACAGAAGCAGTAATAAAACATACATTGCAGTAAATCCTAAGTAACACACACTATACATGCACTCAGCGAACTGTCACATGTGGAGTTTGTGTGAGAAATTTTCAAGTGTCAGTCAGACATTAAAAATATAAGGCTCTTACAACTATCGACATGATTACATACACATCTGTTCCTTAGCAGCAGTTATGTGAATAACGTATCATATAAAGAAATAGGTGACGCCCATAAGCGTCTTTACAGAATACTTAGTTCAAACGTCAAGACATATTTCAGCGCTAAACAAAAACTGTTTACATCGTATACGTTCAGTATAATATTGTTAAATCAAAAATGTAGTATCTTATCACGTAAAGTAGACATACACTCCTGGAAATTGAAATAAGAACCCCGTGAATTCATTGTCCCAGGAAGGGGAAACTTTATTGACACATTCCTGGGGTCAGATACATCACATGATCACACTGACAGAACCACAGGCACATAGACACAGGCAACAGAGCATGCACAATGTCGGCACTAGTACAGTGTATATCCACCTTTCGCAGCAATGCAGGCTGCTATTCTCCCATGGAGACGATCGTAGAGATGCTGGATGTAGTCCTGTGGAACGGCTTGCCATGCCATTTCCACCTGGCACCTCAGTTGGACCAGCGTTCGTGCTGGACGTGCAGACCGCGTGAGACGACGCTTCATCCAGTCCCAAACATGCTCAATGGGGGACAGATCCGGAGATCTTGCTGGCCAGGGTAGTTGACTTACACCTTCTAGAGCACGTTGGGTGGCACGGGATACATGCGGACGTGCATTGTCCTGTTGGAACAGCAAGTTCCCTTGCCGGTCTAGGAATGGTAGAACGATGGGTTCGATGACGGTTTGGATGTACCGTGCACTATTCAGTGTCCCCTCGACGATCACCAGTGGTGTACGGCCAGTGTAGGAGATCGCTCCCCACACCATGATGCCGGGTGTTGGCCCTGTGTGCCTCGGTCGTATGCAGTCCTGATTGTGGCGCTCACCTGCACGGCGCCAAACACGCATACGACCATCATTGGCACCAAGGCAGAAGCGACTCTCATCGCTGAAGACGACACGTCTCCATTCGTCCCTCCATTCACGCCTGTCGCGACACCACTGGAGGCGGGCTGCACGATGTTGGGGCGTGAGCGGAAGACGGCCTAACGGTGTGCGGGACCGTAGCCCAGCTTCATGGAGACGGTTGCGAATGGTCCTCGCCGATACCCCAGGAGCAACAGTGTCCCTAATTTGCTGGGAAGTGGCGGTGCGGTCCCCTACGGCACTGCGTAGGATCCTACGGTCTTGGCGTGCATCCGTGCGTCGCTGCGGTCCGGTCCCAGGTCGACGGGCACGTGCACCTTCCGCCGACCACTGGCGACAACATCGATGTACTGTGGAGACCTCACGCCCCACGTGTTGAGCAATTCGGCGGTACGTCCACCCGGCCTCCCGCATGCCCACTATACGCCCTCGCTCAAAGTCCGTCAACTGCACATACGGTTCACGTCCACGCTGTCGCGGCATGCTACCAGTGTTAAAGACTGCGATGGAGCTCCGTATGCCACGGCAAACTGGCTGACACTGACGGCGGCGGTGCACAAATGCTGCGCAGCTAGCGCCATTCGACGGCCAACACCGCGGTTCCTGGTGAGTCCGCTGTGCCGTGCATGTGATCATTGCTTGTACAGCCCTCTCGCAGTGTCCGGAGCAAGTATGGTGGGTCTGACACATCGGTGTCAATGTGTTCTTTTTTCCATTTCCAGGAGTGTATATGTGAAAATCTAAACTGTAAAATAAAGTGTTCACAATTATAGCGTGTAACGTACTTGGAGAAAGGATGTTAGCAATCAGTTTTGGGAAAAAAAAAAAAAAAAACTTGGTAGGTGTTTTAAATAACGGTGCTCATACTGAGAATAATTGAGATAAAACAGTAACAGTAGATGTAATAACATTAAGATGTAACTAACATTAAGATAGTCTGTATAAGATGAAGCATATGAAATATATCTGTTACTGCACAGCATGTGGCTATGGCCTTGTGTGTAACTATTCATGGTTGTTGATAGCTCAGCACAACAAGCTCTTAAGTGTAACCACTATTTGAAAACTCAAACAACTGAGATAATTAACACAGAGATAGTGCTTACCGTAGCAAAAACTTATAGATTCAATAAGAAATCCGCCCCCGTGGCGAATACATTATGCCTTTATCGTTCAATGCTACAAAACAGTACTGGGATAAAAAAGAAAGTATAAAATAACATACTGTGGCAGAGAAATAACATAGTACTAGTATAAAATAAAAGGACTATCAATATAAGGCATTGTGGACAAAAGTAAAAATATAAATACAAAATACTACGACCTCACAGCATGCAGCGTCATAGCGTAAATGCAAAATATAGTCTGTCGCCAATAGGTCGAGTTCAGAGAAATTGTTCGTAGTTTTCTAAAAATCTTACGTTCCTTAGTTCTATTTGTTCATTGAGGAGGCTGTCAGGATATTTATGTAAATGACTGCATATCTCTATTTCTTCGAGTATATTGGTTACTCTGCCCTTCCTGACCTTGTCTACACCCTCAATTGTATCTACGGTACGTCCCGAGAAGTATGATTTTCAGTGTATAAATGAGTGCAGAGAGTAGATGGGTTGTTCTCACTAGGAAAATTGTTTTCTTATATCGTACCTTAAAGTTCCGTCGTGTTTGTTCTATGTAGATCTTATTACAGTTACTACATTTAATTTTTCGTATCCCGATTGCGCGAATTGTGATGAAGTATTAGTACTACGATGAATGTTTTTGGTTCTAAAGCTTATCTGAATTCTTGTGTTTCAGATAATTCTGACTATTCTGTGTGATATTGTCCCTATGTATGGTATCGCTGCATATCTAAACTTACCGTTCACATGTTCTTCCTCTAGCGTGATTTCAGCTGGACTTACGTGGTTTTGTTTGTGTTTACTTGCGTGTAATTTCCTGTCCATTTCAGTGTCCTAACCGTTGTTCTTTGCTATTTCATGAATTACTGCTAGATCTAATTTTTTTTCTTTTTCAGTCCGAAGCATCTAGATTAATCTAATAAACACAAAGGTCTTTTTATATGATTCCAGATGGCACGAAGTCCTGTGGATAACAGTGTTGTCGTTGGCTTAGGGTACTTGCTAAACTGGTGTCTATGGTCCTTGTTCGTTACTTGTAAGCCTAAAAATTTTGTACTCTTCTCCTTCTCTATTTTCATTGTGAATCTCATTTTGGGATGCATGTTACTGAGTTCTGTTAACATCTTATTCAATCCTTCAAGAGAGCCATCAAACGGAATCAGTTTGTGATCGACGTAGCGTTTGCAATATACAACACTGTTCGCTATTTGTTTACGTTTCTCAAAAAACTGATTTTCAATACAATTTACAAAAAAAAATGTCTGCTGGCGTACCAGAGAGACAACTACCTAATGCAAGGCCCTCAGGCTGTGAATAAATTTCTCCTTTGAAGTGAGAGCACGAAATCAGAAACAGCAACCTCATATTTTTTCAGAGAGGGTCTAACCTAACGTACTTATAATTTACAGCCGCTGAGATAAATGTTCTAAGCTGAACGTTTAAATGTAACTTTTGCCACTTTCTTTATCTCCTAATAACTACTGCAACCAACCTCCTTTTGAAACAGCTTACTGTTTTCATTTCGTAGGAGTCCTCTACAGTTTTTACCTCCCACCCCACATAGCCCCAACCACCCTTTAATCCACCTATACAACCAAAAACCCAACCGAAGCACTCACACATCCACATGCACACACACACCCATCTGCACACACACACACACACACACCCATCTGCACACACACACACACACACACACACACCTGAACACACACACACACACACACACACACACACACACACACACACACACACCTGCACACACACACACACACACACACACAGCCCTGCACACACACACACACACACACACACACACACACACACACACACACACACACCTGCACACACACACACACACACACACACACACACACACACACACACACCTGCACACACACACCTGCACACACACACACACACACACCTGCACACACACACACACACACACACACACACACTCCCACCTGCACACACACACACACACCTGCACTCAGCATCAGTTCGGATACTACATTCGATTAGCCTTGTTTTGATTTTGTTGAAGCTCACATATCTTCCATTCAAGAAACTGACTATTCCGTTCGACTACACTGCAAAGTCTTTTGTTGTTTCTGACATGAATAGCATGTCATCGGTAAATCTCAAAGCTTTTATTTTTCTCGCTGAAGTTTAATTCCTTTTCAGAATTTTTATTTAGCTTCCATTAATTTTTGCTCAAACTACAGACTGAATTACGTCGAGGATAGGCTACATCTACATCTATAACTACATGGATACTCTGCAAATCACATTTAAGTGTCAGGCAGAGGGTTCATCGAACCACATTCACGATTATCTATTATTCATATCTCGTGAAACGCTCGGAAAGAATGAACACCTTTATCTTTCCGTCCGAGCTCTGATTTAACTTATTTTATCGTGGTGATCGTTGATTAGTACTACGGCCACGACTTCGGTCGCGCTGCTGTGTCCCGTAATAACTTTGTGCCTGATTAGGCGGGCATTCTCCTGTATTGTATTTCAACTCTTGGAGAAGTGTCTTAAACGTTTCCACGTCCTCTTTGCATCGTCCCGCAAGAATGACGTGGCGCAAGTGCATCGGCAATTTGGTGATGCATATCCTAATTAGTTCCGCAAGCCCGTATGGGTCGTATAGAAATTGATTTGCCTGCAGCATGTGGTCGAATAGGCGTGCTGGGCTGCCGAAACCAGACTGGTTCAGATTTGGCAGCATAATTATGCCATGCTTGACCATATCTTGTGCCGCTTCCGACCAATAGGCGGACAGAAAGGCTTGTCGAAACTCCCGAGTGGAGTTGCAGTGACGCGCTGCCGACCTCATACAAATCGTCGGTTCGCCTTCCAAATACACACACATATCTTATGTGAACTTGCTCAGTCGGGGGGAAGACAGAACTCAAATTGCTAGAGCCATGCTCGTGGATGTATTCCTTTTTGCGAATTTCGAAATATCTCAAACTTTCTCACCGTAAGGAAATATTTGAAATCAAATCCCCGCATTTCCTCCCGGCGAGGCCCTTGAATGTTTCTATTTTTCTCATGTCTGCCCCTCAAAAGACATTCTTCCCTGTCGTCAAAATCTCCTTCGTGGCCGGAGTCCCTCTCTGCACTGTTCGTACAGCTATTTTTAGTGCTATTGGCGAGTTCGGAATCACACCCCATGCGGCTTTCCAGATGCGCCACGCGTTCTTGTAATTCGCCTGTTACAGCTTTGTGCCGCCTGTTCACTTCGAACTGTCCCTTCTGAAATCTAAGAAGCGAACGCACTTTTTCGGTCTCTACGACCGCTACCGGTGTAGTATTGTTATCGCTCTCCGTCACCTTCATCGTGCCTACGATGTCCGCCAATGCCGCAATCTTCTCATGTATTTGTCTGTTGGCCTCCGCCCCCATCTGCTTCAATTGTTCTACTTGCTGTTCGAGTGCGTGAATCGTTTGACTGTTGTCCGATACTGTGTTGTTAACAGACGCGGGACAATGCGTTTCCGCCTCCTGGATCCTGGAGAGTACCTGCTGGTATTCTCTTTGCCATTCTTCTCTCAGCGCTTGGAAATTCCTAAGTAGCTGTTCCTCGTTCTCTTTCGATTCTGCATCGCGACTCCGCTTGCCCTGTTCTAAGGCTCGCAGACGATCATTGATTTGTTCAAATGTACGACCTAATTCTTTCATAATATCACTTTTTATTTCACTTGCCAGATTGTTTATTCTTTGTGAGATATCATTGGAAACTCTCTGCATCGACTTGTCGACTTTATTTGTCTGCTGGATTACTTTTTCGTCTATTTTCTCGCCTGGCTCGCGGATCGATTTTTCAGATGATTCTTTTTGTTCTCGAAACGATTTTTCTGATTTCTCTGCATTTTCTTTATTTTGATGCAATAAGGCTTTTATGAGTTCTGCCAACTCAATTTGGTTAGTTGGAGGAAAATTAATTTCTGGATCTGCTGTGAGACCATTTGTCCTGTTTTGCATTTCCTGTGAAGTATTGCATTTTTGGAACCGTCCGACGCGTTAATATTCGAAATCAAATTATTCCCTTGATTCATGTTGCTTAAGTTGTTGGACCGCCGACTTTTAGCTTGGTTACGTGTCTGCATTAGTTCAATTTATACCCGGTACGCAACACACTAATCAGAATAAATGTATCCCCCAAAAATTACGACAGTCACACGAAAGGTACCCAACCTAGTACACACTTTTTCACACGCAAAACAAATTTATATCTTTGATCGAAGTCAGTGCAATTTACAAGCGAGAAAAGAAAAACACATACATATAAAACACACAAATATAGAAAACAAAACAAGACAAACAACACAACGCCGCTCAACAACGCCGTGAATCTTTTGAAAGTCTGCTTAGAAACAACGCAGAAGTTGTTTGAGCGCTGCAGAATAAAAAAAAAGATTATACAACGCTCGCAATCTAACGTTTCAGAGTTCCACAGTCTAGTGGAATCACAGAACGGGGTCGTCATGTGTAATGTTGTTGCTTTAATTTGTTCTGAAAGTGGTGCTGATATTCAAGAGCATAAAAGTGGGTTAAAAGCTGTGAGCTATCTGAAGAGGTTAACCTTGGATTACTGCGCAACTGTTTCACCAGGCATCCAGTCTAGCTTACCAAATTCCCAACCAGACTAACATTAATTATAATCTTTTAGTACACATCTTACAATAACCGGTGATATATATATAAAAAGACAATTTAAATAAAAGAAATAAAACAGTTTATATTTGGACATTTATTTTAACATTGATCATTGTTCCGTTAAAATTTTAGCATATCAAACTTGATTCATAACTAAACTGGTGCCTTATTTAGGATTCTGAAAATGTGAGTTTGTAACTTACGGAACACATCAAATAGGGAGCCAAGATTGGGAGACTACATAGAACACTGCATTCATAAAATAACACACGAAGAGCGTTGAAGCATATCCAAGAGGAAATTAACCACAACCAACCGATTCAATTTTCACCCAAAGAAGTTACGTTCGTAGTGCAATCCTGTCCGTCATGAAATTACCACACACTGGTATACTAATTTCATACTAACCCTCTGTGAAATCTTCCCGAAAAGAATAGCTGAGGGATACTTTGATGCTTACAGCACATGCTTCACATGGTCAACTTGGTTCACACAAAGAGGGTAACTCCACAATAATTTTGATAATTAAAATAAATTACATCGAAACGCAATTTACAAAAGAAAAACCTCGAACTGGTTACTATTGTCTTACTATTAACCTGATGGGTCAAACAATTGTACAAGCACGTGGTACTGGTCTCACAAAGTACATCTCACGTGGGTTGAACATAAAGAAAAGTTGCTATATTGAAAAATATTGTCAAGACGAGACGTTATAATCGCACGCACATTCGCATTTAAGATTGATGATCTTAGTTGGAGTTACTGATCAACACGTGGTTCCACTTTACTCACAAAGTAGTGACAAAGCAACTACCGGAAGATATTCTGAACTTTACACTCGAATCACACTGCTTTGCAATTTAAGATAACATTAGATATTTTAGAGCTAAACCTGAAATAAAGGTGATTAAATTTTCAATTAGGCTGAACTTAAGAAATCCATTGTCCTACAGACTTAGCCGACACGCGCTTAGACAGAGATCTTACCACTTCAGACACTCTCCACGGACCGACTGCTGTGGGTCCCCCATGAGGGGTGCCTCACAGATACAAACGGAAGTGACCAGAGAGGCAGCTTCCTATACCAACATGACAAGGGACGGACAGGACCATACTAAGAATAGAAACCTCTTTGCTTTTATAATGCGTAGCTACCTGTTCTGACGTTGGTCTTACTGTTCTCTAGCAGACAGGTGTGTCTGCTACCATCAAGCACGCAACTAGAAATACATTTGCTCATTCATCCTCTCACACAGAAGGGAAGGGGGATGACAGTGTCTTATCATATACAGTATATAAAAGAAAGTGGATGTAGGTTCGGTATGAGACTGTGTGATGAATTACATATAAACTGTGTTTTAAAGTGTAGTAGTGTGACAGATCGTTCTTGTTTATGTGTAAAAGTAACACGTTCCACTGCTCAGTCTCCTCCTAGATAGTCAGAAACACCACAGTAAATTTAGAAGAGGAATTTATGCCGTAAATGACAATATATCTAAGAAATTAACGTGAAAGGAATCCAACAGAGACCTTTCAACTTCTATAACTTGTGCGATCAATACTGCCTCACATGTTCCATCTTTTCTCCAGAACCAAACTGGTCTTCCTTGAGATCTTTCTTTAGCCTAACTTCTATGATAACTTGTATGGTCAGTACTGCCTTACATGTTCCATCTTTTGTCCAGAACCAAGTTGGTCTTCCGTGAGGCCAGTTTTTTCCAGTTTTCTATTCTTCTGTAAATAATTCTTCTTCGTATTTTGCAACCATGACTCCTAAATTGGTTGTCTAGTGACATTCACGCCTGTCAGCACTACTTTATTTGGAATTGGAATTATTACACTCTTCTCGAGGTCTGAGCGTATTTTCCCTGTCTCATAAATCTCGCACACCAGATGGAACAGTTTAGCAGTAGCTGGCTAGGGTCTTGTTTAGACTTAGGACTTTCAGCGTTCCGTCGAATTCTTCTTGCAATGTCGTATCCCCCATCTTTTCTTCATCTATGTTCTCTCCCCTTTACACAGTATTTCCTTTAATTTCCTTTTCCCTTGTACAGCTCGTCTATATATTCCTTCGACATTTCAGCTTTCCCTTCGTTGCTTTGTACTGTTTTTCCATATGACAGGCATGTATGCGGTATCTACCTTTCCTCTGGTTATACATGCTTCTGTAGACTTACACGTGTCCTCTAGCCATTTCCACTTAACCATTTTGCACTTACTATTTTTTCCTTTCACCAATTCCCCTGAATGTTTCCAGTAATATCCAAGTAGTTCTACTAGGCCTTGTCATTTTACCAATTTTATCCTCAGCTGCCTTCACTATTTCATCTCTTAAAGCTACCCATTCATCTTACAACGTATTGGTTTCCCTGGTTCAGATAATCGTTGCCTAATGCTTCCTTTTAAACTCTCAACAACCCCTGGTTATTTCTATTTATGCAGGCCCCACCTCCTTAATTTCCCACTTCTTTGAAAATTCATCTGTTTTAATCTACAGTTCATAATGAATAAATTATGGTTAGAATCTATATAAGTCCCTGGAAAGGTCCTATAATTTAAAGTCTCGTTCCGATATCTACCTTACCATTATATAATCAATCTGAATTCTTCCATTGTCTCCAGCTACACATTAAAATACCGAAATTGGAAATATGTGCCAAATTAACAGAAAAAATATGCCTGGAACTGGAAACATGGTAGACAGTTTTGCATGGTTTTTTCATTCAATTTGAGATTTGTTGTCTGATTAGAGGATGATAATGGTTGGGATTGCGTTAAGAATGTTTTTATTCAAGATCCTGGACAACAGTGACTGGAAGCACAGTGCTGTATGTAGCTTCATTTCCCTTCTTTAATGTCGTTATCGGCTCACTGGTTTCTGAATGCTTTTTGAATGCCTGAGAAGCCAAAGGGCGTTGGAATTGAGAAGGGGTGAACAGAGAACACTACAGAAAATGGCACTTTGCTGGGGGTGGAGAATAGGGGCTCAGGTGAACTTCACGGAAATGGAGCTGCTGAGGCATGCAAGAAGGGAGCCAACCATTGTCCAGATTTACAACCACACGCAACAAAGTGTCGACCAGATGGCCGAGAAGCGCCACAAGCAATAGGTCAGCACAACTTCCTCATCTTCTGCAGACCACCTTCATAGATAGTCATTGTTGTGTGTACATAGTTCCGCGTAGTCAGCGCGTACACAACTTTCCCACTAGAGTGCGCTCCACTAAGCATAACAGCGTAGGCTCAGCGTTCGTCCATCTCCGCACTACGAGATGGCACTGCCTTAGAGATGGACCAAATTCTGCTTCCGCCGATCCGTGTATTAATATGTAACGCAGCCAATGAGATTGCTGCTAACGTAGAACCTTTTCTCCTCACCGATCACACTCGCGCAGTGATACCTGAACGCGCGAAGTATTATAACGAGTGTACAGACCTCCGATTAGTCAGTCTGCATTTGTATGCACCAGTCTGCATTAGTCTGTACCAGTCTATAGTCAAGTTTCAGTCTGCGCCTAATAAGATTACCATATTCCTGTACATCGCCATGAAGATAAATGTATAGACACTTTTGCCAAGTATCAGAGATATCTGAGAATAAGACTAACATACCAAGACCAAAGGAACTTCAGATAGTCAATTGTAAACAGCATCAAGAAGCAAGTTACGTAATTTCTACACTTTTTATTATTTTAATAAATGTGTGTGAAAATTAATCAAGTTCTGTTTAAAGCTGGTCACCGTCAATCTGCTGCTCTAAGCGTGCAAGTGGCATTTCTATCGTCTGACCTAAAAGATAAACACGCCACGATAAGACCACGAGACATATTGCTGACACTCGCCTACTTCGTTAGAGCGACAAGTCAAATAATCAGATGGTGTGTGTACCGAAGGTCTTACAGTACGCACACCACAGTCATATACCGGCCACTTTAGCCCATTCACAGGTTGACCAGTTGGTCAATCCTCCTGCCTAGCTGATCTGCTCCAATACATTCGCTTGTGTGGTGTCCGATTTCATATTGGTCGGGTCCAGGTTCCGGGTGCTTCCATCGGCTGCACCAGCACATCGCTACCTGCTAGCCTCGATCGTTACCTACCACACTCTACTCTTTCCCCTTCTTTTTTTGGCATTGTGAAAACTGACGCCCGACTGAGCACACGTAAGTTACGTCACTAAGTCTCAGTGTGCCCACACACAGTCAGACGGGTCGGCGACCCGCTCAGCGGGTGGTTGGCCGACTCATTGGGCTACGAATGGGTGGGCTGCAGAAAATAATATGCTTGCCTCGTGAGCTGTCGTTCCTAATTCCAGTGGTCCTTTGATGTGAGGCTAGTGCCATAGGTGTGAAAACGAGTGCTTGGTCCATTAGAGTGTGAAGTCATGAGCACAGAGCTGGAGTGGACGTTTTTAGTAGTAGCGGATAACTTTGCAATATGTCTGGCATCTGGTCGCAACGCACCTTTTTGGAAGAATTCTCTACTCTGGAGAGAAACCTCGCTATTGGACCGCAGTGTTTTGTATTGGCAACTAGCAGTGTTTGGCGGGAAATGAGAGCAAGGCATAAGAGAAAGCCAAAAATGGAGGACTGTGGGTAGAGATGCATGGAGGCAGCATCAACTCCAGGTCGAGACGCGGTGGAGGTGGCATCTACTTTGGCTGAGACGCGATGCTAACCTCAGCTACTTATGAATCACGAGACGTGCACGGAACAATGCCGCATCTGTAGCAACTTGCTATCTTCTTCTCGGGAAATACTGCACTATTGGGGGCGTTCATCGCGACGCACAGCAATTACATAACGTTGAGCATTTCAGAGGAGCACGGGCGAGCTAGGTGACATTTATTCCGCACTTGTGAAATTGTGTGCGATTGGCTGTCTCTTGTTAAACGTACATCTGTTGAATGTATGAAGCTTTCAGTCACCAAGCTTCTAGCCACTGCTTTACATCAGGAAGTACCAAGGGTGTAATTTAGCATACAGCTGAGTAACACTGCCATTCATTAATCACTAATCAGATAGCGTTAGTCACTGTTTGACTGTCTCCTTTCCATGAACTGTGATCACCTATGTCTAAATGAATAACTTGGAGTATTTAAATGAAAGAATGTTTTTATCGGAGACCTTCCTGTCACATTGCACTACTTTGTAAATCCCCCAAATTAGGATCCTAGCACAGGGCCTAAAAATTCGCGTTATCCTTTAGAAGTTGAGCATATTAAATTCATAGGATAGGCAGTACAGGAATTGCCTGCCCACAATTAATTTTCTGGGTTAGGGAAATTTTGCACGAAAAGGGAATTTTGCAAACGTTTGGGAGAGTCACGCGATATGTAAAATGTCAAAGTCGGAAGTTTAAACATCGATATTTCAATAGCTATAGTGGAGTCGTCAAAACATCGCAACAGCGATGTTAAAGACACAATATCGACCTTTGATGTCAGAAATGAAAACCAGTCTGCTTGTTACCTAAATCAAAAACTTTTTCTTCATTTAAAAGAAATATTTTCGGACCACTTGTCATAGCTGCACCAGCGCAACACCTTTTGCTAAACGTGGCCATTGGGCGCGGTTGATTGCGGAGGAGAGGGAAGGTGTCATAAAAGTGCCCAGTCGCGAAATCTACGTACGTTGCAAGCAGTGAATCTCACCAATAACTATAATGCTGAATATCAAAATATGTGGCGTGCAATCATCACAGTCCTCTGGAGAGAATCTGAAGAGGAAAATCGTAATAAACATCAAAAAGCGCTTATTCCCAGTGAACATGTTGACATATTAGCCATATCAGCTGGTAATCAAGACCGTTCCTTTCAAGATGCTTCAGCGATGATTTGGTTGTACCAGCCGAAGCGCTTGTTCAGTGAGAATGTCGGTATGTTACAAAGAAACAGAGAAACCATATGTGATTTATGCAGTGAACATTACAAAACAACACTTGAAAATAATCATTTGCAAACTGGAGGAGAAACTTACCAACTATCACATCTCAGTGGTCATCTGAAAGACAATCTTCTAGATCGGTACTACTTACACAAAGCTACAAAACACTGCATTCAAATATCTGAGGGCCTAAACCACGTTGTAAACCTCTGAGAGACTGTTTTCAGAAGCAGGATGTACTCTGTGTGAACAACGCAATACGTTGACGGGGAAATGCATCTCAAGAATGTTACTTTTTCTCTTCGTAGAACAAAAATTGTGCAGCACGTAGTATTAATAACTGCTGTAGTTAATGATTAGTAAATATGTCTTTGTATGTTGGTTTTTACGCTGTTCTATACGTTTATCATTCAGGATCGATGCTGACATTTCTCACCTCTGGGAGCCATTGGCTTATGGATTCGATTCCAAGGGAACTAATATATAACATTAATGGAGACACGGTTTTACTTTTTTCTGCAACACGTACACTTTCTTCGTGAAGCAGGTAAAATCTATGCACTACATGTTCCGGCGTAACCACAAGATGAAGGACACAAGAGCAGAGGAGGCTGTGAGACGACGCCAGCCAATAGTACGCCGACTAGGACCGCACCACGACAGGGACGGCCTTTAGCCGAAGACAATATGAGAGCCGCTCCTGGCAGCCTCGGCGGACACTAAAAGACGTACACTAGCAGAGACGCCTGGATGACCAGTTATTAGTGATCCATATTCATCGCTTACATGGTTTTTGTATATAGTGAATGACACTGACTTATTTGCATGTCGCCCATCGCCTGCGCTAACTCGTTATAAATCTAAAGTTAAGTATTTTCAGTCTACTTTATTGTAATAAAAACTATTAATGTGATTTGCTTGAATTGTTGCATTGCTATCAGAGAAGGTAGCATCCTTTGGGCTCCCTGTAAGAGACGAGTGGGCAGGACCCCACACTACAGACATTGTTTTCGCAATAGAACCTCGAGAACAGAAACACGAATGGTATTTTGCGAAGTGATGGCTGTGCCAGTTTCGTTCTGTGGATGAGAGACTTCGGCGACGAACTTAGTAAGATACGAAAGTCATGAATGAGATCTCTGAAATCCATGAAAGGCTACACAAAACTGAGCGGATGTGAAATTAGTGATGAGCGAGGAAAAATGAATTTAAGACATAGTCGATTGAAATAAGCATAAGTGTCTCTCACGCCTAGATAGAACACAAGAATTAAGAGCAACAAAAAAAAGCTTTATCACATAGATCGTATGGTAGAAGGAACACTAGAAGATCAAAGATATGTTTGCAATAACTTCCTATTAGGCCACAGTAAGTGAATCGTCTACTCTCTGAAAGAAAAATACGAAAAAGATATATCTATTTCACTGATGACGGAACATTTACATTTTTTATTTTGAAATTATCTACACTGAATATGAAAGAAGAAGCTACTTTTCTGTTGTGCTTTTCAATACTTTGGAAACACAGGATCCATCTAGTTAGCACATTCATTACTCTTAGATTACTTTATGCAAACAAGGAACGTGGGTTTTTCGTGTTCCGTGTTTTCTTGTGGCTCGATTCTTGTTACCATGGTGAAGATCCGTTTCTTAATGGTTGTCCATTCTTCATTCCTTCCTTCTATGACACCTAGAATGAAAGTGCCGAGACACCATTACAATATAATCTCACAGAATGGCGTGTCAGTAAGGACTAATCACACCTTGATCAAACAAGTACGTCACTGGACTCTGCTTTCGTCCCAACAGTGTGAAGCCACGAATTCTCCATTGCTTTTGAGAAAAGTCGGCTGTGTCTGCGTGTATTGAAACATTTAGTTAGGAGCGATATTCCCAAAAGAAGGAACGACATTTCAAGAATGACGCAGTTATATCAACGTCGACTCTATAACAAAGCAGGTCACAGGTGACGTGAAATGGTACCATACGTACACATCGTTCGCTCTGAGTGAATAAACGGGACACAGAAGTACATTTTATAAACACTTATTGATAACTTCTCCACTTCAATGCAATGTGGCTCCCTGTTTTAAATTCTATACGAAATGTATATACCTCCACTAAACAGCAAGCAGAATTTTTTATGCGCTTATTGTTTATTAGGGATAGAATAAAAGAAACTGAACGGTACTATAGATTTTGTGTTAGATTATTTCAGCAGCAAACGTAATGGTGGACGGCAAACGTTTAACACTGACGAAAGTATAGAAACGTCGGGTGCAATCGAAGGATTCGTAATAGGACCTCTAAAGTTCTAAACACACGTAAAACGTTTATCAGGTAGGGCCAGCTGCCGATGCTGTTGACTGCAAGAATATTTCATCACTGGACGATAGTAAAGGAATACAGAAATTCTTGGACAAAATGCCCATCTGGTGTAATGAACGGCAGCTGTCTTCAAATGTCTATAAATGCGTAATAATAATAATACCTACAGCAAAAGGAAAAAAAATTGTGGATCACCTTGAGCGTTTCACATAGTAAAAGTGTGTAGAGACAATAGTAAACAGAGATGTTAGAAACAGACACCACGTAAATCTGGCAAAACATATGACGGCTGATAACGTTCTCTAGTAATTCGCTAACCGCGAATTTCCCATCGGACTGCCACAACGTATAGCGTGACTCATTAGTCAGAATTACACACTGTCCAGTGGTCTCTGTCTTTGCAGCCACCTCAAGTGGAATCTATCAGCATTGACTACAGAAATATATGGCTTCTTTTCTCAGAACTTCTATAAAGTTGGCCGATGTACACACGTCTGGCTAAGTGAAACGTAAGAAGTAGTTAGAGCGGTGCGATACGCGTTGGGCTCAAAAAATTGGACTCGCTCATGTCCCTGCAATGGGGGAGACATGAAATAGCTCGTCAGAAGCGGCAGTGTTTGCAAAAGTTGTACAGATAGTAAAATTCTCGTAAGAGTTCATCCGAGTGAGTATAAGTGCTAGTCACAAGTAGTGACAAGCCGGGTATAATAATTGCGTTTGCTATGAAAATCGACGTATCTGATGTCGCATGCGGGGAATAGTTTACAAACACGTGTAGCGGTTGCTCATTGGCTAGAGTTTGTGACGACTGTTGGTTGACAGCAGATCATGTCACTGGTGGCGGCCAGATCTCATTGGCGCAGTAAGCTTAGTATTTCATGAATAGTTGTCGGATCGAATATTTATAGTCACGTAGGAAGCGATCTGGATTGGTGAACAAAAGCTTTAGTTTGAATAGTGGCAGTAATTACAGACTCCGAGCGAGGTGGCGCAGTGGTTAGCACACTGGACTCGCATTCGGGAGGACGACGGTTCAATCCCGCGTCTGGCCATCCTGATTTAGGTTTTCCGTGATTTCCCTAAATCACTCCAGGCAAATGCCAGGATGGTTCCTTTGAAAGGGCATGACCGACTTCCTTCCCCGTCCTTCCCTAATCCGATGAGGCCGATGACCTCGCTGTTTGGTCTCCTCCCCCAAAGAACCCAACCCAACAGACTCAGACATTGTTAGACCAAGTGAACAAACCTTATGCCGGTCCACTATGTCATAGGGCTATGCTAGTTATCCTGCTGCAGATATTCTCAGTGTTATTTTAGATAATTGTGGATATCTTTAAGGTCGCGATTATGTGAATAGACGTGATAGGAGAGGAGAATCCTTTGATGAACGACGGCACGCAGTATTTCAGTATTAGCGTTTAGTGCATCAAAGTTCAGGATTTCAGTGTTTAAAATCGCGGATGGCAGAATATTTTGTACAGGCGTCCTCAGCTGCAGATGGTTAATGGTCGCCGGGGTGTTTTATCTCTCACTGGAGTCGTGAGTTCATAGAAAGCAGGTTAGTATGGCGATAAAACGAGATACGCGCCAGAATGAATGAACGCTTATAGCAACCGAATGCGCCTACAGTAGTGTCCAGCACAAAGTGCGGTCTGCGCATTCGTTGCCTCCTTTGTGTTAGCTCGAATAGCAAGTAACTGTTCTCATTTGTGCTGAAAATATACAACATGTGTCGGGCCTACACTATGTTATCAAAAGTATCCGGACACCTCTCAAAACATACGTTTTTCATATTAGGTGGTATGTGTTGTCACCTACTGCCAGGTGTTCCATATCAACCACCTCAGTAGTCATTAGACATCCTGAGAAAGTAGAATGGGGCGCTCCGCGGAACTCACGGACTTCGAATGCGGTCAGGTGATTGGGTGTCACTTGTGTCATACGTCTGTACGCAAGATTTGCACACTCCTAAACGTCCCTAGGTCCACTGTTTCTGATGTGATAGTGAAGTCGAAACGTGGAGGGACACGTACAGCACAAAAGCGTACAGGCCGACCTCGTCTGTTGACTCACAGAGACGGCCGACAGTTGAAGAGGGTCGTAATGTGTGACAGGCAGATATGTATCCAGACCATCACACAGGAATTGCAAACCGCATCAGGATCCACTGCAAGAACTATGACAGTCAGGCGGGAGGTAAGAAAACTTGGATTTCTTGGTCGAGCGGCTATTCATAAGCCAAACATCACGCCTCGCTTGGTGTAAGGAGTGTAAACATTGGACGATTGAACACTGGGAAAACGTTGTGTGGAGTGACGAATCACGGTACACAATGTGGCAATCCGATGGCAGAGAGTGGGTATGGCGAATGCCCGGTGAACGTCATCTGCCAGCGTGTGTAGTACCAACAGTAAAACTCGTAGGCGGTGATGGTATGGTGTGGTCGTGTTTTTCATGGAGGGGACCTCCACCTCTTAACACTAAAACGAGGAGGAGCTCCATTGTGCTCGATGTGCATGTTTTATCGCACCCGTAAAGGCAAATGTTCCAGCAGAACAGGTAGAGTATTCTCTAAGAAACCGTGGTAAGTCTCTCCGTTTAGCCAGGATGGAAGAACATGAAGCTCTAACGAACAGTCACCAACAGTGCCGGCCCTAACGTTGACAGGAAATCTTTGTTGTGATTGCACAATTTCGTGAGGATTCTCGACAGCCCATCGATTCTGAAAATTTGCAGTCTGATCACGTTGCACCGAAGGCTTATTCGTGAGCAGCACATTTGCGCTGAAGTAAATGCCGGTATGTTGTTGACTGAACCATTCGATATTGTGCACCTGATCAGGAAAATCAGCTGCAGACACTGCCTGTACATGCCGTACACGATAAAGATAGAGCAGGTTCTCATGTAGCATTCTCTTGACAGTCACGTGCTCAACATTATATCTGTTGTAGCTAACTGCCTTACGCCGGAAATACGGTTGTCGTGAACTGCACGAAGTTAGTCCTCCAGCTGATATGTCCTCGTCCTTCAAGGCCTCTCGCAGTTGCGAATAGTCGGTTTAAACTTCATTTGCTCCCTCAGACGATGACCAGTTGCTCCCTGTCGAGGTTCCGTCGTTCTGGGAATCTATCCCGATACAAAAGTTGAGCGCCACGGCCATTACAGTGTGCTAATTAGTACGGCAAATGGGCATCTGCCATCTCCGCATTTGAGCACTGTAACCTAAACCAAGTGCGGGTTGAACGCCAAACAGTGAATGCTATGTGCCTGCACAGTGCGTGATGAACACTAAACAGTCGGTGCTACGTGCTTGATGCTAGTGGGATAATGAGGTTAGTCGCGTCTCAACACAAGCAGTGAAATGAGTCACGCGTCAACATTACCTTCGTTCCCTTGCAACAACAAACACTGGTGGTGAACCTAAGAATTACAAATTACTGTACATCCTAAGTAAACGTAACGAACAAGGTATTTTGAGCGTTTCAAGTAGGAAAACTTTTTATGTAATGCTAATAAGTCCTGTTTCTGTGTGTTTCTCATGATTAATGAGCTCTTGCGTGAAAATGAAGCGTCTCAGAATCCATATGCATATAATACGTTTTATTCCTTTACGCGTCCGCCCCATGATCTGAATGGTCATCGCGTTGGATTGCCACACACGGGGCCCGGTTCGATTCCCGGCTGGAGAAGGAGATTTTCTCCCCTAAAGGGCTGGGTGTTGTGCTGTCCTCATCATCATTTCATCTCCATTGTCGACGCGCAGGTCGCCCAACGTCGTGTAGCACTCAATTAGACCTGCACTTGGCGGCCAAACTTCCCGACTGGGAACTTCCGGCCACTAACGCCATACGCTTATTTCCATTTTCCTCTACGAGTGAAGAACGTTCCTTGAAAGTTTGACCACACCTTTTTGTCACACCCTGTACGAGCCAGCACGTCAGTTTTGGCGTTACTGTGTCGCTAATATAGTAGCGCAGAATGGTGTGGCTGTTGATGTGTTAGTCGGCCGGAGTGGCCGTGCGGTTCTAGCCGCTACAGTCTGGAACCGAGCGGCAGCTACGATCGCAGGTTCGAATCCTGCCTAGGGCATGGATGTGTGTGATGTCCTTAGGTTAGTTAGCTTTAATTAGTTCTAAGTTCTAGGCGACTGATGACCTCAGAAGTTAAGTCGCATAGTGCTCAGAGCCATTTGAACCATTTTTGTTGTTGTTGATGTGTGTATTTATTCTAAAGGCTAAAATGCGAATAAAATTACAAATTGGCCGAAATCATTTGTAGGAGTAAACTGAAAACATGATGTAGATCGTTTTGTTCGCGTGATCATAAAACACGATCACCGTCAACTGCTGCGAGAAAATGCCCCTTTTCAGTTGACAGAAATTGCTGCTAATGCGAATCAAAGACTGCAACTCGTATTAAATCTCTAGCGAAAAAGCAACACAAATTGGATACAGTAGCGTTACATTGCGAACGCAATCGGCTGCCAGTGTTACACAAGAGCTGCCTGCACTCGCTGAGCAAAGGAGCGGAGTTCGTGAACCGTGCGCGTTGCGTAAAAAAGTTTTGCTTCCGAGGAGAAACGCAACAAAGTTGCGCCGACGCGTTTTTTGCTTAGACTGCAGGTCTGTGTGTAGGCGTCGTGACGGCTGTCTGTAAACTGCGTGACGGAGCGCTCTCCACCGGCACAGACACGCGCGCCAGTGGCTACGCGCCGGAGGCACATTTCCCAGCTTTCACACTCCCACATCGACAGGCTTGACAACAGTCGTGCAGTTCCCCAGCAGCTACAACACTTGCAGCTACGATGGCCTGTGCCGCTAGCACACTTCGTTCAGCCAAACAACATTTCATGACAGTGTAACTGTGCTAAATTTCGTTCCTGTAGAAGTGAAATAGGGTAATTTTTGACACACAAAAAATATAATATGGTTGTTCCTAAGAAACGAAAGTATGAGGTGTAGAAGTATGAAACCGGAATTTGGTTGCAATAATTACACGTCTGTTGTTTGTAACTGATAAGCAATATTTTATTCAAAATAATCTCCATTGCTATATATACCGGGTGATCAAAAATTCAGTATAAATTTGAAAACTGAATAAATCACGGAATAATGTAGATAGAGAGGTACAAATTGACACACATGCTCGGAATGACATGGGGTTTCATTAGAATCAAAAAAATACTAAAGTTCAAAAAATGTCCGACAGATGGCGCTTCATCTGGTCAGAATAGCAATAATTAGCATAACAAAGTAAGACAAAGTAAAGATGATGTTCTTTACAGGAAATGCTGAATATGTCCACCATTATTTCTGAACAATAGCTGTAATCGTGGAATAATGTTGTGAACAGCACTGTAAAGCATGTCCGGAGTTATGGTGAGGCATTGGCGTCGGATGTTGCCTTTCAGCATCACTGGAGTTGTCGGTCGATTACGATACACTTGCGACTGCAGGTAACCCCAAAGCCAATAATCATAGGGACTGAGGTCTCGGGACCTGGGAGGCCAAGCATGACGAAAGTGGCGGCTGAACACACGGTCATCACCAAACGACGCGCGCAAGAGAACTTTCACGCGTCTAGCAATATGGAGTGGAGCGCCATCCTGCATAAACGTCGTACGTTCCAGCAGGTGTTTATCAGCGAGGCGATTCTGTAACATGTCGGCGTACCTCTCACCCGTCACGGTAGCAGTTTTACTGTCCAGCGCCATCTGTCGAACATTTTGTGAACTTTGTTTTTGTTCTAATGAAACCCCATGTCATTCCAAGCATGTGTGTCAATTTTTACCTTTCTATCTATATTTTTCCGTGGTTTATTAAGTTTTGAAATTTATACTGACTTTTTGATCACCCTGTACATTTCTCCCACGTCTCATGCAGACTATGAACGCTACGCCAAAAAATAAAATAAAAAAATAAACCAGTTCTTTTGAAGCGAACCAATCAGCGAGCCATTTCCGTACATTTTCATACGAACTGAAGCGTTGTTGAGCGAGAGCGTGTCCCAGTGGAGCAAATAGATGATAATCGGACGGAACGAAGTCTGGAGAATAAGCCTCATGCCACAGTATTTCCCAACTGAACGCCTCGATCGTTTCTCTGACCCGTTTTTCTGTGTGTGATGGGGCGTTATCATAGAGCAATAAGACTTGGTATGGCATTTTCCGATATTCCGGTCGTTTTTCAAGTAATGCTTGATTTAAATCGGTAATTTGCTGTTGGTAGCGATCAGTGTTAACGGTTTCACCAGGTTTTAGCAGCGCGTAAACAGATGACACCCTTCTGACCCAGACAAACACAGAGCATTGTCTTCTTTCCAAAGTGATTTGGTCTTGCAGACGATGTTGATGGTTTTCGTGGATTCACCCCTGAATTACAACGCTTAGAATTCTCTAAATATATCCATCTTTCGTCTGCTGTCACTATTCGATGGAGAAACCACTTTCTTTTGTATCTGGCGAGCAGCATTTCACTAGTGGCCTTTCGATTTGCTTGCTGTCTTTCATTCAGTTCATGAGGAACCCATTTCCCTACTTTCTGAACCTTTCCCATAGCTTTCAACCGATGAGAAACAACTTTCTGCGTCACATTCAACCGTTCCGCGAGTTCCTGTAGAATTTGAGTATCATCTTCATGCAATAAGGCTTGCAATTCGCTGTCTTCGAACTTTTTCGTTGGTTTCCCACGCTCGTCGTTTCTCGCTCCAAAATCATCACTTTAAATTTTTGAACCTCTCTCAACACTGTGTTTTCCCAGGAGCATGTTCCCCGAAAGCTTCTACAAGCATTCGATGCGATTCTGCAGTAGTTTTCTACAGATGATAACGGAAAACCAATGCTGTCCGCAAATCGTAGTTCGTAGGCACAAAGCCCGACTCGTTTATAGGTTTGAAATAGATGCCGCTCTATGGAACTTGACTCACTGTGTGTTGACATTCGTCGTTAGCCGTTACAAGAAGCAGATAGTATTGCAGACGCGGTCTCACGGCCAGCACCGTCTACAGGAAAACTGCGGTTTCATACTTCTACACCTGGTACGCTGACGGAAAAAAATGGCAGCAATCGCAGCAGAGTAATAAAATTCCGGGAATACAGTTGTTTAGGTAACATATTTAAGTGTTTAACATTCCAAGATCACAGGTTAATGTAAGCGCGATATAAAACACCGCAAATGTGAAGCGCAGGCACATTAATCACTGCTATAACAGTCAAAATGTTGAATGCAAGCATGCGAACGTGCATGCATTGTGTTGTACGGGTGTGTGATGTCAGTCTGTGGGATGAAGTTCCATTCCCGTTGCAGTCGGTGCCAGTTGTGGATGACGCTGTCGCCCTATGGTGTTCTATATGCTTTCGGTAGGAGACAGATGTGATGGTTGAGCAGCGAAGGCAATATGTCGACACTCTGTAGAGCTTTTTGGGTTACAACAGCAGTGTGTGAGTGAGCGTTATCCTGCTGGAAAACACCCCCTGGAATGCTATTCATGACAGTGCAGCGGCTCGAATCATCAGATTGACATAGAAATTAGCAGTCAGGGTGCGTGGGATAACCACTAGAGTACTCCTGCAGCCATGCGAAACTGCACCCCATATCATACATCCAGGTGGAGGTCTAGTGCGTCTAGCTTTCAGACAAGTTAATAGCAAGCTCTCAACTGGCCACCTTCAAGGTAACACACGGCCAACGCTGGCATCGAGAGAGAACCAGCTTTTATCAGAAAACACAACAGACCTCCACCCTGCCCTACAATGACGTCCCGCGTGACACCACTGAAGTAGCAAATGGCGATGGTTTGGCATTTGTGGAATGCACTCTACAGGGCATTTGGGTCGGAGCTGTCCTTAAAAGAAATGATTTGTAACATTTCTTTGTGTCAGTGTGGTGCCTACTGCTGCTCTAATTGCTGCTGCATATTCTGTACAATGCGCCAGAACCATACGCCGAACACGTTGGCTGGTCTTCCCTCTCGGTAGTGCCACGCGGCTGGCCGGAGCTCGGTTCTGTTATGACAACACAGCCTCGTGACCACAGCTGTCAGAAATCGCGTACAGTGTGTGGCGAAATAAATAAAAAAACATTTGAATTTTATTGTGTTTTTAACTTCATAATTTTTGAAAGGCTTTTTGACGGATCGTATTGACTGGCTTGAATGCGGAAAAATACAGTGCTGCGTGAAATATGCCTGTAATATAATTTACCATTCCGATTAATTACATTTTGAATTCTACGTCATTGTTGATTTAATCAGAGTTCTCACCTTAGACGTAGAATTAGTCCTTCTGCCACAATATTAATTCATCAGTCGCCATCGAAGTTCTTCTCTTTGTTGACCGTGTGTATCTTCCTAAGTCGGCATCGGTTCACTTCACGAAGACGGTGGAAACCAGGGAATACAATGCTACGTTGCTTTAAATAATTTTCGTAACACTTCGATACTTCTCACTATTTTTATTCACAAGACAATAAGACTTGCTCTGCTAGTCGCACAAACCATAATTACTAACTACATGGCTGCCTTTCCGCACAGTCCAAAAATCACGTCCATCCTCCACGAGGCAACAATCAAGAGTGTCCCTTAGCTCCTTCTTGGAGTATGAAACAAAAGAGAATCCAATGTGAACATTACAAAGATTATAATCTACATGCCTCTTGATTTAATCTTTGGCGCAGCTTTTAAGGTATTGTATGTCTCTGCGTCGGAATGTGTCATTACAACTGCCCCCCTACTGTATACTGTCACTAGAAAATTTTATTTGGTTGACAGGATACAGTAGCCGACCTTGCAATTGCTAGGTTTGGGGGTCTTTTATTTACAACCTTCATTTTTATTGTCTTATTTTCATGGCACTGTGAATTCTTTGGTATTACTGAGTGTGTGTCAGTTTTTTGGTATACTTATGCTAATATTTACAAACCTTAATCCTAATATACAAAGTTTTGGTTAACACTGAGAAAACGACATCATGTGGTAAAGTTTGTACAATAAAATATACAATGAATACAACGTTATTTACAAATGTTTCCTTCCTCATCAGAGGTGAAAATTAAGTCCTTGTATTGCTTTCTGTATTTATTCTGGGGCGACGAGCTTTGTTCGCTAGCCCGTGTTGAATATGGGCGGGTGATACGCGCGCCTGATTGTTTGGTCGTCCGTTAGCGGGCGACGCTGGTTGAATGCGCGCGCCAGTGCACTGAATATACACCGACGTGCGGGTACCGTCGAGACTTCCGAACCTCAGTATGCGTGTGCTTTTTGTAGTTCCTTCCAGTACTTAGACTGGATACGACGAGGTACATTGGAATATGTGCCCCGAAGAACACACCACACTATGTGCGAGGTGGAGGACGATCCCGTCGATGCCGCTCCAGGTAAGAAGCGTACCATGTCAAACTTGTTTGGCATTGTCCTTTCCTATTGTGACGCCATGGGTCGTTTGACGATACTAGCTTCAATTTTTCGATGTCACTTGTTTAGGCTCGCTGACACTTGCAACGTAGCACTACTTGCACAATTTTAATTTCTACACACACCACTTTAACCGCGAGTATTGCGATCGAAACTTTCTTTTCACTACTTTTTTCTTCGCATTAACCCCTTTTACCTATTGTACCGAGATTCATTCCCCTCAATACTTCTGGTCAATGTACATAAATATTCACAAATTTGTAAGTCACGGGACTTGGCATGAAATACAAAGTACATCACATACAATGGAATAACATAAAACACATACAATACATTAGTTACATTAATTACAGGAAAAAACTATCGACTAAAATTGAAAAAAGTTTTGACCACTCATAGTGGCTTCTTCGTCTTGGATTTTACTGACACACAACTTTTTCCATTAATCTGTTAGAAGGAACAAGTCCTTTGTTTTCCTTCTTGAACTCGAGTGTAAGTTAAGGTTTACCTCCGTTACGTATTCTTCATACGCAACGACCTGCATCAGCATGCAGAGAATACACCTGTAGCCGCCCCACTGCAGCTTGGGAAGGGAATTTTCTACCTTCTACTTAGGGTAATGGCAACGACTACGTGTATGCTACGGTTTTTACCTATAAAATATGAAAATGCACGAAATAATCATTTATATGCAGCGTAAGTGTTTTGTGCTTAAGCACGTTCTGGTGTGCTTGTAAATCGTTACCTCTAATAAAATTTCCTACATTAACATAGACATATAAACATACAATCTTGAAGTTCAGGGTGTAGCAACTATTAATATGTACAGTGTTTCATAATAGCGGCACGCCCTTGTGTGCGTGTATCATCTTCAATTAAAGTGCGCTTATAGGCGTCTTGTGTTATCATGGGAGAAAAAATACAGACATTTTAATGCATCGGTTGTCATGAAAATCTATGTACACGAATAATCCGACTTTCATAGCTTCAGTGCAGCATGAAATTCTGTATGACATTTTCTTTTCACAGTTTATTTTATAGACGATTCCTTTGCTTACAGGTCGTTGATCACACTACTTACCTGTTTCTCGTACAGCGGCGATATCATTTTCATTCTTTGTGACTGTAAATCGTGATATGTATGAAAGATATAGTTTTGACATGATTTATCATTTCATGTTTCAAGTGTGTAAAGTAATTCATATCTTCCTTCCGCATACATGAGTGAAGAATCGCTAATGTTTCACTTTGTATCAGGTTTTTCGTATTTTCTGGTAAACTCGTAGAGTCTTACGGTTTTAATTGTTTCTTGACGTTAGGTATACCTGTTTATACGAGGTTGTCTTAAGAGTTTAATTTTCCTTATACACTTCTACGTTGGTTAAGTTCTGTACATGTACAGAGCTTCTTTCGCCTTTCACACAATCATACATACGTTTATACACACAAAAAATATCTACCACTTAATATACACATTGCTGGTGGGGCCCTTTTTCGGTACCCTGCACCATTCCTTCAATATTCCAAAATAATTCAGGGTGTGCTGAGCATCGTCCCTTCATACTAATAATACTTACAACTAAATATTTCTTCTTACATACATAACTGCCTTACAGTCCATTAATGCGCAACATTCCCTATTTTCCTCCTTTACACTTTAGCTTTCGTACATGTACCCTCGTATATAGCTTATATATTCTACAAAGTTGTTTGCTGAGTGCTTCAGGTGTTTCCTAACGTTAATGTGTGTCTCTCTCTCTATAAACCCTAGGTAATTGTTTTGAGAGCGATTCAGTTCATTACTCACGCTGCATAGATCTGTTTATTATTATCCTATTTTAAAGCTTGTGTCATTCTCTTCCTTAGTCACAAAAATTCCCGCGTTTACCTTGTTGTTCATTCTGAAAATCGCTAGCTACTGTGTAATGTAAATGTATGCGTTATCTCTTTGCTTTCCTCTTTGCTGCTTTTTCCCTAAATGTAATTGTGTTTTGTTCTCGTGTACATAGCCTTTCTTCCGGTTATATATCTGCATTATTTATTTATTTTTTTCTATTTTCTTTCTCCTTCCGTACAAGCTAAGATTTTTACTCAGTATAATATAATATTACAATACCGTCCATGACCAGTATGTACTTGTATGTTCACTTTTATTACGTAGTACCAGCTTATAATTAAATTTTCTAAGCTACTATTTACAAGACTTGTGTACCCTTTTCTTTCTTGTTTTTGAATGGCTTTCGTCTCTGTGTCTCATAGTAAGCATGGTCTCAAAACTTTTAAACGTTTCGCGCATGCGCGCTTGTGTACCATGACTGGACTGCAGGCGCGAAGAAAACTCTGCATTGTTGGTGAACATTATTCGTGATAGCCGCCATCGTGTAATATGAGTCACGTGTCGTCTGGACTCGACCGCGCATGCGCCTTCGCGCTTTGTATACACTCAGCTGATCGGACAGGGAAGGGGGAAGATTTCTCCCCGGCTCGCTGCCTACAGCGCGGCCAATGACCTTGTCTTGACATGCAGCTATCGCGTGCACATCAGCTGAGCGTTGAATTGCAACTTCGACGCGTGGCTTGTTGCTCGTCTCAAGCGAACAAACCCTGGCCTTCGCGTTAATTTGTCTTCGTTCCTCTCTCTTAAATAACTGAGTTAGACTACAAAAGTACCGTATGGTTTATTTTATAGCGTTAAGACTCACAGTAACACATGTTTCATTAGGTGTGGTTAACTATGCGTTGTTCAGCTGGCATATGCCCCCAGTTGATTACTAGTTTCGATGTTTACTTTATGCTGCCGGAAAACTTCCATACCTAAAATACAATTGACGATTAATTCGTCAACGATTAAGAATGTACAGTTTATCGTGACATCGCTAATGGTAACAGGTATTTGCGTCTGCCACTTAATACTTTTTGACTTGTTACCTACAGCTGTCAAGATTTTACAATTTTCCGTTGGCAACACTGGTACTTTTAATGCTTTCGAAACTTCTTTAAATAAACTGTTAGAAATAATATTAGTAGATGCGCCTGTATCTAAAATTACATTGGTAATTATAGTTCCTATCTTTGCTGTTATTACAGCCTGCACGAGGTCACTTACCTTGTCTGGTGCTTTCATCTCTTCTTCACATAGATCATCTTCTACGGTCGCATCCTGATCATATCTTAAAAATAATTGTCTAAGATGTAATGTGTGCTTGTTTGTGCCCCCTGTTGTCAAATCGGTCGGCCGGTGGGGGCTCATTACGACCGATTGTTGTTTACCGGGGGAGACAACGGCGTTGCTTCAGTACTGTCCGTTACATCTACAAAGTGTACTGAGTGGTTATTTTGTCGCCAATTAGTTTCCGGACCGCTGCGTGCAACATTTTCTTGCGACCGGCCGTCGCTATTCCTCCTTGGTCTGTCATTCCTATTACTGTAACTATTGTAATTTTCATTTGTGTGCCGCCTTTCATCACGCGGGCCTGACCAATTATTCACGTGATTTCTATCATTTCCATACCGGCGTGGACCGTAATCTGTACTATACCTTCGGTCTTCACGTCTCTGTGGCGCCGAATTCCTCCGATTCCCGTAATTCCAGGTTCCATTATTTGGCCTTGTCGCATACGGATGCCAACTGTGTGGGTTTTGTCCACTGCCTTTAAAATGATATCCGTTACCGTTGTTTTGATTGGTTCTGGAATATTCATTCCGATTACTTGTGCTCGGCTCTTCGTATATTAGATCAATTGAGTCAAGCACGGAAAGAAAGTATTCAAGGTCGTTTTCCGGTATGGTTACCAATTTTTCGCGTAAATTCGCGGGTAGTCTGTTTTTCAGAATTTTGAGAACATCTACGTGCGGTATTGGATTGTTCCAATAGCGCGTCTTATTCAAGTACTTTTCGAAATACTTTCTCAACCCGCCGTTTTTTAGGTTGAACGGTTGTGGGTTGAATACCTCACGTCGCAGTCTTTCTTGGACCCCAGCAGACCAATATTTCTCCAAGAAAGCCCGTTCAAATTGTTCGTAGGTGACGCACTGTTCAGCCATGTCTGTGGCCCACAAAAGTGCGTCGCCTTGTGTGAAGCCTACTACATATCTAATCTTCTGTGCCTCAGTCCAGTTTCTTGGTAAGACATTTTTAAATGCTCTTACAAATACGACTGGATGAGTTTTTCTGGATTCTGTGGAGAAAACTGGAAACTGTCTATGTTTCAACAGGCTCTCATCGACTAGAATCGTCGAGATGCAAGGCGACACGCCTACTGCCTGTTGCAGCACCGCGTTTGGCGAATAGCCATTGTTTGCCTGTGCCGGTGCGTGCACATACGCCGGACAGGGCGCGTGATGTTCTGCGTTATTGACATCATAATCTGGCACGGGCGAATAAGTGTCGCGCTGCCTGCTGCTTGACGTAGGCAAATCATTTGAAACATTCAGTCTACCAGCAATTTCCTTGCGTATTCTATCCTCGGCTACTTTGATTTCATTACCTAATTTTTCAAAAAGTTTTGTTTCCCGGTCAGTTATTGATTCATTTACATTACCGTTTTCTAAAGTTTCATTAATTTTGATAATGTCCGCGTTGATACGTCGAGTCTCCTGTTTCAGAAAACCGACTTCTTCGTTAACTTTATTAACTTGGTCAGGTATTTCTTCACATGCGGACTGTACTCTTGTTAAATTTAATTGAATAGCCTGTACGTTTTCATGTATTTCTTTTTGTACGGTTTGTGTTTGATTGTGTGTTTCTACTATTTCTGACAGTTCCTGTTCCTGTTTGTTTGTAAGATCTGACAATTTCTTTTCTAAGTCATTTGACAATACATTGTATACACTATTGACGGTTTTGATGACTTTGTCTTCGATCTTTTGATCGATTTCATTGGTGAGTTTATTTAAGCGTTGATCGAAATGTCTGTGCATGTTCGCCAGTTTTGTGTTCGTTGTGTTGTGACTGATCTTTAAATCAGATAATTGCTCGCTCACGTTTGACATCAGACTATATAATGCCTCAAGCGTAACTGACGAAGCTTGTGTGTTTGTATTTATGCCATTATTTGTTGCCATTGTTTCTCTGCCACGGTCTGATTGAATCGAAACTGGGCTAGGTTCACTGGTTTCACGCGAAATATTTTCATCTGATCTGGTAATCGATGCTTCATCGACTGTGCACAAGGTTTCATTTGCAAGTGGTTCATTATTGTTAATCCCTGTGGAGTGCAACTGAATCGTATTTACTTCTACATTATGTTGTGCTGAAAAACTAATTGCGTCATCATTTACGTCACTATTGTCAGAATCGGTGACGTGTCCATGAACATTTGTCAAATTAAAGATCTCCGATTCCATTGTGGAGATATTATTTTTATCTGTACTTTACTGTTAATCTAAATCTTTAAATTCTCTCGCAGTTGAATTAATAGAAATATCTCGCGATTGTTATTTGTTGCGCGTCGGAAATTTACAAGATGGCGCACTACGTCTTCTAATTCTGCGATTGTTGAACATAAAAAAGTAATTATCAAAGTGTAATTGTGTGTTGCCACAAACACTACCAGGATTTTAATATGGAAAGGAAAAGGTTCTGCTTTAAGTGGAGCTAAGCCAAGGTGCAGCCACTGCATGCGTTTGCGCTTTCCTACCTTAATTCCGGCTGAGCTGCGTCACTCACGATTACGTTAGTTTTGTAAATCCTTGTCCTTGTTCCTTCTGGTTATTGTGCCATCCGTTTATACAGTTAATATTGTTTCACCTTATTCGTCATTTTCCATGTGCGTCATGTAACAGAGAAACAGTAATTAGTACATTTGTAGCACAACAATGAAGTACTTACTCTTTGTTCCACCAGCACTGTCCCTGTCAGCGGTCGCCAGTGTGGCGAAATAAATAAAAAAACATTTGAATTTTATTGTGTTTTTAACTTCATAATTTTTGAAAGGCTTTTTGACGGATCGTATTGACTGGCTTGAATGCGGAAAAATACAGTGCTGCGTGAAATATGCCTGTAATATAATTTACCATTCCGATTAATTACATTTTGAATTCTACGTCATTGTTGATTTAATCAGAGTTCTCACCTTAGACGTAGAATTAGTCCTTCTGCCACAATATTAATTCATCAGTCGCCATCGAAGTTCTTCTCTTTGTTGACCGTGTGTATCTTCCTAAGTCGGCATCGGTTCACTTCACGAAGACGGTGGAAACCAGGGAATACAATGCTACGTTGCTTTAAATAATTTTCGTAACACTTCGATACTTCTCACTATTTTTATTCACAAGACAATAAGACTTGCTCTGCTAGTCGCACAAACCATAATTACTAACTACATGGCTGCCTTTCCGCACAGTCCAAAAATCACGTCCATCCTCCACGAGGCAACAATCAAGAGTGTCCCTTAGCTCCTTCTTGGAGTATGAAACAAAAGAGAATCCAATGTGAACATTACAAAGATTATAATCTACATGCCTCTTGATTTAATCTTTGGCGCAGCTTTTAAGGTATTGTATGTCTCTGCGTCGGAATGTGTCATTACAAGTGGCTACATTCCTGCCAAGTCTTTCTGCAGTATCGCAAAAGGAACATCCAGTTTCTTGTATCCCTATTACACGACACCGTTCCAACTCAATGAGGCCTGATAATGGCGTCTTTGTCGCCTTAAAGGCATTTTCTAGACCTAAAAGCATTCACAACGTCCAGTCTAAACGGTAACTAACGCTCGCGACCGTTACAGCGTGTATTTAAAGCAAACCTGTTACCAGCGCCACTGTTACGCGACTGGTGCAAAACTCGAATAGACATCATTTTTCAGACGCAGGAGCACGCCTACCAAGTTTAGCTTGTGTCGCACAGTTCCCTCTTAGTGTTGCGATTTTTTCCGTCAGTGTATATGTGCATCCATATTTACACTCCTGGAAATTGAAATAAGAACACCGTGAATTCATTGTCCCAGGAAGGGGAAACTTTATTGACACATTCCTGGGGTCAGATACATCACATGATCACACTGACAGAACCACAGGCACATAGACACAGGCAACAGAGCATGCACAATGCCGGCACTAGTACAGTGTATATCCACCTTTCGCAGCAATGCAGGCTGCTATTCTCCCATGGAGACGATCGTAGAGATGCTGGATGTAGTCCTGTGGAACGGCTTGCCATGCCATTTCCACCTGGCGCCTCAGTTGGACCAGCGTTCGTGCTGGACGTGCAGACCGCGTGAGACGACGCTTCATCCAGTCCCAAACATGCTCAATGGGGGACAGATCCGGAGATCTTGCTGGCCAGGGTAGTTGACTTACACCTTCTAGAGCACGTTGGGTGGCACGGGATACATGCGGACGTGCATTGTCCTGTTGGAACAGCAAGTTCCCTTGCCGGTCTAGGAATGGTAGAACGATGGGTTCGATGACGGTTTGGATGTACCGTGCACTATTCAGTGTCCCCTCGTCGATCACTAGTGGTGTACGGCCAGTGTAGGAAATCGCTCCCCACACCATGATGCCGGGTGTTGGCCCTGTGTGCCTCGGTCGTATGCATTCATGATTGTGGCGCTCACCTGCACGGCGCCAAACACGCATACGACCATCATTGGCACCAAGGCAGAAGCGACTCTCATCGCTGAAGACGACACGTCTCTATTCGTCCCTCCATTCACGCCTGTCGCGACACCACTGGAGGCGGGCTGCACGATGTTGGGGCGTGAGCGGAAGACGGCCTAACGGTGTGCGGGACCGTAGCCCAGCTTCATGGAGACGGTTGCGAATGGTCCTCGCCGATACCCCAGGAGCAACAGTGTCCCTAATTTGCTGGGAAGTGGCGGTGCGGTCCCCTACGGCACTGCGTAGGAACCTACGCTCTTGGCGTGCATCCGTGCGTCGCTGCGGTCCGGTCCCAGGTCGACGGGCACGTGCACCTTCCGCCGACCACTGGCGACAACATCGATGTACTGTGGAGACCTCACGCCCCACGTGTTGAGCAATTCGGCGGTACGTCCACCCGGCCTCCCGCATGCCCACTATACGCCCTCGCTCAAAGTCCGTCAACTGCACATACGGTTCACGTCCACGCTGTCGCGGCATGCTACCAGTGTTAAAGACTGCGATGGAGCTCCGTATGCCACGGCAAACTGGCTGACACTGACGGCTGTGGTGCACAAATGCTGCGCAGCTAGCGCCATTCGACGGCCAACACCGCGGTTCCTGGTGTGTCCGCTGTGCCGTGCGTGTGATCATTGCTTGTACAGCCCTCTCGCAGTGTCCGGAGCAAGTATGGTGGGTCTGACAGACCGGTGTCAATGTGTTCTTTTTTCCATTTCCAGGAGTGTATAAACCTATTTGAGTGGTGGAAGTTATTATTAAGAGGCCTTTGAAACTAATTTCGTTCTTTAAAACGTATTATTTCAGCAGAGGAGCACTCGTATTTGGTAATCTATCCTTCTTTATTCTTTGTGGTACGCAAAATTCACTTCGTGCAGCAGATATAATAATAACTATAGTTTGAAATCCCATGCTATCTACCGATTCTACACGTCCTGCAAGTGCTCTAACGGCTTACAAGCGAATGTGGTTAGCGGTTCCCTATCCCACGTAGTAAGATGGTAAACCATTCTTGGCAGGTGAACGGTGAGCCTGAAACCCACGCAGGGCTTCTTACAAACAGAGTGCGTGTGTCTACACAATTTCCAAAGGGTGAGAACATAGTTAAAAATCACTCATCTTTTCGCTGATTCACATTTCAATGGTTGGGAGGTGCGGTTGACCAAAATCTTGACAACGGGTATGCCTACCCTCTTGGTCCCACGCAGTCCAACATCGGACCACTGTCACTTCTTAAAGCCTCACAAATCTGGATATTGCACGAGCCGACCAGCCTGACAAATAGAGATTCACCATCCATGAGGTCACTTTCAAATTCTGACGAGTGCTGATAACCATGTCTCATACGAGTACACTACATCTCTTTTTTTTTCGCAGTGATTATCCAAAATCTGAAGCCAATCAAGGCCGTTACATGCCTACCAGTCCTGCGAACAGCACCAAATACGGACAAAGCCAGTACACTCCTGGTTGTCGTTCTACTTGTAACGGAATAGCAACTCTGATCACTTTCACGCTCGCCAAAGGTGGGTAAGTGTGCGAATTAACATTAACGTCCGAGCATGTCTTCTTCGTGCTTCACTTTTTTGGTCAAGGCGTGTATATCATCTGACAATCAAACAAATCGCAAATTCCGGGAAGTCATAGGACAGTGTCCTTTTGGTTACTCCAGCAGCTGAAAAATTCATTCAGCTCCTGCATTTACAGGGAAGCACGAGAAAGGAGAGGTCGTAAACTGATTTGAATCTCGACAAGTAAATAAGCACTGCCACATACCCGTCTTCCCCGTCCTCATGTATGGTCAACAAGTGGCCAGAGGTATGTTATTACTGGACTCTACGTTTATTGCTTCGCACTTTGCATCAGCGTAGTTGGAAAATTATAATTACTGATCGGAGGGTACCATCGCCGTCTAACGACTATGAGACGTCTTAATTCTTGCTAATTTTTCTTCCTGGGTGCGATAGGATCTGATTTAAGCTCCGTTTCCAGACAGTCCCTTGTAGATGGTCACGGCTGCGAAGGAAAGAAACAACAACACTTGTTTGTCTCGCACAAAAGAAAGAAAGAAAAAGTGTATAGGGACCGGGAAACGCAGCTTCTGATGTAGATGCAACGGCAGACGCAGCAGAGAAATATGGTCACAATTACAGTTAAAATCCGCATAATGCTTCCTGCATCTAGATACGTGTGTATACTGCGCAAGCCACAATACGCCATACGGTGGGATGCGGCGTGACCAGGGGCACATGGCTTCCAGTCTTTTAATTCCAGTCACGCATGCAGCGCTTTAAAAATGAAAAGATTGTCTGTATGCCGCGGTTTGCATTGTAACTATACGTACTTCTTGTTTTATTATTTGCGCCATGCTTGACTGTTTGTAAAAAGGCCCCTTATGGCGTTTCACTCCATGTAGTTGGAATTTTCACAGAATTTCATCCAGCTTGAAAACGTTCCTCTGGTGACGTTGTTTTAACGCACTGAAAGGTTACCAGATATTGAAAATTTTGACTGAATATCAAGTTTTACAACGCTTTATACCCCTACATTTTACAAATGAATCCTACCAATGGAACCTGACTGAGAAAAATCTTTCCTGACGCCGTAGAACTTTTCCTAGTGCAACAGAGGTATTTGTGAAACATTTCTGACGGACACAGTTTAAGTATTATGTATATACACTGCCCAACCAGTAACTAAGCGTGTAATGAACTTCGCATTATAGGCTCAGCTCGTGCAGGAGAAATGTGCTTGCTATGTGTCACGATAATCACTTGAAAAACAAATAATGAACTGAGGTGGTGAAACTGAAATTAATCAATCTCCTGCTCCTGTGTGCTCTTCTGGAACCCGCGTCGCCTTTCCTAATAGCTGAAAAATGTTAAAAAAGGTAATTGGTGCATGTACTGCGAAAAAGTAATACAGTTTAATAAAGTGCCTTTCTTTCGAAAGAAACCACGCAGAAAAATGGGATCAGAACCCAAGAGGCAACGCAGCATCAGTGTTGACCAAACTAATTGTCTAATGCAGTAAGTATGGTTATTCAGATAGAGATAAATAAGATAACGTTTAAAAAATCGTACATATTCGGTAGTTTCGCGTCGACAAATGTGAGTACAAGTGTTATACCAGCTCACAAAAATTCGTGATCACTTGGCGAGGTCCCAAATGAAAGCTACAAAATGTCTTCCTTCAAAGAAAGAGAGAGAGAGAGAGAAATGAGTTGAAAGCCACTGACATTTGTGGAAGAATTAATTATGAAGGGACGTTACCACCCACTTGTGCACATGAATTCGAGCAGATCACAAAAGAATATAAGTCGCACTGCTAATTAGCCAAACACGCGATACGAGAAATTATTGACTAACCGCTTCTTGATTCTGGCACTTTTAACTAAGGATGTTACCACAGCTCAAAAACAAATTGAAATGGTTAAAGATGCTGTAGTAAAAGTAGGACTACGAGTATCTTTCGAAAAAACCGGAATATATGACACGCAGCAAACAAACACCAAACTTTTCGAACACGAAATACGGAAAAATAAAAAGGGTTTCTCAATTTAAATACTTGGGGGAAATCGTACAATAAAACAGAAAGCGAAAAGCTGCAAATGAAGTTCGCCGTCAAAAAATGGCAACTGCATTCAAATTAACACTAAATATTTATAATAAAAAATCACTTTCTGAATTCAGTAAACTAAGGTTTAAAAAATGGCTCGGAGCACTATGGGACTTAACTTCTGAGGTCATCAGTCCCCTAGAACTCAGAACTGCTTAAACCTAACTAACCTAAGGACATCACTCACATCCATGCCCGAGGCAGGATTCGAACCTGCGACCGTAGCGGTCGCGTGGTTCCAGACTGAAGCGCCTAGAACCGCACGGCCATACCGGCCGGCTAAACTTAGGTATTGCAGCACTGTAATCAAAACTGAATGTCTTTATGGAGCAGAAACTTTAATTTCAAATAGAAAGAGAGACACTGAAGAAGTACAAAACGAAGAAAGAAACATTATTAGGAAAAATGTTAAGCCCAAAAATTACTGATGGAGAAACTTATAGGCTAAGAAGTAATACGGGAATAGAAGAATACACAGATATACATGGTGATGTAAGAAAACGAAGACTTGAATTTTATGGGCACATTAGGTTGACGTCCGCCCCGGTATCTGAGTGGTCAGTGCGGCAGAATGTCAATCCACGGGGCCAGGGTTCGATTCCCGGCTGGGTCGGCGATTTTCTCCGCTCAGAGACTAAATATTAATTGTCCTAATCATCATCATTTCATCCCCATCGACGAGCAAGTCGCCGAAATGGCGTCAAATCGAAAGACTTGCACGCTGCGAACGGCCTACCCGACGGCAGGCCCTAGTCACACGACATTTACTAGGTTGACAAAACGAATAGCAGAATTATACGAAAACAGAAGTAAGGCCGAAATTGAGCCAATTAAGTGCTGTGATTATGGAGGTTCTTAAAGTAGTCGGTATAGCTCAGTCAGACGATACAGATAAAAAAAACATTCAGACAAATGATATTTGGTTCAGAGGGAAATTAGAAAAAGGATTGCAACACCGTGGTCTGATGAAAGAAAGAGACTTCATTCTGAGAGGATGAAACAAATTTGGACACAAAGGAAGGCCAACCATAAAAAGCGACATTGATTGATTGTACCTCACGTGGTTCTATTGGGCCCATACGTGAATAAATACGAGTAAAACAGCGTAAGTGCAACGCGAATGAAATTCACGGATAACGCCCACTGCAAGATGCAGTCTCACAATGAGTCACCGGAGCAGCCAGCTCCATCCGCCAGAACTACTCTGCCCTATGAAAGCCGGAAAAGAAGTCATGCTTCCTGTTTCAGAGCATGCTGACAGAACGTAATATTGGCTGCCCACGCGCTTGTTGGCTCCCGCCGGTCAAACTCCTTCAAGGAGTGTTACACACGACAGCACAAAGATACCACGCACTGCCCAACGCCAACTACACGATACTTCGAAAAACCAAACGACAGGCGCGTGGTGTGCTTGTGCACAGTGTGGAACAGAGCGACGTGTCCTGCACTGACGTGCTTCAACAGGTACCAGTATACCATGTGAACATGTAATCTACGAATTTCTTGTGCAGAATTGTATAACGATGACAAGATTAATTAATTTATAAATGGTGTTAGTCGGGCTAAGGAGCTGCCATATTTATATGTGTGAGACAAAAAAACAAAAAAACAAAAAAAAAGACACACCATGAAGGAATTATCTGAATGGGACAGAAATCGCTAGATGTGACGTACACGTACAGAGAAACAAATGATTGCAACTTCAGAACAATTGAATGATTTATTTAAGGGAGCCAACCGGAGTGGCCGAACGGTTCTAGGCGCTACAGTCTAGAACCGCGCGACCGCTACGGTCGCAGACTCGAATCCTGCCTCGGACATGGATGTGTGTGATGTCCTTAGGTTAGTAAGGTTTAAGTAGTTCTAAGTTCTAGGGTACTGATGACCTCAGAAGTTAAGTCCCATAATGCTCATAGCCATTTATTAAAGAGAAAGACCAAGTCAATAACACGTTGGTCCACCTGTGGACATTATGCAAGCGGTTGTTCAACTTGGTATTGATTGATAGGGACATTGTTCCAATTTCTGACCAACTGCCACGTTAGATCGTCAAAATGGCGAGCTAGTTGGAGGGCCTTGTCCATAATGCTCCAGACGTTCTCAGTTGGGGAGATATCCGGTGGCCTTGCTGGCCAAGGTATGGACTGGTAAGCACGAAGACAAGCAGTAGAAATTCTCACCCTGTGTGATAAATCTAAGCCCATGCCGGCTTGCCAAGAAGAGAAACAAAACGAGGCGTAGAGTATAATCGAAGTACCGCTGTGCTGTAAGAGTGCCGAGGATGACAACAAAAGGAGACCTCCACCTCTACCTTAAACCATCATTCCTGGCTGTTGGGCCGTATGGCAGGCGTCTGTCAGGTTGGTATCCCACCACTGTCGTCGCTAGACATCAGGGCTCAGTTCGATGTGGGGCTCATCACTGAAGACAATTCCACTACAGTCAGTCAGATTCCAGGCAACCAGAGGCGCTACAGCCAGAAGTGATGGTGTGGGGTGCCAGTACTATTCATAGGAGGATCTCTTTGGTTTTCATCTATGGCCTCCTTACAGCAAAGCAGTACATCAACGACAGTCGGTGCCCTTTTCGATTTCCCTTAATGGAAAACCATCTTGACGTTTCTAATGCTTGTCTTCGAGCTTGTATAGCCCCACCTCGGACAGCAAGGTCACCAGATCCCTCCCAGATTGAGAACGTTTGGAGAATTACGGGCAAGGCCTTCTACCACCTCGGCATTATGACAACCTAACGCGGAAGTTGGACAGAATTTTGCGTGGTATCTTTCAGAAGGATATCCAACAATCCTATCTATCAGTGCCAAGACGAGTAACTGCTTGCACAAGGGCTGAAGGTGGACCAACACGCTACTGACTTGTTCAAGTTTTGAAGCTCTTTTTCTTGATTAAATCGTCCAGTTCTAATAATTTGCTTGTCTGTACATGTACATCACGTTTGCCCATTTCCACCCCATTCGGGTAAGTCCTTCGTGGATTGTGCCAGTTTTTTTTTCTTTTGTTTTTTTTTTTTTCGTATCAGTGTATAAGCTGTTGCCCTAAACCAATATGATTCCTTCATAGGGAACAGCTAACTTGTTCTTTCAAAATTGGAACAGTTTTATGATTAATTCTCCATTTCCGTTACTTACACATTCCTATAAGTCGTTTTTGTAATTCATTACGACCCTTTTATAAGAATCCGTTAATTAGTTCTTTCACATAGTAAAACAGTCTTGTAATCCATCATTTTTCATTTACTTTAGCTCTAGCAAGGACGGTGTTCAAACTAAAGCTCGTCTTCCGACAGATCTTGTTTGAAATCCCAATCCTGTCGTTTTGGCGATGTTGTTGTTGTGGTCTTCAGTCCAGAGACTGCTTTGATGCAGCTTACCATGCTACTCTATCCTGTGCAAGCTTCTTCATCTCCGAGTAACTACTGCAACCTACATCCTTCTGAATCTGCTTCGTGTAGTCATCTCTTGGTCTCCCTATACGATTTCAACCCTCCACGCTTCCCTCCAATACTAAATTGGTGATCTCTTGATGCCTCAGAACGTGTCCTACCAACCGATCCCATCGTCTTGTCAATTTGTACCAAAAATTCCTCTTCTTCCCAATTCTATTCAGTACCTCCTCATTAGCTACGATATCTACCTATCTAATCTTCAGAATTCTTCTGTAGCACTGCATTTCGAAAGCTTCTATTCTCTTCTCGTCTGAACTATTTATCGTACATGTTTCACGTACATACATAGCCACACTCCATAGAAAACTTTGAAGAAAGTGCTAAAGTGCTTCCTGACACTTAAGTCTATAATTGATGTTAACAAATTCCTCTTCTTCAGAAAGGCTCTCCTTGCAGTAGCCACTCTACATTTTATAACCGCTTTACTTCGACCATCACTCATTTTGCATCCCAGATAGCAAATCTCATCTACCACTTTAAGTGTCTCACTTCCTAATCTCATTCCCTCAGCACCACCTGATTTTATTCTATAACATTCCATTATCCTCGTATTGCTTTTGTTGATGTTCATCCTATATCTTCCTTTCAAGACACTATCCATTCCGTTCAGCTGCTCTACCAGATCTTTTACTGACTCTGGCAGAATTACAATGTCGTCGGCGAACCTCAAAGTTGTTACTTCTTCTCCATGGATTTAAATTCCTACTCCAAATTTCTCTTTTGTTTCCTTTACTGCTTGCTCAATATACACGATGAATAACATCGGGGAGAGGCTACAATCCTGTCTCATTCCCTTCTCAACTACTGCTTCCCTCTCGTGGACCTCGACTCTTATAACTGCCATTTGGTTTCTGTACAAGTTGTAAATAGCCTTTCGCTCCTTGTATTGATCCCTGCCAGCTTCAGTATTTGAAAGAGAGTATTCCAGTCAACATTGTCAAAAGCTTTCTCTAAGTCTACAGATGCTAGAAGCATAGGTCTGCTTCTGCCAGTTTTTCCATTCGTCTGCAAAGAATTCATGTTAGCATTTAGCAACCGTGACTTATTAAACTGACAGTTCGGTAATTTTCACATCTGTCAACACCTGCTTTCTTTGGGATTGGAATTATTACATTGTTCTTGAAGTCTGGGGTATTTCGCCTGTCTCATTCCTCTTGCTCACCAAATGGATGAGTTTTGTCATGGATGGCTCATCCAAGGCTATCAGCAGTTCTAATGGAATGTTGTCTGCTCTCATGGCCTTGTTTTGACTTAGATCTTTCAGTGCTCTGGCGAATTCTTCACACAGTATCATATCTCCCATTTCATCTTCATCTACATGCTCTTCTATTTCCCTAATATAGCCCTCGACTACATTGCTCTTGTATAGACGCTCTATATACTCCTTCCACCTTTCTGCTTTCCCTTCTTGGCTTAGGACTGGTTTTCCATCTGAGCTCTTGGTATTCGTACAGGTGGTTCTCTTTCCTCCAAAGGTCTCTATAATTTTCCTGCAGGCAGTATCTATCTTACTCCTAGAGATATATGCTTCTACATCTTTACATTTGCCCTCTAGCCGTCCCTACTTAACCATTTTGCACTTCCTGTCGATCTCATTTTTGAGATGTTTGCATCCCTTCATTTACGGTATTTTTATATTTTCTCCTGTCATCAATTAAATTCAATATCTCTTCTGTTAGCCAAGGATTTCTACTAGCCCTCATCTTTTTACCTACTTGATCAACTGCTGCCTTCACTATTTCATCCCTCAAAGCTTCCCATTCTTCTTCTGCTGTATTTCTTTCCCCCGTTCTTGTCAATCTTTCTCTAATGCTCTCTCTGAAACCCTCTACAACCTCTGGTTCTTTCAGTTTATCCAGGTCCCATAACCTCAAATTCCTACCTTTTTGCTGTTTCTTCAGATTTAATCTACAATTCATAACCAATAAATCGTGGTCAGAGATCACATCTACCTCTAGAAGTGTCTTACAATTTAAAACATGGTTCCTAAATCTCTGCCTTACCATTATATGATCTGTCTGAAATCTTCGTCTCCAGGTCTCTTCAACATATACAACCTTCTTTCATGATTCTTAAACCAAGTGTGAGCTATGATTAAATTGCGCTCTGTGCAAAATTCTGTCAGGTGGCTTCCTCTTTTATTCCGTACCCCTGGTCCACATTCTTCACCTACTACTTTTCTTTCTCTTCCTTTTCCTACTATCGAATTCCACTCCCTCATGACTATTAAATTTTCGCCTTCCTTAACTGTCTGAATTATTTCTTTTATCGCATCGTATATTTCTTCAATCTCTTTATCATCTGCAGAAATGGTTGGCATATAAACTTGTGCTGTCGTGGCAGGCGTGGGCTTAGTAGCCAATACGAATTCCAATTTTTTATTCATTATTAAACCTGCTCCTGCATTTCCCATGTTTGATTTTCTATTTATAACCATGTATGCACCTGACGAGACGTCTTGTCCCTCCTGCCACCGCACTACATCTAACATTGACCTATCGATTTCCCTTTTTAAATTTTCTAACACACCTGCCCGATTAAGGGATCTGACATTCCATCCGTATAACGCCAGTTTTATTTCTGCTGATAACGACGTTCTCCTGAATAGTTCCCGCCCGGAGATCCGAATGGTGGACTATTGTACCTCAGGAACATGTTACCCAAGACGACGTTAGTATCATTTAACTGAACACTAAAGCTGCGTGCCCTCGTGAGATATTACCGCTATAGATTCCCCTTGCTTTCAGCATTTCGTAGTACCAGCACAGCGAGGTCGTTTTGGCTGATGTTGGAAGGCCAGGTCAGTCAATCATCCAGACTGTTGCCCTGCAGCTACTGAAAAGGCTGATACCTCTCTTCAGGAACCACACGTTTGTCTGCCCTTTCAACAGACACCCCTCCGTTGTGGTTGCACCTACGGTACGGGGCCATCTGTATCGCTGAGGCACGCATGCCTCCCCACCAAAGGCAAGGTCCATGGATCATGGGGAGAGGGTGGTACTCCGTATTATCTTCAAATTACTTAAATCGAGTGGATGGAATGGTTCCTTTGAGGAGTAGCAGGAAGTAGAAATGCGATCTGCTTGGTGATGGAGAAGACAGTAGACGAATCGAGGTCAGACAGATTCCATTGCTCAAAAATTTGTTCTGCAAAAGAGCTCTCTCTACTGCTGTCGGATTAAGGAAAGAACTTTTAGTATTTCAGTAAAATTGTATCAACTACCTCCCCAGAGCTGTTTGCTGCATTACTGGTTCCTGTTTTGACTGCGACGAAGACGTCTGCTTCCTCTCATATTGACAGGCGTAAGTAACCTTGGCCTGTAACATATCCACTTCTTTTAAGATTAAGGTACTAAGAGAAACTGGGGCAGGTGGGAAGATAACAATGCCAAGTAATTGAGAAATTTAGGAATACAACTTAATAAATTTTGTTTGTGCTCCATTACATTTTCCCCTTATTAGACACTTGCTACCTTCTATCGTAAACTGCTGTGTCTCCTCAGGTAAACTAATTCTTGTGTATAAGCCGAGAGTTTAGTCTGATGTTGACAAAATTTTTCTGTGAATCTGCACACAGAAAGATGGCAAACCCGTATGTATAAGATAACCCACTCTCTGTTAAAGCACTGTTTCTGTTATCAACCCGTAGGATTTTGTACACTTTCTCATTCGTTGTAACACTCGAGCACATTGAAGTTCAAATGGCTCTGAGCACTATGGGAGTTAACATCTGAGGTCATCAGTCCCATAGAACATAGAGCTACTTAAACCTAACTAACCTAAGGACATCACACACATCCATGCCCGAGGTAGGATTCGAATCTGCGACCGTGGCGGTCGGGCGGGTGCAGACTGAAGCACCTAGAACCGCTCGGCCACCACGAGCACATTTTCAAATCAGGTATAAGGATTAAAATTGATCAACGCAAAATTTAACTATGATTTTTCACGAAATTGAATGTTACTATCAAAACTATGATATCTGACGGTTTGATCTATGCATGTGCAATCATCACGCCAAAATTCGAACTTTCCTGTACTATAAACCTACATTAACATCACACTGCCAGTTGAATACAGCTGAGTTTGTATATTGTTATTGTATAGGTCTAGACTGCGAGAAACTTGAGACGGTCCGTAATGTAACAACAAGTTGAACAGGTTTCAGTTGCTATTAGTCTATGGCAAAACTTTCATTACAAAATTAATTTATTTTAAATAATTATTTCGTCTTGCTTCTACGTGCATTACGAAGCCTTAAAGTTTAATTGACACAGCTGCCGGCGCGAGTCACTGCCTCCATTGAGATCGTAATAACAGAGTTTATAATCCGTTCAGAGCGTTCGGTTTGTTATTGTTATGACTCTTGTGTTCAGCAATGTGTTTATTACCGCCACCCTAGCTGATGACATCGGTTGGTGCGTTTGGATGCTATGTGATCTCTGTCCCTTTCCAGTCGTAGTCAGTTCTTCTGTCGTGCTACAAATGGTGGCCCTCGGCAGTCATTTTACACTTATTTCGTTGAAAGTTATTACGTTCAAATTCTTGTTCCGGATCGTCGCTAGCTGCGGAATGGAAGTTTTAAATAACTCAAGGGATCCTACTGGATGGGATTTAGTGAAATATTACACGGGAAACACAGTAGTGTCATAACATAAAGTACACGCCCAGTTGAATTTATTTGTCTGAAGACGTGCACATTTATTTAGAAATCCACTTCACTCAAAGTCCGTACTATCAGTCGGATTTTCTAAAGAAACTGTCAATGCGAAAGAGCGGGCTATAGTTTATTATACACTACTGGCCATTAAAATTGCTCCACCAAGAAGAAAGGCATATGATAAACGGGTATACATTGGACAAAGATATTAAACTAGAACTGACATGTGATTACATTTTCACGCAATTTGGGTGCATAGATCCTGAGGAATCAGTGCCCAGACCAACCACCTCCGGCCGTAATAAAGGCCTTGATACGCCTGGGCATTGAGTCAAACAGAGCTTGGATGGCGTGTACAGGTACAGCTGCCCATGCAGCTTCAACAAAATACCACAGTTCATCAAGAGTAGTGACTGGCGTATTGTGACGAGCCAGTTGCTTGGCCTACATTGACCAGACATTTTCAATTGGTGACAGATCTGGAGAATGTGCTGGCCAGGGCAGCAGTCGAATATATTCGGTATCCAGAAAGGGCCGTACAGGACCTGCAACATGCAGTCTGGCATTATCCTGCTGAAATGTAGGGTTTCGCAGGGATCGAATGAAGGGTAGAGCCACGGATCGTAACACATCTGAAATGTACCGTCCACTGTTCGAAGGGACGTCAGCGCGAACAAGAGGTGACCGAGACGTGTAACCAATGGCACCCCATAACGCTGGGTGCTACGCCAGTATGGCGATGACGAATACACGCTTTCAATATGCGTTCACCGCGATGTCGCCAAACACGGATGCGACCATCATGATGCTGTAAACAGAACCTCGATTCATCCGAAAAAATGACGTTTTGCCATTCATGCACCCAGGTTCGTCGTTGAGTACTCCATCGGAGGCGCTCCAGTCTGTGATGCAGCGTCAAGGGTAATCGTAGCCATGGTCTCCGAGCTGATAGTCCATGTTGCTGCAAACGTCGTCGAACTGTTCGTGCAGATGGTTGTTGTCTTGCAAACGTCCCCATCTGTTGACTTAGGGATCAAGACGTGGCTGCACGATCCGTTACAGCCATGCGGATAAGATGCCTATCATCTCGACCGCTAGTGATACGAGGCCGTTGGGATCCAGCACGGCGTTCCGTATTACCCTCCTAAACCCACCGATTCCATATTCTATTAACAGTCATTGGATCTCGACCAACGCGAGAAGCAATGTCGCGATACGATAAACCGCAATCGCGACGGGCTACAATCAGACCTTTATCCAAGTCGGAAACGTCATGGTAGGCATTTCTCCTCCTTACACGAGGCATCACAACAAAGTTTCACCAGGCAACGCCGGTCAACTGCTGTTTGTGTATGCGAAATCGGTTGGAATCTTTCCTCATGTCAGCACTTTGTAGGTGTCACCACCGGCCCCAACCTTGTTGAATGCTCTGAAAAGCTAATCTTTTGCATATCACAGCATTTTCTTCCTCTCGGTTAAATTTCCATCTGTAGCACGTCATCTTCGTGGTGTAGCAATTTTAATGGCCAATAGTGTAATTAACATCATGAACAGTTTTTACGATAGCCACAGTCCATTGAACCGTTGGCCCCATTTCAAATAATATTCATTATGTCTGACTGGAATTTTTTCTTGGCTGTCCTTTCATCGGTACGTGTTGGTACAGCATCCAGCAGCTACTCAACTTCCCGAACTCAATGCGTATGCTATCCGCCGTTAATGTTTTCAAAGTTTCTCTGTCTCTTCCCTTCTTGCTCGTAAAATATTTCAGCAGTAAATACTTGTGTCCTTGCTTCACTTTCCAATCCACTGCAAAGTGCAATTTGTGGTATCCGTATTTTCATATCTGTGTGTATATATAAGCGTCAATTCGTGCTCCTTCTGCAGCAAAAGGATCGTGTTTGGACTTCACCATTGTCTCAAAATTTCTTAAACATCAAGTTTTTTATTGTAATATTTATCATATGGCTTCAAAGAAACCGAATAATCGTTTACGCCATCTGTCTTCTGAATTTGGCTAGTCTTTGATCCTTATTTTTCTTCTAACTCGAAAACGAAAATACTTAATGCGTCGAATAGTCAGACAGAATCATCTGGCGAAGATGATGAAAAGGCTAAGCAGGGATCGATCAAATTGCAGAAATGATCGATAATGGATTGAGGTGTTTGTGTTAACAAAATCATTCTTTTTTGCGAGATTCGACTTGAAGTATAAGTACCTTACGATAAATAATTTTCAGTGGTGTGAAAAAGCAGATTTCATCAACTCTGCACGGCTAGTTAACAACCTGAACGCTGTAATTGATCCTTGTAGCAGAAGCGTCAAACTCGTGGCTCATTTTTCATTAGCTTTTAACCAAAAATAATATTTTCTTAAGGGTACTTTACGGATGCTATTCACAGTAGTGCTACAGATTGTGCTACCAGATTTAACTCCGTTGAAAGCAATGAAATCATCTACTTTGCTTCAATTCCTTTCACCAAAAAAAGAAAAGAAAAAGGTTGTAATGAGAGTGTTCGTTTTCTTTCGAGTAACATGGCCAAACTACGGGTTAGCACAAAGAAAAAATCGAACTTGATAAATAAGACCCATCTTAATTGTGACCTGGAGGATGATTACCAACCACAGAAACGCCTGTTGACGTCCCCACGGCAATCCAAAGCCTGAGATTCACTAACTCGTCTTGGGTGCTCCCAGACAGAACGCTTGACACCCCGAAGTGGCACTGGTTTGTTATGGACAACCTGCGTCTTTTGTATCAATTCTGGAAGAACCAATCTGGAACATTACGTTGCCGTTCTAACGGCGAAGTACCCCTTGCAAGTGATTACCTGTGCATGAAAGCGTTCAGGTTCATACAAAGACTTGTTTTTAACGGAAACAGTCATCTTGGTGATGATTAGTAACGTTTAATCCTACTGGCTACTGAATACTGACTTACAAAAATTGGGCATAAATATGTTTATACATTAACGTCACCAACTTCTATTAATTTATCTGTCTGTTGCCGCCGTCGCGTAACACATAAAATTCATATACAAGTTTGCACACATATTAATTCCTAAGGTTTCTGAATTAATTTTTTGCCTTAAGTATTTTACTTTTCTGAATGTAAGTAATAACGATATTTCTACCATTTTCTCGCCATCTCTTGAGTTTGTGCTAAACAGGAGGAAGGTTTGGCTCAAATGGCTCTGAGCACTATGGGACTTAACTGCTGAGGTCATCAGCCCCCTAGAACTTAGAACTACTTAAACCTAACTAACCTAAGGACATCACACACATCCATGCCCTAGCCAGGATTCGAACCTGCGACCGTAGCGGTCGCGCGGCTCCTGACTGCAGCGCCTAGAACCGCTCGGTCACTCCGGCCGGCGAGGAAGGTTGGAAATCAATCTTCATCAAGAGGTACATTATTATTGACTTAAAACTAGCTCAAAATCAAAAATTATGATGTAAAATATCGACCATAGCCTTTTTCAAAAGGAATAGTACCAATATTTGACCAAGCAGTAGACAAAATTGTAAACCTTACAAACATGAGCTCTATGTCTACACTTGAATAACTACCCTGCATTTCACTCTTGAGTATTTGACAGAGGTTTCACTTTCTGTTTCTCTGTCGTCCCATTTTCTAACAGGAAATGCCCGAACACTTAAATATAACGTTGCGAATTTTAATTTCTTTTGTATACTATCTAATAAGGATGCATAGCTTGTGTCCTGAATCGTTTGTATAGATTAGCAACAGCAGGAGGCTTGTAACATTTCCTTGGGAAGCGCCAGACGTCACTTATGTTTCACTCGACTACTTTCAGTCATTTACTACGAGCTGTGACCTTTCTGACAGGAGATCACAAGTCCAGTCACACCATTGCGACAATACTCTACAGGCACAGAATTTGATTAGGAGTCGTTTGTGAGAAACGGTGTTAAGAGCCTTCTGGAAATCCCCTTTCGATAGCATCATTATGTCTTGTGAATAAATAACCAGTTGTGTTTCACAGCCGGCTCCTGTGGCCGAGTGGTTCTAGGCGCTTCAGTCCGGAACCGCGCTGCAACTACGATCGCAGGTTCGAATCCTGCCTCGGGTATGGATGTGTGGGGTGTCCTTAGGTTAGTTAGGTTTAAGTAGTTCTAAGTCTAGGGGACTGATGACCTCAGATGTTAAGTCCCATAGTGCTTAGAGCCATTTGCACCATGTATTTTGTGTATAAGAACGACATGTTCTGAATCCGTGATATGTGTCAATAGATCGTTTTCTTTGTGGTATTCATAAAGTTCGAACACAGTGTATTTTCCAGAATTCTGCCACATAGCTGCCAAGTCAGTCCCCTTTATCAATTGTGGTTGAAGGAATAGTGGAAGAGATGAGGATCAAGAACACTGCCGCAGATTATGCTTGATACATTGCGAGATACTCGTAGCATCCATTACACAACAGTTAAAAGGAAAGTTCGTAACAGAGTTCGCCAGAGGTATCGGTAATCGTTGCGTAGTTTACACTTAGCTCTTGCCGAGCTTCACGAGATAAGATGACGTAAGAAATGCATTTCATTTGAGCATTGCGATTGTTATATGATAACTGCTTGAAGCTTAACTGATGTGGTGTCAAGAACCTATGAAACATAGGCCTTGATATAACATTACCGGAAAAGCATTGCTGTCAAATTAGCTAATGAGAAACGATTAGGTTAACGCATTATAAGATAAACTCACTCATCTAAGTTACTGACTAGAATAGTGTAAGCACGGAACACGAGAAAGTAATGAGATTTGTTTGACAGCAGGAGAAAAATAAAATACTGCAGAATATCTGTCATGGCTCTTAATAATGGATAAAGAATTAACACATTTAGGACATTTAAAATCATACGCCTTTAAGAATGTTATCTGTAAAATGAAATACCATACACTAATCAGCAAGAATATTATGACCATCTACATACCAGATGGTATGTCCACCTTTGACCCGGGTAACAGCGGCAACGCGTCGTGGCATGGAACCGATGAGGCCTGGGTAGGTCGCTGGAGAGAATTGGCACTACATCTGCACGCACAAGTCAGCTAACTTGGGTAAATTCCGGGCAGGGGGTCGATGAGCTCTGACGCCACATTCAGTCATATCCCAGATGAATTCGATCGGGTTCAGATCTGGCCAGTTGGAGGGCCAGCACGTCAATTAGAACTCGCCACTGTCTTCCTCGAACCACTCCATCACATCATTGCCTTGTGACATGGCGCATTATCTTGGTGAACGATCCAGAAACATGATCGTCAATGAAGGGGTGTACGTGGTCTGCAACCAGTGTACGATACTCCTTGGTCGTCATGGTACCTTGCACGAGCTCCGCTGGACCGATGGATGCCCACGTGAACGTTACCCAGAGCATAATGGAGCCGCTGCCATCATCTCTCCGTCCCGCAGTACAGGTGTTAAGGAACTGTTCCCCTGGAAGACGGGGATTGTCACCCTCCCATCAGCATGATGAAGAAGGTATCGGGATTCATCAGACCTTGAAACTTCTGCCATTGCGCCAACGCCCAGTGCTGATGGTTATTCGCCCATTACAGTCATACTCTCCTGGAAATGGAAAAAAGAACTCATTGACACCGGTGTGTCAGACCCACCATACTTGCTACGGACACTGCGAGAGGGCTGTACAAGCAATGATCACACGCACGGCACAGCGGACACACCAGGAACCGCGGTGTTGGCCGTCGAATGGAGCTAGCTGCGCAGCATCTGTGCACCACCGCCGTCAGTGTCAGCCAGTTTGCCGTGGCATACGGAGCTCCATCGCAGTCTTTAACACTGGTAGCATGCCGCGACAGCGTGGACGTGAACCGTATGTGCAGTTGACGGACTTTGAGCGAGGGCGTATAGTGGGCATGCGGGAGGCCGGGTGGACGTACCGCCGAATTGCTCAACACGTGGGGCGTGAGGTCTCCACAGTACATCGATGTTGTCGCCAGTGGTCGGCGGAAGGTGCACGTGCCCGCCGACCTGGGACCGGACCACAGCGACGCACGGATGCACGCCAAGACCGTAGGATCCTACGCAGTGCCGTAGGGGACCGCACCGCCACTTCCCAGCAAATCAGGGACACTGTTGCTCGTGGGGTATCGGCGAGAACCATTCGCAACCGTCTCCATGAAGCTGGGCTGCGGTCCCGCACACCGTTAGGCCGTCTTCCGCTCACGCCCCAACATCGTGCAGCCCGCCTCCAGTGGTGTCGCGACAGGCGTGAATGGAGGGACGAATGGAGACGTGTCGTCTTCAGCGATGAGAGTCGCTTCTGCCTTGGTGCCAATGATGGTCGTATGCGTGTTTGGCGCCGTGCAGGTGAGCGCCACAATCAGGACTGCATACGACCGAGGCACACAGGGCCAACACCCGGCATCATGGTGTGGGGAGCGATCTCCTACACTGGCCGTACACCACTGGTGATCGTCGAGGGGACACTGAATAGTGCACGGTACATCCAAACCGTCATCGAACCCATCGTTCTACCATTCCTAGACCGGCAAGGGAACTTGCTGTTCCAACAGGACAATGCACGTCCGCATGTATCCCGTGCCACCCAACGTGCTCTAGAAGGTGTAAGTCAACTACCCTGGCCAGCAAGATCTCCGGATCTGTCCCCCATTGAGCATTTTTGGGACTGGATGAAGCGTCGTCTCACGCGGTCTGCACGTCCAGCACGAACGCTGGTCCAACTGAGGCGCCAGGTGGAAATGGCATGGCAAGCCGTTCCACAGGACTACATCCAGCATCTCTACGATCGTCTCCATGGGAGAATAGCAGCCTGCATTGCTGCGAAAAGTGGATGTACACTGTACTAGTGCCGACATTGTGCATGCTCTGTTGCCTGTGTCTATGTGCCTGTGGTTCTGTCAGTGTGATTATGTGATGTATCTGACCCCAGGAATGTGTCAATAAAGTTTCCCCTTCCTGGGACAATGAATTCACGGTGTTCTTATTTCAATTTCCAGGAGTGTAGTTGCGGATGTCGTTGCGTTAACATTGGCACACTCACGCGTCGTTGGCTACGGAGTCCCGTCGGTAGGAGTGTTCGGTGCACTCTGTGTTCACACACACTTCTATACTCCGTCCACTATTGGAGTCTGATGTTAGTTCCTCCACAGTTCGCCGTCTGTCCTGTTATATCAGTCTGCTCAGCCTACGACTTCCATCTGTAATGAGGGGTAGCTGCCCAGTTCTACATCTACATCTAAATCTACATTTATACTCCGCAAGCCATCCAGCGGTGTGTGGTGGAGGGCACTTTACGTGCCACTGTCATTACCTTCCTTTCCTGTTCGAGTCGCGTATGGTTCGCGGGAAGAACGACTGCCGGAAAGCCTCCGTGCGCGCTCGAATCTGTCTAATTATACATTCGTGATCTCCTCTAGAAGTATAAGTAGGAGGAGGCAATATATTCGATACCTCATCCAGAAACGCACCCTCTCGAAATCTGGATAGCAAGCTGCACCGCGATGCAGAGCGCCTCTCTTGCAGAGTCTGCCACTTGAGTTTGCTAAACATCTCTGTAACGCTATCACGCTTACCAAATAACCCTGTGACGAAACGCGCCGCTCTTATTTGGATCTTCTCTATCTCCTGTGTCAACCCGACCTGGTACAGATCCCACACTGATGAGTAATACTCAAGTATAGGTCGAACAAGTGTTTTGTAAGCCACCTCCTTTGTTGATGGACTACATTTTTTAAGGACTGTCCCAATGAATCTCAACCTGGCACCCGCCTTACCAACAATTTATATGATCATTCCACTTCAAATCGTTCCTCACTCATACTCCCAGATATTTTACAGAAGTAACTGCTACCAGTGTTTGTTCCGCTATCATATAAACATACAATAAAGGATCCTTCTTTCTATGTATTCGCATACATTACATATGTATATGTTAAGGGTCAGTTGCCACTCCCTGCACCAAGTGCCTATCCGCTGCAGATCTTTCTGCATTTCGCTGCAATTTTCTAATGCTGCAACGTTTCTGTATACTACAGCATCATCCGAAGCAATGGTCCCATACCACTCCCCTGCGGAACGCCAGAGGTTACATTAACGTCTGTAGACGTCTTTCCATTGAGAACAACATGCTGTGTTTTGTTTGCTAAAAACTCTTCAATCCAGCCACACAGCTGGTCTGATATTCCGTAGGCTCTTACTTTGTTTATCTGGCGACAGTGCGGAACTGTTTCGAACGCCTGCCGGACGTCAAGGAAAATGGCATCTATCTGGGAGCCTGTATCTATTATTTTCTGGGTCTCATGAACAAATAAAGCGAGTTGGGTCTCACACGATCGCTGTTTCGGGAATCCATGTTGATTCCTACAGAGTAGAGTCTGAGTTTCCAGAAATTACATGATACGCGAACAAAAAACATAGTCTAAAATTCTACAACAGATCGATGTCAGAGATATAGGTCTATAGTTTTGCGCATCTTCTCGACGACCCTTATTGAAGACTGGGACTACCCGTGCTCTTTTCCAATTATTTGGAACCTTCCGTTTCTCTAGAGACTTGCGGTACACGGCTGTTAGAAGGGGGGCAAATTCCTTCACGTACTCTGTGTAGAATCGAATTGGTATCCCGTCAGGTCTAGTGGACATTCCTCTGTTGAGTGATTTCAGTTGCTTTTTTATTCCTTGGACACATATTTCGATGTCAGCCATTTTTTTTTTTTTCATTTGTGCGGGGATTTAGAGAAGGAACTACAGTGCGGTCTTCCTCTGTGAAACAGCTTTGGAAAAAGGTGTTTAGTATTTCACCTTTACGCGTGTCATCCTCTGTTTCAATGCCATCATCATCATCCAAGAGTGTCTGGATATGCTGTTTCAAGCCACTTACTGATTTAACGTAAGACCAGAAAGTCTGGACGCGATTCCACCTTGGTTTCGTCACGTGTTGAACGCACTCACCTCAGCACTCCTCGAACACACCACAAGTCGTGCAGTCTCTGAAATGCTCGTGCCGAGCCTACATGCTATGACAGTCTACCCTCCGCCAAACTTAGACTGATCGCGCACATTCTCCATTCTACACGTGAACTGCACGCGCACTGATACCACATGCACCGCGCGTGTTCTGACTAGCAGTCATTCCTCGCCAGGTGTTGCTGGTATCTCCTGGACGGTTTCTGTCTGTAGAAGGTCGATGGTCATAATTTTCTGGTTGATCAGTGCACATTGAATATGTTTCTTGACTCGAATTCTGAAATTCCGATTAATGCTTTCGAGCAAAGCGATGATTATGCTGGCTTTTGCTTAGAGAATATACTCCTTGAAGCGTACAAAGGTTCTTCCAGGATTGGTGTGAAGAATGGATTTCACTTGTCTCCATAAAGTAAACAAGAATGAGTCTAAACCGGCGAGCGTGTCAGTCACGAAGAGATGGACCCTCAAGCGGATCAAGTACCAGGGGAACTTTTACCGTAAGTACGCTTTGCAGTTCGCGCTGTGTGTGCTGTAGCCACACATCTCCATCATCAGTTTCTTCACGACTAGTCAAAAAACGTTCTCGCTCACACTGTTAAGTTGCCGTGAACTCGCAATTACTGTGTGCACTTTTCTTCAAGATACATCTGGGCAAAATAAAACGGGTCTGGAAAATATTTCATGTACCGTAAGACAGGCAATGCAGCTTACATCTTCCACATCTTGAGTGCCTACCGTAAGGTGCATGAAATATTTGAGCTAATGTTATTTTACCCAGCCCGTAGTAAAGACCGGGCAAAATAAAATTAGCACGGTAAATATTTCATGCACCTCAAGGTAGGCACTCAAGATGTGGAAGATGTATTTTGCGCAGCCTGTAGTAAAGACCTTCGTGGGCCCCTACCACCACGGCACAGCGCGTCCCCAGGTTGCGAATAGGGGATACGGCCTTCAGATATGAAGGGTAGCTGCGAATACAAAAAATAGGCAGTCGCGGGCAGCCGGTGGGGAGCAGGCGATGGCGTGATGAACCATCCCTGTTTCTTCTTCTCTTACTATCAAATCTATTCACCAAGAATCAGCAACATTAATGGGCATGGGTCCCTTTGAAGTAAAATATTCCGGAGGTAAACTAGGTTCCCATTCGGATCTCCGGACGGAACCTACTTCGAAGAGATTCAGGCCGAAAGGTTGGGAAGATGGAACGTTAAAAGTCTGAACAGGCCAAGAACGTTCCAGACATTATTAGACGAAACAGATAGATACGATGTAGATATCACAGCTATTCAAGAAACTCGGTGGCAGGGGGAGGGTAGCATAAAGAGGGGTAGCTATACATTTTTCTATGGAGGTGCGGAAGCTAACAGTTTCGGAACAGGTTTCGCAGTGCAGAGGAAAATGCTTCACGCAATCAGAGATATAAGGTTCATTAGTGACCGACTAGCAGTTATAGTGTTGTCCGGCAGGTGAAATAGGCTAGTAGTAATTAATGTACACGCACCAACTGAGGACACTGAAGAGGTTGTTGAAGACGGCTTTTATGGAGAACTAGATCAACTGTGGGATGAGTTCTCCTCGTACGATACAAAGTTAATCATAGGTGATTTTAATGCGAAGATAGGGAAGGAGGAAGCATTCCGGCCTACAATTAGGAAAGATAGTTTGCATAACATTTCGAATGAGAATGGCACAAGGGTGGTTAAGTTTGCTGTTTCGAAAGACATGATTGTTGAGAGCACATATTTCAAAAGGAAGGACATTCATAAAGCAACTTGGATCTCTCCGGATCGATCATTTTCTTGTAGATGGGAGATGGCACACTAGTATAGAAAATGTTAGGACTTTAAGGGGAGCAGACTGCGATTCTGATCTTTTTCTTGTAGTTGCCAAAGTTCACCAACGGCTATCTACAGCAACATCAAGGTGTCACAAGGCAGAACTTGTGAGGTTCGACACTGACAAGCTAAATGATGAAAACTTTAGAAGAAGGTACATGATAGAAATTTCAAATAGGTTTGATGCTCTCAGGACACACGAAGATAAAGACGAGGACGTAAATAAACAGTGGAGCACTGTGAGAAATAATATCAAAGAAGCAGCGAAGGTCACAATAGGTACAATTAAGAAGAACAGGAGGAAACCGTGGTTTGATGAGGAATGCAAGAAATTGGTAGAGGAAAGGAGAAAAGCGCGATTAGATTGGGATAGAATGGGAGACAGAAAACGAGAGGAGTTATTTAACATGAGAAGGGAAGTTGGTCGTAGGCTACGGGCAAAGAAGAGGGATTATTTGAACAATCAAATTTAAAAAAATGGAAACAAACAGTAAAACAAAAAACATTAAGGAACTTTACCTAGACATAAATGGGTATAGGAAGGGGTTCAAGGCTAGGACAAATGCAGTTCGAGAGGATGCCGGGGGAATACTGACAGACCCCAGTGCTATATTAAGTAAATTTAGGGCGTATTTTGAGCATCTATTAAATGTACACCAGGAAGCAAGAAATGAGCAGGCGTACAAAATACGTACAGCAGAACCCCAGATACCTGAGCCAACGTTAAATGAAGTAAGAGATGTAATCAACAACTTGAAAAACCGTAAAGCACCAGGATCAGATTGCATAACTGGAGTATTAATTAAAAATGGCGGACAGAAATTGGTGGAAGTAGTTCACAAAGTGATAACTAAATTATGGAAATCAGAAATGATACCTGAAGAGTGGCAAGAGTCACTTCTGATACCAATTTTTAAGAAGGGTGACAAAATGGATTGTAATAATTATAGAGGGATATCGCTATTACCAGTATGTTCCAAAATTTTCTCGAATATTCTGCTAAGCAGGCTCACACCATATGCAGATGAAATTGTGGGGGATTACCAAGCTGGCTTTCGGAGGAACAGATCAAATATAGACCAAATATTCATCCTGCGTCAAATTTTGGGAAAGAAATGAGAATACAATAAACCAGTTCATAATCTTTTCATAGATTTTACAAAAGCATATGATTCAGTATTGCAATCAAAACTGTACAGTATTCTTTTGGAACTTGGAATACCAAAGTAGTATGTTATACTTATAGAAGCGAGTTTGAAAAACACAAAAGGTACAGTACGCCTGGGGAAATTGGAGTCACAAGAATTTGTAATAAAGAATGGACTTAAGCAGGGAGATGCCCCGTCTCTGCTACCTTTTAATTTAGTCCTAGAATATATTGTACGAATTGCAGCAGATAATTCAGAGGGTGTGGAGTTAAATGGAAATATTAAGATATTAGGGTATGCAGATGATCTAAACATCATTAGCGATAGGAAATAATCTGTAACAGCAAATTCGAACGCGTTAATGAAGGCTAGTGAAGATGTAGGTCTAAGGATAAGTGAAGACAAAACTAAATACCTGGCTACTACTAGAATGCCAACAGCAGTAGATCAGGAAATTTTAAGAGTTGGAGGCATGCAGTTTGAAAAAGTGAACACATTTAAGTATCTACTCGTGGACATAACTTCGAGATATGAGATTGAATCTGAACTGAAGAAGAGATTACGGGCGGGAAATGCGTGCTACTTCTCACTGAATAGATTAATTTCATCACGGATATTGTCTAGGAATTTAAAGATCAGAATATACAAAACTATTATTCTATCAGTTATGCTGTATGGGTGTGAGACTTGGTCTCTCACTGTGCAAAATGAAAAGCCGTTTCGAGTATTTGAAAACAAAATTTTGAGGAAAATTTTCTGAGCAAAAAGGGATGACATTAGCGGAGAGTGGCGAAAACAGCATAACGAAGAGGTTCACGAACTCTATTCAAGCCCTGACATAAGCAGTACTATTAAACCACGTAGGCTGCGATGGGCGGGTCACGTAGCTCGAATGGATGAGGGCAGGGCAGCGCGCAGAGTACTGGTAGGGCACTTAGAGAGAAAACGTCCTGTGGGGAGACCAAGGCGTAGATGGGAGGACAATGTGAAGGCTGATTTGAGGAGCCTAGGTATTGAGGGTGAATAGAAGGAAATAGCCCAAGACAGGGACAGATGGCGAAAATACGTTGCTGCGGTAATGGACTCTCGAGTCCGGTATGACCAGTGTGTGTGTGTGTGTGTGTGTGTGTGTGTGTGTGTGTGTAGTAAAGACCAATGATGCATATTCTCAGTAATGCAGACCGAACATTTACACGTTCTAAATGAAGTGGCATTTCTTGAAGAACCATGGAATTTTCGGCAGTGTAGTGAGTTGTGTTTTCTTTACTTGCACACCAAGAACCATTAAAGCGTAGCTCGCCATTAAAGAATACCAACGCGTCATGAGGCAGCATCTCAAGCAACACTTCATACGCCTTTGACAGGGCAACGAAAATCGTGTGTACAAAATTGAACGCTTTAATCCAGAGAGTCAGTGCTTACGAATACGAGTTCTACATTGACATCAAAATGACTACGCTGCAGTTCTTGCAGTACAGCAAACTTCACTGGGTGTTTATGGTACTCATCATGAAGAATTCGTTGAAGAGAATGTTCACAAAGTCGAAAGGCAGCTGTATGCCTGCTTGGACACCACTGAGGAGATGGCAAAAGAGATTGTCTAGTTACTTGGATAATTTGTTTTGACCTCATGGGCCATGTTGACCCAACTCTTCTTTTTTGCGCATTTCTGGTTGCCCTGAAGGTGACCACTCACGAAACATTTGACAGACGTCCGCGAACAGGACCTCGGGCAGAAATGTGAACAAAAACCAATAGTGCCGATAATTGTATCCACACTTCCTTTGCTGATTGACAGATGGAGCACCAATTGCCGAGTCGTAATGCGTCTGTCCTCGCGAATGACAACATCTGCTCGCTGCAACATGTCAGTCGTGACAGCCGTGGATGGTCTCCCCGACCGGTGCAAATCGAGGGTCTCCGCCGAACCGCCTTCGGATGACCTCATCCTCCGTGCCCAGAGGCTACCTGTTCTTCTGTCGACAGTAGATGCTCCACAAACTTTGCACAAGCGTTCGCGAACATTCCCCACAGTTTATTTCTCTGCAGTGAGAAATTTAATGACGGCACGTTGCTTGTAGCGCACATCACCTACAGATGCCATTTTGAAACTGTCCTGCAGCTACGCTACATGTCGGAAGTGACGGAAACTTTGCGCGCTCACTCAAGGGACTTCAAATAATGCGTACCTAACGTTACGTATTCGTAACATTGTTTTCGGATGAGGAAAAAAATACGGTGCATTACTTTCTGGGCACTCCTCGAACTATTCTGCGTTCAAAGTATGTTACTCCTCTTCGTTTGGTCTTAAAAGTCCGCCCCCGGTAGCTGAGTGGTCAAAACAAAAGAACAAAAGCAAACCAAAAAAAAAAGTGGTCAGCGCGGCAGAATGTCAATCCTAAAGGCTCGGGTTGGATTCCCGGCTGGGTCGCAGATTTTCTCCGCTCAGGGACTGGGTGTTGTGTTCTCCTATCATCATTATTTCATCCCCATGGTCGCACAAGTCGCCGAAGTGGCGTCAAAATGGTTGGTTCAAATGGCTCTGAGCACTATGCGACTTAACTTCTGAGGTCATCAGTCGCCTAGAACTTAGAACTAATTAAACCTAACTAACCTAAGGACATCACACACATCCATGGCCGGGGCGGGATTTGAACCTGCGACCGTAGCGGTCGCTCGGTTCCAGACTGTAGCGCCTAGAACCGCACGGCCACTCCGGCCGGCAAGTGGCGTCAAATCGAAAGACTTGCACCCGGCGACCGGTGTGCCCGGCGGGAGGCCCTAATCACACGGCATTTATTTTAATGACGCCGGAAACATTTTCACATGAATTACCTGACTACAAATGAGAGCTCCGCCAATGCTCTGCCTTTTTATACCATGTATACGCGATACTGCCGCCATCTGCATATGTGCATATCGCTATTCCACGACTTTTGTCACCATAGGGTAAGATTTCCAATAAAACCATACAAGAAGAGTACTTATACATTCCGAGACGAAATGAAGCTGTCTTGAAAGTCGTAGCTATTGGCTACGCCGTGGTAGGCAGGATCATACGTTGCGTTTTTAGTGTTTCCACGTTTCCATCCAACCTCCGTGTGTCTGAGACTCCCTGGAGGCGAGATAGCGCCCCTGAACGCGGTGCCTCCGGCCGCGCGGTGTGACGTCAGCGTCCGGCAGCTAGCCGGCCAGCGTGGCAGAGCGGCGGGTGCGTGTTGCCCGCCGTGCTCTGCCGTGCTGGGGTAGGCGCCGAGGTCGCACGCGCTGATCAATACGGCGCGCCTAGCCGCTCACCACGCCATGCCACGCCACAGCGCAGCGCGGCGCAGCCCTGCCTGGTCTAGGCCGATCTACGGCGCGTGCCAGCCGCCGCCACCCCTCACCGCTGCGACGCGCAGGCGGAGGCTACGGCGGGGCGAGGCGCGTGCCGAGGTCCTCGCAGAGCTCGGTCTCCCGTGAACACCGCTAAATGTTTAATGTGGGGTCAACAGTCCTCTCACTGGTTTGATGAAGTCCGACACTTCTCCTCTGCCAACCTCTTCGTCTCAGTATAACACCAATACCCGACGTCCCCAATTATTTGTTGGACAGATAGCGTAGCTGCAGAACAGTTTCAAAATGGCGTCTGTACGTGGTGCTCGTTCCAAGCAACGTGCCGGCATTGAATTTGTCACTCCAGACAAAGAAACTGTGCTAAATATTCACAAACGCTTGTGCAAAGTCTATGGAGCACCTTCTGTCGACAGAAGTACAGTCAGTCGCTGGGCACGGAAGGTAAGGTCATCAGAAGGAGGTTCGGCGGAGGTCCACGATTTGCAGCGGTCGGGGAGAACATCCACGACGACACAACAACATCCTGTCATCTCGATGCAGGAAAAATCCCTGATCCCGCCGGGAATCGCCGTGCGCGGGAAGCGAGAACGCTACCCCAAGACCACGAGCTGCGGACTTACGAACACCATAGTACTACTTAAATTATGGAAATCGTCTGAGGAGATTGCATTTGTAAAGCTTTTTAAGTAAAACAAACGTTATTGACGTTCTACATCTTTATTCCTCATGTTTACATATACATTTCTCTACATAGTTACCATGGTGACGAACAAATTTCTCCCAGCGAGAGACCAGTTTGTCGATTACTCTCTGTAGAATGTCTGACTTTGTTGACAGAGCCACGAGCTTACAGTCCGCAGCTCGTGGTCGTGTGGTAGCGTTCTCGCTTCCCGCGCCCGGGTTCGATTCCCGGCGGGGCCAGGGATTTTCTCTGCCTCGTGATGACTAGGTGTTGTGTGATGTCCTTAGGTTAGTTAGGTTTAAGTAGTTCTAAGTTATAGGGGACTGATGACCATAGATGTTAAGTCCCATAGTGCTCAGAGCCATTTGAACCATTTGAACCACGAGCTTACATCAGTGTCTTGGAGAGAGGGTACGTGAACGCTGTCAGTGGTGAACCTTGCGTTATATGGGGACACTAAGCTTGCCGTCCTACTTGGTGCTGTTCGAGAGTAAGTAGCTTACATGCGGGCACCGGGATTCACCGTCTCCTTTCTGTCATGGCCATACTTCACGAATATGTCCACCACACTATACGTACACTTATTTCAATCATCTGCATTCGCCATATGCACTTAGGACATACTTCTGATGTAGTGCGTGGAAAGAGACCACTGTGTTCAGAGGAAGCCTACAGGCGACTTGACCCATTCTTGGGATGTCCCAGGCAGCAATGTCATTCGACTCTTTCTGTCTATTGTCGGTGCACCCCAGCCTTGTGTTGCTGCTGCCTTCGTGACAGTTTCCATCCGAAAGAATGCCACCCTACCGATTGGCACAAGTTGGGAACCACTGTGCTAGAGGGGGGCAGTGTCTAGGGCAGTTGGCTACAGTATTTGGGGCATAGACGTATGCCATCAGAGTATGCACAGGGGATCTACGTAGGTGTTACAAGGATGATAGCGTCTACAGCCAAGCAGCTTTCAAATCTCTATGAACCTCTGCAGCTAGATGAAACATCTCTGTAGAGGCCCATGGAACCCTTGAGAGCCTAGGGTTAAAGCAACCTAACACCGGTATCTGGTACTCGGGTATTAGTGGTAACGATAAAGCTGACAGGCTAGTCGGGGCAGGAGTGACGTATTTATTTATTGGACGGGCACTTTTCCTAACTATGCCTGAAATTATGGTAAGACTCCGACCAGCCACCGTGTCATCTTCTGACAATGGCGTCATTGGATGTGGTATGGATGAGCATATGGCCAGCACACCGCTTTCTCTGTCGTTGTTGGGTTTCGGGACCTTGAAAGCGTTACTATCGAGTAGCTACTTAGTTGGCCTCACAGGGCTGAATGAACCGTGGCAATGCCGGGAATCGAACCCAGGTCTCACTGCCTTCACCCGGCAGTCAGCCACGCTGACCTCTCAGCCACGGAGGTGAACCAAGTATGACTAAAGCGATGGTAAGATATAAACTACATAGCTGGATCAGAGAGCAGCCCCTAAAACACTGGACTAAAGCCCAAAAACAAAAAAACAAAAAAGACAAAAAACAAAAGACATGGAAGGCTAATGATGCCAAAAGCATGTTCAAAGAGAAATTCTGTAATCCTGGACTTGAAATGGAGGCAGATTGAACTCATAGTAAGTTTAATGATTGACCATGGGAGGTTCGAGAAGCAAATGTATACACACTAAATGCAAACTGTGTGGTACAGGGAACGAAACCACCCAACTTATAATCTTACAATGGGAAGCGCTGCAAGCTGAGAGGTACAAATTATTTGGGTTGCAAATTCCTAAAGGAAATGTAACCGACAGACATCAACCAAACGACCTCCAACTATTGTTTAAGCCTACTGATTGGCTTTACTAAAATGACAGGTGTTATGACCAGATGAAGCAACAAGTGTCTGGCCGCAAGTATGGGTCCTTCAATTGCTCTGGAAGATGGCTCATAGGAACTACAAAATATGACATATTAGTTCACGTATTACAAGAATGAATAAAAATATTTACTCAACAATCTAATGAAAAGGATAGTTGCCACTCACCATAGAGCGGAGATGCTGAATCGCGGAAAGGCACAACAAAAAGATTGTCGGAAAGGTGGCTTTCGGCCAACAAGGCCTTTGTCAAAAATAGGCAACATACACACACACACACATACATGACCAGTCTCTAGCACCCGGAACCAGACTCAGCTTGATACAGTCCTTTGTCACAGGAGTGCTTTATAATTTACAACTATCATTGACTACCAAAGCATTACTTGATGTGCTAATTAACAAACTGTTCTCTTGAAGTACATCCCCATTGCGTGCGGAGGAAGGCAATGGCAAACCACCTCCACTAGGACCTTGCTACTACAGCGGTGCGGGTCTCTCGCATCGTCCCCTACGCTCCTAGGAGTATGGGACCTCATCATCATCGTCGTCATCATCATAGTTTTCATATGTTGCTATCATCATCACTCTGAGCAACAGGAGTAATTAGGGGTCCACCTCTGCATAAAGGCCTCCTCTACAACTTTTTCAAGCAACACAAAATTACGGTTTTCGGATGTACATGCTGGTGTTGCCTCTTCATCCTTTTTGTAAATGTTGTCTACGCAGATTCCATTAGGATGTCTTATCGTCCATTTCTTGATTTTTGTAATCCAGCAAAGATCTATCTAGTTCCGTGTAACACAGATTTTGTTACCTACATATCATGATCACTTACTATCTACATGTCATAATTGGTTATTTATTTATTTATTTTCCTGTATTTTCTAATAATTCCCAGTTCCGTTGTTGATTTTAAGGATTTAGTGGAATTTATTAAAACTCCACTTTCACTGCTGTAAGTCAAAAATGGTAATATAAGGTGAGCGTACATTTTTGCAGGGAAAATAGAAACTTGATTCTGAAAATTTTGCTTAGCTGAAAAGCCAACATAGATTTTTATTCTTATTTTAATTCCTTTTCCTGTGATGCGGTGGTTGGTTTCAGCTACCCTAGACACAAAAAGACTTTTAGTTTTTATATAACTTCACTTTCAGTTTGCTACTTGTGTAGTAGCAGTGTACCATCCGTCACTGGAGGAATGAAGCTTTGCTAAATCAAGGAGAGTTGGCGAACAGCCACAAAAAGCTATAGGCCTATATCCCTGACCTAGGTCTCTTGTTGACTTTAAGAACATAATTATTTGATGTCTCGAATTTTGGTATTTCTTTTTATGTCTCCCTGCTCGTCGTCAAATATGGGGTGTTTAGGAAACCTGCTTTCTCGTATTGCTAGACAACATCCAAACAAATTGTATTAATGAGTTTTATTACAAAATGAAAAGAGAAAATACTTTGTCAGTTACACCAAATATGTTGCAAGCAAAGGGCCACATACGAAATAAACAACTTTCTTTAGTATAAACATTTTCAAATCTGTCCTACGTAGGGCGTAAAAGCAAATTAACGATCGTTGACGCTTCTATCCAAGTCACTGGTATTGATGCTACTATTGAACTGGGCCGTGACAAGTCAGGCGCGGCGCTTATATCCTCTTCACGCAGGGGCAGCTGATGTCGCGTTGTCGTCCTGGAGAGGGGTCGGTCAACGTGCGATTGGCTGACGTCTTCTTCACAGCCCTCTCTGCTCTCTCGTTCCCGACTGGCATACCGACACTTGACTTTACGCCGTAACATTTCTCAAGTAGGAAAATCTCCTTTGTAGGAATCAGCATGGGTTCCAAAAACGACGATCGTGTGAAACCCATTTCGTTGTAGGAAAATCTCCTTTGAAGGAATCAGCATGGGTTCCAAAAACGACGATCGTGTGGAACCCATTTCGTTCTTTTCGTCCGGGAGACCCACAAAGCAGAAGTTACAGGCGCCCAGGTACATAGCGTGTTCCTGCAGTTTCAGAAAGTGTTCGATACAGTTGCTGAGTGCCGCCTAATGAACGAAATACGAGCTTACGGAATACCAGACCAGTGTGTGGTTGGACTGTAGAGTTTCTAACAAACAGAGCACAGCATGGCATTGTCAACAGAGACAAGGCTGCAGATACGAAAGTTACTTCGGGCGTTCCGAAACGGAGTGTTTTATGACAATTACTTTTCATTAAATTTTCCTCAAGACATTTAAGTCTCATCTTTATCTACGATACTGATGGAAGCTGAAGAAAAGAATTAAAATTTATACCACTGCGAGGACCCAAGGCCAGTTCTTGTTGCTTATAAGGCAGAAATTCTGACCGCAGCAATTTTTTCAAATTGTTGGATCCTTGAGCCCCCGATTACCAGATGTACATTTAGCAGTTTTCGGCTGACGCCCCCGGTTACAGGAGTCAAGGAAAAAACTTTATTAATAATTATAATACAAAGTAATATCACCAGTTACAGTTACATTCTCAGCCAGTACACCAAGTCCTTTCATCCATGCATGTATTTTCTCATCATTAGAAACTTTTCTACATAATCTGGTATACAAAGTAAAAGGCATATTACTATAAACAAAACTAGGTCTACTCTGCGTCTTCGGGTCGATTCCAATATTGCAGCAGAAACTACTCAGGTCGAACACAAACGGTGTAGGACTTCCACACGTCCAACGCTGGGGTGCTATTCCAATGTCGGCGATCCCTGGCAATAGTGACAATGTAGGGGGAAAATAAGTTGAAGATATGGATTAAAGTTTGTGTTCGGGAGGGCATTCGACTTGGGTTGTTGGTGCAGGAGGGCTGACCATAGAGCTGTGGTGGTGTCATGCTCAGCATTAATGGCTAGTAAGCAAGAAGAACCGGGTTGAGTCCCGGCCCCGGCGCAGAGTTTAATTCATTCCTCCAGTTTCCATCTTCATCGTGCATACTTTTCACTATGTATGTGACCTAGGCGATGACGTCTGAGGTTCCATGAGGCTTTTCAAGGATGACGCTGGTACAAAGAAGTCGCGACGCCAGCAAATTATAGTGAAACACTGCAAACCTGCAGAGAATCTACGCTTGGTGCGTGGACTGGAAACTCACCCTTAACGCAAAAAAATGGAATTTATTGCGGATAAAAGGGCATAGAGAACCATTAAAGTATGATTACACGACTGCAGAGCATTTGCCGGAAGCAGTCACATCCTCAAAAACCTTGGAATATGTGTACGGAGCGATCTGAAATGGAACGAACGTATGAAAGTTGTAGCAAGTAAGGTAGACGCCAAACTGAGATTCATTGCTAGAATCCTCAGAAAAACTAGTACACCCGCAAAGGAGGTCCTCACAGAAGCCTCACTGGACCAATGCGTTAATATTGCTAGCCATTCTGGGACACAAACCAGATAGGTCGTAGAGGAAATAGAGAAGGTCCAAAGAAGAGTAGTGCGTTTCCTTGTAGGTTCATTTGGTAAACGTGAATGGATCACGGAGATACTCAGCCAATTCCAGTGGCATAAGCTGCAAGAGAGGCGTTCTGGATCGTGATGTACTTCACTGTTACAAGTTTCAAAAGAGCATAGGTTCCCCGAAAAAGAGCTAAACTCCGCCCGAGCTCTCAGTAGGTCCAACGGTACCAACAGACCGCGGTGTCATCCTGCGCCGATAGGCATCATTGCATGCGGACATGGAGTGGCATGTGGCCATTATAACGGTCTCCCGGGAGTTGTCAGGTTTCGTGACCGGAGCCGCTACTTCTGAATCAAGTGGCATCACAAGGGCTGAGTGCATCCCGCTTGCAGACAGCGCTCGGCAGATCCGGAGGGTCGTCCATCCTACTGTTAGCCAAGCCCTACAGCAACGAAATGACGTGAATCGGTGTTGCCCCTGTGTCAAGGCCCCTGCTATAGTCCTCGAAAAGTCAACCTACATATTGCTTCCGTCTACGTATATCTCATGAACTCGTGAAGAGTCCATGGAAACAAAATTACAAAATTAGATAGACTGGAGCTCACACGACAGTATACCACTAACCGTTCTTCCAGTGAACCATTCGCGACAGGGATGGGAAAGGAAAACGTTGCAGTGGTACACAAAGTACTCTGCCAAACGCCGTAAAAGGGCTTGCGGAGTAAACTTGTAGACAGATATTTTATTTTGAAACGTTTTTCGCGATCCAGCTCACATTTAAAATTCTTGTATTTCTTAAATTCGTTCGTGCTAGAGGTCAATAGTGCGCTGTAGTCAGTAATATAAGGATATTCCGGTAAGCTCTGTTAACACGCATTCTCTCTTCATATTCTGATATCAAAGCTCTGAAAACATCCTCTGCGACTGCAGAAAATCATTTTGGTGAAGTGGAATCTCTATGGTTGACATCTTTCAATTCTGATTACTTTTATTAAAAGCTGTGGCAGTGAACGAACGTTTTCTTCGGTACGCTAACGAAAGCTGAATCACTGTCTTGTCTCTCAGAGACAGTTGTTACTGTTTAGTTGTTGGCAGCAGGCAGAAAAGGCTATAGCATTTAATATCATGTTCTAACTCATTCAATTCCGATTACTTTTATTTAAAGCTGTGGCAATGAGCAAATATTTTCTTCGATACACTAACACGAGCTGAATCACTGCCTTGTCTCTCAGGAAGAGGTGTTACTGTTTAGTTGTTGATAGCAGGCAGAAAATGTATAGCCTTTGATAGCGTGTTTGCCTCATTTCTAGTGAAGTCGAATAATTACAGCAGTGTTCTATTTCTGGAGGCTACTCCTGGATCTTACAACTCTAAAATGAAGACCTTCACACGATCCAGTTCTGTTCATCCCCATGTGGGAGGGTTTCAGAAGGGAAAGGCCAGGCAGAGATATTCTCAAGCTGACAGATCCACAGTTGTTTTCTCGCTGTAGCTGCTGATGTTTGCAATACTGAAGTGTTTCTGATGAAACTACTTCTGAAACAATCTTGAGGCTGCCGGAACGTGTCCCTGAAGTGGATGGTTTGCCTGATCAGCCTGATTTATTCTCCCCGAGTTGGTAGTTACTTCACGACGAATATTTGGTGGCACCGTGCCAGCGAGATGGTACAGTTTTACAAGGGCCGTAGCTTTAGGACAACCGTACGAGGTAGGATTAAAGGAAAACATCGAAGCAAATCAGAGGTGGGTTGCTAGATTTGTTACCGGTGGGTTCGAACAACATTCAAGTGTTTCGAAGAAGCTTCAGAAAGTCAAATGGGAATCCGTGGAGGAAAGGTGATGTTCTTTGCGAGGAACAGTACTGAGGAAATTTAGAGAACTGGCATTTGAAGCTGACTGCAGAATGATTGTACGGCAGTCAACATACACTGGTGTCCAAAAGTAAAGCAAAAAACGACTATTTCCCCGTCCTGTGTCTAATTCACGATATAACCATACAAACTGTCAACAGATGCCTCTACGATTGTCTCCTGCACAGAGGACGGCATACTGGTCGACGGAGAACCACACCAACGGTGATGTCAGGGCACATATAAAACGGGATACTGTTTTCCGGGTAGTTCCTCATCCACAGTCGCTATGCACAGTCAAAGGCGGTGCAGTATGCCTCAGAGAAGCCACCTACCAGGCTCTCTGTGGTGGACGGCCAGGGGAAGAATGGAAGCAGGACAGTTGCAAACTGTTGTAACCCGATGGCTTAATGTGAATCGTTCTGTTGTTTTTCGGATGTGGCGACAGTTTATAGAGATCGTAACTACATCCCGAAGACCAGGTCGGGGCTGACCACGTGTAACATCAAATAGCAAGAACCGTTATTTGGCTCAAAGTGCACGACGGTAGCGCCTAAGTACGGCACAGCAACTGGCATCTGACCTCGCAGCAGCGTCTAGAGTTGACCCGTCAACATTCCTGCTCGACGGTCGAACAGTGGGCCAATGTTCCTTTTACAGATGGGCTCCCATTTGGTCTGGACAGTGATTAACGACGGATTCGCATCTGGAGGGAATTTTGAACGCGATTTTGGGACACAGCCGTTGTCGAAAAAGACTGATATCGAGGATAATCCCTAATGGTTTGGCAAGGATTGTGTTGACCACTCGAGCACCTCTTCATGAAACTGTACTGTTTAAATCGGCAAGGTTCAAATGGCTCGGAGCACTGTGGTCATCAGTCTCCTAGAACTTAGAACTACTTAAACCTAACTAACCTAAGGACATCACACACATCCATGCCCGAGGCAGGATACGAACCTGCGACCGTAGCGGTTACGCGGTTCCAGACTGTAGCGACTAGAACTGCACGACCACACCGGCCGGCAAATCGGCAAGGCTTAATTGCTGTCAGATATCATGACGTGATCTTGGGACCTCATGTGTGGTTGTTGTGAGGTGCTGTGGGCCCAGAGACATCGTATTGCTGGACGACAATGCTAGACTCATAGAGCACGCATGGCTGGTGTTTTCTTGCACGTTTGGCGTGGCATGCTCGCTTTCCCGATTTGAATCCCATAGAGCACGTCTGGGATGCACTAAGGACACGTGCTGCGTAACGCCAGCGTCCACCAACGGCTCTCCAAGACTTTCGTGCAGCGCTGCAAGAAGAGTGGGCATTATTGCCACAACATGAGATTGATAGCCTCATTCACGGCATGCCCCATCGTTTGTCTGGTCTGTACTGCTGCCAGAGGTGGTCACACCCAATACTGAGCACATTAACCAGTTGTCGGAATGTGTGTGTGAATATGTTAAGCTGGGAAAAACAAAGAACATCTTCGTCTACCGTTATCCATGTTGCATTTGTCTACGTTCTGTATTCTTTATTTTGCGTCTACTTTACTATCACCTGATTATACTGTTTTGTAGCAAAGTGAACGCAACCTTGAAAAATGTGGGTTTGTTGCATTAGTGTGTGTGTATTTCGCGTAAGGACCACGAAGATTCGAGAAATTACGGCCCAAATGGAGGCACATAGAAAATTGTTTTTCCTTCGCTGTGTTTTCAAATTTAACATAAAAGAAATTACTAGCAGTGGTACAGGGTACCATCCGCCAACCACCGTAGGGTGGCTTGTGGAGTATGTATGTAGATGTACATACAATAAGTCTACTCGTTTAAGACAATTCTCATTTATTGTTCCGTCTGAGTTGCCAGTTTTGAATCAGATTACATGTTTGAATCACTCTGCATCATCTTAGGATCTAAGCAGTTGCATCAGCAACCCCTCTCGACAGTCGTCTGATACGTGGTTCAGAGCAGACTACTTAGATCTAAAGATGATCCAGAGTGATCGAAATATGTAATCTGTTAAAAAATGTGTAATTCAGACGGAACAACAAACGAGAATGCTCTTAAATATATATACACTGTTGTGTCTAGACAAGACAGCCTAGACAAAATGAGAGGAAGCCGAAAGGCACGCGCTTAAACTCACGCAGGCTGGCGTGAGGTCTGAAACAGGATACGTAATGAATGCTATAAAGAAAAGTACGTAGCTTCTGGAATACTTAACTTTAATCCACATTTGTAGAACATCGCTCTTGATGATACATTAATAGAATCTCAATATCTATACTGGTAATGGCGCCTTGCTAGGTCCTAGCAAATGTAGTTGAAGGCTATGCTAACTATCGTCTCGGCAAATGAGAGCGTAGTTGTCAGTGAACCATGGCTAGCAATGTCGGCTGTACAACTGGGGCGAGTGCTAGTACGTCTCTCTAGACCTGCCGTGTGGTGGCGCTCGGTCTGCAATTACTGACAGTGGCGACACGCGGGTCCGTCGTATACTAGCGGACCGCAGCCGATTTAAATGCTACCACCTAGCAAGTGTGGTGTCTGGCGGTGACACCACATACACCTGCTAAATCTCTCAAGACGATTGCGTGGACTGTAGTGAAGCCTATACGTTTCGTTTGGCGCCTTGTCCACTATGATTGCGTGGGTGGCTTTGTACCAGACTGGGCACGCATACTGTGCAGCCCTGTAGCGTGTTGCTAGTGCCGTTGTTCTCAGGATTTGTGGTCAAGAGCAACACGTACTTCAGATGGTTCAAATGGCTCTAAGCATATGGGACTTAACATCTGAGGCCATCAGTCCCCTAGACTTAGAACTATTTAAACCTAACTAATCTAAGGATATCACACAAATCCATGCCCGAGGCAGGATTCGAACCTGTGACCGCAGCAGCAGCGTGGTTCCGGAATGAAGCGCCTAGAATCTCTCGGTCACAGCGGCCGGCTTTCCACCTACTACCAGTGACCTTGCGGAAGATATTATTGCTGGCTTCTACTTTCATTCTCATAAACTTGCAATGATGCTTGTAGCTCACAGTACTATCCAGAGTAACTCGCAGATATTTTGGATGGGTCGTATCTCGTATACACTATCTGTTTCCTTTGCCATGTTATGACAGATTTGAGAAGTGCCTCATTGTATTTAAGGTAAGGCTAATTTTCTCTATAATTTTACAGTCTCCAGCATCTCTGAAATGACCTTGGTATAAAGGAAAAGTCAAAAATACATTGCTGGAAGAAAGTTAGTACACCCTTCTAGAGGTCTCCACTTCACTCGAGATTTATCGTTGCAATAGTGTACAAAGTGTGCATGAAATGATTGTATTTACTGATAAAAAGCACGAGTGGTTCTGATTTGTCAGTTATCGACCCACGCTGAAATACTCGTATTGCTACGTAGTGTAGCTTCCACTGGCGACAATGCAGGCATCGACTCTGGCATGCAGCCGATAGTGGGACACGTTATGCCACGCCTGCCCGATCTGTTTACGTAGTTCTGTAAGAGTTGTTGACTGACGAGTTGCGCGAGTCACTTCTCGTCTCATCATACCCCACATGTGCTCGATTGGAGAAAAGTCCAGAGATTGTGCTGACCACGAAGGTTGCTGCACGTATTGCAGAGCATGTTGAATTTCACGGGAAGTGTGTTGGTGAACATTATCCTGTTGGAGCAACAGATCACCATCCTGTTGCAAGAACGGCAAAAGAACTTTCTGCACTTAACGAGCACCGGTTAGTGTTCCCTCCAGAAACACCAAAGGTGAACGAGCAGGACCGGGATGGGACGAGTGCGTCTTGGACGAATGCCAGCGCTCACAAGGTCTACGTCACACGCGCGAACGACCATCACTTGCGTGCAGGCAGAATCTGTTTTCATTGATGAAGAGTACGGCGCGCCATTCCATCTTCCCAGTGGTCCTCTGACGACACCTCGTGATCCGCGAACGTCGACGCTGCGTCCTGAGTGGAAGACGGACTAAAGGCCTATCTGCCTGTAGTCCCTCTGTTAATAACTTGTTCGCAACAGTTCATAATGACAAGTCTGGGCTCACAAGCCCTCTTATCTGTGCTGGGGTTGGCGTCGATCTGCCACTGCTGCCCCTACAATACAATGATCGTGGCGGCCGTCTGTGCTATATGGATGTCCAGAACGTCCTCTACGGGTCTGAGAACGTTCACGTGAACACTGATACCAGCGCCGTTGCGCAACTGACGCAGTACGTCCAGCTTTTATAGCAATTCTCCGAAAGGGCCATCCCGCCACTCGGAAGGCCACAATTTGGCCCGTTTCAAACTCGCTCAGTTAGCTGTAGGAAACAAGTGCGTTTCTGTTGCGTGGTTACCTGATTGCTTCAAAAGTTTGCAACACACTTAGCCCTCTAGCTGCGGAAATTCTCTATTAAAAGGTAGATATATATATGGCACTCTGGTGGCTATGCCAGTACGCTATCTGCTGGCGGAGGATGTTAAAACCATTATCAGTACATCTACTGTTCCCCAAGTAGCATACGCCGTCATCGGATCAAAATCGACGTCATCTTTGGATATGTAGTCTTGGTTTTCTCTCCAGATTTACCTTGTTTAAGTTTCCTTTAATTAACGTCTATGGTCACAATCTTTTCTGTTTAACAGATTACCGGTTTCGGTCTTTCTACATCTACATCTACATTTATTCTCCGCAAGCCACCCAACGGTGTGCGGCGGAGGGCACTTTACGTTCCACTGTCATTACCTCCCTTTTCTGTTCCAGTCGCGTATGGCTCGCGGGAAGAAAAGAACGACTGTCTGAAAGCCTCCGTGCGCGCTCGAATCTCTCTAATTTTCATTTGGGGTCTCCTCGGGAGGTAGAAGTAGGAGGAAGCAATATATTCGATAACTCATCCAGAAACGCACCCTCTCTAAACCTGGGGAGCAAGCTACACTGCGATGGGTGAGCATCCAGCCGCCATGCGCTGTTGCCATTTTTCGGGGTGCACTCAGCCTCGTGATGCCAATTGAGGAGCTACTCGACCGAATAGTAGCGGCTCCGGTCAAAGAAAACCATCATAACGACCCGGAGAGCGGTGTGCTGACCACACGCCCGACCTACCCGCATCCTAAACTGAGGATGACACGGCGGTCGGATGGTCCCGATGGGCCGCTTGTGGCCTGAAGACGGAGTGCTACTTGGTGGCTACGGGAGTTCCACACGGAGCCCTCAGCTGAGCCCCAGGCGGAGCGTCCGGAGCCGCGGCTGCTGGAGGCCGGGCAGGCCAGCTGCCGTGGTGCCGCCGCCACAGCTGGTGCGGCCCGCAGTCAGTGGGCCATCGAGCCCCAGCTGGGCCGGCGCGCCTGGCCCACGGCGCCGCCTCTTGCCCCAGGTCAGCGCAGACACGGCCGCGCGCATGCTCCCGCCAGACAGCGGCCGCGGCCCTGGGCGCGACGACCCCACCAACCAGCCAGCGGCAGGGGCGTCCGGGGCTCACACACACTGCCACACAAGTACCAAAGTCATTCCGAAAATTATGCCTCTTACACTACTGGCCATTAAAATTGCTACACCACGAAGATGACGTGCTACAGACGCGAAATTTAACCGACAGGAAGAGGATGCTGTGATATGCAAATGATTAGCTTTTCAGAGCATTCACACAAGGTTGGCGCCGGTGGCGACACCTACAACGTGCTGACACGAGGAACGTTTCCAGCCGATTTCTCATATACAAACAGCAGTTGACCGGCGTTGCATGGTGAAACGTTGTTGTGATGCCTCGTGTAAGGAGGAGAACGGCGTATCATCACGTTTCCGACGTTGATAAAGGTCGAATTGCAGCCTGTCGCGATTGCGGTTTATCGTATCGCGACATTGCTGCTCGCGTTGGTCGATATCCAATGACTGTTAGCAGAATATGGAATCGGTCGGCTTAGGAGGGTAATACGGAACGCCGTGCTAGATCCCAACGGCCTCGTATCACTAGTAGTCGACATGACAGGCATCTTATCCGCATGGCTGTAACGGATCGTGCAGCCACGTCTCGATCTCTGAGTCAATAGATTGGGACGTTTACAAGATAACAACCATCTGCACGAACAGTTCGACGACGTTTGCAGCAGCATGGACTATCAGCTCGGAGATCGTGGCTGCGGTTAGCGTTGATGCTGCATCGGCCGGCCGGAGTGGCCAAGCGGTTAAACGCGCTACAGTCTGGAACCGCACGACAGCTACGGTCGCAGATTCGAATCCTGCCTCGGGCATGGATGTGTGTGATGTCCTTAGGTTAGTTATGTTCAAGTAGTTCTAAGTTCTAGGGGACTTATTACTACAGCAGTTGAGTCCCATAGTGCTCAGAGCCATTTGAACCATTTGATGCTGCATCACAGACAGGAGTGCCTACGATGGTGTAGTCAACGACGAACGCGGATGGCAAAATGCAATTTTTTCGCATGAATCCAGGTTCTGTTTTCAGCATCATGATGGTCGCATCCGTGTTTGGCGACATCGCGGTGAAAGCACATTGGAAGCGTGTATTCGTCATCGCCATACTGGCGTATCACCCGGCGGGATGGTATGGGGTGCCATTGGTTACACATCTCGGTCACCTCTTGTTCGCATTGACGGCACTTTGAACAGTGGTCGTTCCATTTCAGATGTGTTACGACCCGTGGCTCTACCCTTCATTCGATCCCTGCGAAACCCTACACTTCAGCGGGATAATGCACGACCGCGTGTTGCATGTCCTGTACGGGCTTTTCTGGATACAGAAAATGTTCCACTCCTGCCCTGGGCAGCACATTCTCCAGATCTCTCACCAACTGAAAACGACTGGTCAATTGTGGCCGAGCAACTGGCTCGTCTCAATACGCCAGTCATTACTCGTGATTAAATGTGTTATCGTGTTGAAGCTGCATGGGCAGCTGTACCTGTAGACGCCATCCAAGCTCTGACTCAGTGCCCAGTCGTATCAAGGCCGTTATTACGGCCAGAGGTGGCTGTTCTGGGTACTGATTTCTCAGAATTTTTGCACCGAAATTGCGTGAAAATGTAATCACATGTCAGTACAAATATAATCGATTTGTCCAATGAATACCCGTTTATCACCTGCATTTCTTCTTGGTGTAGCAATTTTACAGTAGTGTACTACTTTTTTTTAAAAAAAAAGATATAGTGTGATTTACCAAAATATTAGGGCATGTAGCATACACTACCTTACGAACGTATCCAGACACCCCTGTCTCGTGCGCATTGACCACCAGACAGTATAAAAGGAGGCGGGGAATATTGTGTTGGCAGTAAAGTAGCAGTAGCAGTAGCAGTAGCAGTAGAAAAAGCTCAGTTATTTCGAACGTGGACTAGTCATTGAATATCACCTGAGTAATCAACTCCATCAGGGATATTTCAACGGGTCTAAAGCTGCCCGAGTACACTGTTGGATATGTGACTGTCAAGTGGAAACAGAAAGGAAGAACCACACAGGAAGTCAAGACTAGGCAGGCCTCACGCAGTGACTGACAGAGACGCTCGACAAGCGCAGGAGGAGGTTGTAAAAAATTGCATGAAATCAGCGGAAGGAAATGCCAGTGAGTTCCAAGACCAGCAGTGCAGCTATACTAAGCTCATCATAAGAATAAACCTGATGCAACAAACACAGAAGCCGCAGCACACGTACACTGGTGTTATGCTCTTCGAAGCAGTTCCTACTTACGTATTAGATGTATTATTACTAAGTTACGTTAAATAAAACTTTACGATATTCAAATGTATTAACAGCCATCAACTTTTTTCTTAATCAATCTTTAGCTATGCAGTTTTTATTTCCAAAATCGTTTTCAGTCACAGCCTCTGCACTGTTGTGCTCTGATTCTCGGCTGTTTATTTGCAGCATGAAAATGACTGATGCTGTTTCCTGTTCCGTAGCGAAACACTCATGTGGAACACGGTTAAAAATTTCCAAGAAATAGGTTGTTCTTAATGTCTTTCATAAATTTATAGAGACAGTCGGCTGTATAGTTTTCCAAGGGACTGTATTAGACAGAGTTGTGACCCAAGTACATAGTTTATGGTTCGGCGGTTCAAGTCTCATTTGAGTTATTGTTTTTCCTCCTTCAAATGGAAATACCTACATCTCATAATTGTAAAATTCATAAAATTTTTTTGTGAATAATGCACGTCTTCTTGTTTCTAATTAAATATTCCTCGTGAAATTCCTGTTTTCATTTGGCACATAAATTCTTAACTATTGATATTTTGTAAAAGACTTAATAAAAGTTGCTTAAATGAAGGAAATAACAATTTAATTTTTAAGGCAAAAATGAAAAACCAAACATTCTTTTTTTGGACTATGTCCATCGTTTTATACCATAGATGTAGATATGTGTCGTAGAAACATGAAAAACAATCAGGTTACCTTCCATTAAGAAGGCTTTTGCACGCAGCGACTGTTATATTGACTTATAAATAATAGATTTCAGCTATCAGTCGTCCGTTTTAAATTTCATTGGAAGATCAGGATTTCAGCTAGAAACCAGCCATTCTCGATACTCTATAATTTTTGATCAATGCGTGTAATGCCTGTTGGTCGGGCTTCATCCACGGTTCATTTAAAACTCAATGTATTCAATGAACTATGGATGAAGCCCGACCAACAGGCATTACATGCATTGATCAAAAATGATAGTGCATTGAGAATGGCTAGTTTCTAGCTGAAATCTAGAGCTGCCAATAAAATTTAAAAAGGACGACTGACAGCTGAATTCGATTATTTACATGAAAAACACTCACTTTCACAGCATTGAACACACCATACAAATGCTGCATTTTTCATTTGTCACTATACCATTACAATATGAACCTAACGGCGCTGATATGGAGCGATGTTACAGGATTTGGGCCAAGAAGTAACAAGATTGTTAAGCTGCCAGGCGTACTGCAACTAACGCACGCAGATTTCTCACGTGTCACTGAGGAACGCTGGCAGGATATAGAACGGCACGTCATAAAAGAAGAGGATAAAATGCGGCGCCTGGGTGGCTTCGTGGATTTTGTTGTTGACAGATTCGTTATCAACGTATCAGATGACAGTTCCAGTACTGAAACGTATCTCTCCGATTCGGATAACGAAGGAGCTAAGAGTTTACCAGACGACTGGCTGTAATTAATACCTTCAGTGGCTTCTGTATTCAAAAGTACAGTGAAATCCCTACAGCATGCTTTTTCATCACACACAGCTCACTCAGAAAAATTACCCCGCTTTCAAATTATAAATTTTCAGCACTCTTGTTTGTAATTAGAATATTATGAAAGGTGAGAACGAGAGCATGTTATGCTTTCCATCTGGTCATCCAAGAAGCGCTCGGTAATATCGGAGTTTTGCCAAATATAATTAAATTCTCTTTAAAAATTAAATGACATTCGAAGCTATATTGTTTCTTTGCTCGTCTCTTTCTACCTCTGAACTGCAACTGCTTACGTCATAACAGGTTAGTTGGACCGTTGGCTGGGCAGTGCTGTTCCAAGTTTAATGCGCCGACAAAGCTGTTGTCCCGCATTATCGCTCAGTCCATGTGCGTGTAACGCAGCATAAAACGTATCCTTATGATCATACTTGACTATACTGGTCACAGCTTGGCTTCCGCTCCACGTGAAACGAAACCCAATGAGATTCAAGCAAACGCGGAAGAATGCAAGGCGTAATGCTTACATCTGGTTTATTCTCCCGATGAACAGAGTGTAGCACAGTGACTACGGGTAGTGAGTTAAAAAGGATGGTGTGCGACGGTCGAGAAGCTCCTGATACGCCACTACTCCGTACTAAGCGGCGCTTGATTTGGTGTAAACAGCGACACTACTGGACAGCGGACGACTGTAAACAGGTGATTCGGAGTGATGAATCACAGTTTGTCCTGCGGCAATTCTATGGAGCTGTTTGGTTTCGCCGAATGCTGGAGAACGTTAGATGCCCACCTTGTAAAGTACCTACAGTGACTGCAGAGGAGTTACGGTGTGAGGGTGTTCCTCCTGATTAGGGTGTGGTCGCATTATTGTACTTAAAAAAACTAATGCAGAAGCATGTGAACGCATATTACGACATTGCGTATTGAGTAGAGCAGAGGAACAGTTCGGAGACGATGACTGTTTGTGTCAGCGTGATAATGCACCTATCGTAAAGAAGGCAGTCTTTCCTCCACAGACTTTCAGGTTAGATTAGATTAGATTAGTTTATCGTTCCATGGATCCGTGCTGAGGAGATCCTCGTGGATGTGGAATATAACAATTTTTTTTGCTGAAATAGCAATACTCATAGTATTAATATATACAATACATCATTTGTTTATATAAAAAAGTTAGTCAATGGAGTAGAAGGAGTTGGCAACTAGTAAGTCTTTCAGGCACCTTTTAAACTGATCTTTATTTGTAACTAATTTTTTTATGTTTGCTGGCAAATTATTGAAGATGAGCGTTCCTGAGTAGTGGACCCCTTTTTGAACTAAAGTAAGTGCTTTTAAGTCCTTGTGCAGATCATTTTTGTTCCTGGTATTGTATGTATGAACTGAGCTGTTTGTTGGAAAAAGAGATATATTATTTAGGACAAATTTCATTAAGGAGTAAATATACTGAGAGGCAGTAGTTAGCATACGCAATTCTTTGAAGAGGTTTCTACAGGGCGTCCGTGAATTTACTCCGCAAATAATGCGTATTACACGCTTTTGGACTCTGAAAACTTTTGTTTGACTTGAAGAGTTACCCCAAAATATTATACCATATGACATTATGGAATGAAAGTAGGCAAAGTATGCAAGCTTTTTCATTTTTATGTCGCCTATGTCTGCTAACACTCGAATTGCAAATGCGGATTGGTTAAGGCGTTTCTGCAGTTCTGTGGTGTGCTCCTTCCAACTGAATTTATTATCAAGTTGTAATCCCAGGAATTTAAGATTGTCAACCTCTTCTATATGCTCTTCTTGATACTTTATGCATATGCTGGGTGGAAACCTCTTACAGGTTCTGAATTGCATATAGTGAATCTTTTCGAAGTTTAATGTCAGTGAGTTGGCTTTAAACCATTTATTAATATCCATGAAAATATCATTAGCAGATCTTTCTAGAACTACACTCGACACTATTTATTGCAATATTTGTGCCATCTGCAAACAAAACTAACTCTGCTTCTGGCAGTGTAACTGATGAGAGATCATTAATGTACACAAGAAAAAGCAATGGCCCTAAGATGGATTCTTGTGGGACACCACATGTAATTTCTTCCCATTCTGATGATGACTGATGACTTCATTCACTAGTCCCTTGAATTGACACCCTTTCTTTCCTGTTAGCGAGGTATTATTTGAACCATTTTTCAGCACTGCCCGTGACACTATAGAATTCTAATTTATTTAAAAGGATGTTGTGGTTCACACAATCTAATGCCCACAGCAGACGTCAAGCTGTCATAAAGACGAAGGATGGACCATCTCATGCTAATGTCTGCTAATGCTCTTCATCAGATCATGCATGAGACCTCAAATGCTTTTTCTAAACGAATAATAAAATGTTTTCAGCGATTGCCCCAACGAATTTTATTTATAAATTGACGACAGAAATACATCAAATATATTTCTCTAAGTACTAATGAAATGTTATTGTGTTATTGTATGTGAAAGGGTGTCGCCGTAAGGGTGTGCAAAAATTTAACAGGACATAGAGGATGCTACAATGAACAGTTTGAGATAGGGAATCTGGGATCGGAGAAGCCAACTTAAAAAGATAATAGGAATAACATCACATTATTGTGTACTTTTTTTATTTACATTAGTCACAGTTAGCTGCATTGACACAGTGAACATAACATTTGTACTGTATCTTACAAAATTTGCTGAAACTGATGGCCATCAACCTCGATGCAAGCATGACATCGGCGAGCAACATTCTGAGGCACCCTGAGAAATATCCTTCGTGTGTTTCACATCGCATCACAGACAGCTACATTTCTGGTAACTAATTCCACCCACGTATCCACTGGGGTCTCATACAAAACTGACTTTAGATACCCCATAGGAAATAACCAAGGGGATTCAGGTCAGGTGATCTCGCAAGCCATGGAATAGGACCTCCCCTTCCAATACAGCGTTCAGGAAATACTGTACCGGTACTGCTCCATCGTCTTGCGCTGTACATCTCTGAAAAGCACTGAGTAATGAAGGCGTCTGCCTTTGATTTGTAGCACGTTCTGCCATGGGACAATGTAAATACGGCACAAAAAAGCTATCTTATGGACAAGTAAACCCAGCACAGTACGTGTAAAATTGTACCCATGTTATCTGAAAATAAGTTGGAAAACGGTAAGGCCAGACAAAGCGATAGACAAGTGTACTTCCAATATTCCTAAGCTAGCTTCTCCGACCCCAGGTCCGCTGTCTCAAATGTTCAGTGGAGCATTCTCTATTTTCTGTTACATTTTGCATGCTCTTACAGAAACACCGTGCATAATGCATTTAGTGTTCTGCACGAATGTGGAACTCTTACACCCAGGCAACCTACATCTGCAACGAAGTTTCTGGTTTTTATTCATCATCTCGGGTAGATGCAAGACATAACACTTGCTTGTTGTTGGTGATGGTACAGGCTTTCGTGTTCCACGAGCTTCCTTATCGAAAGTGCATTTTGTCATCACATCCCTCCTCTTTTTCTTCCCTGTCTTTTTCCTCTCCCACTCCCTATTCTCACAATGAAAGTATAGGTCATTGCCGAATGTAGATCCAGTGCTACATCGGAGAAAAAAATATCACCACATTTTTATGATGAAATAAAGCATCACTTGTTCCATCCCATTCTTATTCAAAATTACTAGAAACAAACAGAAGTTACGTAAATTTCTAGAAGCCTTGGTAACACTGCGGTAAACTGCTTTCTTTAACTAGATTCTGCTAGATACTGGGAGCTTGTAGAAACGAAAAGAAGTGACGCTCAGACAGAACATGGTGCAAAGTATACGCTAGAATCGGGCACAGGAAGTTTAGTTAATTCTCGAGCTACAAAGAAAAAAAAAGTTGGATGAGTTTCTTATATTGGTATTGTACTACCTTAAAATTTTCCAGCTGATGTCCTGTTGGCTTCATTGTCCTGCGACGGACGCACTAGTATAGGAGCCGGCCGGGATGGCCGAGTGGTTCTAGGCGCTACAGTCTGGAACCGCGCGACCGCTACGGTCGCAGGTTCGAATCCTGCTTCGGGCATGGGTGTGTGTGATGTCCTTAGGTTAGTAAGGTTTACATAGTTCTAAGTTCTAGGGGACTGATGACCTCAGAAGTTGAGTCCCATAGTGCTCAGAGCCATTTGAACCATTTGAAATAGCATAGTAGCGTTCCCAAATCGCTCCTGACGCCGAGTTGCTCCTATAACACAGATACGTCAATTGAATTTCTAACTGTGTTTAAGATGTTTGTGTAATCGGCCATACACAGAAATTTGCCAGGTATTATATGTTATGTTCGCTTAACAGGAGAGAGTTACTGCAGCCAAATAACGGACTCTATGGAAACTGTAATGTGCAATATCGGATATGGCTGGCTGAATACATAGTTTCATGATCACGCTTTGGTTGTATGGTCGAGTGGTCGATCACTTGAAATGACTGATGAACAAGTTTTCCTGTATCCAATCGGCTGTCCAGAGAACGTCCTAATAAGTGAGGATTGCCTTATTCTGGCCTCAGATGCGCTCGATTTTGAAAACAGAGATAAAAATTTACGTAGCCAGAGAACCGACTCGTGGAGGTAGCATCTTAGCTCTCTTGGTGAAAAACGCACCCGAACTTCTCGATTTATATGCGCAAAACAGAGAATTAGCGATCACAACGCCGCTATATCATCACTGAATACAGCTGTAAATAGGAAGATATTTCTCCTTGGCAAGCAACAAGACATTGATTTCAGATAACCTACGTGGACAAAATGAAAATTTCATCTCCAGATCTAACATTGTTAAGCAGCAATGGACACAGGTTAACAGTACTCTTTAGACCAGTGATTCCCAACTTTTCTGAAACTACTCCTGAGTGTAATCAGATGTTTGCTGGTACACCCCACCTCCCGTCACCATCATCAACATCACCAGCAAACTGAACTACGGAACGAAAAAAATTACTTTAAATCTTTTTATTTTTAAAGATTTTAAAGATAAGTGATATTCAGTGGTTGGAAGTATTTTCTTTAACCACGAACTAAATTAATGAGACAGTTGATAGTGCTTATTTGTATCAATTTTTGTTTAAAGGATGATGAAACCGGTCTGAACGCATCGCGAGTGGTACCTAAAACTCCTTCTCAGCAAATAAGCTAACAATCCACAGTGAGAGTAGAGATTTACCACAAAACATGTTTCCTCTGCACTACTCGTCTCCCTGCAGGCACTTGCTTCATCTGCACCCCCATTTATAATCGACTAAGTTGAATTTGGTGCACTATATTTACATATTGTATATCTCTTGATTGCTGGGCTCCTTACTTCTGAACTTTGGAAATTGAGAGATTGCTGGCTGCCAGTGCATTTTGTCTGGTCACTGCCGCCAATAATAATAATGATAATAATAATAATAACATTCAACCAGATGTAAGACAAGGTGATGGACTCTGTCCCAATCTGTTCAACGTTGTTCTAGACAAAGTTATGGAAGAATGGGAAAAAGAACTCAAGAAATGTGGGGTTTGTAAGCCAATGTGAATGGGCGTAGCCAAAAAAAACCGTTGCGGACGATCTGGCGATACTAACAGAGGATGAGCAGACTGCAGTCAAACAGTTGGAATTACTTAAAGAATGTGCAGGAAAAGTAGATTTACTAATTTCATTTGAGAAAACTGAATTCTTTTGTTCAAAAACAGAAATTACAAGCTTGAAAACAAAATGTTGTAAAACTAAAAGCGTCCCATACTTTAAATACCTCGGAGAATTCATCGAACCGACAGGTACTGAAAAACTCTCACAGCAACATCACCTCCAAAATATTAAAAAAGGATTAGGGTTAACGCAAAACCGCTATAACAAAAAATCAATGTCGAGAGGGGCAAAACTTCGACACTACAATACTGTCATAAAACCAGCAATCCTCATCGCAAGTGAAACACTAATCCTTAACAGAAAACAACTACTTGAAGACACCAAAAAGAAGAGAGAAAGATCATCAGAAAAATTCTAGGAGAAAGACATACCCAAGACGGTTATAGGCTACAATCAATCAAAACAACAGAAAAGTTTTTGAACATCGAAACTGATATTAAGAAAAGGCGAATGAAATTCCTTGGCCATCAAGCCAAGTACCACAAAATCGATTGACGGAGAGAATAGTAGATTATTTAACGTCACTTAACAATTCCACACCTTGGCTAGATGAAACTCTAAAGAACCTAAATAATGCAAACATAAGACCAGCCGACATTCTACAAAGAGACACCTACACACACAAAACAGAGAAATGGGAAGTTATATCAGAGCAACCAAAATAAAAACAATACAGACCATAGTGGTCAGATGAGTGTAAACAAGCCGTTTTGGAAAAAAAATTAAAGCCTATTGGAAGAACAAGAAGAAATCAAAGAAAAATTGATCGATTTATTTGCTTAACGTCTTCATTTTCTGGGGCGAATTCGCTAATAATAATAATAATTTGTAGACACTGCAGTACTGTAGGCCTACTAGCCACTACATAATTAGTATTGTGGCTCTGAGCACTATGGGACGTAACATCTGAGGTCATCAGTCCCCTAGAACTCAGAACTACTTAAACCTAACTAACCTAAGGACATCACACATATCGATGTCCGAGGTTCCAGACTGTAGCGCCTAGAACCGCTCGGCCACACCGGCCGGCCTCAATTAGTTCATTTGTTGTTGCCAAGTGAATAATAAAGCAATTTCTGGGCAATTGTGGGAACTACCTACAGTTATGAAACGGCATTTTCACGAGAAAGTGAAGCGTATGCGATACATGTCTCAGTTTCACTATCGTAGAGTCATGGTAGAAACTACAAATGTGAGTGTATTGCACAAGGCTGGCGTCATCGATATCATTACCAGTGATCTACCGAGCAGCATGGGTCAGCTGGCGAACTTCTGCTTCTACTACTTTCTGTCGTTTCGCGCCTTTTTTGGTGGACAGGGGGTTGCCGCGTTGCGCCGACAACGATAGTTAATAGCGACCGCGGGAGTGCGGTAGGGTAGTAATATGCAGTCTGTCAAGTGAACATCCATTGAACAAGTCAAGAGACAGGAATACTCAAAATTGAGACAGGAAGTGTATAACAGCATTTATCTGAAATACGAATGTCAAACGGTGTGCGACTTTCCAGGTTAATTATTTTTGGAATTTTTAGTTTCATCAAAATGTATGTGTGAAATTTGGTAGGTGTGTTCCATTGTTGGAATTAAATAAAGTTTTTTAAAGGATATCATCTTTAATTCCTGAAGAACATTACCATCTTTTATGATTAATTTTGTAGTAGACGATGAGAGACACTTCATGGGCAGTTAGGCTGCACTGTAGTTTCCGTTATCGGTCGCGGTCTCCCTTAAACTTCCGATAGAAAATCCTTAAGAACAGCTTAGTGAAAATTATGGGACGAAAGCTTGCAAGTGGGTGCACTATTTGAGGAAGATGATGTTTTTCCATTATTTCACAAGCTGTAACCTCCATTACATTGTGTCACTTGTTTGAGAAAAACATAATTATTTTTAGCTTGTGTAATCAGTACTACGGACTTACGAGATAGTGATAACTGTAATGATACTTTAAAAATAATTTAGTTTCGTGATCTAAACAATTAGATTTAGTTTTTACCCATCAGGCAATTTAATTTTACCCCTCATGAAGTAATTACTCCCATGTTGGGAACTAGTGCTTTGAACAGTTATGTGTCTAGAAATTATGTGAGGGATCACAAAATCGTAAGCAGAAAGAAATAGCTATTTAACATTACGAAATCTGCACTCCAAATGTTGCTTTTTACGTAACGAGAGACTAACAAAAACTGTAATATAATAACTTATCTGGAACCACTATATTACACAATTATTTTAAAATGAAACTACTGGTACAAAATGTTATAGTATTGTGAGGACATAAAAATTGGGCAAGTGGAAGTAGTACTCGAACACTGAGGGTTCTGTACAAACTTAATTGTGTATATACGCAGTTCATACATGGCCAATGGCCTTTCCACGGTGGTAAAACCAGTTCGCACCCGATCACTGAAGTTAATCATGCCGGGCTTGGCTAGCACTTGGATGGGGTACGGTCCGGGTCTGCCGAGTGCTGTTGGTAAGTGTGGTGCCCTCAGCACTTGTGAGCCCCGTTAAGGAGCTACTTGATTGAGGGGTAGCGGCACCAGTCACAAAAACTGACAACGGCCGGGAAAGCGGTGTGCTGACCACATGCTCTTCCATATCCGCGTACGATGACGCCTGCGGGCTGAGGATGACACGGTGGCCGGTGGTTACCGTTGGGCTTTCAAGGACTGTTCGGACTTTTTTTTGTTTTTTATAGTTCATACATGCCGGGAATCGATCATGTCGACGATTTTTGCCTGTTATCGGTTGTGGGAATTCCAAAAACGTATCAAAATCTCTACAGTAGTTCCTAAGATTAGACGGGACGTACACAAGGAAACGTGCAAAGGACTTCAGTTTATATATGTAGAGAGAGAATACATAATAAAGTATTGTCATTTGCATACCAAAACATCACTACAACATACAGTATATTTCATGTTTCCCTGCAGTCCTAATTTTCTATTATGCTTTCGACAGATGCTGAATGCAATGGGATATTTTTATACTATATAATTACAGTTTTAATATTTTTTGCTTTTTTTCCTTTGCTTGTACTGTGAAGCCATGCTTCTTGCCAAATTTTATGATTCTAGGTCAACGGAAAGTACACTATAAGCTATAATGAGTGAGTTTGCCGGTATCGAAATATGTGACATAAATGGCCACATCTGTTGAATGCATTGACTTAGAAGCTTAAAGTTTTAGCGCCTCCACGAGACCGAAGACCTTAGTATGTGACATTAATGTCAACTTGATATGTCTACCCTTTTCTAAGTAAAAGTGGTCTTGTAAGACAGGCAGACAAATAGACAGAGAGACGGACGGACGGGCATTGAACTGATCCTATAACAGTTATGTTTTTAGCGGTTGAGGTGCAGTATCATAACAAACAGGGATTACAGGTCACTGAACATATTTCACAAATAAAAAGAAGGGAAAAGGTTATGGCACGAAGCATACAGCCTTTCATTTAGGTGCATATAAAACCAAATGTCCAAAAAATGTGTGTTTATTGGTGGTTGACACCTCGGATTGTTATCCTCTAGAGTGGTAGCTGGTCCAGAATCTGAATCAAGCTTCAGTATTTCCACAAAATTGCTGCAGTTTGATGATTAGCAGATTAGCAGCCTGACGTACATGCTCAAGTGGGCTTGGTATTCCGTGTAATAACACCATTATTGGTCTTGTGAATAGATCGCTTGCAAGTATGATTTTACTTTCCACAGGCGACATTTTCGGGTCACATTCTGTAAGTCTCATTTTTGGTCGTCTAACGTACTTAAATTTACTAGACTCAAACGCAAACGTGTCGGAATGTGCTCAGTTTCGCCATTTGCCGAGGAAACATAAGTACAATGCATTTAATTCGTAGATGAAGTGGACAGCACTTGGGCGTTGTGCGTGCTAGTTTTAATAGAATCTGCGCTGTGTCAGTTATTGTATGGTATGTTTCGACATACAGACTTGAGTTCTGCAGTCTTTCATTTCTCCTACACGAAGCGCCACGTTACACCAAACAACAGAATAACAAACATTGGGCAACGTTCCAACTTCTGGTCTGCTGGAACACTTAAGATTTCATTCAATGAATTCACGAAAGAAGTTCGTCCCGTATCTGCTGTTATTCATTATCATTTTATTTTTATTTTGTGTATTACGACGTTTCGACTGTATAGCCACTCGCAAGTAACTACATACATACAAGAAAAAGAATAATTGGAATGAAATTACAAAGCAGTCATTGATTACAGCCACCTGAATAAAATCAGGCTAAAGGCTTATACAAAATCCCTTACAATTCTTATCCCATTAACTGCATATGGTTCAGGTTAGAGTCACATAGTTACTTCATGGACTGTCCGTGGCTGACTTCATGTTAAGTAACGTAAAATGAAAATAAAATTCAGTTTGCACCGTAATTTGTATTCTTACTATGTTTGCTTTTGTGTATGCAGTTACCTGAGAATCACTACTACGTAGTAATACATAAAATAAAAATAAAATGGAGATGAGTAAAAGCTGATGCAAGTAACATATTTCTTTCTTGAAGTTTATCATGGCTGCGCACCCTGGCGCAAATAAATAAATAAATTCAGATCGACGGCACGAGCCGGATATTATGCTGTGCTTAGTTATTTCGTAACTGCTGAAACTTTGCGTGCACAACTAAATTACTAGCTGCTATCTCTTGCGCTCTTTCGCAATCTCAACAAGCTACCAGTAAGCATGGCGTAGCGGTCACTTATTGCGTGCGCCTTAGGAATGGCGCTACTGCAAGATTTATGACGCTTCACGTACCTCCGTCAACGTGTAAATCCTCTCCCATACCTTTGTGATCTAATTGCATTCTTGGTTTTGACATCACATGTTGAGGAAGATTAATAAAGAAAAAGTTTTTCTTACATACCGTACCAGTAGAAAAAACTCTTTACTCCAGTTACAGTAAAGCATACAAAACAACTCAGATGCAATGTCAGAGAGGTTCCGCCGACATCGATATTGTTGCTTTTCGCAGACATGGGCAAACTGCCATAGTTAAAGAGGTATCAGAGACTAAAAAGACATACAGTCGGAATACAACACCATCTTTTTTACACCTCCGTAGTCGGTTCAAATGGCTCTGAGCACTGTGGGACTTAACATCTGAGGTCATGAGTCCCCTAGAACTTAGAACTACTTAAACCAAACTAACCTTAGGACATCACACACATCCATGCCCGAGGCAGGATTCGAACGGGCTACCGCAGCAGTCGCGCTGTTCCTGACTGAAGCGCCTTGAACCGCTCGGCCACAACGACCGTCTCCGTAGTCGGGTCATGAGCTAGTCCGTATTGTGGCAGTTTGCATGCGGCATTTGCTTGCTGAGTCAGACGTACTCAACGCTTGGTTTAACGCCATTTGGTACAAATATCTTCGTTTATTATGAAGCCACTGACAGAAAAATAATTGTTAAATTTCAAATAAGGACTGACAACATATATAAGGAATGAATGCAGCTACAGCTGAAAATTTATTATTATTAATATTTATTTATTTCAGTCACAGTTACGATTCAAAATAGTCCTGCATTAAATCACAACAGGACTGATTAGGTAAATAATGAGCAGATCCTCCACAGACCGGTGAAGAAAGTAACGTGTGGAAACAAGGAGGGACATGATAGGACTGCGTTAAGATATCAGGCTATAGTTTCCATGGCATTAGAGGAAGCTATAGAAGGTAAACACTGTACGGAAGGACACAGATTGGAATACGTCCAACAAATAACTGAGGACGAAGGGTGCATAGGCTACTCTGAGTGAAGAGGTTGGCACAAAAGAGTAATTCGTAGTGGACTGAATAAGTCAGAAAAAAGGAAGTCAACTGTGACTTAGATAAAAACATTCGTTAACACTCGCGTTACACAACAAGCCCGACAAACTAAAAATGGAGGATGCAGATGAATGGTTGTCTGAAATATTTACTGTCAGAAACAGTCTTGATCACACTTTATTTATTACGGTGACCGGTCACCGTAATCTACATCTACATCTACATGTGAATCGTCCCCTTAGAAAAATTATACGTGACTGTGCTTCAACTGACACACAATATTTTTAGCGCAACGCAATCTGACTTCCAATAATCCCTATAAAAGAATTGCTCTGACTAACATTAACCTATACCTTTCACAAATCACTTACCTCACCAAAAATCTTAGTTACTCGAACTACTGCAACACAGCGAGCGCCACTACTGCCAGCTAAATAAAAGATTCAAACTACGGAAGGCAATAACTACTGATAGGCATAGTTAGCAAATGAAAGATTTTAATAGAGAACAAACAATGTATTTACCTTAATAGTCATAATATATATAGCAGTTCATGACATCCATTCTTACGAATTTGCTGTCTCTGTCCAAATCATCCACTATCAAAACTCCGCCATGTCACTCCCCACATCCACCACTGCTGGCGGCTCACCTGCAACTGCACAACGCTACGCGCTGTTAACAGCCAACTGCCCAACACTACAATGGCGAGTATTACAACAATGCCAACCAGCCACAGACTGCACACAGCACAGTCAGTGATTTTCATACAGAGCGCTAAGAAAACCTAAACAGCCTACTTACACATGTATACTCTGCAAACCACATTTAAGTGCCTGGCAGAGGATTCATCGAACCACCTTCACAATTCTCTATTATTCCAATCTCGTATAGCGCGCGGAAAGAATGAACACCGATATCTTTCCGTACGAGCTCTGATTTCCGTTATTTTATCTTGGTGATCGTTCCTCCCTATGTAGGTCGGTCTCAACAAAATATTCTCGCGTTCGGAGCAGAAAGTTGGTGACTGGAATTTCTTTTAGTGACGACCAGCCCAAATCCTGTATCATTTCGGTGACTATCTCCCATATTTCACGATAATACAAAACGTGCTGCCCTTCTTTGAACTTTTTCGATGTACTCCGTCAGTCCTGTCCAGCCAATAAAACGCTGTCTTTAGTCAGCCTTTCCCAAAACATTTTATATGTGTTCCTTCCAATTTAAGTTGTTCGTAATTGTAATACCTAGGTATCTAGTTGAATTAACGGCTTTTAGATTAGACTGATTTATCTTGTAACCGAAGTTTAACGAGTTCCTTTTAGTACTCATGTGGATGATCTCACACTTTTCGTTATTTGGGGTCAAAATAAATTGTGATCGAGACTGGTTTTGATAGTAGATATTTGTAACACATTGTTCACTCCCACAAGGTATTCAAAAGGTTGTATGAAGGGTAAACTGATGAATTCAGATGTGTTTTATCTAGAATATGACTTATCAAACGCGATATATGTGACAGTAAAAAGTGATGAGACTGGTAGAAGGATACAAGAAACAGAAGGAGGCATGCCAATAATCAAGTTTTCAAACGTTGAAATTATTAACATTGTTATAACCTATCTAGATCTGGGTTTTAGGAACAGAGTGCATCTTTATTTTGTCGAACTAGTTTGAAACATGTAAGGTAAAGTATTACACACTGGAAATGAAAATGACCTGAAAACTTGCAAAGTTTTTTATCTACTTTATCGTAGAAAAGGGTTAAAAGTATGAATACGGATCTGAAATTCCAATTGCCCTCTTAGTTATGGTGCAGTCGTTTAGAGCTTTGCACATCTATGACGGTCTGCCTAAACCCTGCGCTCACTGTGGTTCTATGGATCATTTAAGTCAAGTGAGCAGAATGTAAGATAACGTACAGAACTTTTCAAACCAAAACTACATTACCACACGAGGACATACTGCTTGGAAAAATTCGAGAACTGAAATTTTCAGGTAGTTCCGCAAAGTGGGTGGAAAGCTGTTTGAGAAGCAAACAGCAGCATGTCGTTTGGAAATGAAGAGTCGTCCAGGAAGTAGCACGGTGTCTCGTGAGTGCCGCAGGGCCCATTATGGTTTCATTGTTATGTCGTAGGTTCTGTCCTTCTGTAAATATCGTCTCTATTTTGGAGAATTCCAGCTTTACGTAAGATGCAGACGTGAAGATATCAACCCTTCCCCCCTCCCCCCCCCCCCATCGTCCAGATGAATTATAATCTGTCTTCAGTTCTTAGGTAGGAGCGAAACCTTATTCTTTAACCAAATGCGAAAAAGTGCCAAGGAATTTTGGTATTCTATAAGAAATAAATTAGTTCTGAATATAACAACAATCGTATCTTCTTCTCGACGGTATCCCTATATTTATCAGGAAACAGCGACGAACCAGAGTATAACTGTGCCTCAAATAAGCAGAAAGTGCTATCGGCATATTCAAGTAGCGTCCATCCACCTCTGTGACGTCCAGAAGTTTCGAAAGGTATGTACACAAGATGTACTCATAAAAGGCAAATTTATGTAATCACTCATTCTACCGAACCTCCGATATTGCGAAGTAATCCTACACAGCGCGAGTAGTTAAAATATCAGATCATTAGAATTAACCATGAGTGCTCATGGGCATTACATCTACTATACACGTCTATCTGTCTGAATGTCAGTGCTTCATCCCCGCAGTAAAGTTGATTGTGGCTTCTCAAGTTGCTTAGCCACCATACGATAGGTTTACTTCACCGGCATGTTAATGTGCAAGCACCCCAATACCTTACATCGGAGGCCAAGTATCTCTCATCTCATAATAATCGCACAATGTCTCACTTATCTTGTATAATAGCCGCGCACATCCAACAAAACAAGGACATTCGCAAACCCCTCCGTCGTTGCTGAAACACGCTTCTGTTCATAGTTCGCAGGATTTGTGGGCTTGTTGCATCTAGAAAGAGCTCCGGCACTTTCTTCTGTCAGTTTCATAATGTTTCACCAAGAAAACTGACGTATGAGGTCAGTCTCCGTCAGACGACTGTTGCTCATTTCAGCAGGAATTACCTCTCCATTACCCTGCAAGTTTCCTCCTAGTGGTGCCAAGCGAGCATCAGGTCGTTCTCAGTGCCCTCAGGTTCTCAATATTTGACCTTCAATATCAATTTTTCAGCTGAAGATATAAGAAGAGAAGCAGAGAAATGAGTCATTGTTTATATCGAACACTGAAAGAACATTAAATTGACAATGCCTCAATCCGAGAAATCCTTGCAGAACATGAAATACAACTTCACAGCAGACTTCCAGGCTTTAAGCTGGTAACTGCTAAGTATTACCCTAAATATTAATTAGAAATCCTGCCATCTGATCAGATAACTTCCTTACAGTCACAATTACAGCGGGGAACTTGACGATACTCAGCCTGTGAAAACCACAAAGATGCCGTTGGGCTTCTCCACAGTACCCAGGTATCCCCGCTGTGTACTTCAGCAGCCACCATATACTCTTATACTCTGGGGATATCAAGAATGCGACGAGAATGAGCAAAACTTGTTGACTGGATGGAATCAGAAAAACCTCAGACACATATACAACGAAGAAGACAAGACTATCTTCTTTTCCGGTCGATGGTATGAGGACTACATGCCTGAACTACTTCATCACCCGGTGTCCAAAAGTGCCCGAGGAGGTGCTCTGCAGGGTACTAATCGATTTCCCGATAGCCAGCAACATCGTGCAATAATTCTCTGGACAGGATTGTTCATACCCAACCGAAAAGGAACTTCAAAATTAAAAAAAAAAAAGAAATAAGCGGTATTTTTCCAACAAACAGAAGCCAACAACTACAACAGATTAAATAGAGTACAGAAAAACGTTTGAATATGATGAGGTTACCGCATTCTTTGCGGTAACCTCCTGCCTGGAATGAAGACGGTGGTGATCTTGCTGCTGCATCCGATCGCCTACAATCACTAAATAAGAGCAGACGGAACAGTCTCAAAGAAACCGTGGCTTCACTGGACTATACTTACTACAGTAGGGGGGCCTGGTCCTTAGAAGGCTGGATACAGTAACACCACCAAACGACAAAAGTGTGACATTAATATAGATGATACGGCCCATTACATGATCTCCTCCCCCAAGTCAGCAAGAGATAAACCAAAAGAGAAGTTAGGTATGTCTATAAACTAAAGAAACCGTCATTTCGAATACAAGAGGCCATAATAGAAGATACACAGAGAACGTGGAACCTAGGAAGACAACAGGCGTTGATGGCATTTAATCCGAGTTTCTAATGCATTGTGGTCTAGTCAGTGTCAAATTGTAGAACACCTTTTCAAACATCTTAGAGACAGATCGTCTGCCACCACTCTTCAAGGAAAGAAAGATCATTGCTGTACCAAAGCCAAAAAGAATTTCTCAAAAGTGGGAACCTAATGACCCATTGCTCTCCTTAGCGTCATGTTCAAGCTTCTGGTGAGGCTCATTAATAACAGGCTCTGCTTGGCTATTAACAAAGCTGTGCCAGTTGAGCAAGCTGGGAAGAAGACGTGAGGAACAGGTAGTAACAGTAGCAACGCATACCGAAAACGGTTTTGAGAGGCAGAACGTAAAACAGGGGGTCTTCTTTGCTAGATCGAAAATACCGTCTGGTGTGACAGATTCCTGCTTAAATTCGTTAGTGTCATTCCGTCTCGGAAACCAACCACTCTAATTGGCAACATGCGAAACAACAGATATCTCCAGGTGTTCTCAGAGAACTGTAAGAGCAGAGTTCATAAAATAATTGATGGTGTACCACGAGATTCTATTTGGCCCCAGTTCTTTTTAATTTGTATTCGTATGACCTTCCTGAAACAAAGTCAAGGAAATTTATTTACGCTGATGAGATCGCTTTGATTGGTCTAGATCAAAGGTTTATGAAAGCTGAAACACCACCGACATCATGCCTGAAGACATTGGATGAATAGTTCAAACATAACTATTCCAACAGCATTATCAAAAGACTGTTGTATCAACCTTCCACCTAAAGAATAAACTAGGAAACTACAAATATAACATCACATTTTGAGATCAGTCTCTCTAGCACTGGAACACTCCAGAAAGCCCAGGTGCGATCGTACACAATTCTTTGACATACAAAATAGATCTCCAGAATGTGACAACCAAAATAAAATTTCTGGAAATTTGTGGTAAGGTCTTATGGGACCAAACTGCTGAGGTCACCGGTCCCTAAGCTTAAACACTACTTAATCTACTTTAAACCGACTTACGCTAAGGACAACACACACACCTATGCCCGAGGGAGGACTCGAACCTCCGACGGGGGGAGCCGCGCGGACCGTGACAAGGCGCCTCTGACATCTCGGCTACAACGCGCGGCAACTAAAGTAAAAACTCGGAACAATATACTCCTGAAATTAACAGGAAAAAGCCTGTGGTGGTATTGCAACAGTCCTCAGTTCATCAGCTTTACTTCTTCCACATTCAGCCGCTGAATACTGCTGTTCCACCTGCATAAACAGTGCTCATACTAAAATAATTGAGACACAGCTCAGTCAAGCAATGCGCCTAATCACAGGGTGTATTATTCCCACAAAAAGACACTGAATATCGGTGTTTAGTAATATTTCACCGCCATCCATAAGACGATCACAGCTGTTGTTGAGTATGTTGACAAGAATAGAAAACGATCCGGAATTTTGAGTTTATTCAGAAATTTCATTAGCAGTTCCCCAGCGACTGAGGACAAAAAAACCATCTTGGCGTACTGCAATCAGCCCATGGGACACTAAATTTCAACATAAAAGATTCTCGGAACAATCAAATGCAGTAGCAAACTCGCATGAAGCATCAGCAAATAATTAAAACTCATTGGGAGCGATCAGCAGGTTTTCATCTAGCCAGAATACATTGCCACCTACTGAATTGGATCAGAACTGACTAAGGCTGATGTGGAGCATTGCTGCACCAGTGTGGATGGATGTCCTGCCCTGAATGTGACTGCAGCGAAGAGGAGAAAACAGTTCATCACGTAAGATTTGAATGTTCTCTCAGAGTGTTCAAAGAGACGATGGAGCACCTTCACGACTTGTCTGGAGAAGCTTCTGACTGGATTTCCAGTCTAGACTTGGTGCTACGAACCCACTATGAAATTGAGATTGTGAGTATCTGTGTAGAAATGTGTATGATTGATGCACACAGTTGTCTAGTATTTTCTCCAGTTACCAACGACAAATAAATAGTTTCCCTCTGTTAAATACTAAATCAATTGCTTCCATGTTATGGTTCTTTCTCTTTTCGTTTCTTAACCGCTCACGCGACCTTCTGTTGCTCCACCTTCATTAATCACGTTTTATCGAGTTCACTCACCTCTCGCTCATCCACCCCTCCTCTCAGGTCCATTGCTGCTAGCACTCACACATAAATTGTCTTTGTTGTTCTACTTCTTAATGAATATGAAGTGTGTTTCTCTCTGCTGTAGCTGCTATTGTTTCCAATATTTATGTCAAATTTATTTCTAATTGTTGGATCTATATTGGACGTAGAAGCTCTTACGACGTTTTCAGTAATAATTGAAAGTAAAATACGTAGAATGCCTGTTTTGATCCTCTTACCTGGAAAAGTACACTAATAAATAAAATTAACAAATAAGCACTTGCGTACGCATATATAATCAAGAGAGGCCAACCAAGATAAACACAAACGCGAATAACTACGTTTTCAACCTTTTCAAAGGAGATAACGCTCACAAATGCCATACTGATAAAGTTACCTGTACTGATGAAATACGTAGTGCAAACGTCAGTAGTAGGCACAAACGACCAACACGGTACTATCAGGTGACGTCATACCCGCAACGAGTAAAACGGGAAGCAGGATAAAATAAAGCTGAAAAGAAACAAAACTTTAAGCACCGGCGCATTGCGGGGTGAAAGAATGCCTGTGCAGGTAGAATGCGTAAGTGGATTACTTCCTGAAGAAAGTTCTTTCATTCAGTCTGAACGAGGCGACCACCGGAAACTCGGGCGTAACAAATAAGACTCATAAAAATAGAAGAATGAGAAATATGAGGGAGTGCACGATCTAAGAACGTCAGAGGTTATTAAATAAGATGAAATTATAGTACACAAAAAAGAACGAAAAATCCAATGGAAATCAGAGCACTGCGTGGGTGATGGGACAGCAAGGTCCATTCAGAGTGTGTAGTTTCATTTCGAAGAAAAAACAGAAACGGAAGATACGCAACAGACGGCGATATGTGTAAGATAGGAGACTGAATCAGGGATTAGTGGTACAAACGATATGAGACAAGAAAATGACATTCTTCATATTAAATATGATGCAGACAAGTGAGTAACTAAAATATTTTATAGAACGTGCGGTTAAAGGCGCTTCAGTCTGGAACCGCGTGACCGCTACGGTCGCAGGTTCGAATCCTGCCTCGGGCATGGATGTGTGTGATGTCCTTAGGTTAGTTAGGTTTAATTAGTTCTAAGTTCTAGGCGACTGATGACCTCAGACGTAAAGTCGCATGGTGCTCAGAGCCATTTTTTTATTTTATAGAATATATTTTAACGGTTGATCTTGATGTGGTGTCACTATAAGAAGGTGTTCCAACGAAGACGAATACCCGATTAAGAAGTGATTTTTCATGTTAGTAGTGGGTTTATGAAAGGACTACAGTAGTAAAACGAATCGGTGTCACTTCCAGAACAGTGACTGTGCACGTAAGTGGTTGAGCTACGTCGCCGCCTACGTATAAGAACTGCACTCAATTAACAGCCAAGTGTTGTAGAACAAGTAACAGATTACGTAGTAGACTTATTCAGAATAAGGATCCTAATTCTGCTGATGAGTGCTAGTCAGCGTATAATATCTGGTACAGACTCTAATTATATGCTTAAGAAAGAAGATGCCGAAAATGAAGTGGACAGATAGGATAAGAAATGAGGCTCTCCACAGAATAGGCTCTGAAATGACTGCATTAAAAACACTGCCTAGAAGAGAGGACAGAGGATAGCTAGTGTGTTAAGACTTAATGGGATGATGTCCATGGTACTAAATGGAACAAAAACTACGAGGAAAGCCAAAGACTGGACTCAGTCCAACAAATAATTTATGATGCTAACTGTACTACTCTAAAATGTGGAGGTTAATTCTTGATAGGAAGTTGTGGCACGTCGCAATAAAATTTGTCATGTTAGAAGGTTATTACGCATGTTTGCCTTGAGATGTATGCCAGTACTATTGGTTGTCTTCGTGAACACCATAGCTACATGTGGATGAGTTAGATTTAAAGCAATTAGGACCTGTTTAAGGCACACCCACGATGAAAAAATAGGACACGTCTATTTCTTGAAAGATAATGTCTACACAGTATCTGGATGGGACTCACACCCTAGAAAATGTACCGTCACATAGGACGTTGTCAGGCAAGTGGCACACTTTGTAGGGAACATGTACTAACGCAAGCACTTCTAGACCAGCAAATTATATGTCTTTGGAATCAAACGAGACACCAAAAATGAATAAACCTGAGACTAGGATATATTTGGATTGTTATTTCTATTTTGAGCTGCAATTTCCTTAACCTTTAATATAAAGGGAGTGGAAGGACTTGACCCATACTACCGAGCGAGGTGGCGCAGTGGTTAGCACACTGGGCTCGCATTCGGGAGGACGACGGTTCAATCCCGTCTCCAGCCATCCTGATTTAGGTTTTCCGTGATTTCCCTAAATCGTTTCAGGCAAATGCCGGGATGGTTCCTTTGAAAGGGCACGGCCGATTTCCTTCCCAATCCTTCCCTAACCCGAGCTTGCGCTCCGTCTCTAATGACCTCGTTGTCGACGGGACGTTAAACACTAACCACCACCACCACCACCACCACCTTCACCCATACAGTGACCATTTCATTTCAACATATTTATTTGCATCATAGATAAATCATTAAGAGAATTAGAATCATAAGTCAGATAATTTCTTTAAGAAACGCCATTCCGGCAAACTTTACAAACTGCTTATTATATAAAACCACAAATGAATTAATCTCTTTAAAAACATTTAAAAACCCGCCACTCAGGCCGATTTTACAAACTGCTTGTTATATAAAAACCACAAGGGAATTAATCTCTTTGCAAATATTTAAAAAAACTGCCACTCGGGCCAAGTAAATCATTTGAAAGAAACTTTACATCAAATAACCAGGAAATTAGTTATTTCCACATAGATTGAAAACCGCCCCTCCCGGACGAGATATTACCAAACAACTTTACAAGGATATAGAAAGTTTGATCAATAGTAACCTAGTTATTTCCCCATCAACATTGACATACGCCACAAAGGCTGAATTGCACCGCAATTTCAGAAAACGCCAGTTAAGACTCATTCTTCTAGAAACCCCTCAAAATTCTTCAGACAAATATTTAAAACATTTAACCCGGGAAATCTTGCAGAGCCACCACAACTTTTAGAAAACTGCAGCTTGTACGATAACTGAGGCCCGAGATAGTGAGGCCGCGACTTGGCCACGAACGGTGGAGGCGACTGAGTACTCATCTTCGAATTAAGATGCGGACTCGGTTTGTACTTCCACTCCGTTCAGAACAGCAAACAGCACACGCCAGCTCAGGCGAAGTCCACCGCCCGTGCGCCAGCTAGTAATTTAAAAGGGGAGGCTCTGCACTTCGGTGGCCCATTGCTTCTCTGAAACGTAAATCAGAAGCGACAACAGAGAACCAAACAACCCTTCCTTCACCTTAATACTCAAACTTATACAAAAAACTACAACAATAAAAGTGATTTCATTCCTTTAAGCAAAATCACGTACACGAATGATGCAAACGGAACTGACTCATTAAAACCCTAGCATCACATGGCGCACCTTATGTGGGCCTGTAAGGTACCACACGGCAATCTTTAGACACGGAATATAGATCGTTCGGTAAGGCTGCGCACACGTATCAATGTTTTAGACACTTGCCAGCTGAAGTAAGAACAATACTATTAAGGAGCGAAGCACACACCTAATAAGAGGCATGAAATATCACACCACAGTCCTTGCAACACTTTGCTGCCTCAAGAGCAATCATCATTATATTTCACTAATCGTTGGTAGGACTTGAATTTCTTAACTTGATGCCAGCTGCTGAATCGATGTGGCGAAGACACCAGACGTAGCTTAGTCCGATAGTAACAGCGTGCTCCTTCACGGAAGCGAGCACATGCATAGCTTCACGAGGTTGCCAAGAAGCCACAGCGCCGGCCCGCTGTTACTGACCCCAGTACGATCAAGCGCCAACTGCCGCCCGCACTCAGGCACACCGTGCTCGCAGTCGTCTCTCCAACGTCTCGCTAATACGCGCACTTCCGCGTGCCGTGCCCAACGTTGTTGTCCCTTTCCATTTTTTTTTTTTTCCTTTATTGAATTTCAATTCCCCCCGAAGGGGGCGGGCTGGCAGCAGCTTAGGACGCCGCTCTGCAGCCTACAGATTTTCTGACAAAGAGCAGGAGAATAAATAATAATAATAAAAAACAGGCGATAAAATCGGGGACTTAGTGAGTAACAAGGTGAAAAGAAAGCGGGGAAACAAACAACAGAGGGATGATGTAGCGAATAAAAATACATACGGAGCAGACAGGGAAAACAATAGACAATTAAAAAACACGGCGACAGTCTGGATTCTGTTCGCAAAGTATATAAAATGCACACCCAGCGACAGCATGGTTTCTGTTCGCAACACAACACTGAATAGTCACTAGAACACAGCACGAAAAAGTCGGCAAAGGTGACACCACAGTCGAGAGCAGGTGGGGGGAAACTGGACAGGAGATGGGAAAACAAAAAAGGGGGGGAAAGGAGAGTAAAAGCGAAGGGGGGGGAACCGGGAAAGGAGCTGATGGAGGATGAGGACCCATAAGAGGGGTGGGGGGCAGACGCGACAGGGAGGGGGGTAGGCAGAGGAGGGGAATACAAAAGGACTGGGGGGAGAGAAGGGAGGTAGGGAGAGGTGTAGTGGGGAGGAAACAGGACGGAAGGGGGGGGGGAAGAGGGAGCCCAGGGAAAGGACAGAGGAAAGGAGAGGGAGGGAGGATCAGAGTTGATCCCTTTCCACTCCGTACTGCCCGCTATATCCTGAGCCGGCCCAGGCTCCAAAGACAAACTTCTGCCAGAGGGAATCGATAGTACCTCACCAAAGATAGCCCTGGCACCAGCCACGGCTCAATATTAAATAACAAAAAAAGGAAAACTAATACTTTATGCTAAGAACAAGGACTAAGAGGTGTGGTGTACCGTGATACAACACAAGAAGAGTTTGTGACAGTTGGTGCCAGAAGTACTGTGGACGTCCATCTGCAGCAGGGACACCGCAGCGCGCAAACCAGTCGCGGTGCCCGCGACAATCATGTCCCCTGGTGCGGCAGTGCCACCAGGAAGAGAATTGCGCGCTTTGGTAACCCTGCACGAGCAGAAGTTGTCAGTAGTAGTGCTTGAGTCGACGTTGATCTGTCGTTTCCCTTTTGAGGCCCAGTTGTTATCTGTGCGTGTCCCGTTCTGCATGGCATTTACAGGCGACAGGAGTTAGGGTATTTCTCTGTCGGAACCCTGGCTACAGCAGTCGGGGCGAGGCGAAACATGTCTAGGGCTAAGAACAGGAATCTCCTGTCACCCCTTCGCGCGCTAGTGTGACACCGGCCGATCGACGTTCATCCCGCATACTGCCGGAGCGCCAATACAGACACCACCCAATGGGCTAAGGACCGAGCGCACCGTGCCTCCCGCCACAAGTCACCAGTAACCAGTGTTACTGATTCTCGAGAGCCTTGTCCACAGCCCCCCGCGAGGGATCGTGCATCCCCCTCGTCGTCCAACGGCTACCATGGCTACCTGGTGACAGATTTCTCACCCACTCCATGTCGGTACCAAACACTGATACTACTGACAACCCCACTGATGCCCCATCGGGTGCTGTTTCATCTACACCATGTCGTCAGTCCAACGGGCCTCCTGGGAAAACCGCCCATGTCGGTCCCACCGTGACTGAAAATCTAAATGGTCATCCTCTCGTGTCCATCGCAGCAGCCATCATTCGGATTCGGATACCACCCCACCAGGGGCAGCCACACCTATAGGTGCCATTGACAATGACATGGGTTCCTGTCCCAATCTCACTTCTCAGAATCCACCGCCACCATTAACAAAGAAGGAAAAGATCTGACCTAGTGTGGTTTACAATCCTGCGAACTACATTTAACTGAACACTGAATTGCAACACCTTATTACAGGCCAGTTGCAGGTAGTTTACCAGAAAGAGCAAGTCAAGCACCTGATTCACATGAAGGACGATTACTTCCTAGTCCTCAACTCTGTGAAGTCGAGGGCAATGAATTATTACACCCATCAGACTTCTGACAACAGAAGAACAAAAATTGTTGTCAAAGACCTTCCCTCTGAAGTTACAGAAACAGACATCAGGGATTAATTACTCTGTCTCAAGTTTCTGGACCCTTTGGTCCACCAGTACAGTAACAGGGACACCGAGAACCAGAATTTAATCCCTATGCCAACCTATGTTGTCTCCCTTATTAGGAGAGAAGTTGTCGAACATATTTACCAAACCAGATATGTCCTGTGCACCGAGATGTGTATTGATTCATATGAAAGCCACAGTGGCCCATCCATCTGCCATACGTGTCAACGTTTGTGACACATCAGAAATTACTGCTCACTGGCTTTTTGGTATTTCAAGCGTGCCAGCCCGAATCTGTCAGAAGACTGCAAACTCCCAGTCTCTGAAAACCCCACATCCGCCAATGGGCACCTCTCATGACCACCAACATCTGGTCTCCTGGAAGGACTACTATATATACAAGATAGCAATGGAGTCTTCCACTATCCAAGAAGAAAATCAAGGACGAATCAGCAACCCCCGCTACTGAGGGTTCGCACCCATCTCAACCTTGTACAGAGTAAATCCAGCGACCGTCAAACCACAGATGCTCAGGCACCTGAAACATCTGCGATGCAGGGAGTCCTTCATGCTTGATTCCCTACGGCCATTTTCACCGCTGCAACTCTGTGTTCTCCTGCTCATCTGTCTCCTGTGACGAATACCAGCGCCCACCAAACAGAAAGCCCATCTGCAGCTTCCTCACGCACACCTATTGAGGTGCCCCAGGCCTTCATTGTGGCACCTTCTCCACCTGTCACAACACCAACCCTGCCCATTCACGGGTCAAGCAGAACACCTGCGATATCCACACTGTGGTGGAGATGGATGCTTTGTTTTGGGATAACTTGCCAGAGATCCTTCAGGTCATCTCTCTGTGCACACAGTCCAACATCAGGGCTGTCATTAGTGAAACAGCTCAGATGATCCGCTGGTCAGAGGGTGGGCTCACAGAGGTCATCGCCCTGGTTGAAGGACTCAGCCAGATTTTGTTTTAATGGCGTATCGCCCACTGTACAACCATCAGCCCTCTCGAGATATAGTCGTCTCTATTTTTAATGCTAATGGCATCAAACACATGAAAGATGAACTGAACACCATTTTCAGAAACCCACCTTCAACTGGCGGACGATTTTCGTCTACACAACATGATTTGCTGTGCCACACACTAGCCCCTTCACCAAGTTGGGGCACAGTGGTGTTCTTCCAGAAGATAGTTGTCCACAGTCACAAGGCTGTCCAACCACTGGAACACATTCAGGCAACAGTGGTTACTGTCTCTAACCGCCTTGAAGCTTTCACATGTATTTGTGGCCTAATCTACCACATCTTGAAGTGGACCTCTGCACACTGACATTGTTGCTCATTGTTGAGGCTGATCTTAATGTCAAGAACCTAGCTTGGCACTCTTACATCACTAAACCCAAGGGTTGTCTCCTCCTCGGACTAGAAGATACTCTAGCACTGTCTATCTATGGCTCCCACACTTACACACAGCTGCTCCAACTGCCAGCCAGGCTTTCTGGGTGTGGTCATTTTAAAGAACATCTCTGTGCAGTTTTCGTTGGAAACACTCTATGAACTGGTTACTGACCATGACCCAGTGCTCCTGTGGGTTACCAACGTAGCTGTGTCCTTAGATGTCCAATGTACTTTGACCATCATGGATTGTGACAGATTTACCAGGGTCCTCAACATCACCACCTCGCAATACTTCGACCTGACAACAACTTCAATCTAGTTAGCGCTTTCGATTATCTATCCATGAAAATCCAGAAAGCAATGAGAGCATTTACTTCCATTGCAACTAGGGCTTTAACCCCAGTGGACGATTTGCCTCCCATATTGCACAAACTGAAAATCCATAAGAACCACTAATGTGAGCAGTGGAAGTTGTTTCATGAGCCTTGGGATAAGCACTGCGTGAGGCATCTCCAATGAGTATTCCGCCGCCATGTCGCTGAAAACGGAACAATGGGTGGACAAGATGTCCACCTTTGTCCTCCAATGTATGTCGGAATGCGCTGTTGTCTGTGCCCTGAGGCGCTGCATGGTGAGACCACTGATCCCATTTGCATGGCATATGGCCCTCTGTAAGATGGAAACTGTGGCTGATGCATTTGAGACCCAGAATCAATTACTCATCCAGCACCTGACGCCTAATGAACTCCAGGATGATCATGATATTCTGGCTGCCATTGCTGCTCACCCAAAACAGATCATCTCTTACTGCCATTTACCTTACGACCCTAGTAGAAGTCCAGCGGATCCTCTGGTGGAAGTGTTGGCAGTCGGCTCCTGGTTTAGACATCATCTTAAATGAACACCTCCATAGGATCTGCACAAGCCACTGGCCTTACTCATCAGCATTCTGAAGTGTGGAAGTGGAAGCAGGCCAAACTGATTGCCATCCCCCAGTCCTCGAAGGATCCTATGGTCCCTACCAACAACAGGCTAATTAGCCTTCTGAATACATGGAAGAGGTCCTGGAATCTTTGATGCTCTACCACATTTCCCAGCCTCTGGTGGCAGCTGGTTCATTTCGTTCAGATCGGTTTCACTTCCCACCTGTTGGCTGAACTTCAAGTTCTTAGGATCACATAACACATCAGCAAGGGCTGCAGCTCCACCATGTCGACGCCAGAGGTTTTCCTGGACCTGCAAAACGCTTATGACAAGATTTGGCATGATAATCTTAACAAAACGCTGAAGGATATGATCATCCCAGACATATATATATATATATATATATATATATATATATATATATATATATATATATATATATATATATATATATATATATCAACATCACGGATGATTTCCTGTGAAATAGGATGTTCTGCGTTACTCAGCAAGGAAAACGCTCGAGCATTAGGTACCCCTCAGGGCTCTGTGTTGTCTCCCATCCTCTTTAACAGTTATGTTAATGATATACCAGTCATCATGCACTGCTACCTTGGGCAACACGCCAAAGATATGGGGCTCTATACGACCGGCCAAACATCTCATTTCTCGTTTCCAGAGGCAGGTGGACGCAGCTGTCATTCAAACAATATTGTCCTTAACGCTGCCAAAACTATGGCGGTCTACTTCACCAAACGGTGCCCTATCCTCAGGCACAATGTCACTATCGCAAGTGTCTGGGTCCCATGGTACATGGATACCAAATACAAGCAGTCCTGATTGATAACAAAGTGCTGTTCCACCGACATGCGGAACACATCACCCAAAAGGGTAAAAGCTGTTAAGGGGCTCCGGAAAGGCTCAAAATCATGAAAAGTTCAATTTTTACTTTTTTGCGTTTTCTGAATCGGCAGACTATTACCTTTTAATACATATATAATTTATTCAATTCCGAAGACTACAACTATTTTTAAATTTTTTTTTGAAATGTGTTCTACATGGGCGTGACCCACTGTGGCGCTGTTAAACTGCTGTCAAATGGTGTTATTATTAACGTCCGTGTTCATCAGGTACATTTTAGTGATGTGAGATAAAGTATGTGTTGTGGCTAATTTGTGATGGTTCAATATATATCGCTGGTGTGACTGTCGATTGTTTCATGTTTATTTACTCTGTCGTTATCTCGAAAATATTCGTAATTAATTCTGTTTCTTGAGTCGCTGTTTTGTTGAATTATAATAATGAGTAAAAGTAAAGTTGCTGTTGCGACTTTCAATGATGGCAACATTGTAAGGTGCAAGGTATTTAGAAATATGGGAATGAAGATAGGTTCTAACATGGTACAAGCGATGCTTGCTTTAGACAAGGAACGCCTTCGGGCTGCAGACAGGGCTTAAAGAGTCTAGAAATACAAGCAAGAGTAAACAGGAGGAGGAACAAGAGGAAGCTGGAGGAGGAGTTTGCAGAGGATGAAGATAATCCACCCTATGGACCTGGAATGCACTAAAAAGTAAATCCAATCTTTGTCGCTCGATTCCCAAAACTTTTATTTTCTCATACTAATTACATGTTTTCTAAGGATCTGCCAAACATGTTTGTTTCAAACTTTCAGTAAATTTTACACAGTACCTTCTGCATAATTTAACACAGCCTTTTTCCAAAAAACTGTATATTTTTGAATATATAAATAAAAAATTGCAAAAAAATGTTGTGAATTTTCATTACAATTGAAAAAAAATCATCTTTAATAACTGAACTAAAATAACTTTAATAACTGAACTAAAATTTTGTAAAATCCCTGTGTTAAGTTGTAGCCCATATTCCAATAAATAATCTGTAAAAAGTTCAACTTCCTACCTCAAATACTTTGTGAGGAAAGATGCAATTTATAAGCGTTATTTTAACATTGCAAGTATAGGGCGTTCCAGAGCCCCTTAAAAACATAGTGCATGCTCTTCAATAGCAGGGAACTTAACTCAAACACCAAGGTCTGACTGTACCATATGGCTATCCACTCTTCCCTCACCCATTGTTCCACCGCCTGAGCCATGATTAGTGCCTCCCAGATGCAGACCTTCCAGCAACTGCAGAATAAGGTGCTTCGGTGTGCCTGCATGCTCCTCCACTCACGAGGATTTTTACCCTATACAAAGTGACAAACATGGCAACTCTAAAGGTGTCTGTTCGAGTGATGGTAAGACATCTCTATGACAAAGTGGACAACGTGCGTGACACGGTCAGTGGATTACAACACATTGGCACCTCAACTACTCAGCTCTGGTAGTGCCATCGTGTTCTTCTTATTAACCTTGAGGACTCGGATTCGGACGATGGCTAACGGTATCCCTTTTATAGTCACCAATATTGTGTCAGTATAGATATGGCCACTCATTATGTGAAATCCATGTCATGATCGCCACTATCACTACCTATGTAGTTCTGTCACATCTTGCTGGCGACCCTGAACTTCCACAATAGGAGGGTACAACAGGACCTCAAGTCCGACTGCCATACTTTCAACATGCAGTACAATGATGTAATTGTAATGCAGAAAAATTGTATGCCTACCTAAGCCAGTAAGACTGCTCTACACCAGTTACACTGCACAGCAACCTACCACAAGAAGGTAGTCAGTTGCCAGTTGTCAGTAAGTCAGTCTGAGTCTTGCTAGGGAGTTCCTGCAGAACATTCATTTCGTCTTTGAGCCTTCAAGTCGTCGAGTGAAGCATAGGAACAGTGACCAATAGGATAACAGTGGATAGTCTTGAGCAGAAACTGAAGAGTGAATAGAATTACCAAGTATGGATAGAGACCACCAAACTTTCAGTTTGGAACTGTCTGCAAATAGTACACCAAGCCAGAAGATTAGTTTTATTCTAACTTTAGTTCAGAAAACAGTACTTAGTTTGTGTTCATGGAACTGTAGTCAATGCAGGACAGATAGACTAAACCTGCATTCTACAATTGCTGTAACCAACTTTGCGAAAATTGAGGAATATATTTTACTATTTACTATTCTATTACTTTCACAGTGTTCGTGCTGCCTAGGAAGCCACACATCTGTCCTACCATGACACCTGTATTAGTCTTTCTCAGCGGCAGTGAGATTTTTGTCAAAACTGATGCCCCATGCCCCAATAAGAGGAGAAGAGAGGAAAGAGGAGCAGGAGAGAAGTCGAGTGGAGAAAGCAGAACGTGAAGTATACACAGCAAAGTGTTGAGTGTGGACATTGCAGAGATGAGTCTTCAAAGCTGGGTGTAGAAATTGGACTGTGGAGAGCATAGTAAGCAGACTGGGGTGTGGAGAATGTAGAATATAGACTCTGGAATGTGAAGAGTGGAGTATAGAAAGTGGAGTGTAGAGAGTGAAGAGTTTAGTGTGGAGAGTGGTGAGTGAACTGTGGAATGTGGACAATGGAGTGTGAAGTGTGGATAGAGGAGAGTGGAGCATGGAGGGTGGAGTGTGGGCAATGGAGTGTGGAGAGTCGAATATGGAGAGTGGAATGTGGGCAGTGGAGGGTCAAGAGTGGGGTGTGGAGGATGGAATGTGGAGAGATGAGTGGAATGTACAGTGTACAATTTCAGGTGCATAGAGTGTGGAGAATTAAGAGTGGCGAATAGAGTGTGCAGAATGGAGGGTGCAACATGGAGTGTGAAGTGTGGCTTGTCGATTGTGGCCTTTGGAATGTGGTATGTGTAGTGTGGAGAGTGGAATGCGCAGAGTGCAGTGTGGAGAACGGAGTGTGAAGAGTGGAGAGTTTGGTGAGCAATGTCGAGTGTTGAGCTGTGGACTGGAGTGGATTGGAGTGGAGGTGAGTGTCCTACCCCTCATATTTTCACCAATATACGATTTCATGAGTTCTAGAACAGCAACCCAAGTATGTCCACGTTGACATCCACCAACACATCACACAATAGGCAGTACAGGATGGTGACCAATGACAAAAACTGATTTTGTCAGTTTCCGAAGTACATGGACAGAACAACGTACGTTAGGCAGTTTGAAGATACTCCTGGAAGACAAGGACAACAAGAGAAAATTCACCACATAACTATCGGAAAACAAGCTGGCTGTGACATTCGCATCTTTCACCATTTAATCTGTAGCTTTCACAACTTAATTATTTCGCGTATTATTTGACGCAGAACTACTGCAAAGATACAATTCTGTACCTGGTTAACGATTGCGAACAGAATTGTTGATCTTTGGGTGCTCAGGAAGTATTCTTTAAGTTCCGGCTGAGCTGACGAATCATGTCAAGCCCGCTTAGCAGCGACTCCTGGGTAGCGGTTTTGAAGAGGCACTTGTGTTCTGGCGAGCTTCTCGTGAGGTCTCTTTTGGCGTCCGATGGGGGTGTTAGATGTTTGGAGCACGACCTGTTGGTAAGAAGCAATTTACCGTGTGCAGGGAGAACTCATTTCCAATACGATTGTATTAAGGATTCTCAGGCAGGTCAAACGTAAGTGTTTCCTTGCTTAAATTCGCGAAATTTGACATGAGGAAACTTTGATGAATTGGAAGCGTGTCTCCCATGCAGAGATCTGTTCTTTCTGCCATTGTAAGGAGAACAGGTTTCCATACTCAGTACAGAATCTGTCTGTTACTAACCCAGCTGTATGCTATAAGATTTAATTCCGTAACACTCCCTATCAATGAGCCTTTGTCTATGTTTTGCGACTCATATAGATTTTCCTCTGTAAGATTTTCTCCCGTGTTGGCATTCTGTGTGCAATGTGTTTTCTGACCATTAATGCTAAGCGTGCTGTCGTGGTTTAGCTACCTTTGGAGGCGATTATATGGATTTAGATCCTAACATTCTTTTAAATCCACTTTTTCTTGCAATCATCTTCTTATTAAGACGAGTGTCTACCGACTTGTACTTAGCACTTAGCATGCAATCACTGGATGCGAAACTTACTACTTGCCTCAAGCTAGTGCTAGAATTTTTTAGAATTATTACTGCAGTTAATACCAAAACTAAAATCAATCATTGTGAACATTATTCTTCGCTTTTCTAAGTATGATTTTCAGCGCAGTAGAAAGGTATTGTAGTTGACGCAGCTGACAGAGTCGCAGTCCATTATTCTATGAAAAGTGTTAATAGAAGTTGAATAGAAAGACTTTTATATACCGTCTTCACATTCTTCAACAAATGAGTACAGTGCTGTGTAGACATCCATATTAAGATTGCTAGTGACATACACACATCATCAATAGTTCGAAATATTATAGAGTTTACTGCAATGACTTCTTGTAGTACACCCATTGAGGTCTGTACAACATCTTATTAACAAAATAAACATAACTGGTTCTGAAAATAGGAACGATTTTGGTTAGTTACAAAAAATCATTGCAAAACAAAGAGGCTCTCTCCTAAGTGCACATTTTGAAAAAAAAAAAAAAAAACAGTGACAATCTTTGTCTCATGCTGATGATTCTCAGTCTTTAGTAATGAGTATGTAATCCCAGCACACGGATGAGTTCTTCCACTCTACGAGGCATCAAGTTTACCTGGGGTATGAGGCCCCACTTCTCAGTGGCTACTTCACTGAGATCCTGAAGAGTGTCAGGTGGGACGCTATGCAATGGCCACCTTCAAAAGATCCCGTGCATGCTCAGTGCATTCATGTCTGTGGATTGTGCTGGCCAATGCATCGGTTGGTGTTGCAACTTTGAGGATACCGAGACACTGCCAGAGTACGGCGCGGTCTTGCATTGTTATCCACAGGGGATGAAGTTTACACCGACTTCGCGTCTGTCTGGCCTCTGGGAGGTATCGAGGACCAGTCAAATTGCCATGAACAACATTACACTTCTGCCTGATAGCGGATGGATTTCCTGATCGTATCGGCGTTCCTGGTGTCGTCTAGCGCCGCTCCAGACGTCTAGTGTCCGGTCACAAACAAATCCTAATCTCGTTAGCAAACATGAAATTACTATAATATGCAATGGTCCAATGTTGATGTGCAAGAGACCAGGTCCTTCGACTGCGTCGCTTCCGTTCGCCCAGTGCAAAAGTTCTCATTGGTCTTCTGAAATGAAGATCGTCCTGATGAAATCCCCACTATTTGGTCTGAGATACATACCCCTGTTGCCCGGGAAAATTCATTTCCAATATTTCTTGCAGTTGTTGCTGGGCGCCTGCGAGCCGACAGTTGAAGGAGACAATCCTGGATTGGTGTTGTCATACGGGGACGACGACTGCGTGGTATATCGATCACATTTCCCGTCTCTGTACTTTCTCTACACCTTAGGCTCACCATTTTGAGTGACACGTAACCGATAGGAGACATCTTGCTATGTGTGACCTGCTGAAAGAAAAGCCAACATCCCGACTCTAAAAAATGGTTCAAATGGCTCTGAGCACTATGGGACTCAACATCTTAGGTCATAAGTCCGCTAGAACTTAGAACTACTGAAACCTAACTAACCTAAGGACATCACACACACCCACGCCCGAGGCAGGATTCGAACCTGCGACCGTAGCAGTCCCGCGGTTCCGGACTGCAGCGCCAGAACCGCTAGACCACCGCGGCCGGCCTTCTCGACTCTATCGAAGTGCTGTTTGCCTCTACATGGCATGTTGCTGCACTACTGAACACAAACTGAGTGAAGCAGTTGTTGATAGTGGACTGCCCGCGGTGTGCCGTTGCGGCAGCGGTATGTTTGTTTACATTGCTGGGAGACGGCCACAAAGCGTGCCAATAGTAAACACCGTCCAGTATATGGGCTGTAACTGCGTTATGCATGAAGTACCTACGTCAGTGAGACTTCTATGAGGGTTGCCCAGAATGTAATGCATCACATTTTCTTTCTTCAACAATCATTTATTGGACGTAATGAGAATTACACACACGAAAGAATGGTGTTTTATCTACATACCATATTTTTTACGTAATCTCTATCCCATTCTATGGCCTCCCTCCAGCGAGAAACAAGGGTTTGTATGTCCCGTCAGTACCAATGATTTTCCCGATGGTGGAGCCAGTCCTTGAGTTTGTGAATCACCTCCTCATCGCTCTCATATGTCTTCCACGAATGGCATCCTTCAATCTTTAATCGCGAATGACATCTGCTCACTGCAACATGTCAGGTGTGACCTCACCCTCCGTGCCCAGTGACTAACTATACTTCTGTCGAGAGCAGATGCTCCATAGACTTTGCACAAGCGTTTGTGAATATTCCCCAGAGTTTCTTTCTCTGCAGTGAGAAATTCAATGACTGCACATTGCTTGTAACGTACATCACTTATACACGCCATTTTGAAACTGTCCTGCAGCTTCGCTATCTGTTAGAGGTGACGGAAACTTGGCAAACTCACTCAGGAGACTTCAGATACACTAGACTCTCGCTAATCCGGCTCTCAGTAGTCCGGCCTCTCAGTAATCCGGCGCACATCCAGAAAACACGTGCACAATGAATTATCGAGGGCAACAATGCTTAGTTAAACAGTGCTTTATATACCGTATTTGAAATTGTAGCTTTCTTTACAGTTCGGAATCATGTCTTCCAAAGGGAAGCACTTTACGCTAGACCTCAAGCAGAAGCTCGAAATTTTAAATAAATTAAATCGAGGTTCTTCGAAGGGAGCCATTCCTGCTGAGTGCAATGTTGGACGATCAACTATTCATGACATCAAAAAGAAAGAAGATGTTATTCGTCAGTTCTCAACACAAATGGATAGTGAGTTGGGAAAACGGAAGGTTATGCGAAACAGTGAGAATGAAGAACTGGACGTAGATGGTTCATACAACAACGCAGTAAAGCAGTTCCAGTCAGTGCCTCGATTATAAAGGTAAAAGCAGCTGCATTTTACAAACAACTTGGCGGTAGTAACTTGTTTGCAGCGAGCGAAGGTTGGCTGTCAAACTGAAAAAAAAACGACATGGCATTCGGCAGCTGATAGTCACGAGGAAATTCACTCAGCTAACGATAAAGATGCTGATGAATTTGTAAGCAAGATACGGAAGATCGGAAGATATTAGAGGAAGAAGATTTAACTGCTGATGCCTAGTATAATGCTGATAAAACAGAACTCTTTTACAAGATGCTTCCTTCAAAAACATTAGCTGCCAAGAACAAGAAAGAAGCTTGTGGTTACATGCAACAGAAACAGCGTGTTATAATGCAAATGAGAGTCATAAGCTACAGCTTATGGTGATTGGAAAACCCCATCCTCCTTGTTGTTTTCAACACACTGACATAAATAGTCTACCAGTGCAGTATTGCACTCACAAAAAAGCGTGGATGGACAGACAAATATTCGCTCGCTGTTTCTGTGAAACGTTTGTACCAGCAGTGAGAAAAGAGCTAAAGAAGAAAAAGCTTCCACTGAAGGCTATCATTATAATTGGCAATGCTCCCAGTCATCGTTCAGATGTTTCTCTAAAGTCCGATGGTATACAAGCACTCCTTCTCCCACCCAATGTGACAGCCCTAACTCAGCCCATGGACCAGGGAATTTTAGAATCAATTACATGTCATTATCGACATTCACCTCTCGTCTCCTTGCTGAACGAAAGTGAAAACTACTCTATTGAGACTATGCTGAAGACGTGGAAAGCAATTAACTTACGTGATGTTGTTTTCCAGTCAGCCGAACCATGGGATAAGTTGGAGAGCGCTACCATAATGAAAAGCTGGAGAAAATTGTGGCCGTCCATTGATGCCAAGTTGGATCCAGTAGTGAGTGACAGCGATGAGCTAGTCAATTCGGAATTATCAATTACTTTGTACATTGACATGTTCCACAACCTTCCAGGAGGAGAAGAAATTGATGATGAAGATGTTACTAAGTGGATGAATGAGGAAAACTGTGATACGGACCAAACTTTAACAGCTGAAGAAATAGTTAAAAGCGTGCAGGAAAGTAATGATGAAAGTGATGAAGAAGAGGACACAGGAGGAAAGAGCATGAAGATTTCTCACACTGTTGGTGCTGCAGCTGCCGAGGTCTTCCTCGAGTACATTATGCAACAACCAGGTACATGCAGTACCGATGTAATGCTTGTAAAGCGGTTGCGTGATGAAGCATGCCACCATCGCGTATCATCATTGGGACATGTTTCATACTGAGGGATACGACTGTATAATTATGTACAGTATACACTCAAGGACTAAGTTTTCTTTGAAAATTAATGATTTTTGGTTTTAATAAAGTATATCCTCTATGTTTTAAAATTGCATCCTTCGGTTTAACAAGGTACAGTACACTATATCCCCTACGTTTTCAAAATAAATAAAACAAAATAAATGAATAAAATTAATTTTCAGACACTCAATAATCCGGCACTTCCGCTAATCTGTCACCCATATGTGCCAGGAATAGCAGGATTAGCGAGGGTCTAGTGTAATACATAAGTAACGTTTCGCATTCGTAGCATTATTTTCGCTTGAGAACAAAAAGTCGGTGCATTACTTTCTGGGCAACCCTCGTAGTAACGTAGATTACATTTTACGATAGTATTTCAAACTTTTGTCAAGCTGTCTAATTGCCATGGACAGAGCGTGCTGCCCACTCTGAATACACATTGAGACATCGTATTTCGTAGCACTAGGTAACAGAAAATACGAAAGGAGCAATTGTTACTAATATATATCAAGATCTCCTTTTTTTTTTTTTTTTGATGCAATATTATTTTGTCAGCCATTGGAACGCTTCCCCGGCAATCAGTGACCATTTTCTTAATTTGTCGTCAGTGCGATTCACATCTTTGTCCTATCCACGTTTTATGGTAGTCAAAGACTTGTCTGAGCACAGAGCAGATATTGTTGCACTGCTGTATTGAATTTATTAAAAATGTGTTTGCGTCATTGTCGAAAATATTTCTCTTTATTTTCATTGTCTGCAATAACAGCAATTAAACATTAATAATCTTTCAAGACGTAACTGCTCTGAGAGGGAGAACGAAAAAAATAACCCATCAATAAATGAGGAAGACAGCTGAAGTACAGGTCACAGGCAGGAGACAGAAACAGACAGATAGAGAGGGAGAGAGAGATGGAGACAGAAAGACAGGGAAAGAGACAGACAGGAAGAAGAGAGAGAGACTGTTGTTGGGAGCTCACGGGCTGTCCGCACGTGTGCGAGATAGCCGTCCCTTGTGTTATAATTGTAAAGTACTCACACGTAATTATCCGTGTGCATCCATTAGAAGTTTCATTATGCAGTATTTTTCTGAGTGCCGCAGTATCAAAGCAGTTTTATTACAGGGCGTTTCACGTTCAGTGAAGGTAAAATGAGATGTACGCGGTCAGTGCTAAGTGCCACAGTGTGTTGACGACAAATGGTTCAAATGGCTCTGAGCACTATGGGACTCAACTGCTGTGGTCATAAGTCCCCTAGAACTTAGAACTACTTAAATCTAACTAACCTAAGGACATCACACACATCCATGCCCGAGGCAGGATTCGAACCTGCGACCGTAGCGGTCGTGCGGTACCAGACTGTAGCGCCTTTAACCGCTCGGCCACTCCGGCCGGCGTTGACGACAAATGCAGACACTTCAGGCGTAGAGTAGCCGGTAAAAGCGCATTACGAGTGCAAGGTAAACATGATAATCATGGCTGGTGTTGCAAGTATGTTGCATGTTGAACAGTTTTTGTAACTGTTTGAAGGCCGCCACAGTCGAAAGACTAGGCTTTCGTTTTTACAGTTGAATGAATACAACCACTTCCCTTCCTGATTTTACTTTTATGTGGAGCCACAGTCATACAAAACTTTCTGAAAGGTATAAACGCTATTTGACTGCGCAGTATGTTGTATTTCGCAATCTAGATTTCGGCCTTAGGCCATTATTAAGTGTACAACTGCAACAGATTAAACTCAACAAAAGTACAAGTATCAGACAAAGTATCAGAAAAACAGCAGGGCAAACAGATAAATCAATGTATGGGTTGCATGATTTGTCCTCTTACTTACGTATTATAAATCATTAGACTTGAGTAGAACCCTTGTCATAGTCGAAACATGTATCTTCCGTTATATAAACCAATTTAGTCGAAATAAACGCGAGAACATTTGTGTAGTATGCTAATTTAGGGGCAATTAGTATGATTCAGTTGATGTGGTTGTGGAAAAATAGATGACCAAATCACAGGTTTTAAACGTTGCTACACTGTGTCTAATGTTTATGTCCAGTGGCTGCAAATGATTTATAATACGTTGAGTAAGACAAGAAATCATGCAGCCCATACATTGATGTAACTGTCTGTCCTGCTGTTTTTTTTTTTTTTTTTTTGATACTTTGATATTTGTATTTTTATTGTGCTATAGTCTGTTGCCGTTGTAACCCTTGGAAATGCCTAAAGCCAAAATCTAGATTGTGAAATAAAACCTGTTGTACAGTCAAATGGCGGTTATATCTTTCTGAAACTTCCCTTTCTATTGTTGAATGAATACAAACACTATGACGTCGCAATTTACTGAGAAATAAACATATAGGGAAGTGTACCGTCCATTTAATCCTATATCTTCAGAACCAGTTATTACCGAAGTGAGCGGCCGTAATGTGTAATTAATAAGGATTTTCCTCTGTCTACTCACAAAGCTATACTGTTACGTGAAAAAGGCTTTTTTCTGAATTGACAAGTCTGATATATTCTAGAATTGTAAATACACTAGCTACACGCGGTTTTTGTTCCGTGTTAGCTGTTACTTCTTTTTAATGCACTTTTCCAGTGTTTTGTGGTTGCTGCTGATGGTGTATGTGTTTCAAACGGCGTTCTAACGACAAACGATAGAACCACCCCTTTTATAATTTATGTAAGTCAGACTCACTTGAGCTAGAATGAATGCTTCTGTTATCTAAATAGTTGAAGACATTTACAGATACCTTTGATTATCTCTTCATAGGAGGCTAATGTTTCTGCTGTTCTTCAAATATTAAAAAGTTGGGTTTTTTCACCTCAAAGGCATTTTTCAATTTTATCTTAATTTTGGAGCTGGAAGTTTAGTCACCTTAAATTTTGGCTATTAGGCTTTAAATATAAACAAAACTGACCGAATCCCTTGCAGTGTAGATCAGCTTCAGCACGTAATGGGACAAACTTATAGAGCAAATCTGAAAGTGACCCTGAGATTCAGTTGCTATAAAACTATAGTAATTTGTAATCAATAGATTGAAAAGTATATTCTGCAAATCAACAACTGAGTCGTAGGAACAGTACATCAGTTTTTGTATTTAAAGCGGTTCAAGACGACTGGTTGGACAGAAAAAATCAATAAAAGAGCGAAAATGATCATGACTCGTGACTGACTTTCCTAAACTAATCATAGCTTAAAAAAGTAAGCGCGCATTCTTGAGGCAGGCTGTGACCCAAATCCCCGTCTGTTTACACAGATTAAGATTTTTCTCGATTTACCCAAATCGCCTGCGGCAAACGTCATGATGGTTTTCTTGAAAAGTACACAGCCGACTTTCTTTCCTAATCTGAGCCTCTGCTGCCCTTGTAACGACGTCACCGTTACAACTTAATGTTCCTTTTTTCTTCTTCAAAACCAAACTTCTCATATGTCTGTAACGAGAAGTTTCTAGCATTTTCTATTACAATACTTGTCTTCTAAGAGACATGGTAGCTTATGGCCATAAATATACAAGAAAAGGCTAAGGTTTACTCAGCAAGATATTGAGAGAGGCATCTTGCGGATTAGCAGGGGACACAAGGAAACAAATACATCTAATGGCTCAAATGGCTCTGAGCAGTATGGGACTTAACTGCTGAGGTCATCAGTCCCCTAAAACTTAGAACTACTTAAACCTAACTAACCTAAGGACATCACACACATCCATGCCCGAGGCAGGATTCGAACCTGCGACCATAGCGGTCGCGCGGTTCAAGACTGAAGCGTCTATAACCGCTCGGCCACACCGGCCGGCTCACAAATACATCTATAAGATGCGTTTACGGCAGTAACGAAACTGAAATCAAGGTACATATTACTCTGTCCCCATGTGATCAACAACCACCCTAATGACCATTAGACTAACGGGAATAATATTTTTGCCGGTCATCAGTACACCTATTTTGGCGCATCCTGGTTAAATGACGCCGCAGGGATAAAGAATGTGACAAGCGTATGTGATAATTCCAAGAAAGTCTACTCATTTCAGCTGCTGTGTATTGAATCCTTGTGTCAGAGTAGTCTGTCGATGGTCTATAGCAGCGTTCTCAAAGTTTTCCCGTCGCGCGCCCTTTCTAAAACATAAATAATTTTTCTCTCTCCCACAATTTTTTTTCCTTCCAAAGCATTTCTCATACTTGCACCAAAACGGTCCAGGTTATCTGTTTACATTCCCCTAATTTTGCTACTGTCAGTTATAATAGTGGTAATAATAGTATTAACTATGATGATAATAATAATATGGTAATAGTAGAAAGTTTTCTTCAAGCACACCAGTGTTAAACAATTTTTTTTTAAATTATCATTCTTCTGTATTATTCGAACTCGGTGAAATTTAACAATTACAAATAGTTTATAAATAACAACTGCTGTATGGCCAGTTAATGGAAAAGAGCAAATATATGTATTTCATTGTATTTTATATTACAAATTACATAATTAAAGTATAACTGTATCCATATTGCTTCTAATTCACTTAGCATGTTTTAATATCTGAAAAATCACAATGTACCAAAGATAATAGAAGAACAACCAACATTTAAACGCCAATTTGAAAAGTATTATGTTTAAACTGATCATTAAAATATGAAGTAAACAACATTAAAGATGCACACGGTTCAATATTCGGAAATTTTCTGTCGTTTACAGATTTAGTGTGACGTGTGAGATCGTATTTGTAAAGAAATCAGATTCAATCTGTTGTGTCTAGGAATCCTGCCTACTCGGTTCACTAGACAAACAATCAAAAAACTCGTATTAATGAGTCTTATTTCAATTAATCAAATACAATATTTAACTTTTGGCAATTACACAAATGTGTCGCAAGCATAGGGGGACACACGAAACAATCAGTCTTTGCAGTGACTGCTGATCTCTACCTGACGAAAAGCTCTCCCGAACTGCGTTAGGCACTTGCTGACGCTGATATCGAAATGGGCCGCCACCAGTGGGGCGCGGCGCTCTTCACATAGGGGCCGCTGCTGTCGCGTTGTCATCCTGGAATGGACATCGGTCAATGTAAAATTGGCTGACTTCTTCTCACAGCCTTCTCTGCTTTGTCTTTCCCGACTGGTGTGCTGGCGCTTGACTTTATGCTGTAACACACTCTTGGTTTTATCTCTGAAACAGCAACTTGCAGATCCCTTACCAGCTGTAGTCGACACCGATAATTCGTCTTCATTACTGCCAATGATGAAAATGTTTACTCACAAAAGTAAGTTGATGCGAAGGATAATAACACGTACTGTGCCCTTCTTGACTAATTGGGATAAACATTCCGAGTTTGCACAACTCATTTTCCTTTATGAAATCATTCAGACAAAATAACACCTCACAGCTACCTATCACCATATGTGCTTTACAAAGTTCAAGACTTCTCTTAAACGCAAGCGCTATCTCGCTTAGGAAATGAGTGCTACGCTAAGCTGATTCTTTTTCTCAAAATCGTTGGCCAAGCATTACAATGTCAGAAGTCTTTCATCACCCAGAAACAGAGCTTCGAATGTATGACTGCTGTTCAGTTGGGAAAGACGAAGTTCATCCTTGAGATCCGCAACGCGGTGAAGAACTTTACCGAAAGAGAACCAACGTACATTCGTATTAAATAAAAGACAATCTTGAGCAGCACCCATCTCCCACCAAAGAGTAGGAAACAGTCCACTTTTTAAAGGTCGTGCTTTCACAAAATTTACAAAATTCACTGTGTCGTTCAATACTTTTCTGAACTTTGATTGTATTACCTTGAAACTCAGTGTTTCCCTGTGTATCACATAACGATCGAATTGATAGATGGAGAAACAACACACACTCCCTTGAACCCCTAATTACTCGTAGTTCCAGTAAGTGCTGAGGCCACAGCTGGTCCATGACAGATCGTTGTCAACGAAACAGAAATTCACAAGAATGAAAATATCTTTGCCTATAATTCTCTCTTCCAGGTCTCTACAAAATGGGTGGTCCTTGTAGAGTTCGTTTTCGTAACAATAACGTACAAAAAGAACCTGTGAAATATTTCCACCAGTACTGTTGTCAAGTTGCAGGGCAAATTTTGGCCTACCATAAAGACGTCGTAGCAATTAATACTTCACGTCCGAGGCTGATGCACCAATACGACGACCACGGTATCATATGAGAGTGGTATCGACTCCGGACTTTCGCCAGACTTTCTCCATGCGTTACGATTGTTGTGGTAAAAAGAAACTCCACGCCAATAATTCGAATTTTGCGACTGAACGGGATACGTCTTGAATGTTCGTAGGTTTTCTTAGGAAGTTATTTGTTTTTTGAGATCTCTGACGTTTACTTTTAGATGTTATCACAATGCCAAAAAAATTCAATAGGTTCACTTACAAGGTCGGGATGTTCTGTCTGCGTGCGTCTCTTTGGTTTTATACTCTTCAAGCTATCATTCGTTAAAATCAAAAACCCATTGTCGTTGTGCTTTCGTAAGCTGGCGCCAGCACACCAGATGGCAAAGAGTTTGCGAGAAGATCAATAGTAGGCGCAAGCAACGCGTCTGCCAGGACAGAGGCCAGAAACAAGACTCACAGTCAATGTGAGCAAATTGTACGTAAATTATGTGTCCTCAGTTTTGTCCTGCTGCAAATACCATATGTACATAGATCACCTCCATTTGTATATAATGGAAAAACTAATAAACCTGAAGACTGCTATCGAGGATCTCAATATCGACCTGTGTGCACCATCAAAATTGGCGCAGGGTATAGGGCTCAACCCACCCAAAATCCTAGCGGTATTAGTTGGTCGCTCTAGGTTCATTAGTCAGAAATACCGGAAATCCATACCATCTTTTACCATTCGTGGGACATATATCAACTTCTCTCCTTCAGCAAGGAGTCTGGGAGTAATAACAGATGAAACTGGTCTGAACACGTAACTGCAGTGTATAAGAAGGCTTCAGCATATTTCTGAGATCTATAAAAATGTAAGAGCTCTTCCCTATTGACCTGAAAAGTAAACCTGTGCAAACATACTTCCAGTTATTGATTGCAGCTACGTTATCCTTCAAGGCCTTTCTCAGAAAAGCTCACGGCGCCTAGAATTGGTTATGAACGTTCTGCTCGTTATATATTCTGATGTGCCAAGGAATCTGGTACAGGTATGCGTATTCAAATACAGAGATACGTAAACAGGCACAATGCGGCTCTGCGGTCGGCAACGCCTATATAAGACGACAAATGTCTGGCGCAGTTGTTAAATCGGTAACTGCTGCTACAATGGCAGGTTATCAAGATTTAAGTGAATTTAACGTGGTGTTATAGTCAGTGCACGAGTGATGTGACACAGCATCTCCGAGGCAGCGATGAAGTGGGCATTTTCCCGCCGACCATTTCACGAGTATACTGTGAATATCAGGACTCCGGTACAACATTAAATCTCCGACATCGCTGCGGCCGTAAAAAGATCCTATAACACCGAGACCAACACCGAATGAAGAGAATCGTTCAACCTGACAGAATTCCAACCCTTCCGAAAATTGCTGCAGGTTTCAGTGCTAGGCCATGAACAAGGGGCCGAAGGCCAACCCTTGTTTCCTTGACGGCTGCACGACACAAAGCTTTACGCCTCGCCTCGGCCCGTCGATACCGACATAGGACTGTTGATCACTGGAAACAAGTTGCCTGGTCGGACGAGTCTCTTTCCAAGTTGTATCGAACGGATTGTTGTGTAAGGGTATGAAACCAGCCTCATAAATTCATGAACCCTGCATATCAGCAGGGCACTGTTCAAGCTGGTGGAGGCCCTTCTGCGGATTCACGGGGGCCCTACGGGATATTAGGCAGGTGTACCGGTTTCTTTGGCTCTTGAGTGTACTTATGCTGTTCGACTAAATGACCAAATTTCACCATCATATGCACAGCTATCTTGGTTGCGTGTAGACAAGCGCAGAGGTTTCCATACCCTCTGTCTTCTCTACTGTTTTATCAATGAACACCAGCTCTCATACCTCTCCTCGACCTTAATTCTCTTGCTTGAACAACCTGCCAGAACACCCTTTCTCTCAGAGCGAAATGCTTTTTGTCTCACTCCATCGTTCAGCCATTTCCTCCAAGTCCTTCTCAGTAGCAGGAACTCGACTCTGAAATAACTTCCCGCATTGTGTTAGTGAACTACCCACCAGGTTTTCCGAGGGCGTTAACGCGCTGCTTCCTGGAGTCGGGTAGGTGAACCGGCCCCGGCTCGAATCCATCTGGCGTATTAACAAAGAGGGCCGGTCTGCCGTCCAGCCTGGATGTGGTTATTAGGCGATTTTCCACATCCCACCAGGTGACTACTGGGCTGGTTCCCACGTCCTGCCTCAGTTACACGACTCGCTGACATTTGAAAACATTCGCCCTATTTTATGGCTTACACTATGTAACAACACTAATGTTATCCTACTGTATTTGTAATAAATTTTTTTCTTCTGAATTTCAATAAATTAGTATAATCGATGTTCTGATTTCATTTCTTTTTTGTTTCATGTCATTATGTTGAAGAAGCTATAAACAATTTTCGATGTAAATTTTAATATTTATGTCAAATTTCAAGCAATGTTGTAATCGAAGGGAAGTGGAACTAATGTTGGAAATATTGTAAGATGTGAAAGATGTAATTGTATGCCTGGTCCATACGTAGGTAATGTATTAGGATAAGTAGAATGTAAAACCTTTGGTGAATACCCTGTCTGTAGGGGAGCAGGAAAAGGTGGAGGTAGGCGAGCGCGGGAAAATGCACACGGGCGCTGCACGGCATAACGGGCTCAGCAGAGTAGTCGGAGTTGGGCATCGATCTGAGAAACACGTGCTGGATCGAGGAGGCTCTCCTGGAAAAAGTGGTTTCGTTGAGCCTCGGATGCGCTGTTTCCGACGTCTATACAGCATGACCATATTCCATAGGCACTAAATGGAAAAGCATTGCGACGCCATGAAGAAGTAAAGTGCCGATATTTCATGAGCCATTGCTGTAATTGCACGTGTGCTTTGTGCCTCGCCGTCTCGCCGCCTGCCGACCGCCTCATCGATACGAACAGGTTGAAACTTTCAGTACTGTATTCGTGTGGACCAGTGTCAGTTTTGCTACATACTGTTCAATAATAACTTAAATTTTACCTGAACTGTGCTATAATTAATTATCCTCACAACACTTTCCGCATGTTGTGCAATCCGAGTGTCCCAAGATGAAGATTTAAAGTTTATGTTAATAATAATTACCTGCAGATCTATCTATGTTAGGATGATGTTTAAAGAACTTTGTGGTTAATGAAATCCTGGACGAATAATATAGGTCTGACCAAGTTGGGAGATAATATTGAAATTGGTTTAGTAATGAAGTTTATTTAAATTGAGACAAAAATAACAATAGTTAAATGAGCAGGAAATAAGATAAAAAGAGTGGTAAATCATATATTGGAAATCTAGAATGCTTAAGGCTCTCAATGATCAAACTTTCACTACAGTGATCATAACAGTTTCAGGGACCTCCCCCCCCCCTTCTCCTTTCTTTCTTTTCTATTCATTTGAATCCTGAAGTGTACTGAACTGCTTTGACCAGCAAAGTTAAAGTCAATATAAAACCTAAATTTATCAGTGTTTTACCCTTCTTAAAATTGACTTTGTATGTGTGTTTCAAAAGTGCTATTTCTAGGGTAACCTATGCTCGATTTCAGTCGGATCAATAGACAAAACGCAGTTTGTAGTAATCATTATAGTGTAATCTTGTGTATTTATAGCTTGTCCAAAGTAGTACAGAGAGTGAAAATATTAGTTCAGTAGATTTTTCTGGTTCTTAAGTTTACCATATAATGCAGTATTACTACGTGTTGTTATGCTTGTACGTACATCCATTTGTACAAAAAAAACTCACTTAATGCCTAATTAGGCTGGCGACCGTATTATTAACAATTGGTAGCATCTGCTGTGTATGTTTCTTGTACATTCTAACGTGTAGTTACACTTTAGACTTGCTTGACGTATCCTTGTTGTTACTGAGTGGGTGTAAGTCTGATTTTGCCTCCATTCAGGTACACGCGGTCAACATATTTACTAAAATCCTTTCTTATAAGGTGAAGCCCGTCAACTTACCATAGTACAGGCTTTAAAGAGTTAACGTACGCCCGAGCGGACACGTTACAACTAGACGCAGGGAGCTGGAGTACACTGATTCCATCCCGGGTGGTCTGGGGTGGCGACAGGAAGGGCATCTTGCCACCCTCTGAAACTAACTTGGCCAAATCCATAGTAACTAGGCCCACCCTGCGTTGAAGTGGGTTAAAGGCACAGCAAGTGATGAATGATTATATTAGTGAAATGAATAACATCTCCAGCTACAGGAGACAATGACATGTGTACTAAAACCACAATAAGGAATACCACTACCCCATATGCAATTGTCACCCTCTCTTTCCAACCTAATCTTCCTCATTTTCCAGTATTCTTAGCCGATGCAGTCTCCTTAACTTTCCTTGTGTCAGAACTCGCTATGTCAGATAACAGCCACTTTGTAAACCCGTAAATTATACTAATATCTGTCCATCTCGGTAGCTGAGTGGACAGCACGACGGAATGTCGTGCCAAGGAGCCAGGTTCGATTCCCAGCAGGGTTGGAAATTTTCTCCTCTCAGTGAGTGGGTGTTGTGTTGTCCTAATCATCATCACCTCATCGTCACCGACACGCAAGTCGCTGAAGGGGCGTTAACTCGAAAGACTTGCACCAGGCGAACGGTCAACCTGACGGTAGGCACTAACCGCACGACATTTCATTCTAACATCTACCGCTGTTATTATTATCACTATTACCACTATTAGTTGCAGCAGCTGCAGTAGTAGAAGTACTGCCAGTATTCAGTTTATTAGTCCACAGTCAATATTACTTAATCATACTGCCACTTCAGACTCGCAAATCATTTTAATATTAGTTGTGACATTAAAATTATTTCTTAGGCAAGTACGATGTAAAAAAGGTACTGAATGTGTGAAATCCTGGTCCGATATTAGAGAGGGGCTGATGGTTCTCATCAGATTAGTTCAAATAAATAACTCAAATAAATAAAGATGGCCTAAGAACCCGAAAGCTGGTTTGTGACCAAATAAATGTAATTGTGCAGAACATCAGAAAGTCTTCCTTACTTGATATTAATATCTTCAACTGCCTGACTACTCTACGTTCTATAACTATGTGCTTTCCAGAGGGTTAATAGAACCACTTTCAGACTTTCTCTACCCTTACACTGTCGAATGGCACTTGAACGAACGGTTACATCAATACGTGGGAGCCAGAATTTCTCTTATTTTTTGACCGTAGTTGTTTCTCCCTTTGTAGGTGAGAGTCAATAAAATATATTCGCATTCGGAGTAGAGAGTTGGCGAAAACAAGCTTAACTTTTATTAAATTTTTGGATGTCCTTTCTGATGACAGTTCGGTACCGTGCAGAAATACTCTAGAGCAGGAGATAAAAGCATAGATTTTTGCATTTTCTATGTTTTCTGCGAATAAAACGCAGTCTTCCGTGGGCCTTCCCCGCAACATTTTCTATGTGATGGTTCCAGTTTAATTGGTTCGTAATTATAATTCGTAGGTATTTAGCTGGATTGACATCCGCAGTGTTATTTATAGTGCTACCGAAATTTATCATATTCCTTTTAGTATTCCTGAGGATAACATCAAACTTTTAATTGTTCTACAGTCTGGTAACGCGCGACCGCTATGGTCGCAGGTTGGAATCCTGCCTCGGGCATGGATGTGTGTGATGTCCTTAGGTTAGTTAGGTTTAAGTAGTTCTAAGTTCTAGGGGACGGATGACATCAGAAGTTAAGTCCCATATTGCTCAGAGCCATTTCAAACATTTTTATTATTACGAGTCAATTGCCACGGTTTGAGGTGTGCAGATATCTGGTCTATATCATTTTGCAATTGATTTTGGTGTTCTCATCGCTTTACGGGACGATAAACGATAACATCATTTGCAAACAATCTCAGAGGGCTGCTTAGATTGTCTCCTAAGTCGTTTACATAGATTGTGAAGCAAGGAGGATCTATTATACTTCCTTGAGAAACAGCAGATATCACTTCTTGTTTTCATCGGTGACTTTCCGTCAGTTCCTACTAACTGTGACCTTTGTGACAGGAAATCACTAATCCGAACTCATAACTGAGACGATACTCCACAGATACGCAATTTGATTAGAAGCATCTTGTGTGGATATCTGGACATATGGAACTATTATTACACCCCTCGGCTGTAGCGCTCATTAATTAATGTGAATAAGGAGCTAGTTGTATTTCATCAGAACGATATTTTCTGATACCATGCTGACTGTATGTCAATAAATCGTTTCCTCAGAGATCATTAATAATGCTATAACAGAGCTTATGTTCCAAAATCCTGCTGCAAATCGATGTCAGTTATGCCGGTCTATTATTCAGAGGATTATTTCCGATTCCTTTCTGGTGTATTGATGTGACCTATACAGTTTCCCAGTAATGGAGTTGTTCTTAAAAATTAATGTGCCGTTTGTTGTTGCAGCGAAGTTTCTTGCTGGCTAGGCTGATTAGGATTTTACTGGTGTGCAGCACACAGTTCACGTTGAAATGTTGCTGGTACTTAAACGTTGCAATGTGAAGAATTCACACGTTTCCCAGAGAGAAACAGTGTCTGTAAGGACGGGTAGTGGAGCAAAAACTGTTTAGTTCACTCAGTTCTCTCTAACAATCGCGCAAAACACGCTACTGTGAAGCGTTGCCAAGAGAATTAACGCAGTTGTGCATTAGAAAATAGCAATGGACCTAATGTGATTACCAGAACGTTAAAAACCATTTCTGTTTAACTGCTATGCAGTTACGGCAGATTTAGAACGTAATAATAAGGAATATGTTGTTTATTGTTCAGTTACAGCATTCAAGTGTTTGAATTACACGACGAGGAAAATGCCACATTAGGAATGAATTTTAGACAAAACGACACCTACAGGTAGCCAGATAATGCTAAATTGATGAGTAAATTCACTACAACATTCGATGAACAATGTGTACAGTTTGTGTAGCAAGTGAGGAATAAACAGCTGCAGAGGATGTCAAATTAAACGCCTTTCAACCGTCAATTTTCAGCCTTACTTTATTGGGCAACCAGTTTCAGCGTTTCACTACACCATCCTTAGGCCGCTGACCGACATGTAGGAATAATTTACCTCGCTTGTGATCAAAACGGAGGCCATAAATACTGGTATTAGTAGATATTTGTTGCAATGACCACTTCAAGCATCACGTGGGTCAGGGGCCTGAAGTTGGTGTAGTGATACGCAGAAACCTTGTTGCCCAATGAAGTAAGGTTTAAAATTGATGGCTGAAAAGCGTTTGACGTCCTCTGTCGAACAACCGAGTCCCGCAACGATTGCTATAAAGATGGACGTACAGAAACAGCTGCGGTTCCTATCTTCACAGTGACCACCGCTGTGAAGGCCAGCATGTACTGTACATACTGGTATAGTACACTGAAGCACCAAACAAACTGTTATAGGCATGCGTATTCAAATACAGGGATACGTAAACTGGCAGAATACGGCGCTGCGGTCGGCAATGCCCATATTAGACAACAAGTGTCTGGCGCAGTTGTCAGATCACTTCCTCTTACTACAATGGCAGGTTATCAAAATGTAAGTGAGTTTGAACGTGGTGCTACAGTCAACACACGAGCGATGGGACACAGTATCTCCGAGGTAGCGATGGAGTGGGGACTTACCGGTACGACTATTTCACGAGTGTACAGTGAATATCAGGAATCCGGTAAAACATCAAATCTCCGGCTCGCTGCGGCTTGAAAAAGAATGGGGCCAACGACGACTGAAGAGAATCGTTCGTGACAGAAGTGCAACCCTTCCACAAATTTCTGGGCCTTCAACAAGTATTAGCGTGCGAACCATTCAAAAAAACATCATCGATATTGGCTTTCTGACTCGACAGCCCCGTCAGCTACCCTTGATGACTACACGAGAAAAAGCTTTACACCTCGCCTGGGCCCGTCAACACCGACACAGGACTGTTGATGACTGGAAACATAATGCCTGATCGGACGAGTCTCGTTTCAAATTGTTTCGAGGGGATGGACGTTTACGGGTATGGAGACAACCTCATGTATCCATGCACCCTGTATGTCAGAAGGGGACTGTTCTATCTGGCGGAGGCTCTGTAATGGTGTGGGGCGTGTGCAGTTGGAGTGATGTGGGACACCTGATACGTCTAGATTCAACTCTGACAGGTGACACGTGCGTAAGCATTCTGGCTGATCACCTATATCCATTCATGTCCATTGTCCATTCCGACTGACTTTGGCAATACCAGCAGGACAATGAGACAGCCCACACGTCCAGAATAGCCACAGAGTGACTCCAGGAACACTCTTCTGAGTTTAAATACTTCCGCTGGCCGCCAGAATCCCCAGAGATGAACATAATTGAGCATATCTGGGACACCTTGCAACGTGCTGTCCAGAAAAGATCTTCAACCCCTCTTACTCTTTCGGACTAATAGACAGCCCCGCAGGATTCATCCTGTCAGTCCCCTCCAGCACTACTTCAGACACTGGTCGAGTCCATGCCACGTCGTGTTGCGGCACTTACACGTGCTCATGGGGGCCCGGCACGATATTAGGTAGGTGTACCAGTTTCTTTTGCTCTTCGGTGTATAATTCACGTACGCAGAGGCGGAAGTAACACTTATACATGAGTCGGTGAGAGAGTGTTCCTGACGGCTGCAGTGGGCTTGGTGCTTTTGCTTCGCGCATCTTTCTCAATCAATCACTTAAGGCGACTTTGTGAACGTCTCTATTTCTATGTTTTCGTCTGCAGCCATTTGCACAGCAGAACTGCCTGCTGTTTCGCTGACTCTGCTATATGTGGCACGTTGCTGGTCGATACCCGATTTCTAGCCCTCACCCCCAAACTCTCATCTATATGCGTTGTGTGACATATGCAATGAGACTGTTTTTTTACCTACCAGAGTTTTAATTTTCTTTTCGTACAACAGTATTGTCCCCTTCACAGCAGTTCCGTTCGGCAGCTACGCGCTGGCAGAGCCTTTGTCGCCAGTCTTGGTAGCAGCGCTGAAAGGCTTCACTGGTTGGGTCTTTAGCATATGGGTGAAATTCTGTTGAATGTTCTCAAGATCCCAAAACAAATCCCTTGGGACCATTTTTCCATTTCTGGAAAAAAAAAGGTGACAAGGACTCAGATCAGCTGAGTAAGAGGATTGTGGAACAACAGGGATGCAGTGTGAGCAGTAGGAGCTTGCGATCTAACAGCTGCCCCAGACACTTGTCTAATATGGACATTGCCGACCGCAGCGCCGTATTCTGCCGGTTTACATATCTCTGTATTTGAATACGCATTCCTATAACAACTTGTTTGGTGCTTCAGTGTACTATGCGTGATGCAGCATCCACTTGTCTGCAATGTTAGGTACCACTCGATTCGGCCATTTTCCTGACCCTTTCAAGGACATCTCTGTAAAACACTGGTTGACCGTTTCTCCGGGAGGAACAATCTCACAAGAGTACACACATCTTCTACGTTTTCGTTGGGGTTTGTGGAACCTGAGAGTTCTCCCTGAGCGCGGCTCATCTTCAGTGTGTTCTCGGGCTTCCAAAAATGATTCGTGCCAGCGAAAGACTTGTGCTCTTGGTAAGGAGAGTTGCCCATACGCTTTTTCCAACTTTTCATAGGTCACAATCAAGATTTTCTCAAGTTCAACACAAAATTTCATGGCTTAACGTTGCTTTATATTCCGCTGTTCCATTTTCATAACTCACAACAAGAACACAATTTTACTTGAGGCGCTCTCAAGGGTCACGTGGTGGCTGTGTGGAGCTGGAGCTCGGACTGAGCATCTTTAAGGGATGAATACTCCGGTCTATCAAAGCAGAACAATGCAGTGTTCCCAGATCTTTTGCATTGTCGTCAGCTTCACTAGCTGACTGGTTTGGAAATCTGTTAATGTATTAAATTTTTGACATTAAACATGCAAAGCGTTTGTGGTTGAAGACGCAAAACGCAAAAATGTTGGTTTTATTAATTTCGGATTATTCACCCACAGACTAACGAAAACATCGAAAGCGGAAGTGTTAAACCAAGAAAGTGATAACCCCTGTATATTTTCATGTAAGATCTTCTTAACAAGTAGTCGCTAGCGTCAAATCGTTTATTATAAGCTTGAGCATAGCAAAAGTAAGTTATAAATGTTGTGTCCATAGTTACACAGCGTGGCAGAGAACACTACAGGCTTTTAAAAATGAATAAATATCATATTCATTTACATTATTTCTAGGATAAAGAATTAAATATATATCTTTTGATGATTTGATTCTCTGTTCCAGCAACGTCTCTGATTCAAGCACTCGCTAGCTGTTACAATGTTGGTAGCGCCGTGCTACGTCTTCCCACTCTCTCTGCGAGATCATCGGAGGAGCTCGGTGTGCGGCGTCTTAGGCCTGTCTTACACGAAAGACTTTCTGGTCTAAATAGACTACTCGACGTGGGTGCGCCTTTCGTACCTGCGTGTTAATCAGCAGCCAACCATGTAGCGAGTGTGTCTATGATGTCAGTGATCTATAGATCGTGGTGAGTGTGGAGTTCCAAATTTCTCAATGTGCTCTACACTAGGACTGTTGATAAAATACCGATATATCGATTTACCTATATTTTTTTCCCAAAAATATCTTGATACACTGTGAATATCGTCTCCCCAGGTAATCGATATCAAAAAGGCAATAACGAACGCCAATAATTTTATTTTGTATTATAACTGTAGTAGGACATAATTTTACTTTCACTGTGTGAAGGAGTCTTACTATTTTTTGGGCTTTCACCATGTCCAATCTTTCTCTTTGACTGTGTGAAGCAATTATATGTGGCACAAAAGAAAAGCTCTGACTGCACTGGGGGGATGTCGGTGTGAATAGAATAACAAGATTTCCGATATGAAGAAATAGCACACCAGTTGCGTTGGAAAAACAATGTTTAACGCAGCTAGTGTGCTATTTCTTCACATCGACATTCTTCAAAAATAGTTGTGGAAAATGATGAACAAAAATCTAAATGACAAGACTGGTCGTTGCGGCGGGCAGAGACGTTTAAGGGGAAATTCTGACGTAATCGACGCTCGGCGCCACCAACAGAAACTACATCTTTTCACCACGCAATTTTTACGCTTCAACTTCTAGGTCGCTGCCATTTACAGAAATGAAAAAAAAAACAGAGATGTCGATAAGAGGTGTTCGCACAAATCCGGTATGTGACGAAACCGAACGATGGATCCACAGACACTTCTTATTGTGCCACTAACGTGCAGTTACCATTGTTAGTAAAGTGGTTGATACAAAGCCTGAGGGTGCACTGTTTTCCCTTCAGTTCTTGCTCCGCTGCTAACTTGTTGAGTGCTAGAATATCTAATAATAAATCAGTACTTAAATATACAACCGTAAATACCAGCAGTATACTTACAATTTGCAGCTGATATTTTTATAACCAGGTACGTCGATATTATCCCATCAATATATCTATACAGGTTGTTACAAAAAGGTACGGCCAAACTTTCAGGAAACATTCCTCACACACAAAGAAAGAAAAGATGTTACGTGGACATGTGTCCAGAAACGCTTACTTTCAATGTTAGAGCTCATTTTATTACTTCTCTTCAAATCACATTAATTATGGAATGGAAACACACAGCAACAGAACGTACCAGCGTCACTTCAAACACTTTGTTACAGGAAATGTTCAAAATGTCCTCCGTTAGCGAGGATACATGCATCCACCCTCCGTCGCATGGAATCCCTGATGCGTTGATGCAGCCCTGCAGAATGGCGTATTGTATCACAGCCGTCCACAATACGAGCACGAAGAGTCTCTACATTTGGTACCGGGGTTGCGTAGACAAGAGCTTTCAAATGCCCCCATAAATGAAAGTCAAGAGGGTTGAGGTCAGGAGAGCGTGGAGGCCATGGAATTGGTCCGCCTCTACCAATCCATCCTGTTGTTGAGAAGCGTACGAACACTTCGACTGAAATGTGCAGGAGCTCCATCGTGCATGAACCACATGTTGTGTCGTACTTGTAAAGGCACATGTTGTAGCAGGACAGGTAGAGTATCCCGTATGAAATCATGATAACGTGCTCCATTGAGCGTAGGTGGAAGCGTAGGTGACGAAACTAAAATGAGCTCTAACATGGAAATTAAGCGTTTCCGGACACATGTCCACATAACATCTTTTCTTTATTTGTGTGTGAGGAATGTTTCCTGAAAGTTTGGAAGTACCTTTTTGTAACACCCTGTATACGGATACTTCTTTCGATATATCGAGAGGCTATAACGAGATCTGTACAATATCGATGTAACGGATTGCTTATATATTTAAAAATATAACAGTCTTGCCCCAAGCAGTGGAAGCCTAGAAGCAGGAGCTGCGGCGACGTCAGCTGACACCGGAAGTTAACGTATTATGGCCAACCCTCGCTCCTACTATAGAAATTTATTTCGTGATTTTTCGTCTTCTTTACCTTTATTATGTGGTCTGCGTTGTTTTCGTGACAAACTGAAAAGGTTGCATGAGGTCCTGATATTTTTCCTACTATCACTCTGCGACAGAGACGAAACACCTGAAAGCAAAAAAGTATTCACGTTTTACAGACGAAAAGCATATGTAACGACACAAACGCGTTTTATTGAAATTTGTTTCAAGTGTGAAAACGTCTGAATTATTTGAAGATAAAAATGATTTTCGATGTTTTTTGACACTTACTATCAGTAATAAAACAATACACAAAGGATGAAGTGAAAAATGGCTATTTACTGCGTTCTAGATATTGTTTCAAGTGTTTGCAAAGACATATTTTCTGGAGCACATAAATATATATGTTCAGATATGTTTGCATGACACTTTTTCTACACTTTCAGTTCTAATGGTGTAAATAACTTACGGGAACACTTCTGACAAGAATATCCGCTATGAATTTTGCGTTTTGTCATTTATAAACTATTATCATTGCGTATTCCCAAAGTAATGCAACCAATTTTTTTCTGAAAGCCGGTTTTTTTTTTTTTTCAGGATTCCAATACATGTATTATTTTCCATTCTTTTAGCTACAAAACCCTATTATTAAATATATTTTGCGTTCAATGCGACAGCCTTATGGCACCTTACCAGGGAGGCCTGTATGCCCAAATGGTGCCATTCTACACGTTGACGTCAGAACCAACGCCTTGCTGCATCAGTAACCTCTCAGTTATCCATGTACTGCTTCCTGCGGAGTGCATCGTTCATGAGCCAAACAGACTGAAGTCGGAAGAAGAGGATCCCACTGAGCACACATCTCTGAGATCCCCAACTGATGGGCAAGCGTGTCAGGACCTACCAACAGAGACGCTCAGTTCAGCAGCAAAGTGTTTGGTTGTGAACTTTCGACGACCTTGAATGAGAGTGTCCGAATGTTCCAACACTGCGGGAGTCACAGCTCTGTGGTGGCCAGCCGACACGTGAATGAGGGAAAGCAGATTAGTGTTTAATGACCCGTCGACAACGAGGCCATCAGAGACGGAGCGCAAGCTCTGATTATGGAACGAACGAGAAGGAAAGCGGCCGTCCCCTTTCGAAGAAACCATCCCGTCATTCGCCTTAAGCGATTCTGCGAAATCACGGAAAACCTAAGTCCAGATTGACGAACGCCATCAGGCGGGAGATCGAACAGGTTTGCGCGACCTTGTTGCGATGACAGGTGCCTCACCGAACGACTCACCGTGCTTTTGTTTACTGCTAGGTCTTCGTAGATATTCTGCAAACACCTATGAATATCTGCCATGCAGTAATTTTCCGCCAAAGGAAACTAAATGACAGCTCACTGCTTGGAAATCACCTCAATTTTGAAGGCTACATACAGCGCCGCCATCTATCAGAACTTCATGAAACTGTAGGGGCTGAGCGGAAATATTCCACGATGTCCTAGAAGATATTTCGCATTTTCTTCAGCAGAAATTGGCGGGTAAAAATTGTGTTGCGTTACTTATTGAAAGTCCGCGATAGATTTCCATATTTTCGTAAAAACGGTAGTCCCTCATAACCTCACTTCCACCACTCAGTTGGCAAACTGAACTGCAGACAGCTCACCCAGCACACGCAGTTTTGACGCTGATGTGTAAACGAAAATGACCATTCGAGACAGTCAAGCGTCAGAACAGGAATAACACGCCAGGGCACTTCTCTGGTGGCGTCAGAAATTCGTGTAGCGCGTTGGCGATCTTCATAACGTTACACTAAATTTCGCTGTTCTATTTTCGTAACACACGGAAAAAATGAATCTTGTTCCGCGGAAAGACGCCGACGATACCGCAATAAAAACATTTTACATTTTCAAATTCTGTCAATAAAAATGTGAAGTAATGGCTAGCCAATTTTTATTGCCTCTGTAAGCCATTAGACAGACAACTATATAGACCGCACTCAGCTTTTATGATTAGCCCATGAGATCAGCACAACGAAATCCTTTGCTGTAAGATGGCTGGGTGCCTACAAGTACAAAATGTCTACGACTTGTCTTTCGTTGCATTGTTTTCTCCAAGTTGCGTTATGTTTCCCAGATTCAAAGTTCAGCGTAGCTTTTACGTATTAATGGCCTCAGCAGTCCCGTAAAGAAATGATAATGCAATTATACTGGCAAATATCTTGATTTATTCACTCGTAGGTTGACAGCTACCCAGAGTGTACACAACGCCAATTCCACTACATCTACATTTATACTCCGCAAGCCACCCAACGGTGTGTGGCGGAGGGCACTTTACGTGCCACTGTCATTACCTCCCTTTTCTGTTCCAGTCGCGTATGATTCGCGGGAAGAACGACTGCCGGAAAGCCTCCGTGCGCGCTCGAATCTCTCTAATTTTACATTCGTGATCTCCTCGGGAGCTATAAGGAGGGGCAAGCAATACATTCGATACCTCATCCAGAAACGCACCCTCTCGAAACCTGGACAGGAACCTACACCGCGATGCAGAGCGCCTCTCTTGCAGAGTCTGCCAATTGAGTCTGCTAAATATCTCCGTAACGCTATCACGGTTACCAAATAACCCTGTAACGAAACGCGCCGCTCTTCTTTGGATCTTCTCTATCTCCTCCGTCAACCCGATCTGGTACGGATCCCACACTGATGAGCAACACTCGAGTATAGGTCGAACGAGTTTTTTGTAAGCCACCTCTTTTGTTGATGGACTACATTTTCTAAGGACTCTCCCAATGAATCTCAACCTGGTACCCGCCTTACCAACAATTAATTTTATGTGATCATTCCACTTCAAATCGTTCCGCACGCATACTCTCAGATATTTTACAGAAGTAACTGCTACGAGTGTTTGTTCCGCTATCATATAATCATACAATAAAGGATCCTTCTTTCTATGTATTCGCAATACATTACATTTATCTATGTTAAGGGTGAGTTGCCACTCCCAGCACCAAGTGCCTATCCGCTGCAGATCTTCCTGCATTTCGCTGCAATTTTCTAATGCTGCAACTTCTCTGTATGCTACAGCATCATCCGCGAAAAGCCGCATGGAACTTCCGACACTATCTACTAGGTCATTTATATATGTTGTGAAAAGCAATGGTCCCATAACACTCCCCTGTGGTACGCCAGAGGTTACCTTAACGTCTGTAGACGTCTCTCCATTGATAACAACATGTTGTGTTCTGTTTGCTAAAAACTCTTCAATCCAGCCACACAGCTGGTCTGATATTCCGTAGGCTCTTACTTTGTTTATCAGGCGACAGTGTGGAACTGTATCGAATGCGTTCCGGAAGTCAAGGAAAATAGCATGTACCTGGGAGCCTGTATCTAATATTTTCTGTGTCTCATGAACAAATAAAGCGAGTTGGGTCTCACACCATCGCTGTTTCCGGTATCCATGTTGATTCCTAGAGAGTAGATTCTGGGTTTCCAAAAACGATATGATACGCGAGCAAAAAACATGTTCTAAAATTCTACAACAGATCGACGTCAGAGATATAGGTCTATAGTTTTGCGCATCTGCTCGACGACCCTTCTTGAATACTGGGACTACCTGTGCTCTTTTCCACTCATTTGGAACCTTCCGTTCCTCTAGAGACTTGCGCTACACGGCTGTTAGAAGGGGGGCAAGTTCTTTTGCGTACCCTGTGTAGAATCGAATTGGTATCCCGTCAGGTCCAGTGGAGTTTCCTCTGTTGAGTGACTCCAGTTGCTTTTCTATTCCTTGGACACTTATTTCGATGTCAGCCATTTTTTCGTTTGTGCGAGGATTTAGAGAAGAAACTGCAGTGCGGTCTTCCTCTGTGAAACAGCTTTGGAAAAAGGTGTTTAGTATTTCAGCTTTACGCGTGTCAACCTCTGTTTCAATGCCATCATCATCCCAGAGTGTCTGGATATGCTGTTTCGAGCCACTTACTGATTTAACGTAAGACCAGAACTTCCTAGGATTTTCTGTCAAGTCGGTACATAGAATTTTACTTTCGAATTCACTGAACGCTTCACACATAGCCCTCCTTACGCTAACTTTGACATCGTTTAGCTTCTGTTTGACTGAGAGGTTTTGGCTGCGTTTAAACTTGGAGTGAATCTCTCTTTGCTTTCGCAGTAGTTTCCTAACTTTGTTGTTGAACCACGGTGGGTTTTTTCGTCCCTCACAGTTTTACTCGGCACGTACCTGTCTAAAACGCATTTTACGATTGCCTTGAACTTTTTCCATAAACACTCAACATTGTCAGTGTAGGAACAGAAATTTTCGTTTTGATCTGTTAGGTAGTCTGAAATCTGCCTTCTATTACTCTTGCTAAACAGATAAACCTTCCTCCCTTTTTATATATTCCTATTAACTTCCATATTCAGGGATGCTGCAACGGCCTTATCATCACTGATTCCCTGTTCTACACTTACAGAGTGGAAAAGTTCGGGTCTGTTTGTTATCAGTAGGTCCAAGATGTTATCTCCACGAGTCGGTTCTCTGTTTAATTGCTCGAGGTAATTTTCGGATAGTGCACTCAGTATAGTGTCACTCGATGCTCTGTCCCTACCACCCGTCCTAAACATCTGAGTGTCCCAGTCTATATCTGGTAAATTGAAATCTCCACCTAAGACTATAACATGCTGAGAAAATTTGTGTGAAATGTATTCCAAATTTTCTCTCAGTTTTTCTGTCACTAACGCTGCTGAGTTGGGAGGTCGGTAAAAGGAGCCAACTATTAACCTAGCTCGGTTGTTGAGTGTAACCTCCACCCATAATAATTCACAGGAACTGTCCACTTCTACCTCACTACAGGATAAACTACTACTAACAGCGACAAACACGCCACCACCGGTTGCATGCAATCTATCCTTTCTAAACACCGTCTGTGCCTTTGTAAAAATTTCGGCAGAATTTATCTCTGGCTTAAGCCAGCTTTCTGTACCTATAACGATTTCAGCTTCGGTGCTTTCTATCAGCGCTTGAAGTTCCGGTACTTTATCAATGCAGCTTCGACAGTTTACAATTACAATACCGATTGCTGCTTGGTCCCCGCATGTCCTGACTTTAGCCCGCACCCTTTGAGGCTGTTGCCCTTTCTGTACTTGCCCGAGACCATCTAACCTAAAAAACCGCCCAGTCCACGCCACACAACCCCTGCTACCCGTGTAGCCGCTTGCTGCGTGTAGTGGACTCCTGACCTATCCAGCGGAACCCGAAACCCCACCACCCTATGGCGCAAGTCGAGGAATTTGCAGCCCACACGGTCGCAGAACCGTCTCAGCCTCTGATTCAGACCCTCCACTCAGCTCTGTACCAAAAGTCCGCAGTCAGTCCTGTCGACGATGCTGCAGATGGTGAGCTCTGCTTTCATCCCGCTAGCGAGACTGGCAGTCTTCACCAAATCAGATAGCCGCCGGAAGCCAGAGAGGATTTCCTCCGATCCATAGCGACACACATCATTGGTGCCGACATGAGCGAACACCTGCAGATGGGTGCACCCTGTACCCTTCTTGGCATCCGGAAGGACCATTTCTACATCTGGAATGACTCCCCCCGGTATGCACATGGAGTGCACATTGGTTTTCTTCCCCTCCCTTGCTGCCATATCCCTAAGGGGCCCCATTACGCGCCTGACGTTGGAGCTCCCAACTACCAGTAAGCCCACCCTCTGCGACCGCCTGGATCTTGCAGACTGAGGGGCAACCTCTGGAACAGGACATGCAGCCATGTCCGGCCGAAGATCAGTATCAGCCTGAGACAGAGCCTGAAACCGGTTCGTCAGACAAACTGGAGAGACTTTCCGTTCAGCCCTCCGGAATGCCTTTCGCCCCCTGCCACACCTCGAGACGCGCTCCCACTCTACCACTTGTGAGGCATGAGCCTCAATGTGGGCAGTATCCCGGGTAGCCACAGTCGTAGTCCGATCGGGGGATGCGTGGGACGAGCTGGCCGTCCCCGACAAACCCCCATCCGGACCCCCAAAATGTTGCCCATTGGCATCAGCCTCAAGCTGTGTGACCGAAGCCAACACTGCCTGAAGCTGGGAGCGAAGGGATGCCAACTCAGCCTGCATCCGAACACAGCAGTTGCAGTGTTGCACAATAGTCAAATACACAGAGCAACTTTCATACATATCTAGTCTCTAGCACGTACACATTTCAAGCCAGATTAACCTCGGAAAAGTTGGAGGTCATTGGAAAACTTCCAGTATCAAACTTTATCTTACAATATTACTTTCATTCATCGGTGTTTAGTGAGAATCAATGCCATTGGGGATTACCAGCGTGAAAATTACTTAAATTAAATGATATAACATCGCTGCGTAAGTATGGAAATATTATTTAGTTTTTCAGTACACGTAACTTGGATACAGAGTGAAATTTTATGCTAGCTCTTCAAATTTGTGATTGAAAGTTATTTTCCTTAAAGTGCCATTAGATTTTTTAACATTATAAAAATGTGAGTGGAATTTTACTGTTGATGTGGAGACTAATCCTTTTTTCCGATATGTTATTTACGACGCAGTATAATTAGTACTTATTCCCAATAATTCTTAATCCAGCAAGTTTGATGGAAAGCGGGTGTTTTCCTGGAGTTTTCTAGTAAGCCATAAATTTCTGAAAAGGTAAATAGTTCATGTATTATGAAATTTCGTAAATTGTGTTTCTTGAAAATAAGTGTTGCTTCCAGGTTTCGGTGACATTGAAGGTTATTTACTAGATGTCGTTAGTAACAGACTACATTGAGAATCTTGGGCTTTAAATTGCTACATTGTTAACAGTATTGTTTTATTACGTAGTTTAAATCATGGTATTAACTTTGGTTTGTCATGAGACGTCGCTAATTGGGACAGATTCTACATCTGTCTCTATATGATTGCTCTGCAATTCACAATTAATTGCGTGGCGAAGGATTCATCGAACCACCTTAAAGTGATTTCTCTACTACGAAACGCGAGGGGAAAGCGAACATTTAAATCTTTCCCTGCGAGCTCTCATTTTTTCTTAATTTATTACGATGATCATTTATCCCTATGTAGGTGGGCGCCAAAACAATACTTTACAAAACATTTTCACATTCTGGGGAAAAACCTGGTGTTTGAAATTTCATGAGAAGACCCTGCCGCAAAGAAAGACGACTTTGTTTTAATGATTTTCGTCACAACTCCAGTATAACATCCGTGATCCTCTCTCCCCTATTTCGCGATTGTACAAAACGAGTTGCCTCTCTTTTGGCTTTTTCGATGTCCTCCGACAATCGCAACTGATGTGAATCCTATGTCGTGCAACAATACTCCGGAAGAGGACGGACAAGTGTAGTGTAGGCTGTCTCTTTAGTAAACCTGTTACATTTTCTAAGTATTCTGCCAATAAATCGAAGTCTTTGGTTTGCTTTCCTCATAGCATTAACTACGTAATCGTTCCATTTAAGTTGTTCGTAATTGTCATTCGTAACTATTTAGTTGAATTGATAGCCTTTAGATTTGTGTGATTAATCGTGTAACGGAAATTTAGGGGTTTCTTTTAGTACTCATGTGGATGACTTCACACTTTTCGTTACTTAGAGTCATATGTCAATTTTCGCTCTGTACAGATATCTTCTCTATATAATTTTGCAATTTTTTTTATCTTCTGATGGCTGAATCATAAGCAAACCATTTAAATGGACTGCTTAGCTTGTCTCCTACATCGTTTATGTAGAGGAGGAACAGAAGAGGGCCTAAAACACTTCCTTGGGGAACATCAGAAATTACTTCCGTTTTATTCGATGACTTTCCGTCAGTTACTGCGAACTGTAACCTTTACGGCAGGAAATCACGAAACCAGCTACACAATATAGACCATACTCTATAGACACGTCATATGATTAGATATTGCTCGTGAGGAACGATGTTAAAAGCCTTCTGGAAATTTAAAAATATAGAATGAAGTTGACATCCGATGTCAATAGCACTCGTTACTTCGTGAGAATAGAGCTAGTTGCATTTTACAAGAATGATATTTTCTGAATCAGTGTACACCGTTTGTCAAAAAACAGTTTTCTCGGAGGTAATGTTCGAGCACAGTATATGTTCCAAAATCCTACTGCAAATTCACTTTGGCGATATGGGTCTGTAATTCAGTGGATTACTCCTATTTCCTTTCTTAATTATTCGTCCATTACATGAGTGAGCCATCATCACGGATATCTTGGAGAAGGTTCTAGATGTTTAACTCGTACCGTGAAATTATTATCTGAACTTACTGATACCTTTTGCGATGAGTTTTGTGGAAGGATCTATACCGTGTGAAAATTATTACAAACAGAAGCTGGGACAAGTGGCTCTTTTCCCCGTGTATGGACGAAGATTTATTTCAATACTGTAATTTAATTTTCGCCCAAGCCAGCGCTTGCCTTTAATCCATTTTCTATCCACTAGCTGGCTGCCGTGCCATACTCTGTCATATGGGGTCATGTAGAAGCTGCATGGATGATCATGGGGTAACCATACCGCTCTTCAGGGCTTGGTTGACTTTGCAGACCACAGAACCGCTACTTCTCACTGGAGCAGCTCCTCATTTGGCTTCACGAGGATTACACCACGATACAGTCTTCCCACCAAGGAAAAGTCCCTGTCATTACCGGGAATTGATTCCTGTTCCTCTGTACGACAATGGATACAGTCACAATTGCTTTATTTTTTATGTGTTTTTATGTGTTATGGAACCGCTCAGTTACGGAGACGAAAGTGGCTTGTAAAGTTAAGCTACAACCTACATTTATAGGCGTTTCCTACGCATTCACTTTTGGCATTCAACTTGCATACCTAGATACTTCGTAATACGTTGTGTATATACACTGAAACCCCAAAGAAACTGGTATATGCATGCGTATTTAAATACAGAGGTATGTAAATATGCGGATTACGGCGCTGCGGTCGGCAACGCCTATATAAGACAACAAGTTTCTGGCGCTGATGTTAGATCGGCTACTGCTACTACAATGGCAGGTTATTAAGATTTAAATGAGTTTGAACGTGGTGTTATAGTCGGCGCACGAGCGATGCGACACAGCATCTCGAGTAGCGATGAAATGGGGATTCTCCCGTATGATCCTTTCACAAGTGAATATCAGGAATCCGGTAAAACATCAAATCCCCATCATCGCTGCGGCCGGAGAAAGATTCCGCAAGAACGGGACCAACGACGACTGAAGAGAATCATTCAACGTGACAGAAGTGCAGTCTTTTCGCTAACTGCTGCAGATTTCAGTACTAAGCAATTAACAAGTATCAGTGTGCGAACCATTCAACGAAGCATCATCGATTGGGCTTTCGGAGCCGAAGGCCCACTCGTGTACCATTCACGACTGCACGACACAAAGCTTTACGCGTCGCCTGGGCTCGTCATCACGGACTTTGGACTATTGTTGACTGGAGACATGGTGCATGGTGGGGCGAGTATCGCCTCAACATGTATCGAGCGGATGGACGTGTACTGGTATGGAGACAACCTCATGAATCCATGGACCCTGCATGTCAGCAGGGGACTGTTCAAGCTGGTGGAGGCTCTGTAATGGTGTGGGCGTGGGCAGTAGAAGTGATATGGAACCCCTGATACGTCTAGATACGGCTCTGACAGGCGACACGTACGTAAGCATCCTGTCTGATGACCTGCATCCATTCGTGTCCATTCTGATTTCCGAGAGACTCTGGCAATTCCAGCAGAACAATGCGACCCCCGACGCGTTCAGAATTGCTAGAGAGTGGCTCCAGAAACACTCTTCTGATTTTGAAGACTTCGGCTGCCCACCAAACTCCCCAGAAATGAACGTTATTTAGCATATCTGGGATGCCTTGCATCGTGCTGTTCAGAAGAGATCTCCACCCCCTCGTACTCTTACGGATTTGTGGACCGCCCTGCACAGGATTCATGGTGTCAGTTCCCTCCAGTACTACTTCAGACCTCAGTCCAGTCCATTATACGTCGTGTTGCGACACCTCTGCATGTTCGCAGAGGCCCTACAAGACATTAGACAGGTGTACCAGTTTCTTTGGCGCTTCAGTGAGTTATTATCTACTTCGAAACAGGTTGACTTTTGTGAGACTACACACGGGAAGGTGCTTATGTTCTGCGGAACCTGTGTCCCGTGTTCGAGACCTTTACCTATCCTTACAATTTTGCGACCACTGCACTACGCTGTGAACTATCAAGTAAGCTATGGATGTCATTGACGAAAGGAGGGAGCTGAGTTTCGCAAGATCTCGGTTAGTGGAATCAATGTTGATGTTTTTCGTTCTCCAAGAGAGCCGTAATTCTTGAACGTAAAACATATAACATGGTTCTACAACAGAGTCAATCCAGTGCTGTCTGTCCTTAATAATGTGCGTATGTCCAACGATCTTTCTTAAAAACGGGAATGATCTGAGCTTTTCTTCCAGTCGCTGAGAACCCATCGTTGCTCCAGATGACATGCGTTAACTGCTGCTGCAGTAGGGGACAGGCTCTTTCGCATAATATGTGCAGCCCCTCACAGGTTTCTCGTCCAGTCCAGCTGCCTATGCACTTTTGAGTAATTTGATTTGAATTTCTATTCTGCGATTGCTTATCTCAGTATCTGCCATTGTGGTATTCATGCATTGACTGAGAGGAGGAACCGTATTACGGTTTTCCGCGAGAAAACAATTTCCCAAGCTAGAATTCAATATTTCGGCCTTCTCCCTGCCGTCTTCAATTTTGGTGCCATTATGGTCACCGAGCGACTGAATAGATTATTTCGTACCACATAATAACTTAAGCTAAGACCAAATATTTTACAATTTTTAGTGAGCTAGTTTGACAAAATTTTACCATGAAATTCATCAAATGCCTCTCCCATCGCTCTACTCTCACTCATTTTGGCTACTCTTTATCTAACAGGTTTAGACTTCGCTTCGATCGGACATGAAGCTCTGCTTTCGTAACAACTTTGTAACACGGCTATCGGACCACGGTAGGCCTTTTCCATTTCTCATAGCCTTGCTCGGGACGTACTTGTCTACGGCATATTGTACAATGCTTTTCAATTTTACCCATATGTGCTCCACGCTTTTTGTCCACAAAGTTGAATATTTGAATATTTGATGTTGACTACTTACACACTTTGCAATTTCACCGCCTTTTGATCACAGGTTCCCTCCTCGAGTATAACTGGTTCGAAAAGATTGGACCTCTTGGTCACTGGGCACGTTTCCTCATGTGTAGATTCTTCAGCTATCTGCTCGAAGTAATTTTGATGCGTGAACAATCTCAAACCAACCTGAAGATTTAGTGAATGTTTCAAAAGCCTTCTGCTACTTGCATGTCGTCCACATGTGGCCAGCAGCAACCCAGATGAAGTTTGCGTTGCGCTTTCAGGATCCGACACGTCACACATCTAGAGACCAATATAGATCAATAGGCTAAACCTGATAATACTCTGAGCTAAAGTGTCACCAAATGTTTGACAACCTTACGAATAAAGGAAGAGTAACTTGAATCGTCAATTTTATTTGATCTTTTATTGACGACTCAATGTGAACCAGACTTCCACAGAAAAAAATACGTAACGTAAAATTTGGGTAAATTTTTAACACGACTTTTATAATTAACCAAAAATTGGCCAAGTGCTAGCATAACCCGCGCACTGAGGGTTCCGTACAAACTTAATTACGTTTACAGGCATTTTATCAACTCCGAAAATCGAACATAGTGACGATTTTTGCCTGTTGTCGACATTGATACTGGCAACATATCCGTTTCCAAGGATTGCAATCCTTTCGAGAATGTTTTAATTTCAAGTTTGAAGTGGAATAACAAATGGTAAAAGGAATAACTTGCCATGTGATGTAATTATAAATTAACAATTTCGAATTTTTCCCTTTACTTCTAGTGCGAAATCTTGCTTCTTGCCAAATTTGATTAATCTAGGTCGACAGGGAGTACCCTATGGGTTTTGATGAGTGAGTTATCGTGTATCAAAATATGTGACATAAATGAGCGTAGCTGTTGATTATATTGACTTAGAAGTTTAATTTTTTTTTACACATCCAAGGGACCACGGGCCTTAATATGTGTGAAATTAGTGTGAATTTCATACGTCTACTCTTTCCTGAGGAAAAGGTTTCTCAGCAGTTCTACAGGCAGACAGGCAGGCAAATGGACAACAAAAAGGTATTACAAGTGTCTCTTGTTTAAAGATTGACGCATGGAACCCTAAAAAAAGGTCATTAATTACGTAAATGAAACGAAACGCTTTTGATATTAGAAAATATTACTTGAGGAGATTGTTGCGAACACTGCTACACAAAAGTGTACGTTTTGTAAAAGTACACGAATATTGGTTGACTGGTACCTCATTAAAAGATGTCAGAAATATTTTAAATTTACGATTTTTAAGTACAAGCACCTACATCTATACTATGCAAACCCGAGGGTACGTCCCATTGCACATATTATTAGTGTTTCTTTCCGTTCCGTTCAGCGCACGGGGTAGCCGCGCGATCTAGGGCGCCATGGGACGGTTCGCGCGGCTCCTCCCGCCGGGGGTTCGAGTCCTCCCTCGGACATGGGCGTGTGTGTTGTCATTAGCGTAAGTTAGTTTAAGTTAGACTAAGTAGGGTGTAAGCCTAGGGACCGATGACTTCAGCAGTTCGGTCCCATAGACCTTACCACAAATTTCCTAAATTTCCGTAGAGTTCATCTATGGAGCACCAGGATACTGATTACTTGGACTCGTTAAAACAAGACCACAAACCATTAATACGTGGAATCTTATACATTTCCTTGATATCTTATGAGTCTGGATGTGTCTCATCTGTGGATGTCATTCAAGTCATCGAGAATCGCCACAATCTTATTCTACCTGTGCTTACAAAAACATTGTGAGTACAACTTAATGCCTTCGAAGGTGCTGTCAAGTGATGAACAGATTCCTGAGACAATCCAATTATCGATGAATCTAGGCCTATAGTATTTTCTATGCAAAGTCAAAACATCCACTGCTATTCCACTTTGCAGCGTTAAGCGAGAAAGGCTCTGAAAGTTCAGTGGCCCCTTGAGGCACTTCGTTTCATTTCACTCAACTCGATATTTTTCTCTTTGCTGTTGATAAGTTTACTACAACACTTTGCTTGCTGCTTACGAACCGTTTGTCGCTATTCGTGTAGCTGAAAATATATGGCTAGATCTTTAGTGTATGGAGAGACATTTCAAGAGAAACGGTTAAGCAGAAACAAACTGCTTAGCACTAGAGATTTCCATTACACAACGAGATAAATATATTGGAAATAAACAGAAAATTATTCACTGTAATTGTAACTTAAACTCCTTTTCCACTTTTCAGTATAGGTAGTCTTCCTACCGCCATTTGAGCTTTCTAATCCTAATTATGAATAACTTACGATAATTTGCATATTAGATGCATGATTTGTACGATTAATCGTAACAATGTCGAACGACTCATTTTACGATACGATATCACAATGCTTGTGCTATTCTGACTATGATGCCCTTTGGACGTGCAGGCATGTCCAGGTGCGGCACAAGTTTTCATTGTCGTCATTCCATTCTACAGCTGATGGTACTCCTTATTCTCAATTGCGAATTCATTAAATGGACTCAATTTACATCCAAATTGTACATTCATAGGCAAATGTGGCTACACGCTGAGCACAAACAAATGTTTATCCTTTTTTTCTTTATCTTAATATCACTAACACGAATTCTTTAAAGAAGAATGGAAAAACTTGTAGAAGCCGACCTCAGGGAAGATCAGTTTGGATTCCGGAGAAATACAGGAACACTACGACGTAGAAGACATGTTAAGGAAAGGCAATCCTACGTTTACAGCATTTGTAGACTTAGAGAAAGCTTTTGACAATGCTGGCTGGAATACTCTCTTTGAATTTCCTGAAGATAGAAGGGGCGACATACAGGGAGCGAAAGGCTATTTTAAATTGTACAGGAACGAGATGGCAGTTATAAGAGTCGAGGAGCGTCGTTATGGAACAGTGGTTGAGAATGGAGTGAGACAGGATTGCAGCGATGTTATTCAATCTGTAGACTGAGCAAGCAGTAAATGAAGACAAAGAAAAATTTGGAATAGGAATTAACTTTCAGGGAGAATAAATAAAAACTTGAGGTACGCCGATGACATTGTAGTTCTGTCAGAAGCAGCAAAAGTATTGGAAGAACAGTTGAGCGTAATGGACGGGGTCTTGAAAGAAGGATATAAAACCAACACCATCAAAAGCAAGACAAGAATAATCGAGTATAGTAGAATTAAATCAGGTTATTCTGAGGGAATTAATTCATGGGCTTTGCTACTTGGGCAGAAAAATAACTGATGATGGACAGAGTAGAGAGGATATAAAATGTACACTGGCTACGATAAGAAAAGCGTTTCTAAGGAAGAGAAATTTGTTAAACACATCAGTGTTGCTAGAAAGTCATTTCTGAAGGTTTTTACATGAAGTATACCTATCTACGAAAGTGAGACATGAATGATAAACAGTTTAGACTAGAAGAAAATAGAAGGTTTTGAAACGTGGTGTTACAGAAGAATGCTGAAGATTTGGTGGTAAATCATGTGACTAATGAGGAGGTACTGAACAGGATTGGGGAGACAAGAAATTTGGGACAAAGCTTGACTAGAGGAAGCGATCGGTCTATAGGACACGTTCTGAGACGTCAAGGGATCACCAATTTAGCACTGCAGCGAAGTGTGCGGGGTAAAAATTGAAAAGGGAGACCAAGTGATGAATACAGTAATCAAATTCAGAGGGATGTAGGTTGCAGAAATTAAGAAACTATTCGAAAATACAGGATAGGGTAGCATGGTAGTTGCATTAAACCAGTCTCTGGAATGAAGACCACAAGAACAATAAAAATTTCCTTAAAATACATATATGATTTAGTAGTTCACATCCACAGCCATCCGCACATTAGAAAAATAGGAACTCTATGGAACACAAAGAGTTATCAAGGAGAAAATTTAATTTTGTTTTCAAATTTGACTTTGCTGTCTGTCACGCGTGCCATGTTATTGGGTAAGTGACCTCAATTTTTGGTGACTCAATTGTCGTCCCTTTCTGTAGTGAAGAAGACCTTAATTTTGAGTAATAAACGTCTATTTCCTCTGGTATCATAACTACATACTTCATTGTTTCTTTCGAATTTTTATGGGTTATTTACAACAAACTTCAAGAGACAATAAATCTACTGCGAAGCAGTAGTCAAAAAACCTAATTGCTTTAACAAATGTCTGCCTGATGATCGTGGGTGAGCACCACATATTATTCTTACGGCATGTTTTTCAACAATGAAGACTTTCTTTCTGAAAGGCGAATTACTTCAGAACATTACTCCATATGACATTACTGAATGATAATGCGCAAAGTATATTAACTTATTGATTAGTCTGTCCCAAAGATTTACAGTGATTCTAAGAGGAAATTGGGCTGTAATAAATTTTTTAAGAAGTTCGTAAATGAGGTTTTATTTTTCAGTTTAAATTCTCATTAGTACGGATATATACATAGTTTCTTGTCCACATTGTAGTATAGTAAATTCTTGGCGCATCCAAATCGTTTCACCGTGCCGGACAGTTGTGAAACGCACTGTGGATACGGACACACCTTCCAAGCAAAACTGTGGATAATTTCTCACCTTTCCTCCATAGTATATTGGGGGGATTATCGATCAGATAAATCACACATTTTGAGAGAACACTTTGATGTCCTTTCTGCAACCGCAGGTTTCATTTTATGTCGAAAAATGTCACAGCAATACTCTCCGTTAAACGTATATTTCCGCTTTCAGAAAATGGAGTTGGAGAAACTTCAGACACATCAGAAACGATTTCCCCACCTGTGCCATCACTGTATCTTGGAGTTGCACGCCTTCACTCAACGGTTCTGGGGAGAACCTCCTCACTTCTCGCAGTTCACCTAACTCCCAGCATCCTTACATAACACCACATCGCAGCTGTTTGGACTCTTTGAGTCTCGGAATCCAGAAACATTTCACAAGGAACGACGGTAAGGACACATGTGGATGTTTCCTATTGAGTCTTTGCCACTGGGATTTACATTGATTGCGGTGAATTCACTGGCCATTTCAGAAAATAGCACGACCTAGAAAGCTGTTACCTTCCTTTCAAACCGCTAATAGAGTTCAGAATACATTTGAGCAGGATTTGAGTCGACTCTCTAGGACCTACGTCGAACACACTGCGCAAAAGTCAAGCTTTCATAGATAACTGAACACGTAATTACAACAGTAAGTGTATTCAAATTAGAAGCTGCTAAAGTTTTATTTGTCCGTTTTGAAATGACTATTCTTCGATTCTTTTAGTGTATCACCCTATATTTCTTGTAGCATGTTGTATAAGGCTTTTAGTCAGATTCCGATTGTACACTCCACTTAACGTTTTGTTCTCACGCAATAAACAGTTGCCGGCCGGTGTGGCCGAGTGGTTTTAGGCGCTTCAGTCTGGAACCGCGCAACCGCTACGGTCGCAGGTTCGAATCCTGCCTCGGGCATGGATGTGTGTGATGTCCTTAAGTTAGTTAGGTTTAAGTAGTTCTAAGCTCTAGGTGACTGAAGACCTCAGATGTTAAGTCCCATAGTGCTCAGAGCCATTTGAACCATTTGAACAAACAGTTTTCAAGAAATTACAATCCTCTCGAGTAATTTCAGTCAGTCTCAAACATTCACTGCGCGTTCCTCTTTTGGGTTGCACCTTTTTAGAGGTGATGTGCGTTTTGTGACGAAGAAGAGATTCTGTCGTTGCGTTTTCCCCTTCAAACAGCAGACTGAATTTGTCCAAGGTTGAAGGATTGACCAACGGATAATAAAAGGAAATGTTCGTAAATTTCTCCATCTCTTAAAGTTGGGATGGTGACGGTTCGCGGCAGCCACAGACTGTCAAATAAAAAAAGCAGGACCAGTTCCGGAACGCGGACTTGCAACATCAGATAGCCATTGAAAAACAAGAAACAGAATAACTCTTTGAGCGTAATGTTAAATCAAAAGTACAATACAACAAATTTAGACCAGACTGTCCGAATCATTCAGCCATTTCCGTAAGGGCGAGTCAAGAATTATTTTGCGTGAAACAGTCGTTGCAATACCTGCCGCGAAAGATCGCTTAGAAATTATTACAAAGGCTGCGACGCATTTTTAGCATTGAGCTGCAAGTGAGTTTAAGGATAATGGGAAAATAATTCTACTATTTGAATTGCAAAACGTAAAGAGAATGTTTCTCTTCAAGCACACATGCTTAAATACTATAATATTAACAAAAAAGCGTACTAGAACTGATATAACAAACACACACAGATTCCCAGAGGTTTGGGATCGCAACTCCCAGCAGCAAAGAAATAGATGTTTGCCCAACACAAAAGGAAAGTAAATTTTTATTTGACAGTACGAGCTGCAAATAAAAGCTTTATGGTCCAGCAGTTTCAATCTCTCTAACCGTCACCAGGCAACATAAACATTATTAATGTAGCCTATATGACACCGTTACTGTCGTTACGTTAATAATAATAACTGAAGTAGTAATAAAATGTTAAACATTGTTGTACACGTTTGCATAAGAACTAGCCAACAGAAATTAGAGGCTAGCAAACTGAAATTAGAGGCTCAGTTCATCTGAGCTCTCCTCACAAAAGCAGCGAATATGGAAATGGACATGTATTAAGATTATACGAGTGCAAAAAGGCATTTTACTATTTTCTCGACAGTAGCTCATTATCGCATATTACAAATTAATTTTTGTTGCTGACGCTACAGCAGTAATGATGCCGTATATGCTGCACAAGGAAAATGATGTTTGATGTTGACGAGATAAACTGAAACCAGTAGAAAACCAAGATTTGTTTTCAGGAGCCCATGGTGACATATAAAAATAATTTTATTTTCACATTAATACAGTTAGTCTTACCAATTACTGAACGTCTTTGTAGAATAGTGCAGTCCCCTGCCACAAATTCTGTAGAGATCTATAAAGCGGGTCGAACTTTCCGTTACCAGACATTGACATTGACCAGTGACGAAATGATGATGTGGCGCTTGTCGTCATATGGGCGCAAAAAGAAATACAACAAAAAACAGGATTTTTGTTTTCCTTCGTGTAACGTGACAGCTTCAGTTCCTCTTCTCTCTTAGCTTTTGTTTCCTGTTTTCCGAAAGCTCCTTCATTTTGTTCCGATGTTGAATTTTAATTTCTTCCGTCCATGTTGTTCCCCATTATTTATTTCTTCTGACTTTAAAGCCTTCAAAATTTAGCATTTTATTGTTAAAATTATTTTCTGTTATTTCCGATTCTTTGATGTTGCGTCTTTCTTTTTAGTTCTTATTTCTGTAATTCATGCTACTGCAAATTCCTTTTTCCAAAATAGCTTGTTCTCTTTTATCAGGTAGAGGCTTCCAAAGAAAACTAATGTTAGCTTTGTTATTATTTCTTATATTGTCTCTATATTTTCGCAGTTCTCCTCGTTACTTCTCATTTCATACGGCCATAGTTTGTATATACCCACTGCTTTTCTGTCAGACCGTCTTTCAAGTACCTTCTGTTCAACTTATACGTAGTTCACAGTTAAGCCTGCACGTGCATATAAACATTCTAGTCTTACCACTGTGGTAGAGTGTTTTAGTTTTCTTTCTCTAGGTACGGATTTTTTGTTGTACTCATTTTTTGCCAAACCCTTTGCTGTTTCCTTTTTATTAACTCTTAGTGCTACTGAAAATTTTCTACTCCATTCTGGTGTACAGTTTCTCCAAGATGTTTAAACTTACTCGTTTTCTATTTCACCTATTTATGTATATACATATTTTTGAGTACCTCGTTATGTTTGTTATTAATATTATTTTTTCAGCAGGAATTTTGAGATCAGTTCTATTCGTAATATTCTCCAGAAGATTTATTTAACTACTTATGACCTGAAGTTCTGACCAATGGAATTTTAAACATGTCATGTGACGAAAAAGCAACGAAGAAATATATCGAGAGAAGTGGGACAAAAAGAGGTCGGTAGACCACATGCCCGCTTAAGAAAAATGACGCTGGTTCGAGTTCTGCTCCGGCACCGTTTTAATCACAGGAAGTTTCACATTAGCGCACAACCAGCTGTAGAGTGATCATTCATTCTGGATATTTCTAAATCGTAGGCATTATTTATTTCTGTTTTAGATTATATTTTGGAATTAAGTTGTGGTGACAGCCTGATCTATAAAGAACTTCGAGCTCTAAGCTAGGTTGGCAAAGCCAACTGATGAGAATACGAAATCTTATTTGCGGGATTAACTTAGGGCTACGTTGGGTTGCAAGGTAACAGTCTGGTTCGCAAAAATCTGGCTCCGAGTTGACGAAGTCAACGAACGTGATGCTAGAAATTTTGTTATCGAACGTATTTTACGCACACTCGACATGAATGACTGATTTAAGTCCGCCAAATTTGCAAGTGCATAGGTCGAAGTAGACGGGTGGCATCGGAATGTACAATATTTCTGATTATCGTTGTGAAGCGTATTTTGTACATCGAGAATTTCTGTGTGTGCTTAAACCAGACATTTTGATGACGTTTCGAGTGGAATCACACGTATCATGTCGGTAGGCTAAATATTTCCGATTTGGATAAAAGCGGAATGCTCACCGAACAAAGTATTACTCAGCTACTTAAAACAGCCCTATTACAGTTTAGGAGTACCGTCGATGTTATAGAAGAAACTATCAGACGGTCGCGTCCGCCTCCATCGCTGACGCAAACCATGGCAGCCATAAAGTTCCACCTTAAACATTTATTAGTGTATATTAGAAGTCCAAATTTATTTTAAATCGGTGAAGAACGCTAGTAATTCAATATTAGTGGAGATAAGTTAAAAAGTAAATTAAAATTTACTTAACTTGCAGTTGGTGTCAGCGTCTAGACGTGGTCTGGAATCGATAACCTGAAGAAATAATTTTTAATTTTTATATACCCACTTTTTATTTCCACTTCATGCACTTCTATATCGATAATAACACCAGCATTTTCCACAATATGTAAAATCACAGTCTTAATACAAAAATACTGTGAGTTTTAGTACTTCGTTCGCTACATAGCAAGGAGTCTCGTGAATTGAACTTCAGCACGATCGGAATACTAATCAGCAAGCGCACTGTTTTGGCACCAATTAGAGTTTATATGTATTACATTTTGTGGTGGAAATGTCCAGAACATTCATGACTCAAAATAATTCCATTTTCACGTCCGCTTTCAATATTTAACACAAATCGAAGTTAGTCATAGTTTCTCGGAGATGAAAATACTTTGAAAATGTTATAGAAATAATAGATGTTTGCGAAAACAAGAAAATTAGTTGTTATTATAAAACATAGATCTTATGCCACGTCATAAACTGAATATAATGTAGATGGCAAATTAAACAAACATAAAGGTTACTTCTCGTAAGTGATGTTTAATTGATTTTATAAATCTAGATTGAGAATAAGATCGTGTTTTATATTTTGTTGTGCTTGACTAATTCTCGCAGCATAACCCGGTAATGTGTAAAAAAGTGGTATATATTCGACTAACTTTAGGGGTGACAGAAATTCGCCAGAGAGTTTCAACGCTGTGTGAATTCCCAAAACATGAATCAGACACTATATATCCGAAAATAGGTAAACCATGTTTTAAAATAAGGTTGTATGGTGAATTTTTGTAATTTGAAGCAATTACATAAGATCGGGGTTTATTATACATTGAAGAGATGTGTGTATGTGTGTGTGTGTGTGTGTGTGTGTGTGTGTGTGTGTAGATAAGTTGCATCAGTTCAGCGTCGTTAGACCGGTCGACAAAGAGATGCTACAGAATGACTCGAATAAGCTGTCGTCTTTGTATGTGTTCAGGGCCACATCATGCATGAAGTTCCCTTATTTGTTGGTGTATCAGAGCGGCCTGTCCCACGTGCCACATTACGAGACTGGGCGCGACAATGTTTTGTCGAACATCGTCACAAGCGATGAAACATGGCTTTATCAGTTCGGACCAGAAACTTGGAACCACGTAACACTTCGTGGTGAGAAGATCCCCAACCCACAGAGGCCACAGGCTGGTGTGACGGCTTCGAAACGACAATCGGCTTCAAACCTGAGTGGAACTGCTGTTACCAGTGAATACAGGACCATCTCAACTAGTTTCCGAGCAAACATTCCAAAGGAAAGTCCGTCGGATAGAAATTTGGAGTCGGTTAACTCGCAAGAGGCCATTGCTCTCAGCGGTATACACAGCTACGTGTGTTCCAAACAACGGTAGCTTATTGGAGGCGTGTAGTCCGGACAGACGACGTGGGATTTTACGCCTTTGTAAATGATGCAGGGCTTGTAATGCTACAGCAACGGTCCAGTAAGGCTATTAGCCCGCAATGTCTAGAGGGTGCGCTCTCGTCTCTTGATGGGTCTGAAATGTTTTGTGAGTGACATTCTGCTCTGTACCTTTTTCGGAACAGACGATATAAAATTAAATACCTTTCAGCCGTCAATTTTCAATCTTATGTTATTTGGCGACCAGTTTCAGCGCTTTACTACGCCATCTTCAGACCCCTGATCGACATCTAGGAAGAATCTACCTCGCTTTTATTCAAAACAGGGGCCAGCAAAGATGGTATTTGTATGTATTTGCCTCCTGGTAGAGCGACGATCACTGTTTGACGCTTTGAATCTGCCTGTGGTCGCATGTGTGTGTTCACCGTTAAATGGTATATTGTCAACTTGATCAGCAAGTTTGCATCTTACGGATTCGTGTCGTGGTTTTCTTGTAGTGTCCCCGAATTTTCCTGTTGTTGTTAACGTGTACCGTGAATGACAATTTGTTTAACGACAAGCAACAAGAGGAGACTTTCGACAGAGCACCGTTGAGTATTCAATGAGCGTACAGTTGAAATTACTGTTATAACCAAATACGTCGTTGCTTTGTGATTATTAATAACTTGGTAAGATTACTACCTTTCAACAGAGCGCCGTTGATATTTTCTGTTGTTTTTAACGAGCACCGTTGAATCACAATTTGTTTAACGGCAAGCCACATGAAGAGCCTTTCGACAGAGCTCTGTTAACTGCTCAATCAGCGTACAGTTGAAAATACTGTTATCACAAAATCTTTTACAGCCACTAGCAGTCGTACTCTGGGCTTGTGACTTGGTTGATTATATATATATATATATATATATATATATATATATATATATATATATGTGTGTGTGTGTGTGTGTGTGTGTGTGTGTGTGTGTGTGTGTGTGTTGCTGTTTAAGCCCCTTTTATGTACGTATATGTTGGAATGTTGGATCGCAGCAGGTCTGGCGACTGATTATTAGCGTTCTCAGCAGGATATATATATATATATATCCGTTTAAACTGGGTCGCAGCAGGTCTGGCGACGAAGTATTGCTGTTGTCAGTAACACCTGCTACTTGTTGTTGCTTGAATGATTATCTTGTTGTAGTCGTTTATCTATGTCTGTTAATATTTAAAAGGTAAAATAATTCTGGGCATTTAATAGTTCTACCCGCAGCAGGTTTACCTGGTAGCTTACGGCCATCAGCTGTATTATTCTGTGCTTACCATTACTGAGAATTGAGCGCTGGTTGTTGGTTTGATTACGTAGTCACCATGATTTTGGTGTATCGTTTTGTATACATTCTTCAGACTTAAGTTTTGGGAAGAGAAGAAACGTCTGTATTTATGATAATTGCAGAGCCGACATTGGTTTCCGATGTTCCGCACCAACCGTGATCCTGTACCCTGTACCTTGGGCACGTATCTGGGTCGAGAGAGTTGCCTATTCTGATGCGCGCCATTCGCTATCTCTGTCGGATCCTGTATTTCTCGATCCCCCGGAACTTGGTCTAGCCTCCCCCTCCCACTCCTACTTAACGATAAATCCAAACTTGGGTAGAACCGTATCATACAGACATACAGAGCTTTTTTGAAATGTATGAGAGGCGTTTAATAAGTAACGTAACACACGCTTTCTGGGCCAATTTGTTGTGGAACTTCGTGGATTATTCCCGCTTCAGCTCCTATAGCTTAATGAAGTTCCAATAGAAGGCCGTCAAAATGGCGTCTGTAACCGAGGTGTGTTCCAAGCAGCATTGTTGGAACGTACGGCCATTCGCATTCGAGACGATCGACGCTTCACAGTCAAAGGCCTTGCTGCACAACTGGACGTCTCTGTTGGTAGTACTGACTCACTCGTCCACAAGTTGGGTTACTCAAAGGTGTGCGGTCACTGGATTCCTCGCAGCCTAACGGAAGATGATAGGGAGCAACAAAGGACCATCTGTGATAGTTTGCACATTACGAGATTGAGCGTGACAATGTTTTGTCGAACATCGTCACAAGCGATGAAACGTGGGTTTATCAGTTCCAACCGGAAACAAAACGGCAGTCTATGGAGTGGCTCCAAGCCTTCTCTCCTCAGAAGAAAAAGTTCAGAACCGCACCCTCAGCAGATGAAGTCATGGTGACGGTGTTGTGCGACTCTGAACTGATCTGATCCATTATAAATGGTTTTTAAAAGCCTGCGACTGTGAAAACAATAGGTTTGTTTATAAATAAATCTTGTAAGAGGTCCGAGCAGATGTAATTTCGATGTATTGCTCACGCGCTGCCTGCGATATGTAAGGTATAAGAGAGTCTCAGACCAGAGAGCAGTGTTGACTGCAGTAGGAACTGTGTAGCTGTAGGAGTAAGTTGTTACTAGCAGTCTGGTCTGGTGTATCGTGTTGGCTGGGCCGGTCGTGGTGCAGTGATGCCGGAGCCTGAGCATTATTGTATAAGGTAAAAGCAGCCTCGCGCATATGTAGTTTTGTTATCTCAAGTCCCATGTAAATGTTTTAAAAATGTCCTAATAATAATCTTTCTCTTAAAAAGTAACTTTTAACAACCATTCATTTCAATTTAAAGAATTTACTAATTTCTCCAATCCATAATCATCCCGATTATTGCAAAAGAAAAATCAGTTGTTTCTTTTCATAAATGACAAATCTATCGGCCAGCATTGCACAGGGCTGTACCAAAAAAATTTATTGTAAGAGCAGATATATATGCGATATCCGGCGACTTCATTGAGGTAAGAATTTTTCTTTTTTTATTCAGAATAATCTTTCAGGGCCATGACGCAGCACTGCTGACGTCCAAACTTTACCAGGGTTAAATTCACAGTCAATTATTGAAAAGTTATAAGTGAGCGACAATTTAATTGAGAGGTTAGTTACGTTGTATTATTAGCAGGTTACTGAATTTATTTTTTGTTGGGACGTTACACTGTATGTGAACGGCATAATTATAATTTTTAACGTTGAGAGGTTAAGTAATTTTTTCTGTTTTGAGGTTACACTAGATGTGAAGGAATTTTGTGGGGAGGTTACACTTGTCGACAACCGGCCAGGATCGTATTTTCTTTGTGAATTTCTGAAAGGTAGCCAGTTATATATCTGCTCTTATTTACTTAATTTTAAATGTAGTTTGCATCTGGCGCAACGCATTTACTAACTTGTCACTTTTTCTTTCACAGGTCATCGGCAATTTATTGCTGTTTGTTGTAATTGTATTTGTTCCATTTTTGCTTTGACTTTGATTGATTTTGTGCTTAATTTTGATTTGTGAAAAATGCCGCGAAAAAACTATTAACAGTACATCGCGATGTGCAATGAGTGAAATAGCCTACTCGAATAATTTGATCGGTAATACTTGCGACACTCAGTATAATAGTGATAATCGTCTAGTTACAGATAATCAGTGCGTGCCGATCACTAGTAATGATGTTGATGCTAATGATTAACAAACAAATTCAATTATCCAGAATGAGATTTTCACTCTGCAGCGGAGTGTGCGCTGATATGAAACTTCCTGGCAGATTAAAACTGTGTGCCCGACCGAGACTCGAACTCGGGAGCTTTGTCTTTCGCGGGGAAGTGCTCTACCATCTGAGCTATCGAAGCACGACTCACGCCCGGTCTCACAGCTTTACTTCTGCCAGCAGAGCACTTGCCCGCGAAAGGCAAAGGTCCCGAGTTCGAGTCTCGGTCGGGCAAACAGTTTTAATCTGCCAAGAAGTTTCAAATTCAATTATGTCCACAGTAAATGTAACAATTGATGACGCGGCACGTTCCGTTACAATGAACGCTGCCCATTTCGACACACATGATTTGCAAAATTTGCATAGTGAACAGATAAATTTTTCTCACGAAGATGAACAATGTAGTCAAAATACGTCAGATTTATTTGATTCGGAGGTAGTGACTCACAGTGCACATCCAATTGGCGAACCATTTCAAGAATCAGAGAATGACCAAAAGGTTACACAAAACATGACAATTGCAGGTACGCCATCAATCAGCACAGAGAATAAGTAGGTAATTTTGGCATGGATCAAGTTGTAGCGTTATTACTACAATTCAAGAAAGAACAAGACGACAGTTTCAAACAACTTAATGAAAAACAAGATAACGATTCCAAACAGTTGAATGAAAAACTAGACAAAAATTCCAAACAGCTTAGTGAACAGATTACAGCCGTTGCCGCGCAATGTCATGATACTAAAGAACAATTACGTGAGGAAATTAAGGCTTGTGCTAGGAACAGTAGTGAAGAAATTAGATCTGTGGCATAAGAATTAAGTAATAGACATGCAGCCACAAATAAATTACTTAGAGATGAAATTAGTGCAGTCGCTAAACAATGTTCTGAAAACGCAACACGTTACGCGACGAGTTTAAATCAATGTCAGCAGAACTTTCACGCACACTGGATGCGAAAGTAGACACGAAATTTGACCAACAGAACAGCCAAATTGACGAACGTTTTAAACACCACCTACAAAACAGTGAAACGCGTTATCGTAAATTTATACAGGAACATAATAAAGTAAAGCAACAAGTCATGGAAACAATTACTGCACAGAGACAGGAAGATAAGCGTAAATTGTTTACGAAAGCAAAAACATACGTAGACAGTGATATTGCTACAGTATCAGACGAAATCAAACAGTTGAACACCGAATTGCATGATGAAATCTCCGATCTTAAAACCAAAACAGACACACGCACATTAGACTTTCGGCCAATGACCAACAGACTTGAAAAGTTGGAACTAATACAGGATCTCGATGCCATCAAAGCAGACGTTACAAAATTGAACAAAACCACACGTAAAATGCAAAAACAAATTAATGCTTGTGATACTAACTGACTGAAAAATATGATGAATTGGCCAGTCGTATTGATGTTATCGAAAATAATAATGATACCAAATCAGACGATACGTCACCATTTTCGCTTAATCAAACACCCGAATTCCAAAATTTACAGCAGACGATCAGTGAGATAGGTTCCTCCAATAATACATTACGTAGAAAATTGTCATCTTTACAGCACGAATTGACGGAGATGAAAAATATTTCAGCCTTTAACACATCACAGCATATGCCACTCTCCGAACATTTGTCAGACTCACACAGCCAGTGTAATTTAGGTAATTTACACAGAGTACGTGAGTTAGATTACGAACAGTCACAGATAAACAGATTATCATACAATCTTGAACATGCTCAGACATACAGAGACGATAACTTTGGTTACAAGTACTGTCTATCCGTTAGGAAATTTAAGAATGATAGAACACGGATTCACCCTTTTGACTGGATACAGCAAGTTGCTTTTGAATTTTCACCGGCATCACCTGTAACGCAGAAACTAAGATTTATTTGCACCGCATAAGTGTCCTCAGGGAATTCATTACACTTCGATTAGTATGTGCCGTAGCGTGCACAGGGCCCCGAGCCGTAGCAGTGCTGTTTCATCTTTAGTTTTCTGCACTGCTGCCTTCTCTTCTACTATCCTTTATATCTATCAAAACAGCTCTTCAACTATCGATCTATCTAGAATTAAGGATGTATAAAGAAAACCTGTTATGACGAGTTTTACCTGAAAGTGACAGTTTTCATTAGACACTCCCGAAATGACAAGAAATACCAGCATAATTTTAATAACAGACAAAATCTTAGTCATCAGTACGTACAAAATTTTCAGCACTCGCAGACATATCTTGGCTATAATAGAGGTTTTTCCCCACAACAGCAACAAAACCAGCCGGTTAGCATACCTGACCAACAATGTGGTTTGCAAGGTCAACCAAGCTTTAATGTTTCGCCGCGTACACGTATAGCGTCGGCTCCACCAAATAGTAACGCACAGCAACAAGGAAATCAGTACGTACAGAAAACACATCATTTCAATTCCTATTGCCACGCGCTGTACAGCAATGACTATCATGACAGACGTAAAAGTAATGAGCACAATTTTCAGCGTAACAGTCGGTCTTACCAGCTGCATAATCAACCGCAACAACAGATTATCATGAATGAACCAGACAGTAGATATCATCCCGAACGTAATACGTCAGGACGAAATAACAGAACAGTTCAAATAGTTGAAATGCCACAGCATCCTCCCGCAAATAACACCACGTCAGAAATAATTTGACTAGATACAGTACAGGTTGCATCTTCCAGCAACGTAAGCACTACTTTGGCACGCAGAATGTTGTTCACGAAAATGTTATTACTTTTGACGACATCCGAGACATTCTTTTACATGAAAAACCAGTTATACAAAAAACCATTTCCCACCCTGTCATTGAAGTAAAGAATGGATCATCCAAATTTTCAGCAGTAATCGATTCTGGATCACCTATGTCATTTATAAATGAAGAAACTTTCAACGAATGCAACAAAGAGAATATTTATCCGACGTTACCATTAGGCAAAACCAAAGTAAAAGGAGCAGTATCTGGTAAAGGAGTAGACGTAAAATTACAGACACACTTATCGTTTTGTATTGCAGGTCATACGTTCCACTCAAATTTTTGGATTGTTCCCTTAGTGACAACAGACGTTATTTTAGGTACGAATTTTCTGGTACACCTTGACGCAATTATTGTCTTTCAAAACTCCTATTTAATGTTAAAGGATGAAAATGTACAACTGGCATTAGAATTTCAGCATTCTTTATCTGCAGAAGAACAAACAATTAATCGTACAGAGGTCATTTATGCATCACGTAACATAGACTGTCATTGGACATTGTACACAGATACGTATGTACACAACTATAATACACCAGACGAAGCTGACTATGACGTTATGCAGATGATTTGTGATAAAGTAAAACAAAGCAGTGCAAATACAGACGTCAAACGTAATCAACTACGCAATATTCTTTTACAGCAAGCTCCAGTTTTTGACAACATCCCTGGTACTATGTCCGGTTTTATGTATGAATTTCAATTTACACAGCACGACGCATTTAAAGCTAAACATTATCCCATTCCATATATTCACAGAGAACAAGTTAAGAAAGAATTACAAGCTATACTAGACCATGGAATTATTGAACCGGCAGTTAGTTCGTACATAAACCCGCTCCATATCGTTAAGAAAAAGGATGGCTCACTTCGCCTCGTACTTGATTCGCGTCATGTGAACGACATTATTATTAATGGAACAGATCGCCCACAGACACTAGAAGAACTTTTACAGAAATTTCATGGTACTGCTGTTTATTCCACATTAGATTTGAAATCGGGATTTTGGCAAATCCAGCTCCATCCGAACTGCAGAAAGTACACAGCTTTTCTCTGTTTTGGTGACTGCTATCAGTTTTGCAAATTACCGTTCGGTTTAACTATTTCTTCAGCAGCATTTATTCGCGGTTTGAATAGTATACTTTCGACAGAACTTAAAGACAGAACCGCAACGTATGTAGACGACATTCTTATTGCAGAAGCTAACTGGTCTGAACACAATCTGATTCTTGAACAACTGTTGCAAACTTTTCGTGCACAAGGACTCACAGTTAATCTTAGCAAATCGCACTTTGGCAAAACTTCCATAAAATTTCTTGGACATGTAATTTCAGCAGAAGGTATTGCGCCTGACCCGGAAAAACTTCAAGCTTTACGTGACATTACTGTTCCAACGACGAAGAAACAACTACACAGCTTTTTGGGATTAATTAACTTTTTCCGTAAATTTATTCATTACGCTGGTGTAGACACCCCTAGATTATGGCAGTTGACGGGTAAAAACGCTATTTGGTCCTGGGATAGCCAAGCACATTCTGAATTTGTTAATTTGAAACATGCCTTGTTGAATGCATCTCTTTTATCACACCCAGATCTTACTAGAAATTTTTCCATTGCTACCGACAGTTCTAACACCGCTTTAGGCGTACACATTTTTCGGGAAATTGAAGAAGACGGTACTACAGTAATTAAAAACATCGCCTTTGCAAGTCGTATTCTGTCACCTGCTGAACTCAATTATTCTGTTACAGAACTTGAAACATTATGTGTTGTATGTGCATTTACGAGATTTAGGCACTTTCTTTATGGAAGACATACTACCGCATATACAGATCGTAGAGCGATACAATTTTTACTTTCCGCAAAATTTACACCTGTCAAGTTAAGCATATGGAAACTTTATTTACAGGAATTTAATTTTACAATTGTTCACATTCCCGGTACACAAAATATTGTAGCAGATGCACCATCCCGTTCTCTCAGCAACAATCAGCAGGACATCGCAACCAACTTCTGCCAAGCAAATTTTAGCGCCATGTACATTCAACAAGTTGCATTTGAAAATTTCATTTCGTCATCATTACGATACATAGCACAGGAGCAGAGCAAAGACAACGTGTGGAAAGAAATTAAACGCCTTTGGCAAGATAAGAATAATGTTACCATTAGAAACCATTACACTGTACGCAATAACATTCTGTTTCGCCCCTCTCACTCTGACAGCAACAATTGATATTATGTATTCCTGACGAGCTTGTTAACAAATTAACTTGGTATACTCATTTAAGTTACGCACATTACGGAGCCAGAAAACGTTTTCTTATACTGAGACAGAACTGTTATTTTGCTAACATGGAGAAACGTATTCGACGAGTTTTAGCGTCATGTAAAATCTGCCAGAAAGCTAAATCAGACACGACTTCACATATTCCTCCGTTACATCCCATTGTACCCGTTAAATTAAGACACATGGCCGCTGTAGACATTTTTGGTCCGATTCCCAGAACTAATAGAGGTTTTTGCTACATCTTTGTTGCTGTTGAACTCACTTCGAAATTTATTACCTTCACTCCGTTACGCAAAGCTACTGCTAAAACTATCCGAATGCATTTATAAAACATTTTTTATTCCATGTAGGACATGTATTGAAAGTAATTTCCGACAATGGATCACAATATCGATCTGTTATATGGACACGTATGTTACAAGCTAGAAACATTTCTCCGATCTATATATCCAAGTATCACGCTTCTTCGAGCCCTTGTGAACGTTTTATGAAAGAAATTGGTAAACTATGTATACTGCCGTAAAAAACATATTGATTGGGATACACACATGCTCTCATTCCAGGATGTAATTAACCCCATACCAAATGAATCTACTATGCTATCTCCGACTGTTATATTGAAAAATGTTGAACCACCCAACAAAATTAAAGAATTAGTATCCTTTCCTACATCTCGTCGACTACGCAACCATGAAATAATTGACATTGCACTCAACAACATCAAACGTACCGCAGAGCGCCGGAGAAGACAGCAAAAACAGGTTTGTACACGCCGTGACCTTCACGTTGGACAGAAGATATTAGTACGTACACACTATTTATCCAACAGAGGAAAGAGTAGATGCAGTAAATTTGAGCATATATACGCAGGTCCATACAGAATTCGCAGCATTCCTCACCCCAATGTAGTACATGTTGAAACTTTGAGAACCAGAAAAAGCCAGGGCAATCACCATGTCTCCAATATTAAACCCTTTATTGAATGAACATACTTTACGATTTATCACACTGTAATGCCATTTCCTGAATTTTATATGGCAACTTATGCAATTATATTTATGTGACTACTTACTGATAATGATCGTATTTTTTCTTGGCAAGTGCCAGGCAACGTAAGGTTAGCAGGTCGCTTTTCTTGTCGTTACACATCAGACAGTGCACATTTTTCCAGATAAACTTACATATTTTATGGCCACTTATGCAATTCTATCTATGTGACTACTTACTGATGATTATCATATTTTTTCTTGGCAAGTGCCCGGCAAGGTAAGGTTAGCAGGCCGCTTTTCTTGCCGTTATATATCAGACCGTGCACATTTTTCATTTTTTTGTGTATGTATGATTGTTTTCCTATCGAAAGAAGAATTTTTGTCTGTATGCACTATGTAAGCTTTAAGATATAACAAACACCAGTTGACTTTGACATTTTTTCTTATGATATCTCAATATCTTGACTATTTTACATTTTTTGCTACTGCATTATGATACTGTGTATAGATATTTTGCACTTGAAAACTGTCTATGTTTTTGACATAATACGTTTTCTGTCATGCTATGCTGTATGCTTAGTTGTATCACTAGAAACAAGTTTTTATCTAATGGGTATATGATTTAAATGCAAGATATTAATCCTTACTCATCATTTTCAGGAAGCAATACCCTGTAAAGGAAATAATTATACAACCACAGTGGTTTACTATGAAATAGAAATTTAACCTTCGGAATGAACGAAAGAAAATGCAATACCTTGTCATGAAGAGTAAATGGATCAGAATTAACAAGCATTAACAAGAATATACTATACACACTGTATAATAGCAGTCTTAACTAATTATTTTTCTTTCAGAATACGAGGCGATTGATGCAGGCTGTCTGACAGAACTACACATCTTAGTTTTAGTGATGAAATATGCTAGAAATAAGAAACTCTATACTATGGATAGTTGTATGAAGTGAATGGTAATATGAATTTGAATAATGAAGTGTCTATTTTTTGCAGATGATAATAAATGGTGATGAATAGTTATATGAAGAATACGGTAATATGAATAATGAAGTTTTTCTTTGCAGGTGAGAATAATGATGAAGTTTATATATTTACTACTAGTTAAGAAATGCTATGTAGTTATTTAAGTATTTGTTGCAGTTCCTTTTGACAGTATGTCTTATGTCGCATGGTATAATAACTGAATGTTTTGGAAACGACAGCTAGAGTACATACATATTGAGTACACGTTTCATTACCTGTTAATTCGAAGTCCACTACCTTTCAGCATAATATGCGTTTCTTCTTTCAGCTCAATAATCCATTTTGTATTTTTTCCAGGAGAAGCTATTCATGAAATTAATGTGCTTTAAGCAGTTAGTCATTAAACCTGTTCAAGTACTTGCATTTTTTTACCCAGTTTGTAACTTTATTGCTTTAATTTGCTATGAAAGCGGTACTGATAGACAATAAAAGCGGTTTAAAAGTTGTGAGCTATCTGAGGAAGTTAACCTTGCATTACTGCGCAACTGTTTCACCAGGTATCCTGTCTAGCTTACCAAATTCCCAACCAGATTAACATTAATTATAATCTTTTAATAGTCATACGACAACCGGTGATATATATATATATATATATATATATATATATATATATATATATATATATATATATATATATATATAAAAGAGAGAATTTAAATAAAAAGAAATAAATCAGTTTATATTTGGAAATTTATTTTAACATTGATCATTGAAATTTCAGCATATTAAACATGAGTCATAACTAAGCTGGTGCCTTGTTTAGGACTGTCAAAATGTGAGTTTGTAATCTTACGGAACACATCAAATATGGAGCCAAGATTGGGAGACTGCATACAACACTGCATTCATAAAATAACACACGAAGAACGTTGAAACATATGCAAGAAGAAATTAATCACAACTAACCAATTCAATTTTCACCCAAAGAAGTTACGTTCGTAGCACAATCCTGTCCGTCATGTAATTATCACACACTGGTATACTAAATTCATACAAACTCTCTGTGAAATCTTCCCGAAAAGAATCGCTGAGGGCTACTTTGGTGATTACACCACATGCTTCACGTGGCCAACTTGGTTTACAGAAAGAGTGTAACTCCACAATAATTTTGATAATTAAAATAAATTAGATCGAAAAGCAATTTACAAAAGAAAATCCTCGAACTGGTTACTAACGTCTTACTATTAACCGAATGGGTCAAAGAATTGTATAAGCACGTGGTACTGGTCTCACAAAGTACACCCCACGTGGGTTGAACATAAAGAAAAGTTGCTATATTGAAAAATATTGTCAAGACGAGACGTTATACTCTCACGCAAATTCGCATTTAACATTGATGGACTTAGTTAGAGTTACTGATCAACACGTGGTTCCACTTTACTCACAAAGTAGTGACAAAGCAACTACCGGAATATAATCTGAACTGTCACACGAGAATTACACTGCGCTGCAATTTAAGATAACATTAGATATTTTAGAGCTAAACCTGAAATAAAGGTGATTAAATTTTCAGCTAGGCTGAACTTAAGAAATCCATTGTCCTACGGACTTAGCAGACATCTACATCTACATCTACATCCATACTCCGCAAGCCACCTGACGGTGTGTGGTGGAGGGTACATTGAGTACCTCTATCGGTTCTCCCTTCTATTCCAGTCTCGTATTGTTCGTGGAAAGAAGGATTGTCGGTATGCCTCTGTGTGGGCTCTAATCTCTCTGATTTTATCCTCATGGTCTCTTTGCGAGATATACGTAGGAGGGAGCAATATACCGCTTGACTCTTCGGTGAAGGTATGTTCTCGAAACCTTGACAAAAGCCCGTACCGAGGTACTGAGCGTCTCTCTTGCAGAGTCTTCCACTGGAGTTTATCTATCATCTCCGTAACGCTTTCGCTATTACTAAATGATCCTGTAACGAAGCGCGCTGCTCTCCGTTGGATCTTCTCTATATCTTCTATCAACCCTATCTGGTACGGATCCCACACTGCTGAGCAGTATTCAAGCAGTGGGCGAACAAGCATACTGTAACCTACTTCCTTTGTTTTCGAATTGCATTTCCTTAGGATTCTTCCAATGAATCTCAGTCTGGCATCTGCTTTACCGACGATCAACATTATATGATCATTCCATTTTAAATCACTCCTAATGCGTACTCCCAGATAATTTATGGTATTAACTGCTTCCAGTTGCTGACCTGCTACACTCCTGGAAATTGAAATAAGAACACCGTGAATTCATTGTCCCAGGAAGGGGAAACTTTATTGACACATTCCTGGGGTCAGATACATCACATGATCACACTGACAGAACCACAGGCACATAGACACAGGCAACAGAGCATGCACAATGTCGGCACTAGTACAGTGTATATCCACCTTTCGCAGCAATGCAGGCTGCTATTCTCCCATGGAGACGATCGTAGAGATGCTGGATGTAGTCCTGTGGAACGGCTTGCCATGCCATTTCCACCTGGCGCCTCAGTTGGACCAGCGTTCGTGCTGGACGTGCAGACCGCGTGAGACGACGCTTCATCCAGTCCCAAACATGCTCAATGGGGGACAGATCCGGAGATCTTGCTGGCCAGGGTAGTTGACTTACACCTTCTAGAGCACGTTGGGTGGCACGGGATACATGCGGACGTGCATTGTCCTGTTGGAACAGCAAGTTCCCTTGCCGGTCTAGGAATGGTAGAACGATGGGTTCGATGACGGTTTGGATGTACCGTGCACTATTCAGTGTCCCCTCGACGATCACCAGTGGTGTACGGCCAGTGTAGGAGATCGCTCCCCACATCATGATGCCGGGTGTTGGCCCTGTGTGCCTTGGTCGTATGCAGTCCTGATTGTGGCGCTCACCTGCACGGCGCCAAACACGCATACGACCATCATTGGCACCAAGGCAGAAGTGACTCTCATCGCTGAAGACGACACGTCTCCATTCGTCCCTCCATCCACGCCTGTCGCGACACCACTGGAGGCGGGCTGCACGATGTTGGGGCGTGAGCGGAAGACGGCCTAACGGTGTGCGGGACCGTAGCCCAGCTTCATGGAGACGGTTGCGAATGGTCCTCGCCGATATCCCAGGAGCAACAGTGTCCCTAATCTGCTGGGAAGTGGCGGTGCGGTCCCCTACGGCACTGCGTAGGATCCTACGGTCTTGGCGTGCATCCGTGCGTCGCTGCGGTCCGGTCCCAGGTCGACGGGCACGTGCACCTTCCGCCGACCACTGGCGACAACATCGATGTACTGTGGAGACCTCACGCCCCACGTGTTGAACAATTCGGCGGTACGTCCACCCGGCCTCCCGCATGCCCACTATACGCCCTCGCTCAAAGTCCGTCAACTGCACATACGGTTCACGTCCACGCTGTCGCGGCATGCTACCAGTGTTAAAGACTGCGATGGAGCTCCGTATGCCACGGCAAACTGGCTGACACTGACGGCGGCGGTGCACAAATGCTGCGCAGCTAGCGCCATTCGACGGCCAACACCGCGGTTCCTGGTGTGTCCACTGTGCCGTGCGTGTGATCATTGCTTGTACAGCCCTCTCGCAGTGTCCGGAGCAAGTATGGTGGGTCTGACACACCGGTGTCAATGTGTTCTTTTTTCCATTTCCAGGAGTGTATTTTGTAGCTAAATGATAAAGGATTTATCTTTCTGTGTATTCTCAGCACATTACACTTGTCTACATTGAGATTCAATTGCCATTCCCTGCACCATGCGTCAAATCGCTGCAGATCCTCCTGCATTTCAGTACAATTTTCCATTGTTACAACCTCTCGATACACCACAGCATCATCTGCAAAAAGCCTCAGTGAACTTCCGATGTCATCCACCAGGTCATTTACATATATTGTGAATAGCAACGGTCCTATGACACTTCCCTGCGGCACACCTGAAATCACTCTTACTTCGGAAGACTTCTCTCCATTGAGAATGATATGCTGCGTCCTGTTATCTAGGAACTCCTCAATCCAATCACACAATTGGTCTGATAGTCCATATGCTCTTACTTTGTTCATTAAACGATTGTGGGGAACTGTATCGAACGCCTTGCGGAAGTCAAGACACACGGCATCTACAGCGTCTCGTGGACGAATAGCGCGAGCTGGGTTTCACATGAACGTCTTTTTCGAAACCCATGCTGATTCCTACAGAGTAGATTTCTAGTCTCCAGAAAAGTCATTATACTCGAACGCGCTTAGCCGGAGATCTTACCACTTCAGACGCTCGCCACGGACAGACTGACCTGGTACCTTCCAGAGGGTGGCTCACCACTACAAACGGAAGTGGCCAGAGGGGCAGCTTCCTATACCAACATGATAAAGGACAAACAGGACCATACTATGGATAGAAACCTCTTTGCTTTTAGAAAGCGTAGCTACCTGTTCCGACGTTGGTCCTACTGTTCTCTAGCAGACAGGCTTGTCTGTTACCCTGAAGCATGCAACTAGAAATACATTTGCTCATTCATCCTCTCACACAGAAGGGAAGGGGGATGACAGTATCTTATCATATACAGTATATAAAAGAAAGCGGATGTAGGTTCCGTATGAGACTGTGTGACATGAATTACATATAAACTGTGTTTTAAAGTGTAGTAGTGTGACAGATCGTTCTTGTTTATGTTTAAAAGTAACACGTTCCACTACTCAGTCTCCTCCCAGATAGTCAGAAACGCCACAGTAAATTTAGACGAGGAATTTATGCCGTAAATGACAACAGATTTAAGAAATTAACATGAAAGGAATCCAGCAGAGACCTTTCAAGTTGTGTCTATCAATTATGAATGTGATCACATATACTCTACATACTCTACTTGTTTCATAACCTTGCTATAGCTGACTCATGACGAATGACGTTATTAATCCTTATTTCCAGCAATAAGTCAAAAGCATATATTTTCATGCCCCAGCAATTATCGATCCCAACGCAATGCACTGCTAACACAAAAAAAAAAAAAAAAATTATTACCTGTCCCTGCTATTACCAGTATGCAACTAAATAATGCTACCAGTTTAAAATATATTTCCAGTCCTAAATATAATGCAAATTTCTCAGATGTATTGAATCCATTATATCTATGTATTATTGGACCACAGACCTTGAGTAATAGTTACAGTGTGTTACATTTTAAATATGTCCTATATCACTTGAATGATGAGTTCTGAGTAATATTGAATGATGTTTTGTAATAATGCATAAATGCTATGCCAATAATTTCTGTAAATAATATTTTTTATACTCTATAAATGCTATGCCAATAATTAACTCATTTTGAATGATGACTTGTGAATAATACTGAATAATGTTTTGCAAAACTATATGAATAGTTTGTAACTGGCAAATGAGTGCCAATAATTACCGCAATCAGATGTGTTATGAATAGTGTTTTGTAATATTCAATACTTGCTACATGTTTAGTAACTGGCCAATGAATGCCAATGATTACTATAATTAGATGAATTATGTATAAATGCTATGCCAATAATTAACTCATTTTGAATGATGACTTCTGAATAATGCATAAAACAATGCTTTGTAACTGGCCAATAAGTGCCAATAATTACTATATTGAGATGACTTATGAATAATGTTCATTAATACTCCATACATACTATTTAAATGCTGTGTAAAGAGCCAATGAATGCCAATAATTACGCAAATCGGTTGATAGACTAGTGTAATTCTCACTGATGACTACCATAAGACTTAATGTCCTTCACCTTCTGACCTAATTACCAGAAATTACTGCAATATCCGTTTGTCCTGTCCATCCTCATGATTATGGAGCACTATATTTGGTTTTTACACTAATTCTACGTTGATGTGAGAGTATGGATTCTACAAGAATGTGGTGTTGAAATATCAAGCTGTCCACCACCTTGAACGATGGAGAAGTTATTATGGACCTACTTTTTGGTGTACCTAATGTACTACCAAAATGATAACATTGAATATTAATACAACATTTCAGTGTATTGGCTACACTGATAAATACTTCAGGGAAGAGAACTTCAGATTGTCTCACTTGGTGTTGCGCTTCTGTAGAAAGATATGGACTTTCGGTGCAGCTACGTGCAACCTACTGTGCTACAACCATGATGCAATCCTTTCCATTCCTTTCCTAGTTCTTGTAAAATGGTAAAGACTTATACAGTGCGTTTAAATTGTTGTAAAATGATATAGTCTTATACAGTGCGTGTGCAATTTATTTCATTTGTTAATAAGATTAGTTGTCCTAAATATGCTAAAGACTTCTACAGTGCGTGTGCACTTTATTTCATTTTTAGGGTAATCAGTTCTTGTAAAATGCTAAAGATTTTTACAGTGCGCGTGCACTTTATTTCATTTGTTAATAAGATCAGTTGTCCTAAAAATACTAAAGACTTATACGGTGCGTGTGCACTTTATGTCATTTGTTAATATATTTTGTATTCAGTGTGTGTGCACTTTAGTTCACTTCATGATATGTTATGTAAAAATGCTAAAGACGTATACAGTGCGTGTGCACTTTGCCATTTGTTAATATCTTTTGTACTCATTGCGTATACATTTTGTCATTTCTTGATATATTCTGTACTATGCATGTGCACTCTATTTCATTTTTATTATGTTCTGCACTTATCAATAATGTATATATTCTGTGACTGTAGACTCAGTAACTAAATAGATTTTAGAAAATTTTGTTGCTCATGGCAAGTCCAATTGACTCACCATCGCTGCCAAATTTTTGTCCCCCCCAGTGGAGGGTTATGTAAGAGGTCCGAGCAGATGTAATATCGATGTATTGCTCACGCGCTGCCTGCGATATGTAAGGTATAAGACAATCTCAGACCAGAGAGCAGTGTTGACTGCAGTAGGAACTGTGTAGCTGTAGGAGTAAGTTGTTACTAGCAGTCTGGTCTGGTGTATCGTGTTGGCTGGGCCGGTCGTGGTGCAGCGATGCCGGAGCCGGAGCATTATTGTATAAGGTAAAAGCAGCCTCGCGCATATATAGTTTTGTTATCTCAAGTCCCATGTAAATGTTTTAAAAATGTCCTAATAATAATCTTTCTCATAAAAAGTAACTTTTAACAACCATTCATTTCAATTTAAAGAATTTACTAATTTCTCCAATCCATGATCATCCCGATTATTGCAAAAGAAAAATCAGTTGTTTCTTTTCATAAATGACAAATCTATCGGCCAGCATTGCACAGGGCTGTACCAAAAAAAAATTATTGTAAGAGCAGATATATATGCGTTATCCGGCGACTTCATTGAGGTAAGAATTTTTCTTTTTTTTATTCAGAATGATCTTTCAGGGCCATGACGCAGCACTGCTGACGTCCAAAATTTACCAGGGTTAAATTCACAAATTATTAGCAGGTTACTGAATTTATTTTTTGTGGGGAGGTTAGACTTGCGACTGTGCGAGGTGCCGGGGCTAGCCGTGTATTTAACACTAAATTCTTCTATAATCTCCATATGGAAATGATGCCCTAGCCCCCCCCCCCCTTTCCTAACTCCGACTTTTGCTGTTGCACATGTACTAAGAAGAAACGCGAACTGACTCTAATCGACCCTGCAAGTGGAGTACAAAAGAGTTTGGCACCTGCTATAATTTAATTTGATAGAAATTAAATTGATAAATAAGTTTCATTAACGTGGTGAGATATGAAAGGGTTGCTCTACCGATCTACAGAATGAAAGTTCTGTCCAAAATAACAATTTGATTTATTGTGACTAAACTCAAAATAATAAACATAACACTTGAAACGTTTACAATACGTCGAATTCGATACTCAAATAAATGCTGTGAAGGTGAAGTTGCCCGTAAACTAGCTTGTGACGTTTATGACCAAGTGGTATGTGGAGCAAGTTCCTTGCAACTCAAATCTTAAGAGAAACACTTAGCCAACCCAACATTAATTGCTGCTACAGTAGTGAGAACTCAGACAATGAACATCCAAGACAGAACCACGTAAGAAAAGACGGGAACAAGCGCGCTCTGCTGAGCTCTGATTATCACAGAGCAAAGTTCCCTAATGTGCCGGTGCTGCGGACATACATTACCAAGCTGTCTTCTTAACTGCAAGGACACTATCTGGCGTACTGAAGGCGATGGCTGATTGCTTCGACGTCCGGTCGTGGTGATGATAACGTCGCGAGTATAGCCCGAAACCAATTATCCTGGTCTGCTTGTTCCAGACTAAAGACTTCCTATCAATACAAATGCGATTCTGAGGGAGACTAAGAAGGCTCGCCACATAATCACAGATGGTACAGTGATTGATTTTAACAAGTCACACAGTAACTCCGATACAGTCAACTTTAGCCAAAACTGCTCAAGACGGACAACATAGGCCACATGTACGCAGAACGCTCAATTGCCAACTGCACTCGGAAAGTTACGTTGAAGCCGAAACTTCAGCAACTTCGTCAAACAGTTACACTTGAATGAAAGTGTATTAGACAGCCAAAAGAAGGCAGGCTGTCCAGAGCAGCGAGACATCTGTCTTGTAACCTACTCCGACTGAAAGGCGAGAGCTGACTCGCGCAAGAGCACCCGTACAAGCCGAACACAGAACATTCCTGCCCCCACGACAGTGGACGTGGTTAAACGTTCCAATCAACAACTCGAAAACTGGTGAAAAATTACACTCTATTGCCAACGCACTACTATTCCACCAATGGAGATACTAGGCCCCAATTTCTGCGCCGATTATGCTAAGTCACAGAGCTATCCCCTGAGCCAGCCAATCACAGTTATGATTTTGCAGAAAACGCGGGAATTTGCCCGCCAAGACTGCCTGGAAACACAAGCCATTCCCACGCCTCGCTGGCAGCCCACCAGAAAGTGTTTTCACTAAGTTTCTGCGAAGTAAAGGAATCTCTAGCCCAGCCACTCCGTCAGCCCCCTGTTGGCGTGTCGCCCCCGCTCTTATGACAATGTCGGCGTCTGGAAAGCATCCACTCGACTCCCTCACGCCCGTCGGCTTAATTCTTTCAAGATCAGCAGAACTCACCTGTCACCGGACCATCCGGGCGACCAGAAACGCTGGATGGGAAGTCCGCATGTGAAGGAACAGCAACTTTTCGCCGCATGCAATTAGAGAGGAAAATCGAATTACACAGAGTAAGATAGAAATATGAGAGGGGGCTCTTGCCACCTCTCAAAATACGTATTTTACACCTGGTTTACACCTGGTACAAATTGTGAATAGCCTTTTGCTCCCGTTATTTTACACCTACCACCTTCAGAAATTGAAAGAGAGTATTCTAGACATATTCTTATGGTCCTGAAAACCTCCTGCAAGTAGTGTCGTGTGCAATAGTCGAAAATGAAAACAAATTTTAGCGTTTAAAGCTAGGGAGAGACTTGTGATCCGTGTTGCAGGTGATACCGTGGTGTTCGGGAGAAGCATATCGACCGGCGGGGGCGGCCCGGCGTCGGCGTCGGCGTCGGCCCGTGGCGGCGTGACAGGCGTCGCGACGCGCCGCGTCCCAGTTCGGGGTCGGCCCAGCCCGGCGCTGTTAGGCCGGCTGTGGCCCGGGCGGATCGATGCGGCCGTCTGGCGGCCCGTCTGGCCGCAACGCACTGCGGGCCGCTGCCGCAGACGCAGCGCGGGGTCGCGCTGTGCACGGTAGCGCTCAGTAGTGGAGCGCACAGTGGGGCCGCCGCCGGCGCCGGCGGATCCCGGCCGGCCGGCTGGGCCAACGGCCTCAGCTGCCGCCGCCGCCTGGGCTGACCTAAGCCAACGGCGACGGCGTTGCCCTGCAGGGCAGGCCGCCCGCGCCGACGGGGCGCCGCGTGGGAATTCAGAGGGCGTGGCACCTCTGCAGCGAAGCTCCCCGCACCGCTGTCTGTCTCTCAGTAATACGTCCGACACGCCATTACAAACTAACAGTCTCACACAAAGTCGCAAGACAAAAACTATTCGTTGGTCCACGTGTGTCAAACTGCACATACGAAACGAACGCTAGAGGGAACTGACACCATGAATCCTGCACGGCAGTCCATAAATCCATATGAGTACGATGGGGTGGAGATCTCTTCTGAACAGAACGTTACAAGGCATTCCATATACGTTCAATAATGGTCATTTCTAGGGAGTTTGGTCGCCAGCAGAAGTGTTTAAACGCAGAAAACTTTCTGGAGTCACTCTGTAGCAAGTCTGGACATGTGGGATGTCGCATTGTCCCGTTGGAATTGCCCAAGTCCGTCGGAATGTACAATGGACATAAATAGATTCAATGAAATGATAATTAAACCAAGGACCTAAATTGTCGACAGGCATTGATATACATCAACGGGGACACTCATTACTCGCGGCAGACAATACTACCGAGTCCCGTAAGAGTTCGGGCAATGCGTGTGCATCCAGCACAGAAGAAGAAGGTCAATCGCCGGTTAGCCTTAACTATATAAAGATGGTATCTGAACAGATACCATCGGTGACCATGCAGCTCTGTTAGAATGAAATGTTAATTAAATCAAGACCCTAAGCTGTCGAAAGGCGTTGATATACATCAACGAGGACAGTCAAAAATGTGTGCCCCGACCGGGACTCGAACCGAGGATCTCCTGCTTACATGGCAGACGCTCTATCCATTTTTTGTTTAGTTTTTGGGTCCCTTTTTTTCGTTGCATCTGCTCGGCGCGGACGTCGTAAGACAGCCGTTTATGTTCGTTGTTGATCGATTAACTCGATTTACTCAGTTTTTTTTTTTTTTTTTTTTTCTGATGGCAGCTAACCCTCTGACCGAAATCCATCTGAGCCACCGAGTGCACAGAGGACAGTGCGACTGCAGGGATTTATCCCTTGCACGCTCCCTGTGAGACCCACATTCCAACTTAATGTCCAGGCACTGCATTCGTAGTGCCGCTGCCTATTACACTCATTACTCGCAGCAGACAATCTTACCGAGTGCCGTGAGAGTTCGGGCAATGCGCGTGAATCCCGCACAGAAGAGTGAGGTCAATGACCGGTTAGCCTTAACAATATGAGGATGATATCTGTTCTTTCGGACATGGATTCAGGTGATCAGACAGGGTGCTTACGTGTGCGTCACCTATCAGAGTCGTATCTAGACGTATCAGGAGTCCCATATCACTCCAACTGCACACGTCCAATACCATTACAGAGCATCCACCAGCTTCAACAGTAACCTGCTGGCCTGCAGGGTCCATGGATTCATGAGGTTGTCTCCATCCCCGTACAACTGCTATAAACATAGGATTGCCCTTTCTTTATCTATCTTCCATGAGAAGTGGTAGGGTCAGTCCCGCCTCGCGTGTTCCTTCCTATCTCCGGAATCCAAACTGATCTTTCCCGAGGCCAGCTTCTACGAGTTTCTCAATTCTTCTGCAAAGATTTCATGTCATAATTTAGACCGAGCGAGGTGGCGCAGTGGCTAGCACACTGGACTCGCATTCGGGAGGGCGACGGTTCAATCCCGCGTCCGGCCATCCTGATTTAGGTTATCCGTGATTTCTCTAAATCGCTCCAGGCAAATGCCGGGATGGTTCCTCTGAAAGGGCACGGCCGACTTCATCCCCTGTCCTTCCATAATCCTTTGAGACCGATGACCTCGCTGCCTGGTCTCCTCCCTCAAACAACACAACCCAACTCAGAATTTTGAAACCATGACTTATTAAACTGTTGGTTCGGTGATTTTCACACCTGCCAGCACCTGCTTCCTTTTGAATTGGAATTATTATATTCCTCTTGAAGTCTGAAGGTATTTCGCCTGTCTCATACATCTTGCACACCAGATGGAAGAGTTTTGTCATGTCGACTTATGTCTTCCAGTGCTCTGTCAGATTTTCCCACCTTTCTGCTTTCCCTTCTTTTCTTAGCACTCGTTTTCCATCTGAGCTCTCGATCTTCTTAAAGACGGTCTTTTTTTCTCTAAAGGTCTCTTTAATTTTCCTCTAGGCGATATATATCTTTCCCCTAGTGATATATGCTTCTAAATCCCTACATTTGTCTTCTAGCCATTCCTGCTTAACCTATGGCACTTCCTTTTGATTTCATTTTTTAGACGCTTGTATTCGCTTTAGCCTGCTTCATTTACTGCATTTTTATGAGGGTATGTCATGCAAAGAGTTGGCCAAAATTAATGTTTGGTATTTTCTGTACTATGAGATCCTAGAAATTACATTTGTAGGATGATAATGTATTTGCATTCTTCGTAACATGAAATGAAACAAAATTACGGTATACGGTGTTTTTATTACATTCTTTATTTCTTAACTTCAGTACTATGCATTATTCAGATTATGCGTCCCAGTCTTGTTCATCTGAGCAGTCTGTTTCTATAGGGGATTCCTCTTCGACATCATTTTCAGCTTGAGGGACCTGCCTAATCCATCCTTCGTTTGAGAGCAGTAAATTCTTTGGCTTTGGTCTCATACCTGTTATTAATGAATCAGATGTCAGTAGTAGCCTGTTTATTGTGTCCAGATTGCATTTTTCTCGCGAGAATTTCCTGGCAAACGTTTGTCTGTACAGACGGGAGTGCTTATTGCGGGCAGCGGCTGCTTCTTCTGAGAATCTGCCTGTGGGTAAGAGGGTCTCTCTAATGACAGTTGGGCCACGTACCAGACTCTTGTGTACAGTGGGAGACATAGGATACAATGGATTCAGATCAACGTAGAGCCTTGCTGCTTCAAGAGTACAAGAAGAACGTTTGTCTATCTCTACCTTATGCCCACTGGAAGTAGCTTCTAGAACAATCCTGAATCGATAGACGAGTTGCAGACCTGCACCTGCTGATGTTTCAGAGTCTTCAGAAAAAATTGTTGATGTTACCAGCTTGTGCTTGGTAGCATCAACAATTAATCCCAACAGATCTCTAAACATTTCCTGCGTGGATTTTTTCCTCTCTTGAACAAGTTTCTTTTCCTCTTTCAACCAGATTTGACACTTCTTGATGTATATCTTATAAGACGAAACACAACAAAAAATCGATAAATGTAATTTGGACATGGAGGATAGACAGGCCGAACTGAAGAGCTTCTGTATTTACTGGGTTTTGAAAAGGCAGTGAAGTCTTTTGAGGTAGCCTTGGAATGTGGCACCTCCCTGTCGATGCTGTCTCTGTTGCTGCATTGGATACCTTTACATCTGCCCCAGTGATGAGCGATGTGTTTTTCATGGATAAATCACCCTCTGCTCTAGCAAATTTTGTTTCTTGTTACGCTTCAATTTACCTGTTGATATAGCCAATTTCTTCATTAGTGACATGAGCTGTTTCATGAACAAATGTAATTCTAATTGATCAGCAAAAACGAGGAGATGATGGTGTAAGATTTTTCCAAACGATTAGGTCTCTATTCGTGCGGCTAATAAGTTAGAGAGGAACTAAAGATGATTGCAATATCTTCGCTTCAAAATCATGATTGTTTTCAAATTTTTGTTTAAACTGTATTTGCTGTGAACCATCACAACACCATTTATAGATAAGTTTTGGTGCATTTATGTCATCATTTGGAACATCATTTAAAACCCCTTCCAAATATAATATTAATCACTCACATGAGTGATTAAGCAAGGCTTGAGGTTGAATCCCCATACATGTGACAGTCAGCTGACAGGCTTCAGTCGTAGTGTAGTACTCTTGAAGTATATTGTAACAGGGACAGACTTCCTTATGAACTGTTCGGATATTATATTGTTTCTTTGTCAGCGAGACTTCCACGAAGATTGATAAGCCTTGGATATGTGGATGTCTGTATTTAGCGTCTAGTGCAGATGATGAAGTGATGTCTTAAACCACTTTGGAACTCTCAACATTTCCAGATTCTCGGAGATTCTATTGACTGGCACACGTTAGTTCTGTGGCTCCAAAACTGAATTTTCATGAAGTCCAATCGTTTTACAAAATTTGTTTCAGAACATCTGTTTATCAGGTCATGGAAACCTTTTCTTGTCATAATTTTGACTCTTGAAGGACCTAGGATAAAAAATAAATGCGTTCTAAATTAATGTAGAACATTTTTACAACTGACACCTCATTAATGTAAAACAATCGTACAAAATCGAACTGCGTATTCAGCGGCAACTATTTTAAATTTCCAGTAGAAGAATTGTTTTTCTATTGCACTGTATTAACAAATATGCAGGGAAACATCCTGAACAGTATTGAAAAGAATGATTACTAATAAAAACAGCAAAAACTATTAATGAAAATAATTATAAATAGCGGCACATAACTGACTCTTCGGAAATTATATTACTTTTCACCACATGTCAAGTAAAACACACTTTAACACATTAACAAACACAGCGCAATTTCAAGCCAGTAGAGGAGTTTCAGATACACTGCGAATGAGATCTAAAGGCAGACCAGCTCTACCGAATATAAGCGCACAATAAGGGAACAACACATTGCCACAGCAGTGCCCATCTATCGAACTACTGCAGGAAGTTATACATTCCAGGAATTACATTTGAAAAGTGGATTTTTGGCCACATTTTAGGGCAAAATATACCTCTGTGCGACCTTTGTTGGTGAGCCTGGGTATGAAGACTTGACAGAAAATGGGTAAACCCAAAAGCTGGGAATTTGGACAGTCGTCACTCAGAAGAAGAGACAACGGCAGAGTGTCAGACAAGCTTTAGAAATTCGACAGTAAATCACAGTGAAATAATAAAGCAACTCTGAATACACTTGCGATCTCAGAAAAATGAGGCGCATCCGGCGACACAACACCAACTTCAATATCTTTAAAACTACAGAATTACATACTGTACAGTGACTAAAGACTTTCGCAATGAATCTGTTGATTAACAACTTTTAAATGCCTCATGCAATTTCAACAAATGATATCTCAGATCATAGCATTGCACTAAAGCTGTCATCCCTGAAAGCATTGTGTCTGTACCTCTTTTATTTCTTGATTTACTACGTTTTTATATCTTTTCATTATGCAAAGGTCTGTCAGAGGATTGTATTCTCTACAATAACACAGCAAATAAATGCATCATGAATACCTCATATCTTGTCATACTTGTGTATTTATTTAATGAATATGTTACTATTTTCGCCCGATATTTATTTAACTATTGATTACAATTGCTGATACAAGGGCATGGTAATTTAAGAAGTGGTCTATAGGATGTATTATCTGACACCACGTCTGAAAACAGGGCGAAAAGATTCTTATGTCAAGCAGGCCTAAATAATGACAATCTGTTGTTATTTAACCTGAATGCGCTTGTGCAAGAATACTGCCTCAGGGTTTTCCGAACACCATTTATTTATATTTATTGTGCATCATCTGAGTGTGATCGAACGTTTAGATCAACTCACCACGTAATATTGTTATAATATTTAGTCTAGTCTGGAAAGCGATCAAGTTTAGTGAAATCATGTCTGTGGAGCTTAAGATCGATGTATTTTCGGTGAGGATGGCCTTCAGTCAATGGAGAAGCAGGCGCTGGTGGAACACCGCTGGAATCAAACGGAGAAAGACTTTTTTCGAGTGGTGCGTTCAAGGGAGTGATTCTAGAAACTTCTACGCTATATCTCGAAGAAAGAGGGCACATTAGGTGTAGTTCTTGGAGAAGCCAGACCTACCATTAGTGTCGTATGGGATCTGAGTGAGTGATTAGTTTTTGCGCACCTTGGATGACTATTTAACTTGGGTGTTCCGCTACGATTCTCCTAACGCTCCCAACGCAACTTTACTTCATCTGAATAGGTATTTTCCGTCTGTTTTGTAATTGGATTCGTAGGATTCCGTTTAGATGAAATGTACCTTTCATGAATAAACATTATTCAACACAATTAGCTGTCATATAAACCAATTACAGATGTTAGAGCAGAACCACTTTTATTAAATTATTCATTTACCTTTTATTTAAAATTCCTGCGTATTTCTTTAATTCGCAATTCTAGCCAGTGGATAGAGTATTTGACTGCAGGACCTCAGCTACAGGTTATTATTTGCAGCGTGTTAACTGCTAGGCGCGAAAGCACACGTGTGCGGCTCAACATTATTACTACATCGAGCTATTCGTTTTAAGTACAACCGTGCACAGCCGAATAACCAAAGGCAAGAGCAGCATCAGGTAAAGTCGCAGTTGTTTTGCTCATGTGGACTGGTGACTAGAGAGCTAGTGCTCAACAGAAAACCGAGAGGTAACGTCACACCTAAGGAGGAAATACCTTCGTCTCTTCCTCTGTGCTTCCGGCGTCAAATATGGGTGACTTACAGTTGTTTGAATTGTTTTCAACAACTGTCAAATTTCCCTGTAGAAGAATAGTTCCATTTTCACACAGGATTTTCTTCGCAAATAAACAACAGGACTCTTGTGTCAGGAGGAGACACATCGTCGCCATACTTTTGGATCGTCCCAGTAGCCTCCCTTCTTGCCCAATGCAGTCTTGGAGTTCTCATGATTTGGCATACTTGCGATGAAATATAAACTTCTGTGTTCCACATCCTGAATTTCCTCCTCAAAAATTTGGAAAATAGGCACAGTCTTTTCTTCATGGACTGTTTCTCCCGGAGTTGCGCTTTTGTTCCGTAATGTGCTCATCTTCTTTATCAGGTGATTCAGACATCATTCTGTCATTAGCTGTTTTTATACGACATTGACACTTATACCGCTCGGAAATCAAGGGTACCAGGTCGTATACTCATCACATTTTCTGTGGACCCAGTAGCGACAACCGTCTTTGAGGAGACACGACTTCCCTTTCCATTATTCGCAGTGTATAGAACTCAAGCAGCTTAGGCCCACAAAACTATATGGAAACGAAGGCTGTCGGCTAGGGCAGCGCCTGGCTCATAATGGCAACACACCCACCGCCTCTTGAACGACTGGCGTAAATCAGCAGTGTGGGAGCCAATGGTCGGAAAACCCACCGTTTAAAGCTGCTGGGTCCCACAGTTCCTGTTGCACCCACAAATGGGTTGAAAACAGCGCGGTCGGGAAGGACGCTCAGCCATTGTTCAAAGATTACCAGCCCCGGTTCCAGAGACTTACTTTCCCATGCGTAGGCTGACGTTAACACCATAGCACAAACGTCAGCGTCTGGAGTGGTGTCATGACCTGGAACCATGGGCTGCTGATGAATGGCATCGTGTTGTGATGAATGGTGTATCTCGGATCTGCGCTACCCTGGATCATCATCGTAAGCGAGTATATATGGCTACCTGGGTAGAAATCCTATCCATCCTATGCGCTGTGGTACGGAGTTATGTTGTGGGGGCCATCAGGTACGACATGAGGTCACGGCTTGTAGTGGCTGTTGAAACTCTGAAAGCAGAACAGGATTTCACGGACACCATGCATCCTTCCGTGTCATCGCTTATGTAACAGTATCGTGGTGCCACTTCTCCAGAGGACAATGCTTTTCAAATCGAGGCACAGGTCTTTACGAGCTGCCTAGGCAGGTACACTTGTTGCCACCAACTTCCCCACATCTGTCCCTGCCAGAACATGTGTGGGACGAGTTTGAATGTCTAGTACGTCCCAGCTCCAATAGGAAAGATACACTACTGGCCATTAAAATTGCTACATCAAGAAGAAATGCAGATGATAAACGGTTATTCATTGGACAAATATATTATACTAGAACTGACATGTGATTACATTATCACGCAATTTGGGTGCATAGATCCTGAGAAATCAGTACCCAGAACAACCACCTCTGGTCGTAATAACGGCCTCGATACGCCTGGGCATTGAGTCAAACAGAGCTTGGATGGCGTGTACAGGTACAGCTGCCCATGCAGCTTCAACAAGATACCACAGTTCATCAAGAGTAGTGACTGGCGTATTGTGACAAGCCAGTTGCTCGGCCACCATTGACCAGACGTTTTCAGTTGGTGAGAGATCTGGAGAATGTGCTGGCCAGGGCATCAGTCGAACATTTTCTTTATCCAGAAAGGCCCGTACAGGACCTGCAACATGCGGTCGTGCCTTATCCTGCTGAAACGTAGGGTTTCGCAGGGATCGAATGACGGGTAGAGCCACGGGTCGCAACACATCTGAAATGTAACGTCCACTGTTAAAAGTGCCGTCAATGCGAATAAGTGCTGACCGAGACGTGTAACCAATGGCACCCCACACCATCACGCCGGGTGATACGCCAGTATGGCGATGACGAATACACGCTTCCAATGTGCGTTCACCGTGATGTCGCCAAACACGGATACGACCATCATGGTGCTGTAAACAGAACCTGGATTCAACCGAAAAAATGACATTTTGCCATTTGTGCGCCTAGGTTCGTCGTTGAGTACACCATCGCAGGGGCTCCTGTCTGTGATGCAGCGTCAAGGGTAACCGCAGTCATGGTCTCCGAACTGATAGTCCATGTTGCTGCAAACGTCTTCGAACTGTTCGTGCAGGTGGTTGTTGTCTTACAAACGTCCCCATCTGTTGACTCAGGGATCGAGACGTGGCTGCACGATCCGTTACAGCCATGCGGATAAGATGCCTGTCATCTCGACTGCTAGTGGTGCGAGGCCGTTGGTATCCAGCACGGCGTTCCGTATTACCCTCCTGAACCCACCGATTCCATATTCTGCTAACAGTCATTGGATCTCGACCAACGCGAGCAGCAATGTCGCGATACGATAAACCGCAATCGCGATAGGCTACAATGCGACCTTTATCGAAGTCGGAAACGTGATGGTACGCATTTCTCCTCCTTACACGATGCATCCAACAACGATTCACCAGGCAACGCCGGTCAACTGCTGTTTGTATATGAGAAATCGGTTGGAAACTTTCCTCATTTCAGCACGTAGTAGGTGTCGCCACCGGCGCCAACCTTGTGTGAATGCTCTGAAAAGCTAATCGTTTGCATATCATAGCTTCTTCTGCCTGTCGGTTAAATTTCACGTCTGTAGCACGTCATCTTCGTGGTGTAGCAATTTTAATGGCCGGTAGTGTATTATTGACAGCCGGTTTCGACAACTGAAACTGTTATCTTCTGATCTTCTAAACAGTTTTCAGTTATAAACTGTGTTCCATTATGTCACTCATGCCACGTCCTTATTAATGGTGGAGAGTATACAGCGGGTTATACTAGCTTTGTCAGTGGTGTCACTTTAGACTGTTGTCCACCATGACGACGACATGGCATGAGTGATAAACTCATAACGGAACACGATTATTAACCAAATAAATTTTTTAAGAGCAGTAGACGATAGTTTTAACCGTCGTAACCGGTCGTCAATAGCATATACTAATTAATGCAATCTTCGCTATCAAAAGTTTCTTTTCGTTCTGATAAATGAGCTCATATTGACATGTTCTTTGTAAATTTGTCTCGGCTTTGTAGTAACTGGAATCGCAACTTCAGACCCGTCAAGTTTCATTTTGTTTTCTCCTCCTCTTCTGGGTGCTTCACAGTTTTTGGCATGTAGTGTATTTGCTTCCTAACTGACTTCTGTCACTGTATTCCCGAATTTCCCTGATTATCTTTCTACTGCCTTCTTTCATCGATCAGTTGAACTATTGCTTCTGGTGATCTTTGTTCCACTGACAGCCTACAGTCTTCCCATGTGGTGTGAGGGAGATAAAACAACAATAAAGAGGAAAGAAGCCATCAGTTGTGTGACGCTACAAACCCCCGTTACAAGATGAATATTTCTAGTATGCAAGGATTGCTTTGTGGAGAGCGAGCGCGCTACATGGCGCGCGATTCGCCGAAGCGCATGGCGCGCCGCGTGAGATTTTCAACGGTCAGTGGAATGGTCTCTGCCGCCGGGCGGCCACGTGGCCTGCAGCTTGGGGCATTGTTTGGTTTTTCGCGCATTACGCGAAAAACTATGTAACTTACGGTGAAGAGCGATGCGGCAGTGGATTGCGATCAGCAATATGCACTCTCTGAAAGATCGATCTTTATTTCAAGTCACGAGATGTAAAAGTTATAGTAACCTCAAAGTCGGTTACTATCACGAATACTGAAAGATTAATAAAAATAGTAAATAACAACTCACAGGGATGAGCGAGCACTCATTAAAAACGTTTTGTCATAGCGGATCGAGTGCCGTAGTCATATGTTAAGATTCATAAATAATTAAGCCCGTAGAGAGCAATAAACAAATTTGAGGGAAAATTCTTTTTAAAATTAAATAGAAAATTCATGACGTAAAGAACGGCACTGTATAATATTTTGGGTGGCATCACACGTATTTTAAACTATTTAAGTTATACTATACACCTGACTTGCAATAGTTTTCATTGTTTGCAAATTATTATTGACATTTATCGCCCATAATTAATTGATTATTATAAATATGAAGATTTTGAGCAGCGCAATGTGTAGATCGCTGTAGACTACGTCTAGAAACGGTGCTATATGCAGTTCTGTATGAAAACTTTGGAGCACAGATGTCAACAAACAAATTTACGCCAAGTGGCGAAATTTTCCAAAACTAAAACTTGATTTACGGGAGATAGAATAATCCTAGAAATTAATGTAACATGTAAGATGTACTTTTTAGCGCGGTTCCGATGGTGTACTTATTTCTCTCGAGGGATGTATGTATGAAAATTTGTAACCTTAAGTGATGAGATTGGTGCTTGCATAACCGTGGGGGGGGGGGGGGGGGGGGGTGTTTGACGTCCGAGCCTATATAAGCGAGCGGCCATGTTGGCGAGGGGTCAGTAGTTGCTCAGTCGTTGGTCAGTCGTGGGTGGCGAGCAAGCCCCACTTGAGGGTGGCCCATGCGGTCGTTTGAGAATTCTTTTTCGCGCCGATTCATTTCGACAAAGAGTATTGTTTAACAGTGCAAGTGTGCAAGCATATATTTGGTGAACTGGTAGTGCTACGATTATATTTGTGTGAGTACGATTTACGAGGTATACATCGTCGTAAGTGATCATGTGGCGGACTGTGATTTCGCGCCAAAACTGTTAGAACAAGGACAGCAGTGGGAGTTGTGGTTCTGTTCGAATTGACTGAGTAATTTTCGTTTATAGCAGCCTACATTACTGCTATTGGGAGCTTGGAGTCAAATTATTATTAAAGTAAAACTGTAAACCGTCTCACCAGTGCTAATTTCATTGTGTAAAAGAAAAGGACAACGCCAATAAATAGTGATAGAATTGTGGCGTGAAAAACTGATTTTGCTGTAATAATCGCCTAATTTTTGTTCCCTAGCATAAACTGTACTTATGTCTGACTGAACAATTAATTCAAAACCTACAACTAATGCGCGGGTGTGGAAAAGTGTAATACGGCACCAAGTGTGGAAATCATCCCCTGAGACTTACGTGAGAGCCAAAAATTTGCAGTAACATTTTTTTAACCAACATTAGAATATGCACATTCGTGTGAACGCTGCAACCGCACTTCATTATTTACCGCCCCGTCGCAGTTGACGGTATGTCACCATACTAAAATATTCCTCTTTAGTCATCGCGTTCTGCCACAATCTCTCGAAACAAAATGAGGCCAGCACACGTACCCTCAGGGGAACACAAGACACAATAGCCCATATCACGTGCTCCCTACTGCCCACAATGTTTTCTTAGTAACGGGTCCAATACGGGCTTAAGCCTGACACTAGCTATCACAACCACCTGAGAGAACAGTCACGAAGAGAGCATTTTAGTTTGGTGACTATCAACAAGACATGAGGAGAAATACCAAAATTTGGCAATCAGTCAGTACGGGATAAAAATCTTCCCCCCTGTCCACTAGAAATCAAGTTATGTTATCAAAAAAAAAAAAAAAGTGTGAAATCTTATGGGACTTAACTGCTAAGGTCATCAGTCCCTAAGCTTACACACTACTTAACCTAAATTATCTTAAGGACAAACACACACACCCATGGCCGAGGGAGGACTCGAACCTCCGCCGGGACCAGCCGCACAGTCCACGACTGGAGCGCCCTAGACCGCTCGGCTAATCCTGCGCCGCAAGTTATGTTACCGTGTCTGTCTGTATATCCCTGTTGGCTGGTTTACGTGATGCCAATTTTGTTTCGACTACGCAGCAGAAATTTCGCCGTGTGTATACTCCATACAGTCTCGACATCTCCCCATGCAATTTCCATATGTATGGAGCCTTGAAGAAAGACATTTGTTGACGCCGATTTACGTCGGACGAAGAGGTGCATGCCTGGGGATAATCATGTTTCCTTAGGCAACCGCAAACATTTTTCCACGAAGAAGTTGACCATCTTGTCTCACAGTGAGTTAAATTTATTGGTAGTTATGGTGATTACTTTTGAAATAATACATTGCCAGAAAAAGATACACCTCGAAAGACGTCGATTTCCATCCGATGACGGCGTATGCCACCTGGGGGATAGTAGATGTCCTGATAATTGTTTCAACGTCGACCGCCAACAGATAGTGTAGTGACATAGCTACCAGAGCGCCATCTGTGTCTACCCTTTAATAGGGAATACTCACAGCCAGAAGACTCAGTGTGGTGCAGATGTGTGAAGCAGGCAGGAAACCATGCCACAGAGGTGCACTTGTGCTTCCTACAGCCAATTGAGCGAGTCTGGAAGGGGTCAATTTTAGCCTTCAGACTGCCAAGATAGTCCTTTTGGAGAAATGCGACACGGATTGGACGTGCTGCGTCAGTTGTGCTACGACGCTGGTATCAGTGGTCATGCAGACATTCTTACATCTGTAGACGAGTTTCTGGACGTGCACGCAGCACAGACGCCAACGAGTATCGTTTTATTGTAAGAGCAGCAGTGGCAGATCGTACACCTACCGAAGCACAGGTAAGAGGGCTTGTGAGCCAAGACGTGTCAGCACGAACTATTGGGAACCGATTATTAGCAGCGGGGATACGGGCACGAACAGTATTGCCCGTCTTCAAACCACGCCACAGTATCGACGTGAAATGTTCGCCAGATGCCATCACAAGATCACTTGGAAGATGAAATGGCGCGCTGCGGTCTTCAGCAGTGAAAGCAGATTCTGCCTACACGGAAGCGATGGTTGTCTGCTTGTACAGCGTATACCAGGTGAAAAAATGGCTCTGAGCACTATGGGACTTAACTTCTGAAGTCATCAGTCCCCTAGAACTTAGAACTACTTAAACCTAACTAACCTAAGGACATCACACACATCCATGCCCGAGGCAGGATTCGAACCTGCGACCGTAGCGGTCGCGCGGTTCCAGACTGTAGCGCCTAGAACCGGTCGGCCACCCCGGATGGCATACCAGGTGAGCGCTGAGTGCATTTTTCCCAAGGCACAATGGCCCCACACCAGGCCTTATAGTCTGGATCCGTTAAAATACAATTCTCGTTCCCCTTTGGTGTTTATGGAGGGGATGCTAACCAGCGCTCGGTGTGTGCAGAATGTTGTTACACACACTCTTTCACTGTTCTTGCAACAGGTAGGTGATACGTTGTTTCAACAGGATAATGCACTGCCCGCGAAACTTCACCTGTTCTGCAAGGAGTGCAGGAATTTCCCTGGCCTGCACAATCTCCAGACTTGTCCCCATTGGAGCAAGTGTGGGATATGATAAGACGAGAAGTGATTCGTGCGTCTCGTCACCCAACAACTCTTACAGAATTACGTGATCAGGTCGAGCAGGCGTGGCATTACGTATCCCAGGGCAGTATTCGCCATCTGTACGATCGACTGGATGCAGGAGTCAGCGCCTGCATGGCCACCTGTGGAGTATACCACTTACCAATACGGGCGCTGCAGCATCACTCGATAGCTGGTACCTCAAAACTACTTGTGCTATTCATTTGTAAATGTAATCATTTCGCGTAATGCATATGCGCTGATGCAACAATAAATCTTGAGTGAGCAGGAAACCTGTACTATTTTTTTGCAGCATTGCGTATAGTTCACGTACTTTATTTTGCATCTGCCTCGTTTTTATTTCACGGCCCCTTATATACTGCTTCGGTATTGTATTTCATCTACTGCCCATGCCGTCTTCCTGTTTATTCCAGTCGTTTCTCGTTTACTTAATGTAAGCTTAATTATAAATTATTGTGACTTAGATTGTTAAACGTGGCTGAAATCTGTTTTTATTGATCACTTAGCTTTGTACGTTGTTTTAATTAAGATTGCATTTTTAGTAGTGTCTAGGCTGTCTTTGGATTTTGTAAAATTCAATAGAATATTTTGGCTGTTTAGAACCTAGTTCTTTCAGTTTTATTATGTGTTTGCTTTATTAGTCTCTCTACTGCTCTCCACGGCAAAACTGCTGCACAATACTGTAGAAATACTTTCTAACTTATTGCAAATATACCAGTCAGTAACCCTCTTAACCGAATGCTTTTTTTCAGTCAGTATGAAATCTCAATATCTGATCCGGTTGGCCAAATCTTAGGATTTCGTTACTTGACTCGTTTTGTTAACACTTTTCTGTTACTTCAAAACTTGCTACTCCTGTCGCTCTGCCCATTTCATTGCGCCAGAGCTGCCTGCAAGCAGAAACCTGCTGTAATATCGCACTGCGTAGGGCGTTAGCGCAGCACAGGGGGAGGGGCGCAAGATCCGTATCGGATCCGCACGCCGGGGTAAACGACCTGTGGGGACGGCGAACACCGGCCTGCCCTCAGTAACTGCGGCTGCTGCTGTTTTATTAACACACGTTTTGGCAGTCACTCGACTTTAAATATACGCCAGAGCGCGTTGCATAGACACCAGATATGAGGACACCATCCACGCAAAATGGGCGTCATAACGATCCTCTCTTTGAGTAAAAGGGCATTGTGAGCACAGAAAGGATATGTACTGAACAATACTGTTTCAGGCTGTACCATTCTGCCTCTCGCACAGTCTGGCACTGACCAAGGCAGGTGAGTCATTATCTTCCTCATCCAGGAGAATATTTTCATTGATTCTACAATACACTGCGGCCTACACTGCGACAGTTTCTCGTATTATCATCCACTGTTTCAAGATTTTATGACTAGATTTTTCGGATGTACTCTCAAGGGAAGAGCGTGACCTCGGACGCTAAGACCCGCACGAAAATGTGCTTAGAATATAAATCGGTCATCCCAAACACAGTGGTGTGAGCTAATCGCATGCAGAACGGCGAATCTTACTACAAGATGCATTTTGAATGGTCATCTATTCAAGTTCTACGAGAGGAATTTTGGTAACGCAAAGAAATAAAATGTGTATATAACAGGATCAAAACCCCGCCGTAGCATTCAAAACATTCACAATCTCTTGATGCGTATTTCTTTAGGCAATATAAGCTCTATGTGAGAAGAATGGTTGATTTTGTAAGACTGTGAGAAAACACGAGTAAAGTTACACGGTCGTCATTTTATTGCCTGACTTCCATCTGTGCTATACAGTCAACTTTCTGCACCGAACTACAAGCCGGTGTTACAATATGCTTGGCAAAAGGGAGGTTATGACACTTACATACCACTATCATCGCTTCAAAATGTAATTAGTGTGGTGTTTGATACAACACCTTCTAAGCTTTTCACGCTAATTAAGGCCGTATAAGCGTGGTCTTTTCCGAAAGTACTTCTGACCAAAAAGTAATTCTGGTGGCTGGAGTCCAAAGTTTTTGTTAATCGTGACTTTAGCGTTCTTGTGGTAGTATCTCCATAGAAATTTTCAATCCGTAACCAATATTTCTGTATACCTAACAGAGAAGTGAAATACCAATTTCCATAAATTAGCTTAGTTCTTTTTTTTAATATAACGAAATATTTTCTTAAAAATTTTCATGCACTATTGCACTGCCTTAGAGGTTCAGTTCGCTGAAGCACTGACACAAGTTTCTTTTTGTTTCTAACCCAAATATCAAATTTAAATTTTCATAGATTTAGCTTTAAAAATGCTCTCATGTTAAAATATTTTCACAAACAGTCTGATTCTCCATTTCACCCCCTTAGGGGTTCAGTTTCCAAAAACACTGAAAAAAAGTATATTTTAAATTTGTAACCGACAAGTCAAGTATCAATGTTCATACATGTAGCTTTAAAAATACTTTCATAGTTCTTTAATAATGATATATTTTCAAGGATAAGCTTAAATTTCCAAAAATGCCGAAACACGTATTTCTTTATTTCTGACCGAGAAACCAAATATGTTTTCGTAGGTCAAGCTTCAAAAGTGCCATAATAGAGGCATTTTTTTTAAAATAAAACCCTTCATCTCCCATTTCAACCCCTTACGGTTGGTAGAATTTCGAAAAACCCCTTCTTAAGCGACGCCTACAACATAAGATCAACAGCTTCTCAAAGTTTCAAGTTTCTATTTCTAGCAGTTTGGTCTGGGCAAAGATGAGTCAGCCAGTCAGTCATTTAGGTCGTAGCCTTTTATATATAGAGATTTTCTTTCGTTGTGTTACCGAATTGCCTCGCTTAGACATTGGACAGATGGTCGTTCAATGTCTCTCTCACTGATTTGCTTGCAAAGGGATCATACCAGTGTTTTTGTGATGAGCGATTTATATTCTAAGCGCATTTTTATGCGGTTCTGATCGTTCGAGGCCACGTACTTCCCTTGTTAGTTCCTGTAGACATGCTGTTAACGCAGTTTCTTCCGACAGTTTCAGTACTGATGTCTTTTCATTCTACATAAATCATCCTATTTACTGCCAAACTACTGACCATTAAAATGCCAGAAAGGATAACACGTATTGAAAGTTACTGATTGTGCGTGTACAATAAAGAAGGAAAAATACATTACATTTATAGGTGAATGTGGGCTGTGTGAGTACGACATTCAGAACAACAACCAGCCACCTCTGGGAGCAACAAGGGCGCTAACCCAGATGGCCATCGAGTCGACATGGTCCTGGCGACAGATGCTGGTAAGTCATTTGACAGTGCTCCACCGACACACCACGGTTATCAGTCTTAGTGGCTGGCGGTTGTTGACGTCCCAGTATCATGGTCATCCTTCACCTGAAATCTTCAGTGGGTCAGAGATCCGATAACGTGATGGTCAGAACAACACTCGCACAGCGTCTGTATCGAGGGACACAATGGGAGACATGAGTTCTTCCGTTACCTTGTTGAAGGTAGCACCATAGGAATCTCTAATAATGCACACAGTACTGGCCTTAACACCCCAGATATGTAACTCCTACTGTCCACATTACCAGATAAGGAAATCAGAGATGTGTGTCCTATGGCATCCCATGGCGTCTCTCCAGGTATTGGGTCTACAGCGGCGGACAAAAATATGGGAAGACCAAAAGCAGTACACATTAATGACTAATACTGCGTAGGAAACCTATTAGCGTTTAAAACCAATTTCAGTCGCCTCGGATTGCATAAATACAGATCCCATACAGTTTTCAAGGGAATCTTATACCATTCTTCCTACAAAATAGTGGCAAGTTTCAATAACGATGATGGAGGTGGATGGCTATCACGCATCATTCTTTCCAAATGAGACAAGAGTGGATAAATTATATTGAAATCAGGTGACTGCGGTTGCCAGAAACGACGCGAGAGTTTATAAGCGAGCTCACAAAACCAGTCCTGGGCTACGCGAGCTGTGTGGATACGGTCCCTGTCGCGTTGGAACGCAGTATCACAATACGGGAACATGTGTTGTCCGATGAGGAGGACCTGACCAGCCAAAACGGTCACATAATCCTTGGCATCGCAGTAGACTACGAGGCTTAGGTTGATGCCGTGTTCCTTGTACTCAGGAAGGCATTTGAGAACCTACCGCGCAGCCGTTTAGTCAAAAACAAAACTAAAGAAAAAGGAAGCTTATCGAGTAGCGGACCGGACCGTATTTGCAACTGGATTCAAGACTTTCTTACCGATAGAACTCAACACGTTGATCTTAATGGAACAAATTGGGCAGACGTAAAAGTAATTTCCGGAGTACCCCAGCGAAGTGAGACAGGACCGTTACTGTTTACACTGTCTACAAACGGTCTAGTAGAAAGTGTCGGAAGCTCTTTAAGACTGTTCGAAGGTAACGTGACTTTCTATAAGAAAGTAGCAACGGCAGAAGACATAACCGACTTGCAAAATGACCTGCAGAGGATCAATGAATGGCACAGATTCGTACAGTTGACAATGAACGTAAATAATGTTACGTTTTGCGCATACATAGGAAAAGAAATCCACTAGACTATTGTGACCAAAATGCTGGAAACAGCAGCTATTGTAAAATATCTGGGAGTAACTGTTCAGAGCGACCTTTTATGGAATGACCACATAAAACAGATATTTGGGAAAACGGATGCCAGACTAAGTTTCACAGGAACAATTTTAAGGAAATACGACTTATTCATGGAGGAACTGGCTTATACGGACCTTGTGCGACCCATTCTTGAGTGCATTTCATCAATCTGGGACCGTTACCAGATAGGACGGATAGGAGAGATAGAGAAGATCGAAGGGCGGCGCATTTCGTCACGGAATCGTTTAGCCAGCGTGAGAGCGTTACGGAAATGCTCAACAAACTCCAGTGGAACACGCTACAAGAGAGGCGCTGTTCATCACGGAAGGGTTTTACTATTGAAATTTCGAAAAATGGTTCAAATGGCTCTGAGCACTATGGGACTTAACATCTGAGGTCATCAGTCCCCGGTTTAAGTAGTTCTTACTTAAACCTAACTAACCCAAGGACATCACACACATCCAGGCCCGAGGCCGGATTCGAACCTGAGAGCGTAGCGGTCGCACGGTTCCAGACTGAAGCTCCTACAACCGCTCGGCCGCACCGGCCGGCTGAAATTTTGAGAGAGCACTTCCGGGAAGAGTCGGACAATATACTACTTCCTTCCACATACATGTCGCTTAATGACCACGACGAGAAAATTTGAGAATTACAGAAGCTTACCAAAAATCACTCTTCCCTCACCCCATTCGCGAATGCACTGGGTAGGGGGAATCGGTTAGCAGTGCCATGAATACCCTCCGCCACACGCCGTTAGATGGCTTGCGGGGTATGATGCAGATGTAGATTTAGGCAGCAATGTGAAGTTGCAGAGCAATCATGAGTTCCATTCAATATCAAGATAAGGCTGTCCAAATCATCACGAAACCCCCGCCATGTTTCGTACTTGGCACGTAAACTCCGCCAAAAGTAGGAAACGGTGTCAAACAAGACTCATCGGAACAAGTGACTCTCTTCCGTTGCTCGGTAGTCCAGTCGTTATGAATTCGGCACCACGTCTTCCTGTTACGGGCATCTGCCTCACTGGTGAGTGGTTTTGGAAGTTCCAGCTCGTCCTGCAGTTCCCTGCTTACGGAGCTCCCCTCGTGTTGTCTTGGTGTTAACAGCGGTCGCGACAGTGACAGTCAGTTGTCCAGTGTCAGTGAAAGCTACCATGCTCTTGTTTTTCGTTACAGTAATCTTCAGTGACCGTCCTTCACAATCATTCTATACACCATTTCCGCCGCGTCGTGACTTAGCGTTTGTTGTATTTCCTCTTTCCCTGTATACCGTAAAATCTTCTTTACGGTGTCTTCGAAACACCAAACCCTTCAGCTCTCTTGGTTACGGGAGCACTCACTTTACTCAGCTCCGACATAATGTATTCAAAATTACACAAACACGTTTCTGACTACGACGGACACTTGCGCCGTTTTGGGGACGTAGCGCAAAGGCCGTTCATGCTAATACACAACAGCGCAACGTGCATGCTTGGCTAACATCTGCAGTCATGTTCAAGCGCGCATGTTTAGTGATATTTGCATGCTTTTTGGCTAAGTCTTGCATATTCGAATGAAAAATATAATATAGCAACACTCCTTCTCCTGCTAATTTTCAGTCGTGAATACGTCAGTCGTATTGTTGTACGAAAAACGAAAATTCGTATGACAAGACCACGGGCGCCAGTCCTTACTCTGGTGTTGACGCTGGACGCGTCTGTCTCGGTGAACGTCTTCCTGACGCAGTGTCAAGTGAAGCACCAACAATGGTAGCAGTGATAACAATGTGTAGTGTTCCAGACGTCGACTCCTTCACCGTGTGGATACTTGTTTAGCTGCAAACAAACACAGTTTATGACAGAAGGTATGTGATGTGGCTGTACAGTCCTGCACGGCCAAGCAAACAGAGTCTGTCCTCTCGAGCGCTAGTCGCATGGGGTCGTAGTTTCCATATGGTGCTCAATATGGTCTTCCTGAGCCCATAGATTCCACATTCGCATGATGCTCCTGGGGTCCAAACCAACAGGAGCAGCTATCTCCAGAAACAATGAACCACAGCCTCCACAGACCACGACATGGGCGCTGTCGAATTTCGACATTTACTGGTAAACATCTCACCGTCTTACACGAAGTATTACACGATATTACCAACATTCAACGTTCAAATACGATTTACGAATGATAAATCCACATCGTGCGTAATGCTTTCTTATACATTGAGCTGACTAAAGTCTTTGGATAGCGGTGTGCACATATACAGATGGCTATTGTATCGGCTACACTAGGTATAAAAGAACAGTGCGTTGGTGGAGGAGCTGACATTTGTACTCAGGTGATTCAGTCGAAATTGTTTCCGACGTCGCTATGTCCGCACGACGGAATTAACAAGCTTTGAACACGGAACGGTAGTTTGAGATAGAGCATTGGACATTCCATTTAGGAAATCGTTAGGAAATTCAATATTCCGAGATCCACAGTATTAAGAGTGTGCCGAGAATACAGAATCACAATCCGGCCGCAGTGGCCGTGCGGTTCTAGGCGCTTCAGTCCGGAACCGCAAGACTACTACGGTCGCAGGTTCGAATCCTGCCTTGGGCATGGATGTGTGTGATGTCCTTAGGTTAGTTAGGTTTAAGTAGTTCTCAGTTCTGGGGGACTGATGACCTCAGATGTTAAGTCCCATAGTGCTCAGAGCCATTTGAACCATTTGAACAGAATCACAGTGGCAGATGCTCTTCACTTAACGACCGAGAGCAACAGCCTTTGCATTGAATTGTCAGTGCTAACAGACAACCAGCATTGCGTGAAATAAACGCAGAAATCAATGTGTGACCTACGACGAAAGTATCCCTTTGGACAGTCCGGCGAAATTAAGCGTTAATGGGCTATGACAGCTGACGACCGGCGTGAGTGCGTTTGCTAACAGCACGACGTTGCTTGCAGCACCTCTCCTGGGCTCATGACCGTTTTGGTTAGGCTCTAGACGACTGAAAAACCGTGACCTAGTCAGATTAGTCCCAATTTCAGTTGGTAAGAGCTGTTATGGTTCCAATGTGGGCAGACCCCATGAAGCCATGGACCTAAGTTGTCAACAAGGCACTGTGCAACCTGGTAGTGGCTTCATAATGGTGTGGGCTGTGTTGACACGGCATTTATTGATTTATTGGATCCTCGGATGCAACAGAGCCAGTCATTGAGTGAAAATAACTATGTTCGGCTACCTGGGTACCATTTGCAACCATTCACGGACTTCCATGTCCCCAAACGTAGGTGTAATTTTTGCGGATGATCCGTGTCACTGGGCAGCAATTGTTCGCGATCGGTTTGAAGAACATTTTGGACAATTCGAGCGAATGATCTAGCCCACCAGCTAGACTGACATGTATCACATCGAGCATTTATGGGACATAATAGAGAGGTCAGTTCATGCAGAAAATCCAGCACTCGCAACAATTGCTCAACTGCGGACGGCTATGGAGGCTCCACAACTCAGTATATCTACTGGAGCTTTCAACGACTTGTAGAGTCCATAGCACGTCGAGTTTCTGCACTATAATGCTACATTACTCCTTCCTACAACTTTGTGCAGTGGCCCTAAAATGCGAGTCGTTTGCACATCCTAGCATGTACTACATTTCATGTCAGCATAACGTTCTTTCTCCTTCATTTTTGCACATCCTAGCATGTACTACATTTCATGTCAGCATAACGTTCTTTCTCCTTCATGGTGCTGCAGCACTGACGATCAGTAGCGATCATAAAAAAGGGGGAAGAGGAAATAAATGAAAGTTAACGGATTGAGAGGCTACATGATGCTATTTCAGTGCTTACAAAACCGAATTAAATTTGCAGCGACCTTTCAGTATGATCCCCGTTATTAGTATAACTTTGCACCCCGCTCCTGGCCTGTATAGATGCAGTGCTCCTGTTGAGAAAGGTGTCATAAGGTGGTTGTATCCTCCCAAGATGCAAGCTGTCCCACAGCTATTGTAACAGATTATTGATATCCTAGGGACTGGCTCTGAGATTGAGTGCTCGTCTGACCTAGTCCTGCCGGCCGGAGTGGCCGAGCGGTTAAAGGCGCTACAGTCTGGAACCGCACGACCGCTACGGTCGCAGGTTCGAATCCTGCCTCGGGCGTGGATGTGTGTGATGTCCCTAGGTTAGTTAGGTTTAAGTAGTTCTAAGTTCTAGGGGACTTATGACCACAGCAGTTGAGTCCCATAGTGCTCAGAGCCATTTGAACCATTTGACCTGGTCCCACACATGTTCTGTAAGGGGCATATATGGGGATATTGATGGCCACGGTAGTACCTCAACATCACGTAGACAGTTCATAGAGGCACGAGCCTTGTGTGACTTAGCACTGTCCTGCTGAAAAATGCTAACACGATACTGTCGCTTGAGAAGTAACACATGAGAGGGAGGTCGTCCTCGATGTACAGTTGTGGTGCCAACAGAGGTCAGTCGGCCACTACCAGCAATGACCTGGAGCTATGCCTGACGTTGTAACGTCCCCTTAGAAAAATTATACAAGACTGTGCTTAAACTGACATACAATATTATTTAGCGCAACGCAATATGACTTTCAAAAATCCCTACAAAAGAATGGCCCTGACTAACATTAACCTATACCTTTCACAAATCACTTACCTCACAAAAATCTTCATTACCCGAACTACTGCAATACAGCGAGCGCCACTACTGCCAGCTAAATAAAAGATTCAGATTACTGAAGGCACTAACTACTGATAGGGATAGTTAGCAAATGAAAGATTTTAATAGAGAACAAACAATGTATTTACCTTAATAGTCATAATATATGATATCCAGTATTACAAACTTCGAAACTCCGCCATCTCTCTCCCCACACCCACCACTGCTGGCGGCTCACCTCCAACTGCGCAACGCTACGCGCTGTTCACGTCCAGCTGCCCAACACTACAATGGCAGACAACAATGCAAACTAGACACAGACTGCACACAGCACAGCCAGTGATTTTCGTACAGAGCGCTACGTAACGTTGCCAATAAGAAAACATAAACAGCCTACTTACATAGCCCCCATGCTCCCCACAAAAAAATTTTACAATTTGTTTTGGGCTGTGGCCAATAATGATTTGATAAAATTTTTCATAATTACAATAACAAAGATATCAAATGCACACACTTATTGATACAATGTTGGTCAAAAGCTAAAATTTTCTCACAGTCCATAAAGACAGTCCTGATCATTCATCATAATAGTAATTACAGTTTTTGTTTTTCACAAAGTCTCATTAGTAAAAGAAATTGCACACAGAAGTAGTGGATTTCCATGCAGTCTTGAATAAGTAGTGTTGTCCTTCCAACGGAAAGACAGTGCTGACTCTTGACATGCAGACAGGTAATGGGCCACAACAGAGCAAACCCACAGCAGAGTCATTCGACGTTTTGAAGAATATTGGTAGGTAGGTCATCACAGAGCAGACCAACTGCAGTCCTGGTAGAGAGTACTGGTGGGCCACCAGAGGTGCAGACCCACTGCAGTCATTGTAGAAATTGTGGACAGGCCCACTGTAGTCCTGGTAGAGATTGTGGTATGGTGGGCCACCAGAGGTGCAGACCCACTGCAGTCCTTGTAGAAATTGTGGACAGGCCCACTGTAGTCCTGGTAGAGAGTATGGTATTGGTGGGCCACCAGAGGTGCAGACCCACTGTAGTCCTTGTAGAGATTGCCAGCAGCCATCTGTTGTGACTGTGCAGATGCACAATCACCATTGAAGAGTCTTGCAGTTAATATAGCAAGTCCATAACCACCACTTGCGCACTCAAAAAGTTTTTGGAATTGTCCTTAGAACCTGCAATGCTGTTATCCAGTCCCTTGCTGAATTATCAACACACGTGCAAACACTAACAGTCCCTACTTCTCACATATTGTCCATATACTATGACCAACAGAAAAGTGTGCAGTGAAATGTAACTAAAAAGTTAATAATATGATGAACTGGTATCAATTACAATTTTATAACATAAGAATACAATTACAAAGGTACAAAATATATCATTAAAGAACATAACAATACAGATAACATTTGCAGTAATACAGGCAGCACATTGGTCTCAAGCTACACAAGACCGAGTAAAACATAGCATCATAATGACGAAACATTTCGAACAATCTGAATTTTCCTGTCTTCTGAAATATTTTGAAGACATGTTGCACAAGCATCGGTACCTGTCAAACCCATACAGCCCCTCAGAGCTCATCCGCATTTGCTTAATCAAATTGCCTGAACATTTAAGAAATATTATCCTGGCAGGGTCGCCATATGTAACGTCCCCTTAGAACAATTATACAAGACTGTGCTTAAACTGACATACAATATTATTTAGCGCAACGCAATCTGACTTTCAAAAATCCCTACAAAAGAATGGCCCTGACTAACATTAACCTATACCTTTCACAAATCACTTACCTCACAAAAATCTTCATTACTCGAACTACATCTGCGGAACGCTACGTGCGTCCAGCTGCCCAACACTACAATGGCAGACAACAATGCAAACTAGCCACAGACTGCACACAGCACAGTCAGTGATTTTCGTACAGAGCGCTACGTAACATTGCCAATAAGAAAACATAAACAGCCTACTTACAACGTATCCTCACACTACGACGCCAGGAGCAACACAGCTATTCCTCCCCAAAACACTGGAAGAATGGAAGTTCTTCCCAGGTCACTGCAGTTCTCACCGATCATTGTCATCTGGGATGGCGCAGAATCGTCGTTAACTGCTGTCACAATGGGACGCTATTGGCGAGCAGTTCTTGTTTCCCGGTCACAGCACCGCTACAACCGCATGGGGTGGTAACTCCGCAGTCCCACTGCTGCCAGTCTCCAGCTAGAGGTGCGGGATAATACAGAATATTGCAGGGACTCCATTACTTGTTCTGGGTTGGGGGACGCTGTTGTGAAGCAGCTGTCATGTACTTGGCGCACAATACAGGGATCCTCCCTTTTGAGATAAGACACTGTCGATTGGAACCTCGTCGCTGAGTACGCCTGCCGTTTTATTTCAATCCAGTCCAATTTCAGGCCACAATCGCACCTGAATGGCCTAGAAATCCTGGTATTGCACAATTCGTCTAGTCCACCAAACGGAGTTCCACAGCAAGGAGACTTTGAGACTATGCCACGTGCTGATAGTGCTGTCTCAGACGAGTATGTGGCATCTATGTGTCCTTCAGTCATCACTCAACATCTGACCCTCTTGACTTCCCTTATAAACGCTACCAGGCCTGTTAACAGCAGTAAACACGATAAACACTATGTGGTCTGGTCTGCTGCCTGTTACATCTTTCATGTAGCTGCCTGTGATGTGTACGTGAACAATGTTCCGTTGATATCTAGCCATGTCCTTGGGTGGTTCACTGTTTTTTTGTTAGGCAGCATACGTTACTGGTCAACATGAAGCCATGAAAGGTGCCATGTCTGGGTACCTAGCCGCGCCGCGCAGGGTATCCGCGCGGTCTCAGGCGTCAGGCGTCAGGCGTCTTGGCACGGTCCGTGCAACTCCCCCCCCCCCCCCCCCCCGTCGCGGAGGTTCGAGTTAAGTAGCGTGTAAGCTCAGGGACCGATGACCTAAGCAATTTGGTCGTATAAGATCTTATCACAAATGAAAAAGAAAAAAATCTGGATAGCTCTCCCACGAATCCGAGGCTCTGGGTTCCAATTTCAGGTCCGGAACATTACATTCATTTTGTCAGGAATCTTCAAAAATAGTGTACACTTCGATGTATTTTCGCAGATTCGTTCAGGCGTAGCCATATCTTTACAGAGAATGTATATCGCATTTATAAACCTACTGAAACGTTACCCATCACAAACGGTTGTTGCAAACATGATCCACTGAGCAGGCAAGTAATTAATCGACTGTTCATTGCTTCCTTGTGAGCTGAAACATTTTGTGTTATATCTCTCTCCAACAACAGGTTGTCTCATGGTGTACTCGCAGCGAATGAAACTGTTGACTAATCTCTTTAAAATGTTGAGTGGTCAATGCAAAATCGAAGAGGAAACCAACTATAAGTTTCACTTTCCGTGTTACTTTACAAAGTGACGCAGCTGAACATCGAGAAAACATTTATCTCAAATGACGCTGGTCACGAATTCGTGCGCACTAACATTAGCTGTAGTATAACACCACAGTTCATAATTTAAGAAGCAGAAGCTTCGCGTTAGTGTGACGTTACTGTAAGAAAAGGAGCTACTGCTGTCCAGGTTACTGGCTGAATGAGCCACACGCAATCGTGTTGTGTGTCCCATGGCGCATGGTGCGGAACCCGTCTGAAGACGACAAAAGCAAGATGGTGACGTTCGTCTTCTTCGGAGTCTCTAGACACAGACGTGTGCATTACGATTCTGAACGCAGAACAAGGACTTGTGTGAACACACATCGTAGTACCACTGCTACGCACAGAGTTGTCGTTGGTCAGAGCAGTGCCGACGCAGCACTCTCTGCTGTCGTGTCAACGGAAGCCACAACAAGGATCACCATGCTGACAAGTCCTTGGTCATGCAGACAACGTCGCACACTCCGATTGGATGATTGTTTTGCTGCAAACAAGCCCAGACCCTCATTCGATGTACGTGACGTGGCTGCACAGTCCTGCACAGGCAAGCCAACAAAACATTCATCCTCTCTAGCGCTAGTCGCTTGTGGCTGTTGAGATCCTGCACAGTGTGGTGTATGACCTTCCTAAAACCATCGGTTCCATATTCGCGCTAGCTTGAAAATCGCTTAACGACAAGCCACAGAACTTCCATAGTGGAATTCCCACATCTGCCGGTAGATGGCTCTCGTTCTTACGTGAGACCTAAACCCATTTCTCATGGACCACCAACATTACGATGCTGTTTCTGAACAAGAAACCTGAGTAATCTTTCCTTTTATACGAAGTGTAGATGTAGTTACTCCAACATAATTTGTGAGGCTCCATTAAGCTGCTAATTATTTGCCCATCCAAGAGTTTACTGTACTTAAAGACAATTTTACGTATGTTGCACGCCATCTTGATCATGCTGAAGTTTTAGTGGGTAGAGTTGCATTTAGAGATACGGGAATTAGGAGCTGATTCATTTTCCCATCTTTAGATTTGCAATACTTAAAACTTTATGTAATGTTGTTTCGACTATTGTGGGAGTCAACACCGACACCAACAGGGAAGGAGAGAAGTTGCGATGGCTGGTGGCAGGAATCCGAAATGATCTGTATAGAACAGTTCTATATTAAAAGAAAACTTTATTTCTAAACAAGAAGGAAACATAACTTCTCCTTATGAAGTGGATTCTTGTGTCTCCTGTATGCAGTTACTTTTATATACTACTACTACCCCCAGAACGCAGGCTAAGTGTCATCTTCCTGTTACTCAGTACTGATGCTCTCGAAGTCTGCGACGGACCTGGGGCCGCCCAGCGATGAGCGGCTGGTTGTCAGCGCTGGCAGGGGGCGCTGAATTCTGAATTCGTGGAGGTGTGGCGCTGCCAGCTCTTTCCATAGGCGCGCTGATAGCGCCTTCTTGATACCGTTTTGTGGCGCTGCGCTGGTCGGTGTGCTGTAAATGCTTTAGATCTCCACACATAAAACTGTACTATAGGATTCAAAAACCAATTTCCAGTAGAAAGTGCTATAGAATTCAGAAACCAATTTTCTATTGAAGATGAACTGGTATTACTACAGACTCTGATTGATGGGGGGTCAGATAGTGAAGTGCCACATACGGGAGTTAGGAGACAGAGGTGAGTAAGGAGGGGAGGGGGGATGAAGAATCACAGTAGTTTGATCAAAGCTTAACCCGCGAGCTCTAGAGTGCGGGTAATCGATGTTTTTCTCGAAAGTGGTCTGCATGTTGCCAGGTGTAGATCTAAAATAAAGACTGTCACCGATGAAGATCATTCACTTTTGCGAGACGGAATTTGTAGCTAAAATATTTCGGGAGACAAAAGGCCTTAGCGAAATTCAAACGCGCCTCAACTTTCCTCAGTAAGTCAGTGACCCACTTCCTTACTCACTCATTCCTCCTGACGATTCTCTTAAAATTCAGTCTACTTTTCATCATACCGAAATTGTGACCCCACTCCATATCTGCACCTGGGTACGCCTTAGAATGCAATATCTGATTTTGGGATATCTGTCTGAACATGGTCTAATCTTACCGTGTCTTTTCCAAGCATACATACTCCTCTTGTGATTCTTGAGCAAAATATTTTCTATTTCCGTCTGAAATACGTTACAGAACTCAATTAGCCTTTCTCTTGTCTCAGTCCTGTTGCCAAGTCCATATTCTCCCGCAACCTTTTCTTCTACGCAGTCCCTGACATCGCTTTGCAATACCCCCGTGACAATTAGATTTTCATCTCCCTTTACATACTGAATTACCCGTTCAGTATCCTTCTACACTTTCTCTTCATCTTCCTCTTCCGATATTGCCTTTTATACCTGAACTATCCTTGTCGGCGTAGGTTAGTTGTCGAATCTGATGACAATACTTCTGTCACTGAACTGTTCACAGTAATTCACTGTCTCCCCAGCTTTTCTGTTCATAACGAATCCTACTCCCATTATACCATTTTCTGCTCCTGTAGTGATTACTCTATATTTGTCTGTCCAAAAATTCTTGTAATCCTATTTGACTTCACTGAAACTCATTGTATCTAGACTGAGTCTTTTCAAGCCCTTTTTCAAATTTTAAATGTATTCCGCTACATTCAAACTTCTGGCATCCCAAGCTCATTATCCCGTTGTTGATTATTCAATCGTTTTTTCATGGGCACTTCCCTTTGGCATTCCTTTCCCGAAGATCCGAATGGGGGACTAAACAGGAATCTTTTGCCAATGAAGAGATCCCCCTGAGACTTTTTTCTGTTACAGATCACATGTCTTGTGACATACATTTTGTGTGTTTAATCAGTGGTTTCCATTTCCTTCTGCATCCACATGCCGTTGATCACTACTGAATCTCCCGCCTTTCAGGAGGCGTTTCTCAAAGGGTCACTGAACATCTCCCTGTTCACCGCCCTAATTGACAAAGCCGTTGGCAGAACGAGGTTGACTTTTTATGCCGGAAGTCTTTCGCTGTCATTTCTTATGATTTCTATTCAAAGTTTAAGCAGGGGTGCGTTCGAACCCGGGACCGAGGATATTTTGATTACTTGTCAAAGACGGTATCCCTGGACCACCAGATATACATACAATACTGCAAATACACAAAAAGTAATATTTAGTTTTGGCTATTCATTCTGGCGTTACATTTTTTAATCGACACTAGTTTCTGTACGCACAAAATGACTTTCAGTTCTGCTCCATACGCAAATAATAGTTATGTTAACGGCAGGGAAGTGGTTATGAAATTAATGTAATCGACCCGCTGTGTATATATTTATCAAGCCCTGTTTCGCTCTTGCCGATGAAAATCTGGCGTTGTAGTCTCGACAGTATGATTTTTCGCGGTGACAAGAGAAAGAACAAGACGCCACTTTGACCGTCGCGCCTGAGACAGTATCGCTTTCCGCGGCTGTTGTGTGTTGTTAGCGTGTGGCGTGTCTCACCACAGACGCCGTTGCGTTCGTTGGTTTCAGGCAGGCGAATTCCAGTTGCGCGGCGTCCCTTCCGCGTAGCTGAGCAAACCTTTACTCAGCGCCTCTGCAAATACACAATCACTCCCTAGTCCTTCGCTAAGCAAACATGAGACACTGAGCGCTCAGCAGTCGCTCAACTGCCACAACTCCTACTGGGGGATTTGTGAAACTGGATGTCGCCCAGGGAGCATATTTTCTTTAGACCCGAGTTCACCGGACGTTATACGGGAGAAATGTTCAGAAATAATATTTGTTCGGTAACTTTTATTATCAACAGGGACAGAAGTTCATGAAGAACAGTTACAGCGCTGCTTGTCAAAGATTCAGAACACGGGAGGAAATGATAATGCCTGCGCGTCAGCGTGTGGAAGTGGTTCTGTTCTTTTAATGGCGCGTACATTATAGGGTATTATAAAATAGACTGTATAATGGACTTTTCAGACTTCCCAGACATATCTGTTGCAAATACAGATTACGGGTTCGCCGACGGATAACATTCTGCAGGTCCCACAATAGTTCATCGAAACAACTGTTGGACTTCTTCGGGTGACAGTTGTAACTGTGTTCACTGGTAAACAATTGGGACCTAGGAACAGAGGCACTACCTGTGTTTCTCCAGCATTTGAACTCGCTCCGTTCGGATATTCGTTTCTCCATAGCTGTTAAATCAGTGGCGTTGTACAAACTTTCCAGTACCCTCGTCACAGAAAGCAGCCGCCTGTGCTTTCCGCCAATTATCTGCGCTGGTCTGCCTATTGTTGTTTGTGCCAAAATGTGGTCTCCGTAGCCAGCGGTTCATGTGAGCAGAGGTGAACAACGAATGGAGCCAATTAAGAGCTGTACAGTGGGTGATAAAACACTTCCAATCGAAAACACAGCAGGAGCGTCTTCATTGCCCCTGCAGAATGCGGCTTAAAATTTTCTTGAAGAAAGAAACGCATGACATTTATGTTATGTTGGCTGCTTAGCTTCAGGTGAAATCTCTCACCAGATCCATATATTTGGCGGGAGACACTGTTGTTTAAGCATTTCTACGTGATCACTTTGCTCTCTGAACTGAAAAGATCAACGTGAAGCGATCGACAGACACACTAAAGACACTGTCCAACACCTCTGTGCGAAGTTCCATCGGATTTTCAAACTGGTTTCCATTTCCCACATAATCGGACCTTACTTTCCGAATACTCCTCGTATTTGCAAGTTATAACTTGCCATCAACCATCTCAGTGAGGTACCTGGAGCATTACATGGACAGATTCACGTAATTTCATGTAAAGTTTACGTCACAAAAACGACGGACAGCACAAAAACGTGCACTTATTTATTTATCTAACTCAAGTCTAAACGATTTATGTAAATTAATTTTGTGACATGTAATTATTATTTCATAAATAATATTTCAGAAATTATAGCGGCAGTCAGCCTGTGACTGACTGCAATCGATTGTAATACGTATTTATTTATTTATTTATTTATTTACAAAATCTGTTAGCGTTTATACTGATAGGACTCACTATAGTTCCTTGCGTATCATTAATAAATCTTTCTATTGTGGAGGCAAATGCGATATAAGTGTCATGTATTAGCTTCAGAACATGTTTTAATTAAATTAATGTAAATCAGTTAACTCTCATAAGTTCTCACTTTAACAGTTCTCCTAATAGAACATGATGTTTGAATCCCTTATTGTTACAGCCGGCGACCAATTCGAGCTTAACGGATCGTGTCATGGAGACGCAATGGTCGAATTCAGTTAATACGCTGCCAATTTATTCATTTGAAACTAGCTACAGCGCCCTGAGATTAATTGCCGATCATCACGGAGTGTTTTGCAAACTTGAATGCAAGCACGGAAACTTATGGACCTTAAATGATCTGACCACAGTCTCCAAACTACGATTCCGTTTCGCCCATAAATAGCAGATACCGGCCCCGCAAAACTGATGGTGGTATGTGAATGCAGGCTTTCTCGGTGAATTTCATAAATGAAGTCTTCACGGGTTGTCAGGCGAGTAGCGTCGTCGTCTTGTACGAGACGACGACGCTACTCGGCTGACAAACCGTGAAGACTTCATATATCTGACGGTGGTATTCCTAAATTTTATGGATGTCAATTTTTGTGGAAGTCAGTTTGGCTAGTAACAAAAGATGCGACCACCATCAACAATGTCCGTCTGCTCCAACGAATTTTAACAAACATACATACATTAATACTTGTTCCATAGATAATGAATTCGACATTTCGTAATGATGTGGAACGTGTCACTTTAACATAAATTTTCTCCTAACACAAAATAATTATCATGTTCTTGTTTTTCATTTCTAAAAATTCATCTATTGAGTAGAAGGCGGTGTCATTCAGAAAATGTTTTTCATTTATTTTTAAATGTCGGTTTGCTATCTGTTAGACTTTTAATGCTGTCTGGAAAATGACCAAAGATTTTTGTGTCAGCATAATTCACGCCTTTCCGTGCCAAAGTCAGATTTAACTCAGAATAACGAAGATTGTCCTTTCCTCTAGGGTTGTACCTATGCACTTCGCTACTATTTTTGGACTGGGATGGGTTATTAATAACAAGTTTCGTAAGTGACTATATGTATTGCGAAGGTGCTGTGAATATCCCGAGTTCCTTAAATAAATGTCTGCAAGGTGATCTTGGGTGGGCTCCAGCTATTACTCTGATTACACGATTTTGTGCAATGAATACTTTCTCTCTTAATGACGAATTACCGCAGGATATGATGTCACATGAAAGCAGTGGATGAATATAGGTATAGTAGGTTAATTTACTGATATGTTTATCACCAAAAAATTTGCAATAACCTCTATGGCATAAATAGCTAAACCTAACCGCTTCAGCAGATCATCGATGTGTTTCTTCCAATTCAATTTCTCATCAATGCACACACCCAGAAATTTTGAATATTCTGTCTTAGCAACAGAGTTCTGTTCACAGTCTATATTTATCGATGGTGTTATGCTATTTATGGTAAAGAATTGTATATACTGTGTTTTCTCAAAATTTGGTGAGAGTCCATTTGCAGAGAACCACTTAACAATTTTCTGAAAGACATTATTTACAAGTTCATCAGCTGATTCTTGTTTGTTGGGTGTGATTACTATACTTGTATCATCAGCAGTTTTCTTTCTAGTAATTAATTTCAGTTTCTATTTAAAGTCAAGTTACCACACATTTTAGCAATCTTGCGCGAACAGACATGTCATACCGTAGAGCACATTAGGTCTCAGCTACAGACAGCCTGTGAAGTGAGAAGTGAACTGCAACACGTTACAGAGTTACAGGTTCATTTAGTAAGCGTCAAAGGCACACGGAGATGCTTAGCCAATTTCAGTAGCAGACGCTTCAAGACAGGCTATTATCCACCATGGTGTGGTTTACTGTTAAAGTTTCTGGAGCTTGTGTTCCAACAAGAGTGAACCAATATATTGCTTCCTGCTACATATATCTAGAGGCAACAAAACGAATATAAAATTAGAAACATTCGAGCCCACACACTTACCAGCAACCGTTCTTCCATTCCCAAACTAGAACAGAAGTAGGGGGAAAGGACACTGGAACACAAAGTACCCTCCGCCACATACCGTAAGGTGGGTTGCGGAGCACGGATGTAGAGATGGATGTGGAGCAGTGTTCCAACAAAACGGGTATCCCGTTAAACAGGTACGTAATGCTTTTCAGTCAAAGCGAATTCCACGTAGGGGAGTAAATGGAGGTACAAGGGTAACCTACGAAGCGGCTGCTTCTTCTTATGCTTTGGAGGTATGTCTCCAAGAATCGAAATAATCCCCTAGAAATACGATGTTAAGGCTTCCTCCGCCAATACTGAGGAACCTCTTATGTTGGGCCAAAGACGATCTTGGCCTTAGAACATGCGGCTTATGTAAAGTCTCACCCCACCCCCCCATCCCCCCCATCAGTGTGGGAAGTGTTATGTTGGCAGACGTGTCGCATGGTGCAAGGACGCAGTGCTGGATACCATCGACACACACGCCAGGGCCAGCCTGAAAAGTCAGCCGTGGCCAAGCGCTGCATTACACGCTCTATGCCGGCCGGTGTGGTCGAGCGGTTCTAGGCGCTACATTCTGGAATCGCGCGACCGCTACGGTCGCAGGTTCGAATCCTGCCTCGGGCATGGATATCTGTGATCTCGTTAGGTTAGATGGATTTAAGTAGTTCTCAGTTCTAGGGGACTGATGACCTCAGAAGTTAAGTCCCATGGTGCTCATTTGAACACGTTGTATAAAGAGAGTGAAGTTTCATCCCCAGTATCATCTTCCTGGGATTGCTATTTCAAGGATGTCATACGTATCCTTATGGTAAACAATCTTACCAACAGGGATTTCGTATATGAATGAAGCGCTACCAGGAATCCAGCACTGGTTGCCATTAAATTAAACTCGCGAGAAGCAAAAACATCCGATTTCTGAATCTACGCAGCGTACTGCAGAGAATTACTCAGCTGTTAATCACATTAACGACCAGCAGCAACGTCACTGCCCAGTGCGCACGCTCGAGAGGCTCCTCTTCGGCTCCCGGCAGGTGGCACGGTCAGCGCTATTTTCATCCAACCCCTGCTCCTCGTAGCAAATTCAGACGCGGCCGCGCCAGCATCAGTAGTCGTGTCTTGTAGCAGTGAACACAGCAGCAACCTTCACCTGAAGATGTCGAGCAGTTATTTCGATGAAATACCGTGGGACTCGCATAGTCTTATCCGGCGGCAAAGCCAAGAATTGCATTTGCAATTCTTTGTCGGCTGGTACTCGTGCCCGAGTTTTCATTTTCCTCGTGCGTTTCCATTACTACATCGCAGTTCAGGTCTGGAGATGCCTTTGACGATTTAAGAGACCAATCCTGGCATGAAACATGCTGCCATGTACACTGACCCAAGACAACATCATGAGCGCATGTTGTACTTTGGCACGGGTAATATCGGCGATTCGTCGTGGCATGGGAACAATGAGGCCTTGGTAGGACGCTGGAGGTAACTGGCACCACATCTGCACGCACAAGTCAGCTAACTCCCGTAAATTCCGGGAAGGGGCCGATGAGCTCTGACGCCACGTTCAATCACGTCCCAGATGTGTTCATTCAGGTTCATATATGGTGAAATGGAAGGCCATAACATCAATTTGAAGTCGCCACTGTGTTCCTCGAATCACACTCCTGGCCTCGTGTCATCGCGTATTATCTTGATGAAAAATGCCTCTGCTGTCGGGAAACATGATCGTCATGAAGGCGTGTACGTGAAACATGGTTCAAATGGCTCTAAGCACTATGGAACTTAAGATCTGAGGTCATCAGTCCCCTAAACTTAAAACTACTTAAACCTAACTAACCTAAGGACACCACACACATCCTGCGACCGTAGCAGCTGCGTGGTTCCGGGCTGAAGCGCCTTGAACCGCTCGACCGCAGCGGCCGACGGGTGTACTTCGTCTGCAACAAGTGTACGATACCTCGTGGCCGCCATGGTCCCTTGCAAAAGCTCCACTGCACCCAAGGATGCTCACGCCAATGTTTCCCAGAGCATAATGGAGCCGCCGCCAGCTTGTCTCCGTCCTGCAGTACAGGTGTCATGTAGCTGCTCCCCTGGGAGACGACGGATTCGCGCCCTCCCATCGACGTCATGAAGAAGGTATCCCGATTCATCAGACCGTGCAACGCTCTGACACTGCGCCATTGTCCAGTACCGATGGCCACATGCCCACTTCAGTCGTAGTTGCTGATGTAGTGGTGTTAACATTGGCACATGCATGGGTCGTCGGCTGTGGAGGCCCATCACAAGGAGTGGTCGGTGCACTGTGTGTTCAGACACACTTGTACTATGCCCAGCGTTAAAGTCTGATGTTAGGTCGCCACCTCTCATGCTTTACCAAGAGTTTGTCTTTAGTTGGTATCTTGACGAGAACATTGCTCAGTTGGTGGTAGAACTGATTCTTTGTAACCTCCTAACCGCCTAAAGTGGAAGCACAGCAGGGACGACGCTGATAAAGCTGTCTCCAGGATGGGAATTTGAAGAGCCATAATTCTTTGATTGACAGCATATGGGTTAAAATGGTTCAAATGGCTCTGAGCACTATGGGACTTAACATCTGAGGTCATCAGTCCCCTACAACTTAGAACTACTTAAACCTAACTAACCGAAGGACATCACGCACATCCATGCCCGAGGCAGGATTCGAAGCTGCGACCGTAGCGGTCGCGCGGTTCCAGACTGAAGCGTCTAGAACCGCACAGTCACACCGGCTGGCAATATATGGGTTAATCGATGTTATTTTACTATATGCAATTAATTATTTAGAAGTGCATGTCCTATGACCGTCATTTAAAACTATCGTGGACCGCCTGAAGAATTTAGTAGTGGTGCACAGTTACGATACCACTCTTCGACTGAACTTACTAACAGACCGTGGAATGTCCAGACAATCAGATTCATTAAATTTAAACGCCACGTGCGAGCCCCCATAGCAATTCCACCCCAGTCGGTCTTACGAAAGTAATGGGACGCGTCTATAAGCGCAAGAAAATTTGAAATCTCAATAGAGAAATCCTCAGAAATTGCGAAAAGAGTAATAAGCTACGTAAAAGTGTAGCCAGCCAAAATAGGCAAGCAGTGAAGTAACTTATTATGTAACTTACGTGCGATAATTACAATAATTCACTACAATCCTTAAATAAATTTAGTTTTATGGGGTGTGATAACAGAAAAAACGCTGTAAGAAAGAGGTAACATGTTTGCCACTCTAACTGATTTAGTTAATATCGCAGACAGTTTGGCGTCTTACCTATTTCAGTATGGTGACCAATTTCCCCGGCCCCCTCCCCCGCCACCTGCGGCCACATGCAGAACGCCAACTATTAATTAATGGCGATGATTTTCGTCAACAACTAAGCTAGCAGTTCATGTTTTCATTATCATGCGTTAAAGAATACTTTAACAATTATCGTAGTCCCTTTACAAAAATTGAAATTATTTCGCCTTGCGGAATCAATACAGTGAAATACATCAATATGAAACAGCACACAAGCGATGAATACGTGTCTTTCCGAATATCAGTACGGAATTGTACGCATATTAAGAACCATTCCATAAAAAAAATCAATCTAAAAGAAATATTTCAAAAATATTTTGAAATGTGAAATTGACGTAGAAGTATGTTTGGTCTGAAACAGATGACTTCCACTGGCACAGTCGCTACACAATAGAACGTTCATTCTTCGTTCCCTTTCTTTCTAGAGAACATCACTCGTGGACGATGTAAATGGGATAACGAATAACCTTTGTGTTGACAAGATATAGAAGCATGAAACCGGATTTCGGATGCAATAATTACACGTCTGTTGTTTCAAACTGATTAAAAATATTTTATTAAAAATTATCTCCATTGATATTTATACATTTCTCCCACCTCTCCCGCAGGCTATGAATTCCATGCAAAAAAAAAACAGTTCTTCTTCTTAAGCAAACAATCAGCGAGCCATTTTCGTACATTTTCATACGAATTGAAGCGTTGTTCAGCGAAAGCATGCCCAAGTGATGCAAACAGTTGATAATCGAATGGAGCCAAGTCTGGAGAATAAGCCGCATGCCCTAGTATTTCCCAAGTGAACTCCTCGATCGTTTTCTTGGCACGTTTTGCTCTGTGTGATGGGGCATTATCATGGAGCAATATTACTTTGCGTTGCCTTTTTCCATATTCCTGTCGTTTTTCACGTAATGCTCGATTTAAATCGATCATTTGCTGATGGTAGCGATCAGTGTTAACGGTTTCACCGGGTTTTAGCAGCTCATAATAGAAGACACCCTTCTGATCCCACCAAACAGGGAGCATTGTTTTCTTTCCACAGCGATTTGGTCTTGCAGTGGATGTCTATGGTTTGTCTGGATTCACCCATGATTAACGACGTTTAGGATTCTCAAAATAAATCAATTTTTCATAACCTGTCACTATTCGATGGAGAAAAGACTTTCTTTTGCATCTGGCGAGCAGCATTTCAGAAGTAGTCTTTCGATTTGCTTGCTGTCTTTTATTCAGTTCATATGTGTCCCATTTTCCCGCTTTCTGCACCTTTCCCATAGCTTTCAACCGACGAGAAACGGCTTTCTGCGTCACATTCAATTGTTCCGCGAGTCCATGTTGAGTTTGCGCATCATCTTCATCCAATAAGGCCAGCAGTTCGTTGTCTTCGAACTTTTTCGGCGGTTTCCTGCGCTCGCCATTTCTCACGTCAAAATCACCACTTCTTAATTTTTTGAACCACTCGAGTCACTGAGTTTTCCCAAGAGCATGTTCGCCGAAGGCTTCGTTCGACAAGCATTTGATGCCACTTTTCAGCAATTTTTTTCACGTGATAACAGAAAACCAATGCTATCCGCAAATCGTAGTCCGTAGGCACAAAACGTGACATGTTTTGAAGCAGATAATGATGTATGGGACTTGGGTTACTGTGTGTTGACATTCGTCGTCACCCGTTACAGGAAGCAGATGGCGCAGCAGACGCTGTCTCACTGGCCCTACACTGACGGCTGGTGCCGTCTATAGGGAAATTCCGGTTTCATGCTCCTACACCTGGTATTTCCAGCTGTTAGTGAATAGAATACACCATACAAAAGAAAGGGGATGTTCACACAGTCAGAAGGCAAATTCAGTCGATATACGCGAATGTTCATAGACATTCCAGCAATGTAATGGTTAAATCTGAATCGCGTGACGGTCCATACTAGAATGGGTACTGTCAGATGAAGAAAATGTTGGTTTAATCGTGTGTTTATATATTGATGTCTCAAATGAAAAACGCTGTAAAAAATGAAAAAAATGTGTTATGGATTTGTAAGAGAAGCGAGAAGCGGCACGGATGTGAAACACCAGAGCGGAAACTCATGGGCGGAAATTCATCACCTATTGGCGAGCAGCTGGCCGACAAGGGATGCAACGACAGTCATCCGAAAATAATTCGCTTAAAAAGCTCTTCTTTAGTCTACTGAAAATCGTTCCGTAGAGTGTTAGTACCGGTTTATCATCGGTAAAGCGGACCTTTTGATCCATGTCTGACTGAAGCAACGAACACGAAATGGGTGAATCGACTTCAGAAGGTCCTTTAAAGTCGGCTAAGAGCAGCAATAATTTCTGTTCTCGGTATTACATACATTTATTGTGTCATGCAGTTCCACTCATGGGTAACTGGATAACTTTATTGAAGAATAAGAAAAATCGTAGCATTTAAACTAGAAACTAGGGATGGAATGTAGGTTGATCTAAACTTTGGTTATCACGTAGTAGGTATCATTTTAGGAGCACTCGCTACTGCATTTTAGAGTGGCTCGAAGTCAGATTAATTTAACTCGCAAGAATATCCGATTTGTGGCCGGTAAGTAGTAGTTTACATTGTGTAGCCTCGTCTGTAAAAAGCGATGACTGATTGTCTTTCGATTGTGGAACTGTATGATTATGTCGTGAGAATTACCTACATTCTCAGGTGATTTATTGTGGAGGTACATAACGGATATCCTTCAGTTTCGGATTGACTGAATTTCACAATGATGATTGAATTTCCTTCCTCGGAGCGCTTTTAGTCAAATTAGACATATTTTCTGTGAATGTGCGGAACTATTAAGATCGTGGAAATGCATTTTTAGTAGCTTGGTATTGAAGCTGGATCGAATTTGCACACTCTTCTGAGTACAAACTTTGGGATAAGTAAGATAGCAGCCAACGCCTAAAGAGGTTGAGTTTTGCTAAATTTAATAATATAATGGGCAGGACAAGAGCGGTGGTGGCGGCAAATAAGTTTCTTTTTTTGTAAGATAGGAAAAGGAATATAATTGTAGTTACGCACTGGAGCTCTGTTTCTCAGTTTAATCGAATTCATTGACTAATGGCTAATAAATTTACTTGCAATTTTTTATTATCAAAGAAAAATTAAAATGCCGTTCTTATTTTTACCGTAGCTAGACCCAGCCTGAGTTTTTTTTATTACTATTACATTCGTAACACTCTAGTAAAGAGATCCAAGGATAATGAACGCAGTCAGATAAGCAAATAAAGGAAATTTGTGTACGAAGAATGACAGATAGAGCAATAAAACTTTAAAAGATGTATTAAAGCAAAAAGGACGAGAGAAATATTATCGAACATCTAATAAAATATTGAAATGCGAAGTATGTGACCATGACCAAAGCTGTACCATCTCTGACTCGTGCTCTGATTTTATCTTTGTCCTACTGCTGCATGTAATAACAAAAGAAAGAGTTTTACGTAAATTGCCAAACGACTGTTTACGAAAGGTTTCAAAATAATATTTCAAGAGGATATACTAATGTCAATTTGCGAGGACTATATCATCTGAAAAGGTTGACAACACCTAAGATGCATAAATATCTATTTCTTATTCGCGGAGGTAAGACTTCAGTAATGTAGTGCTTAAGTAAGTCGTTTAATTATTTACTTACATTATGCGCTAATAATAAATCAATACTAAGCATATATGACCCAGTATTTTTGGAATATGAATGTACATAAACTATCATTAAATCCAGAAGCGGTCACATCTATCGAAAGAAACGTAGTAGTGGATTTGTAACTAACATCTCTAGGTAATAACGAAAGTGCCACAAGAGGGACTTTTGAGGAGAGTTTCAACCGACAAATCATCTGTTATGCGGATAGCCTTTCACACTAAATTTCAAACAGCGGTAGAGCATGAGGGCAAAAATGTGCTACCCTTAATTTCCCGTTGCCTGACATATTGTAGGTGCAGCAAAAATTTTATTTTTGATATTTAATACAATTAACTCACCGAATTTGAAAATTTAAAATAGTGTCACAAACTCATTAAGGGGTAAAATCTTATGTTTCAAGATGAAAATAGTAAGTGAATCACCAAAGTTAGTGCAAAGTACCCAGACTATTCGTCCAATATTTGAGAATGACAGCTGTTAACGACTTCCAAAAAATTTCACACAAAATTTTAAAACTTTCTCTCATTGGCACCTTCTCAGCGCCGCCCCCCTTTCCCCCCAACAAATAAACAAATAAAGAAAGGAAGAAAGTTTAAATGTGTACTACACTGCCGCTGTTTATGCAGTAAAATTTCAGCATCAGACATTGTAAATTTTTTTAATATAGTTCCAGGAAATAGCAATCTAATAATATTATAATTTATTTAGAAAACACAGTCTTGGTCACGTTTCAGTTGTTACATTTTATTTGTGGATGACCGGTTACGTTCTGCTACAGATATCACCATCAGATCTACATTCCTTGGTGGCGCTATGAAATGCTGACTTATAGTAGGTCCATCAGTGCTGGCATTGAGAACATCAATAAATAAAAAGCAACAACTTATACACGACAACGACTGTGCTTGCTAAATAAATTAGGCATAATGTTTTAATTTAGTACTTCTTTACTAACTACTCTATTTACAGAACTTTTTGCAGTATCCACTTATACCACTACATGCATATGCAAAATTGTAGTATCCGTACACCCCCCCCCAAAAAAAAAACGTACGTTTTTAATATTAGGTGCATTGTGCTTCCACTTACTGCCAGGTACTCCATATCAGCGAACTCAGTAGTCATTAGACATCGTGAGAGAGCAGAACGGGGCGCTCCGCGGAGTTCACGGACTTCGAACGTGGTCAGGTGATTGGGTGTCACTTACGTCATACGTCTGTACGCGAGATTTGCACACTCCTAGACGTCTTTCGGACCAGTGTTTCTGATATAATAGTGAAGTGGAAACGTGAAGGGACACGTACAACACAAAAGCCCATTGGCCGAACTCGTCTGTTGACTGACAGAGACCGCCGATAGTTGAGGAGGGTCGTAATGTGTAATAGGCAGACATCTAACCAGAGCATCAGACAGGAATTCCAAACTGCATCAGTATCCACTGAAAGTACTGTGACAACTAGGCGGAAGGGGAGGAAACTTGGATTTCATGGTCGAGCGGCTGCTCACAAGCTACACATCATGCCGCTAAATGCCAAACGACGCCTCGCTTGGTGTAAGGAGCGTAAACATTGGACGATTGAACAGTGGAAAAACTTTGTGTCGAGTGACCAATCACGGTACATAAATAGGCGATCCGATGTCAGAGTGTGGGTATGGCGAAAGCCCGGTGAACGTCATCTGCCAGAGTGGGTAGTGCCAACTGACAAATTCGGAGCCGGTGGTGTTATGGTGTGGTCGTTTTATCATGGAGGGGCTTGCCCCCTTGTTGTTTCGCGTGGCATTATCACAGCACAGGCCTACATTGATGTTTCAAGCACATTCTTGCTTCCCACTGTTGAAGAGCAATTCGGGAATGACGATTGCATCTTTCAACACGATCGAGCACCTGTTCATATTGCACGGCTGGTGGCGGAGTGGTTACACCTCAGTAACATCCCTGTAATGGACTGGCCGACACAGAGTCCTGACATGAATCCTATAGAACACCTTTGGGATATTTTGGAACGTCGACTTCGTGCCAGGCCTCACCGACAGACATCGATACCTCTTCTCAGTGCAGTACTCCGTGAAGAATGGGCTGCCATTCCCCAAGAAACTTTCCAGCACCTGATTGAACGTATGCCTGCGAGAGTGGAAGCTGTCACCAAGGCTAAGAGTGGGCCAACACTATATTGAATTTCAACATTACCGACGGAGGGCGCCACGAACTTATAAGTCATTTTGAGCCTGGTATCCGGATACGTTTGATCACATAGTGCATATGCGTGAAACGGATGTTTTATACTTGAGAGTTATATTCTTTAAGGAATTTTTTTTTTTTTTGGGGGGGGGGGAGGCTAAGCCGGCTAAAGTGCTACAGCAGAACTTTACAGAAATTGCAAGAGGAATGTACAATTGAAAAATTTTGAAGTATATGTGTCATGCATTTCGTTTAGCAACCCTAATAAGAACACACTTAGACAAAGTCATAATTTACATAATAATAATTCGAAATATGGATCCATCATTATCAGTATTTCACTTAGCACTACATCTGTGAAAACATATCTGCATACTTTGGCTCCAGAAGCATGTAAGTGGGGGCAATGCCATTTATTTTTATCGTTTTCATCTACGTTTGTCAACGGTCATTTTCTGTATTTTTTTTTATGCAGAGGATCTTTTATTTTCAATCTTGTCCTATTCAACTTCCGTGGAGTCACGAAACTGTTGGATTTCTTCTTGGCAGCTTGGTATGTTCATCCTGTGGATGGTTGTCCTTAGCTGGCTGTGACATTTTCTGCAGTGGGTCAGGCTTAAAGCTCACTCATTGGGGCTATCTCCAAGGGGAAAAGGTACAGTTCCTTCCTATTTTAGATACCTGTTAGTTATCATGCTACGTTGTTATAGGCTACATACATAAAATATTAATGATGTTCATAAATTTTCTCTATGTGTTCTTGCCACGCTTGGAAATGTAGTCAGCCCTCCAACAGTGCCTGTAATATCCTACCAAACAACATTGCAAAGTGAAGTGCCGTCAACAACCGACAGTAGCAAGTCATTAGTTTGGAAAGTGACAGCTAGGAAGTACTTTATGTCTTCCTGTCTTGCTGTTCGTAGCGCTCAGTAACGCAAGTAATTGTTACTTTCCTCATGCCTTCTTTACTTTCAATAGGCATGTGTGTTGCTACACTGCGAAACTGGATTGAGTCAAATTGGTGAATAGTTTGTTAACTATTGTATTTGCTGCTGGGTCGTCTAATTAAGATTATACCTATGATATATGCTCTCAATACATATTGGGGAAAACTTTCTGTTTTAATGAAACTTCATTGACATGTCTTACTCTTTTTTAATTAAAAACTGAATGAATGGAATTGTTCACCATGAGAATCTTTCTGCAGACATGAAAAATATTCTGTAATTTTTTGAATAACAAATGCTGATTTGAGGATAAGGGAGAGTTTCTTATCAAATTGTAAGTAGCCTCTCTTCACTTACTTTCAATTGATAGTTAATATATTTTTCACCTTACTGAGATATATTTTCTTTTTTTCTTTGTCAGTCAACTGAGACTCTCTGATTCCCCTCATAACATTCACTTCACTGACTTCTTTAAATTAATATAAGGATATTCCTGAAGCCTAAGTGCGCTTTCCTGTTGGCAGGCAGAAACTTTCCAATGTTTTAGGTTGAAGTCTGTTACTGACATTGTATGTTTTCACCAGGCATCTCGACGACTCTCGTCTTCAAATATAAAATTTCACAATACCTCCATTTTATTCAAAGAAGAATTAGTAAATATATTTATTGTTTATTGCTGTTACGTTATATTACGGTAGGTAACGGCAGTCAGTGATTACAATCCATAACTCAACGTTAACTGAGGTACAGTTGTCTACATGTATATTGTTGGACTCATTACTAATGCATTAAGCTTTGACGTTTTGAATAGATCATTGCAGTTTTTTATTCATTGTACTGACTTTATATTTCAAGTAACGCTGTGGATTCCTAAAAACCCTAACATATTACGATTTAACGTAGCGAAATATTTGTGAAGAATGGTTAGAGCTCCTTGTTAAATTAGAAATGAAGTTCGTATGGGCTTTCACGCTAGAGTTTTATATTCCAGTCCGTCCATGCACAGTTGGCATAATTTAACATTCGCTTGCAATGTTGTCCTAAAAGTCTTTCGAACTGCTTGTCTCGTTCAGCTCGTTGTTACTCTTCATTGCTTCATACGTCTTGTAAGACAACTTGATGTGATAGTCAACGTACGACGCATTCATACTTTGCTCAAACACACGTACACCTACACACAGGAAAAAAAGTTTTTCTTCACCTAGGTTCCGAGAGTTCCGAAACCTGTACGGAAAACAGGAATAGAGATCAACATAAACATCACTTCCGCCGGTTTTATTGCTCATGAGAACCACACATTGCATGTTGTACCACCATACAGCGAGACCTTCAGAGATGGTGGTCCCGATTGCTGTACACACCGGTACCTCAAATACCCAGCAGAGTGTAACCTTGCAATTATGCATGTCTGTATTCGTCGTGGCATACTATCCAAACGTTCTTCAAGGCACTGTCGGTTAAGATTGTCCCACTCCTCAACGGCGATTCGGCTTAGATCCCTCAGAGTGGTTGGTGGATCACGTCGTCCATAAACAGCCATTTTCAATCTATCCCAGGCATGTACGATAGGGTTCATGTCTGGAGAACATGCTGGCCACTCTAGTCGAGCGATGTCGTTATCCTGAAGGAAGTCATTCACAAGATGTGCACAATGGGGCACGAATTGTCTTCCGTGATTACGAATGCCTCGCTAATATGCTGCCGATGTGGTTGCACTATCAACCGGAGGATGGCATTCACGTATCGTACAGCCGTTACGGCGCCTTCCATGACAACCAGCGACGTATGTCGGCCTCATATAATGCACCCCAAAAACAGCAGGGTATCTCTACCTTGCTTACTCTCTGGACAGTGTGTCTAAGGCGTTCACCCTGACGGGGTTATCTCCAAACACGTCCCCGACGATTGTCTGGTTGAAGGCATATGCGACACATCGGTGGAGAGAACGTGATGAGAATCCTGAGCGGCCCATTCGGCATATTGTTGGGCCCATCTGTACCGCGCTGCATGGTGTCGTGGTTGCAAAGATGGACCTCGCTATGGACGTCGGGAGTGAAGTCGCGTATCATGCAACCAATTGCGCAGAGTTTGAGCCGTAACACAACGTCTGTGGCTGCTCGAAAAGCATTATTCAACATGGTGGCGTTCCTGTCAGGGTTCCTCTGAGCTATAATCCGTAGGTAGCGGTCATCCACTTCAGTAGTAGCCCTTGGGCGGCCTGAGCGAGGCATGTCATCGACAGTTCCTGTCTCTCTGTATCTCCTCCATGTCCGAACAACATCGCTTTGGTTCACTTCCTGGCTCAAAGTAACAATGCGGACGCGGGCGAACCGCGGTATTGACCGTCCAGGCATCGTTGAACTACAGAGAACACAAGCCGTGTACCTCCTTCCTGGTGGAATGACTAGAACTGATCGGCTATCGTACCCCCTCCGCCTAATAGGCGCTGCACATGTATGGTTTTTTACTTCTTTTGGGAGGGTTTAGTGGCATCTCTGTACAGTCAAATGGACTTCGTCTGTGATACAATATAAACAGTCAACGTCTATCTTCAAGAGTTCTGGGAACCGAGGTGATGCAAAACTTTTTTTTGGTGTGCGCTGATCGTTTCTATAATGTGCGTTTATCTTAGTCAGAAGACTGAGAAAACAAGCGTCGCATTTTCTTGATTTCTTAGTAACAAATTTTTTAACTTCCCAACTGACAATCTCATTTACCTGTTTCAAATTTTTTTTATCGGATTACCATTTTTGGATTGTTCTCAATGTGTTTCTACATCTTTTTACAAACGTTCAAAGTACATTTTGCTACGTTTTCTCGGAGATTTATCACCTAAACGTCCTGACGTGCGATGACAACTGCTTATAAGGAACAGCATAAGATTCTCAACTATTAGGTTAGTGCATAAGTTTGTAGCGTTTTTGTTTTACATGTTGGTATTCTTGTTACTGTGGGTTTATTTGTCGATTCACGTTTTCTATTTGTAGTTCACTGCTGCTATTTGTGTTTACATATTGTCATTTGGGCGACTGGTGATAATGAGTGGAGCTGTGTACGCTAGAAAATGGAGTGCTAAGTGGGGAAATCGAAACATTTCCGACTTATTCTTATGCTTGAGTTCAGTAGAGAGATGACAGCAGAGGAAGCAGCCAGAAACATTTGCGCCGTGTGTGGGAACAATGCCATTGGACAGAGCACGGCAAGAAAATGGGTTTTTCGTTTTAAGGAGGGTCGTTTTTCACAATAGTGACTCTCCATATTCAGGAAGACCTTCGGGTTTGTATGAAGACCGTTTAAACGTATTAATCCGCAGTGGTACACGTCACTGTACTCGATAAATGGAAAATCTGATGCACTATGATCATTTCTACATCGTGCGACATTTTCATGTTATGGCGAAGGTTCAAATATTAGGTGCATGTGTATTGCAAGCTCTAAACGAAAATCACAAAAATCAACGGATGGCGATACGTGAATCACTGCTTGCTCGTCATCAATTGGCACGTGAACAACATCGACCATTCCTATTCTGTGTCGTTGTTGGTGACGAGGAATGGCGTGTTTTTGCTAACATAAGGATGAGCAACTCCCCGTACAAAGAGCTGCGCGCAATCACAGAAGATAATGTTATGCATCTGATGGAACAGCGACGGTGTGGTGTACTACGAATTGCTTCCCCGACCTGTAACCATCACTCCTGACATTTATTGTCAACAACTGAGATCTCTTGCAGACGTAATCCAAGAACAACGACCAGGAAGACTAGGTGAAGTTTTGCTACAGCACGGTAACGCCCGCCCGCATTCTCCTAGACCGACAAAAAACACTGTACAGGAGCTGGGTTGGGAAGTCATTCCGCACTCACCTCATTCATCTGATCTTGCCCCCTCAGATTTTCACCTTTTCTGCTCTCTATCGAACAACCTTCAAGGAACGTCTTTTTTTTTTTTTTTGCAGTCGTTATTTTCCTAAGCAAAAAATTTGTGTATATTTAAACACATGTATGCATGTTATCTGTATCTTTGATTCGTATTGTAATCTGCTAATGAACACGTTTTGACTTACAATGTACTGTATTCCTACATTTGTATCATCTCTAGGCTGTTTATGTATCTGCGTGGTTTGTATGCCATCTAAAGAGTACAACGTATGTTTGTGACGAACTTCAGGTTCCTTTCTGCTGGTAAAGCTTTTAAGTAGCATTATTATCGGTTAAAATGTGTAATTTCAGTGCCACATGACGTTAAAAAGTGCTAGTTATACCTTATTTAAGCGAAATAAAACTCAAAACTTAAAATGATTTACTTACTGCAAAGAAAAAAGGATGTAATCCATTGATCCAGGTGATGGTTTAAGCCCTCGAAAAGCACCATAGGTGAAAATAAAAGTGACTGAAACACATTATTGTTATAATTTATCTTTTACGTCATTAACAGTCCCAGCTTCCAAACTACAGCACAATATGGAAGTCATAATGAAATGTAGATTGCAGTCCTGTCAACAACAATTTCGTAAGAGCAGGAGTAGAAGTGCGGATTAGAAAGGATGGGGAAGCATATCAGTGGCATCCCAGTATCAGGCACAATCTTTACGTTCGCTTCTAGTGATTTTTGGAACCAATGTGAGGTACGAGCCAATGTTTCATTATCGCAACTGGCAATTTTGCTACTAACATTCCAACTTCTGATACACAAGATACATGACAATTTTAAGGTATTGCAGTTGGGTTCGTCATCGAAAGGAATGAAGCAGACGGGCGGTGGAGTTGAAAGGAAGTGAGTTTTGCACATCGGGCTAATCAAGATATTTCCTCTACGACTTTTTTTCAAAGGATTGGTTATTATAAAAATTTAACATAATCCACACTACGTTAATGTTGTCTTAAAATAGGTATTGATCCCAGCAACATATCATGCGTTGAATCCATATGACTTTTTATAAAACAATGACTATTTACTGGTTCATCATTTCGCATTACGATCAGTTTCTTTATCATTCACTGTTTCTTACGTTTAGCTAAGTTATTAAGCCTGTCATTTCGCGAATCACGATGCTTTACAGAAACATAAGATCAGGATATTTGGTGCTAGTGTTTAGCCAGTCTCATAAATTTCGTCGCGAATGTAAATGGCACCGTATTCTATCGTAAACAGATGGAACCGATGGATCGAGTACGAGGTGCTTTCAGATCACATGCATTATTTCGTTCCCTTACCAGCCTAGCTAATGCTTCCCCAGTGCCGTAATCAAATCTGTCCGCAGAGAAACGCTATATTGCGTGACACAGCACACTTTGCGCTTCCTCCACGCAATTATTCCTTCCACGATGTGCCGAATAGAATCTTTAACTCATTTTATCATCACCCCTATTAGATAAGAGTGCGAAGTTTATTCGATCACCAGCGATAATCGTTAAATATTGATGTACTATAAGTTGTTCATTCGGAACCAAATCTCCCATGTCTACATTGTAAGGTATTCCAAGAGGTGTCCAACATTCTGATTACATCTCAGGAAGAATTCTACATAGTGGTTCGCTTCTTTGGATTCCTTTCATCGCAGCGTGATGTCACGATAAAGTCTTTGTCACCTAGGGTGGGGAAGTGACTCATTAAGGCAAGAAAATGTGGTGTCACCGCCAGACACCACAATTGCTAGGTGGTAGCCTTTAAATCAGCCGCGGTCCGTTAGTATTCGTCGGACCCGCGTGTTGCCACTATCAGTGATTGCAGACCGAGCGCCGCCACACGGCAGGTCTAGAGAGACTTCCTAGCACTCGCCCCAGTTGTACAGCCGACTTTGCTAGCGATGATTACTGACAAAATACGCTCTCATTTGCCGAGACGATACTTAGCATAGCCTTCAGCTGCGTCATTTGCTACGACCTAGCAAGGCGCCATTACCAGTTACTATTGATGCTGTAAAACATGTGCCGTCAAGAGCGATGTTCATCAATTATGGATTAAAGTTAAGTATTCCAGCAGCTACGTACGTTTTTTGCTAGTCTAATTTTCTTGACCTGTTCCAGACCTCACGCCAGCCTGCGTGAGTTAAAACGCGTGCCTTTCGGCTTCCTCTCATAGTGGGTTGGCTCTCTTGCCAATCCACAACAGAAAGCATCCGCAATCAAGGAAAGATTCCACATTTTCCGTATTGAATTCACAGGAAACTACGGCTCTGTTGCCGGACAAGAGTGTAAATCCAGTCGCTACCGTGTCAGAGTCCATTACCTAATCACTAAACTACACCGCCTGACAAAAAAGTCAGTCACCCACATGATCTGCTCGGATATCAGTGTAATTTCGTACATGTATACAACATTTATATATGTAAATTATTGTGTTCTGGTGTCCCAAATTAAAGCAACAAACTTAAATTTTGCAAGGTTACGTTTATTTTTCCACAAATCAGTATAATCAGAGGGCAGTAAAGTAGAAACATTGTATAGAACACGTAACATAAACAGCTCCAACATTGACAAGGGTAGACAAAAATGTTATTAGTTTTTTCTAACTTAGCGACTTCACACTTTCCGACAACTGGTTAATACGCTCGGTATGAGGTCTGACCACCTCTGGCTCCAATACAGGTCTGACCAAGACGGGGCATGATGTGAATGATGCCATCAATCTCATGTTGAGGCAATAACGCCCATTCTTACTTCAGAGCTGCTTACAAGTCTTGCGGAGTGGTTGGTGGTTGCTGACGTGATGCAAGCCGTCTCTCTAGTGCATCCCAGACTTGCTCTATGGGATTTAAATTGGGAGACCGAGCAGCTCACGCAATGCGTACACCATCTTCCGTTTCCAAGAAAACATCAACTACCTGTGCTCTGAGAGGTCGAGCATTATCGTCCAGCAACGCCAAGTCTGGGGCCACAGCACCTCGCAACAACCACACATGAGGTCCCAAGATCTCGTCACGATACCTGACAGCAGTTAAGATTCGCCGATTCATCAGTACAATTTCTCGATGAGAGGTTCCAGTGGTAAATATCATCCCTGCCCACACCATTAGTGACCCTCCTCGATACTGGTCTCTTTCCACAGTGTTTTGGTCCCGAAATCGTGTTCCTCGTTCTGTCCAGATGCTAATCCATCGACAGTAACTCTCCACACCAAATAAGGACTCATCTGTGAGAAGAACATTGGCCCACTGTTAGACCGTCCAGGTGTCATGTTGATGGCTCCACTCTAGACATTACCTTCCGTGAAGGACAGCAGGTCTCGTACAATAACGACCACTCTGCCGAAGCCTTCTGTACACCGTTTGCCTCGCTACAACACGTACAGTGGATGCTACGAAGTCAGATGCCAGTTGCTCTACAGTACTAAGGTGGTACCGTCGTGCCATTACATCCAAATAACTGTTCACTCTTTCTGATGTTACACGTGGTCGGCCCCGCCCTGGTCCTCGGGATATGGTTTCGATCTGTATAAACTGACGCCATATATGAAAAAAAAATACCATAACGATTCACATTAAGCTATCGGGTCACATCAGTTTATGACTGTCCTGCTGCCTTCTTCCCAGGGCCCTATACCGCAGAGAGCCTGGTAGGGGTCTTCTCTGTGTAATGGTGCACCGTCTGTGTCCGTGTACACAGCGATTGTGGATGAGGGACTATCCGGAAAACACTATCCCGTTTCATAGGTGCCTTGATTTCATCGGTGGAGTGGTTGTTCTTTGACCATAATGTCATCTTCCTGTGGCTCCTCCTCCTTTTTGGGTGATAAATTTTATTTCAGTAATTTGGCGGGTGACGATGTCTCCGATCTCCAGGGTCTTGTTCAGTTTATTTTTATTTAAAGCTCGGAGGATGATTCAGAAACTTTATTAAAATCTCTTGAAACAGTAATGGTGAACGTAACGTAGCTTGAAATCGTCGTAAATTGTTTATTCACAAGCCATGTTATTAAGCAAACTCAGTCTAATTCGGTGAAAAAACATTATTTGTTTTTAATTAGAATAAATTTCAAGCACTCAGAACTGAAAATAAACGTCTTGACAACTTATATTCGTCGTAATTAAGTTTTCACGTTAGATTACACGAAGAAAGTCAGAGACGTTGCAATGTAGTCGGCGAAATTCTTCAAATGAATGACAGTCAGCCGATCGCTCCGTGCTGAGATCGGAAGTTAGCTTTTGATTGCTGTAGAATTGAGACTGACTTCAAAATTATAGTAAGTGCAGTGTAATATTTTTAAACCGATCAGCGTCAGATGTAAAATCGTAACACTTCAATAATTGCACCTATTAAAATCCATAAATAACGAAGCTGAACCAGAGATTACTTTTCATTCTGTTTTATTCGTAATTCGTACGAGACGAAACTTTTCCAAATAACACTTTTCAACAACATAAATGCAACCGAGATTCTAACTGAGAGAGAACTAACAGATCAGAAGGTATCGCTACAGTCTAAAATATGTTCTTATACTACTAAAAACAAAACACTGAACAATGTAGCAGCTGCTTGTTATTCTGAAGCCTTTAGCTTCGTTGAAAAATCTAAATTATTTTATTATATTAATAAACCCATAAATTTCAAACAAAAATTGACATAATAACTTATGTAAATAACTAAAATTACATAAAATCCAATATTTCAGTTACTATACTACGAAAGAGTGGCTATATTCCGTGGAGAACATGATCGTACAGTTGATAGTTTGTATGATTATGTCGTGAATTAGAGACAGGACGGGGAAGTAGTGGTTTGCTTTAATTTTGGATACCAGTGCAGTTACAGTTGTCTGTGACAAGTTGTATGGCAACCAGAGTGCTGTAATGTTGTTCGTGTTTGGTGTTGTGGCTTGGTAGGGTATACAAACAGCGTGTACAGCGCCGGATGTTGAGTGAGAACTGTGAAGAACACGGAGATGCTGCGTACTTGTATGAGACAGCGCTATCAGCTCCTGACAGAGATTGGAAGGGGCGTCATTGTGGGTCTCCACTTGCCTTGCTGGTTGAATAGTGTAATATCGAGATTTGTGGGATGTACCAATATGACAGTGGCGCGATGCTGGACTGCATGAAAACATAAGGACAAAAACGCGCGTCATCAAGATACAGGTCCAGAATGAGATTTTAACTCTGCAGTGGAGTGTGCGCTGATATGAAACTTTCTGGGAGATTAAAACTGTGTACGGGACCGAGACTCGAACTCGGGACCTTTGCCTTCCGCGGGCACGTGCTCTACCACCTCAGCTACCCAAGCACGACTCACGCCGCGTCCTCACAGCTTTACTTCTGCCATTACCTCGTCTCCTACCTCCCAAACTTTACAGAAGCTCTTCTGTGAACCTTGCAGAACTAGAGAACTTGCCCGCGAAAGGCAAAGGCCCCGAGTTCGAGTCTCGGTTCGGCACACAGTTTTAATCTGCCAGAAAGTTTCAAGATACCAGTCGACCACGTCTAACAACAAAGGAGGATCATCGCATTATGAAGAAAGCATATCGTAACCGCTTCACGTCAACGCGTGCCATCTGACAACAAATAATGGACTCCCTGCAACGTTGTGGATCATCACCCACTATTAGCCGATGACTCCAAGCAACCGGACCAGCGAGCTATCGTCCCATGGACAGGCTGCCCTTAACACCACAGCTGCTAAGTTTTGAATGGTGCCGCGAACGGGAAGCATGAACTGCTGGTGAATAGCATCGCGCTGTGTTCCCCGTGACGAGTCGCAGTTCTGCACTGACCCGGATGACCATACCCGGCGAGGAAGGGAGCCTCTGGTGAGGTGCCATTCTCCTAGTGTTTTGGAGAGGAGCAGCTGTGTTACTCCTGGCTTCACGATGGTGGGAACCATCATGTATACCTCAGGTCACAGCTGGTGGTGATTGAGAGAACTCTGACAACACAAAGATACGTCACAGACATCCGTCGTTCTAATGTGTTACCTCTCATGGGACAGTATCGTGGAGCCATTTTTCAATAGGACAATGCGAGTCCACAACTGGCAGATGCTCTTATTAACTGCCTGAATAATCTTGAGGGACTTCCGTGGCGTGCTAGGACCGCAGTTATGTTCGCGATAGGGCACGTACTTGACCAGCTAGGACATCAACTCCGTCCCGGTTGCAGTACTGCGGTTATCAAGAACCATTTACTACATTAGTGGGCCAGCTTGGCTCAGGAGAGGACACAACGGCTTTATGAGACACTTCCCAACCGAGTCAGCATATGCATCGTCGCCAGAGGAGTTGCGGAACAACTCAAATCACTTAAGAATGGCAAATCTTCCGGTCCAGATGGTATACCACTCAGGTTCCTCTCAGAGTATGCAGACACAATAGCGCCTTTCTTAGCAATCATATACAACCGCTCACTTGACGAAAGGTCTATTCCTAAAGACTGGAAAGTAGCACAGGTCACACCAATATTCAAGAAAGGAAATAGGAGTAACCCATTGAATTACAGACCCATAACACTGACCTCAATTTGCAGTAGGATTTTGGAGCGTATACTGTACTCGAACATTATGAATCACCTTGAAGAAAATGACTTATTAATATATAACCAACACGGATTCAGAAAATATCGTTATTGTGCAACACAGCTAGGTCTTTATTCCCATGAAGTAATGAGTGCTGTCGACAAGGGATCTAACATCGATTCCATATTCTAGATTTCCAGAAGGTATTTGATACCGTTCCTCACAAGCGACTATTAATCAAATTGCGTGCATATGGAGTATCGTCTCAGTTGTGTGACTGGATTTGGGATTTCCCCTCAGAGAGGTCACAGTTCGTAGTGATAGACGCTAAATCATCGAGTAGAACAGGAGTGATATCTGGCGTTTCGAAAGGTAGTGGCATAGGCGCCTGCTGTTCCTTATTTTTATACATGATCTAGGTGATAATCTGAACAGCCATCTTAGATTGTTTGCAGATGACACTGTAATTTACCGTCTAGTAAAATCATCAGACGATCAATTCCAATTACAAAATGACCTAGAGAGAATTTCTGTATGGTGCGAAAAGTGGCAATTAGCACTAATCAAAGAAAAGTGTGAAGTCATCCACATGGGTACTAAAAGAAATCCGATAAAATTTGGGTATACCATAAATCGTACAAATCTAAGGGCTGTCAATTCGACTAAAGACTTAAGAATTACAATTACGAGCAACTTAAATTGGAACGACCACATAGATAATATTGTGGGGAAGGCGAAACAATGACTGCGCTTTGTTGGCAGAACACTTACAAGATGCGACAAACCCACTAAAGAGACAGCCTACAGTACACTTGTCCATCCTCTGCTGGAATATTGCTGCGCCGTATGGGATCCTTACCAGGTAGGATTGACGGAGGACATCGAAAAAGTGCAATGAAGGGCAGCTCGTTCTGTGTTATCGCGTAATAGGGTTCAGAGTGTCACTGATATGTTACGCGAGTTGGGGTGGTAGTCACTGAAACAAAGGCGGTTTTCTTTGCGGAGAGATCGATTTACGAGATTTCAATCACCAACTTTCTCCTCCGAATGCATAAATATTTTGTTGACACCCACCTACGTTGGGAGAAATGATCATCATAATAAAATAAGAGAAATCAGAGCTCGAACGGAAAGATTTAGGTGTTCCTTTATTCCCACGCGCCATTCGAGAGCGGAATGGTAGAGAAGTAGTATGAAAATGGTTCGATGAACCCTCTGCAAGGCACTTAAGTGTGAATTGCAGAGTAACGATGTAGATGTAGATATAGAGATCACACTCATACGAGGACTTATAGTGTCAAGTTCTTTGCAAATTTAAGTCACTTTAGAAATCACTGAAATAGAATCACATAATCTTTCAACATGAGAAAATGCATTTCGTTTGGTTCTACCCTTTTGGACGACTCCCGGTTTTGGTCTGATAGTGTATCACCTTTGAGAGAAGATAATTTAATGTTGATTATGCAGCCAGAGTACTAAACATTGCTTAACTAATTTATAAACACGTTAGAAATTCTTACGGTAGCAAATGACTTACAAAATTGGGTAGTTACGTTGTATGTTACAGCACTTCCGCTCCACTAAATACTTTGCCTGACATGTTTTGGGAATATCCCATTATCATAAAGTAGCAGGAAATATCCGCTTCAGATGTGGATGATACATAGATATACGAAAAGATCCTATAAATTGTTGTCCGAGACTACAGTCATTTAAATAAGCGGCATAGTTTAAATATATTCCTTTTGATCAGCCATGCGTGTAATGTCTCGTTTATGTCACCGGCGATAATGTTATGTACATAAAGAACTGGAATAACGTCCAAATCCTGTTTGTAAGAAGTGCTACGCACGTCATCCAGTCACACCAAGTCTTAAAAGGGAACCTCGAAATAAGTGCACTCGGTAATCCCACACATTTCTGCACTATAAAGGTCAATTGCTCATAAATGAGACAAAGAAATTGCTGAAGCGCTGTGCTACTTTCACTGTGACGCAAGATGAAGCTGTGAAAAGTCAGACGACGTAACTGGATAATTTTCTCTATTTAAACCATTGAATTCTAAGTTGAAGTGACAAAACAGGCGCTTACTTATAACGATATGTAGACAGGTAGCACTTAGCCTCCATTTTGTTGGCGTTTTGTGTCCAACTATTGTTTAAAAGACCTTGCCTAAAAAGTGGGTTACCAGCTGCTCCATCCTACCTTATTTAGCAACTTTAAAAATTTTCCCAAAAGTTTTGGCATGTGAACATGTTCGCTCTCTTTTAACATGCACTAGCCACTCACTCCCAAAACTTGCCCTAAGCGTAACTCGCTCGCACCCATTACTCCATCGCTTTAAGTCGCTCATACCCATCCACTTCCAACTGCCCAGTTCCACTCACTCGTTCATCCCAACTCACTGTTATTATCTCTTTACGTCTCTCCAATTGTCACTGACTCACGTCTCACAGCCACAGCCCCCTTCGTTCTCTCTTGCTCTTGGTCTGTCTTACTGCTACTATCCCATTCATTCCTTCCGACTGCTGCTATCTCTTGACACTCTCACTATCTCTATTTTCCTCGTTGTCATTGTCGTCTCGCTCTCATTACCACTGGCTCTCAACCTACTTTGCCCTTCTCCTCATTCACTCCCCCCCCCCCCCGACTGGCACAGTCGCATACATTCCTTTCCTAGCACTGTTCTACCGCTGTCAACTATGTTCCACTGCCATTGTGTCCCTCTCTTTCTCTCACACTGCCATCGTCTCCTTCGTTGTTTTGGTACCACGGCCACTGTCTACTATCTTCCAGTATTTCAGTATTTAATACTTTTCTGTCTACTTCCCTCTCAGCATAAAAAAGTGCGAATTATTCGCATGCCGAAATTTCTTGAAGTTTCTGAGAAAGATAGAATGAGGCAATTTGTATCCCCCATTCTAGTCAGTCTTTTAAACAGAAACATGTTCGATTGTTGCGTGGTATGATAGAAGCATTATTTCTCTGGTTCTTTTCCTTTCCTTGCTATAGCAGGGAGTGTCACTCATATGAAAAGAACTGTGTAGGTCAGTAAAATTTTTAATGGTTTACTTATGTGAAACTAAAATAGCTCAAAACTAATTTTAAGGCTCGTGACGCTTGTGACGATAATGGAGGCACTTTACAACATATTTCTCGGGGCTACGTCACTTTATAAACTACTTTTCCGCCTGACACTGGATTTTACGTGCCTATTTTGCGTGTACAAGTAGGATAACTTTGAGTCTCTGTAAGTCGGGAACGGATTATGACACCGATAAATTTCTCAAGGTCGTTCGAGATCAGGATCTTAGGAATATATCGAAAAAATTACAGCCATTTGCTGTGTATAGCCGTCTTGGAAACTGCGGCTCGGGTTTGAAACCTGAAACCGTGTTTTTGTTTTATCGGAAGCCATCCCGACGCCAAGGTCCATGGTTCATCGGAGAGGGCGAGGGGGCGAGGGTGTTTTTCGATAACAGATAAATATTTTATTTTAGAAATGGGAAGATGGGACTTGTACATAAATGACCATACAATATACCGGTAAAATATCAGCAATTTGCTGCGTTAGATATCCGCTTCTGATGACGAAGAATGGTGAAAACTCTTTTTTGGGATTTTCTCAGGAACAGCAGACGAACTAAGGGCTGCCTCCATAAGCCCCTTAAGGCGTACCCTAGACCACATCTAATAGAAAAAGAACCAATCGATCTGCCCCTTTTGCCTGAACTGGAGGAAGTGTGTAATATTCAAACTTGGACACTCTACTGCAAGATAGTTACAAAAAGGAATAAAAACTGGATTTAACGTCTCGTCGACGTCGAGGTCACTGGAGACAGAGCACAATCTTGGATTGTGTCAAGGATGGGGAACGAAATCGGCCGGGCCCTTTCAAAGGAACAATCCCATCATTTGCCTGGAGCGAATTATAGAAATCAAGGAAAACCTAAATCTGTATGGTCGGACGTGGGTTTGAACCGTCGTCCTCCCAGCTGGGAGTCCAGTGACCTGACCACTGCGCCACCCCCTCGGTCAGGATAATAACGGTAAAACGATCCTTTTGTTAGATGTCCAAATGGGCCCTAGCCCAAGAGCAGTTCAAAATAGTTGACACTACCTTTCTATCACCAACAGAACTCGAACTATAAGCCCTGGAAAAATCCTGTTTTTATGCGAGGCGTTTTGGAATGCATTCGTAGCGCATTCTGCCGCATCGCATGCGTACCGATTAGCGCTACGCCAGACTATTTTTTTCCCTTTGTTGTTATTTTGACACCTTATACAAAGGTAGGCCGGCAGTGGCAATATTACGCCGCTCTTCAGAAATAGATAATACATTTATGACAAGTTGAGACATCGAAAGACGAAACAACACGGTGGATAGACAACAGTAGACACACAAACTTAAAATACTTGAAGTCTTTCACAGGTGTAACGCCAAAGAAATACGTGCAGCACTCAGTCACTAACAGAGACGACAGAAACGGCACATGAACGAAGGAGCACAAATGACGAAACACGGAATCACTAACACGATGGCACACACAAAACACTGGCGATGATCTCCGGCGCACGAAAGTTCACTTTACGTGTACGAGTCCAGGGACCTGCCAAAAGGTGAACGTGGGGGAGGAGAGAGAGGGGAGGGTGTAGATGCCAGTGGCAGAGGAGTTGGGAGGTGGAGGAAAGAAGGTAGGGGGAGGTAGGGGAAGCCTGGGGAGAGGAAGGGGGAGGAAGGGAGGAGGGAGAGAAGGGAGAGAGGGTGCCCTTGGGAAAAACACAGGTGTGGAAGGGGAGGATCAAAGTTGGTAGGAGGGGTAGATAGAGGGGATGAGGGCATCATCAGGGATGGGGAGTTGGTGGAAGCCACCTCGGACGAGGATATGGAGCGTGGAGAGATAGAGAGCAGGTGGGATGTGGGAATGCAGGCGCAATAGTGGATGGGGGTGGAAGACGAAGGGGGAGACAAGTGGGTGAGTGGGATCAAGTTTGCAGGAGGTGTAGAGGATCCGTATCCGTTCGAGGAAAAGGAGGAGGTGCTGGAACTGGATGAGGTCATAAAGGATCCGAGTGGGGGATAGGAGGTGGATGCGATAGGCGAGGCGGAGCGCATGGTGTTCTAGGATCTGAAGGGATTTCTAAAATGTAGGAGGGGTGGAGATCCAGGGAGGATGAGCGTAGCAGAGTATATGGCGGACCAGAGATTTATAGGTGTGAAGGATGGTGGAGGGGCCCAGACCCCATTTGCGACCAGAAAGGAGCTCGAGGAGCTTGGGAGCGTGCCTCAGCTTGGATGGTCCGGAGATGGGGGGTCCAGGAGAGGCGACGTTCGAGGGTGACGCCAAGATACTTGAGGGTGGGAATGAGGGTGACAGGACGGCCATAAATGGTGATATAGAAGTCGAGGAGACGGAAGGAAGCGGTGGTTTTGCCTGCAATGATCGCCTGGGTCTTGCAATGATTGACCTTGAGCAACCACTGGTTACAACAAGCAGTGCCAGAGAAATAGTCCGGCCACAAACACTTCTTGCTACTCGTACGAAGCCCTGTCGGGTCGCTAGTGCAAAGATAAATTCTGCCGCGAGTACAGCCGCCGCCCCTCCGGTAGCACGATGCAGCATCAAATATTGCGCCAAGTCCTCTCATCCGCTGCGTAAGTCTTCACTGAAAAACTGGTCCGTATATTGTTCCGGCGTAACGACAAGTGCCGGCACGAAGATCAAGAACGCAAATGCAGATAGGGCTGTGAGAATATGTCAGCAAGTAGCACGCTAACTAGGACCGCACCACGACTGGAGCGGCCCCTATACGAAGAGAATCTGAGTCCCGCGCCGCCTAGCCGCGGGCGCAGTAGAAGACGAACCGTCGTACTAACGCTACAGCGGGGTGACTTATGGACTGAATGGTTTTGCTTGCATTGAAATTGTGTATAGCGCGGGACACTGTTTATTTGCTTGTCGCCATTTGCTTTCGACACACCTTTGTGAATACGCAAAGTTACATCTACATCTACGTGATTACTCTGCTATTCACAATTAAGTGCCTGGCAGAAGGTTCAGTGAACCACCTTTTAGCTGTCTCTCTACCGTTCCACTCTGGAACGGCGCGGAAGAAAAACGAGCACTTAAATTTTTCTGTGTGAGCCCTGATTTCTCTTCTTTTATCGTGATGTTCATTTCTCCCTATGTATTTGGGAGCCAACAGAATGTTTTCACAATCGGAGGAGAATACTGGTGATTGAAATTTAATGAGAAGATCCCGTCGCAATGAGAAACGCCTTTGTTTTAATGATTGCCACTCCAATTCACGCATCATGTCTGTGGCACTATCTCGCCTATATCGTGATGATACAAAACGAGCCGTCTTCTTTGAACTTTTTCAATACCATCCGTCAGTCGTACCTGATACGGATCCCACACCGCACAGCAATACTCCAGAATAGGGAGGACAAGTTTAATGTAAGCAGTCTCTCTAGTAGATCTGCTGCACCTTCTAAGTGTTCTGCCAATGAATCGCAGTCTTTGGTTTGCTCTACCCACAACATTATCTATGTAGTCGTTATAGTTTAGGTTATTTGTAATTGTAATTCCTAAGTATTTAGATGAATTTACAGCCTTCAGATTTGTGTGACTTATCGCGTAATCGAAATTTAGCCGATTTCTCTTAGTACTCATGTGAATAACTTCACACTTTTCTTTATTGAGGGTCAATTGCCACTTTTCGCACCACAGAGATATATTATCTAAATCATTTTGCAATTGGTCATCTGACGACTTTACAAGACGGTAAATGACAGCATCATCTGCAAATAATCTAAGAGGGCTACTAGGATTGGGCACTATATATGTATGACAGGGTCTTTTGCAGTCAGTTACCAACACAGTTGTACCCGATGTGTCTGCTCCACATCTCTCATCCTTATATGGCATTTCTCTTATTTCTTTGTTACTTTTATACACGTCCTACCGTTGTGTCTTTTTTTTCTGGTGAAGGTTTTCCATACACGCTTACAGGCCGGCCGGTGTGGCCGTGCGGTTAAAAGCGCTTCAGTCTGGAACGGCGTGACCGCTACGGTCGCAGGTTCGAATCCTGCCTCGGGCATGGATGTGTGTGATGTCCTTAGGTTAGTTAGTTTTAATTAGTTCTAAGTTCTAGGGGACTGATGACCACAGATGTTAAGTCCCATAGTGCTCAGAGCCATTTGAACCATACACGCTTACAGTTGGCCTTCTTTCACCACCCATTTCATAATTTAATCTTCAGCTTCCTCCTACTGCATCACACTTGGACCCATTACATGGGAAGTTTTCACGCTGTCAACGTTGCGCTTCCATGCAGACGTAATAGCTTGCGACGCACCGCACTGTATTATGGTGGCTGGATGTTGGTCGCGTTTCACTGTGGAACGTACGACGATAAAAATATGATAATGAAACCGTTCGTCTCTGAAATAATTATTGTATAATGAAGAGTGAACTGTCCCATAACTGATGAAGCATTTTTCGTATTCTTCTACAAGCAAATACGGACTAGAAAATCTGTATCAATGTATATCATGTAGTTCATTTGATATCTTCTTGTGTTTCCCAGAATTTTCCGGTTACGCTTCGTGTTAACTAAAGCCATTCAAAGCCCGTCACAGAACTGCAGAAGAGCTTTTATTCCGGTTTTTTTTTGCCTCTTCTCACATTATGTCGATTTTTCAGCTTCTTCAAATTCTATTCCAATGTCCTACCTTTGGTATATTACCATGTAAACCTGATTGTTGTGAAAGGTATCGCTTTCGTTTTTAGTCCATGAAGGAATAATTTTATCAGAGAAGTAGCTGAGGTACCCGGCTTCCCTCAGTGAGTTAGTAATCGAATTATTCCATTCACGCAACAAAATCCTGGTGTTTTTCTACCGAATTTTTTCGCGTTGGAAAGTTCGCAGATGTTATACATGTTTTTCCCGTTACGACGTGTTTGTGATTGTTATATTTTTTCGGCGGGTCGTAGTGGAATGCTTCATTTGTTAGGTTGTACTGTTTACTTGTCCTCGTCCACGCTTCTCGTAGGGTGATATTTTCATGGCTGGCTTGAGTTCACAGTGTTTTATTATAAGATTGAGTCGCAATTCTTGTTTCTTCTATCCGATAATTTCGTTGCTCTTCGGTTTCTCTTCTTTACACAGTGCTCATTCTCGTTCGTTGGGAACTTCAACGTGTTTCGCGTGCTTCCTCTCTTACGTTTAGTCGCTGTTCTTTTTGTTTTAGGCGTTTTGTTTCAGAAATAGCAAGATTTCCTACTCTTTCACGTTTGGGTTTTATCTAAATCATAAACCAAATCAACTTTTTACTATCAAATACACTAAGCATACTTTATACATTTCCCACACTTTAATTTCTATTTATATTCAGTCATTGTATGACTTTGACTACTCACACTTCACTGTTTTTACTCATTCATTGTACTTCTTTTTCGGTTCGTTCCTTCGTCACTGACAAGAAACTAGCGTTCATATCCACGATGGATCTTATTTTATATACCCCTATCAATGGGTAGCCCCACCAGTGGCGAATTCCAGAACATACCAAAAAGGCCTCGAATGGTCAACAATCTTCCAGAATATTCGATTGTTCTGAAATGTTCCACAATGATCTGGTTTGTTCTGGAATGTTCCCGAACATTCTGGAACCTTCTCGAATGTTCGAGACTATTCCTGAACATTCCGGATCATCCTGGATCATTGTCGAATATTCCGGAACATTCTGGAATGTTGCAGAATGCTCTTGAATACTCTCGGATGTATGTTAGCGAATACTCTAGAATACTCTGGAATGTTCTAGAAATTTATAGAGGTCTAAACTTCCCAGCCCTTATATCTCCAACAGCACGCCATTCAGGTAAAACCGGAACCTTCTTCATGGATGGGGGATAGAGGACTACCACACCATATAACTCTCTTGATCGTTCCGGGACTCGTTGCCGAGATTTAACAACACTCACATTGAACACTCACTTTTATAATATACAGGGTGAGTCACCTAACATTACCGCTGGATGTATTTCGTAAACCACATCAAATACTGACGAATCGATTCCACAGACCGAACGTGAGGAGAGGGGCTAGTGTAACTGGTTAATACAAACCATAAAAAATTGCACGGAAGTATGTTTTTTAACACAAACCTACGTTTTTTTAAACTGAACCCCGTTAGTTTTGTTAGCACATCTGAACATATAAACAAATACGTAATCAGTGCCGTTTGTTGCATTGTAAAATGTTAATTACATCCGGAGATATTGTAACCTAAAGTTGACGCTTGAGTACCACTCCTCCGCTGTTCGATCGTGTGTATCGGAGAGCACCGAATTACGTAGGGATCCAAAGGGAACGGTGATGGACTTAGGTACAGAAGAGACTGGAACAGCACATTACGTGTCCACATGCTAACACCTTTTTATTGGTCTTTTTCACTGACGCACATGTACATTACCATGAGGGGTGAGGTACACGTTCGATGGGCATTTCATAGGACGTGGAGGACGAATAAATTGGCCAGCCCGTTCTCCTGATCTTACACCTCTGGACTTCTTTCTGTGGGGTACGTTAAAGGAGAATGTGTACCGTGATGCGCCTACAACCCCACAGGATATGAAACAACGTATTGTGGCAGCCTGCGGCGACATTACACCAGATGTACTGCGGCGTGTACGACATTCATTACGCCAGAGATTGCAGTTGTGTGCAGCAAATGATGGCCACCACATTGAACATCTATTGGCCCGACATGTCGGGACACACACTATTCCACTCAGTAATTGAAAACGGAAACCACGTGTGTACGTGTACCTCACCCCTCATGGTAATTACATGTGCGTCAGTGAAAAACACCAATAAAAAGGTGTTAGCATGTGGACGTAATGTGCTGTTCCAGTCTCTTCTGTACCTAAGGTCCATCACCGTTCTCTTTGGATCCCTACGTAATTCGGTGCTCTCCGATACACACGATCGAACAGCGGAGGAGTGGTACTCAAGCGTTAACTTTAGGTTACAATATCTCCGGATGTAATTAACATTTTGCAATGCAACAAACGGCACTGATTACGTATTTGTTTATATGTTCAGATGTGCTAACAAAACTAACGGGGTTCCATTTAAAAAACGTAGGTTTGTGGTAAAAAAGCATACTTCCGTGCATTTTTTTATGGTTTGTATTAACCAATTACACTAGCCCCTCTCCTCACGTTCGGTCTGTGGAATCGATTCGTCAGTATTTGATGTGGTTTACGAAATATATCCAGCGGAAACGTTAGGTGACTCACCCTGTATAATATTGATTACTCATAGTAATTCATTTGGTTGGTCACATGATTTATTTATAATCAAGCCAGTACTTTCACAATCTTTCACGTTGGTATCATTATCCTTAAATTTATAATTACTTTCCAGCTATCCGTTCATTACCCATCTTTCGATCCGGATACTCTACTGTTTCCATAACTTTCTATATTCTCGTAACTGTACTGCCCACCAGGGTCGTTACTGACGCTAAAGATTCATAGCACAAATGCCATAGACGCATGAGAGTATTTTTCCTTCTTGCTATAAGGTTTTCTGTTGACGAAACTGTCGGCGTCAAACGTCAGCTAAAGCAATACTCAAATACGTGGACTGAACTACATGCTTTAAGTGGTTGATTTTTAATACATTGTCTTCGAGAACTTGTAGAACAGGGAAGAACATCGAGTCTGGTACACACTATAATATTAAAGAATCCAGTTAATGATACTTTTGAGCTTCTTATTTAAATATAATTGATTAATTTCAGTTTAAAGTTATATAACTTAGAAAACAGATGGATAAGTGTTATTAAGTTTAAAGGTGCCTAATCGGAAGTGTTATTTTTATAGTCTAATGTACGTGGCAATATTAGTCGGAAGCAATGGGTCACAAACCCGAGTTTCACACTAACACATTAGTTTATGTAGGTTCATCCGTAATGCGGGTACTGTGGCTATTTAAGAGCGTGCTTCAGGAAAGGCGGTGGCGTGTGCATCTTCTTATGTGTAGCGAAGTGAAAAATGAAAAAAAATTGGAAATTTGTGGTAAGGCCTTATGGTACCAACCTGCTGAGGTCATCGGTCCCTAAGCTTACACACTACGTAATCTAACGTAAACTAACTTACGCTAAAGACGGCACACACACCCATGCCCGAGGGAGGACTCGAACCTCCAACGTGGGAGAGCCGCGTGGACCGTGACAAGACGCCTCATACCGAGCGGTTACTCTGCACGGCAGTGAAAAGTGAAATTTATATATTACGCGGATAGTTTTACGAGTCCTTATTCATTACGCCTACGTAACGCCGGCAGGGGATGCTCAGTTGGCGAAAGGGCTGCTAAGCTGAAGAGACAACACGTGTGTAAGAGCCCAAATGGATTTTTTGGCACGGTTATGGCGAGGACGTCGTGCTGTTGACGCAATTAAGTGGCAGCTGTGCACAGGAGCAAGGCTGCGGGACTTCTGCGGATGTCCCCTGCAACAGCAACTTACATTTAACGTCATTCTTGCCTTACATTCTGTGAGCCCCCTATGTGAAGAATGTCATATCAGTTCTTAACACACTTAACACCAAGTCCTTCAAGCGCATAGTATTTCGGAGATTTATTATCGGCAGAATTATTATTGAACTCAATTCTTCATCCCAATCCTTGCAACTTTTGGAATGTTGTCTATACGCGCAAACATCTGCCCAACGCTAAAGGAATGCATAATTTCACCAGCGCAGCTTCCTATCCAGTTACTTTTGAAAGGTCTACGAAAACAACATCAGTATCATCACGCAACTCTGGTGACGTTATATGGTGAATGTTTTCTTAGGTAAAAATATAAAGCACTGTTAGTTTTGGTTGGGCATTTTATCGGGCCGTCTCTACACATCGACCGTTTCCTAATTGGTGATACAAACTTAGGACGACACAAAAGTACATCGTTCGGCGGACTCCATACTTCTGGTTCATACACGGTAAAGTCACGTTGCTGTGACCATCACCTGTGTTCGACGTCGACGTGCAATAACCATCACAGACGACAAGTGGTAGCACTAGCAGCGGAGGGTACAGGATCCGTGTCGGCGGGATGCGGAAAACAGTACAGTCGTTGTCGTATTGCGGAAACGCAAGCGATTTATCTGACTTTTAAAAGGACATGATCATTGGCTTTCAGGACGAGGGTGCAAACGGCAAAGTTTGTAAACTGTTCGTGTGCCGCTGTGGTTACAGTATACCGTGCATCGCACAATGGTGCCATCGAAAACCGGTGCTGAGGGAACTGTGGTGCACCACCGTTCGTAGATGACAGGGGCGAACGACGGCTGTGGAGATGTGTAGGGGCCAAGAGACGTGCAACTGTTGAGCCGGCCGCTGTGGCCGAGCGGTTCTAGGCCCTTCAGTCCGGAACCGCGCTGCTGCTACCGTCACAGGTTCGAATCCTGCCTCGGGCATGGATGTGTGTGATGTCCTTAGGTTGGTTAGGTTTAAGTAGTTCTAAGTCTAGAGGACTGATGGCCTCAGATGTTAAGTCCCATAGTGCTTAGAGCCATTTGAACATTTTGTAACTTTTGATGAACGACGCCCAGATGAACCAAGAGGCTACCAGCAGTGTCTACTTAACGACCGTTAGGAGGATGTTGCTGCGTATGGGGCTCTGCATCAGGCGCCAGGTTAATGAACCCTTGCTGACTACTCTTCATCGGCGACGTACGCTCGACTTTGAACGCCAGTAGCGCAGTTGCACGTCCACTGAGTGCGACAGGTGGTATTTCGAGATGAATCACGTGCTATGGTCCATCGGATAGATGGCCGTTGGCGTGTAGGGCGTGAAATGTCTGAAAGCGAATGCCCTGCAACAATTGTTGGAAGGATCCCTAGGTGATCTCGTTATTCTGGAAGGTACAGTGGATGAACACTAGTATCTACAGGGTGGCGCACGAAATGTGTTACCAATTGTTTCTTTCACAATTTGCGACGCATATTAGATATCCCACTGGGATCTCTACAGCAGTACCAGCAGAACTTGGAAAAACAAATGAGTCACGAAATGACGTGTGATTTACGATACTGCTGCTAGGAGACTAGTAAGCAGCAATGGCTGACAATGGAAGACTGACGACACAGCAACGATCGGCAATTGTGTTACTTTTTCATGAAACGAAAAGCCTTGTTGTAACTCAGAGGCGTTTTCGACAACAGTTTAAGACACGATGGGTCCCTTGCAAGAAGACCATCCACAGATTGTACGATAAATTTGTACAGAAAGGAACGGTGTTGGTAGTGAAGCGACCTCGGCCTAAGCCCGTTTGTTCGCCGGAGAATATTGAAGCGGTACGAGTTGCTGTACAGAGAAGTCCCGGGAAATCGTGTAGAAAGGCAGCAGTGCATTCTTAAAAGTGACCTCCATATGTACCCATACAAGATGATATGTGCACAGAAGCTCACTGAAGAATACAAGCAGCAGAGACTGCTGTTTGCTCAGTGGGCGGAGGATAGGGAAGAAACTCTCAACAACGTTTGGTTTTCAGACAAGGCGCATTTTCATTTAGACGGTGTGGTTAATAAACAAAATGTACGCTTTTGGGCCACTGAAAACCCACAACTGCTTCATGAACGACAACATTATGCTCCGAGGATTACAGCGTGGGCAGCAATTTCCAGTCACGGACTTATTGGACCCTTTTTCTTTGAAGAAACTGTGAACAGCGAGCGTTATTTGAGCATGCTTCGCAATAGCTTCATTCCACAGCTTCTTGCTACTGCCTTGCCCTTCAACACGCAGTGGTTCATGCAAGATGGAGAAAGGCCACATACTGCAAACACTGTGTTGGAGTTTTTACACGAGCATTTCGACATGCGGATCATTTCACTCAGGTTTCCAGGTCGGTTCAATGACGGACAAAATTGGCCCCCCAATATTTCAGACCTCAATCAATGTGACTTTTTTCTTTGGGGGTACCTAAAGGAAAAAATTTTCCCGAAAAGCCCACCTGATTTAATGGAGTTCAGAAGAATTATCTTCAAGCTTGCAGTGAAATTACGGAAGACATGTGGCGCAGGGTAATCACTAACTTCAGTGTTCGTTTGAAGAAAGTTAGGAAACGAAATTGTGGACATATTGAGCATGTGCTGAGTTAGAACAAATCTCCATGGACGGCTCTTCATTGTAGTATATGTTCCTTTCAGATTGTATTGACAATAAAGTTTATATTCAAAAATAAAATGATAACACATTTCGTGCGCCACCTTGTATTTATCCTTAGGGACCAGGCCCATCCTTATATGTCGTTTTTCTCCTTGGCACGATGGCATCTACCAGCAGGACAATACAACGTGTCACACATATCGCAGTGCATGTGCATGGTTCGAACAGAACGTGGATGACTTTACCGTACCGCCCTAACCACCAAACTCGCCGGATTTAAACCCAATCGATGAACTGTGGGACCACCACGATCGTGCCGCCGATTCTCAGCCGAGAGATGTAATGCAGCTGGCCACGGCGCTGGAGTCGGAATGGCTCCAGATGCCTGTCAGTACCTTCGAGAACCACATCTTCCTGCACATCTCGTAGTGGTCCGCACTGCAAAAGGTGGTAATTATGGCTTTTGACCTGTGGTAACATTAATGTCATTGGGTAGTGTAGATGAACGCGAAGTCTACCATATTCTCTTGGTTGAATCACACGTTCTGTGTTTTCTAACCCTGTCGGGTCCGCTTTTATTTGTCCCCGAGAGAGCTGGTTCAAACGGCTCTAAGCACTAGGGGACTTAACATCTAAGGTCATCCGTCCCCTAGACTTAGAACTACTTAAACCTAAGTTACCTAAGGACATCACACACATCCATGCCCGAGGCCGGATTCGAACCTGCGTCGTAGCAGCTGCGTGGTTGCGGACTGAAGCTCCTAGAACCATGCGAACACAGCGGCCGGCCGAGGGAGTTGGGTTGTTGTCTTTAGGGAAGGAGACCAGACAGCAAGTTCATCGGTCTCATCGAGTTAGGGAAGGATGGGGAAGGAAGTCGGCAGTGCCCTTTCAAAGGTACCATTCTGGTACTTGCCTGGAGCGATTTAGGGAAATCACGGAAAACCTAAATCAGGATGGCAGGAAGCGGGATTGAACGGTGGTCCTCCCGAGTGCGAGTCCAGTTGCTAGCAACTGTCCCACCTCGGTCGGTCGAGAGAGTCTTGCATCTAATTTGAAATTTGGTCATTTTTTCTCAACGTAGTGAAGAAACGAGGACTTCAAGTAGGATACGGAACAGACAACACAACACAGAAAAAACTCAGAACACAGGAGACACAGATGAGGACTACATGAAGTCACGTGCAACACCTGGCGATCAGTATACCTAGAACAAACATGCAGGAACTTGGAAACAAGATGCGCTGAACTTCTCAGAGCCCTACAAAGTAACAGCACACTTGCTGACCACCTGATAGCCCATAACCACCACGCAACTACAGCAACAGATCTAAAAATACTGCAATCCAGCCACAGCCTACGCCGCAAACTGACAATAGAAGAATACTTCCACATACAGATGGCAATATCACAAGGCAAACAAGTTTTAAATGATAATACTAAACTCTGTAAAGGCACATTATTTAACAAATGGTTCAAATGGCTCTAAACACTATGGGACTTAATATCTGAGGCCATCAGTCCCGTAGACTTAGAACTACTTAAACCTAACTAACCTAAGGACATCACACACATCCATGCCCGAGGCAGGATTCGAACCTGCGACCGTAGCAGCAGCACGGTTCCGGACTGAAGTGCATAGAGCCGCTCGGCCACAGCGGCCGGTCATTATTCAACACATTAAAAGAGCTTAAAAGAAAAATCATTAAAAACAGCTAAAACAGCTTACCCAGTCTCTCTCTCACACACACACGCACACACACACACACCGAAAAAAGAGAGAAAAGATAAACATAACTCAAATTTGACTCCAAACTCTCACGGGAACGCCGATGGGCTTAAGAAACAGAACAACATAGTGCTCAGGGCGTTTTGCGAAGTGTAAACGAAATTACAATAAATATTAACATGTGTGTGCAGTGCCCAAGGAACGTAAAAGAAGGATCAATGACAACAAAACGCGAGTAATAACAAATACATAAGCAAAAGAAGAAAGATCAGTCACAATAAAACGTGAGTAATAACAAAAATATACGCAAAACATTTAGCCACGCCAAAATCACATTCCTTTAAAAAATCAAGGCCTGTGCTAACTCGCAGACTAAATTCACATTTACATCGTTTGTTCGCAGATGACAAGCTATCAGTGCAGGACACCATACAGGTGGCTCTGCAAAACCATACAATGTAAAATAATGGTGGGAAGCAAAATGATCAAAAAATTTCTTTAGCCCTCACTCTGGTCGATAAGTTACAACCTAAGATATGTTCGCTTTTAACAGATTTCAATTAACAAGACGTACTGATGATGGCATAGAGGTGCCAAAATATGTTTGGGTCAAAAGAAAAAAACAGTGTTTTCATATAAAGGCGGAATCTATGTACTAAAAATGTAGTTTGACAAATTTTAGTAACCTTCACGTCGCAGTACTTGCAGAAAGTAGCTGCAGTGAAACTTTCGAGACTCTGCAGTTTTGGTTGCCTGCTGCTAAGCTATCGTTCCTCTCGGTGTCTCTGAACCCGTCTGCTCGGTGCAGCCTTCCGGCCGCCGGCCATACGTGCATATATGCACGCCCGGGCGGAGTGCGTGCTGCGCTCACAAGCAGCGCACACTGCGACGCCGCGGGCGAAATTCTGCCGCGATTAACAGCGCAGATACGGCGCGCTGTTGTGCCAGCCGGGTGGGGGTGGGGGAAGAGAATGCTTGCCGGCAGCCGGTGGCTGGCGGTTGGTGGCCGCGGCAGGTGAAAGGAATTAATAAAGAGTCCGCAGCCTCTCATTACACGACTAACGCAATAAGCCCGATGCTATCTGCAGCGGGCCGTACAGGTGGCTTGCTAGCTCAGCGGCGCGTTCCTTGCCAGCCCTCCGTGGCCGCCGTCTCACTCCCGTCTTGTGAGACATCTGTGTATTTTTTATTTAAATGATGTAGCAGACTGTCTCTTGTGTTCTGACCATAACATTCCGGTCATACCTCTGCTGCACGGGCATTAGCTCCTGGCTCGAGACATATTTTCCTCCGTGACATTTTGTCCTCCAGTGATGGAGACATCATCAGAGGCCGTGACAATACAGAAACCAGTTACAACCTCAAACAAGCTCAGTTAGCCGAAGTCTTTACAAATCCTTATACAGTTTGGTCATGAAGTCAATAGAGCGCTGCCAGGGTCCACGAGAAACCACGAGTAACCTTCACGTGGCAGTACTTGCAACGAACTTGTGACGTCACACTAGTAGTCTTGTCTACCATACTTCGCGAACGCTCGGTTCCGTGCAGGGCGCAAGAAAATCAATATGTCAATGAAAAGGTACCCACTTTGTCGTGTACTTCCACGCATTTAAACGAGCAGTTAAAAATTATGAAACTTGTCCGAAATAGTTACTCACTCCCCACCAGAGACAGCTGCTTACCTTGTTTGAGGTTTTAACTGGTGACTGTACTGTTACGGCCTCTGATGATGTTTCCAGTACTGGAGGACGAAATGTCTGCCAGCTGCTGGCACTGTAGTGTCACCTGCTGTGACGCACGCTTCTCGGGATGTCTTTCTTGAAGTTTCTTGTACCGTATGAATCGAAGGAGAGGATGCTGTGATGGGTGGCCAGTATCCTCTTTCTGCAACCCAACTGCACTCGTGGATTAACAGGGTTCTTTATTTACATGAACAGGAAGCTACTTATCTCGAATAGATTCCATGTGTTGTGGTACAAGCTCTTCCGTAAGAGTCCTCTTGCAGACAATATCGGTACTCTTGCTATTACAATAATATGGACGCTAAGTACTGGCACAGCCTAAGTCCACTCTGCGATCTAACTGACAGATGCCAAACTAGAGTCAGTTAGTGACTGAGTGAGTCAGTGAGTGAGGCCCTCTGGTCGGCGGCGGCGGCTTAAATACTTGCGGTCAAGAGAGCGTTAGCTGCGTGTTACTTGTGAGTCTGTCTCTGCCCTCTCTCATGATAGGCGTGCTTGATCAAGCACCTGCTATCGATCTTAGTGCTACATCGTTGCCGACTAGTGTGCTGGCAACAGCTTACACCAGCACATTTCGCGTGGCCCTTGGTGCTACCGAAGTCGGCGAAGCTGAGCGAACACATGTTATATATATGAAGATGGTATCTGTTCTTTCGGACATGTCCGTAAGAACAGATACCATCGGTGACCATTCAGCTCGTTAGAACGAAATTGCAATGAAATGATTACCTCTAGTTACATACAGGCGTTGACGTTAAGTCAACGGGGACAGAAGACAATGTGTGCCCCGACCGAGACCCGAACTCAGGATCTCCTGCTTACATGGCAGATGCTCTATCCATCTGAGCCACCGAGGACACACAGGATACTGCGATTGCAGGGACTTATCTCTGGCACGCCTCCCTTGAGACCCACATTCACAACTTAGTGTCCCGCACTATATTCACAGTGCCCCTGCCCATTTACTTACTACTCGCGGCTTTTTGCCGATTCCCGTAGGAGTTTGTGCACTGTTTGTGCCGCGAGTAATGAGTATAATGGGCAGGGGTACTATGAATATAGTGCGGGACACTAAGTTGTGAATGTGGGTCTCAAGGGAGGCGTGCCAGAGATAAGTCCCTGCAGTCGCACTGTCCTCTGTGTGCTCGGTGGCTCAGATGGATAGAGCGTCTGCCATGTAAGCAGGAAATCCCGGGTTCGGGTCTTGGTCGGGGCACACATTTGCAACTGTCCCCGTTGACTTATGTCAACGGCTGTATGCAGCCAGGGGTAATCATTTCATTGTAATTACATGTTATGGAGCTTATAGTAGGGAAGAATTGGTGTTGTTTATTATGTAACAACCTATTGCAAAACAAAATTGTATCCACAACATTACCGCAATTCCCAGCAGCACAACACTGATGTGTATAAGTTCACTTTTCATATTTCTGAATAACAGCCACTCATTCAGTTGTAGATGACCTATATGCCAAGGAAATGGCAACAAAACACAGAAAACATGCTGGAAATAGCGCCAACAAACATAAAAACCATACTATGACTTAAAGTAAATAAGATATTATGAAACTTTACAGATCACAATTTTTGGAACCAGACGGTACACATGTAATAACGCTTTATAATTTTGATATGGGTGCTAACTTTGTGCGTTGTCGAACAAATAAAACGTACTGACTATGGCGACATTGTCCTTGAAACTAGTTTGAACAAGAAAATAAATGAAACAGAAATGTTTTACGCCAAGACGGACCTACAATCCTATATTGTTGTTTTATGCGCAAAGATGGACCATTGGACATTGGAATAGTTGCAAGGTAGAATGGCTGTTTGTTTTATTCAGTGACGAAGGTCATAACTTATCTAATTTCAATCCTTCTTCTCTTTTGTTAAAGTTGCATTTTGCGTGTTTTTGAATTTCTATAGCCTCTCTGTATATCACAGCATAGTAATGGTTAGATCTCGATAAAACTATATAATAACAGAGAAGCGAGTTTGGTGGTTCCCTGGTGGCAGCGCAGGATCTGATACTGCCGATGTATCCGTGTTTCGACGACGATGTACGCTCTTGCGTTCCTGGAAGCGGATGTTAATGCTTCTTTTTGTTGTTAGTATGTGCACATGACCGCAACTGCAAGTGATTTTATATACTGCTGCTGTGGCAAGAGGTGGGCGTAGATGCATTGTAGTGTTAAAAAATTCGGTCACCTTCGTTGTTCGTTTAAACACTGCGTGAAAACCGCTTCTCCTGACAACTTCTCTGATGCTATATGTGACAGTTTTTACGAATATAAGTAACCTTTTCATTTACATCACTTTTTTCATTAGTAGCTCCAGATCTTTTAGGGTGTAGCGCACTGTTTATCTCTTTGTCAGAATAGCTGTTCCTTCTGAATGCAAGTCTTAAATGGTCGAGCTCGTCCTCCATGTACTGTTGTTCACATATTCTTTCAGTTCACTCCACCAACGTTTTGAGCACCCCTCTTTTCTGCCTGGGATGATGATTGATATTTCTGTGAATGTGTCTGTCTGTGTGAGTGGGCCTTTGGTGCCTCAAAGTTTCTCCGGGTTTCCTAAATACCTGTACATTGAAAAGTAAAGTTCGACCTCCTTCCCCTTGTTTTCAGTGAATTTTATATTTGAATTAATGTCATTCAGAAAATTTGGCAATTCTGAGAATTCTTTTCTCCTTGAGCAAATATAGTGTAGTTTCACTGTTTAATGAGTTTGAAATCCTACCAACGTCCTGCATTGCTGTCCATATAAAATCACTCGTGTTCAGCAGATACTTCCTGCTGACTAGAGATGGGCAAAACTGTTCTTTTCAGAGATTGGATCAGAACTGTTCACTCCCTGAAATGAATTAGCTCTTTTTCATGACTCACCACTCATTTACAATAGAAAATAAATGGAAGGCACATTGCCCTTTAAACTTGGTTTATTCCAGTACTATACCTGTATTTTGATCTTATTTGATCCTATTTTGAAGTAACACAGATAATGAGTAAGAATTTTGTATTGTTTATTGAAATTTCCACGATATGACAAAGTTTTTGATTATTGATTTATTTTACACTATCGTGGTTTTTTGGGTGATCGGAAAATGTGTAACTTGAGATTTACATTAACAATATATTTGGCTATAATGTATTAAAATTTCATTAACCTCATACAAATACATCGCAAGCCATATATTTTTAAAGTGAACGTTTCCTTCCGAAGACTCCTAAAATCGCAAAATCCGTACCAGAATAAGAAAAAAAATATAAATTTGACTGTAAAACGAAAGTGCTGCATATAGCCTTACGCAGAATAAAACAAGGAAAATATTGGTGTATCACATTTTGCGATACGTTTATCGGTTCGCTCGTAATTAAAGCGTAAATTCGAGTGTCCATAATAAAAATCCTATAGTAAGAGGAGTCATCAGGAACCTAATCTAATCAGTTTAAACAAATAAAAATAAAATAAAAACAATTGATGTATACATAACATAATAATGTAATATACATAGCGGTATTATTACGAAGAACAATATCCAGTAGGGACGAACTCCGATGCAGAGGCGCTGAGTCGAGCAGGTCGAGCCACGAGCTGTATTACTGCGTGAGCTGAGACCGTAGAGACCAGAGTGACACCTGAGTCGCTTTGCTCAATGCTCTGGCTAGAGTCGAGATGGTGGGGTGAGCGTTGAGCGGGCGAGTTCCGAGGGTGGGGGGAGCGGTGAACTCACCCGCTCCGAGACAAATCGTCCATTCCCTTGCGAGCAGGTTGTTGCAAGTAGTTCCTATGTTATCCGCTGGGTGGCTCTCTGTCCTGTTGCTCGCATCAACTGCCCAGAGGGCAGGACGTGCGACTGAAACGATCGCCGACAGAGTGCGATGCCAAGTTAAGCTGCGCCAGACACTCACTGCACGCGGCAGACGACGCACAGAGACGGCACGGCATATGTGAAACACAAAATCCAATGGGGCACTGCACGATGCAGGCAGCCAAGGTAGAAGCAGGGCAGAGGCCGGCGCCAGCTGTGTTGTGTGGCATGCACTGTGCTCTGACCAGCAGAGGCGCTGCTGATACGCTCCATCTCTCTCTCTCTCTCTCTCTCTGCCATGGGAAACGTTTGGAGCTACCGTTCTTTTTTTCTGAATCACTGATTGTTCACTCCTTTGAAAGATTCAACTCTATGAATTAGTTCAAGAGCGGATCCCCCATCTCTACTGCTGACCTGCTAGTAAGACAAAGTTCACTCTGTAATTTCTTGCTCGCATGGAAACAGACAAAGAATGGCCACAGAACAAGGTGTGGGCAGACGAAGTCTACTTCTATCTTCAAGGATATGCCAACGCTCAGAATTTGAGAATATGGGTAACGGAAAATCGGCACGTACATCAACCGCTACCACTTCATTCTGCAAAGGTGACTGTCTGATGTGGATTGACGGCATTGTTTGCATAGGGCCGTATGTTCTCGAGGAGGTAAGTCCTGGGGTCCTGTTATCTGTACCGTCACTGGTAAACGCCGTGAGAATTTTCTGCGCATCAATGTTGTTTCCGTCATTCAACAGCATGGATGGACGAGGAGGACAATTTTAATCAACATGGAGCTCCTTTGTACATTGCACAGCCAGGGAAGTGGCTGAAGCAGAGGCATTTCGAAAGTGATAGAATTGTTAGCCGTTGTTTCCCTAAAGCCTGGCCACCCAGACCACCTGATCGTAATCCACGTGACTGCTGGCTGAAGGATTTCTGTGTTCAGTACTCCAATTACGAACGTAGCTGAATTAAAGGTGCGCATGCTGAAAGTGACCCTCGAGACACTCCGACTTGTGGAATATGCTGTTTCTCGATTTCAGCTTGTGGCAAAAAACGATGGGGAGCCTATTGAACACGTCTTGCGCCAGTCTCACGGCAGTTGAAAGGCGATTTCATTTTGGTTTTTATGCAGTTTTCGGCCTGAGGACAATTGGAAACCAATTTCACGCGTCTGATGTGATACTACCTTGCCGTGGTGTATGAGCTTACCTAAGAGTGCGACAACAGTTGACTGCCGAAATTGTGTAATTCACACTGCATGGTGTAATGTGCAACTCGAACCCTAACCGTCGTATTGCGAGTCATCTGTCTTTTGTATACGCCTCAGTTTTCGGTAAGATTTTCGTATTATTTTTTTTCCTATAATGTTTCCTCCTACGTCAATTTGACACGATTCTGAGCAATAGTTGTCTTTCTACAGGCTTTTGAAACTGAAACTTTAATCATGGACACCTTCAACATGGCGCAAAAAATTATGCTACCGACTATGTACACAAGGGTGCTTTGTATCAGCGCTGACTTCCAGCGAATTCTTCGTATCGATGTCATGCGGCAGGGGTTGTTTTGTACCAGCGCTGCCTGGGAGAGAGTGCTTCGTACCAATCTTGCGTGGTAGAGGGTGTTTTGTACTGATTTTGTGTCAGAGGGTGCTTCATACCGATGTTATGTGGCAGGATGTGAGTCTTATAGGTGATGGATTGGAGGTGGTTCCTTGTATCAATGGTGCTTGGTGGAGGGTGCTTCTTACTTCGTGGCAGAAAGTGCTTCTGAATCGTTCTTCTACTAGGGAATAGGGAAACAAATAGGAAGGCCTGGACTCCTTTTGTTATCACTCGTTTTATTTAACAATCATATAAACAAATTCCTTTAAAACAACAATATCTTAATCCTGATTTCCTTAGGTAATAAGAATAGGACGTTACAAGAAGTTAGTGACTCTGCTACCAGTGTCTTTTTATGAAACAAGTCTATCTCATATATAAGAAAATTTTAAAACCACTGACAATTATGCGCCTGACGGCTTAAATTAAGACACACAATATTTCTGACTACTCTTCGGACGCTGAGAACTGGTGTTCTCAAAAACATTTGCCTAAATAGCAACCTGTCAGAGATGCACCCAATAAATAGCAGGATGAAGTTAATACAAAGGCACTTGTTCCACAGTCAAGAGACAATCATTATCACTAAGGCTTACTAAGGTTTCAAACTTCGGCTCCAGGGCACAGTAACACAATTAGTCAGCGCAAAATCTTACTAACAGTAGCACAGCAGTAACCTTTTGCAATCATATGTTGCTCTTGAGACAAGTTTTAATAAAAATAATAAATAACCAAGTAAATATAATGAGCGCCAGAATTAACTAGCGAGGAGTGACGCCAGGTCGATCGAAGGCAGAACGAAAACTTAACTTGGAGAAGCCAAGGCGGAAGGCGGACGTCGGCAGTTCGTACAAGACCCACTTCTCGAGATTCGACCTGGAGTCACCTCCCGCTACCCAGGATTTCACAGCCCCGATACCCATAGGTCGAAACGTAGAGCTTACTCCAAAACACCAGCCAGCCAGCTGTGACATTTAACAAGCGCACAGAACAGGTCCGCAGGGACAATGTAAACAACGGCCAAAAGATATTAAATAACAGGTTGAACTATTCACTAATAAAACGGCACACTGCCTTTGCCCCACTACGAATGAACTACAAAGGCAAGGTACAACCAGCAGCGCAAATCTTATCAATAACCTTAAGGAGAATTGCCTGCTATTGAGATATTATAAAAACTTACAATTACAAGCAAGGCCAGCGGTCACTACAATCTTAGTTACAATTAAATTACGTAAACTCTTATGCCTCACTGTTCAGTAACGAGCACAAAACTGAAAATTTCATTATAAGCTTTACTGGAGCTCACTGCGCTAAGGCTATCAAACACTCGAATGCAGTAAATTTGATAAACAGATTACGTCCTTGTAGCTGATTACGTATTACATCAAACAACAATTTCCCACGAGCTGTAAGAGGCACGCTCGTGCATTATATTAATATTTAACACCTGTCTAAAACACCAAGAACTCTTCATAGGCACACCTTTACTTCCATGGTAACACCCATGTGCTTACAGTTACCCGAAGTGAGGTAGCAGCCCTCAACACCTTCACACACATGCCCGAAGTACAATCTCACTTAAATTTTCGCTGGACGTCCTATATGGCTTGCGTCTGGTGCAGTAGGCGGCAATAAAGCAGCGGACGACCGTTGACAGCCGTGTCCTGAACTGGCAGACGCAACCCAAGGCAGCAACGAGTCTCCTCACAGGCGACAGGAAAGGCTCTCCACCAAGCTGCCCCATACACGCGGTCGGTTTCCACTCCACTACAAGCGCACTACCGCCTCAGGTACATTTACATTTATACGTCTCAAGCCACCCAACTGTGTGGCGGAGGGCACTTTAGGTCCCATTGTCATTACCTCCCTTTCCTGTTCCAGTCGCGCATGGTTTGCGGGAAGAACGACTGCCGGAAAGCCTCCGTGCGCGCTCGAATCTCTCTAATTTTACATTCGTGATCTCCTCGGGAGCTATAAGGAGGGGGAAGCAATATATTCTATACCTCATCCAGAAACGCACCCTCTCGAAACCTGGACAGCAAGCTACACCGCGATGCAGAGCGCCTCTCTGGCAGAGTCTGCCACTTGAGTTTGCTAAACATCTCCGTAACGCTATCACGCTCACCAGTAACCCTCTGACGAAACGCGCCGCTCTTCTTTGGATCTTCTCTATCTCCTCTGTCAACCCGACCTGGTACGGATCCCACACAGATGAGCAATACTCAAGTATAGGTCAAACTAGTGTTTTGTAAGCCACCTCCTTTGTTGATGGACTACATTTTCTAAGGACTCTCCGAATGAATCTCAACCTGGCAGACGGCCGGAGAGGCCGAGCGGTTCTACGCGCTACAGTCTGGAACCGCACGACCTCTTCGGTCGCAGGTTCTAATCCTGCCTCGGGCATGGATGTGTGTGTTGTCCTTAGGTTAGTTAGGTTTAAGTAGTTCTAAGTTCTAGGGGACTGATGACGTCAGAAGTTAAGTGCCACAGTACTCAGAGCCATTTGAACAATTTTTTCAATCTGTCACCCGCCTTACCAACAATTAATTTTATATCATCATTCCACTTCAAATCCTTCCGTACGCATACGCCCAGATATTTTACAGAAGTAACTAGTACCAGTGTTTGTTCTGCTATCATATAATCATACAATAAAAGATCCTTCTTTCTATGTATTCGCAATGCATTACATTTGTCTACGTTAAGGGTCAGTTGCCACTCCCTGCACCAAGTGCCTATCAACTGCAGATCTTCCTGTATTTCGCTGCAATTTTCTAATGCTGCAACTTCTCTGTATACTACAGCATCATCCGCGAAAAGCCGCATGGAACTTCCGACACTATCTATTAGTTCATTTATATATATATATAGTGAAAAGCAATGGTCCTATAACACTCCCCAGTGGCACGCCTGAGGTTACTTTAACGTCTGTAGATGTCTTTCCATTGAGAACAACATGCTGTGTTCTATTTGCTAAAAACTCTTCAATCCAGCCACACAGCTGGTCTGATATTCCGTAGGCTCTTACTTTGTTTATCAGGTGACAGTGCGGAACTGTATCGAACGCCTTCCGGAAGTCAACGAAAATGGCATCTACCTGGGAGCCTGCATCTGATATTTTCTGGGTCCCATGAACAAATAAAGCGAGTTGGGTCTCACACGATCGCTGTTTCCATAATCCATGTTGATTCCTACAGAGTAGATTCTGGGTTTCCAGAAATGACATGATAGGCGAGCAAAAAACATGTTCCAAAATTCTACAACAGATCGATGTCAGAGAAATAGGCCTATAGATTCGCGCATCTGCTCGACGACCCTTCTTGAAAACTGGAACTACCTATGCTCTTTTCCAATCATTTGGAACCTTCCGTTCCTCTAGAGACTTGGCGGTACACGGCTGTTAGAAGGGGGGCTAGTTCTTTCGCGTACTCTGTGTAGAATCGAATTGGTATCCTGTCAGGTTCAGTGGACTTTCCTCTGTTGAGCGATTCCAGTTGCTTTTCTATTCCTTGAACACTTATTTCGATGTCAGCCATCCTTTTCGTTTGTGCCAGGATTTAGAGAAGGAACTGCAGCGCGGTCTTCATCTGTGAAACAGCTTTGGAAAAAGGTGTTAAGTATTTCAGATATACGCGTGTCATCCTCTGTTTCAATGCCATCATCATCCAGGAGTGTCTGGATGTGCTGTTTTGAGCCACTTACTGATTTAACGTAAAACCAGAACTTCCTAGGATTTTCTGTCAAGTCGGTACATAGAATTTTACATTCGAACTCACTGAACGCTTCACGCATAGCCCTCCTTACGCTAACTTTGACATCGTTTAGCTTCTGTTTGTCTCTGAGGTTTAGGCTGCGTTTAAATATGCAGTAAAGCTCTCTATGCTTTCGCAGTAGTTTTCTAACTTTGTTGTTGAACCACGGTGGGTTTTTCCCGTGCCTCACAGTTTTACTCGGCACTTACCTCTCTAAAACGCATTTTACGATTGCCTTGAACTTTTTCCATAAACACTCAACATTGTCAGTGTCGAAACAGAAATTTTCGTTTTGTTCTGTTAGGTCGTCTGAAATCTGCCTTCTATTACTCTAGCTAAACAGATAAATCTTCCTTCCTTTTTTGTATTCCTATTTACTTCCATATTCAGGGATGCTGCAACGGCCTTACGATCACTGATTCCCTGCTCTGCGCTTACAGAGTCAAAAAGTTCGGGTCTGTTTGTTATCAGTAGGTCCAACATGTTATCTCCACGAGTCGGTTCTCTATTTGATTGCTCGAGGTAATTTTCGGATAGTGCACTGAGTATAATGTCACTCGATGCTCTGTCCCTACCACCCGTCCTAAACATCTGAGTGTCCCAGTCTATATCTGGTAAATTGTAATCTCCACCTAAGACTATAACATGCTGAAAAAATTTATGTGAAATGTGTTCCAGATTTTCTCTCAGTTGTTCTACCACTAATGCTGCTGAGTCGTGAGGTCGGTAAAAGGAGCCAATTATTAACCTAGCTCGGTTGTTGAATATAACCTCCACCCATAATAATTCACAGGAGCTATCTACTTCTATTTCACTACAGGATAAACTACTACTAACAGCGACAAACACGCCACCACCGGTTGCATGCAATCTATTCTTTCTAAACACCGTCGAACGCCAACTGTCCCGTCCTTGGCGAGCGCCTCCAGTTAACTCCTCAGGTAAGGATAAGGCAGCCAAAACTCAGTACGCGCCACAAGCAAAGATATGAGCGCGAAGGCGAGGTACTTGCAAATACGCTGGCGCCCCAGGAACGCCACGGCTCTGCTACGTAACAGAGATCTAACACAGCTTTGCCATCAGAAGATGGACACAGCTTTGCCGAGCCTTGCCCTGTCTGAAACACGCTTAGCAACGGAATACAGTTCCTCCTCCTGAAATGGAATATCCACCTCCTCAGAAGAGGTTGGTAAAGCACGACTGTGCAGTGGCACTCGACTTGATGATACGCCTGTTCAAATCTTGGTGGTGGAAGACATTTTCACTGTCAGTATGTGGCTGGCTTGAGAAGGAGATCTGATGTAAAATTCCGGATCACCAGCTTTTGCAGCAATGCCCTGGACTGAATTCCAAGCCTCTCCGCAGTGTTTCATCAAGTGAGGACACTTGCCACTGTTGATGGTGATCCGTACGTCGGTTGGGAATGCTGAGCTCGGTGGCTCCTTGGTGCTCCTCGTGCGGAGTAGGTTGTGCGCTGGCATCGGGCTTCACACTCTTCCACCTCTCACCATCACCATAGGACACAAACACAACACCGCACTATACACCTAGTTATTACACTCGCGCAAGGTCCACAAACACACAAAAGACACATATGTCTCCTATCCGCAAAGGAATGGACATGTGCATGCTGAGAAAGAACGCCTTCTCAGACAGACATCTGGGTGCATATCTCATCTCGATGACGCCATATGCCACTAATTTAATTTAACGATTCTGACTGTGCAGAATATACTAGATATTCACATTCTTCATCTCAGTAATACTCTCTAGAATGTTGTTGATCTCTTCCGAACTGAATCAGACAAGCGATGCACGTCACGAAAATTCTGGGCCAATTCCGTCCCCCATCAAACGAAAACAACACCAACGACAGCATATGGTGAAACTACAGTGCACGCTACACCTAGCTCACTAAACTATGCTATTCAGTTGTAAACCCGGTTTCTAACAAGCGTATTGCTCCTCACGGAATCTGAAGGAATTTTACTGAGCCGTGTAGGCTTCCAGTATTATTTTTAGCTAAGCGCCGCCACTCGTTATAATAATAGGACCCACTGCAAAAATGAACATTTAACTCCTCTCCAACAGTACCTGTCCTAAGGTGGAAGTTATCGTTCAAAATCTCTTTGACGATCACATCTTTAGAGATGTAACACCAGCTCAGTTGGACAAGCACAGCGAAGAAAAGAAATGGACTTCCTTTAGAGACAATACCGAGCATTCTCCTTAAATGGTTTATGGAACCACAGAAAAAGTGACCCTGCGCTGATGACCTACATTGCCTGGCAAGAAAAGTGAAGCAGCTAGGAGAGGAGGAAACGAGATGAATCGTTACAGGCTGATATGATACGTCATGTTGTTGCAGTGACTACAAATTCCAGTCAAATTTATAGACAACTTGGCACTAGGAACCCTCGTAATGATATGACAGTGCGATCCCTCCGGCCTGCATGTATGCACTGATTTGGTTGGAAGGGTGTCACGAAACCGCTGTATGCTCTCCTGACCACAAATGTTGTAAGTGGTCCTTGATACATTGGATACTCCCTCTGGGCCGCACGGAGTGGCCGCGCGGTTTGGGGCGCCATGCACGAAGTGCGCGGCCCCTCCCACCGGAGGTTCGAGTCCTTCCTCGGGCATGGGTGTGTGTGTTGTTCTTAGTATACGTTAGTTTAAGTAGTGTGTATGTCTAGGGACCGATGACCTCAGCAGTTAGGTCCCATAGGAATTCACACACATTTGAACATTTGAACAACTCCCTCTGCAATAGAGTAGATGTCGAAACTGGCTACACATATGTTCCATCAGGCACAGATGTGGGAACCCTCCTGGCGAAGGAAGTACCTGAACATCACGGAGACGGCTTTTTTTTAAATTTATTCACTGTCGGTACGTGCCCATACAGTCATCTCAGCAAAGGAAACATAATTCTACTGTTTGTTTTGACAATGCAGAATATACATTAGACAGAGTAAACATAAGGATGAACAAGGGATAGATTCTGCCATAAAACATATTTTACGTCCGTGTTATACTGAAACAAATGCACAAGTCGAAAAAGTAACACAGCATACACTGAGGTACTGGTAAACCAATAAAAAATTATAAAACGCCGTTGGTACAGATTTGGGATATTCCTAATTCAATCCATATTAATGACTATGTGTCTAAATTAACAGTAAAATGTTATTTTATGTGTCCTTGAATAATTTCAAAAGCTATGGACAGATAACTGAATATTTGGTTCTTGAATAGTTTCAAAAGCTGTGGACAGATAACTGAATATTTGGCCGGTCTGTAAGTACCATATAGACAAAACGTGAGAACAGTACACAATAGCCACATGTACAGATACACCAGTATTTAGACACATACATAAAGGAGCAACGCAGCGACATACTTTTTAGGTTGAGCGTTCCACATACTACTGAGTAGTACGTGGCTATAGAGTCAGTTAATTGTGCTTTGAGCTTCCTGTGGAATTTTAATTACCAAAAGCATTAGATTATCAGTGCAGGGAACTACATATGGATGTTGGCGCTGTTAATGAACTTGTACAGCGTTTTATATATTGCTGTGTAAGTGGATGCTAACAAGGTTTGGTTGCTGATTGGGAACTGACGACCAGGCACCCAAAGATTATTTGTAACGACGTTGAGGTGATACGTGTTCTGAGGACACTGTAGGAACGAATAGTTTGAGTCTCCTTCCTCTTCGCAAGCATATAGAGGAGTGGCGCTTAGATTGAGCCGATAGAGGTTTTTACTGAAATGCCGATTGCTAAATTTCATTCGCACTATAACTGTCGTGAAGCTCCTCAATGTTTGTCGTCTTATTATACCACGCTGCTCTCTGAATCGTGAGATGAATTAGAGCGTGGTGTCTGCTTTTGATTTTAGATGCCCTTGTCTATTCCTCTAGCCAGTCCGATGCCAATCGTTTCCTGAGCATGGTTATCGTATCAGTAAGAGGGAGTTTATCATTTTTAATAGCCGCGAGTAGAGATGCCTGCTTTGCTAAGACATCTACTCATTTCCAGGAACCCCAAAGTAGCATTTCATCCATACAATCACGATGTGGCGACAGTTCAGCTGCACCCAAATCACGACGTCGACAATTGCTGCAACTATAGTTTTGGTGCAACACGTAGCCAATATTTCAAAGAGATGTGTGGTATGTGTAGACGAGCACTGTCCTCTTGAAGAATGGCACCAGGATACTGTCACATGCCAGTTAAAACATGGCCAGGAGGATGTACGTGACTTACCATAGTGCTCTTAAGATTTCCCTCAGTCACTACCGGCTGAGACTTGAAATCGTACCCGATGGATTACCGCACACTATGATGCCTTAAGTACGCTGTTGTGCCTCTCCATAGCATTGGAAGGATGGGACCTCTGCCGCCATACTCCCCAACGATTGTCACCCTGCGTGATGCATAACTATGCTTCATCGCTGAACGCTATGCGACGTCATTCGTTAGCAGTAAATGCTTCCCAGTCTCGGCACCATTCCAAATGCGGTTGTTTGTGCTGTGGTGTTAACAGCAGCAAATACATGCCACAGTAATTCGCTAGTCTAGTTGCTGCTGGCCTCTGATCAATAGTGCGGGGGGACACAGACCATTGGAGGGAATCCATTCTTTGTCCTCAGATGGCACGTGCTCATGTGAGTGGGTTACAGTGTGCTCTACACACGATACGACGATCTTTCGCTCTGTTGGTAAAACACAGTCAACCAGAGCCTTAATGATGAGTATGCCTGCCCTAACGTTCGCATGTAGTCCAACATTGGATCACTGTCACATCCAAATGTCCCATAAATTTAGATACTGCTCGAGTCTTGCAGCCAGTCAAAGGTTATCCCAGAATGGGAACCTTTCAAACACTGTCAGGTGGTGGTAACGCTGTTTGAAACGAATGCGCTGCGTCTCTGACTGGGATCACTCAATGTCTGACGCCGTTTCTGTATGTTATATGCCGTAGCCACTAAACACGAAAACCAGTGCTGCGGCTGCCACTGTGACCGAGAAGTTCTAGGCACTTCAGTACGGAACCGCGCTGCTGCTACGGTCGCAGGCTCGAATCCTGCCTCGGGCGTGGATGTCTGTGATGTCCTTAGGTTAGATAGATTTAAGTAGTTCCACGTCTAGGGGACTGATGATCTCAGATGTTAATTCGCATAGTGCTTAGATCCATTTGAACCATTTTGAACCAGTGCTGCACTTGTTTTGGCGTAAGCTGTCGCCAGCACACCAGGTGGCAAGTAGGTTGTGAGAAGATCGATAGAGGCCAAAGACAAACTCGCAAGAAACGGGCCGCCAACGCCCTCTCGACGGCTGCGGACCAGAGGGCCCATTCAGTTCCACTCACTCAACCTGTGAGTCAACTAGTCGAATCACCAGTCGCATCCCAGTGAGAATCGCAGTAGCAGTTAGCTCAGCGTCTAACTCAGAGTCAGTTGGAACCTAGCGATCAGAGGAGTGTACCAGAACATAGCGGGCTTGTATTGCACCAGCAGTGAGGCCAACGTGGACTATTATGGAGAGCTTGTACCACACCACCTGGACTATCTGAAATTAAGTAGCATCCAGTTTTTGTAAATAAAGAACCCTGTTAATACATGCATGCAATTTGTGTTATACAACAGGATACCGACTACCAAACAACATCCTCTCCTTGCTTCCCATGGTACAAGCCTACAGAGACAAAGAGACTACACAAAAGCACTCTCGTGGCCGTTCTACCAGCCACAGTGAATCCCAACTCTCATATTCGGGTAGCCGCCGATGGTGAATTTGTGGACGAAGCTACACTGACATCCTGCCTTGTCTTCTGGGTGCTTGACTTTTTGTCAGGCAATGTGCTTGAATCCTGCTTCTCTGAAATACAACAGCTCTTAATCCAGAAGTCTCGGTAGGAACCATCTACATCGGACACTACTTTTCTTTCAGCTTCCGCACAGTACAGCCTCCAGTTCGGACGATTCCTTCCCATTGCGAAGAGTCCTGAGATTCATTACGAACAGAGAGAGAAGACCTCTCTCAGGAAGCCCACGCCGTACGTTAATTGCGAATTCAGGAGGCGAGCGACAAGGATTGGCCGGGGCCGAGCGTGGTGTGGCACGCAGACGCAGGGCGGATCCAGGTCAGCCTGTGGCGTGCCGCGCACTCGTTAAGAGTCGCCGCGGCGCCTCTTAAATACATGCTCCGCAAACATTATTAGCGCGATAAAGCTCTCTTACAAGCTTGCGAAATTCGGTAACTGATAGTCCCTTAAGCTTAATATAGAGGTAGGGTGTGACACGTGTAGAGTTAATGCTGCCCTTTACACACAGACTAAAGCCGTCCTTCACCGACGAGCTGTAGAGATTCTCTTGTCGAATTACGCTAAATTGCAGGTACTGTAGTTACCAGTGTCGGACAAATGGAACGCATGACACACTTTGACGTTCAAACTCCTGTTTTAGAGTCAACTCAGTGAAAGCAACTGTAAAGTAAAAATACAGGGCGAAATCTCCTGAGAAGTCTAAGTGAGGAAGGGACTGAGACAGGGTGACAGTACCTCCTCTCTGCTATTCAGCCTCTCCCTAGAAAAATTCACAAGTCAGAGCTGACCGAATCATATCAACAAATGGCGAGAGGTAGAAAGGAACTTGGCCCGGTAGTCAATGTCGAGAAGACCACAAGTATGGCAGTGACCAACCAACGAAACCTACCGAATCTCAGGATAACCTACAAGGAGTTTGAAATGGTGAGAAACTTCAAGTACCTCGGATCGACTATCACAGGGACAAATGACATCAGCAGCGAGGTGAAAGCTAGAATAGCAGCAGGCAACAATACTTCTTTGCGGCACTACCCGTGCATGGGACCTCGATTCTTGCGGGAAAACCTAAAATCCTCATTTATAAAACTGTTATAAGACCGGTTGTTATGTATGGCGCCGGGACGTGGACCATAACTGCAAATGAAGAATGGATCCTTAGCATTTGGAAGAGAAAGGTTCTGCGAAAAATATATGGCCCAATTTATGATCCAGAAGGCCGGTGCATCCGTATAAAAGCAGAACTAGGACAATTTTTTGGAGGACCTGACATTATCACTACCACTAAAACAAGAAGACTGTGGTGGGCAGGATACGTGGGCAGAATGGAGGAAGACAGAACATATAAGAGGCAAGGCTGGAGGAACAGGACGGAAGGGACCTCCCAGAAAGAGATGGGTGGACGGAGCTGAAGAAGACATGAAAAAGCTAGGTGTCAGAGGATGGACACGAAAAGCTATGGACAGGATAGAATGGCAGGATATCATCAGGTTACCTTCAATTCAGAAAGCTGTTGCACTCAGCGACTGTTATATTGACTTGTTAATTACGGATTGCGGCGATCAGTCGTCGTTTTTAAATTTTATTGTGCAGATCTAGATTTCAGCTACAAGCTAGCCATTCTCAATGCACTATTATTTTCGCTCAATGCATGTAATGCCCGTTGGTCGTGCTTCATCCACAGTTCATTGAATAATACTCCGAATACTACCAGTATTCAATGAACTGAGGATGAAGCCCGACCAACGGGCATTACATGCATCGAGCGAAAATAATAGTGCATTGAGAATGGCTAGTTTCTAGCTGAAATCTAGATCTGCACAATAAAATTTAAAAAGGACGACTGATCGCTGCAGTCTATGATTTACTTGGCAGGATATTGTGATACAGACCAAGGCCCTCAAAGCGGTTCTTCGCCGAAGCGCTGTAGAGGTTCTCGGGTCAAATTACCCTAAATTCCGATGACAGTGGTCACCAGTGTAGGACGGAAAGGAGCTCGTGACATACTACAGTTCAGTTGATGTTCAAACTCCAGTGCAAGAATCAACACAATGCATTATTGAGAAAAATGGATTGTGTGTCAGTTCCGCTGTTGCACTGAATGAGTTAGTTCAGTTGTGAGAGCCTCGACCATCAGTTCCCGAGGAAATCGTAACAAAAATTTAAAGTTTCTTTGTTCGGATTGTGATCTTATCAAGCCTAACACATTATTAAACAGAAAATTTATATAAATATCGATCTTGATATAGCTGTGAACAACGATTTGATTCAATTCAACATTTGTGTACTGAAAATTAGCCAAGACATAAATATATTAATTTTGTACAATCATTTCGATAAACATTTGCGCAAACTTTTATAACATTTAAATATTGATTTATGAAAAAAAAAACCAAATGGTTCAAATGGCTCTGAGCACTATGGGACTCAACTGCTGTGGTCATAAGTCCCCTAGAACTTAGAACTACTTAAACCTAACTAACCTAAGGACAGCACACAACACCCAGCCATCACGAGGCAGAGAAAATCCCTGACCCCGCCGGGAATCGAACCCGGGAACCCGGGCGTGGGAAGCGAGAACGCTACCGCACGACCACGAGATGCGGGCAAAAAAAAAATTAAACATTTCTGTTAAATATCTGCGACAATCACTATACTTTTGTGTTACATGTATAATAAAATCTATGTCCTCCTTCGAAAGAAAAGCTAGCGGGAAGAGTTATTCTATCAGGGAGTGTTAGAGAGACAGCAGTAGAGAGTAGTTAAGGCATATCTTATAAAATGAAGTTCTTTTCTTCATTTTTTTTTTACGAAGAAACTTTCAAGTTGTAAAAAATCCTTGTGTCACGAGTAATATATAAAATGTCAATGATTAATTAACATATATTAATGAAAAGTTCAAAGACTGTATGTATGAAATGTAAAAAGGAAACCTCTGTAAGGTAAACAATCGTCATTTTTATAGAGAAACAAATCATTTTGGAAGGAAGCGGAGACTTTCTCTTCTTATCGTCCATTTCTACATGACGTTCGATGTACTAAGAGATAAGGTGTCGATATCTCTGTGTTATAAATTTGTTATGGAATAATAATATTTTCAGTCATAAATACCGCTGTCTGCAGTTATTGTAGCGAAACTGTTAATATTACCGTACTGAATTTGTTTAATGATTTTGTCAGGCAAATCTATCTGGAAATTGCTCATATTGGTTGAAGGTAAGATAATCGACTTCTTATCACATCCTGTCGTTTAAGTATTTCACTCTCCACAAGTCAGACCCATAGATCTGTGTCTAAGAAGTCCGATCGAATATTCAATTCCATTTTTTACTTGGAAGTCACAATAGCACCTTAGGTCAACGAGCCTCGAAACAATGGTGGTGCTCAATAACTATCATAACCTGATACATCGAAAACGTACAACAGCGATGGTCTAAAGGTTTAAAAGTAATAAAGGTATACTATACTAAAAGGATTAATTATGTTATTGCGTGTAAAATTCCTAACCACGCCTTACCAAAGCATTAAATAAGGTCGTGTGACTAGGGCCTCCCTTGGGGTAGACCGTTTGCCGGGTGCAAGTCTTTCGATTTGACGCCACCTCGGCGACTTGTGGGTCGATGACGATGAAATGATGATGTTTAGGACAACACAGCACCCACTCCCTGAGCGGAGAAAATCTCCCTTCCAGCCGGGAATCGAACCCGGGCCCTTAGGATTGACATTCTATCGCGCTGACCACTCAGCTACCGGGGGCGGACACCAAAGCATTTATAATGTATCTTTACCGAAGCAAACTTCTAGTCACGCACAACACATTTCTTTTATTGATTTAAAGACGTATTTCACCTTTCTATGCCAGCAAGGAAAGATACACCATACAGTGAAGCTTAGTACTATAGAAACATTTGTGAAACGTATTTCGTGAAGCAATCATGAACAAAAATTTCGGTACAGAATATTCTGCGAAGGAGCTATTTTATTTCGTAGTTACCAAACCATCAACTCGACAAACCTAGAAATATCTTACTTCCTTCTATAGGAAGTATCTGAGACCATAATACCACTGGAAAGAAAACAACAAGGCCAGTTCAAAGACAAACACTCCGTAAATATGCATATTTTAGAAAAGTAAACAATCCCCTCAGTTAGGAAACACCAAAACACAACACATTACCACGCTTAATACAGTACTTCAAAACCGTCGAATTCAAAGCACGTTTCAGCCGTCTACGAAAGGATGAATGTAAGTATGTATGGTTTTCAAAGATCTCTTATGCTATTCGTGACAAACGCTGTACCGTCGTATGGATCTGATCAACCGAAATGCTCACATAATCCTTGGAAATAATGCGAACTTGCAGAATAACCATCGGGTCCACGGGATATCACGAAATGGCTGGCCAAATCATCACCGAATCCACGCCACATTTCATTCTTGGGATGTAACCTCGACCAGACGTTGGAAACAATTTGAAACAAGACTCGTCCGACCAAATTACTTGCTGCATAGTTCAATTTTTATAGCTTCTGCACGTATAAAGGAGTCAGATTGAGATAGATGTAAGTTGCAGAGCTAGTCAGAGATGAAGACACTTCCTCAGGAAAGACTTACTGCATCAAACCTTTCTTTAGACTGAAGACCACAACAGCATCGGCTGTCAGTCGCCGTAATCAATCAAAACCATCTGTTATCTAGGAGTTTCTGTCTGGAATGATTTACTATGGATCGGCAAAATATATAAAGTGGTAAGGAAGGCAAACACCTGACGTATTGTTACTGGAAAAATCTACCTGAAATATTACCATCTGTCTATACAATAGTTCCATGCTTGAGTTTCTGTCTGTATGTGTCTGGGCTAATCTCGGGATCTACTACAGGCATTCTGATATGGTTCTCACTGATGGATAAACTGATCCACATGAAAGGTTTGTGTACATAGTTTATAAAAATGGCATGCAAATTGTCTGAGCTTAAGACCTCCGCCATGGTGAAAATGATGTCATAACCATCTAGCCGCGGATGGCAGAACTCCTTGGAATTGTGAAAGCCACCGGATTGCAGCAGCAGGCTGGTGATAGCTACATCCACCTAGAGAGCAGCATCTGCTACCACTACCAGGTGGCTGACGCGAGATGCCACTATACCACCGACAGGATGAAACGAACTACTACTGTCGGGAGGCTGCGATGCAGGATATATCAGATTAATTAGAAGAGCTGTAAATTATGCTATGCCAGACAAGCCGTCAAAGTAAAGGTACTTAGCGCTACCCATGCAAAGCACAGGTGTTTCACTTATAAAACAGCCATTGGCTACTCTTGTTGACCTTGAACGGTTACAAATTTGATTTGATGGAAGAAAACAGAAGTTCGAGAAGAGACGCCAATTCGACACAGGTTTCTTTAGTCAGAGCGAGAGTGTCACAGTGGCCTCCAGAAAATGTAGTGGGAGTCTGCAAAAGAAAGGCAAGTACTGCGTAAGAGATTTTGATGGATGTATCCATACATGGAGACTCCGAGGTGAATGAACGTTGCCAGATTTCTCATTGCCATAAGGGCCCAACTGTGCTGGCGTAAGACGTAGCCAACACACGGGTCGTTAAAGATGAACCGCGAAGATCGATTAGTACATCAACATCTACATCTACATACATACTCCACAATCCACCATACGGTGCGTGGCGGAGGGTACCTCGTACCACAACTAGCATCTTCTCTCCCTGTTCCACTCCCAAACAGAACGAGGGAAAAATGACTGCCTATATGCCTCTGTACGAGCCCTAATCTCTTTTATCTTATCTCTGTGGTCTTTCTGCGAAATATAAGTTGGCGGCAACAAAATTGTACTGCAGTCAGCCTCAAATGCTCGTTATCTAAATTTCCTCAGTAGCGATTCACGAAAAGAACGCCTCCTTTCCTCCAGAGACTCCCACACGAGTTCCTGAAGCAGTTCCGTAACACTCGCGTGATGATCAAACCTACCAGTAACAAATCTAGCAACCCGCCTCTGAATTGCTTCTATGTCCTCCCTCAATCCGACCTGATAGGGATCCCAAACGCTCGAGCAGTACTCAAGAATAGGTCGTATTAGTGTTTTATAAGCGGTCTCCTTTACAGATGAACTACATCTTCCCAAAATTCTACCAATGAACTGCAGACGACTTTCTGCCTTCCCCACAACTGCCATTACATGCATGTCCCACTTCATATCGCTCTGCAATGATACGACCAAACATTTAATCGACGTGACTGTGTCAAGCACTACACTACTAATGGAGTATTCAAACATTACAGGATTCCTTTTCCTATTCATCTGCATTAATTTACATTTATCTATATTTAGAATTAGCTGCCATTCTTTACACCAATCATAAATCCTGTCCAAGTCATCTTGTATCCTCCTACAGTCACTCAACGATGACACCTTCTCGTACACAACAGCATCGGCAGCAACCAGCCGCACATTGCATTCCACCCTATCCAAAAGATCATTTATGTGGATAGAAAACAACAGCGGACCTACCATACTTCCCTGGGGCACTCCAGATGATTCCCTCACTTCCGATGAACACTCACTATCGAGGACAACGTACTGGGTTCTATTACTTAAGAAGTCTTCGAGCCACTCACATATTCGGGAACCAATCCCATATGCTCGTACCTTAGTTAGGAGTCTGCAGTGGGACACCGAGTCAAACGCTTTCCGGAAGTCAAGGAATATGGCATCTGTCTGATACCCTTCATCCATGGTTTGCAAGATATCATGTGAAAAAAAGGGCGAGTTGCGTTTAAGAGGAGCGATGCTTTCTAAAGCCGTGCTGATGCATGGACAGCAACTTCTCTGTCTCAAGGAAATTCATTATATTCGAACTGAGAATATGTTCGAAAATCCAGCAACAAACCGATGTTAAGGATATTGGTCTGTAATTTTGAGGATCCGTCGTTCTACCCTTCTTATATACAGGCGTCACCTGCGCTTTTTTCCAGTCGCTCTGGACTTTAGGTTGGGCAAGAGATTTGCGATAAATGCAAGCTAAGTAAGGAGCCAATGCACTAGAGTACTCTCGGTAAAACCAAATTGGAATCCCATCAGGGCCTGGCGATTTATTTATTTTCAACCCATTCAGCTGCTTCACAACCCCAGGGATGTCTATCACCAGGCGCTGGATCAAGTGTGCCTATCAAGAGAGAGAGAGAGTAGGGACACATCCACAGGCAACACGCCGCCAACGCCCTCTCGACAGCAAGTATTTAGGCCGCCGCCGCTGACCGGATGGTTTCACTCACTCACTCAGTCAGTCATCCAGTTTAGCAACTGTCACTTCACTCACAGAGTGGCTTTAGTTTGTCACAGGCTACAACAGTACATAGCGACCACATTAGTGGCTACAGTGGGGCTACCTTACCTCAACCAGAATTGTACTTTTCATCAGTCAGCAAGAGAACTATAACGATTACTACACTCCTGGAAATTGAAATAAGAACACCGTGAATTCATTGTCCCAGGAAGGGGAAACTTTATTGACACATTCCTGGGGTCAGATATATCACATGATCACACTGACAGAACCACAGGCACATAGACACAGGCAACAGAGCATGCACAATGTCGGCACTAGTACAGTGTATATCCACCTTTCGCAGCAATGCAGGCTGCTATTCTCCCATGGAGACGATCGTAGAGATGCTGGATGTAGTCCTGTGGAACGGCTTGCCATGCCATTTCCACCTGGCGCCTCAGTTGGACCAGCGTTCGTGCTGGACGTGCAGACCGCGTGAGACGACGCTTCATCCAGTCCCAAACATGCTCAATGGGGGACAGATCCGGAGATCTTGCTGGCCAGGGTAGTTGACTTACACCTTCTAGAGCACGTTGGGTGGCACGGGATACATGCGGACGTGCATTGTCCTGTTGGAACAGCAAGTTCCCTTGCCGGTCTAGGAATGGTAGAACGATGGGTTCGATGACGGTTTGGATGTACCGTGCACTATTCAGTGTCCCCTCGACGATCACCAGCGGTGTACGGCCAGTGTAGGAGATCGCTCCCCACACCATGATGCCGGGTGTTGGCCCTGTGTGCCTCGGTCGTATGCAGTCCTGATTGTGGCGCTCACCTGCACGGCGCCAAACACGCATACGACCATCATTGGCACCAAGGCAGAAGCGACTCTCATCGCTGAAGACGACACGTCTCCATTCGTCCCTCCATTCACGCCTGTCGCGACACCACTGGAGGCGGGCTGCACGATGTTGGGGCGTGAGCGGAAGACGGCCTAACGGTGTGCGGGACCGTAGCCCAGCTTCATGGAGACGGTTGCGAATGGTCCTCGCCGATACCCCAGGAGCAACAGTGTCCCTAATTTGCTGGGAAGTGGCGGTGCAGTCCCCTACGGCACTGCGTAGGATCCTACGGTCTAGGCGTGCATCCGTGCGTCGCTGCGGTCCGGTCCCAGGTCGACGGGCACGTGCACCTTCCGCCGACCACTGGCGACAACATCGATGTACTGTGGAGACCTCACGCCCCACGTGTTGAGCAATTCGGCGGTACGTCCACCCGGCCTCCCGCATGCCCACTATACGCCCTCGCTCAAAGTCCGTCAACTGCACATACGGTTCACGTCCACGCTGTCGCGGCATGCTACCAGTGTTAAAGACTGCGATGGAGCTCCGTATGCCACGGCAAACTGGCTGGCACTGACGGCGGCGGTGCACAAATGCTGCGCAGCTAGCGCCATTCGACGGCCAACACCGCGGTTCCTGGTGTGTCCGCTGTGCAGTGCGTGTGATCATTGCTTGTACAGCCCTCTCGCAGTGTCCGGAGCAAGTATGGTGGGTCTGACACACCGGTGTCAATGTGTTCTTTTTTCCATTTCCAGGAGTGTATTTCGTACCACAGAACATGGACTCTATTCAAGTAAAGTAAATGTTTCCAGTACGTGCAAATAAAGAACCGTATTAATCACGCGTGCAATTGTTTTGTACAAAGAGGATACCAGCCATCCATAACAACATCTTTTTTTTTTACTTTTTTTTACTTTATTGTCATTTTAATGCCTATACAATAAGCAGGCTGGCAGCAGCACACTACGCTGCTCTTCAGCCAAATGAGACAGAAGCACAAAAAAACAGGAGAAAAACAGAAAAGTCACAAAATGGTGGGCGATAAAATAGGAGACACAGAGAGACAAACACGGAGCCGTTCACACTTGACGATAAACCACACTGCAAACTGTTGAGACGACGCACAGACACTGAAGAAGACGATGGCACTGGTGAACAACGGAGCGTGACGGGAAACACTGAACACGAAACACGACGGCACACACAAGACACTGATGGCGGCGATCTCCGGCGCGCGAAAGTCCACGTAGCGTGTGCGAGTCCGGGGACCTGCCAAGAGTGGAACAGGGGGGAGGTGGGGGGAGAGGGGAGTATAGGATGCCAACGGCGGGGGAGACGGGGGCAAGAGGGAGAGGGACAGGGGAGGGGGGGCCCGGGGGAGAAGGGGAGAGAAAAGGAGGAGGGAGGGAAAAAGGGAGAGAAGGGAGGGAGGGTGCCCGGAGGAGCAAGCACGGGAGGAGGGCGGGAGGATCAAAGTTGGTAGGAGGGGTAGATGGAGGGGAGGAGGGCATCATCAGGGAGGGGGAGCTGGCGGAAGCCACCTTGGGAGAGGGTAAGGAGGGTGGAGAGATGGAGACCGGGTGGGACATGAGAGTACAGGCGCGGCAGCGGGCGGGGGTGGGAGAGGATCGGGGAGACGAGCGGGTGGGGAGGATCGAGTTTACGGGAGGTGTAGAGGATTCGTATCCTTTCGAGGAAGAGGAGGAGGTGAGGGAAGGGGATAAGATCATACAGGATCCGCGTGGGGGAGGGGAGACGGATGCGATAGGCAAGGCGGAGAGCATGGCGTTCAAGGATTTGGAGGGATTTATAAAAGGAAGGGGGGGCGGAGATCCAGGCGGGATGGGCGTAACAGAGGATAGGGCGGATGAGGGACTTATAGGTGTGTAGGATGGTGGAGGGGTCCAGACCCCACGTACGGCCGGAAAGGAGCTTGAGGAGACGGAGTCGGGAACGTGCCTTGGCTTGGATTGTCTGGAGATGGGGAGTCCAGGAGAGGCGACGGTCGAGGGTGACGCCAAGGTACTTAAGGGTGGGGGTGAGAGCGATGGGACGGCCATAAACGGTGAGATAGAAATCAAGGAGGCGGAAGGAAGGGGTGGTTTTGCCTACAATGATCGCCTGGGTTTTGGAAGGATTGACTGTGAGCAACCACTGGTTGCACCAAGCGGTGAACCGGTCAAGATGGGATTGGAGAAGGTGTTGGGAGCGTTGCAGGGTGGGGGCAAGGGCAAGGAAGGCGGTGTCATCGGCAAACTGGAGAAGGTGGACGGGGGGTGGCGGCGGCGGCATGTCCGCCGTGTACAACAAGTACAGAAGGGAACAACATCTTCTCCCTTGCTTTCTTACTGTACAAGACTCTACACCAACAATGAGGCTGGTTGTACTGGGTGCCATTGTGTGCACAATGTGATGTCCTCTGCTTGACATAGGTGACAATTTTGACAGCAGGCATTGCATTTCTGAAGTGTTAAGATCGATGGTTATGTCCATATTCAAGACCTCGAAGACATCATCTTTTAACAAGGTAACGCAAGATCCTGCCATCTCGTGTCAAATCGATAAAGAGAGTGCTTGACTGTTGGTCTGACAGTGTGTTCTCCAGATCTCTCTCGCATCTCAAAACCGTTGGCATACAAAACATATTCCAATCTTCATGGGATGAATAAAACCAATTTCTGTATGATTTTCAAGCGAATCTTACACTGCTCTTCCTGCCACTGCAACTTCACGTAACAAAGATGGACATGGATAGAGATCAGTCACCTGCTCTCGAAGGTAGACCACAAAGGCTCAATAATATTAAGATCTGGTGAGTAAGGTGGTCACAGGAGACGCGACAGTTCTTCCACATGGTCACAAAGCCAGTCCTGGACGACGCGAGCAGCGTGACCAGGTGTTCTGTCATCTTTAAAAACAGCGTCACCATTGGGGAACAAATAATGTACCATGGGATGCAACTGATAAACCAAAATCGTTACATAACCCTTGGCAGTAATGCAGTCTTGCAGAGTATACATGGCGCCCACGGAATACCATCATGTGGCTGCCCAAATCACCATTGAATCGCTGCCAAATTGTAATACCGGTCAGAAATCGGAAACGGTCTGAGACAAGACTCAGCCTACCAAATGACTTTCTCCCATTGCTCCATAGGCCAGGTTTTATGTGTTCGGCACCACGTTCTCCTCTAACGGGCATTTGCATCACTGGTGAATGGTTTTGTAATTCCAGGTCTGCCTACAATTCCAAGTTTCTGGAGCTCCGCTCGAGTTGTTTTGATGGTGACAGGCTGCCCGAGTACGACATTCTCTTCTGCAGTAACTTTCTCAGCTGACGTGCCCTTACTTTTCATCACAGTCTTCTTCGATGACGTTTGATACGATCATTGGACACACATTTTCGTCTGCGTTGTGACTTACCAGATGATGTTTTTTCGCTTTTCCCTGATGCTGTATAAATCTTCGATACGATGCCTCCTGAGACACCAAATATTGCGCCTACCTTGGTTACGGAAGCACATACTATATGAGCAATAACAACTGCTGACGTTCGAAGTTACTTATCTCCGACATAATGCACTCACAAGTACACAGAACACTGTTCTGACCACGAATGATAGTTGCAAAGTATCGAGGACAAGCGCAGACGCCTTTCGTGATCAAATAAAACAGCGCCACCCGCAGGCTTGTCAAGCATTTGTATTTATGTTCAAGCACGCATTTCTCGCGGTGTTTTCGTATCTTTTCCAAACCCTGTATCAGTAAGCCGTACTTTCAAGCGGAACCTTACTCAGGCATCAGGTGACTTGGTGGCTAAGACTCAAGTTAGCTTGGCTATGCGGGCAGTCAGAAGAAGTATTACTACTATTCTGTTGACCGCTGGTCCTAGTCTTATATCAGTTCTCCTGTTCGTATGCACGCGGCGTGCATCCAACGTGGTTCACTTTGTTAACTGCAGACGCATTTGTCTTGTGTACTGCCGGGGTGGTCATTCCCCCGCTGCAACATTTCCGAATGTATGGTGAGAGCGTCGCTTGGTTGTGTGCTTTGCCGTACTACTGTATTACATAATTTTCAGCTATAGAAATGAATCTTTTTTGTGACGAAGGTTATATCCATCTGTTCCATGTTCCAGGATTAAAATCTGTCTTTCATTGACTCATCCGTGATGCAGATCATGGCCCACGTTTCTTTCCCAGTTATTTAATATCATCAGCAGCATTAGCGGCTAAACAGGGTAGCTTGTTCCGTTTTTGATAATGTGGCACTGTGCGCTGAAGTGACATCGACCTGAGGTGCGATATGGACATAAACAGGTGGAAGAGCTGTCATTTATACTCAGGTGATTCATGTGAAAAGGTATAGGACATGATTATGGCCGCACGACGTGAATTAACAGACTTTGAACGCGAATAGCTAGTAGGAGACGCATGGGACATTACACTTCGGAAATCGTTAGTGAATTCAGTTTTCCGAAATCCTCAGCGTCAAGAGTGTGCCGAGAATACCACATTTCAGGCATTACCTCTCACCACAGACAACAACCGAGAGCAGCAACGATTACGTAGAGTTTTCAGTGCTAACAGACAAGCAACACTGCACGACATAGCCGCAGAAATCAATGTGGGACGTACGACGCACGTATCCGTGAGGTGAAATTTGATATTAATGGGCTATGGCAGCAGATGATCGACGCAGTGCCTTTGCTAGCAGCACGACATTGCCTGCAACGTCACTCCTGGGAGCTGGACCCTGTAACATCCCAAGGACAGAAAACCCCAATTAACAAACTTTGTGGAAACTCAAAGTATGGAAGTGAGTCATTTTGACAGCGACGGCAACTATTGACGATAAAATCTACACTGGTAATATTTTGATTAACACCAATATTATTGAAATACTGAGAATAGCATACAAAAAGGGGAGATAAAAGGAAAGTATTATCATAGATTCTTTATCAAACATCTATATAATAAATTCAAAATCATATGAACGAAGACTAAATCCAAGAAAGTAATTCAGTCAAAGATAACATTTACCATGGACGAGAGTTGTAGCCGCATCGAAAAGGTAATTCAATGCGACTACAACGCAACTCGGATATGGAAATGTTCAGTTAGTTAGTTGCTCTTGAGTCGCTCTAGAGTACTTTTGCGATAGTTGTATGGACGCAAACGCTGTGAGATTGTTTCAGTTTTGGAAATTTGATAATTCGTGAGCTAGAGACTGAAGTATTACTCAGTCATTCGACTGATGAAAGTTAATCTTTGCCGTTCTCAACGCGTCGGTATAGGAAGACTTCAATTGAGTGATATTAGTTTATAGAACTTAGCCTTCGTACTGATGAACAGTTACAAACTTTGAGAGCAATGGATCAACGACAGAAAAACAATTCGTAGTCTTGAGTAGGACACAATAAAACGAAGACATGAAGAAAGACAAGTACGCCGATTAGTAAAAAGTTGTCGTCAGCGTCACGTTTACTGAACTGAACAGAAGTTAATCTTGAATGACACATCGGTGTGCGAGTGTTGTAGGGACAAACAATTAATTACAGAAGGAACAATAAAATCTGAGTCAAAAGGTAAATCTTACGTGTCGCCTAACTCTTTAAACATTTTAAGAGACTAAGTGAGTACTCTCCATTAATAATGGACAGTGAAGAGTGATTAGCTTAAACCAGTGTTACAGTGTACCTGTATAAAAAAAATTACTCCAACATAAGTTATGCTTGGAGTTACGTCAGACCGTTGTTAATAACTGGACGTAGTAACGGAATAGTAGACAGATAATTTTCACCCTCGCTATGTATGATGTGAAAAACGACCGTAATGATGAAATCAAGAATCAAGATTTTATTTCATCACGGAACTAATAGGGCATAAAAATAAAAATAAACGATGGCAGTTTACCAGTTCGCTCATACTCAGAAGACTGTTGCGGATGGATAACAGAATATTTCTAAACCACGCGAGGAGTTGTGTTCTTACGAGAGTTACAGTAGCTGTTCCACGTGATACCGACGGGACGAACATCGTTACGAGTCGCGTCTCATCCCGGCGAGTGAAGAAGGAGGGAAGGGACGTCACAACCCTACACGGCTGGAAAACCGTGTTCTGGTCAGATGACTCCCGATTTGAGTTGGTAAGAGCTGATGGTAGGATTCGAATGTGGCGCAGAGACCACGATAGCCATGGACCAAAGTTGTCAACAAAGCATTCTGCAAAGCTGTTGGTGGCTCTATAATGGTGTGGGCTGTGTTTACATGGAATGTATTGGGTCCTCTGGCCCATCTGTACCAATCGTCGATTTTAAATATTTATGTTCGGCTATTGGAGACCCTTTGCAGCCATTCATGGAGCTCATGTTCCCAAACAACGATGAAATTTTTATAGATAACCATGTGCCATGTTACTGGGCTATAGTTGTTTGTGAGTGGTTTGAAGGACTTTTCGGACAATTCTAGCGAATGATTTGGCCACCCAGATTTCCTCACATGAGTCGCATCGAACATTCATGGGACATAATCGAGAGGTCAGTTCGTACACAATATCCTGCACCGGCAACACTTCCGCAATTATGGACTCTTACAGAAGCCGCATGGCTCGATACTTCTGCAAGGGACATTCAACGGGTTGTTGAGTCCATGTCATGTTGTCACCTCGGTGTACTACAGAATGGTCCCGTTGAGGAGGTGTGTAGCCTTATTACTAAATTTTCGTTCTTATGTATTGAATACTAACCGGATATTATTTCAAATATTCTTAATTATATTTCATTTACAAGTCACAAATTATTACTTATCCTCTTCCAAGTCCATAATAAGTCCAAGGACAATTCATTGATTACGTTTTGCTTTCAGCGGACTTGCTATAAAGTAACACCAGCAGATAAGATATGTATTTATTTTCATGGATGTTATTGCAAATATAAGGTAGGTTGGAGCTGTTGAGAACTTCAGACACATGCTGTCATCTTGATTATGCTGAGAGTGGCTTTCGTGATGCTTGCTTTATACGGAGAGGTGTCATGTAAGTCTATATCTTTACCGCACGCGCTCTCTCTGCAAGGGAGAACACAGTCACACTTTTACGTTTTGTCAGAATGATCGAATGTCTGGTAACAGTTTTTATTGATCGTTATAGTTTCTAATGTCGTAATCTTAGCAGCCAACCATGTAATATGTCCACGGCTTAATGACCACATAATTAGCACCTTACATAGTACAGACTTGGAGTATGATGTCAATAAAGCCCTATCAACGTCTCACCACTGTTTCAAGTTGCTGCCTCGTCGTTTTCCATTGGTTAATTTTACGGAATACTTTAATATTGGTCGTTACTTTGGGATCCGCACCAGATTGGATTGGCAGAGGAAGTAGAGAAGCTCCAAAGAAGAGGAGCGCGTTTCCTTATACGTTCATGTAGGAAGTGCGAAAGCTACACGGTGGCGCTCAATGGCAGGTGCTCCAAGAGGGGTGTTCTGTATCACGGTATGGTCTACTGTTAAAATTTCGACCGTTAAAATTCCTCCTCCACTGAAGTATGTCTCGCGAGAAAAGCATACATGTAAAGTTAGAGAGATTGGAGCCCACACCGAGGCTTAGAAGCAATCGTTCTTCCCGCAAACCATACGCGACCGGGACAGGAAAGGAAGTACGTGACAATGGTATGTGAAGTGCCCTCCGTCACACACCGTACGGTAACTTAGGGAGTATAGATGTAGATGCAGATACGGAAACGAAAAACAGGGGTGGTACAGTACATGGGAAATGTGCATATACACTGGTGTCCAAAATTAAAGCAACAAACCGCTGTTTCTCCGTCCTGTGTCTAATTCACGACATAGCCATACAAACTGTCAACCAGATGTCTGTACGATCGTCTTCTGCAAGGAAGAAGGCATTCCGGTCAAATGACAACCATGCCAGCAATGACGACATAGCACTTATGAAACGAGGTACTGTTTGCTGGGTAGTCCCACACCTACAATCGCTGTGGATACAGTCAAAGACGGTGCAGTACGGCACAGAGAAGACGCCTACCAGACTCTCTGCGGCGGAGGGTCATAGAACTAATGGAAGCAGGACAGTCGCAAACTCATTTGGCCCGATGACTTATCGTTAATCATGTTGTTGTTTCTCGGATGTAGCAACAATTTATAGAGACGGAAACCGTTTCCCGAGGATCAGAGCAGGGTCGACCATTTGTACCATCAGAAAGAGAAGACCGTTATATGGCTGTAAGGGCGGGTTGGTACAGCCTTAGTCCTGCACTGCAACTGGCATCTGACCTCGCCGCATCCCCTGGACAAGTTGTATCGAGGCGAACTGTGTGCAGAAGGTTTCGGCAGAGTGGCCTCTATTGTCGGAAGCCTGCTGTAGATGTACCTCTGACGCCGCAGAAGGGATCGTTTAGAGGGGAGTCATCAACATGCCACCTGGGCGTTCAGACAGTGGCCCAATGTTGTTTTCACAGATGAGTCCCGATTTAGTGTGGAGAGTGATTCTCGACGAATTCACATCTGGAGGGAACGTGGAACACGATTTCGGGACCGAAACACTGTGGAAAGAGACTAATATCGAGGGGGGTCACTAATAGTGTGGGCAGGGATTATGTTGACCACTGGATCCTCTCTTCATGAAATAGTACGGGTGAATCGGGGAGGTTTCATTGCTGTCAGGTATCGTGACGAGATATTGGGACCTCATCTACGGTTGTTGCGAGGTGTTGTGGGCCCAGACTTTGTTTTGATGCAAGATAATGCTCGACCTCATAGAGCACGGATGGTTGATGTTTCCTTGGAAACGGAAGATGTTGCACGCATGGCGTGGCCGGCTCGCTCTCTCAATATGAATCCCATAGTGCATGTCTGGGATGCACTAGGGAGACAGCTTGTATTGCATCAGCATCCACCATCCATTCTCCAAGACTTCTGAGCAGCTCTGCAGTAAGAATGGGTGTTACTGCCTCAACATGAGACTGATGACGTCATTCACAGCATGCTCCGTTATTGGCCTGTATTGCTGCCAGAGGTGGTCACACCACATACTGAGCACATTACGTAGTTGTCGAAACGTGTGTGCAAGTTTTTAAGTTGGAGAAAACAAAGAACATTTCTGTCTACCAGGTGTAGAGGTATGAAATTGGAATTTGGTTGCAATAATTATACGTCTGTTGTTTGAAACTGATAAACAATATTTTATTCAAAATAATCTCAATTTCTATTTATACAATCCACCCACTTTTCCGGCAGGCTATGAAAGCCACGCCCAAAAAAACAGTTCTTCTCTTGAAGCGAACCATTTAGTGAGACATTTTCGTACATTTTCATACGAACTGAAGCATTTTTCAGCGAGAGCGTGTCCTAGTGATGCAAACAGATGATAATCGGACGGAGTAAAGTCTGGAGAATAAGCCGCATGCTCTAGTATTTCCGAACTGAACGCCTCGATCGTTTCCCTGACCCGTTTTGCTGTGGGTGATTAGGCGTAATCATGCTAGCCATCAGTGCTAACGATTTCACCAGGTTTTAGCAGTTCATAATAGACGAAATCCTTCTTATCCCACCGAACACAGAGAACTGTCTTCTTTCCAAAGCGATTTGGTCTTGCAGTGGATGTCGATGGTTTGCCTGGATTCAACCATGATTTACGACAGTTAGGATTCTCAAAATATACCCATTTTTCATCACCTGTCACTATTCGATGGAGAAACGACTTTCTTTCGTATCTAGCGAAGAGTATTTCACAAGTGGCCTTTCGATTTTTCTTTCTGTCCTATATTCAGTTCATGTGGAATCCATTTTCCCACTTTCTGCACGTTTCCCATAGCTTTCAACCGAAGAGAAACGGCTTTCTGCGTCACATTCAATTCTTTCACGAGTTCCTGTTGACTTCGAGTATTATCTTCATCCAATAAGGCCTGCAATTCGTTGTCTTCGAACTTTTTCAGTGGTTTCCCGCACTCGTCGCCTCTCGCGTCAAAATCATCACTTCTGAGTTTTTTGAACCACTCGAGACACAATATTTTCCCAAGACGATGTTCGCCGAAAGCTTCGACAAGCATTCGATGCGATTCTGTGCCAGTTTTCCTCAAATGATAACAGGAAAAGCAATGGGTTCCGCAAATCGTAGTTCGTAGGAACAAAACGTGACATGTTTACGGGTTTGAAACAGATACCGACGTACAGGACTTGGGTTACTGTGCGTTGACATTCGTCATCACCCGTTACATGAAGCAGATGGCGCCGAAGGCGTGGTCTCAAGGGCCCTACACTGACGGCTTCCACCACCTGTAGGGACATTCCAGTTTCATACTTCTACACCTGGTACAGTTATGGATGTTGCAGTTGTTTACATTCTGTGTTCTTTAGATTCAAAAATGGCTCAAATGGCTCTTAACATCTGAGATCATCAGTCCCCTAGAACGTAGAACTACTTAAACCTAACGAACCTAAGGACATCACACACATCCATGCCCGAGGCAGGATTCGAACCTGCGACGGTAGCGGTCGCCCGGTTCCAGACTGAAGAGCCTAGAACCACTCGGCCACATCGGCCGGCTTCTTTAGATTGTTTCTACTTTAATGTCATCTGTTTATACTGTTTTGTGGCAAAATAAACGCAACCTGTAAAAGTCCCATTTTGTAGTTGAGAGCGAGGTGTAGAGAGGTTAGGGAAGATCGGAAGAAAGCTGCGATCAGCGTGCGCAGTCGCGGTGTGGCGGAACCTTGCGAGATACCGGATCGCGCCACCACACACGACGCCTGGGCTGCGGTCCTGCCTCTGCGGCCAGCATCCTTGAACCTGGCACGGGACACGCACCGGCGCCGCGCCGCCCTCGCCGCGTCGCATGAATGCATCCCAAAATGGGGACCTCCGCCCGCTGAATAATTCCGCAGCACTTAGGCCGTCTCGGCATTACCATGAGCCGTGTCCGACCGCGCCGCCCGCAATGTCACGCCGCCAGCCGGCGTAATACCCGGGGCGCTCCAGCCGGTGTGTCGTCTGGCACCGAGGAGTTGCCTCTCTCTCTGCTCGGGCACATTGTGCTGGCAGAGTCGCAGACCTGCGGATTCCGGCAGCGGAAAGTGCGAAAAAAGTGTCAGCAATCCGTAATTAGTCAAGAGGAGGATCTTTCGTCACACATACAGTGGGGTGCACAACTGAAAAGACGAAAGGAGCTCTCCTACGATGTGTCACTCAAAGTAGCGCATCCCGATTAAACTTGGACCATACTGAGACGCCCTGCTGAACCTACAGGACTGGATAAGTAATAGGAATTGTGGAAGGGGGCCAGAATGAGCGGCTGTCAGTTACAGTCTTATTGTGTGAAATCTTATGGGAGTTAACTGCTAAGGTCATCAGGCCCTAAGCTTACACACTACTTAACCAAAATTCTCCTAAGGACAAACACACACACTCATACCCGAGGGAGGACTCGAACCTACGCCGGGATCAGCCACACAGTCCATGACTACAGCGCCTAAGACCGTTCGGCTAATCCCGCGCGGCTGTCAGTTACACTCCAAACGTAACACTTTATTTAGTTGTTCAAACATTGCATGGAGAGCTGCATCAAACCAGTCTCTGGACTGAAGACCACAACAACTACAAACACAACCAAACATTGCATCGCAGCTTCTAAGCTTGACTATCGACAGAAAACTCCAAAAGCGGCTGAAGGGCCATACATTTAACACAACATAACTACAATAACCTTTCAATAGGCAGAAGGCCCAAGCTTCATGACCAATAAGATACCTTCCTTTAAAACGCCTGAGGGCCTTTGTTAAAAAAAATAAAAAAATAAAAAATCTGCAACCAATTTTCCAAGGCAGAAGCCCCAAATCCTTTAACCTTAAATAGTGTTTAAGCCCAAGTGATGTAAGACTTGACAAGTAAGAATCCAAAATTTTAAAGCGGCTGAAGTCCCATCATTTTAAGAACAACACAACTACAATAAATTTTCAACAGACAGAAGGCCCACAGCTTAATCTCGAAAGAAAGTAATACTTGATAAATAGGAACCTTAAAACTTGATGCGGATAAAGACCGATGCTTTTAAAAACAGTACACTACAATAAATTTTCAACAGGCAGAAAGCCCACAGCTTTATCTTCCAAAAGCTAATACTTGATAAGTAAGATCCTCAAAACTTAAAGCGGCTGAAGGCCGATGCCTTTGAAAACAATACATTACAATAATTTTTCAACAGGCAGAAGGACCACAGCTTTATCTTCCAAAACGTAAGACTTGCCGAATTTAGAAAACTTACTTTAAAAACGGCTGAAGGCCTTTGATTTTAAAAACACAATTACAAGCATACAAATCCCAACCATCGGCTATGATCCATTAACAATACACAATTAAACGCCAATAAGAAAGGCAGTATAGGCAACGGAGCTCAGAAGTTTCCGGGAGGCTTTGTCTGCCCCTTGAAATCTTAACATTCGCTTAGGTGAGACAAGAAGTCGACCCAACTATACTCTTTCCGGTGGCAACACAACCAAGAGACAGTCACGGACCCACCGACGACTTTCTAACCACCGACCAGTATACGACAGTTCCAAAGCGAAAACGTCACAAACATAGCTGCCCACAACCAAAAATCCATTAAGCTGTCAAAAACTACACACCATGTTGAACAGCGACAACAGGTGAGGAAAGGACACTGCCTGAATTTACGTCAGCGACCAGGGCAGGTAACAGCAACACTAACGGACACAAGGCAGAAAATTCCGCTGGTGCACTTGAATTTCTAACCGACAAATATGGTTAATTCCACCACACGGCAGCTAAATCTTCACCAACTCGAATACTCGCTGTTGCTCCCAGGAATACCGCCAACAGCGAACCACCAACCAAGGGGACACCATGATCAGGCGTAGCTTCGGCAATAAAATCACCACTCAACTTTCACGTCCTGGGTCGGTGAGCCACGAACCTCGTAGCACTCGTAACAGCCCCCATACGCTCCGACACTGGGTAGAGACCGCCATTGGGGCCCGGCCGACTGCGCCATGTGGAGACTTGCTTGCTGATCCGCTCTATCCGACCGACTGGCTGCACACCGCCAAGCCGGAACTATAAGCACCAGACCAAAGATGGTACACGGTGCAAATATCGATACACACCGCTGCTACCACACGTAGAAAGAGGAAGACCACGGCATAACTGCAATAACCGCGGGAAACCAAACGAAAAGTAAGAGCCAAGTTTTAAAGCAACGCATAAGCCAGTGTCAGCACGGCTCACTTACAAAAAACAACTGTTAATGTGTAGTACAGAAGGTAATTGAAGGAAATTCGCAATCAAACGAGCGAGGCGGTGCAATGGTTAACACACTTGACTCGCAAACGACAGGAGGACGGTTGTAATCCGCGTCCAGTCTTGCTGGTTTAGGCTTTCATTAATTTACCTAAATCGCTTCAAGCAAATGGCGTGGGTCGTTCCTTTGAAAGGGCACGGCCGATTTCCTACCCCATCTTTCCCTAATCCGTGTTTGTGCTACGTCTATAATGACCTCATTGTCGAATGGACGACCTCCTTGCAATGAGACATACGGAAATGACACTTTTGTTCAGATACAATAAATACACTGATGTGTGTGATCACCATGGAAGGCAACACATGCTCCGCAACGTGCCCTGAGGATTCGTAAGGAGTTCTCGTGGTAAGGCGCTTCATTGCTCCACCAGCGTTGTTGACAATTGCTGGGTTGACGTTGGTGATATGTGCTGGTGCTGCAGTTCGTCCCCACACTGCTTCCCAGACATGCTCGATGGGATTCACCGAACATCCTCTCGTTCCAACAGGTGTTCCATCTCCGCTGTTCCGTGACCTCATCTGCTGTCATCCACAAAAATGAAATCAGGGCCGAAAGCAGCCCTGCAAAGACGCACATGGAGGAGTACAGTGTCGCAGTGACTCTGACCGATGACTGTACCACCTTTAAATATTTGTAGGTCAGTACGACCATGCAGCGTTACTCCTTCCACTCTGCAACACTCGGAGCTGAAGAACGATCATGTCCGCTCACGATCCTAACTGCAATAACAGACAATGCGCTACAGATGGTGAAGTCAACCATCCGGCCGTGGCGTTCCTCCTGCCGGTAGCTCGCGCGGGATTAGGTGACCCTCACACATCTTCGCATTGAGCACTGCCCTCTTACACCTGGCATTTTACTACAGCGCGAGGATCCCCCGTTTGCTTGTGGCGTGCAAATCGCTGTACGCCGCATTTTAAAAGAGTGCGTTTAATACCGTGATGCAAGGGCAGAAGCAAATATCGGTGGGAATCTGTCCTCTATTTTAGTTGATGATGAGACGAATGTCACTGAAGTTTAAAGGTTTTATGATGTGTCTGGACTCTCGACTAAGCTATTAGGCTGGGAGTTTTAGTTTGTTGCAGAGTGGCTGGTGCATCCATTTCTTATTCTTGAGGTCAGCCAGCCGTCCATCTGATATATTGTTTTAACTCCTTCTACCACTCTCTTCCTGATTACTTGATGTTTTAATATTGGCGTGAAACTTTGTCTTGTGCTTCTGTGTGGGTACTGTAACGGGGCGTTCTCCTCTAGCATCCGGAAAACACTTGACGCCCTTCCAAAGATAGTACTAGGGTACTAGATATCGATAACTGGTGCTGCTGCCTCTCGCGTACAGACAACGCTACCAAACGTAGTGGTGTCAGTAAACACGATTAGAAAACGAGACTCTTCTATCCCTATTACACGAAGCCAACCTACCAACGGCACCAACGCAAGCTGCAACACGACTCAAGTGTCTTCCCTGGTTTTGTTTTTTAGGTTTCTGTTAATTGCTCTGCATACCTGACTGAATTTACTAAGCTTAATTACAATATCTCTGCTGTAGCCATGTGTAATTTCACATCCGAGGTAATTGAAATGGCTTACTTGCTCAAAAATCTTCTGATCTATCACTGTTTTGGTTCTGATTGGTTCTTTTCTCATGAAGGCCATTGTCTAAGTTTTTTCTTTTGAAATTTCCATGTTAAATTTTGCACTTATTTATTTTAGCAAGTAGATTCCTTTCTGAAGGCCATCTTCCTTGTCTGCTAGGATCACTGCATCATCAGCATATAGCAAATTTCCTCAACAGTAGTTGTCGATACCAGTATTATTTTTTGAATTTCGGATAGGTCAGTATTATCTCAGCTGCTTGTCTGAAAACTTTCAGTATGTTATATTTCACGCTAAAATTTATGAAAAGGAATTACTTTATAAAATATTTCAGTTTCGATGTTATAATCGATAAGTACTAGTTCTGAGAGTACAGTTAAAATAACTTTTTTGTAGAAACATTTGAAAACACGAATTATTCGCAGACTTAAAATTTCCATTATTAATTGCGCAATCATGTACTGTGTACTATTCTTATTTCTGATTCATTTATGAAATAATAATCGAAATGAATAATGTAACGAAAACTAGTGGGAATTCATTTGTTAAGACAAATTGTAAATCCTTTGGAATATTTCCGCAGAGTGAGAGAGTCGCAAGCTTGCCTCTTATTTGATCGGGCGTTTTTTTGTATAATAGGTGCGAACAATCTAATTTCGGCTTTGGTAATGAGAAAAATTAAAATATGTGCCGCTGTTAGCAACAGCCTTTGAGGGAGGTAAAACATTCCAAATGTTGACTCTCTGTTACTTCCTTTGCCTGAGAACTTTCGATGTTCAGCATAAAGAACTGCAGTCTACAATTCCAACATATCTAAACACAGTTGTTCTTCTGATTACAGAAGTTTATTCGCCCATATCGCATAAAATATACGATGATTACTAATTTCAGAGAAATTAAATCGTCAACATCAGATCATTTGTATAATATATACTGTAGCGTGCATTCCACTAATACCGAAGCAAGGCCATTAGCAACTTCAGTGGTGTCAAGCGAGAGCTCCCTGGAGGGCAGGGAAGATGTCTATTGTGTTTTCTGATGAAAGCTGATTCTGCCTCGACGCCAGCGATGGCCGTGTGTTGGTTAGAGGAGGCCAGTTGAGGGCCTGCAGCCAACCTGTCCGCATGTTAGACACGCCTGACCTACACCTGGAATTATGGTCTGGGTTGCGACTTCGGTTGACAGCAGGAACACTCTCGTGGCTATCCCACGCACACTGCCTTCAGATCTTAACGCCAGTCTCCTGAATCGACCTATGGTCGCTTCTCCCCTTCTCCAGGTACTGACGTACATCCACATTTTGCAATAAACCTCTTCGGGGCTTAGTTTTTACCAGTCAAATCTTTGACACGATTTAGACCACCTAAAATCCGGATGCCCGCTCCTTATCCGGCTGTGCCCACCTTGTACACTTCTACATCTTTATCATGAATACTCTGTGGACATTCCCGTCTCCCTTCTTCACAAGGTTCAAATGGTTCAAATAGCTCTGAGCACTATGGGACTTAACATCTGAGGTCACCAGTCCCCTAGAACTTAGAACTACTTAAACCTAACTAACGTAAGGACATCACACACATCCATGCCCGAGGAAGGATTCGAATCTGCGACCGTATCGGTCACGCAGTTCCAGACTGTAACGCCTAGAGCCGCTCGGCCACTCCGGCCGGCCTCTTCACAAGGCTACAAGCATACATTCCTGTGCGTTCAGAAACCATCGCAGATTGATGATCCACAAAATGGCACAGACAGTGTCTCTAAATCTCCATCCGAACAGGCCTCGGAAGGTCCAACGGTACCGACCGACCATCGTGTCATCCTCGGCCAATAGGCGTCACTGGATGCCGATATGGAGGGGCATGTGGTCAAACACCACTCTCCCGGCCGTTGTCAGTTACCGTGTCCGGAGCCGCTACTTCCCAATCAGGTATCTCCTCAACTAGCTTCACAAGGGCTGAGTGCACCCTGTTTGCCAAGAGCACTCTGCAGACCCGGATGGTCACCCATCCAACTGCTAGCCAAGACCGACAGAGCTTAACCTCGGTGATCTGTCGGTTTCCAGTGTTACTACTGTGGCAAGATCGTTGGCCATAGTCAGTGTCTAAGCGGTTGTAATGTAGCAATCAACATCCTCGCAATCTGCGAGATCTAATCATCAATGAGTGGACTAGGAATAGCTAGAGCAACTTGTAGATCTTCATCCTCGCCGAACTGTGGCAGTTCAAGAAAGGATGTGCCCTGAGACTGATTAATTTTTGGTCCAGAGAGTTTTAGTAAACACGTTGTTCAGCAAAACATTTTCTTTTTCTTTTTTTTTTCAGTCATCAGTCTTCCGAGTGATTTGGCGCGGTATGCCACGAATTCCTCTCCCGTGCTAATCTTTTCATCTGAGAGCAGCACTGGCAACCTACATCATAAGTTATTTACTGGTTGTATTCCAGTCTCTGTCTTCCTTTACAGCTTTTACACTCTACAGCATCCTCTACTACCACCGAGGTTATTCCCTGATGTCCTATACATGTGGTCTATAACTGAAATGCATAGGAGTGATCCTCAGAGAACATGGTGGCCACAGGACTGGTTCACCCTCGCAATCCAACGACTGGGGGAAACATCGTCTAAGTGTCCTCTGACAACAACAGCGAAGTGTGGTGGGGTCCGATCATGCTGGAACCGTAATCGTTGTCTGATGACCGGCAGTACATTCTCCAACATTTGCAGTAGTACCTCCCAGTGAAAGGGCAATTTCCTCCGCCGAGCGCGTTAGACAGAAGATACCGTTCAGTTAAACGGTCGCGAAGAATAGCAACCCACAATTTTGTGGTAAATCACTGTTGATGGTGGAACAAGTGGGTTCCATTAAGATCCTCCAAATACCTGTCGATGTCGCTGTAATACGGCTTTCTCGAACTGAACAGTTGGCACACTGAGAGGTCCACCAGTTTTCCGACCAAGGGATTCTGTTTCAAAAAGGCGGCTGTGCGACATGATTTACTAAACAGCACCCTAGAAATCGTTCTGCCTGAAATAAGTTAGAACATCGTCACTATTGTGGCTACTGAAAACACCTTCCCTTGTGATGCCAGCCTCGCCAGTAAACAAAATACACCTTTGGCAAGTAGGGATGCTTATAACTTAGTGTACATACCATCGGCAAATTTCCACGTGCTAGGGCATGCCACCAGCTGACGGGTCATGTACCGCTGATACGTGGATAGATGACCATCTCGTGCAGGACTTAATACGCATTGGCGCTGGCGGTGTTTAGTTCCCTGGCTATGAAGCGTGCACTGGTGTTGACGTTGTCCTCCTGTCGATGTCGCTGTAATACGGCTTTCTCGAACTGAACAGTTGGCACACTGAGAGGTCCACCAGTTTTCCGACCAAGGGATTCTGTTTCAAAAAGGCGGCTGTGCGACATGATTTACTAAACACCACCCTAGAAATCGTTCTGCCTGAAATAAGTTAGAACATCGTATCTGACCGTGAACATATTTTGTGATATTAATACAGTCGCAGAGAACTTTTCATATTCCAGAGTCTGTGTAATTCCACACAATAAAACTCTCAGCATCAGCATCTGCCAAATTTACAGTAACACGTACTAATAGTAAGCCTTCGCGACTGTCAAAGAATACCAACGAGAAAAAATTATATGTGAAACATTGTTTCCATGTGGATCTGATCATGCTGGAAATAAAGATACCACAATAAAGACAAATCTGTTGAATGCTCATAAGTTGACATACTACAGTAAGGTATGCACTGAGGTGAGAAAAGTCGTGGGATACCCCCCCCCCCCCCCCAATATCGTTTCAGACCTCCTTTTGCAGTATGTAGTACACCAGCTCGATTTGGCATGAACTCAACATGTCGCTGGAAGTCCACTGCGGAAGTATAGAGCCATGCTGCCTCTATACCTGCCCACAATTACAATCTGGACGTCCAAATCATTCGCTCCAGCTGTCCAGAATGTTCTTCAAACCGGTGTAGCAAAAATTCAATCGTTGTTTGGGAATATGAACTACATGAAAGGCTGCAAATGATCTCCAGATAGCCGAACATAAACATTACATGTTAATGATCTGTTCAGTTGGACCAGAGGACTCAGTCCATTCCATGTAAACACAGCCCACACCATTACGGAGCAACCACCAGCATGCACAGTGCCTCGTTGACAACTTGGGTCCATGGCTTCGTGGGGTCTGTGCCATACTCGAACCCTACCATCAGCTCTTTTCATCTGAAATCACGACTCATCTGACTAGACCACAATTATCCAGTCGCCTAGGGCCCAACCAATATTGTCGCGAGCCCAAGAGAGGCGCTGTAGATGATATCGTGCTGACAGCAAAGGCACTCGCGTCGGTCGTCTGCTGCCATAGCCCATTAGCGCCCAACTTCGCCGCACTATACTAACGGATACGTTCGACGTACGTCCCACATTGATTTCTGCGGTCATTTCACACAGTGTTGCTTGGCTGTTAGTACTGAACACTCCACGTAAACGACTCTGCTCTCGGTCGTTATGTGAAGGCCGTCGGCCACTGTCGTGTCCGTAGTGGGAGGTAATGCCGGAAATTTTATACTCTCGGCACACTATTGACATTTGGATCTCGGAATACTGAATTAGCCAACGATTCCCGATATGGAATGTTCCATGCGTCTAGCTCCAATTACCATTCCACGTTCAAAGTCTGTTAATCCCTGTCGTGAGGACGTAATCACATCATCAGGAATTTTTTCACATCATTCATCTGAGTTAAAATGACAATTCTGGCAATGCACTAGCCTTTTATACCTTGTGTACCCGATACTTACGCCATCTGTATGTGTGTATATCGCTATCCTACGATCTCAGTGTAAACTACAACGGAGACATGTTTAGACGCAGATCGGAGCTACATCTAAGGTGTTATGAGATAAACAGAACCGTCCGCGCCGAATTCATCCCAAATGCAAAACATAAATAGTTTCCATCTGGACCACACCTGTTTGCCACATTCGACGCACCCACTCATAAAATTTTGTTGTCTGCAGTAGGTATCATTTGAATATTGACGAAGGCCGAAAAATGTCTACATCTACATCTACAAGGCTACCCGGCAAATCACATTTAAGTGCCTGACGGAGTCTTCATCTAACCACCTTCACAATAGTTCTCTATTATTCCAATCTCGAACAGCGCACGGAAAAAATGGGCACCTATATCTTTCCGTGCGAGCTCTAATTTCCCTTATTTTATTATGACAATCGTTTCTTCCTATGTAGCTCACCGTCAAAAAAATATTTTCGCATTCGACACTCTCTCCTTTATTTCGCGATAATGTGAGAGGCGCTCCCCTTCTTTGAACTTTCTCGATGTACAACGTGAATCCTGTCAAGCAATAAATAAATAGCAGCTTTGGCGCAAACTCTTAAAAATTTTTCTTCAATATTTGAGAATTCCGAGACTTAACGTATTGAAAATCTTTACATTAACTTGCGGTTTTCCCGTGGTTACTTTTACTAACCCGCGTCCAGTGCAACGTAAAATCAACGAAAGATTTCATTATTTATAATTAATCGATTGAATATGATAATAATTAAATCTTTAATGTTAACACAGACCACGTGGAAGTGAAACAGAGCATCAGACTAAGAGACTAAAGTTATTTCTGAACTGAAAGCTACGAAGATATAAAATACCTTAATTGTGGATATATTGATTTCATTTACATAATTATTAATTTGACGTTTACAAACCGTAATTTTATTTATCGTAAACGGAAAAAGTAGTTACGTAATTCGAAGTGTCTTTTTAGGCAATTGAATAAAAACATTCCAAATAATACGACCGTATGCTAGTTGATACCACTAGAAGATGAACTCTGAATGAACAATGAAAGGCACGGGTCCACAATTAGTTACAGCAATAGCCAATGCTTCTCTCTTAGTTACATCACCATCAACATCTGCTTGAATACTGTGCAAGACCCACATAAGTGCTTGGCAGAGGACTCACCGAACCAACTTCAAACTCTCTCTCTACTGTTCCACACCCGAATAGCGCGGGGGAAAAAAGGAACATTCAAATCTTTCCGTGTGGGCTCTGATTTCTCTTACTTTATTACGATGATAATTACTCTCTTCGTGGGTGGACGTCAGCAAAATATTTCACATTCGTAAAGGAAACATGGTGAGTGAAATGTCGTGAAGAGATCTCGTTGCAACGAAATAATCCTTTGTTTTAATGATTGTCGTTGCAACTTGCCTATCACATTCGCGACACTCTCTCCCCTTTTGCGCGACGATAAAAATTGAGTTGCTCTTCCTTGATCTCTTTCGGTGTTCTTCGTCAATCCTATCGGGTAAGGATCTCATACCGAGCAGCAGTAGTCCAGAAGAGGACGGACAAGCATAGTGCAAGTAGTTTCATTAGTAAATTTCTAGCATCTTCTAAGCGTTCTGGCAATAAGAGGCAGTCTTGAATCCCCTTCCGCTCATTTATATGTGATTTTTCCAGTGTAATTTATTCGTAATAGCAATCGCTTGGTATATAATTGAATCGACAACATTTAAATTTGTGTGATTTATCGTGTAACCGAAATTTAACGGATTACATTTGGTACCCATACGTATCAGCTTACACTTCTTTTTGTTCAGAATCTATTGCCACTTATCGCACCATACAGACATCTTGCCTGCATAATTTTGTAATTGGTTTTGATCTTATGAGCACTTTACTAGAAGGTAAGGCACAGCATCATCTGCAAACAATCTGAGAGTGCTGCTCAGATTGTTTCTTTAATCTTTAATATAGATTAGGAACAGTAGAAAGCCTAAAACACTTGCCTGGGGAACAGCAGGTAGCAGTCCTGATTTACTAGAACACTTTGTGGCAATTGCTACGCACTGTGGCCTTTCAGACAGGAAATCACGAACCCAGTCATACAACTTAGATGATACTCCACAGACACGCAGTGTTGTTCGAGGCCTCTTCTGAGAACCGTATCAAAAGCCTTCAGGAAATACAGAAATATGTAATCAATATCAAATCTCCTGCCGATACCACTCGTTACATCGTGTAAGTAAAGAGTCAGTTGTATTTCGCAAGAACGATATTTTCTAAATTCGTGGTTACTATGTTTCGATGGATCGTTTCCTTAACGATAACACATAATTTTCGAACATAGTATATGTTTCATAATCCTTTTGCAAATCAAAATCAGTGATATGGGTTTGTAATTCAAGATATTCCTTCTATTTCGCGGTTCAAAAATGTTCCTTCTCTCCCCCCGTTCCTTCCCGCCCCTCCCACAAATTATTCACATGCTTCTCAAGTACTGCACCAGTGTTGCTACGCAGCATGTTCACGAAACGATTTGTTTAAATTTAAATTAGAAAATTATTCATATTGGTAACAAGTAACCTGTTGTTTTGCTAACATCTGAGAAAGAAATTTTGTCTTTAATACAGATGCTATGATGTTTCAGTGGCTTCTTTATCGATATTGAAACATCTATTATCAAACCCCTGACCCTTATTTTGTAAATATCGATTATCACCGAGCATCCCTAGATCCCACGCAGCACTTGCAAAGCAACGATTGGGAAAGGGAAATAGAAAGAGGTAACGAGATTCCATTAATACTCTCGCCCTCTCACCGTAGAGCTTTTTTTTCGGGTTATTCCTGTTACCTACCCCTGTTTTAGAAGGCATGTTAATGTTCCATACTTCATGATGAATCGTTGCTAATCAGATTTAATGCTTCACTAACATAGGCCGAAGATGAACATGATAGACACGGTTGTGCAGATTAGGCACTGATAGCGGGCGATAATTTCATTCCGCGATATGACGGGTTATAGATGACACTCTTTACGTATCTGCGTCTTTGGGGAGCAGGTGCCTCGCAGTTTAATATAAACATGAGGTGGCTCAGTTGAACTGCAGATATGCGCGAGTATAGACGCATCAGTCCCGGTATATCGGATGAGCAGGAAAAAGAACCCGCTGAAAACTGTGAGTATTGCTGTTAGCTTAGGACGCTGCACAGTTCAATATACAGTGAGGTTACAACGGAGATGGCGGAAGTAAATTAAAGCGACTTACACTGAAAATACGACCGTTTTTTGCGAACTGGGATGTTCTTTCATATTTCATGCTTCTTGTGATGGTGTCTGTCTGAAGATGGAAGCTCTTATTTCGAAACGCATTAGTTTTAATAGGATCAGGTTTTAACGCGATTAACATTGTAAGTACGAGTAGGCGAGTTATTCTATTAAACTGGATATTATCTATCGTTGCTATTATGATACGTTATTTGGCTTTTTTACTTTATTTGTAGATGTTCGTTTAGCAATAATGTAATCTTATTTTTCTAAATTTTCACTTATGATTTTAGTACTGTGGTTAGGCGTGATAGTAAAAACAGTCCAGACAGTTTTGTGGTGGGTTTGTGATTAGGGTATCGCAGAGAAAGTATTGGTATCACGCTTTGTAAATAAACTTGATGACAGGGTAACACTATATTTACATGGATACTCTGCAAATCATACTTAAGTGCCGGGCAGAGGGTTCATCGAACCACCTTCGTAATAACCGTCTATTATACCAGTCTCGAACAGCGCGCAGAGAAAAACGAACACCTATATCTTTCCGTACGAACTCTGATTTCGCTTAATTTATTATGATGATCGTTTCTCCCTATGTAGGTCGCCTTCAAGAAAATATTTTCGCATTCGAAGCAGAAAGTTGATGATTGAAATTTCGTGGGAAAATTCCGCCACAACGGAAAACGCCTTTCTTTTGGTGACGTCCACCCCAAAGCCTGCATGGTGTCAGCCACACTCTCACCGCTATTTCGCGATAATACAAAACGAGCTGGTCTTCTTTTAACTTTTTCGATGCACTCCGTTGATCCTGTCTGTTGTGTGTCGTGAGAGATTAGCATTGTATGTGGTGAAAACATCAGAAAATGGTCGACAGAAAAGAAAAGGAAAAATGTCTTTCAATAATACAGACCGAGTCAAGATAAAATTCTAGTGATTGTTACTTTTCTAGCGCTGACTTTATTAACTACAACTAATAAATTAAAAACCAAACTGGAGATCAAAAATTCCGTCAGCCATTAAACAAGTGGGTCATCGTCTAGATCTTCCTTTTCATGAACCACACGAAGTTTTTGAAGAGATTAAGCTGGATATTTACAGTGACACCAGGTCTGATGAAGATTTGCAAGTTCTTGACGAGTTCCATTGTACATTGGACCATTTAGAACAAAATATGTTTACACAAATCGAGTGAAATGATTTGGTCGTAAATGTGGATATAACGAAGCATGCTCAAACAAAAGAACTTGTCCACTGGAGGAATAAATATTTTGCGACGGAACAGTCACATATTGCTTTGCGACAATAAGTACTTTTGGCAGCTTAACTGTGCTGGAGGGAAATACTCAACTAGTGGCTTCTGGAGTGAGATTTGTGAATTTCTCTTCCCCGAGGCACGCCTGAGAGGATGTGGGGAGGGACCTGGCTGGTATGAGCGCTTCCACCACCCGTTGGGCTGCCAGTCTGGAGGACTGAGGGCCCAAAACTGGCCACGTTCCGGCCCCCCAAAAGATGGCTACTGGAGATCTCTTGGATATTGCTAGCGTCACACGTATGAACACCCACTCGGCTGATACAAACACTTAACAACTTTGCCATTTTCAGTGTGGGAAAATTCTAAATTTAGTAGTCCGAATAACATCAGCCAATCATATGGGTCGTCAGCATAGGCCTGTAGCGTGAGTGTCTGAACAAATGAGTGGCGACGCAGCATATACAGTGAACCAACCTCTGACCAGTTAATCGGTATACAGTAAGCGATAGCGGAGAAGTTTCGGCAGACCTCCCCTGCATTTTAGCATGTTCAGAATAATCCTTCGTCGTCATTGTGGAAAAAGTTGTGAAGCCTGCCCTCCAAACAGTGAGTGGGTTTCTAAAACGGAGAGGGGGGGGGGGGGATGGGGAGCGGGAAGGTCGAAAAGGCAGAGAGACGGTGTGTTGACACGTGGCCATAAGGTCGTATCGAAAGACTGTGGCGCCTTGTCGCATGTCGCAGCCCGGCGCAGTTTTGCTCAGCGCTCTGAGTAAGTGCCGCCTTTAAGTGTTAGCGCCGCCTTTGCTTAAAGCATCTCACAATATCCGATGTCAGTTCCGCAACTTGTGTGGCTTTGTCAGTGTTTTTACTTATTTGGATCTATGAACCTCTTTCCGTTTGCGTTTTCGAGCTGTACTGATATTGGAAAGCCAAAAGTGACTCCACCACACGTTAGCAGGACAGTCTGTTCCAAGCGAGTTCCATTCAATGAACCATTTATTGTACCTTTGAGAACATCGACGTGCATTCCATTATGGAAAATAATTTAGACATTTTCTGAGATAACTTCTCTTTCACTGAATTTCAAGTAAGCAGTCGTTTTCATATTAAATATGAGAAAACATTTGTCTAATTGTGAAAAATTTAGAGAAAATAAATAAGATTGAAAGTACTGATTTTTCCCATTTTCTGCCCTACAACAACCCAGATAAAATAATACGTAGACCGATTTCTTCTCCATAACTGAATTGTGCTCTCACTGTGGCGGCATTCCTTTGTAAAGTAGGAGCCCACATATATATATATATATATATATATATATATATATATATATATATATCCTGCTTTACCAAGGAATGCTGCCACAGAGAGAGTACAATTCAGTTATGCAGAAGAAATCGGTATATACATAAATATATGTGTGTGTGTGTGTGTGTGTGTGTGTGTGTGTGCTGTGTGTGTTTGTGGTGGGGAAGTTAATTAACTTGCATCTAGAGATGCAGAATGAGATTTGCATTCAACACAGGTTTGGAATCACAGAGAATTGTTGGGTTAAAGGAATATAAGGCATACACCAGTTTGCATAATGTTCATGTTGAGCACATTAGTGTGCTAGGCACAAAGCACTCTCCAGTGCCCCAACACAAGCCAACACAACACACACAAACCATTTATACATAAACATTTCAGTGTATGTGTGTAGGAGAAGAGACCAATTATTACCTTACTGTAGTGAATTGTTTATACACTGAAGAGCCAAAGAAACTGGTATACCTGCCTAATATCGTGTAGGGCCCTCGTGAGCACGAAGGAGTGCTACAACTCGACGTGGTATGGACTCCACTAATGTCTGAAGTAGTGCTGGAGGGAATTGACGCCATGAATCCTGCAGGGCTGTCCATAAATCCGTTAGAGTACGAGCGGGTGGAGCTCTCTTCTGAACAGCGCGTTGCAAGGCATTCAAGATATGCTCAATAATGTTCATGTCTGGGGAGTTTGCTGGCCAGCGGAAGTGTTTCAACTCACAAGGGTGTTCCTGGAGCCACCCTGCAGCAATTCCGGACGTGTGGGGTGTCGCATTCTCCTACTGGAATTGCCAGAGTCCATCGGAATGCACAACGGACATGAACGAATGCAGGTGATCAGACAGGATGTTTACGTACGTGTCACCTGTCAGAGTCGTATGTAGACGTATCAGGGCTCCCACATCACTCCAACTGCACACGCCCCACACCATTACATAGCCTCCAACAGCGTGAACAGTCCCCTACTGACATTCAGGGTCCAAGGATTAATGAGGTTGTCTCCATACCAGTACACGTCCATCCGCTCGATAGAATTTGAAACGAGACTCGCCAGACCAGGCAACATGTTTCCAGTCACGCATAGTACAGTGTCGCTCTTGACGGGCCCAGACGAGGCGTAAAGTTTTGTCACATGCAATCATCAAGGGTACATGAGTCGGCCTTCGGCTCCGGATGCCCCTATCGATGATGTTTCGTTGAATGGTTCGCACACTGACAGTTGTTGATGGCCCGGCATTGAAATCTGTAGCAATTTACGTAAGGGTTGCACTTCTGTCACGTTGAACGATTCTCTTCAATCATCCTTGGCCCCGTCATTGCAGGATCTTTCCCCGTCCGCAGCGATGTCGGAAATTTGATGTTTTACGGGATTCCTGATATTCACAGTAAGCTGTTGAAATGGTCGTACGGGAAAATCCCCACTTCATAGCTACGTCGGAGATGCTGTGTCCCATCGATCGTGTGCCGACTATAACATCACGTTCAAGCTCACTTAAATCTTGATAAACAACCATTGCAGCAGCAGTAACCGATCTAACAACTGCGCCAGACACTTGTTGTCCTATACAGGCGTTGCCGACTGCAGCGCTGTATTCTGCCTGTTTACATGTCTCTGTATTTGAATACGTATGCCTATCGGGTTTCTTTAGCACTTCATTGAATATTACTCTTTTCGTGAATGAATTCGGAACTGAAAATGAAAAGGAGAAATGGATACCGTTTATAGGTTCTAATAAAAGTAGGCGGAATGCCGTTTTATTAGAGGATGGCAACACCAATACGTTGCTATCTCTTTACCAGTTCGCACATACGACATAAATTACGGAAACCTTGATACAATTGTATGTAAAATGAACTATTCCACTAAAGGTTTAAATGTATGTGGCAGGTTAAAAGTATCATGAAACGCTTCTTGGCAATAAAATGGTTCTATTGAATACCCCTGTTTCATATGAATAGTAGGACCAAGAGTCCGCAGTAGTAGGGTATAAGACCCGCATTGTCCAGAATAAACTGGCTTTCAAGCAAGTCTTTGAAGCCTGGAGAGAAGAATGTATTCCTCAATAACCTAGTGTATCCAGAACGCTCTGTTACCATCTCTACACATTTGGTTTGGCCTAATGAAACAGCTCGTGAAAATTTTACCAAAGATGAAGAATGTTTGAAATATCTGTTTAAGAAGTTTCGTTATCTACGAGACGCGAAATCGAAAGATGGTTTGTCTTTTGGACTTGACATGTTCGATTCCAGATTCCACTGAAAGTGCTTGTGAATGGTAGAGAGGACTGTGTATCACTCAAGGACTTTGTTAGGAAATTCATAAACAGCAAAAAGGACTCTACAAAATACCAAAAACTTCTTAATGTTCTGCAAAATTATATTTATTTGAGGATGAAATGGATTTCGGCTTCGTACACCATCGTTAAGTGACAACAGAATGTCACCAACATACACTCCTGGAAATGGAAAAAAGAACACATTGACACCGGTGTGTCAGACCCACCATACTTGCTCCGGACACTGCGAGAGGGCTGTACAAGCAATGATCACACGCACGGCACAGCGGACACACCAGGAACCGCGGTGTTGGCCGTCGAATGGCGCTAGCTGCGCAGCATTTGTGCACCGCCGCCGTCAGTGTCAGCCAGTTTGCCGTGGCATACGGAGCTCCATCGCAGTCTTTAACACTGGTAGCATGCCGCGACAGCGTGGACGTGAACCGTATGTGCAGTTGACGGACTTTGAGCGAGGGCGTATAGTGGGCATGCGGGAGGCCGGGTGGACGTACCGCCGAATTGCTCAACACGTGGGGCGTGAGGTCTCCACAGTACATCGATGTTGTCGCCAGTGGTCGGCGGAAGGTGCACGTGCCCGTCGACCTGGGACCGGACCACAGCGACGCACGGATGCACGCCAAGACCGTAAGATCCTACGCAGTGCCGTAGGGGACCGCACCGCCACTTCCCAGCAAATTAGGGACACTGTTGCTCCTGGGGTATCGGCGAGGACCATTCGCAACAGTCTCCATGAAGCTGGGCTACGGTCCCGCACACCGTTAGGCCGTCTTCCGCTCACGCCCCAACATCGTGCAGCCCGCCTCCAGTGGTGTCGCGACAGGCGTGAATGGAGGGACGAATGTAGACGTGTCGTCTTCAGCGATGAGAGTCGCTTCTGCCTTGGTGCCAATGATGGTCGTATGCGTGTTTGGCGCCGTGCAGGTGAGCGCCACAATCAGGACTGCATACGACCGAGGCACACAGGGCCAACACCCGGCATCATGGTGTGGGGAGCGATCTCCTACACTGGCCGTACACCACTGGTGATCGTCGAGGGGACACTGAATAGTGCACGGTACATCCAAACCGTCATCGAACCCATCGTTCTACCATTCCTAGACCGGCAAGGGAACTTGCTGTTCCAACAGGACAATGCACGTCCGCATGTATCCCGTGCCACCCAACGTGCTCTAGAAGGTGTAAGTAAACTACCCTGGCCAGCAAGATCTCCGGATCTGTCCCCCATTGAGCATGTTTGGGACTGGATGAAGCGTCGTCTCACGCGGTCTGCACGTCCAGCACGAACGCTGGTCCAACTGAGGCGCCAGGTGGAAATGGCATGGCAAGCCGTTCCACAGGACTACATCCAGCATCTCTACGATCGTCTCCATGGGAGAATAGCAGCCTGCATTGCTGCGAAAGGTGGATATACACTGTACTAGTGCTGACATTGTGCATGCTCTGTTGCCTGTGTCTATGTGCCTGTGGTTCTGTCAGTGTGATCATGTGATATATCTGACCCCAGGAATGTGTCAATAAAGTTTCCCCTTCCTGGGACAATGAATTCACGGTGTTCTTATTTCAATTTCCAGGAGTGTAGATACAATGATGTATGACCTACACACATATTACTTATACAGAAGATGGAAATAATACGAAAACAATGATATTTATAGTGTTTGCAGAGGAAATTGTTATATTTGTCATGTTTCCTTTTTTAGTTACTGTAACTATTCCTGTATTACAAAAAATGTACTACTTTCCTATGTAAACGGTCTAAAATCCATCATTTTTGTATATTTTCGGTATGATATATAAGTAATATCTGTGTAAGTTGCATCTCGTTTCATATGCGTTTGCGACACTCAGTTGTCATCTGAGGATGGCCTAAGAACCTCCAAGCTCGTGACCAAATAAATGTAATTTTGCAGCATTTTAGGAAATGACTTCTGTTTAATACAGTTATAATGCGTACGGAAACCACCTGCTTGTGAGGGGTGTGGACAGAATACATTTTTACTGAAAACGTTCATTTATATGCCTTGCATTCGGGTGCTGTGAAATGCGTTCGCTGTCCAGCCACATCCTGAGGTTAAGGTGCTGTTCACACGATCGGGACTGCTGATCGGGGAACGCCTTAAATGGACTTCGTTCACAATCCCTGACCAATAAGGCTGTGTGAAGGCATCACAGGGTGCTCCAGATGCGGGCAGCTAAGGGACGAGGCATTAACGTTTCGCTCTCTTAGATGTTGCCTTCCGATCTGCTAACACGAACCTCTCCTGCATTCCCATGCTATCTCGGGGACTTACGCCTCCCAAACAGCTGGTTCCTTTCTCAGCCACCGCAGTTGTATCCCTTTATCAACAATCAAAGCCCTCCGGGTTTTTTACTCAATTTCTCTGGTCATTCAGGACGCTCACGCCTCAATGCACTCCCTCCGTCCTGCACACATGTTCAGCCAAGCACCGGCGGAAAGTTCAGTTAAGTTTAAAAAGGAGCCACATTACATTTCTGTTGTAGCTAACTTGGTTTACTTTATTGCTGGAGTTGCTGATTTCATCTCTAACATACATGTTTCTTGATTTCCTTACAACTTTTCTCAGTATGTTACAATAATTTTTATAGTGAAAAACTGCTTCTGGATCATTACTAGTTCTTGATGTCTCTTAAAGTTTTCTTTTTCTTTCTGAAGACACTTTAATACCTGTAGTAATCCAAGGTTTCCTTGAAAAGTGTGTGGTAATACATCTAGTAATTTTCTTTGCGAAAAAATTTTCAAAAATGAATATAAATTTATCAAGAAATTTGCTGCATTTATCATTAGCATTTGGCTCATTATATACATCTCCCCAATTAACATTTTTTAAGCTTTCTTCGAAGTGCTCTATGTTGTGGAAGTTAATCAGTTGTGCATCGTGGTCTGACAATCCATTTACCACAGGGAAGGTATGTGTTTGTTTTACACCTGTTTCTGTAAAAATACATTATCTATAAGTGTGCTATTGTCTTGAACTATACGTGTAGGGAAATTGATCACTGATTCTAAGTTATATGTTGTTAATAACACTTCTAGTTCACTTTTCCTCTCAGAATTATTTAGAAAGATAACATTGAAATCACCACAGATTAATAACTTCTTCTTTTTGTCTGACAGACAGCATAATAGGGAGACAAACTTTTTTATGAATGCTACGTTCCCATCACAACCCTGTCTCTAGCATTCTACATCCACTCATCACTTCACACATCTATGCATCTATTTTAATCAGTCAACACATCGGCCTTTACCTTTTCACTTATGCAGCTGTCTATCTGTTTTACATATCTGCGTCCGCAGCTCGTGGTCGTGCGGTAGCGTTCTCGCTTCCCGCGCCCGGGTTCCCGAGTTCGATTCCAGGCGAGGTCAGGTATTTTTTTCTGCCTCGTGATGACTGGGTGTTGTGTGCCGTCCTTAGGTTAGTTAGGTTTAAGTAGTTCTAAGTTCTAGGGGACTGATGACCATAAATGTTAAGTTCCATAGTGCTCAGAGCCATTTTATATATCTGCGAGCTGCACTCATTTTCGATTCATAGCATCTATATTTTAATTAATCAATAAGTCGTGTTTTTATTTTGTAAGACATTCATTTTTGTCAACCGCCATTACCACTTTTTATATTATGTTTAAAAATTTTTGCTCTAATGTGACTGAGGAGTAGCGAATTGTATCCGCTAACAGCCCCCTCCCCCCTGATATAGGACGAAATAAGAACAAAGAAAGAAAATCAGTGCACTCGATGCGTCGCATTGTCCGAAAATAACGAAAACTGCAGCTAGACAGTTTACATACCTCGGCCACTGTACAGTTTCTGTTAGTGTGTTAGTCCTTTGAAGACGAGCAACTTTACATGTCGCTGTCAGCAGTAATCTTTTGCTAGGTACCCGACTGTAAATGTCCGTATCTTGTTGTACCTTTCGCAACATTCGCTCGAAAGTGATTGAGACGTTGCTGTTTTCACTGACAGCATCAATTATCCCTGTCGGGTTTGAAAAAAGCGTGATACTCGTCTCCAGTGCCAGTCTTTTAGGATCTTTTTAGCGAACACTGTTGTTACACCGTGTTACATGTCTGAGAGTGGTACACCGTTCATTGTAGACACGTTCGACAGTTTGCGTCGATACACCATCAAATCCGGCACCTTAATTCACGCAGTGGTCGTGGGCACGTTCAGACTAGGCCTGTTGATAAAATACCGATTTATCGATATTCAACAAAAATATTGATATACGTATCGGAAAGATTTTTCCCCTGATATCTCGAGGGTCGTATTAATATTCTTTTAAATATCGAGTAATCGGTTCCCCGATATTTTTAAAAATGTCAACAGTCCTAATCTAGACACGACTGCTCCCTTTTACCAGCCTGTCACGTCTTGAAACGTCCCCTTTCAACAATTATACAAGACTGTGCTTAAACTGACACACAATATTTTTTAGCGCAACGCAATCTGACTTTGAGAAATCCCTACAAAGGAATGGCCCTGACTAACATTAACCTGTACCTTCCACAAATCACTTACTCCACAAAAATCTTCGTTACTCAAGCTACTGCAATACAGCGAGCGCCACTACTGCCAGCTAAATAAAAGATTCAAACTACAGAAGGCACTAACTACTGATAGGCATAGTTAGCAAATGAAAGATTTTAATAGAGAACAAACAATGTATTTACCTTAATAATCATAATATATATGCCATCCAGTCTTACGAATTTCAAATCTCCGCCATCTCTCTTTCCACATCCACCACTGCTGGCGGCTCACCTCCAACTGCCCAACGCTACGCGCTGTTAACAGCCAACAGCCCAACACTACAATGGCAGACAACAATGCAAACTAGCCACAGACTGCACACAGCACAGCCAGTGATTTTCGTACAGAGCGCTACGTAGCGTTACCAATAAGAAAACCTAAACAGCCTACTTACATAGCCCCCATGATCCCCACAAAAAAATTTTACAAATTGTTTTGGGCAGTGGCCAATACAGATTTGAAAAAATTTTTCATAATTACAATAACAAAGAAATCAAATGCACACACTTATTGATACAATGTTGGCCAAAAACTAAAATTTTCTCACAGTCCATAAAGACAGTCCTGATCGTTCATCACAGTAAAATAGCAGTGTTTTTCTCAAAGTCTGAGCAGTAAAAGAAAATGCACACGGAAGAAGTGGATTTCCATGCAGTCTTGAAGAAGTAGTGTTGTCCTTCCAACGGAAAGACAGTGCTGACTCTTGACATGCAGACAGGTAATGGGCCACAGGAGAGCAAACCCACAGCAGAGTCAGTCGAAGTTTTGAAGAATATTGGTAGGCAGGTCATCACAGAGCAGACCAACTGCAGTCCTGGTAGAAAATACGGTATTGGTGCGCCACCAAAGGTGCAGACCCACTGCAGTCCTTGTAGAAATCATGGTACGGGTGAGTCAGCAAAGGTGTAGACCCACTGTAGTCCTTGTAGAAATAATGGTATTGGTGGGTAATCAAAGATGCAGACCCACTGTAGTCCTTGTAGAGATGGCCAGCAGCCATCTGTTGCGACTGTGCAGGTGCACAATCACCATCGAAGAGTCTTGCGGATAATATAGCAAGTCCATAACCGCCACTTGTGCACTCACCAAGTTTTTGGAACTGTCCTTAGAACCAGCAATGCTGTTAACCAGTCCCTTGCTGAATTATTAACACACGTCCAAACACTAACAGTCCCAACTTCTCACATATTTTGCATATACTATGACCATCAGAAATTTGATGAACTGGTGTCAATTACAATTTTATAACTTGAAAATACAATAACAAAGATACAAAATACATTATTAAAGAACATAACAATACAGATAAATTTGTAGTAGTACAGGCTTTACTAAACAATAGAAATAAACAGATACATCAGTGCTACAGGAATTATGACATAAGTGAATATATAAAATAATGAGAATAGTTTTCGAAACATTAATTTCACACATGAGCATTAAAACAGAACAGAATACATAATGTCTAAACATCTTTACAAAGAAAATAACATAGTATTAGATAAATTCTACAACATAGATCTCATCAGCTAAACACATAAAGACAGGAAAAACACAAATACACAAGGGTACACAAACATATAGAGGGATGACACAAAAGGAAAGGACAGGGTTCGTTTTCAGTGTAACATTTGGTACTGCAGTCCAACCCAAAACTTCATTCCATATATCGTCCCTCTTATTTCAACATTTGCTCCAGCCAAAAAAATTCTATCCAAGCATGCTTTCTGTATTTATATGTTCACACATTTCTTACCTCATTATTTATTTTCCATTATCTTACCTCATCATTTATATCCAAGAAAATCCTACCTAAACCTGTTGTCCCTAAACCCTACTTTTTTTTTGTTCATATCCTCTTTCAAAATACCTTTTTGGCCAAACCATTTTCTTATAGCTTCTCAATGCATTTCTTCCAATTCATCACAACTCGTTCTCTTATATAGCCTACCCCATCTTTAAAAAATGGTTCAAATCGTTCTGAGCACGATGGGACTTAACATCTGTGGTCATCAGTCCCCTAGAACTTAGAACTACTTAAACCTAACTAACCTAAGGACATCACACACATCCATGCCCGAGGCAGGATTCGAACCTGCGACTGTAGCAGTCACGCGGTTCCGGACTGAGTGGCTTAACCGCGAGACCACCGCGGCCTTCCGTTGGAAGGACAACACTACTTCTTCAAGACTGCATGGACATCCACTACTTCCGTGTGCATTGTCTGTTACTGCTCAGACTTTGATAAAAGAAACGGCAGGTTTACTGTGATGAATGATCAGTACTGTCTTTATGGACTGTGAGAAAATTTTAGCTTTTGATCAACATTGTATTAATAAGTGTGTGCATTGGATATCTTTGTTATTGTAATTATGAAAAATTTTATCAAATCATTATTGGCCACTGCCCAAAACAATTTGTAAATTTTTTTGTGGGGAGCATGGGGGCTATGTAAGTAGGCTGTTTATGTTTTCTTATTGGCAACGTTACGTAGCGCTCTGTGTGCTAGTTTGCATTGTTGTCTGCCATTGCAGTGTTGGGCAGCGGCAGCTGGATGTGAACAGCGCGTAGCGTTGCGTAGTAGGAGATGAGCCGCCAGCAGTGGTGGATGTGGGGAGAGAAATGGCGGAGATTTGAAATTTGTAAGACTGGATGGCATATATATTATGTTTATTAAGCTGGCAGTAGTGGCGCTCGCTGTATTGCAGTGGTTCGAGTAACGAAGATTTTTGGTGAGGTAAGTGATTTGTGAAAGGTATAGATTAATGTTAGTCAGGGCCATTCCCTTGTATGGATTTCTGAAAGTCAGATTGCGTTGCGCTAAAAATATTGTGTGTCAGTTTAAGCACAGTCCTGTGTAAATGTTCAAAGGGGACGTTTCATATTAGCCTGTACCTTTCACAAATCACTTACCTCACAAAAATCTTCGTTACTCAAGCTACTGCAATACAGCGAGCGCCACTACTGCCAGCTAAATAAAAGATTCAAACTACAGAAGGCACTAACTACTGATAGGCATAGTTAGCAAATGAAAGATTTTAATAGAGAACAAACAATGTATTTACCTTAATAATCATAATATATATGCCATCCAGTCTTACAAATTTCAAATCTCCGCCATCTCTCTTTCCACATCCACCACTGCTGGCGGCTCACCTCCAACTGCCCAACGCTACGCGCTGTTAACAGCCAACAGCCCAACACTACAATGGCAGACAACAATGCAAACTAGCCACAGACTGCACACAGCACAGCCAGTGATTTTCATACAGAGCGCTACGTGGCGTTACCAATAAGAGAACCTAAACAGCCTACTTACAGTCTCTTGCGTTGATTCCATACAATAGACTAACACATACACACCATTTCACCGCCATGACTTACGCCAGCGTTGGAGGCTCACATGAGGGTCTGGAACAAGTTCTACGCCAACTACAGTGATCCAGAGCGGCTAACGTGCATGTTTACGGGGTTGCTAATATTATGTCCGATGAGATTATAACACAATGCACCCACAAATCCTACGTAATGAAGAGTTCTTTTCATGTTTCTACTTCAGCCAAACATTTGCTCATACTGAGAAATTAAACTGCTATTCATTCCAGTCGCATGTATTGAGCTAATTTTCTTTGTCCGCCAAGGACAAGGTTACGGTCAGGAGTGCCCCACTGAAGTGTGACAGGACCGCCATTGTTTTGTGTATACATAAATGATCTGGCGGACATGCTGGTCAGTAATCTGCGGTTGTTTGCTGATAACGCTGTGTTAAAAATGGAAATGAGTGTCTGGCGTCATTGGCCGGGAGGCCCCTTACGGGGCGACAGACATTATATTGGTTTATAAATCTTAATTTTACGATACTAGTTGGCTTCCGAGCCACGTCGCAATAACCTGATGACGCCTGAACTTCTTTTCCCTGTAATAACAACCAAGTGTGGAAGCCTTGGAATGATACCAATGTATACTTGTTCACAATAAGTATCCACGTGTGTTACTTTTTTACTTCTTGTGGGACTAAAACTGCCAACGCTTTTATTTTGCTGTTCGCACATTGAAGGTCATGACATACGTCATGCAGCACTCTTTGCAACACCTCGCCGGCCGGGGTGGCCGAGCGTTTCTAGGCGCTACAGTCTGGAACCACGCGACCGTTACGGTCGCTGTTTCGAATCCTGCCTCGGGCATGGGTGTGTGTGATGTCCTTAGGTTAGTTACGTTTCAGTAGTTCTAAGTTCTAGGGGACTGATGACCTCAGAAGTTAAGTCCCATAGTTCTCAGAGCCATTTGAACCATTTGCAACACCTTCCACAAAGTTCACTCAGAGCTTCCGCTTAAACGACGACGTAGAAAGTATTTTTTTTAGCGACTGGTAGACCAGAGATTTGGCTATCATTTCTCGTTTTAATTTTTTATTTGTTATATTCCGTAACACCAGCGCTAGAAACGTAACAATCAGCATAATGGTGCTTTAGCTTTGTCTGTTTTAATGAACTGCATGTCTTTCTTTCCTTTATTTTGGCTACTTTCTGACGTCTTCAACACAAACAGTAGTTTTACTATAACATAGAAAGAACTTCAGAAATGCATGCTTGAGCAGAAGTGCAGATGCAGCCAAGTCTACAGGTTGAGCTATTGTTACTGTGTCAGCAACGGCGCCTATGCAATGTCCTCAATACGTCGCAAGTGTTTGTCAGATGAATCTGAACGCCGGCCAATTGTTGCTACTCATATGGTGTGTGCTTCCCTAACTGAGTGGTCTCTCAAGAGGCGCCTTATCAAAATTTTGTACCTTATACAGGGAAAGCGGAAAACTTCATCCGCTAGGCACAACGCGCACGAAAGTGCGTGCTGATCGATTGTGACAGAAGCAATTCTATTCTTCTCAATATTGTGTCCCTCCTGCCGTAATTTACGCATCACGGACTTGCTCAGCTCTAAGATTTTGGCCGCATATACCGTCAGCTTTACTGTCTGCACCGCCACTACATCCTCCTTTCTGTCGCCACTAAATAGAATTTTACCAATGGTAAGCTTCCACAGCCAGGTAACAATGCACACGTCTTTAACTGGAGTGTGGCTGTCACGTGGCCAACTTAGTTTTCGCTACTGACTGATCTACTATTCGAATTTCTGAGTATTACAGGGAGTCCAGGTTAAACATACAGTAGTACAAAATGTAAAAAATTGATACGTAATTCATATTCTTATCGACGGTTTGCTTTTACAGGTATGATAACTGAATACGTTTTCTGTGCTTGGTTGTGGCAGTTGGTTCGCCATGCGCATCCGCGTAATTACTCTGTTCACGTAAGCGCGCATCAGTAGACATGTGGACTCCACAGCAGAGGGTGCTGTGTGTGCTTTCTCTCGTAGACGTATTAGAGCCGTGTTCTGTGCCACAACTTCCCCGTAACGCGATCTTTCAACAAGACAGCACATCATGCCATTTTGTGAACAATATGCGGGATTTCTTGGATCATCAGTTCACAGATCGCTGGAATGGGAGAGATAGTTCGTCGAATGCTCGGCCCCCTGCTGTGCAGTTTACTTGCTTTTTTTGTGGCAATTTATTAAGAATCAGGTGTACTAGCCACCAGTTCGTGATCTACCAGACCTGCGCCATTACATGCATACAGCTTGCATGGGGGCTTAATTAAAATAAAGATATAAGAATGCACTGCAAATACTTTTTAATTTTCTGTCGCAGTATGTCCGATTACGCTGTTTCGTAAACGGCTGGCCCTGACTAGTATTATTACGCAATCTGACTGCATAAAACAACAACAAAGAATGAAAAGAAAATTTCAGTTAATACAATTAATTAATTAAGTCCCCAGCAACTATAAAATCTACGAAGCCAACATAGCACAAGTGTAGCTGTTCTGTGTGTGGAAGTATGACTCAACGTACACATCTGGCACGGTTCTTCTTCAACAAGACAAGAAATTTTAAATACCATTTGTACTGACGTGATAAAAGAAAATTAGAAATACTATAATTGTGCAAGAAAACCAAAATTACACTCTAATACAAGAACACACGCCAGATGCTTTGTTGACTGAACCTGTAATGACATACTTTTCAGGACACTCAAATAATAAAACAACATAATACTTATTACCTTCATATATATTGACGAAAAGCACTCAGATCATTACAATATCTCCATTGGAATAACATCTGCTATCTCTCCTATCAAATAACTGCATAAAACATGGGACAACACTCTCCACTACCACATCTCACTCTGACTTCATGACAAGCAGTGTCCACCACAACTTCTCGGCCAGAACTGCTTGCCGCTACGTCTCAATAATCACTGCCAGTGGAGGCGGCGGAACAATACTCTCTGGCGCGATTTTTGGCGCTGTGGCTCAGTGTAGCCACCTTTTATATGCCCTTCCTCCACGGGCTAGAATTTGATGGTATTTTTGCCAGCATTGGTGGTGAAAATACCACCAAATTCGTCAAAAACCAAAAAAAAATAGAGACAAAAATAAAAGATAATATTAATACGTAAATATCATATAACTAGATAAAATTTTGGCTTTGCACTGACCTTTCAATAGCCTAATATATAAAATACACTAAGCAATACAAATTATTTCATACATGTGACTTTACATAATAGTTTACACAAATATCATGTGGTTAAACAATTCAATCGATAGCGTCAGCAATGACGAATATGAGCAGGTAAGAGTCTTATAACTTTTCACAAACAGTAATACACAAAAAAATCAGTTTATACAAATTTTCACAACAAGTAGTTGACAGTTCCAGCAGTAGCACCCAGCACTGTTGAATAGGTGCTACAGCAACAAGTGGCATCATCTCAGCCTTAATTAACACCTTCTGACCAACTGACAAGATTTTTAAACGACCAGGACGCTTAGCTGATTTCTCTCTTCTAGCAGCCGCAGATGCAATATTTTGTAAAGCCAGGTTGACAACTTCAGAATGCCGCAGTTTCCGTGTAGGCGGAAAAGGAACGATTTCAGATATGCGATTTCTCGGTGCTTTGTTTTTTAATATCAGTATAGGCGGTAAAGAAGTTGAGTCATTAGGAAGTTCATTCAGAATGTTTTGAAAAATATGAAGATACTGATCCCACGCTCTGTGATTCTGATGACAATAAAGACGACACAATTTATTGATTTCCTTCATCCATCTCTCTGAAGCGTTAGTTTGAGGGTGAAAAAGTGAAATGAAGATTGGTTAATTTTACGACGCCGTAGAGTACGAAGCCAAATTTTAGAACGAAACTGTGATCCATTATCTGATATAACCTTATCAACATGACCCACTTCTTTAAGAAAATGGTTAATGAAAGCATTAGATACTGAACGAGCTGTTGCTTTGCGTAACGGTGTAAAACACACATATTTTGATGTCAACTCCACTGCTACGAAAATGTACGCAAAACCATTAGTAGATCGAACCACTGGACCGAACAAATCAACTGCAGCCATGTCCTTTAATTTTGCTGGAATGATAGGAAACAACGGTGCTCTGTGAGAAATTGTTGGCGGCATAGCCTTTTGACATAATTTGCATTTGGCAAGAACAAATCGAATACGTTTTTCCATATTATTGAAGTAGCAATTTTCTCGTAATTTATGAAAGCATTTTCTGGGACCAAAGTGTGCATAACTGAAATGCGTATACCAAATCAGCTTATTAACCCACTCATCAGGAATACAAACTAACCAAACAGAGTTGTCGACCGATTTTCGTTTAAAAAGAACTTTCCAGATAGATCGCAAAAACGAGGTGTGACCAAACTGTCCAATTTAACAAAGCGTCTAAGAAAATTACAGACACCAAGAAAACTACGAACATCACGTTTTGTGGTAGGAACAGCATAATTACGAATAGCGTCTAATTTTTCTGGATCAGGAAGAATACCTTCTATAGAAATAATCTGACCAACAAATTTCACCTGTGGACGACCAAATTCAGATTTTTCTAAGTTCACTGTAATGCCAACTCTTGCAAAAATACGTAATAATGAATCCAAAATTTTGTTGTGCTCTCTCCAAGAACGTTTAGCAATGAGAATGTCGTCAACATTTGAAGTAATATTGTCACGAAGATGAACAGGTAAAATTTCGTTTAAACTACAAATGAATGCTGCAGAAAATATAGTAAGTCCAAACGGTAAATTCCAAAGTCACTTTTGGGTAAAATAGTCATATCCGGTTATTTTTTAGCGTCTCTCTAGATAGATTGATAGTCGAAGAGTTGTTTTGATAGATGCAAAGAATAGTAAAAGAGTAGGCAGCGGTGCAGAAAACTAAAAGAGAAATAGCACCACTACAGCTCGAGGCCCTGTGCACGCTACGGCACATATTCACTTAGTGTAGTGAATCCCCTGAGGATTTTAATAGCTGCACATAAATTTCAGTTTGTGACTTAGTGGCAAATTTGGCGGAACTGCGTACGTAAATTGATCTAACCATGAACATGGATGTATGTCATTGTTAGAATTACGAAAGATCTTAAATTTCCGAACAGTTAAAAAGTGTTTATAGTCAAAGTTTTCTCCCAGTGGCGACAAAGACCTACCGCGTCTGTCCCAGTCCGAATGTCGATTATTGTAAAGTTCGCGCGCCTGGCGCTCTCTTGTTGCTTCTCGTAAATGAAATAAATTATTTTCTCCAAAGCCCTCTGCTATCTGTGATTCTAAATTTCTTTTACTGTCTTTTCCTACAATTTCGCCTTCGATTTGTTTGACTTGCTTTCGTAAAGCCTCAACTTCCCTTTTAACGCGTTCATTAAATTTTCCCTGATTTTCAACATGTTTATTTATGCTCTGGTACTCTTCGGTTTCTGAAAATGGCAATGGAGCTGTGTCATCTGAATCTCTGTCCCCATATAAACTAAGACTTGTCAGTTTATTTGAGATCTCCTCAACTCTTTCCGATAAATCACCTATTTGTTCTTTCTGTTTATTTGCGTCTTCCGTAAGTGTCGCGACTACATTTAGTAGTTAACTGTTCATACTGTTGTGTTAGGTTATTTAATCTGTCATTTGGTACAGATTCCTCGAGTCTCTCAAATATTTCTTCCTTATCTTTTGCACGTTGTAAATTTAACTCTGAAAATTTCGGTACTATCACGCGATCTCTTTCTTCCTGTTCTCTATCCTGTTCCCTTTGTTTAATCTCTACTGCAACTAATCTATTATTGTGAGCATTCAAAATCGGTTGTACTTCTTCTCTGATTTCTTTCTTTAGTTCATCTTTCATATTTTTGAAACATGTCCCTATTCGTGAATCTAATCGTGTTTCCATTGTCCCCATCTGCGTTTTTAATTCAGATCTAAACTGCAATCCCAGTGAGTCTAACTGTGTTCCCATTGTTCCCATATCAGTTTTTAGTTCAGATCGTAACTGTGATCCCAGTGAGTCTAACCGTGTTTCCATTGTTCCCATATCAGTTTTAATTGTTCCTATCTCAGTTTTAATTGTTCCTATATCTGTTTTTAATTCAGATCGAAAATTTAATATTGCACTCACCAACTGCTCCATATTAACTTGTTCGAAATTCTTTTCGCCCCTAACATTTCCCGCACAACCAGTTTCCCTCGTCATAGCTGTAAAGCTATCTGTGTTTGATACTGTTCCAGAATCTTCTGGCGTTAATCTCGGATTCTGTGAATTTTCTGATTGAGAAAAATTTTGAAATGGTTCCGGACTGTCTTCCCGACTTATTAAATTGTTTTCAACTCCATTATTCATCATACTGTTGTCCTGTGTTGGCGAGTTCGCCATGTCAACAATTTCGTCATTCTCACTATTCATCATTTACAAAATATACGAAACTCGTCACTATATGAAGATTGCACACAATAACACTTTATCTCCAACAATACCATTCACACGAAATGTTTCCTTCAAACACGATTGACAAACAATTGAAATAATTGCACTAAATCGTCAAACGCGTATACAAGACAACAAAATTAAATTATGAAATACCATAAGAAGAATGACAATTACCAAATCTACACATACAACATAGACCACAATTACTAAACTACAAATTACTACAACAATACTACTGTCTACTATTTCTGCAATCAGAAGAATTCCAAGGGACGATCCGAAGCAGCGGTCGCCACGTGCGTGGGGGCTTTATTAAATATTAATGAAAATATATTTTTTTTTTTTAGTAGCTGTATGTCCGATTACGCAAGTCTCGTAAACGGCTGGCCCTGACTAGTTTTAGTACGCAATCTGACTGCTTAGAATGACAACAAAGAATGTAAGAAAATTTCTGTTAGCACAATTAATTAATTAAGTCCCCAGCAACTATAAAATCTACGAAGCCAACATAGCACAAGTGTAGCTGTTCTGTGTGTGGAAGTATGACTCAACGTACACATCTGGCACGGTTCTTCTTCAACAAGACAAGAAATTTTAAATACCATTTATACTGACGTGATAAAAGAAAATTAGAAATACTATAATTGTGCAAGAAAACCAAAATTACACTCTAATACAAGAACACACGCCAGATGCTTTGTTGACTGAACCTGTAATGACACACTTTTCAGGACACTCAAATAATAAAACAACATAATACTTATTACCTTCATATATATTGACGAAAAGCACTCAGATCATTACAATATCTCCATTGGTATAACATCTGCTATCTCTCCCATCAAATAACTGCATAAAACATGGGACAACACTCTCCACTACCACATCTCACTCTGACTTCACGACAAGCAGTGTCCACCACAACTTCTCGGCCAGAACTGCTTGCCGCTACATCTCAATAATCACTGCCAGTGGAGGCGGCGGAACAATACTCTCTGGCGCGATTTTTGGCGCTGTGGCTCAGTGTAGCCACCTTTCAAGCTATCGTAAATGTTACGTCCGCAGCGGTGCGAAACAGTTGGAGAGAAGTGTAATACAGATCAGGCAAGATGTCTGTCGCGTCATTAACAGTGCGCACATAGAGGCGGCATAGGTGTGAAAATTTACCGTATTTGTATAACCATACCGTCAATAAATATCTAAATTACTTCTAAACCTATTACATTTTATATTATTACATGTTTAACCCTCACACCCTGTACAATAAACACAATGGTCAGAGCCACTAGTCTACTTTTTTGAAAGATTTCTTGAAGCCTTCAGCTGCCATTCTCTGTATTTCATGTACGATTGTACAATTTCGTCCTTAGGCCATTTTCAAGTATTTTATGGATGATTTTTAGTAGTAGACTATGAGCATAACATAATGTCATTGGAGCAACGACGTACATGACATATTCTACTACTAAAAATCATCCATAAATACTTGAAAATGGCTTAAGGCCGAAATTGTACAATCGTATATGAAATAAAGAGAATGGCATCTAAAGGCTTCAAGAAATCTTTCAAAAAATTCATTCAGCTACGTACCCTATCGCATCGAAAATTGTGGAGCCAGTAGTCGTTATTTGTTAGTAATCATCCCATTATTTGTTAGCATTGCCATTGTTATGAGCAGGCTACACGAACCACGCCGATAGTGGAAGTGGGCGGTGACTTTATAGGGATACTGTTCGTTTCCGTCGTAGTAGTTATTGTTATCGTCGTCAGTTGGAAAACTAGTTTAATGCACCTCTCCAACTGGTGTGTCTTGAGCAAATCATTTCATATCTGCTCAGCTATTGCACAATCCATCTATCTGAAGCTGCTTACTGTATTCAAGCCGTGGTCGTCTGCACCTTTCTTATCCCTATACTTCTCTTAATTAACAAACTACTGTTGCTTGATATATAAGGATGTTTCCTGTTAACGTATTCGTCAGTCACTCAATTTGTACCATGAACTTCTTTTTTCCACGATGTGAGGGAGTAAATGTCCGTTAATTACTCGATCTACCCATCTAATCTTTAACATTCCTGTACAGAACCGCGTGTCGGAAGCTCGTACTGCTTTCTGGCCTAAATTGTTTATCTTCCACGTTTCACTTCGGTATAATGCTGCACTCAAAGCTAATACTTTTACAGTAGTTTTTGTCTCACTTAAATTTGTATTGGATTCTGACAAACGACTCTTTCTCTCGAAAACTTTTCATGATTGCTAGTCAACATTTTACACTATATTATCACAAGCACTCGGATGCATATTAATGTACATTAAAATGAAATGCGTCCACCCTCCAACTTTATGACATCCTGTACTCTGCTGGGGACACTATCAAATGAGTTGTCTGAAAGTCTGTGAAGGAACAGGGGCCCTTTCTTACTCATGTCCCGAAACCAGGGAAGGTAGTGATGACCAGCACTGGAGTCTGAAGCAAAGTCGACGTTCTGACTCATCACAAAAGGTGTTTCGTTCGGTTCAGATTGGGATTCTGTGCAGGCCAGTCCATTTCGGGCACGTTATTGTCCGCAGAACATTGCCTCACAGATGCTGCTTTATGGCAGGGTGCAATGTCATGTTGGTACAATCACCGTCTTCGAAATGATCCTCTACTGCACGCAGTACGTAGTGCTACAAAAGGTGCTCATATCCTTCTGCATTTGGTGTTTTCTTAAGCGTGATGACAGGGCCACATCTCAACCACTGAAAACGGCCCCACACGGAAACACCACCTCCTTTGTACTGGTGCACAAAATATTGATGGCAGGTAACGTTGTACATGCATTCGCCAAAGACAAACCCTTACATCGTATTGCCACAGGTTACAGCGCGTTTTATCGCTCCAAATCATTCATTTCCATTCATCCACTGACCTGCAGCATCGCTCTTTACACCACCATGACCATCTCTTAGCACTGACTATAGAAATCTGTGGCTTGCGATGAGACGCTCAGTCACTGTACCCGATTCTTTCTAACTCCCTACGCACAGTCACCGCGCTAGGTTGACTGCTGGTAACAGCTTGGACCTTCTACAGATTTCATTCAATTCCTTACAACCTTCGTCCCACCCTCCGCCATCCCCACCTTGGCAATGCTCTACGGTCACTCTGCGTCATGAGGTTGCCTGATTTTGGTTCAGCGGCGGTTGTTCCTTCGCATCCCGTCATCAACAGTCGACTTGAGTAACTTTAGGGGGGCTGAAATGTCCCTCATGTATTTGTTACTCAGGTGACATCCAGTGGCCAGTTGACGTTCGGAGCCATCGACCTCTCCTGATCGACTCATCCTGCCGTTGTTGATCCTCTTCTGACAGCAATTACTCCACGTCTCGTTGTATACTGGCTGGTTTGTTCTCGTGACACATATTGCTGAATTACGCATTACATTGAATTATTAGCATATCCTCTTCACTTCTTCTGGTGTTAGTTACTGATGTCCGAATAATACCACTCATCATCTAGTTTCAGAATATTACTTCCTAATCCAATTTCCTCAGAATCAACTCGCATAATTCAGCTACACATTATTACCTTTCTTTCATAGTTTTCATATTCTCCTTACACTCTCCTATCGAGACACTACGTATTCGATTCACCGCCGTTTCTAACAGAATTGCAATGTCATCGGCAACCTTAAAGTTTTTCTGTGCTCTCTCTTAACTCAAATTCCCTCTCCAAATTTCTCATTAGTTTCTTTTACATTTTACTTAATGTACGTATTTAATAACATAAACAGCTTGTGACACTGTACAAACGAAGCATTAAACTGATACAGCTTAAAATAAGAAATCACAACAGAATACGTTCACAGCACTCTCAGAAGTTTCGATGGTAGATTCGTGCGTCTGTTTCCTACAGCAGATTGTCCGCCATCTGTGAAGGTGGTTCTGTGTTCTTTTGGTGCATCTGCGCGTGATAATGATGACATCTTGATGGCGTGCGTACTGTTTCAAAATTTTCAGTGTCCATCGCTATCGAATTTTGTATCGTTCACTAAACATTACATGATCTACTAGGTTTATATTTAGCTCCAGGATGACAATAGCATGCAGTCCTCTCACAGTTTCTTCAGTTTTTAAAGGGAAACATTCCAAATTCTTCTTCTCCAATTTATTGAATTATAATATTCGACTAAACTTTCTCTGGAGTTTAGCCTGAGTAGCACGTCATCTCTCTAAGTGGTTAAAATGTTTTTGCTGCAAAAATGTTTTATATTGAAGGCAAACGAGGATGCACGCACATCCACATCTCCACTACAGAATTTTTATTTGGGAATAAACCGAACAGTGTTACTCTGTCAACATCCTTTAAGCGTGCAATGTGAATCCAAGCGTCACGCAAATAAACTTCTCACTGACTGAACCTGTTCTTTTCCTTCTCACGTAATTACAAATTTACAGCGATGACCTAGCGCTGACATTTGTTCACTCATCTATTGCTGCAACTTTTAGAACTGATGTTCACAAACAAAACAATCTTGCTTTTCTCTATGCCTTTTTCTTTTACCTCTCTGGACAAGATGTTAAACTGATATCGTCACGTGTAAACGTTCCGTGTTTTATGCATCGTTGTCTTGCAGCACTTTAACATTCTCAAAGAACATTGCGTCACTTTGCGCTTCTCTCCATATGCTCGTCAACTAACTGTACATAATTAACAGCACTAATCGGTGAAGGTTGATTCAATGGTTACTTTCTAAGGCCATATACTGCGAAATAGCAGCGAGACAGCTGAACGAATCTGTGCTTTTCGCGTGACTAAGACCACCTTTTGTAAAGGCTCTTAAACGTAGCTGACTTTTTGTGGAAATAGTTGGGCAGACGAAACTTTTGCGTGGGATATCTTTTACATTTTTGTAAAATCAGTGACAGAAAACAATTTTTGGTTCACACCGGTATATTCTTTCTCAAAATATTCTCTTTAAATATTTATAAGCTTTTGCATGCATTCGTACCAGTTCTGGAGACATTTTTCTCGATGTGATGATGATTCTCCAAAAACATCGCTTTGAAAACTTTCAACTGTTTTCTCTGTCATGGAAAATCGCTCTCCATCAATTCTGTGTTTGACCTAATAGAACCAAAAGGAGGTCGTTTGGTGTTAAAATGAATAAAAGTGGGAGATAAGAGTAGTAAGTCGATTTTTTCCCTCGCCGAATAATCAATTTTTAACGCAGTATGTTACACTTGAAGGCAAGAGTCCATCGGTTCGTTACATATAACGTGATTTATTTCCGTCACATGTGTGTCATACTTTCTGCATTTTTAGCGAGTCTGGCATGCTAGTTTTCATCCTGGCAATGCTGCACTAAACCTCTGGAAAAACAATAGACCAAGCTATATGTTTTATTTCACTTGTTCCAGTGGATACTATTTTTCCTTTAGCCTGTGTTCCGTGAGTGATTGTCGTTGAACAATCACGTGGGTATTTGAAAAAGAAAACGTAGAAGGAGATGGAGAAGGGAACGGGTCTTGACAAGAATGGAAAAGCTAAGCACGGGACGAAAGAGTTGGTTGAACAGTTCAAAGTCAACGAATTTGTATCTGTCACTTTCAAACATACACTGTGTTATCAAAGTATCCGGACACCCTTAAAAACATAATTTTTCATATTAGGTGCATTGTGCTGCCACCTACTGCCAGGTACTCCATATCAGCCACCTCAGTAGTCATTAGACATCCTGAGGGAGCAGAATGGGGCGCTCCGCGGAACTCACGGGCTTCGTACGTGGTCAGGTGATTGGGTGTCACTTGTGTCATACGTCTCTACGAGAGATTTACACACTCCTAAACATCCCTAGGTCCACTGTTTCCGATGTGATAGTGAAGTGGAAACTTGAAGGGACACGTACGGCACAAAAGCGTGTAGGCCAACCTCGTCTGTTGACTGACAGAGACCGCCGACAGTTGAAGAGGGTCGTAATGTGTAATAGGCAGACATCTATCCAGACCATCACACAGGAATTCCATACTGCATCACGATCCACTGCAAGTACTATGACAGTTGGGCGGGAGGTGAGAAAACTTGGATTTCATGGTCGAGCGGCTGCTCATAACCCACACATCACGCCGGTAAATACCAAACGACGCCTCGCTAGGTGTAAGGAGCGTAAACAGTGGACGATTGAACGGCGGAAAAACGTTGTGTGGAGTGACGAATCACGGTACACAATCTGGTGATCCTATGGCAGGGTGTGGGTATGGCGACTGCCCGGAGAACGTCATCTGCCCGCGTGTGTAGTGCCAACAGTAAAATTCGGAGGCGGTGATGTTATGGTGTGGTCGTGTTTTTTATGCAGGGACTTGCAGCCCTTGTTGTTTTGCGTGGAAATATCGCAGCACAGGCCTACATTGACGTTTCAAGCACCTTCTTGCTTCCCACTGTTGAAGAACAACTCGGCGTAGGCGATTGCATCTTTCAGCAACATCGAGCACCTGCTCATAATGCACGGCCTCTGGCGTAGTGGTTACACGACAATAACATCTCTGTAATGGACTGGCTGCACAGAGTCCTGACCTGCATCCTATAGAACACCTTTGGGGTGTTTTGGATTGCCGACTGCCTGCCAGGTCTCACCGACAGACATCGATACCACTCTTCAGTGCAGTACTCCGTGAAGAATGGACTGTCATTCCCCAAGAAACCTTCCAGTACCTGATTGAAGGTATGCCTGAAAGAGTGGAAGCTGTCATCAAGGCTAATTGTGGGCCAACACCATACTGAATTCCAGAATTACCGATGGAGGGTGATACAAAGTTGTAAGTCATTTTCAGCCAGGTGTCCGGATACCTTTGTTCACGTAGTGTAGAAACCGTTCTGTAGCTAGCGTTGTTTTAGCCTCATCGGAGAAGGGATCAGCCCATGATAAGGACAAAAAGGCTGCGCCTGAAGCGAGGATATTTCAGACTCAATCAGACTCTCCCCACCACCTTTTTTAAGCAGAGCAGCCGTTTCGCTATCTGGAGTGATTTGCAGAAACTTCTTGACTGATTCGGTACACGGTGAGACGTGCATTTCGGGGTGGTTCTGTCTGATCTCGGGAGGAAGGATTAGAAGGTGTTAACTTCAGGATTTTTCGTTTTCAATTCCTCTTATTTTAATTATGATAGGGAATCGTTTGGTGTTGTCTATTCCAGTTTTGACGGTATTTTGGCGAGCTTAGGAAGATGTAGTAATTGAATTTTGATCATCGCGTTGTCAGAAGCGGGCAGTTATCTTGCTGCTGGTTACTATCTCATTGCAACTTCTGCCAAAATTAGCCAATCTTGTGTGTGAAATGGCTTAGGTTCATTTCCTTTCGATGGGTTCTCTGTTGTTCTTTGCACCGAGTTTCTGTCTGGGCGTCAGAAACTGGTGTACGTTGTTGATTCTTATGCTACTAATTAATGTCATGATGCAGTGCACAGAGCTCATAATATGGAACAGAATGAATACGTATATGCTGGAGCGATTTCGGTTTAACACTGATTTTTGGAACTTTTAAGTCTAGGAACTCCAAATTACGCCCAGGCAGTGCTCATTCCGCACTGTATCACTATTTTTGTAGCGTAAAGAACAATAAATAGTAGTATAGCATGTTTTATATGTCTTTCCTAGATGAATGGAAGAGAATATGAGCCTTTCTTTTATCAAAAGTTTTGCCTCAGTCTCTCAGCGATCAGTGCGCTTCCTGTCGTTTTAAATTACTGTCCTACTAAATCTAAATCATGGTGTGTTAGAGGACTACTTGATGTTTATTGTGAAATTTCTGATTCTAATGTAGATGCTTGTTGAACTGCTTGTCTTTATTCCAAGTAAAGAAAACAAAAAGTTGTAACTGAAAATTACAGAGGTATTTCAACGTTAAACTAACATACCCTGAGCATTCCCGAGATTTTTCCAATACCGCCACTTGTCTTACAAGAAGTAAGAGGGGTTACATAGTGATGTCCATTCGGTCTCCAAACACGTCGAAACTGAATTATGTGGAATAGATCCTAATGTTGCATGTGCTCTGTTAGGTCATTTTCCACACTCTGTTTGCGTGTAAGAAGTTATTCCGTATCGGGAAATTAGATTAACAGTTCTTTGGGGCATGGTGAGTTACGATTTGATCCTAATCGCTACAGGAAAACACAACGAGGTTTTGGTGAGGGAGCAGAGCAAAGATAGTTCAATAAGAGAAGAGTAAGCTGTCAGCTATCTGACTCTGCCAGGGAATATTATTCCATTAACATCAGAAGTCTTTCAAGCTAACATTGTCATGTTGTAGAATGATGTGACGTTTTCGGTTGTTTTGCCAGGTGTCTTAAATCCTGTAAAGCATTAGACGTGATATAGACAGAGTAATCAAAGAAGAACCATTTTAGTGAAGAACCATTTTGTTAGAAGCGCTTCACGAACGAACCAGTGTTGTTAACTTCATGCACCGTGGAAGACCCAATCCGTTTGCTGCTTCTTAGTTTCCAGCCCATACGAATTTATCTAGTGCTCTTCTCGTCCTAAGACGCTGTGCACCGATTTTAAATTTCCTGTGTCGAATGTTTTCGAACATATCCTTACTCCAGGTGACTACGTAAGCGTGACAACAGTCATTCGTTTTCGGAAAGAAAAATTTCCTCCACAGGTGCTATAAGATGCGTTCTGATTTCTGACAGCGGAGAATACTGTCTCCATTAATGAAACAGGGTGGCGTTCGTCATCATAGATCGAACAAATAAAATGTCAATGTAGTAGAGATTAACGACAGGAGTGTCTATGAAAAGATCCCGGAATTATTCCCGGTCATAAACGGCAATAATGTCTACATAGTGGGGGAGAGCATAGCGTCTGGAGGATAGAGTACCTAGGGACACGTGATGTTTCGTGGTCGGTGTTTCAATCTACTAACCAATTTTAGAATCACATGACGAAATACGCACTACAGACCACCATAACCAGTTTCCGGCGTTTTCTACTGTTTTTGTTTTGTGAGACATGGGGTTGTGTTTTGTGCAGCGGTTGTAAATGTTAAGAGTTCTACATATTTAGGTGGTGTATAATATATTAGAGCTATTTTGAGGAATTTGTTAATTCTTCAGTTACAGAGTTTTAGGGTGAGAAAAACTCCGTATATTTTTAAAATTACTTACATAAAGCGTGGACGGTTAAGCCGTGGTTTGCGGTCGTGCGTCATCTTACACCTTGAAATGCGCGTTCACTTTACCACGGAACACGTGAAATTTGCAACTGAATAGAGTTTGTTTAATGTATTAACAGTTGTCCCTGTCTTGAAAATGGAAATTTGTGCTAGTTGCCAATAGTTTGTACCTCAAAATGTTTTAACTTGTAACTCTCTTTTGGATAAAACCTGTTAATTTGAGAACACTTACTGATTCATAGTATGTATTAGTGTAATAATGTAACAGATAGAGTATTAAACACAATACTGACAAGATTTCTCGACTGCAACTCTTCTAAATATGAATAGAATATTTCCTCCTACGTACGTGGCCAGTTTTCCATATTTGGAAAAACCCTACTTTTCTGTAGTACCTTTTGTAAATATAGGAAAAGAGTGCAGCATACGTAAGACAAATGCTATCACTTCAGAATGCAATAACAAAATATATTAAACTTGTATTACAGGACTGGCTAGAGCCGAAAGTCTGAAAACTGTTCCCAGTTATAATAGTCTCCTCATACCGCGGACAGAAACCTGGCTGAAATCAGGTGTTAATGGCAATGGAACTCTAAATTCAGATTCAAATGTATACTGCAAAGACAGATTGAAGCCGGTGGTGGAAGCTTCTTTATAGCGGTAAAAAATACTATAAATTCTAGTCCGAATTTGAAATAATTTGGCTTAAGATGAGTTTTAAGAGTAGATTAAACATTATTATTAGATGTTTTTAAATACAACTTGCCTGAGAACTAGGAACAAAAGAGAGAAAACTTGGAAACTAAGGAAACTTGGAAAATATCTAGCACAAATTTTCTGGTCATGCTATAGTATTTGGCGGAGGTACAACTTACCAGATATGGACTGCGGCACTCAATTGATTACGGCGATAAGTAGAGACATTGGATCGTGCGAAATTGTCGTAAATGCCTTATCGAAAATTACTTTGAGCATTAATCAGAAAACCGAATCGTGAAGAACAACAGAGGGCTCGAACATTTGGGCTCAATTACCGTAGAACAGGGAATCAGTGATCATAAGGCCGTTACAGCATCAATCAATTCGACTGTAAACAGGAATGCAGTGAAAGGCAGGAAGATCTTTCTGCTTATCAAGAGCGAAGAGAAGTAGATTTCAGACTTCCTAAGCGTCCAAAAAGAAACATTCACCTCCATCCCCGATAATGTAGAGTGTCAATGGACAGAGTTCAAGAGCGTTGTACGACACGCTTTAGACAGGTATGAGCAGAACAAAGTAGTGAGGGATGGGAAAGACCCACCGTGGCTCAGCAAGAAGCATCCAACTAATTATACACTACTTGCCATTAAAAGTGCTATACCAAAAAGAAATGAAGATGATAAATGGGTATTCATTGGACAAATCTATTATACTAGAACTGACATGTGATTACATTTTCACGCAATTTGGGTGCATACATCCTGAGAAGTCAGTACCCAGAACAACAACCTCTGGCAGTAATAACGGCCTTGATACGCCTGGGCATTGAGTCATACAGAGCTTGGATGGCGTGTACAGATACAGCTGCCCATGCAGCTTCAACACGATACCACAGTGCATCAAGAGTAGTGACTGCCGTATTGTGACGAGCCAGTTGCTCGGCCACCATTGACCAGACGTTTTCAATTGGTGAGAGATCTGGAGAATGTGCTGACCAGGTCATCCTGCTGAAATGTAGGGTTTCGCAGGGATCGAATGAAGGGTAGAGCCACGGGTCGTAACACCTCTGAAATGTAACGTCCACTGTTCAAAGTGCCATCAATGTGAACAAGAGGTGACCGGGCCGTGTATCCAATGGCACCCCATACCATCACGCCGGGTGATACGCCAGTGTGGCGATGACGAATACACGCTTCCAATGTGCGTTCATCGCAATTTCGCCAAACACGGATGCGACCATCATGATGCTCTAAACAGAACCTGGATTCATCCTAAAAAATGACGTTATGCCATTCGTGCACCCAGGTGCTTCGTTGAGTACACCATCGCAGGCGCTCCTGTCTGTGATGCAGCGTCAAGGGTAACCGTAGCCATGGTCTCCGAGCTGATAGTCCATGCTGCTGCAAACGTCGTCGAACTGTTCGTGCAGATGGTTGTTGTCTTGCAAACGTCCCCACCTCTTGACTCAGGGATCGAGACGCGGCTGCACGATTCGTTACAGCGATGCGTATAAGATGCCTGTCTTCTCGACTGCTAGTGATACGAGGTCGTCGGGATCCAGCACGGCGTTCCATATTACCCTCCTGAACCCACCAATTCCATATTCTGCTAACAGTCATTGGATCTCGACCAACGCGAGCAGCAATGCCGCGATACGACAAACCGCAATCGCGATAGGCTACAATCCGACCTTTATCAAATTCGGAAACGTGATGGTACGCATTTCTCCTCCTTACACGTGGCATCACAACAACGTTTCACCAGGCAACGCCGGTCAACTGCTGTTTGTGAATGAGAAATCGGTTGGAAACTTTCCTCATGTCAGCACGTTGTAGGTGTCGCCACCGGCGCCAACCTTGTGTGAATGCTCTGAAAAGCTAATCATTTGCATATCACAGCATCTTCTTCCTGTCGGTTATATGTCGCGTGTGTAGCACGTCATTTTCGTGGTGTAGCAATTTTAATGGCCAACGGTGTACCTGCAGACATCACAGAAAATCATGAGAAAAAAGGCCTTGTTTTAGAACAGTAACTTCGTCGATGGCATCTGTCCAGATACTCTGCGACCATAATGGCATCGATATAGAGGATGGCACAGAGGAGGTCGAAACAGCAAATAGCAGGAAAGGAAATGACACAGAGAAGGTCGAAACAGTAAACGTCTTTTTCAAAAACTGTTTCACTGTGGAAGATTGCACTCCAATGTTTCCTTTAAATCACTGCAAGAACAGCAAAATGACAGACATAAAAATAATTCACAGAGAGATAAAAAAAACTCAGATCGCCACTGAGCCTGACAAGATGCCACTTCGATTCTACACAGAATATGCGAAAGAACTTGCCACCTTTCCAACAGCAGTCTACCATAGATCTCTGGAGGAGCAAAGTTTTCCTGATGGCTGGAAAAAAGCTCTTCAAGAAGGGTTGTAGAACAGGTTCACAAAGCAGTAGGCCTATATCTCTGTCGTCTGCCTCTCGTAGAATTTTAGCAATGTTTTGTGTTCGCTTATTATGACGTTTCTGAAGACCAAAAATCTCCTCTCCACGAATGTGTGCTCCCAAAAAAACGCACGTGTGAAAGCCAGCTCGCTCCGTTCACCCACGAGGCCCGGAAAGCATTAACTACAGCCCACCGCCCCCCAAGTTGATGCCGTGTTCCTTGAATTCCTGAAGTATTCCATACAGTTCCGTACTGCCACCGAACGAACAAAATAGGAGCGTTTGGAATGTGAGCCCAGCTGTGTGACTATATTGTAGAGTCTGTAGCAAACAGCATGTCACTCTCAACAGAAGAAAACTTCAGACCAAAAACTAGCTTCGGGCGTATCCCAACTGCTTTTATAGCTCCATTACTTCTCACAGTATATACACAAATGACATAGTACATAACGTCAAAAGTTCTATGAGGTTTCCGCGGTTGATGGTTTTGTATACAGAGAAGTTGCGACGCTAGAAAATTTTAGCGAAATACAGGAAGCCTGCACATGATCGTCGCTTAGTGCTGAAAGTGGTAGTTGGCCCTCAACTCAAGTTCAAAAATGGCTCTGTGCAGTGTGGGACTTAACATCTGAGCGCCTAGAACCGCTCGGCCACAACGGCCGGCAGAGCGATAGTCAAAATGCCTAACTCCTTAAACTGATCTACTGAGTAATCGTGAGTGATGACTACACTCCTGGAAATGGAAAAATGAACACATTGACACCGGTGTGTCAGACCCACCATACTTGCTCCGGACACTGCGAGAGGGCTGTACAAGCAATGATCACACGCACGGCACAGCGGACACACCAGGAACCGCGGTGTTGGCCGTCGAATGGCGCTAGCTGCGCAGCATTTGTGCACCGCCGCCGTCAGTGTCAGCCAGTTTGCCGTGGCATACGGAGCTCCATCGCAGTCTTTAACACTGGTAGCATGCCGCGACAGCGTGGACGTGAACCGTATGTGCAGTTGACGGACTTTGAGCGAGGGCGTATAGTGGGCATGCGGGAGGCCGGGTGGACGTACCGCCGAATTGCTCAACACGTGGGGCGTGAGGTCTCCACAGTACATCGATGTTGTCGCCAGTGGTCGGCGGAAGATGCACGTGCCCGTCGACCTGGGACCGGACCGCAGCGACGCACGGATGCACGCCAAGACCGTAGGATCCTACGCAGTGCCGTAGGGGACCGCACCGCCACTTCCCAGCAAATTAGGGACACTGTTGCTCCTGGGGTATCGGCGAGGACCATTCGCAACCGTCTCCATGAAGCTGGGCTACGGTCCCGCACACCGTTAGGCCGTCTTCCGCTCACGCCCCAACATCGTGCAGCCCGCCTCCAGTGGTGTCGCGACAGGCGTGAATGGAGGGACGAATGGAGACGTGTCGTCTTCAGCGATGAGAGTCGCTTCTGCCTTGGTGCCAATGATGGTCGTATGCGTGTTTGGCGCCGTGCAGGTAAGCGCCACAATCAGGACTGCATACGACCGAGGCACACAGGGCCAACACCCGGCATCATGGTGTGGGGAGCGATCTCCTACACTGGCCGTACACCACTGGTGATTGTCGAAGGGACACTGAATAGTGCACGGTACATCCAAACCGTCATCGAACCCATCGTTCTACCATTCCTAGACCGGCAAGGGAACTTGCTGTTCCAACAGGACAATGCACGTCCGCATGTATCCCGTGCCACCCAACGTGCTCTAGAAGGTGTAAGTCAACTACCCTGGCCAGCAAGATCTCCGGATCTGTTCCCCATTGAGCATGTTTGGGACTGGATGAAGCGTCGTCTCACGCGGTCTGCACGTCCAGCACGAACGCTGGTCCAACTGAGGCGCCAGGTGGAAATGGCATGGCAAGCCGTTCCACAGGACTACATCCAGCATCTCTACGATCGTCTCCATGGGAGAATAGCAGCCTGCATTGCTGCGAAAGGTGGATATACACTGTACTAGTGCCGACATTGTGCATGCTCTGTTGCCTGTGTCTATGTGCCTGTGGTTCTGTCAGTGTGATCATGTGATGTATCTGACCCCAGGAATGTGTCAATAAAGTTTCCCCTTCCTGGGACAATGAATTCACGGTGTTCTTATTTCAATTTCCAGGAGTGTACATAGTTGTTCGTACTGCATGATTTTGGGCAATAAAGACTTCCTGCTTAGAGTTACCCCAGAACAATATTCCAAATGACAGCGTAAGTAAATGTAACGTATTGCGGACTAGTAGTGATGCAGAGTACCCTCCGCCATGCACTGTACGGTGGCTTGCGGAGTATCTGTGTAGATCTAGATGTAGATAAATGGGCAGAGAGACCGATTGTTGTATAACTACACGGCTGCAGAACAATCACTGTAAGAAGTCACGACCATAAAATGCGAGGGCTATTCGAAAAGTAAGTACCGATCGGTCGCGAAGTGGAAACCACTGTGAAAATCAAAAATGTTTTACTTGAAACAGTTGGCTACATATTACAGCTACTTCTGTACATAGTCGCCGATCCAACACAGACATTTCTCGTAGTGTTCTACCAACTTTCCAATACGCTCGTAATAGAAATGAAATGATCGTATGGCATTAATGGCCGGGGGACCCCATCCGGGGAAGTTCGGCCGCCGGGTTGCTAATGTTATTGCATGTGACGCCACATTGGACGACTTGGGCGTCGGTGATGATGAAATGATGAAGAGGACTACACAATGCCCAGTCCACGGGCGGAGAAAAATATCCAACCCCCCCCCCCCCCTCGGGAATCGAACCCAGGACCGCTGTATGGTGGGCAAACACGTTACTACTCAGCTAAGCAGAAGGACCTCGTCACAGATAGCAGCCTCCTGTGCTTTCCGTCAATTCTCTACAGTGATCAACAGCTCGTTGTCTGTGACAGAACGTTGTGTCCACAACCAGCGGCTAATGTGAACGGAGATGAAACTCAGGGACAGCCATTTACGGGCTGTATTATGCGCGATCAAACACTTCCCATCGGAAACGCTGCAGGAGCATCTTCATGAGTGCTGTCGAGAATTGCCATGAAGAAGGAATCGCATGACAGTTGTGTTATGTGGCCTGCATGACATCGGGCGAAATCTTTCATCAGGCCCTCGTACTTGGCGGGAGACGCTGTTTCCTAGGCATCTTTACGTGCTCACTGTGCATCCAGAACTGAAAACAGCGACGTGACGCGATCGATGGGCACACTGGAGATACGGCCCAACACATCTGTGCAAAGCTTGTTCGGACTTTCACAGTGGTTACCATTTCACGACACATCGGAACTTACTTTCCGAATAGCCCTAGTATCTAGGAGTATGCTTACCGTTGTGGTGGTTCTTTTTTACATGTATATTATGTAAAGTTGGAGCTAGTATTATTCTACCTGCTTCACAACTAAGAAATTATTTAGGTTATTGACTCTGTTATGATACTTCTCGCAGTTAGTTTTTCCCAAAAAGCTATTTTTATAACAAATGACACGGTTAACACGTAGTAGTCTTCACCTGCCCATGTTAGGCAAAATTTTCTGCCTGACTCATGTAGTACTATCACCGTGTCACCCCGGACTTCAAGTCCATTTAAAAAAAAAAAAAAAAAAATTAAAATTACCCGTAGTATTTGATATATATTTAGCTGCAATGCTATCTTGTGTAAGTTGAAAGGTTGGGGAGATTCGTGGAATCTCCGTTATTGCGGGGATCCAAATATCCTACTTTATTTGCGTTACATGAATATGATTCGATATTAGAAAAATACTATTACTGTTTAAAGCCAAGAACCGCTAGTCATGAGAAATGTCCTACATTTACCTTTAATTTTAATTCTTTATCAACATTATCAAATATTTATTACGACTCTGGGACGTTATCATTTAGAACAATGGCGTTGACCTCTGCGCCAATGCTCCCTTATAAAATTTGCGAAAATTAATCGAGTAATTCACTTCATGAATAAAGCAGTTGTTACAGTAAAACGTTAACGACACTTTTAAGTAATATTTGATTATATTTAGCCTAAATATTACATGAAACTTACAAGTTTTCGCGCCTCGTCAGAAAATGGCTTCTTACACAACCAAAAAACAAAAGAGAAGTGTTTGCGATCCTTTTGCAAAAACCGAACGAGGTGACGCAGTGGTTAGCACACTGGACTCGCATTCGGGAGGACGACGGTTCAATCCCGCGTCCGGCCATCCTGATTTAGGTTTTCCGTGATTTCCCTAAATCGCTTCAGGAAAATGCCGAGATGGTTCCTTTGAAAGGGCACGGCCGACATCCTTCCCCATCCTATCCTAATCCGATGAGACCAATGACGTCGCTGTCTGGTCTCCTCCCCCAAACAACCCAACCCAACCCTTTTGCAAAATAAACAGAGATTACAATAAGAATCACCGATCATATTAGTTGATTACATAGTCTTTTCGATTTTTCTGCGATAATATTTATTTCGTTACGATGTCAGCTTTCTTATATTTGAGCATTTCTTCAATATTATTTTTTTACGTCATGTGGCGTACCGTCACACCGTGCGAATTGAAGTGGAACGATGGTATAATGACAGGCAAGTCAGATGTCTGACAGACTCGTTAGAAGCCTCAGGAAATGCAGTCCACCCACAAACGACGTAGCTTATAACAACTCGCGTTCGACCAGTACTTCAGTATTGCTCATCAGTCTGGGATGTGTACTAGATAGGACTGGTAGAGTAAATACGGAAGATCCAAAGAAGAGCCACGCGTTTCGTTACAGGTTCATTTAATAAGCGCGAAAGCGTCACGCAGATGCTTAGCAAACTCCGCCGACAGGCGCTGCAAGAGAAGCCATCTGCATCGTTGCGTGGTTTACTGTTAAATTTCCGGGAGCGTACCGCACGGGGTAGCCGCGCCGTCTTGGGCGCCTTGTCACGGTCCGCGCGGCTGCCCCCAGCAGAGGTTCGAGTCCTCCCTCGGGTATGGGTGTGCGTTTCGTCCTTAGCGTAAATCAGGTTCAGTAGTGTGTAAGCTTAGGGACGGATGACCGCAGCGGTTTGGTCCCGTAAGAACTTACCACAAATTTGCAATTTCCGGGAGCGTAAGTTCTAGAAGACTCTAGTAATATGTTGCTTCCTCCTACGTGTATCTAATGAGGAGACCTTGAAAGTAAAGGTAGCAAGATTCTACGAGGGTGAGTCAAATGGAAGCCTTAAATTTGTAATAACAAATCAAAATTTCGCCCGTTATCTTGTAAGTTGGTAAGCGTGCTACAAACAGCGTGCAGTATGGCCTGTAGGTGGCAGTATAGTGCAGATGCACACATACCGTCGCAGTATCAGTATAAAGATGGCCGCACCACTTGTGACTTGCACCAGGGAAGAATAGCGTTCTGTTATTCAGCTTTTGCGTAGTTAAGGTGTGAAAACTATAGAAATTCATCGACGAATGAAGGTTCAGTACGGTGATGCATGTTTGTGACAGCAGCAAGTCTACGAATGGAGTAGGAAGTTCGGAAACGGTGTGACTTCAGTGGAAGATGCTCCTCGTTCAGGTCAGGCACAACGAGTTGTGACTCCACAGAACATTGCAGCAGTTGAAGCCATAGTGAAGGAAAACCGCCGATTGACAGTGAATGACATTGCAGCATGTTTACAGATTGCTCATGGGTCAGAACACCACATTGTGCACGATGTGCTCCAGTTTCATAAAGTGTCTGCAAGATGGGTGCCACGGCAGCTGACTCCTGAAATGAGAGAACGACGTGTTGATGCTTGTGAAGAACTTCTTCGATGCTTTGAAAGAGAAGGTGTTGGCTTCTTTGCAAGCGTCTTTACTGGGGACGAAACCTGGGTTCACTTTCACCAACCGGAAACGATGAGAGCGAGCAAGGAATGGCGCCATTCCTCATCACCAAAACCAAAGATGTTTCGAACAGAACCATCAGCAGGGAAGGTTATGCTGACACTCTTTTGGGACGAAAAAGGTGTCATTATGGAGCATTACATGTCTAGAGGGACCACTGTCACCAGTGCATCATACACAGGTCTCCTAAAAAATCATCTGCTACCTGCAATCAAACCAAAGCGACGTGGATTTCTGTCAGCAGGTGACCTTTTGCAACATGATAATGCGAGGCCCCACACTGCCCGTACAACAGTTGCAACAATCACAGACCTGCATTTTGAGTGTCTTCCTCATCCACCATACTCACCAGACCTTGTCTCAAGTGATTTCCATGTGTTTGGACCACTCAAAGACGCAATGGGAGGACAGAAGTTCCGTTCTGATGGAGAGGTACGCCACGCGGTTCATGAGTGGTTGCGCGGACTACCAAAACAATTTTTTTCTAAAGGAATTTATGCACTTTGTAAGCGCTGGAGAACTTGAATTGAGCGTGGGGTATACAGGTTGTTACAAAAAGGTACGGCCAAACTTTCAGGAAACATTCCTCACACACAAATAAAGAAAAGATGTTATGTGGACATGTGTCCGGAAACGCTTAATTTCCATGTTAGAGCTCATTTTAGTTTCGTCAGTATGTACTGTACTTCCTCGGTTCACCGCCAGTTGGCCCAACTGAAGGAAGGTAATGTTGACTTCGGTGCTTGTGTTGACATGCGACTCATTGCTCTACAGTACTAGCATCAAGCACATAGGTACGTAGCATCAACAGGTTAGTGTTCATCACGAACGTGGTTTTGCAGTCAGTGCAATGTTTACAAATGCGGAGTTGGCAGATGCCCATTTGATGTATGGATCAGCACGGTGCAATAGCCGTGGCGCGGCACGTTTGTATCGAGACAGATTTCCAGAACGAAGGTGTCCCGACAGGAAGACGTTCGAAGCAATTGATCGGCGTCTTAGGGAGTACGGAATATTTCAGCCTATGACTCGCGACTGGGGAAGACAGAACGACGAGGACACCTGCAATGGACGAGGCAATTCTTCGTGCAGTTGACGATAACCCTAATGTCAGCGTCAGAGAAGTTGCTGCTGTACAAGGTAACGTTGACCACGTCACTGTATGGAGAGTGCTACGGGAGAACCAGTTGTTTCCGTACCGTGTACAGCGTGTGCAGGCACTATCAGCAGCTGATTGGCCTCCACGGGTACACTTGTGCGAATGGTTCATCCAACAATGTGTCAATCCTCATTTCAGTGCAAATGTTCCTTTTCGGATGAGGCTTCATTCCAACGTGATCAAATTGTAAATCTTCACACTCAACATGTGTGGGCTGAGGAGAATCCGCACGCAATTGTGCAATCACGTCATCAACACAGATTTTCTGTGAACGTTTGGGTAGGCATTGTTAGTGATGTCTTGATTAGGCCCCATTTTCTTCCACCTACGTTCAGTGGAGCACATTATCATGATTTCATACGGGATACTCTACCTGTGCTGCTAGAACATGTGCCTTCACAAGTACGACACAATATGTGGTTCATGCACGATGGAGCTCCTGCACATTTCAGTCGAAGTGTTCGTACGCTTCTCAACAACAGATTCGGTGACCGATGGATTGGTAGAGGCGGACCAATTCCATGGCCTCCACGCTCTCCTGACCTCAACCCTCTTGACTTTCATTTATGGGGGCATTTGAAAGGTCTTGTCTACGCAACCCCCGTACCAAATGTAGAGACTCTTCGTGCTCGTATTGTGGACGGCTGTGATACAATACGCCATTCTCCAGGGCTGTATCAGCGCATCAGGGATTCCATGCTACGGAGGGTGGATACATGTATCCTCGCTAACGGAGGACATTTTGAACATTTCCTGTAACAAAGTGTTTGAAGTCACGCTGGTGCGTTCTGCTGCTGTTTCCATTCTATGACTAACGTGATTTGAAGAGAAGTAATAAAATGAGCTCTGACACGGAAAGTAAGCGTTTACTGACACATGTCCACATAACACATTTTCTTTCTTTGTGTGTGAGGAATGTTTCCTGAAAGTTTGACCGCACCTTTTTGTAACACCCTGTATTATGTTGAAAAGTGATACAGCTTTGTACCACTTCAGCACAATAAATAATATTTAAAAAATATTTAAGGTTTTCATTTGACTCACCCTCGTAGCTCAACAGAGACTCACCAGCAATCGGTCTTACCGCGAACCATTCGGGACTGGAACAGGAAAAAAGGGGCGCAGGGAGTAACAATGGTACACAAAGTAGCTTCCCCCACAGACCGTATGGTGGCTTGCGAACTATAGATGTAGATGTAGTAAGCGAGTATCTGAACGTCTTGGCAGGGTACGCGTTTACGTCGGTTTAATCAGCCGGTGCTCGAGCGACAAGCCATGCGCAGCCGACCACGGCTACGCGGCCGCTGGCTGGTTCGCGCAGGTGGCGCCGGTGAATCGGTGCTAATGGCCGCCGGGGACTGCGTGTGGCGGCCTTCCCGGAAGCCGGCCTGCGATGCTGCTGATGCTGCTGCTGATGCTGGTGATGGGGAGGGGACCGCCGCCTTTGTGCGTCCGACTGGCGCCACACGCGTCCACTTCTGCACACTCACTGTCCGTTACAAAGACTCCAATCCTACTCAACTCCACTCGACAATCTGCTTACCAAGTAATGCAATTAACCTCTACAATCCTGACGCATCTTATATGCTACATCCAACTCCAAAATTTTTTTCTAGCTCAGGGAATAAATTAAACTCGTTGTATCCGATTCATCACATTGCACAACGTGATTACTGAGCGAGGTTGCGCAGTGGTTAGCGCACTGGACTCGCATTCGGGAGGACGACGGTTCAAACACGCTTCCGGCCATTTAGGTTTTTCGTGATTTCCCAAAATCTCTTCAGACAAACGTCGCGATGGTTCCTCTGAAAGGACGCGGCCGACTTCCTTCCCTATCCTTCCCTAACCCGATGGGCCCGATGACCTCGCCCAGATCAACCAATCAACCAACAACGTGGTTCTAAAAGAAAGAAGAAATTCCTGTCGTTTATTACACTCATAGTATGAAAGACAGAAACTCATTGCGCATCGCACTGAACAGAGTAAGTTTAAAAGTTTTATGTTTGAACAGACACTATACCACACACTCAACATGAGCACCATCAGTTGCTCGAGAAACATTGAAATGGTAGTACATTTCACTCTAAACACGAATCTACAGGTCCTTGTTTATTAGATCGACAGCGTCAACAATTCTATTTCTCAGCTCTTGAGGAGTATCTGTCATAGGTCCGAGAAACACTGTCTTACGTACTCTCACAGAAAAAAAATCATAAAGTGTGGGGTCTGGCGATCTGGGAGACCAAAAGAAATAAACAAGATCGTTTTGTCCACCTCTTCGAATCCAACGTTGTGGGATGGTGTTATTAAGATAACGCAGCACCACGAAGTGAAACTCAGGTGGGGCGCCGTCGTGCAAGAAAATTAAATCATTGGAATCTTCATGAAGTTGAGGAAACAACCAGTTTTGCAGCATGTCCAGGTATGACATTCTTGTCACAGTTTACCCTGCAAAAAAAGGAAGGTCGATAAACTTTGTGAACAGAAACGCCACAAAAAACACATTCAGTTTGGGTGAGTCTCTTTCGTATTTGACGACGATGTCAGGATTTTGTGACCCCCAAATTGTTACATTATGGTGGTATACTTTATCCGATAGATGACATGTCGATTCATCCGAATATATGAGTCGTTCGGAAACAGTGTCCTCTACAAAATCATGGAGAACTGTACGAGGGTTGCTCAGAAAGTAATGCACTGCATTTTTTTTTCTCAGCCGAAAACAATGCTACGAAACCGAAAAGTTACGTGTGTATTGCTTGATGTCTCCTGAGTGAGCGCGCCAAGTTTCCGTCACTTCCGACAGATAGCGTAGCAGCAGGACAGTTTCAAAATGGCGTCCGTAGGTGACGTACGTTACAAGCAACGTGCCGTCATTGAATTCGCAAGGGAAAAAAAGGGTTCAAATGGCTCTAAGCACTGTGGGACATAACTGGGACTTAACATCTGAGGTCATCAGTCCCCTAGAACTTAGAACTACTTAAACCTAACTAACCTAAGGACATCACACATCCATGCCCGAGACAGGATTCGAACGTGCGATCGTAGCAGCCGTGTGGTTCCCGACGGAAGCGCCTAGAACCGCTCGGCCACAGCGGATGGCTGAATTTCTCACTGCAGAGAAAGAAACTGTGGAGAATATTCACAAACGCTTGTGCAAAGTCTATGGAGCATCTGCTGTCGACAGTACAGTGAGTCGCTGGGCACGGATGGTGAGGTCATCAGAAGGCGGTTTTGCGGAGCTCCACGATTTGCAGACTTAGAACTACTTAATTTTTTTTTTTTTGAGAAATTCAATGAAGGCACGTTGCTTGTAACGTACGTCACCTACAGACGCCATTTTTAAACTGTTCTGCAGCTCCGCCACAAGGTCAAGGATTGGTACCGAAGGGGCATAGACAGAATTGTTTGGCATTGGAGGAAGGTCATGGAATGGGATGGAGATTACGTGGAAAAACAGAGTGTGTGGACAAAATACTATTCTTTCGTATGTGTAATTTTCATTAAGTACAACAAAGAACTGTTGAAGAAAAAAAATGCGGTGCATTACTTTCTGGACAACCCTCGTTATACAAAATTTCTACATTCTGTTATGGTCGTCGGGAAGTATTTGCTACAATAGCTGCAACTTGTAGGCTAAGGATTCACATGCAGGCGTCGTTTAAGACCACGTCGCACCGGTGAGTGGTCTTCGGTGGGTTCCGTGTGAACGCTTTTCTGATGCGCTCCACATTTTCATCAGACGTGCGTGGCCGACCAGTGATCTTCCCTTTGCATATGCAACCAGCTTCCGAGAACTGTCTATGCCAGTCATAAATCTGCTTGTGCAGAGGCGACTTCCTGCTCAATCGAAGGCGCAACGCCCACTGTACTTGAACAATGGATCGACTTCACCCAAATTCCAGCACATAAGAAGATTTATTTTGTGGTGTAGGCGTCATGTTGCTACAAGCAAACAACATAACAGCTGTGTCAAAACTTTGAGCTTTCCGATATCTTTACTTATGGATTTATCCGTTACTTCTCGGCAGAGCAAAGAGGAATTTCCTCTAAGCATTCACATGTGCAACGTGTTTCTATCGTTCACAGTTTGTCTGTAATAATCAACTGAAATCTGTGCTTTCTTTCTGAATCACGTGGTACTTTCCACCATGTGCTTTCTGTGCCTCGCTGTCTAGTCTTCGTTTCCACGTATTCCCCGTAGGTGCCAGCATCTGCCTGAAGAAAGCTGTTTGCCACTTTGTCAATATGGCTTCGAGGAATAAAGGTAATTTTCTTTTCTTTTTAGTAATTTCGAATGCGAAAGAGTTTGTAATAAGTTGCAATACGTTAATATAGCATAAGCTGCTGAATAAAATATGGTTTGTTTCTTCAGAGCAATACAGAGATGTATTTCTTTCGATGCAGCACTGGATCTACATTCGGCATCGATCTATAGTTTCACATTCCAGTGGTACCATTTTTATAATTTCTAGGTGTTCGAAGTCTAGTTTTCTGAATATTCCTCATATTTCAGTTATTTTCTGACCTCAGTAGTACTCACTTTGAAGATGTCCTACAATTTTGGTGAATCACACGAATTATATAAATTTAGTATTTTACTTTTATTTTGTTCCTGAACAATGCATTCACCACCAATATTAACTTTTCGTTCATAAAAGCTCAAGACAAAGGTAGTTGATGAATCCTGTTGTGAAATGTATTTATACGTAAAAAAACTACTAATTGCTCCGTAAAAAACAACAGTATAATGTAACATTTTACAGAATGCGTGTCGAAGCTTGACAGCTGGAAGTCTGCCATACATACTAGTTGCCAAGTTCTTTTGGAGACGGACGTTCGTTCGGAACTGTCGTGCTGACAAAGCGTATATTTATCATTTCGACGGGCGTGACTTCTTGATAGTATAAAAATGCAGATGTAGTGTGACTAGGGGCTCCCGTCGGGTAAAACGCTCGTCGGGTGCCAGTCTTTCAATTTGACGCTGCTTCGGCGACTTGCTCGTCGATGGGGATGAAATGATGATGATTAGAACAACACCCAGTCCCTGAGCGGAGAAAAATCTCCGACCCAGCCGGGAATCGAACCCGGGACTTTAGGATTGACCTCTCTCTTTTTTATTTTTTTTTTTTTTTTGTTAAATCTCATTTTGATTTTGTTCATTGTATCTGCTTTGGGTGGACGTCGAAAGACACCCGTTTCTGTTCGTTGTTGATCCATTAACTCAAAAAATGGTTCAAATGGCTCTGAGCACTATGGGACTCAACTGCTGTGGTCATAAGTCCCCTAGAACTTAGAACTATTTAAACCTAACTAACCTAAGGACATCACACACATCCATGCCCAAGGCAGGGTTCGAACCTGCGACCGTAGCGGTCGTACGGTTCCAGACTGTAGCGCCTTTAACCGCTCGGCCACTCCGGCCGGCTAACAGAGTGTGATAAATACAGTAATCTATAAATAATTTAATTTATGTAATACGTCGAGTTTTATATTTTGTAGTACAATCAGGCGAGTGTCCTGCTAATAACGTTGTGTGACATAATTCTGCGCATATTTGGTCAAGTATTCGCGGCTACCACAATATGTATACCAATCCTTGCGTAAAGCTTGGAAGTGTGGCCCTCTCTAAGCATAACTCGATGCCTAAACCGAAGGTGCACACAAAAATTTCAACTCTTAGGACCTAAAGTTCTACCGAGCGAGGTGGCGCAGTGGTTAGGCACTGGACTCGCATTCGGGAGGATGACGGTTCAATTCCACGTCCGGCCATCCTGATTTAGGTTTTCCGTAATTTCCCTAAATCGCTCCAGGCAAATGCCGGGATAATTCCTTTCAAAGGGCACGGCCTACTTCCTTTCCCGTCCTTCCCTAATCCGATGAGACCGATGACCTCGCTGTCTGGCCTCCTTCCCCAAACAACCCAACCTAAAGTTCCTACACTATTTCTGAAAATGACTCAAAAAAAGTGAATCGCGTCGATAACGCTTACGCTATTTTTGCAAACTAGACTGTTTTTTCCTACTGAAAACATATCGTGTTTGCTGCATCATGGCCATAGAGTGGAAGAACTTGTACAAACAAAATAAATAGAAGATTTTATCTGATAAACAGCGACTATAATTACAAGTGTGTTTGCCGAAACTATTTAATATAATCTATGTACATACTAACATCTATTGCATTGTAATAAACGTTTATTATACACTCCTGGAAATGGAAAAAAGTACACATTGACACCGGTGTGTCAGACCCACCATACTTGCTCCGGACACTGCGAGAGGGCTGTACAAGCAATGATCACACGCACGGCACAGCGGACACACCAGGATCCGCGGTGTTGGCCGTCGAATGGCGCTAGCTGCGCAGCATTTGTGCACCGCCGCCGTCAGTGTCAGCCAGTTTGCCGTGGCATACGGAGCTCCATCGCAGTCTTTAACACTGGTAGCATGCCGCGACAGCGTGGACGTGAACCGTATGTGCAGTTGACGGACTTTGAGCGAGGGCGTATAGTGGGCATGCGGGAGGCCGGGTGGACGTACCGCCGAATTGCTCAACACGTGGGGCGTGAGGTCTCCACAGTACATCGATGTTGTCGCCCGTGGTCGGCGGAAGGTGCACGTGCCCGTCGACCTGGGACCGGACCGCAGCGACGCACGGATGCACGCCAAGACCGTAGGATCCTACGCAGTGCCGTAGGGGACCGCACCGCCACTTCCCAGCAAATTAGGGACACTGTTGCTCCTGGGGTATCGGCGAGGACCATTCGCAACCGTCTCCATGAAGCTGGGCTACGGTCCCGCACACCGTTAGGCCGTCTTCCGCTCACGCCCCAACATCGTGCAGCCCGCCTCCAGTGGTGTCGCGACAGGCGTGAATGGAGGGACGAATGGAGACGTGTCGTCTTCAGCGATGAGAGTCGCTTCTGCCTTGGTGCCAATGATGGTCGTATGCGTGTTTGGCGCCGTGCAGGTGAGCGCCACAATCAGGACTGCATACCACCGAGGCACACAGGGCCAACACCCGGCTCATGGTGTGGGGAGCGATCTCCTACACTGGCCGTACACCACTGGTGATCGTCGAGGGGACACTGAATAGTGCACGGTACATCCAAACCGTCATCGAACCCATCGTTCTACCATTCCTAGACCGGCAAGGGAACTTGCTGTTCCAACAGGACAATGCACGTCCGCATGTATCCCGTGCCATCCAACGTGCTCTAGAAGGTGTAAGTCAACTACCCTGGCCAGCAAGATCTCCGGATCTGTCCCCCATTGAGCATGTTTGGGACTGGATGAAGCGTCGTCTCACGCGGTCTGCACGTCCAGCACGAACGCTGGTCCAACTGAGGCGCCAGGTGGAAATGGCATGGCAAGCCGTTCCACAGGACTACATCCAGCATCTCTACGATCGTCTCCATGGGAGAATAGCAGCCTGCATTGCTGCGAAAGGTGGATATACACTGTACTAGTGCCGACATTGTGCATGCTCTGTTGCCTGTTTCTATGTGCCTGTGGTTCTGTCAGTGTGATCATGTGATGTATCTGACCCCAGGAATGTGTCAATAAAGTTTCCCCTTCCTGGGACAATGAATTCACGGTGTTCTTATTTCAATTTCCAGGAGTGTATTAAAATCGGAACATGGACGCGGGATGGGTACCAGGCACTTGGACACTACTCTGAACCTGCTGTTAATCATTGGTGCGTAGGTTCTTCACCCCCGACGGCATAATTCCTTATTACCTTTCTTTAAGTTTGCTGAGGAAAATATTAGTATAAATATAACGTACCTACCTCTGAGGAGTGGTTATACAAACGTAACACACGACTAGAAGAAAATAGGAAAATTTAAGTCTGTGATACAAGGTACGTGTTGTGTCATTTCGAACATACATTGAAGAGCTAAAGAAACTGTTACACCTGTCAAATATCGTGCAGGTCCCCCGCGAGCACGCAGAAGTGCTGCAACGCGACGTGGCATGGTATCGACTAATGTCTGAAGTAGTGCTGGAGGGAACTGACACCATGAAACCTGGAGGGCTGTCCATAAATCCATAAGAGTACAAGGGGATGGAGACCTATTCTGAACAGCACGTTGATAGTCATCCTAGATATGCTCAATAATGTTCATGTCTGCTAAGGTTGGTGGCCAACGGAAATGTTTCAACTCAGAAGAGTTTTTCTGGCGCCTTTGTGCAGCAATTCTGGACGTTTGGGGTGTCGCAGTGTCCTGCTGGAACTGCCCACATCCGTCGCGATGCACAGTGGACATGAACGGATGCAGGTGATCAGACAGGATGCGTAAGTAAGTGTCACCTGTCTTATCTAGATGTATCAGGGGTCCCATATCACTCCAATTGCACACGCCCCAAACTATTACAGAACCTGCACCAGCTTGGACAGTCTCCTGCTGACATGCAAGGTCCATGGATTCATGAGGTTGTTTCCATACCCGTACACGACCATCCGCTCTATACAATTTGAAACGAGACTCGTCCGACCAGGCAACATGTTCCTAGTCATCAACGGTCAAATATCGGTGTTGACGGGCCCAGGTGAGGCGTAAAGCTTTGTATCGTGGTGTCATCAGGCGTACAGGAGTGGGCCTTCGTCTCCGAGATTGAATATCGATGACACTTCGTTGGATGGTTCGCACGCTGATGGCCCAGCATTGAAGTCTGCAGCAACTTGCGGTGTGGTTACACTTATGTCACGTTATACTATTCTCTTCAGTCGTCGTTGGTCCCGTTCTTGCAGGATCTTTTTCCGGTTGCAGCGATGCTAGAGATTTGATGTTTCGCCGGATTCCTGATATTCACGGTACACTCGTGAAATGGTCGTACGGGAAAATCCCCACTTCATCGCTTCCTCGGAGATGTTGTTTCCCATCGCTCGTGCGCCGACTATAACACCACATTGAGGCTCAGTTAAATCTTGATAACCTGTCACTGCAGCAGCAGTAACCGATGTAACAACTGCGCCAGACACTCGTGGTCTAATACAGGCGTTGGCGACCGCAGCGCCGTCTTCTGCCTGTTTTCATATCTCTGTATTTGAATACGCATGCCTATACTAGTTTCTTCGGCGCTTTAGTGTATAACATACGCTGCCTGACAAATAAGGCGAAGCACACAGAATGTAAGGACGAAACGAGACATAAATACACAGAGTAGGAGGGTATCTGACGTTATTTTAGCGATTACACAATCAAGACTTATTTACAAAGAATTTGGCAATACGCGCCCGCTTGTCAGACTGACGTTTCATCACCTCTGGCATCGATGCATGCACCGATTCGTTTCGTAAGGGTGTCATAAAGCCGATGAATCCTCTCCTGAGGCAAGGTGGACGACAGCTGTTGAATCTGTGCATTGAGACCACGGATACTGACAATGGGATGTGAAACGTCCCCTTTGAACAATTATACATGACTGTGCTTAAACTGACACAATATTTTTAGCGCAACGCAATCTGACTTTCAGAAATCCCTACAAAAGAATGGCCCTGACTAACATTAACCTATGCGTTTCACAAATCGCTTACCTCACAAAAATCTTGGTTACTCGAACTACTGCAATACAGCGAGGGCCACTACTGCTAGCTAAATAAAAGATTCAAACTACGGAAGGCACTTACTACTGATAGGCATAGTTAGCAAATGAAAGATTTTAATAGAGTACAAACAATGTATTTAACTTAATAGTGTTGAAAAATCATAATATACATAGCAGTTCATAATATCCATTCTGTACTCAAAAATCCGCCATCTCATTTCCCACATCCACCACTGCTGGCGGCTCACCTCCAACTGCGCAACGCTACGCGCTGTTCATATCCAGCTGCCCAACACTACAACGGCAGACAACAATGCAAACTAGCCACAGACTGCACACAGCACAGCCAGTGATTTTCATATAGAGCGCTCCGTAACGTTGCCAATAAGAAAACATAAACAGCCTACTTACAGATGGACTTGACGTCCGATACGGTCACGAACACGTTCTATTGGGGACAGATCTAACCATCTTGCTGGCCACGGGAGTTGCTCGACATAACGCAGACAGTTCATAGAGAGCGTGTGTGGACGAGCATTCACGAATGGCATCATGCTGTTGTCACATGGAAGGTAACACTTGAGGACGGGGGATGTCCGTGATGTACCTTCGTGCCCTCAGAGTTCGGCCAATCACCACCAGCCGTGACCTGAAGTCAAATCCAATGGCTCCCCACACCATACCAGGAGTAACAGCACTCTGCCTCTGCATAACATGTATGTACTCCAGAATGAGATTTTCACTCTGCAGCGGAGTGTGCGCTGATATGAAACTTCCTGGCAGATTAAAACTGTGTGCCCGACCGAGACTAGAACTCGGGACCTTTGCCTTTCGCGGGCATGTGCTCTACCATCTGAGCTACCGAAGCACGACTCACGCCCGGTCCTCACAGCTTTACTTCTGACAGTATCTCGTCTCCTACCTTCCAAACTTTACAGAAGCTCTCCCGCTCGTCTCCTACCTTCCAAACTTAACAGAAGCTCTCCTGCGGGAGAGCTTCTGTAAAGTTTGGAAGGTAGGAGACGAGATACTGGCAGAAGTAAAGCTGTGAGGACCGGGCGTGAGTCGTGCTTCGGTAACTCAGATGGTAGAGCACTTCCCCACGAAAGGCAAAGGTCCCGAGTTCGAGTCTCGGTCGGGCACACAGTTTTATTCTGCCAGGAAGATTCATGTATGTACTTGTATGAGGCCTCTCCACAGGACACCACTGTACTCGCTGACAATGGTTCTCTGGGGTTGTGGTCGAACCATATTCATTGCTGAACACGATAAGAAGTCATTCATGAATAGTGCACCACTCCAAATGGATCTGTTTGTGTTGTGGTGTTAACGGCAGTCTGAGCATGGAGCGTTAATTCTGTAGTAAGGGTTCTGCCAGTCTCCAACCTATGGTGCAGGATAACACAGAATATTGCACGGAGTACATACCTGTTCTCGGAAGGCTGGCACGGATGTGAGAGGGTTACGGTGTGCTTGGTGCACAGTATGGTGACACTCCATTGTTGTGGTCAGGCGTCGGTGACCGATTCATCGCTTTTTATTGTTATGGTTTTAGGGCGCAGAACTGCTACTGTCATTAGCTCCAGTTCTGTGGCTAAGGGAAGGGTAAAAAAAAAACAGTTGGAAATCAGCAGTGCCCGCATCTCGTGGTCGTGCGGTAGCGTTCTCGCTTCCCACGCCCGGGTTCCCGGGTTCGATTCCCGGCGGGGTCAGGGATTTTCTCTGCCTCGTGATGGCTGGGTGTTGTGTGCTGTCCTTAGGTTAGTTAGGTTTAAGTAGTTCTAAGTTCTAGGGGACTGATGACCATAGATGTTAAGTCCCATAGTGCTCAGAGCCATTTGAACCATTTGAAATCAGCAGCAATGGGAGCGAAACTCAAAAAGTGGGGAAACTAAAAAGCAGAAGGAAAGCTTAGGAAACGGCTATAGAAGGGGGAGGGAGGTTGTTTTCCCCAAAAAGAGCTTCAAATGATCGACGTCATCTCATGCAGGCCACTGTCAATCCGAAAGCACCACAAATCTGGATATTGCACTATTCGGCCAGCCGGTCAGATGGAGACCCACAATGAATAACCTTTCAAAGTCTGCCTGGCACTGATAACGCTGTCTTACACGAGTACACGACATCTCTGTGTCCTTTGCAGTGATCACTCAATATCTGACGCTCTTTACACCCCTTATATATCCTACCTTGTCTGGGAACAACATGAAGCACGAACAACACTAATGCGCTCTGAATGGTCGTTCTACATCACAGAGAATATTTGCAACTTTCATCATTCGCATACCTGCCAAAGGTGTGTATTTCTACGAAATTACATTGAAATCTGATCATGTATTCTGGGTGCTTCACTTTTTCTGTCAGGCAGTGTATATGGAAGAGGCAACGGCCTTGCCGCTGTGGTAAAATCGGTTTCTGTCACTTCACCAAAGTTAAACGCTGTCGAGCTAGGCTAGCACTTGAATGGGTGACCATCCGGTGTGCTGAGCGCTGTTGGCAAGCGGGTTGCAGTCAGCCCTTGTGAGGTAAACTGTGGAGCTACTTGACTGAGAAGTAGCGGCTCCGGTCTCGTAAACTGACATACGGCAGGGAGAGCGGTGTGCTGGCCACATGCTCCTCCACATCCGCTATACAGTGACGCCAATGGTCTGAGGGTGACATGGCGGTCGGTCGGCACTGTTGGGCTTTCGTGGCCTGTTCGGACGGAGTTTCGCTTAGTTTTAGTGCATGCGGAATGCAGTCGACAATTCGGAGCTATCGGATGATTTATTTAAAAACAATGAAAAAAATAGTGTATCATCAAGTATCAGAAAATGCTTCTGAGACAGTCACCTGTGTCAGCTGTCTTATATGCGCGTGTCATTGCGTGTTGTAGCACATGTTAACAACATCATATACAACATCTGACCATACACCGAATAAAATGTCAAGATCACTTACATCAGGGCTTAACAACTAGCCGGTTTTGAGCGCGAGTACTCGCGTCTGCTCAGGCGCGTGCTCGCGAGCAGCTGCATGGTCCCGGAGTAGGGAGGGAGGGGAGGGAGGGGAAATACGCGCGCACGTTTGAATAGGGCCGCAACGTGCCTACTGAATTCGCGCCGACTGTGTAACGTTTAAAATACTACTATCAGCTCTAACAGTCACTTCGCTGGTTAAGAATCATGTCAAGTCGCCGTTGTGTAACCCCAACCATGCTTTCGCAGTTCAACCCCCATTGGGAGGAATTGTATCTGTTTGCAGAAAAAGTTGGTGTTGCAAAATGTTTAGTATGTCACTAAACGCTGAATTCTTTTAGGAAATTTAATTTGCAGCGACATTATATGTCGTACCACGCGAAAGACTACGGAAGTGGAAAATGTGATGTACCAGATCGTGCACAGGAAGTTATTAAACTTAAAAGGAAGCTATTCGAAGAAGATCTGGCCGACGAAGAAAAATCAACTGAGGCAGCTCTCAGAGTGAGTTACAAAATTGCTTTCCTTTTAGCAAAATCCCTGCGGCCCTTCACTGATGGCGATTTAATAAAAGAATGTTTGGTAGTTGCAGCGGAACATTTGTGTCCATCTCAAGCTGAACAGTTTCGGATTGTGCCATTATCTAACATGAACATTATGCGTCGCATACAGGACATGGCTGACGACTTCCAGAGCAAGCATGCAAATATCTGTAAAGATTTTATGGCGTATTCTCTAGCTCTGGACGAAAGTGTTGATATCACTGGTACAGCGCTGCTTGCCATATTTATTAGAGGTGTTAATAGAGATCTTCAGGTGAGGGAGGAGCTCCTCGATGTAGTAGCCATGAAGAACACTACAACCGGAGGTGATATTTTATGTAGTGTTGAAAATATAGGATTGTCGTGGAATTCTTTAGTTTCAGTGTCTACAGACGGTGCACCAGTGATGACAGGGAAAAAATCAGGTTTAGTTGCGCTGTTGAAGGAGAAAATGCAAAAACTGACCGTGCCGAATGAAATAAGGGGCGTTCACTGTGTGATACACCAGGAAAACTTATGGGCAAAGAGTATCACTCTAAAAAATGTGGTGATTGTCGTTGTTCGTACAACCAATTATATAAGGAAGCGTGGGCTACAACACAGGCAATTTAAAAGCTTTCTTGAGGATGTAGTAAGCCAGTATGGTAGCCTCCTTATTACAGCGAGGTCCGCTGGCTTAGTCGTGGCGAATTATTAAATCGATTTTTTTGCCTATTAGATGAGATAAATATGTTCATGGAAATAAATAACATGTGTGTTCCTGAATTGAAAGAGCCTTCATGGAAATGTGATCTCGCGTTATTAGCAGATTTAACTAGCCATCTGAATGCTTTGAACATTTCACTACAAGGTAATGATCTGCTAATTACTCATTTCATAGATCGAATACGAGCTTTTAAAGTGAAATTGACACTTTGGGTGAGTCAGCTGGAAACAGGAAATCTAGCTCATTTTCCTAAATTATCATGATGTTCACAAAGACTGTGAACGTTATTCACATAGTTTAGTTGCCCTTAAGGAAGAATTTGATCAACGCTTTCAAGATCTGACAGCACTAGACAGTGATTTTGATCTGTTCTCCTCTCCATATTCAGCGAATATTGAAGAGATTCGTCCTGAGCTGCAACTAGAAATTATTGACCTGCAGTGTGACAGAGAATACAGAGACAAATTTCAGAACAAGAAAAACATTTTGGATTCTACAGACACTTCCCTCAGGATAGATTTCCTCGTTTGCACAAACTGGCGGCTACAATAATATCAATGTTCGGTTCCACGTATGTTTGTGAACAACTGTTCTCTGCAATGAAATGTAACAAGACGCGCCTGAGAAACGCATTGTCTGATCGAAATTTAAATTGCACGTTGCGCCTACAATGCACAAGAACAATTACTCCGAACATAGACGCAATTGTAAAGGGCAAAAAGTACAAGATAACCGAGAGTCCCACACTTCAGTGACACCTTTTATTGTGTAACAGTTCACAAATTAATACGAATGTAGAGGCATACACTAAGCTAATAAAATGATGTGGCACGTGTACATTCTCCTTTAGTTGTTTCATTTGTCGCAGTAATAATTCGTGATTGATATCCCTGCAGGTGGCTGCGGATTTACATTGACTGGCGGCAGCTTTTGTGTGCCCCACGTGACTCTCCCCACTCTCCGCTCTGGTCCAGTAGTGGGGGTAGCGTGCTCGCGCCTTGCTGCTCACAACTTGCTTCCCGAGCACGTATGTTGTGAAGCCCTGACTTACATGGTACGTCAAACCAGTATCAGATTTCAATTCAACATCAGCCGAACTCGAAATGCAACTTCACTCTCACCTATATACATATTTTATGGCTAAAGTATGACTTCACTCTGTGTCACATAGGTTGCCATTAAGTCTCTCTACAGGTAACAGCTCTTGTTTGCCGAGCGAGGTGGCGCAGTGGTTAGCACATTGGATTCGCTTTCTTGAGAAAGACGACGTCCGGCTATCCTGATTTAGGTTTTCTGTGACTTTCCTAAATCGCTTCCGGCAAATGCCCGAATGGACCCTTTGAAAGGGCATGGTCAACTTCCTTTCCCACCCTTACCTAATTCGATGCAGCCTATGACCTCTCTGTCTGTCCCGTCCCCCGAATCAACCAACCAACCAGCTCTTATTGGACGATACATTTAAACCGCAAACGTACAACTACTAACATTAGCTATAGGGGTGCAGTGCACATACCGCAACAGCGAACTCAAAGAAAAATGTCAAAGAATCTGTTAATAGAGATGAGTTTCAGTATAGTTACTCAATGGTGGAACAGGGAAACTTAAGTTTTCTTTGACAGAAAAATTATAAACTTTTGTGTTTCTTTTTTTATTGTTATTTCGTCCCCCTGCGCCATATGGGCTACCAATGATACAATCAGCTCGCTCTTTAGCCAAAGGATACGTAACACACGAAAAGACGGAAAACAATAAATTAAAAGGTGAAATATTTGCAAAAAATTTTTAAATTTTGCAAGGATGAATTTAATGAAGGTTTTATATAAAACTAAGATGATTTGCTCTTTTTTAAATTCGAAACAGAATAACTAAAAGGTGAAACGTAAAAATAAGGATACACTTAAAACATTTAGACACAACATAAAAACTGTAATCTTAAAAATTAAGCACTGCATTGTCACAGAGAGCTGAAGGAGCTGCCCTGGGGAACACGGTCTGTTGTTGGAGAGAATAAACTTATATGTTTAGTAGAGCAGGAGGTGTGGATGTAAGTATGGAGGACTGATGGGTAGACTTGATGCAAGCAGCCTGGGTGTTGGGTAGACAGGAAGGGAAGAGTTTGGATATTGGTGAAGCCACAATACGAAAGGGGAGAAGGGTAGGGAAAGATGGGGTGGAAAGGGAAAAGGGGATACGGAAATATGGGGAAGGAAAGGCGAAGAAGCACTGATGAGATGGGATGGTTGGGGTGGAATTCTGGTTGCTGGCATGCTTAAATGTTGGGAGAGATTTCGTTGTTGGAAGAGTGAGGCGGTAGAAATTTAGACGGAAGAGCACGTGGAGAGTGTGCACTTGTAGCATGTTTTGGTACCACGCAAAGATGATGGCACTTTGGGACATGCATTATATCGGAAACTGGTCGGTATTGATTTATATTTACGTGCAAATAGCTTTGCAGACGATGAATGTTCTCAGAAGTCTGGTACACAGAGCACACATCGTTACTGACGACAGCAGCCTGGGGGTCGAGCTTCTACATTTGAGAATAGTTTTTTAAGCCAACAGGTACTCTCCACAGCAGATACGTAAGGCACTACGAATGACACCAACAATGGGCAGAGGGAGTGCAGAAGAGGACTTTGCCATATATGGGAAGCCGATCGTCAAAAATAGGACAGATCCTAAGCAAATACAAAGTGAAAGTGATTTTTCGCTACCCACCAAAGACAGCAGCACTCCTGGGTTCCGTTAAAGACAATTTGGTGCTTCAGAGGCCTGGGGTTTACAAGATCTCCTGTCAGTGTGGCCTTTCACACATCGTACAAATGACACGTACGGTCCATGAGAGATGCACAGAGCACCGTAGGTACACCCGTCTCTTAGAACCTAATATATCAGCAGTGGCGGAGCACTATATTGACACTGGGCACACTATGGTTTACGACAACGTCGAAATTTTGGCCTCGACTGCATTATTTGTGGGACTCAGTTATGAAAGAAGCAATTGAAATTCGGTTGGCGATGAATTTAAGCGACAGAGATAGCGGTGAAAAGTGTCGGTATAGTCGCAGCAGCGTACTAGGAATGGAAATTAGAGGGGAGAGAATAGTTTTACTGGAGTCGAATTTTCGGACGTTGTAGGTAACCATTCTGTTGATGCAGGTATTAACAACCTGTATGAAGGAGCGAATGTAGTCCACCGGACGTAGCAGCTCTTTGGACAAAGGCGGATTCCCGGCAGGCAGCGACCGCTGCTGAAGACCGCACAAAGCAGCGGAAATGACCAGCGTGGCGGGCTTTGAGACGCGACGCGCTATGCCGAGCGTTTTGTGGCGTAGTTCGCTTCTAAAGAACGGACATCTTCGGACATGGCGCTGTTCGCGGATCTAACGAGGGGCAGAGAACAGCACGCGACTGTTACGGCCACTTTCTCGGTGCGTGTGTTTCCGGAACACCTTTGGTAGCGTCCACGTCAACTAAAACGAACCACCAAGATTAGCTTAATAGTGACAGTCAAGGCCTCATCGCAATCATTCAACAATCAACTACAGGTTTTAACTTACAGTTAGTTCAAACTCCTCTTTCAGCTGCACACAAAACTGCTCGAAACAAATAGCACTGTGGTTAAGTGACTGTCTGGGAAGCGTGGTTCAGATTTCCGCCCAGTTCATGCTATTAAAATTTGTCAAGGTTTCCTTAAATTGTAAAGCTGTGAAGGTTGGTATGAACACCACATTGCTTTTTTAGGCATACTAGTACGCCCTTGCTTTCCTCCCACCTCTGAAATGACTTACCTTGGCCAGTTACATGGATTCAGAACTACCTTAAACAGTTACCTTCCTTTCTTCCGAAATATTCTTGATTATCCTCCATTCGACATCCCCTGCTGGATAAGGATCTGGACATCATAGCTTTCAGCTGTTCGTGTGTTTTCTGACTTCATCCACCCACCTTTCACAAGATCGTCGCCTTGGTTGTTTCTTATTCTGTGGACACCAGAAAAGAATTTTATTAACCATCTAACATATTTTCACTTTGCTAAATGTTCCAGCATTTTCTATTTCATTTTCATTATGGTCATAAAAATGGTCATAGTTATGTCTCTCACTTCAATTTTTCTCTGTAAGATATCTGCTTGTTTTCCTGTGTCGTCATCGAATTCCCAAAACGCTTTTCTCCATTGTTTGCTCGGCAACTGTTAATGTCACTGTAGCAATTACTTCATTACAGTTACACATGTTGAATGAACGTAATGTATCTCAAGAATTTTTAGGGAATGAAATCTGATGTGTGTTGTGAATGTGTCTAGTGATAATTTTAGTGTATATTACAGAATGGAGGCTGACGTGTTTGTGAACTAGAACAATTATATCCTTTTTCCTGCCATCGTGGATTAACATCTTTGGCAGACTTTTGTGAACAGTTTTAAAATTCCTCTTTTGTTATTTTTTCTCCAGCACTACCATTTTTATTGCTATCCGATAGGCGTTAAGTACATAACAAGGGCTAACTACCGGAACCCGATCTCGAGAAGATCAGTTTGGGTTGCGGTGAAATGTACATCTACACTCCGCAACATGAACAAATGAGGTGAAAGGAATGGAAAGGAAGCGGTATATGGAAAGAGACAGGGTGCAAGTAACGACTTCCAGCCGCACAGGGCACTGCGGCATTGCAGCGGCCAGAGTTGAAAATTTGTGGCGAACCGGGACTCGAAGGCTGATGCCCTTCTTCTGTAGAACTGTTGCTGTAACTGCGTCGCCTATCTTGACACGCTTTCCATCAGATCCAAATTCCCAACTTCCCCGCGCTGTACCGCAACGACCCCCGCTCATTGACCGACTACTCCCCAGATTTCAGATTCTCGTAGGACTTGGGACGTTGGCTATGCATCCGCATTGAAAATTTTTCATCATTCAGCCGTCGCGCCCATAGAGTGGTGAGTGGTGCCTGTTCTCCCAGACATGACCGATAAAACAGACACCACTCCTATCTATAATACACTGGACAAATCACCGTAAGGAGTGTGGCGGAGGCTATTTTGTGTACTACCGTCACTTGCCCCTTTCCTGTGGCACTCGTGAATCCCCACAGCGTCACGTGCACGGTTTTTTTGCAAGATATATGTACGGGGAACCAATATATTGGTTGACTCTTGGAGGAACGAACGCTCTGGGAAATGAAACAATAAACCACTCAGTGATACAGAACGTCTCTCTTGCTCCGTCTGCCACTGGAGTTAGTTGAACATCCCCTTGGCGCTTTCGCGCTTCCTAAGTGAACGTGTAACCAAACGCGCTGCTCTTCTTTGGATCGCTAGTTCCTCTGTCAATCCTAATCTGACACACAACGCAAACGCTAGGTGTTTTCTTTGATTTAATGAAGGCTTTTGACTGTGTCCAACACAAAATATTACTGCAGAAGTTGGACCATTATGGAGTAAGGGGAGTAGCTTACAATTGATTCGCCTCTTACTTTAAGAACAGAAAGCAGAAGGTAATTCTCCGCAATATTGAGAGTGGTAGTGATGTTCAGTCCCAATGGGGCACTGTTAAGTGGGGCGTTCCCCAAGGGTCGGTGCTGGGGCCACTGCTGTTTCTTATTTATATAAATGATATGCCTTCTAGTATTACAGGTGATTCAAAAATATTTCTGTTTGCTGATGACACCTGCTTGGTAGTGAAGGCTCTTGTGTGTAATATTGAAACATTATCAAATAATGTAGTTCACGAAATAAGTTCGTGGCTTGTGGAAAATAATTTGATGCTAGATCACAGTAAGACTCAGTTTTTACAGTTTCTAACTCACAATTCAACAAGAACTGATATTTTGATCAGACAGAATGGGCATATTATAAGCGAGACGGAACAGTTCAAGTTCCCAGGAGTTCGGATAGATAGTAAGCTGTTGTGGAAAGCCCATGTTCAGGAACTTGTTCAGAAACTAAATGCTGCTTTATTTACCATTAGAACAGTATCAAAAATAAGTGACATTTCAACACGAAAAGTAGCCTACTTCGCGTATTTTCATACGCTTATGTCATATGGTATTATTTTTTGGGGTAATTCTTCTGATTCAAAAAGGGTATTTTTGGCTCAAAAATGGGCTGTTCGAGCTATATGTGGCGTAAGTTCGAGAACCTCTTGTCGACGCCTATTCAATAGTCTGGGAATTCAGACATTGCCCTCACAGTATATATTTGCTTTAATGTCGTTTGTTGTTAGCAATATTAGCTTATTCCCAAGAGTCAGCAGCTTTCATTCAGTTAATACTAGGCAGAAATCAAATCTGCATGTGGAATGCACTTCCTTGACACTTGTGCAGAAAGGAGTGCACTATTCTGCTGCATCCATTTTCAATAAGCTACCACAAGAACTCAAAAATCTTAGCAGTAGCCCAAATGCTTTTAAGTCTAAACTGAAGAGTTTCCTCGTCGCTCACTCCTTCTATTCTGTCGAGGAGCTCCTGGAAGAGCTGAAAAATTAAGCAAATTCCATTGTAAGAATTGTTGATTTCCTTTATTTAAACTTACGAATTGTCGCCTGAATACGTTTCTTGTATTTCATTTTATCTGCTTCTACTATTGTGTTATAATTTCATGTATTGACTCGTTCCATGACCATGGAGACTTCTCCTTAATTTGGTCCCACGGAACAATAAATAAATAAATAAATAAATAAAATAAATAAACAATATTCAAGCATCGCTCGAACGAGGGTTTTGTGAACCACCACCTTTGTGGGTAGACTTCATTCCCTGAGGTCTCTTCCAATGAATCTGTCTAACAGCTGTCTCACTTGCGACTAGTTTTAAGTGGTCGTTCCACTTTAAACCATTACGTGCGCATACTCTTAGATAATTTAACAGTGCCACTGCTTCCAGTGATTGTACTGGAACCGTTTAGTGATAAAATAATGCGCCTTTATCTCTAATTTATGGGCAAAACCTTTTTTTCTGTTAAGCGTCAATTGCCAATTCCCGCACCATGCGTCTCCCTACATTTCTCCATAATTTTCTAGCGTTGAAACTTCTCTGTATACAATAACATTATCAGCGAATTGCCTGATTGAACTTCCACCATTAACCATTAGGTTATTTATGCATATTGTAAAATTTAATGCGTAATCCTCGAAGCTACTTTTACGCCTGAAGACTTCTCTCCGTTAAGAATGACATACTGTTTTCTGTTCGCTAGAAATTTTTCAGTCTATTGACAAAGCTGGTCTGGGGTTTTGTTCATAAGGTGGGAGTGTGGAATTGTACCGAACGCCTTCCGGAAGTCAAGGAACACGTGATCAACCTTTACATGGGTACCCACTGCTTTTTGGGCTCGTGGATGAACTGAACGAACTGGGTTTCACATGATCGTAGTTTCTGTACCTATACTGATTCCCACAGAGGCGATTGTAGGTCCCCATAGATGTCATAATAGACGAATATAAAACATGCTGAATCCTACAGTTTTGTCGACCTGTTCTATCAACCTTCTTGGAAACGAAAATGTAGGAACACTGGACGCAATATTAACCATATGACCTACCTTAGAAGACTGACTGAAAAGAGGCGTATCTACTTTTAAAACATTTCTTGATTTTGAGGAATTTTTTGGTAGTATTGACAAGAATATCCTCTTTAAGAATATGAAGACAGAAAGGATTTATTACAAGGAGCGAAAAGTTACCTGCAACGTATACAGAAAACCGAGTGCAATTACGGGAATTAAAGGGCGTCTAAGGGTAACAGTAATTGAGAAAGGAGTGATAGTAAAAAGTAGACGTGCTATTCGACGTGTACATTGAAGAAACAAAAGGTAATCTTGGTAAGGGAAATAAAGTAGAGAGTGAGGAAATTAAAACTACAAGGTCACTGTAATTCTGTCAGAGCTGGTAAAAGACTTGCAAGGTCAGGTGAACGCAACTGATAGTGTCTTGACAAGAGCTCGTACAATTAAAATCAATAAAAGCAAAGCAGTTGTAATGGAGTGAAACCGAATTAAATCACGTGATGCTGAGCGATCTACATTAGGATATGCGATACTAAAGTAGTAGATGAGATTTGGTATTTCACAGAAAAGTTACTGACGATGTAGAATTATAGATGATATAAAAGGCAAACTGTCATTCACAAGAAAAGCTTTTCTAGAAAAGAGAAAGTTACTGTCACCGAATAGCAACTACAGTGCCTGCAAGTCTGTTCTGAAGCTATTTGCCTCCAGTGCAGCCTTATGCGGAAATGAAAAGCGGACAAAAAACAGTAAGGACAAGAAAAGAATACGGGCTTTTCAAATGTGGTGCTACAAAAGAATGCTGAGGATTAAATGGGTGTATTGCGTTAGTAATGAAGTGGTATGGATCAGAATTGGGAAGAAAATAAATTTACAGTACAACTTGACTATAAGGAAGGATCGATTCGTAGGCCACGTGCTGAGGTGTCAAGCAATTGTTAACTTGGTAATGGACGGAAGCGTGGGGAGAAAAATTTGAGAGAAACACCACGGCCTGAGGACGGTAAACTATCTCACATCGGCGCAGGATGGAGTAGTTATGCAAAGATGAAGAGACCTGCACTTCTTAAAAAGCCTTGGAGAGTTGCATCAAACCACTATTGGGAGTAACTATCACGACAATAACGTTGTAACATCGTCTCCAGGCGCCTTTTCTTTCACCAAAGAATGGCTTTATTCATCCCCTCTGTCGTTGCTTCCAGAATATAATTATTTTGATTACTAACAACGTTCGTTATTCGTGCCTTGTCTTATACAAACATTTCATGGAATTTTAGAACCATTGCACTATTATGTATCTGCTCTTAGTTACTGTACCGCTTGCCACCATAACCGACAAAATTTTGTTATACGCTTCAGTAGTATTAGGTAAGTTTTCGCCTACTTTCATTTTTCTCATTCTCTTCTCTTACCAAATTTTCGTTGTTGATTTTCAACTGTACTCTTATAGTCAACGTATGGAGCAAGATAGAGAGGAGATGGTGTACCAGAATGATCTTCCTATTGCATTTGTGGATTGGACACCAAATGTAGGGCTATCACAGCTCTTCTGTGTAACCCCCAATTTCTGCAACTTTCTTTTCGTTGTCAGTATCAAAGATGTGTGTTGGGGGAAGTAACATTTCTTGATCAATTTTAAGTCGTAAGCTCTCGAATTTCGTCTTTCAACTTCGTGATACGTAACACCTTCCCTGTGGCCCCTACCACAGCAAATTCTTAAGCATTTCTCTTACTGACCAAACGAACCACTGACGAAGTGCGTAGCTTTGCTTTGAGTTAATGACTGTTGCTTGTATGACAAGATCTGACATTTCGACCATGTGATTTTTGTATCTTATTCATCAATAGAGATGGCAACACATCAGTTAAGTGTTGAACTCATATGGTTTGTATACCAATACTATTACATCAGTTTATAAACATACGAATGACAGTTGTTAACAATTGATAGATATCTGCTTTGACATCTTGGGCAATGTGAATGATTGCAAAGACCGAGACTCAAACATGCATCTCATTTCTTTATCCATTCCGTATATTTAATTTCTTGTCATTTACTTAATAAGTTGTATGACTCTGTGGAGTCCTGCGTCAGTCATAGCAGGCAGTAAAGGGGAGGCTACTTGTGGGCAGTGGACGAGTCCCTGGAGAGGAAGAGTGACTTTTAAAGCCACCCATTCACAGATTTACAAATGGTTCAAATGGCTCTGAGCACTATGGGACTTAACATCTGAGGTCATCAGTCCCCTAGAACTTAGAACTACTTAAACCTAACTAACCTAAGGACATCACACACATCCATGCCTGAGGCAGGATTCGAACCTGTGACCATAGCACAGAGTGACCAGTTGGCCAATCACCCCTGCCTACTTGGTCGCCACCGACATGTTCGCCTTTGTGTTGTATGATTTTATAGCGGTCAGATCCAGGGTCTGGATGCGTCCACTCAAACTGGTTCACCACTACCTGCTTGCCCCGACCTCTGCCTGCCACCCCGCACTACATCCTTCATTCTGTTTAGAATGGTGAAAACTTCCACATGACTGGACGCAGGTAGGGTCCACCACACAGTCACAGTGTACCCAAACAGTCAGCTGGGTCGGCGACCCGCTCAATGGGAGCGTGTGGGGGGGGGGGGGGGGGGAAGGGGGGGATGGTTGGCCAACTTGTAGGCTTGTGAATGGGCGGTTCAAGGACGAGTCACTCAGAGCAGAGGGCAATAGCCTCACAGCTGGCCACCAGCTAAACTTTCCTGGACACACTGTATTATCTACTACGGCGCCAGCTGTGGCACATGCAGTCGAAGTTCCCTAGAACTGGAGCGCTGTGCAGTTGGGGACTCCTTCTAAAAAGCTGAGCCTGGGGACAGTGCCACATGTCCAGGTCAATGGACAATAAGTTGTTTTACGAGTGTCGATATCCCTTTTCAAAGGTCAACCTGTTTTGTGTTTTTTGACAACCACCTGTCTGAGTAAACTGCAGGAAGCGAGCCCGATTGAAAGATAGTCACTGGATGCTTACTTGGGAAAGCTATGTGGCAGTTAGTGATAAAAAAAAAATTCTCCTCCTTGTGGGGACGTATGGTGTCGTCTAGATACCACTACAGATGGTCTGCAAATTTCTCTCTCTCGCAGCCTGGGCAGACTACTGGGTGATCTGAAAAAATACCAGCTAGTTCGGACTTTGGAACTCCAGTTCTCGAAATTTCATATGCGAGAATGCAGCTCGTTGAATGACAAAAAATATGTCTGTTAGATGGGGCGTTCGACTGAATCTTATAAAAACCATATCGGTCAATTACTGGCTGATCCATTCGCATTGGCAGAGGAGTATTTGCATGGATTTTTTGTGTAGCAGAGAGGGAATGTAAAATTTTTGCTGGGCTCTGGGTGGATAAGCAGAAGAAGACAGACGTGAATGGAAGATACAGTGAGAGCCGTAGCCTGCAATCTCAAGAATCAGCTCATCACACCACCAGTGCGAGTTGTTTACATCAGCAAGTTGCAGTAGATGCAGCTCTTGTGACCTAGAGTATTCGATTCTATGAGAATAGCTTGGAGTCTTGGATGTCAAGGCAGAATTATGATTAAATGTTGTTATTTCACTTCTTTTAAAAGCGGTTAGGCAACCTAATTCAGAATCTTCGTTCAAAGTCGAGGGCTCATCCAGGACCGAGCGGGTTTAGGCATTTGCGTGTTGAATTTACTCCTTGGTTCCCGGTACGATCGAAGCAATCATTGTGCGCCCAACTGTGATTAGGCATTTTTATAGAACGACATGTTAAGATAATTTAATAAAAGGGAATACCTACAGACGTCCTTACACTGTTATTTATTATATTGCTACCAGTTTCGGTGCCTCAGCAGACCATCTTCAGGCCTCAACTGACGCTGAGAGGCCAACTGCAGTCGTAAACACAATTCATCAGTGGCCTGCCCCTCAGCGTCAGTTAAGACCTGAAGATGGTGTACTGAAGCATCGAAACAGGTAGCCATATAAGAAATAACGTCGTAAGGACGGCTGTAGGGTTTTCATTTTATTACCTAACTGATCTGCCGAAGTCCCTCAAATCTCCACCCAGAAGGATGGATATACAAAAACTTGTTGAGATTATGGTCACTCACATCTTACCTATATCTTGCAGGCCTTGTCAAGACGATGTTATACGCACTTAAACCGTTTCGGTGTTCAATACTTTTCATCCTTTTAATTTATTTCTCATTCTCACTTCTCATATTAATGTTTTTACCTTCCCTTTTCTCATTTGTGAGCTCACGAAATGCAAATAAGACTGGGGTTAATCTAAACTAAGATTTTCAATTCAGCTGGTAGTTGACCCATTCTGAATATTAATACATAATGGCTTTATGAGAACTGACACCTATAACTAATTTACAAGAAACACTTCTATCATCATATTATCCACTGCAGAACAGATTCTTTTTCATACCTCAGTTCATGGCAGGCAATCTGTCTCTCGGTCGGTCCCACCAGAACAAATCTTTAAAACAGCTGAAAGTTTGGTTTCCTCACGTCATCATCTTGCAAGACAAACGTTGGTTCTTCAAATGTCCTGATACTTGGCAGTTCTAACGGCAGGGACATGGCAGAACTTTTACAGAACTCCACAGGTAACGACTACGAGGTCACTAGCCTTTTGATGTCGAATACTGGTACTTAATGATGTTACATGCGAAGAGGCTCCTGGGTGAAAATTTAGATCAAGAGAATCATATAATAATAGTATGGGGCGCTGTAAATAGCAGAAATTGCAGCCATAGTTACTCAGTTGTGGAAGACATGGCAAGCATTACTAAAACACATCACATATCAGTTGGAACAATTTGTCATTTTTCCAACGCATCGTTTATCTCTCGATGAATCTTTATCTACATCATGTGAGTACCTGGCTTGGAAGATCATGTAACAGGCAGATCATCCACACATCAAACTTACTGATGCGTTGTCACCAAATAGGCAACATCACATTCTCCATCACTTGTATTTAAATAAGCAGGGAAAAGACTTCTGGCACAGCCTGTTACCAAATACATTACATGCAAGCAAGATAGAACCTTCCCAATTCCAATAATTGGATACTCTTGAGGAAGACCTTTCTATGAAGATGAAGAGAAAAAGTTACAGAGTACTTTTTGTTAGTGATTTAATTCATGTCAAATGTCACATTGAGGAACCTGTCAGATAATCTCTATTGTTTCCGAATTCTTCATCAAAATATAAGAAGTATTTTAAATTAAAAAGGAAGCTGTTGCTTTGTCTTGAAGAAACAACTAAAACAGATGCAATAGTTTCTGATGTGCTCTGCTTAACTGAACTATAGAAGCTATAGAAATTAATCAATACAATTAAATAATAATGGAACTGGTTTTTACTGCTGTAGGACCAACTTAAGACAAGGTGTGGTGGCAATTTAAATTCGCAATCCCTTTAGGTCACAAGTCATAATTTAGGTCAACGTACCATTGAACAGCATCTTGAACGTTATGCTGTCAGACTAGAACTGTAACTCAGCACCTCATACTGATAACAGGTTGCAGGGCACCTGCAGGGCACATCAGTGCATATAGAATCAGTATAAATAAAACTTTCTAGAACATTAACAATCAAAAACAGTTGGAATCCCAACAAGAATATATGGGTACAGCAATAACGTGATTGACGATCTGTTTCTGAGCCCTACACGTTACACTGAAGTAAAAACATAGGTTGCAATAAATAATAAATCTGATCATGTTGGTCATATATCAACCTTAAAGATGGCCAACAGAAAAACAGTAAATTGCCATAGCCAAGCTAAACGTTTTACAACAACTAAACCTGTATCTTCCAGATTCTTGTGAAATAGTTTCAATCAGAAGGAATGGGAGGAAGTTTTCCAAGCAGACACATTGAATGACAAATTCAATTCATTCTTAAACCTATTTCTCAAACACTTTGAAGCCTGCTTTCCCCAAAAAGAGATTAAAATCAAGCCAATCCAAAGCGGAAGCGAAGAGTTGCAAAAACCTATAATTAAAATATTATGAGCTATACAGAACGGTGGCCTAGCATAAATCTATCAGTGAAATGACGAAACAAGGGTTTCTGTAAAATCCTAATATGTGTATTCCGGAAGGCCAAACTCATCTATTATGCACAAAAATAGCAAGTCAAGCAATAAAGTAGAAACTCTACTGAACACCATAAAAGTGAGACAAACATAAATATTTAATTCAGAACGAGCAGGGGTGTCACAGTCAATGGTAATAGTACAGATCTCAATAATCAAAAACGTATGGCCTCAGAATTCAATATTTTTTTCACACAGTAGCTGAAAAAAAGAAACCAGAGAACCAAAATAAACAGTCCCCCACTGATCCAGCAGGGCTGCTTAATCACATGTGAACTACATCAAATAAGATAGCATCCTCCCAAAAGCGTATCTCATGAAGAAGTCGCAAAAACAATAAAATTACTTAAAAGACCTCCATCATCTGGACATGATGATTTATCAAGTGTGATTCTAAAATCATGTGCAGATTTAACATTCACGTTTGGTGCTATTCGTGTAATCAATCAGTGAGGATTGAGGTATAGACTAAGACATATGCTAGCGTTGCCAGTTCACAAAGCTAGAGAGGGGCACTTAATATCCAACTACTGAACCATCTCTCTGCTGCCAATGTTACCAAAGATATTTGAAAGAATTATGTGTGATGGATTTATAGCCACACTACACAAACCAGCTTACTGAAACCTTCATAGTTAAGATTTCTTAAGGTGTTCTCCACAGAGAGAGCTTTATTTATTCTACCACATGAAACTGTAGGTGAATAAAATTTCGGTAGGGATCCAGTGGTGTTTTTCCGTTACCTTGCTAAGGCATTATAATGTGTAGAACATAACACATTAGTTACAAGGCTTCCATACTATGGCGTCGAAAAAAAAATCATGAGTATGGCTAGAATCTGACTTACACAGTAGGAAACAAAGATTTGTCCTTTCAAAGGTAGGTATAACAATAAACTCTTACTGAGAAAATGTCAAGTATGGAGTCCCCCAGAGCTCGATCTCTGTTCCACTGATTTTCTTGCTCTACATCAACGACCTACCAATTGCACTCAATACCAGGTAAAAAAAGGATTGTTTGCTGACGATACAGGTATATTCTAATCAAAGGGCCCACTCCACAAAGCAGGATACAGTTCAGAAAATTACTGGCCCAGTGTACAAATGGTAAACAGACTAACCGTATTTTTTTAAACAAATATCAAGCAGTTTCAGACAGCACATGAAAAACTTCATGTACCTGAAACGGGAACAAACACTCAGAAAATGAATGAAACACCACATATAAAATTACTAGACATCAGGTTGGACTATTAGTTAAGATGGGATGAGAAAAATGATCACCTACTCGAAAACCAGTGAGAGCTATTTTTCACGTTGCTGGCAAAGAAATAACGCTATTGTCATATTATACATATTTCCCGTCTATAATTTCCTATAGTATAATCCTCTTGGAAAATCTTGTAGGAGTTAAAAAATTTTACAACCCTCAAAAATGACCATTAAGATCAATATATATGGTTACTAAAAGAATGTCCTCCAGGCATCTCATCAAGTTTCTCAGGCCATTTAAATTTTCAAGTCAGTATATACATAGTGTAACGTATATAGGTGCAGACAGCAGACATTTTTCTGTGTGGCAGGTTAATATGTACATACCTCCGTGTCTCGGTAGTTTCTTTCTGTCCATCGAACAGTCTTCCCAGAAACACGTCACAAACCTTACAGCCTAATGTTTTCTGTATGGCCTTACTGCATCTCTCAGTGCCCTACAGCTGTCACTAAGACCGACCGTTGTGCATCCAGGCGTCCACACTTCAATGCCTTCATTAATCGCTAAATCTAGGGAAGTACTAACCTAGTTAAAAACACACAGCTTGTAATGGCTATAATTATTACTCCCCAAATAATATAAATACTGACATAACGTGTTCAGCACAGCATCCTCAGTTACCAATAGAAATATAGCACTCACACCCGCTACATCCTGTATATTCCCTGATGATATTTGTAGTCATCGAAAGAGAATTCTTTTAGACACATTGTGACTTTCTCAACCATAAAACAACACAGATGAAAAACTTTAACCAAGGCTCTACTTCTCTCACGAAAGTACAGAAGGGAGTTACTGAGTCAGGAATAAAAATGTACAGTAAGCTTCCCATAAATATAAAAAAGAAAATTAATGGTGTGCGTCTACTCAAAATCAAACTAAAAACATTCATCATGTATTAAACTTCTTATAAAATGAATGAATTCTTACTCATAATGCATTCCTTGGTGTAAAAATTGAGAAAGTCACTAAGGTTGGAAATTAACCATTAGGAGAGAAAAATGGTATTTTTAGCCCTGTTAGGAAGATATATTTTTATCTTAATTTAATTTGCGAATATAAAATTAAAAATTAATTTACTTATTTGTGTCATGAAGATAAAAATGTTCACTTTTATTGATTCTCCATTTTCAAGCATTTACTTAAACTTATGCTAGTAATCTGAAGGTTGTAATTTTGTATGCTGCCAAATGTTCTTAGAAAATAGAATAGTATATATTCGTGATATCTAAAATTCCCATGTAACAGATCATCATGTAATATTCTACTCTTTGACTTACCCAATATTACTAGTACACTACATTTACAATACGTAACCTACTTGGCCAAGTAAAAGATCAAATTAAATAAAATTTATTTCCAGCCTGAGCACACCAGCCAGTATGCAGAAACATCCATCATATCCCACCTTATAGATACTTGATATCTATTCATTTGTGGCAGCAGCAATTACATTCTTCTTTAAAAATGTGATATTTGTCTTGGCTCAGTTTTACTATGAGGGCTGAAAGTTTTGTGACGACAATGCGGAATTTCAGCGTTTCCTTGATGTATGAGGAACAAACGATTATAGGCCATATGCACGTTTGCTATCAAAGTTTTTCTCGCTAAGTGTTTTTTTTTTTCCTTTCTCCAGCGTCGCTAAAGTTCACTACAATTCGGGTGGCACAGTGCTGTTACATATGACGCTACACACGTCACTGTCAGCTGAGAGTGTCATTACACTAATATCTCTAGTATTACAAAACACTACGCCTGCCCCCTGTTCCCTTCAGCTGAGCGTCTAACTTAATCTTATTGAACACTTGTCTAGAACGAAACGTAGATCGAGATGGATCCCTAAGACTTTTGATCCCCCATATGTCAGTGCCATGTTGTAAGGTACTAGGTGGTTGTCTGATTCAAGTGCTCATGAATGTAGTGTGGTTCAGAGAAAATATGTTTCTGGTGCGAACGAATGTATGCTCTCTATGGTTCAGATAGGATGGTTAATATGAAACTCTAATAAGAAGGCTTGCAGACACTAAACAAACGCTAGACAAAGTGGAGTGTGTCATAGGGGTTACGCTTGCTCATACGTAGACGAAATAATTAAATGTACAACGCAGTAACGCTGTCGCAAAGACAAACATATTGCACACATGTGGCCATTACCAACTGTAACGGAAGTGAGAGCACATTTAGACGTCTTTGTAAGGTAATGCTACCATATCCAAGACTTCGAAGTACTAATGATTTGACTAGTTTCTTTGTGATCCCCAGAGAATAATTTTTCCCATCGTCATATATGACCATAGAAAAATCACAGCTGTGTCATTTGTTCAGGCGGTAACTGAGAGATGAAGTGAATTTTAAAACTTTCCTGGTGAATTGAATATTCAAAGACGTTTCATGTTTGCTGCCGGCCGTCGTTAGCTACAATCCTCCGTGAATCATCTTCAGCTGAAAGATGGAAAACTGTAGAAGGTTACTCACCAACTCCATTTATTTGGTGCCCTGTGTGTACTCCTCGCACGTGTTAAGATCGTTATGGTAAACTGACGTCACTACATGGCTGGCAGCGCTCTTGGTGGCGGAATTGTCCTTGGCCTATCACTTGCTCTCTCTTCTTGGCATGGAGCAAAATATGGAAATGATAGAGTTTAACCTACTACCCAACTGTAGCCAGGTTTCCTGCTGTGCCTGTTTCTGCGGATTCCGTAATGATCGAGTCCCAAAATGAAACTGCAGTGACCAAAATTGCAATTTTATCACACTCCATCGCATGTTCGATACAACCAACTCCAGCCTTGACGTTCGCAGCACCGTCCTTCCATGGTGCATGTACTGTGGCCTACGTAAGTCGTAACACATCTGCAACGTATTTGCGTATTTGCACTTCTGCAATAAGAAAATAATAATCCTTCACTGATTACAGGAGACCTGAAGTCTTAGGTGGTGGGCGGAAAACCACTTTAAAATGATATTTCTGGGGGATTCTGGCTTATATGAAAAATATCCAACAACGGGAAGAAAAGTTCAGTAATTTGCCAGCGTGTTATCCTCTTCTTCCACTTCATTGCATTGTACTGTACGGGTATGATGAATTAATAAGTACCCTGTACCATAGGCACCATGCATATCCGGCCATGTGTCTATACCCTGCAGTTTGTCCCCACATAGCAAAATCACTCTGTAGACGCGTATTGCATATGATTAGCGATGAAAACCTTTCCAAGTGCTTCCTGTCTTTCCACGTCTGCATCGGATAAAGGTTGTTTGATCAATTGGTTGATATGGGGGAGGGGACCAAACAGCGACGTCATCGGTCCCATAGGATTAAGGAAGGATAGGAAAGGAAGTCGACCGTGCCCTTTCAAAGGAACCATTCCAGCATCGGCCTGAAGCGATTTAGGGAAATCACGGGAAACTTAAATCAGGATGGCCGGAGGTGGATTTGAGCCTCCGTCCTCCCGAATGCGAGTCCAGTGTGCTAACTACTGCTCCAACTCACTCGATGCATCGGATAAACAGGAGTAACACCCGGAGACAAGTCGTCGCACAGCAGGATACAGCGAGGCAAGCAGCGCTCGCCTCACAGTAACAGGCAGCACTATGGCTGTGAAGGCGAACAGGCGTTCAGCTGTCTGGCCAATACCTGTTCGGGCTCAGTGGGGCGCCGAAGGCATCGGCTACTGTGGCCTCCTACGCGTCTTCATCTGTCTGCGTTCTGCCATATTCCCCAGCATTATAGGCTACAAACACACATACACACAGGCCTGTTGCTTCGATATATTGTAGCGCACAGTGCGTGAAGAGACTTTTATTGAAACGATTTCTTTAAAATACTCAATCATCTCTTCTTAGCTGTCAGCAACAAGGGGTGATATAGGGTTGATGCATGAAGTTCGTAGAGTTTCTGCCTAAGTTTAATAAACACAGCAGATACATATAACAGAGACTTTTACTCTCAAACTTCCTGACAGATTACAACCATGTGCCGGACCGAAACTCGAACTCGGGACCTTTGCCTTTCGCGGGCAAGTGCTCTACTAGCTGAGCTACCCATGCACGACTCACGCCCCGGCCTCACAGCTTTACTTCTGCCAGTACCTCGTCTCCTACCTTCCAAACTTTACAGAAGCTCTCTAGCGAATCTTGCAGAACTAGCACTCCTGAAAGGAAGGATATTGCGGAGACAGCCTGGGGGATGTTTCCAGAATGAGATTTTCACTCTGCAGCGAAGTGTGCGCTGATATGAAACTTCCTGGCAGATTAAAACTGTGTGCCGGACCGAGACTCGAACTCGGGACCTTTGCCTTTCGCCAGCAAGTGCTCTACCAACTGAGCTACCCAAGCACGACTCACGCCACGTCCTCGCAGCTTTACTTCTGCAGGTGCCTCGTCTCCTACCTTCCAAACTTTACAGAAGCTTCAGAGTGAAAATCTCATTCTGGGAACTTCCCTCACGCTGTGGCTAAGCCATGTCTCCGCAATATCCTTTCTTTCAGGAGTGCTAGTTCTGCAATGTTCGCAGGAGAGCTTCTGTAAAGTTTGGACGGTAGGAGACGAGGTACCGGCAGAAGTAAAGCTGTGAGGACAGAGCGTGCGTCGTACTTGGGTAGCTCAGTTGGTAGAACACTTGCCCGCGAAAGGTAAAGGTCCCGAGTTTGAGTCTCGGTTCGGCACACATTTTTAATCTGCCAGGAAGCTTCATATCAGCGCACACTCCGCTGCAGAGTGAAAATCTCATTCTGGATTCTCTATTTACAGCAGTTGCCAAAGCTGGAGTAACATCTTATTTATTTATTTTCTATTTTTAATTATTTACATGTCTAGCTCCGTAGGACCAAATTGAGGAGCAAATCTCTGAGCTCACGAAACTCGTCAGTACATGAAATTACAGCTAAAAAGTAATAATAGATAAAACAAAATATTTATGAACCAAAAACAAATCAAGCCATAAGATTAAGTAAACGCAATCAACAATTTTTCAAGTAACTCCTCGACAGAAGAAAAGGTTTGACCCATGAGAAAACTCTTCAGTTTCGATTTCAAAGCGAGTGGATTACTGTTAAGATTTTTGAATTCTTGTCGTAGCTTATTGAAAACGGATGCAGCAGTATACTGCACACCTTTCTGCACAAGAGTCTAGGAAGTGCAATTCAAATGCAATTGGATTTCTGCCGAATATAAACTGAGTAAAGCTGCTAATTATTGGGAATAAGAAGATATTGTTAACAAGAAATGATAGTAAAGAACATATATATTCAGAGGCCAATGTCAAAGTACCTAGACTCGTGTGCAAGGGTCGACAAGAAGTTCGCGAACTTAAACCACTTATTGCCCGAATTGCCAGTTTGTGAGGCAAAAATATCCTTTGACAATGGGAAGAGTTACCCAAACATATAATACCACACGACATAAGCGAATGAAGATAAGCAAAGTGGACTAATTTTCGTGTCGAACGATCACTTACTTCAGATACCGTTCGAATAGTAAAAGTGGCAGCATTAAGTCTTTGAACAAGATCCTGAACGGGGGATTTCCACGACAGTTTGCTATCCATCTGAACACCTAGAAACTTGAACTGTTCAGTTTCAATAATCATAAGTCCATTTTGTGAACTTAAAACGTAGGGTTTTGTTGAATTTTGTGTTAGAAACTGTGAAAACTGAGTCCTACTGTTAGTTTATTTTCTGCAAGCCAAGAACTTATGTCATGAACTGCACTATTTGAAGCAGAGCCATTGTTGCACACAACATCCTTTACTACCAAGCTAGTGTCATCAGCAAACAGAAATATTTTGGAATTACCCGTAATACTAGAGGGCATATCACTTACATAAATAAGGAACAGGAGTAGCCCCAACACTGATCCCTGGGGCACCTCTACTCCCCCCCATTTGACCGTACCCCACTCAGGCCGCACATCTCAACACTGTGAATAATGACCATTTGCTGTCTGTTGCTAAAGTAAGAGGTTAAACAATTGTGAGCTACTCCCCGAATTCCGTAATGGTCCAACTTCTGGAACAATATTTTGTGATGGATTCCATGACTCTAGAAATTGGGTGGTTTTCCGGAGAATAACAGCGTATTTTCATCCGAGAAGGATATTCCTTGAAGGTTTCTCCGCAGAGACCGGAAAAAGGTAAAAATATGAAGGCGCGAGATCTGTTTAGTAAGGTGGGTGCGGAATGGCTTCCCAACTCAGCTCCTCTATAGAGTCTTCTGTCAGTCTTGCAGAGTGTGGGCGGGCGTTATCGCGGAGTAGCATCACTTCGCTCAGTCATCCCGGTCGTTGTTCTTGGACTGCGTCTCCAAGACGTCCCAGTTATTGACAATAAATGTCAGCAGTGATGGTTACACTTTATTACTGATTTGAGGGGAAAGTGAAATATCTTACGTACAACTGCTGCTAGCAAGGTATCAAAAAACTCCTCTCTCAAGGCTTAGCTGTTTTGCACACAAAAAGTCATATTGTGCGATATTTAACGTTGAAAAAGTCTTCCTTCGAATCAGCTAAATTTAGGATATTTCGAGAACATAATAAGTAGGAAAGAAAATGAGGTGTCAATAAAATCATGCTTTCCGAACAAATCTCGAAATTTAAACAAATTAGAAAAAAATCGATCAAATGTTTTGAGAAATCACTTCTCTAAAAGCGAAATATAAAACAGATTATAGAAAAATTTTATGTGTTTTTAAATGATGCTCGAAGTCACGAGTAGTAAATGAGGTGCGCCTAATGTTTCTCTAATTTATTTCATTTCTTACTTTTACAACGTCTCTCCAAAACCTTGATCGATCTTTTTTTTTTTTTTTTTTTTTGGTGTTTCGTTGCCAGTCGTGTAACCGGGTAATAGGTGATCTTTCGCCCGTTTTCGGGCAACATATTAATTTATTTACTTTCAGGGCCAACTGTACCAGTCTTCGGATCTCTGCAGGTTTCCCGCATTTCACTGCAGTCTTCCATCATTCCGATAGGTAACCGTGTCTTCTGCCAACAGACCCATGGGGCTTCCGGGGGTGCCCACTAGATTGTTTAGTTGAGAACATGTTGAGTTGTACCTGCAAGCTAGTCGCAAACTCAACCACCAGTCCAGTTCGATACTCGATAACCTATTTGGGTCAATGAACGACGTTGTACGGCGTAAAAATATATCAACTGCATCAACCTGGGTACCGTTGCCTACGACTGCGAGTACGTCCATATTTGCGGAATACATGTTGGTTTTCATAGCAGAGATTTTTGTCCGTCACAATATCTGGGCACAAAACAAGTTCCCATAATGTTACTACAGACCGTATCCATTTATACAGGGCCATAATTATTTGCATCCATCCTACATCAGTTCTTGGAAACGGCAATGACTTATGCTTTTTATTGGTCACTATGTACCCTTCGATGCTCTAGCAACCTGCGAAAAATTACTGATAGATATGGAGCAAGTTGTTTCGCGTAATAACTATAGAATCTTACAGGTATCTAAGCCTGCTTTTCTACTACTGAGCCTCTATAGCCTATTTCCTACTCCACAGTCGCTTATTTTCACTATCTGCCATTTCAGCGTTTGTGCAAAGATCGTTGTGTACAGCCAACTGTTGTAAAGTGACAAAGTTCGGAGAGATCAGTGACGGAAACGAGCTGTGTGCTGCGAAGAAATGGGTAGGGCATCCGCCACCAACATACCACATCAGATTCATCAAGTAACTGTTAGATAGGGAGCCTACCAAATACTTGAAGCTCTCCCATAGTAGATTATGCACATTAGAATCCCCATGATGGAGGTAGTTTTGGAGGATTTCTGTATCAGCCTAACCAATCCCTGTCAGTGTTGGCAAAGGGAATATAGGTAGTGGAGTAGAAACTGAGATCAGAATATACAGTGAAGAGCAAAAGAAACTGGTTCACCTACCCAATATCGTGTAGGGCCCCAGCGAGCAAGCAGACGTGCCGCAACACGACGTGCCATGGACCCGACTAATGTCTCAAGTGGTGCTGCAGGGAATTTACACTACGAATTCTGCAGGGCTGTCCATAAATCCGAAGGGGTACGAGGGGTGGAGATCTCTTCTGAACCGCACGTTGCAAGGCATCCGAGGTATGCTTAATAATATTCATATCTGGGGAGTTTGGTGGGCAGCGGAAGACTGTTCCTGGAGCCACTCTGTAGCAATTCTGGACGTGTGGGGTTTCGCATTGTCCTGCTGGAATTGCCCAAGTAGGTCGGAATACACAGTCGACATCAGTGGATGCAGGTCATCAGAAAGGACGCTTACGTACATGTCACCTGTCAGAGTCATATCTAGACGTATCAGGGATACCATATCACTCCAACTGCATACGCCCATCATCATTACAGAGCCGCCACCAGCTTGAGCAGTCTCATGCTAACGGTTAGGTTAGGTTAGTGTTTAACGTCCCGTCGACAACGAGGTCATTAGAGACGGAGCGCAAGCTCGGGGTAGGGAAGGACTGGGAAGGGAATCGGCCGTGCCCTTTCAAAGGAACCATCCCGGCATTTGCCTGAAACGATTTAGGAAAATCACGCAAAACCTAAATCAGGATGACTGCAGACGGGATTGGACCGTCTTCCTCCCGAATCCTCATGCTAACGTTCGGGATCCATGGATTCATGAGGTTGTCTTCATACCCGTACACGTCCATCCGCTCGATACAATTTGAAATGAGACTCGTCCGATCAGGCAACATGTTTCCAGTCATCAACAGTCCAATGTCCGTGTTGAAGGGCCCAGCTGAAGCGTAAAGCTTTGTGTCGTGCAGTCTTCGAGAGTGTACGAGTGGGCCTTCGGCTGCGAAAGCCCATATCGACGATGTTTTGTTGAATGGTTCGCACGCTGACACTTTTTGATGGTACAAAATTGAAATCTGCAGCAATTTTCGAAAGGGTTGCTCTTATGTCGCGTTGAACGATTCTCTTCAGTCGTCGCTGGTCTCGTTCTTCAAAATGGCTCTAAGCACTATGGGACTTAACATCTGTAGTCATCAGTCCCCTAGAACTTAGAACTACTTAAACCTAACTAACCTAAGGACATCACACACATCCATGCCCGAGGCAGGATTCGAACCTGCGACCGTAGCAGTCGCGCGGTTCCGAACTGAGCGCCTAGAACCGCGAGACCACCGCGGCCGGCGGTCTCGTTCTTGCAGGATCTTTTTCCGGCATCTTCGATGTCGGAGATTTGATGTTCTACCGGATTCCTGATGTTCACGGTAAACTTGTGAAAGGGTCGTACTGGAAAATCCCCACTTCATCGGTACCTCCGAGATGCTGTGTCCCATCGGTCGTGCGCCGACTATAACACCACGTTCAAAGTCATTTAAATCTTGGTAACCTGCCATTGTAGCAGCAGTAACCGGTCTAACAACTGCGACAGACACTTGTTGGCTTATATAGGCGTTACCGTCAGCAGCGCCGTAATCTGCCTGTTTACATATCTCCGTATTTCAGTACGTATACCTATACCAGTTTCTTTGGCGCTTCAGTGTAGATCTCCAGGTATATGGTTTTCTTCAGGGGCGATACAGACTGCAGAATAGAACGACAATAGTTTTCGTATTTCAGAGATGTGGCAGTGGTGCTCATTACAATTTCACTTTATAATCGCCCTGGGGTGGTAGGCCTGGAGTGGATAAAAGGGCTCGACTATCGAACCTTAATCCATAGTCTTCACTCCTCACCTCATACATCGGTGTAATGTCCAGGTTATAGTAGTGAGATCAGTGGCCACCGTGGTCTGCCTATCTCACTCTCTTCTTGCAGTTCTTCGTCCACATGTCTTTGGCACGGTTGAAGGTTTTCAACGTCTGTGAAGAATTCTCCATGTTAAGACTGGGAACCGACGAAGTGCGGCGGGCAACTCTGCTAGCCAAAGCTTGTGGTTCCTTCAGCCGTTGAGTGATTGAGTGATTCTGGGAGAAGGGTCCCTCGAAGTGTGGTTCCTTCTACCAAAGCGCGCTGGAGAAGATCAACTTTTTTCAGGCTAAAGATGATGGATCAGGGTTCCTGATCTTTGTAAGAGAATGGGTTTTCAAATGGTCGACGCCACCTCAGATCGGGGCAGTATGACATGTAGTTGATGTCTCTTGGACTTTTCTGCGATTGTTGCAAATTTTTGCATTACGGTAACTGAATGAGGACGTTTGTACCTCTTAGCATCAAAGCGCGATATACGATAATAGGTCTTGTACTCTTGAATTGTCCATTTCCTTTTGTAAATGGGACCCATTGGTGAGTGGGAGGACTGCCAGTCCTGACAGCTGACTGAAGTTGTAGGAGAGACACAAGGCGTTCCGTCATGCTGAGTACGTCCGCGATTGTCAAAGGTGGGTTCACTTGGACACCCAGACGACATATGTCACATATGTGGAAGTGTGGTCCCATCGAACGCTACGGCAATTGCTCCAATCTGAACTCTACTATTATTCGGCCCCTCTTGGATATCCGCATCCCGCATGGTGTAGACTGACACGCAGTTCTTCATCAGATTGTAACATAAAGTTCAGATGGAAGATAATACCCTCTGTTTTGTTTAAACTTCCGTGGCAAGTAAAAATACTGGAATGTCGCACACGAAAGTACTCGAAAGTAATGTTCGAGACTGAGACGAAACCGCTGGCTTCTACATCTACATCTACATCTGCATGTGTATTGCTACTCTCCAAATCACACTTAAGTGCCTGGCAGAGGGTTCATCTAACCACCATCACACTAATTCTCTATTATTCCACTCTGGAAGAGCGTGGAAGAAAGACCCCATATCTTTCCGTGCGAGGAACTGATTTCCCTTATTTTATTACGATGATAATTTCTTCCTGTGTAGGTCAGCATCAAAAAAATATTTTCGCATTCGGAGGAGAAAGTTGGTGATGGAAATTTCGCGAGAGGATCCCGCCGCAACGAGAAACGCCTTTGTTATTAACCAAACCCTGTATCACGTCGGTGACACCCTCTCCCCTATTTTTCGATAGTACAAAACGTGTTGCCCTTCTTAGAGCTTCCTCGATGTACTCCGTTAATGCTATGTGGTAAGGACGCCACATCGCGCAGTCGTATTCCAAAAGAGGACGACAAGCGTAGTGTTGGCAGTCTCTTTAGTACATCTGTTGCATCTTCTAAGGGTTCTGCCAATAAAATGCAGTCTTTGGTTCGCTTACCCCATAGCTTTTTCTGTGTGTTCTTTCCAATTCAAGTCGTTCATAATTGTACTATCCAGGTATTTAGTTGAACTCACGGCCTTTAGTTTGGTAACGGAAGTTTAATGGATTCCTTTTCGCACCCGTGTGGATGTCCTTACACTGTCCATTAATTAGGGCCAATTGGCAATTTTCGCACGATACAGATATCTTTTCTCAATAGTTTTGCAGTTTGTTTTGATCTTCTGACGACTTTACTAGACGATAAACGGCAGTATCATCTGCAAACAACCTAAGACGGCTGCTCAGATTGTCTCCTAAATCGTTTTCATAGATAAGACATAGGCAAGTTCCCACGAAGCTACCTTGGAGAACGCCAGAAACCACTACCTTGATCAGCAGATGCAACTACATGTCTTCTACAATGCTCCCGTTCTCCGACCCTGATGCATTCCACTAAGAACTGAAGTTTAGTCATTAAAAATGTCTCGCCTTCTATTCTAGTACAGACTACATGCTGTGTTTGTTGGTTTCTCCAGGTCGACGTCGTTTTCCCTCCTCCCACGCCGTAGCCAAGGATGGAAACACCTTGCCGTTGTACTGGCGAGCATCGTAAGGAGGATTCCAGTCTACAAAAGCTAACTAGGTGTAGCGAGTACCGGCTTGAATGTGTTTTCAGTCGCTTCATGGTTCAGTGTACGCCCTTGCGTCACCCACTCCAGTCCACGAGGACCACCCCAGCACTGCAGTTGCCACCTGGAATGGATCGTGTTGCCCGTAGGGCCAGTGCCCCAGTGGTACTGGGTGCCCACTCCTTGCCGTGCATCTCGAGTTTACAGCCCATACACCAGAAATACGATTCCTGCATTGTCAGGGGTCAGGAGTTTTCAGGTACACGGCGAGCCCCTACAATGGACTGGATACTGAGTAAGATTTTGAGCGTGGCGCGTAGTGTTCCAGGAACGAGGTGTCAGGATGGTTGCACCCATACACATACCCGTGTATCGCATTGGGTACCAATCCTTGCATAGTTCACTCTACGGAGAAATTTGAAAAAGAATTCAAAAAGTTTGTGGTGATTAAAAGAATTTAAGGAAGATAGGTTCAAATGGTTCAAATGGTTCTGAGCATTATGCGACTTAACTTCTGAGGTCATCAGTCGCCTAGAACTTAGAACTAATTAAACCTAACTAACCTAAGGACATCACAGACATCCATGCCCGAGGCAGGATTCGAACCTGCGACCGTAGTGGTCTCTCGGCTCCAGACTGTAGCGCCTAGAACCGCACGGCCACTCCGGCTGGCAAGGAAGATTGGAAGTCATGTACGGGACGAGAATAAGCCAAGTTAAGACCTAAGTTAAAGCCAGGTTATCACTAGGAGAGGCTACAAAGATAGAGTTGTAAGCCTTCTACTCCTCTTAAAATTTAATGTGAGTACGTAACTGGAGTGACTTCAGTATCAATTCGCTGAAAATATTACCTATGTCAACATGCTTTTCACCCATAAACGAGTATTGGCGCGATCTCACTCCTTTTTATGAGATATTCGGAGGTAGGAAAGACTTTTCACAGCCCTAAAGGAAATATAGGGGTTGTTGAAAATGTATCTAAATAATGGGTAATTATTTCACTGCTTTCAAAATTTACTAACACAGTATGAAAGTATGCAGCATTCTCTTTTATAGTGAGAAGGCGTACAATGGAGTTACACATTCCACGTTGTATAAAGTAACACATACTCAGAAGCAACATTAATCGCAATAGCCTTTCTCATCATATTCAGGATCAGTATGTATCTCGAAGTTTTCTGCACCTTAGGGTTGCCTTAGTCTTGCATGCAAGTATATACTGCATTATGTACCAAACCCAGCTTGGACAAACAACGTCTACATGAATGGCAGAACGTTAAGTGTGCTCAAGTCGGTTATTACGTTAGACAAAGAGTAAATAAGGACATGGGAGCTGACCAAGGAAGCAAGGTAAATTATAAATGACTTCGTCATGAGAAATAATTAGAGATAAATTGGAATAATAGTTGGTTATCATTCAAGAAACTCAACTCGACAGCTCGGCAACGATATTACAGAAATCCTCCATAGGCCCATGTGGAGGACAATGATCGCAACTGACCAAAATCAGGACAAAACAGACACCTCATAATTCCTAATCCCCGTACTAATACTAAATAAGTAGAATAGTAATGTGGGCCAAGACCTAACGCTGACAGATGAGTTAATGAGAAATGGTTATCGATGCTTGAACAGGGGTAAAATTATCGTGCTCGGAGTAACGGATTTGATCTTGATCACAAGAAATTCCGTCTTACAATGCTGAAAAATAAGTGTAATATTACGCCAAAGAGAGCGAGCAGACAACGTTCTCACAGCAAATTCTTATAGGTTGCCATCGATATGAATCATTAAACAAAGTAGTCGTATTTGAACCAAAATAAGTATGAAACTGCAGGCAGCGTCACGAGATGCGTACAGCCTCACCGATCCGGGAAACGGAAAAAACTTGGTCCTCACCTGCGCGCTAGCTCAAATCTCAACCGCTCTGACTCGGGAATGGTTAGTCAGTTAAGGCCTCCAAAGTACAGCGCATAGATGTGCTTGTGCTATAGACGCAAAGATTGTCACATTCCCGGCACACCAAACCCGGGCACATCGTGTCTTTGCGTCTCATCAGCGATTTGTAACTCCTGTAAGATAAATGAAATGGAAGATGTTTTGTAACAACAGCTTTCAGAGTGGGGAATAGAGTAGAATGAGGCGGGAAATTGCAGTACATAAAACTAACACTGCAATAGCATGGATCCTGTGTACGCCTCACACCTACCCACGATAGAGACTTCTGTCGCACTGGGGAAGCGATTAAGGGACGTGACAGGGTGACAATAACGTATTACGTGCAAGTAATTGAGTGTCTGTTGTCCTGTATGGTGTCTGGAGAGAAATTAATATCGCATGCAGGTCCCAGTCACTTTTCATTCATTGTAGACAGATCAAACTGCCTGTTTCTGATGTAGTTATTGTCTTCAAATTTCTCAATATTTACTTTACCTTTATCAATCTAGCAAAAATCTCTTTTTCTAGCAGATATTGCGTTGCTGAGTGTATGTCCATACAAAACCTCAGATACCTTCGACTTGAAAACTGGAAGTAGAGGTTGGTCCGATTTCGGAATTTCCACTGTAGTTTTTAAAGTTAAAAACTCCAGTTAAATGCAGAGTTGTCATATAATTAACTTGCTCAATGTATTTTCAAAAATCGAGCTTCTTTTGCAACTGTATATGTTGTACAGTACATGTGTTATACAGTGTCGTATAATGTACCATTACATGTACCATTTCATTCACCCATACACGTGTATGGCGATGCAGTGATGAGGTAAAGCGGTAATGAAATGCTGGACACTCAGAATAAAAAGCATATTGTCTACATTGTGACTGAATTACGGTTGCTAGGCTAGAAGTCTGTGGAAAGTTCTCGATTTTCTGTTAAAGGCGTGTTAGGCATGTGCGAACATTTCGTATAGTATGCATTATTTTCCATTACAGAGGGCAAGAAAAAAAATCTACGTTTCTAAAATGCTGGGATGGCTCGTGTCATTCACAACTGGAATCAGATTTTACTGTTGGCAGCCGATTGGAAACTTTTTAGAAAAAGAACCGTCTGACGATTCCAAAAGTATTAAAAAGCTGCAAGGCGGTCGTATCCAGCTTTGAAGGCCGTAGAACGCGATAAATCCGAGATTCAATGAAAACTGAACAGACAAAATTGTATAAACTTTCGTATCTCAACACAAGGAATACAATAAAGGAAAACATCGTTTTCGTAGATTATATAATGGCCTTCGATAAATTGGCAATAATTATGGGAGATATTAATCAAAGGATCCATACCAATACATTTTATACAGGTAATTTAGAATATCTGTAATAATACAAGAATCTAAATAATTGAAACAATGAGAATAGAACAGAGGAAATTAACTTAGGAGCTCGACAAAATTGCAGACTTCACCACAGCTCTTTAATACACACACTGACGAAACTGTGCGGCAATGGAAAATGAAACTACAGAACTACACGTACGATTATAACCAACAACATTATATAATGATAATGCTATTCGTAGATGATCAAGTTTTAATCTCGAACAGTGAAGATGGACTACAGACAGCTGCCTATGAACTACACAAAACATGTCAGATGTACAATATGTCAGTGTCAGTATAAAAAAAAAAAAAGAAAAAAAAAACAGGAACCATGGCTTTCGATGAGTAAACCAATTAAGTACAAAAATACTAAAGGAAAACAAGTGCATAGAGCAAGCAGATGGATTTAAGGTTTTAGGGCTGTAAATCAAAAAGAAGAAATTAAGAAATTCAGTTAGTTAAACGGTAGTATTAGAAGTTCATCCAAATTAACGTAAGAAGTTGTTTTAAACATTGTACAGTTATGACGGTAGTAACATTGCTGTATGGGAGTGAATCTTGGGTAATGAAAACCAAAGATAAAATGAGATTACATGGCAAACAAATGAAATCCTTTAGGAACATAGCGAGATACATCAAGTTAGACTATAAAGGAAATGTAGATATAAGGAAGGACTCGATAGCATTTGCTATACACGGAGATGTTGAAGGAAATAGGCAAGAATGGATATCTTATCTGTAGCGAATGGAGGAGCCAGAATCACTAATGCACTTTTGGCAGCATTTTCCGCACGATAAAAGATCCGTTTTAAGACCAACAAAAAGAAAAAGGAGAAAAGTATGTGCAATGGAAGAGCAAGGTCTAACGCATGACGAAAGGAAAACAAGAAGAGGAATGACAATCCGATGTACAAGAAAAATATGGCCAACGTTAATTTTGATACGCCTTTACCTGTTTGAGAAATAACAGGGGCCTTCGAAAGACAGATGTGTAGAGCGCTACACCTGAGTTCCCATGCCGGTACATTGCGGTTTCAACCACCCCCACCGCTGCCTTCGCCGTTGCAGTTTAAGGCCGCAACAGGTGGCCACTTAGGAGTGCTCAGCTCTTGTAACTTCCGTAATCTGTATTCTTTTCATTCCTTTCTTATTCTGACAGTGCACTTGTTCCGAATTCCAAGCGGTTGACCCACGAAGTCCATCAGTTTTACTAATGTCTCCGCTGGTGACAGAATCTGTGTACGCGCGATATTAACGGGCTAAATGATCCGGGAAAAAACTGGATATACTGTAGTGCAGAAATGTTGCTCCATAGACAATTCAGCATGGGTGTTTAAGCTTCTTGTTTGAGTAATATAAAACGTATTATACATTGACACGAAAGAGACCACATTGTAAATCTAAAATGGTTTCTTCCTCTGATATAAAATTAGAGCCATATGGCTTTCAGAGAGAGATTTGAATTTTACATGTCGATCTCTGCTAATAAAAGTATGCTCCATCAAATCGAAGATACGGACTCTTGCAGAGATCGGCTACATTTCGTGTTTATCGTCGACTGCTTGAAGGCCTCCACAATCGGTAATTCCGTGGTATCCACTAGATGAGTCAGTGTAATGTGTGGTGTCGTATGAGATCAACCGTGCCGACAATGTACATGAGGAGTACAATGACGACGATACGGGCGTAACAAGTGCAAGTGATACTGAAACAGGTGTTGAAGCATGTAGTTCATCATCTTTGTCGGACAGGGAGCCACGAATCCCGTCTCCAGTGAAACATAAAAAGACAATCGTTGTTTAAGGAGTGGGTACTAAACGTAATTACATACATGGAAGATCATCCACAGCATATTAAGAAAACAATTATGAACAGATTTCTAGTAAGTCTGCAGCTATATGACCGAGTAGTGCATCATCAAAACTACGGATATTCAGGAAGCACTTATTACAAAAACTAGTATTTGCGCGTTTCGAGAATGCTCGATACATTTTACAGGATGGGCGCATCAAATGGCGCGACATAGATTACAATGATTTCGAAGGAAGGAGTTGGTGGTTGCACAACTTCAATAGTGATACAGAGTTGCAAGGCGTAAGGTAACAAAACTTCAAACAAAGGGTCAACTTGACAATGCACAGCATACTGCGGCATTGACTTGAAAATTTGTGGATGAGATATGCAAACGTACCCCATCGTTCAACAAGGAATTTATTTTGAGCTTCAATTAATTGGGATTTGAAGAGGAAGTGAGTATGAAAGGAATCCTGGAAATTAAAGGTACCAACAGAGTTGTATCAAGAATAACTAACATCATTGTCTTAACGCATTAGTATACAAGCAACGCATTAGTACAAAATTATGGTGACTGTTAATCTGGATGGTAAATTGGCTGGAAGGTTATATATTGTACTGCGAAAAGTTGGATGTGCTCTGCCCCATACGATACTTTCTCATGCGCGTGATGTTGCAAGGGCATTAGGAACATTTACATCACAGCAAACAAGAGTGGGAAAACGGGTGTCAGAGAACTGCAACTTTGATATGAGCACTGCTTTTGGCCAGTAGCTGGTCAAAGTAAATTGCTTTTGCTTGATTCCTGGTCTGCGCATAAAAATCATAATCGTTTAGAGCACACTACCCCTCCTCAAAAGTGTGTAACTTTGCAGTTCATATCACCTGGCACCACTGGCCGAATTCAGCTCCTGGCTGCTTGATTTTTCCGCCCCTGTAAAACACATTATCTCACTGTTCTGCAGCTACGTATTAAAGGATAGCCAGTTTCACGATAAGCTCCACGACAAACTGTTTCGCATTCGGTTGCATACCATCGCGTTCCATCAGTTCTCATCATCCTGTTACACCAATATGCATTGGGTAAGAGAGGACACCTAGCTCAAAGCCCTGCACGGTCGCCTTCGATGCTGATGGTGCGAATCTTTGTGATCACCGTGGCGCACCGTTTTCCATTCGGAGCTCGTGGTGTTAGTTAATGATTTGTTTTGAACATACCTTGAGTGTCGACGATGTCCATTTTGGGAAAAGTAATACATATATTTCATAGAAGGTTGATCTCTCCACCTCCCGACACTCATTTTTCTGTCGCTCTCATGATGCACATGGTGAATCTTTAGGAGTTAACGTTTTTCCTGTCATAACTGTTACCACAAAACTATCTAATGAGCCTTACTAAAGACTGAACTTGCGATCTCGCACTCAGACAGTTCCCTGTCAATGTGCAATGCGAGTCACATACGGTTCCTAGCGACTCCTCACATCATTAAGAGGAGAAAGCAAGACTGAACACATGCTAGGAAATTTCCGTGGTCCGACTGGGATTCGATCCGGCGATCTCTAGCTATACAGGCTCGCTCTTTCCCTCTAGAGCACCAGGCACCACTGTTGCTTGTGCTGAAGTCACCATGGTCGAGTTGTAAAATGTTCTACACCGCAGAATTCCTTCCGTAATTATCAATACGGCCTCGCTAAAACAAAGCAAGACTGATTCCTCCTAGTACGGGGTGCATTCAAGTTCTAAGGCCTCCGATTTTTTTTCTAATTAACTACTCACCCGAAATCGGTGAAACGGGCGTTACTTCTCGACGTAATCGCCCTGCAGACGTACACATTTTTCACAACGCTGCCGCCATGATTCCATGGCAGCGGCGAAGGCTTCTTTAGGAGTTTGTTTTGACCACTGGAAAATCGCTGAGGCAATAGCAGCACAGCTGGTGAATGTGCGGCCACGGAGAGTGTCTTTCATTGTTGGAAAAAGCCAAAAGTCACTAGGAGCCAGGTCAGGTGAGTAGCGAGCATGAGGAATCACTTCAAAGTTGTTATCTCGAAGAAACTGTTGCGTAACGTTAGCTCGATGTGCGGGTGCGTTGTCTTGGTGAAACAGGACAGGCGCAGCCCTTCCCGGACGTTTCTGTTCCAGTGCAGGAAGGAATTTGTTCTTCAAAACATTTTCGTAGGATGCACCTGTTACCGTAGTGCCGTTTGGAACGCAATGGGTAAGGATTACGCCCTCGCTGTCCCAGAACGTGGACACCATCATTTTTTCAGCACTGGCGGTTACCCGAAATTTTTTTGGTGGCGGTGAATCTGTGTGCTTCCATTGAGCTGACTGGTGCTTTGTTTCTGGATTGAAAAATGGCATCCACGTCTCATCCATTGTCACAACCGACGAAAAGAAAGTCCCATTCATGCTGTCGTTGCGCGTCAACATTGCTTGGCAACATGCCACACGGGCAGCCATGTGGTCGTCGGTCAGCATTCGTGGCACCCACCTGGATGACACTTTTCGCATTTTCAGGTCGTCATGCAGGATTGTGTGCACAGAACCCACAGAAATGCCAACTCTAGAGGCGATCTGTTCAACAGGCATTCGGCGATCCCCCAAAACAATTCTCTCCACTTTCTCGATCATGTCGTCAGACCGGCAGGTGCAAGCCCGAGGTTGTTTCGGTTTGTTGTCACATGATGTTCTGCCTTCATTAAACTTTCGCACCCACGAACGCACTTTCGACACATCCATAACTCCATCACCACATGTCTCCTTCAACTGTCGATGAATTTCAATTGGTTTCACACCACGAAAATTCAGAAAACGAATTATTGCACGCAGTTCAAGTAAGGAAAACGTAGCCATTTTAAGTATTTAAAACAGTTCTCATTCCCGCCGCTGGCGGTAAAATTCCATCTGCCGTACGGTGCTGCCATCTTTGGGACGTATTGACAATGAATGCGGCCTCATTTTAAAACAATGCGCATGTTTCTATGTCTTTCCAGTCCGGAGAAAAAAAAATGGGAGGCCTTAGAACTTGAATGCACCTCATATAGATAGTCACCAAATTTCTCAGAATTTACTTTACCTCCTTTCGTCCAGCGTAAACCTCTTTTCCTTCATGTGCTTCCCTTACATTCAATGCGCTGTTTAGTGTATTTACGAAATAGCTTTAGTTGCCTTTGACATTCCTAATTGGAATAAAATGTTGCAATCGATGTCGGACCAAGAACTATAGATTTTGGTACGGAAAACATCAGCTAAAAACACCGTTTCCGATTTATTCTGAAATTTGAGCCCCTTTATATTTGTGTAGATTGACATGTGTTGCTACTAGACGTAGCTTTATATGCATTTGTGAATAATCAAGTGAAGCACATATCACTCAGCTTTCTCCAGTTAATTAGCAGGTCGTACAATTTTCATTTCAGTTGCTGGTCGTGAAGAAAATACCGCTTCCGTGCTTTCCCAATAGCATAAACGGGAGGCAGGAAGAGTATATTAGAAGCCTTTCTAATATTACGACGAGCGCAGAATGGACATGTGCTCTATTGACAATATCTTAAGTCAGACTTCCTGGCAGATTAAAGCTGTGTGCTGGACCGAGACTTGAACTCGGGACCTATGCATTTCTACGGCAAGTGCTCTAACAACTGAGCTACTCAAGCTCCTCGAACCTTTACTTCCACCAGTTCCTCGTCTCCTAGCTTCCGAACTTCACACAAGTTCTCCTGCGAAACTTGCAGGACTAGAGTCTTGGAAGAAATGCGGGGGACGTTTCCAGGATTTCATTCAAAATGGCTCTGAGCACTATGGGACTTAACATCTGAGGTCATCAGTACCTTAGAACTCAGAACTACTTAAACATAACTAACCTAAGGACATCACACACATCCATGCCAGAGGCAGGATTTGAACCTGCGACCGTAGCGGTCGTGCGGTTCCAGACTGAAGCGCCCAGAACCGCTCGGCCACCTCTGCCGGCTCAGGATTTCCTTCTTGGAACTTTTTAAGTTTCCTCATAGATGCTTTCGGGTTAAGCTGGTGTAAGGAAAAACAACGCTCACCAGGACCTTCTTGTCAAGGAAAATGATGCTGAGCTACTAGATGTGTAATGTCTCTGTCACTGTGGCGTACCGATACTGGTACCAAAAAAAATCTGCCAGACACTCATTATGACATGAAAACTATAATTACGTTGTAACGCCAGAAATGCATATCCTCCTATTTCCATCTATTGTACTATAAATTTTTTCCTTATTTTGTTACATGAAGGTATGACATTTCTGTGTCTTTATATATTGTAATTGTTTTACTATTTGTATATATATTTATGCATTTATGTCGATGTATAATTGGCTTGTTTTGTAAATATTATTTGTATTTTTACGCTGGGTCTTGTCAAGGGAAAACTATGCTATCGAACGATTACATCGATAGGTCGTGTGGAGAACCAAAGTGTTTAGGATATTTGGTAGTGTTAACTCTGCCGCGTGGAGCGCGGGCAGAGCAGTTTGGCTGGAGTAGGGTGGTGGAGCAGGTGTGTTGCGTGACGTTCCCGCGAGTTGCCGCGCTTTTGGGGTTTGGCAGCATGTAATTGCTATGATGGTTTCTGACACGGTGTCGCGGACGGGAAACATTAGCTGGCGCACATCAAGAGCCCGTTTCGCCTGGTGACCGTGTCGAGAAGAAGGCACGCCAACGTCCAGCTTCTGCAACAGCTACGGCTGACAATGAGTGACTGTCGCCACCTCCTCGATCGACGACTTCAAACCTTCAATCAACCAACAAGGAAGACTGAAAGCACGTAAAGTTTTAGAACTGTATGGCAGACCTCAGCTTTTCAAACTATTCCATTAGCAAAATACAGCAACTGAGGATGCACCTTTGTTGCTCACTGTCCCAATTGCATTACCAAGCAGGGTCCCTTCCTGTTCCAGAATGAACCCGAGTGTCGTTGAAATTCAAACGCCAGCATTAAAGTAATATCATTCCTCCATTTCACTGCTTTAATTTCAAATTTCAGTTAAAGTATTCATAGCGGCTACAATATTTAGATTACACAATCACAAATTAAGAGTGCGAGTTTTGTTACCATATTTTAGGTTACCTGTGACTGCAGCTGAGCTTGGTACGTACTAAATTTTACTATTGTTAAGTGTTCAGAATCATATAATTCAAGTTCAAAGTTAAATCTCTTATTTCTAAATTGGTTTCAAGTAGCTTTTGAAATGATTGTTGAGGTAGCCCAAGACTAACCTTATTTCATTGAATTTCGTAGTGCTTCAGAAACAAAGTTCACTATTAATTTCAGTCACTAAATTAACTTTCAATTTTCCGGTTTTATTAATTCTTTTGCTAAATTAAGTCAGAGTGTAGCGAAATTTATTACTTCTGACAAACATTCGGTTTTCATACAACACGTGTCAACCTTCAGTTGCCACGGTTTTAGTGCTAATAATATGTGCATTAATCTTTCATTTTCAGTTATTATAGTAGTTGTCCATAGGACTGGCGACTGTAATTTTCCCCAAATCTCAAATATCTAATTAAAGCCAATTAATTGTTAACGTAACGACCGCACATTTACTTTTTTTATTAGTTTTACCCTTTTCTCAAAATTAATTTCCACCAATTTCATTTGCATTTTTCCTTTCATTTTGATGTAACCGTTTCCTCCCTCTTTACCAAAGGATTAACTTCGGTGACGATTGCTTTTCCCAGATTTCGATTAGGTACACGCGGTTTAATTTTTCACTGTCATTGAGGTCGATAAGTGAGGGGGAGGAAATCTTAAAAGCCTTAAAAAGAAACTGCTAGCTTAGCGCAGAAATCATCAGCATAAATTTTGGAAATTTATGGTAAGTTCCTATGGGACCAAACTGCTGAGGTCATCGGTCCCTAGGCTTTCACACTACTGAATCTAACTTTAACTTACGTTAAGGACAACATACACACCATTGCCCGAGGAAGGATTCGAACCTCCGATGACATAAGCTGCGTGAACCTTGGCAAGGCGCCCTAGGCCACGCGGCTGCCATGCGCAGCAATCAGGTCAAACCCATTCACCAAATTTCCAGTAATGCGACGCAGAAAACTTTTTCTAATTATCTGTCTGTAACGTTGGCTACAATGATAACAAAAAAGCTACAACAGTGCACCATAGACTGTCTTAGGTGTTCTAGCGTCCTATGAGAATGGTGTACAACTTGAGCGGCGGCGACGACACTAGGAGACCGCTTCAAAGCGAGCGTCGACAACAGTCTGATAAAAGAAGCTCATTAGATGCCCCAGATTAAGTGGCGAAGATACGTCAGACTGGTCTCTGAATTCTCGTAGAAAAAGTACTTCGAAGCTCCACTGTACTGAAACACGTAAGACTACCAAATATCAGCATCACATCTTTCAAGAAGCACTGCAAATTTCACTCTTCAGTCTTCCGAAAAATTTAATTGCTCCCTGAAACTGAAACATTCATAATATGAATTAATTCACCAAAATACCTGTTATATTCATACCTAAAAACTTGCAACCCGTTTATGAACACATGCAGTACGTTAGGAAATTTTTGAGACTAGATGTCTACCCTAGGCTATGTTCCTTTCTATATCTTTCGTCAACGTAAAGGGAAAAACCCTTCGCAGCGCACCCGTCAGCTTTGAATAGACTTCCTTTTTTGAATGAGGCGAAACAAACAGAGGGTATATGCTAGCTGTAACTGCAGCGAATATGTCAGTAAAAACTGTGTCAAAGTTTTTAGTGAATCCACAACGGTTTCACGTGGAACATACAAACAGTGACAGATATAGAGTGTGTTTTATGAATAAAATTCCGTCTACCGCTTAAAAAATATAAAACATTAAAATATGAAGAGTCGACGAATTTTTATTCGTAAAATATATGCATCAGCGTTTGTTCAGTAAAGTTCAGCTGGTGACACGCTAAGTTCCAAAGTCTGATGTCACTGCAGTCTTCGTCAGCTAAGGTCACCCTAAACATCACACATGACAACCACGCTGTGGTAACGTAATCTCTTTGTTCGTCAGCACTTTAACGGTGTCATGTCGGCCTCACAAAATCCTAGTAAATCCCGCAGCTTTCCTTTCTAGCTTTTCTGTGTCTCTATTTTATCCGCTACAAACAAGTGCCATTAAGTTCGAGGAATTTCATCAAAAATACGAAGTGTGTAGGACAGACCGGAGCAAATTTATGCGGATCTCTTTTCGGAATTTTTTAAACTATTTTGCTTACATTTATTTGTTTTAAAATTGTTTAGTCGCATAACATATTTATCAAAATACTTCCGACTAAACATTACATATAAGAGTGGAAAATGGTTTTATGTAGGCTCAAGGCAAGTGCGTAAAGGTGTCTCGGGCATACGGCAGGTTCACCCACCTATTAGGGTATGTTTATGCATATCTCAGGACACAATAATGAGTAAACAAAACACACTACTAAACTTTTCAAAATAGCTTTAGTTGGTAGTGAACAAACTTATAGTCCTACAACACCAGTAAACAGGGTAAAACATAACAATTTGACAGGCAGTAAACAGTTTTTTGGTGGACTTCCTATTATTAGCATAATATGGCCTACATAGAATTTTGAATGTTAATTAAAGATCTATTCATCATCACTTTTTGAGTCACATATTACGCATAAAAAATTATCTTTTTTCTGTGGCACAATTGTCGTGAGCCAACCTTCTACATCTAGGGAACTGGACCCATCCTTGACTTCTTTCTGATTGGCTGTATCGTTTCAAGCAATAATTACAAAGGCAATTTCATAGTTTTCATCAGTCTGCTGCAGGTTACAAGAGAAAGGTGGTGGTGGTGTTGGTGGTGGTAAGTTCCTATGGGACCAATCTGCTGAGGTCATCGGTCCCTAGGCTTACACACTACTTAATCAAACGTAAGCTAACTTACGCTAAGGACAACACACACACACACATGCCCGAGGGAGGTCTCGAACCTCCGACGGGGGGAGTCGCGCGATCCGTGGCTGTGCGCCCTTAGACCGCGCGGGTACCACAAGCGGCTAAGAGAAAGGAAGAAGAACTGTATGGAATATTCTTTGACATGGTAGTGCTTGCTAAGCACTTAAGTAAGGGCAGCTTTGTGAGAGGAGTCTGGGAGGCAGGGGGATGTACAAGATGGTTCAAATGGCTCTGAGCACTATGGGACTCAACTGCTGTGGTCATAAGTCCCCTAGAACTTAGAACTACTTAAACCGAACTAACCTAAGGACAGCACACAACACTCAGCCATCACGAGGCAGAGAAAATCCCCGACCCCGCCGGGAATCGAACCCGGGAACCCGGGCGTGGGAAGCGAGAACGCTACCGCACGACCACGAGTTGCGGGCAATGTACAAGATGGTAGACAACATACAGTGAAGTGAAAATTAGGCAGACCTGAGGAAAATGGCGGAAGACAGGAGGGCATCGAGAGTTAACACATGAAAATCTGTCTTTGGGCGGAACCTAATGATATCAGAGGTGTGGCTATCCACATTTTCCTTGTTCTTGCTTTCATCAATTATTTGCCCTTATCACTCCCTGCTCTCATTAAATTAATTCTTTCTACTTGAGATTCATTAGGTTCAAATAGCCTTTCTTAGTAATTTATACCGTGCATTCTCCTGTCCCTTCATTTATTTAGACTGATTTTCCATGTACTGTTATCTTAAAGTTTCCCTGACCGTTGTATGAGTTAGGAAGGCAATGCAAAATAGTGAAAACAGTGCGTAAAAGCGTACCAGCAGAACTGCGTAATCGTGCCCCATCGCCATGTTTGAATTATTTTCGAAGCTATAGTAATAACTTTCATGCTTTAAAGTTATACAAATGCATATTGAAAAAGTAGAATAATCTGAATTCTAAAAGTTGTTTCCCTTGAAGCTTTGATTTACGAGTAGTAAATTTCACTCACCTTGTATAAAAGCACAATATCTACTTCGCGCTAAGACAGTTTATGAGAGGGGTCAGTAGATGGCAGTACTAATGTTGCAGTGTGGGTAGCACTCTAGCAAGAACGGTTCTCGAGGATAGTGCTCTGCGTAAACGTGCCCAGTGCGTAAATATGGCCCGGACTCCGTGCTACTGCTGCCTGACCAGCAAATACCATCATAACAATCTCAATTCTAACTAAAGTCAAAAATTATTTTTTCTGGTGCTTGTGACAGCCTGGGGTTATCATACTGCTGAAGTCGTTAAACAATGAGGAGGATTCTGGAAACTCAGAACAGTAAAGTTCCAGTGTCACAGAGGAACTTATTTAAATGGGTGTGTAAGCTTATATGAGACATATTAACTTCCTGTATCTCATATTTACCGTTTCTTTTAATTACATTGTTATATTGTTCGTATAAAAACAGGTGGCCAGTAGACTTGAATAAACTTTGACAGAAAAGGAACTGTTTTGTTCTACTCAGGTTACCCAACGTTGGTGAAGATGTGTAGTGTAAATAATATCGGAAAATTATGTAGATGTACATTCTGGCTGTACATCTTCATATAATTTCTCCATTTTCAAGCCGTTCATTAAAACATGACCTCTCTGTACTAATCAAATATCTTTCAGCAGCACTGACAATTCGGGAGGATGATGGTTCGAATCACCGTACGGCTATTCAGATTTAGGTTTCCTGTGATTCTCCTTAATCGCTCCAGCCAAATGCGGGGATGGTTCCTTTGAAAAGGAGCAGGACGTTCAACTCTAGTTATCCTTCCTTCCTTCTACCACCGACAGTATTACAGGTTCATTCATCAGAGTGTACGGCCGTTAAATAACAAAACAGCCCCAGTCGAGATCTTTCTCATACCTTATCCGAAAAGAAAGGGAGGAACATTAGAATTTAACGTCCTCTCAGCAGCGAGAAAACTTTTCCGAGTCATTTGACTGTAACGCAACGTTTTATTTAAAAAGAGAAAGCATTTTTTAACGGAGTTAATGGCAGAATTAACAATTTAACTCAACTCATGCTTCAGACTACAAAGATACGGCACATTATTCGACAAATGTGCGAAGGTTGTTGGCTTTACTTTTTTCTTTCTTTCTTAAAAAAATTGTAGTGGAAACGTGATTTAAATTACATAATGAGGCTCAGTTCTATGTACACTATTCCTTGTGATATTAGTGGCCTTTCAGTTGGCAACCATAACCTAAAATTAATTCTTCTTCCTGGCGGTTGCAATACATATAGAAGTACAAGAAATTATACATATATATATATATATATATATATATATATATATATATATATATATATATATATATAGATATATCAAACATTTGTTGGCCTGTTTTCCACAAAAGGTCCCATTGTCAACAAAGAAAATAACTACACACAATCATGGGGTTTCAGTTCACATCAAAGAGTACCACATCACGATAAACGTAATTCGTGGAGAAAGTTATTAAGAAGGGTACTTTTTAAAATGTTAGGTTTGTCGACCGACGAGACTTTTTCTGGAAAAATACATGCTTTGAAGTCACATAAAAAACTCATTATATCCACTTGTGCGTCACGAATGACTACAAATTTTCGGGAGAAGAAAATCAGTAAATTAACGTGCAATACTTACGTTTATTCAGTAATGCCAGTGGAATAATAACTTGTCAGTCATTTACGTTTTAAGAAAAATAATCTTTATATTATAAATATATAATGGTGAGGTATATATACTTTCACATAAAATATGTTTGTAAATAATCATCTACACTTCAGAAGAAATATCGATGTCAACAGTCATAATACTATAATTATATGCATCTATCCTACAACCCTTCTTTAGAACGATAGGGACCTAATATTCTTTCAAACGTTTGTTACCTTTCAATGCTCAAACGACCTACGACGAATTGCTTCCAGGAAGGTTCTTTCACATAAACTTTGTAGAATCTCACAGGTATGCCATTCGCTCCAGGTGCCTCACGTGTGAGCGGAACACTTTTCTTAACATCTGCCATTTTGGCGATTTTGAAGTCATTGAAAAGGAGTGTCCTTATTACAGTCTTCCACAGTGCAACAGTATCGGAAGAGCGAATTTAGTATTTCTGCCTTCTCTCTGCAATCGTTGTCTTCGGTGCCAATATGGTCACTGACCGATCGAACAGTGGTTTTTTGAATGTTGCTGGACGGCTCCGTTTAAAATATTATTAAATCACATTTAAATATGCCTCATCGATGACCCCTTAATAAAAAATTCAGCGAACTGCAAAAAAAAAAAAAAAATAAATAAATAAATAAAAAATAAAAAAATAATAATTTAATAATGGAACAAAGTCAGTGCAAGTATTTCTCTTTTACTACAGAGCTTGACGTTTCTAAACAGTTTTCCTTTGCTTCTGACGAACGAAAAGTTTTGAGCAAAACAAACTTCTTCACCTTGTTTTCAGATTTACGAGGGCGTGCTGAGAAGTATTGCCTCCATTTTTTTTAATGCGAAAACACTCAATGCTCTCTAAATAAAAAAAATGTTTTTGACGTTCTACATCCTAATTCGGCATGTCTACATGCTTATTTCTCAACATAGTCATCCGGGTAACGAACATATTTCTCCCAACGAGAAACCAGTTTGTTGATACCATCACTGTAGAATGTTATACCCTACTGACGGAACCACAACCTCACCTCTGCTTTCACCGCTTCATCACTATCAAAGTGAAGTCCTCGAAAGTGTTGTTTAAGTTTTGGAAACAGATGAAAACCGGAAGGGGCCAAGTCGGGACTGAATGGAGGATTATCGATGACAGTGAACCCCAGGCGTCGGATTGTTACAAATGGCACAGCGCTCGTATGCGGTCCGGCATTGTCATACCGTAGGAGAGGGTGCTCAGTGTGTGGACGAATTATTCCAAGTCGAAAGTCGATTACAGCACACCATTTCTCACTCACGACATAGCTACGTTACATACCACAATGTAACACACTACAACTCAGAGCCCACTAGCGACGGAGGGATGCAAATGTGTAAACATGGAGAACACAGCTGTAGAGTGTCAATAGTGTTTGTTTTATTTAAAACGCTTGAAGAGCGCTCACTTAAAAAAATTGGAGGCATCGCTTGTCGGCACGCACTCGTAGCTTTTTTGTCTTTCAACATTTTATATCGTTCCGTAAATGGTAAAATATTTTGCTCTTTAAATTATTCGTCCTTTCATGGGTTGCAGGAAATATTAATGAAGAGTAAGACCCATGAAAAAGGTAGCTGTAGTACAAAGGTCAAAAAACATCTACACAACCATAAACATACCTACAATCACTACAAAGTGTATGAAACACTCCCTTATTGAACCACCGTTATTGACTAATTGATATAGCCTAACAGTTGACCGTGTGCAACTGATAAAGGCTGATCGGTTAATGGTTCTATATATATTGTCTAAACAGCATGAATGAGGCAGTTACTCCCTTCGTCTGACAAAGTAATAATGGTAACCCATCACAGGTCGCCTACTAATGGAGCGTCACACGCCAATATTCTTCATGTGGCACTGAATACACAATCGTCACTGGAATCCAAATCGTGGGTGTCCGGCGCGGTTGTCGCGCAATCACGGTGCACAAACGAACACTTAAACACATCAACAAATCACTTAGTTAATGCCATTTACGTATTTGCTGGAAGTCAGCACCGCGGCGTTGAGAGACACACATAGCCGTTAAACAATTGTGAATGCGGTCGGCCGTCCTGCCGAAATCCGCCCAGCTGCTTTAGGAGTCAACAACTTACTTGCTCGGAGTCTCAACACAGACTACTCTGGCGCACCGGACCCTCGACTACCGATAGTGCCTACTGCGACCTGCATGAGGCCAAAATACACTCCTGGAAATGGAAAAAAGAACACATTGACACCGGTGTGTCAGACCCACCATACTTGCTCCGGACACTGCGAGAGGGCTGTACAAGCAATGATCACACGCATGGCACAGCGGACACACCAGGAACCGCGGTGTTGGCTGTCGAATGGCGCTAGCTGCGCAGCATTTGTGCACCGCCGCCGTCAGTGTCAGCCAGTTTGCCGTGGCATACGGAGCTCCATCGCAGTCTTTAACACTGGTAGCATGCCGCGACAGCGTGGACGTGAACTGTATGTGCAGTTGACGGACTTTGAGCAATGACGTAGAGTGGGCATGCGGGAGGCCGGGTGGACGTACCGCCGAATTGCTCAACACATGGGGCGTGAGGTCTCCACAGTACATCGATGTTGTCGCCAGTGGTCGGCGGAAGGTGCACGTGCCCGTCGACCTGGGACCGGACCGCAGCGACGCACGGATGCACGCCAAGACCGTAGGATCCTACGCAGTGCCGTAGGGGACCGCACCGCCACTTCCCAGCAAATTAGGGACACTGTTGCTCCTGGGGTATCGGCGAGGACCATTCGCAACCGTCTCCATGAAGCTGGGCTACGGTCCCGCACACCGTTAGGCCGTCTTCCGCTCACGCCCCAACATCGTGCAGCCCGCCTCCAGTGGTGTCGCGACAGGCGTGAATGGAGGGACGAATGGAGACGTGTCGTCTTCAGCGATGAGAGTCGCTTCTGCCTTGGTGCCAATGATGGTCGTATGCGTGTTTGGCGCCGTGCAGGTGAGCGCCACAGTCAGGACTGCATACGACCGAGGCACACAGGGCCAACACCCGGCATCATGGTGTGGGGAGCGATCTCCTACACTGGCCGTACACCACTGGTGATCGTCGAGGGGACACTGAATAGTGCACGGTACATCCAAACCGTCATCGAACCCATCGTTCTACCATTCCTAGACCGGCAAGGGAACTTGCTGTTCCAACAGGACAATGCACGTCCGCATGTATCCCGTGCCACCCAACGTGCTCTAGAAGGTGTAAGTCAACTACCCTGGCCAGCAAGATCTCCGGATCTGTCCCCCATTGAGCATGTTTGGGACTGGATGAAGCGTCGTCTCACGCGGTCTGCACGTCCAGCACAAACGCTGGTCCAACTGAGGCGCCAGGTGGAAATGGCATGGCAAGCCGTTCCACAGGACTACATCCAGCATCTCTACGATCGTCTCCATGGGAGAATAGCAGCCTGCATTGCTGCGAAAGGTGGATATACACTGTACTAGTGCCGACATTGTGCATGCTCTGTTGCCTGTGTCTATGTGCCTGTGGTTCTGTCAGTGTGATCATGTGATGTATCTGACCCCAGGAATGTGTCTATAAAGTTTCCCCTTCCTGGGACAATGAATTCACGGTGTTCTTATTTCAATTTCCAGGAGTGTACATTGTTCTCTATACGTAAGGGGCTGTTGACCCCTATACATGCACATGTTCAAGTTATCAAAGCAGCGCATCTGCCGTGTATGGTTCATCAGAGGGAGTATGGAAAAGTGACGCCCTAAAACCTCTTTCCAAATGTGTCTCACGTAAGTCAACCACACGAAGCATGTTCAGAAAGCAGCATACTGTGCCCATACCGGACTGTGGTTTCTTTTTGTATTTTGAGGGTTGGCAACACCAGATTGTAGAGGGGGATCCCCTGACCAGAGCGAGCATCGAAGGAACACGGTACCCAATAAACTCATGTTGTAGTGTCCAATTGCTTGAAAGGTGTCGGTAAGAAATACCACCAAGTGCAAGCCATGTGCTGTGGTGCGCTTCCTAGTCGTCTAGATAATAACACTGCCCCTTTTACCGCAAACATATTCCAGTACTACATCCAGTATATTGCGCTTGGTTCTTTTATCCCATCTCCGGTGATGAATATTTTTAATAGCGCCCTGGGAGTCGAGCACAATTAATATCTGTAAGAAGGGAGTTGAAGATACCAACTTCAGTGTTTCCAAAATTTCAACTAGCTCTGCCGGAGAAAACTGAAGTGGTTTACGTAGTTTTGCTGAGAAATAATTGTTAAGAAAAAAAATCGGTACCTAGCGCCGTTTTCGAATTAATTACTCGTAGCATTGAACGTCTACATCTACATCTACATGGATACTATGCAAATCACATTTAAGTGCCTGGCAGAGGGTTCATTGAACCACCTTCACAATTCTCTATTAGTCCAATTTCGTATAGCGCGCGGAAAGAACGAACACCTATATATTTTCTTGCGGGCTCTGATTTCCCTTGTTTTATAATGGGATCGTTTCTCCTTATGTAGGACGGCGTCAAAAAAATATTTTCGCATTCAGAGGAGAAAGTTGGTGATTGGAATTCCGTGAGAAGATTCCGCCGCAATGAAAAACGCCTTTGTTTTAATTATGTCTATCCCTAATCTTGTATCATTTCAGACACTCTCTCCCCTATTTCCCCATAACACAAAAAGTGCTGCCCTTCTTTGAACTTTTTCGATGTACTCAGTCAATCATATCTGCCACTGATCCCAAACTTCGCAGCGTTATTCTAAAAAGAGGACAGGGGCAGGGAGTCCACCTGTTGTGTGTGCATTTCCACGCTGGCATGCGTTATAATGAGGATTTGGAAATACCGTATGCAAGCTACATGCCTTAGGTGAAGAGCCAATGGCAAGAGAGCTGCTAACATCTCTCAATAAATGTTCCATGGATATTATGCGGCATTACAACCTCTAATTCCTAATAGACCGTGGTTTACGGGAAAATATTTGGACTGGTCAACAATTTATACCACCATTAGACTTCGTTTACTGCACGCCTCTTACCTTTTATATCTACACAGAATCAACGTTCTGCTACATCGGAGCCTGATTAGGAGTTGGAAGCTGATGTAAACCACGTCTTGTTTTCATGTCCCAAATTTAACTGTGAAAGTTCAGAATTTCAGAAAACATCGATGAGTATCGGGTAGCACCTCCCTCAGGCAGCTTCCGTTTAATGTACTAAAGACATTTTCCATTATAAAGTGGGTGGGTGTACTAGTAAAAGCGAAAATTTTGCAGGATTTAATAGTAAACATATCTCATTTTTATACACTGCTTGTGATTAAATTTAAGAATCAGTGTGAAGTAATAACACAAAAATCTCTAGTTTAATGATAATGGTTCAAAATTTTACTGAGCCAAAAATTGTCGCTACTTGAGCTCTGAAATCTGTAAATCTGCATTTATCTATTTTGACTGTGCAGTTAAGCGCACAACGTAAACGAGTGTTTTAGATGGCTAAATAGAGTACCATCTCTGTAGGTCAAATAAAGACCTGTATACTACTTCCTCGTACAGCATGCGAAAAGAGACACGAGAAAACCAAGTAAATTACAGCTTTTACGGAGGTTCATCGGATTTCGTGCCACCCACCGCACGTGGAAAACGAAAAAGGGCACTCGTAATGGTAGCAAAAGTTCCCAGCGCCATACACCGTGACGTAGCTTGCGATGTACGGATGCAGATTAAAGTACCGTGCACTAAATAACTAAATAATAAGTTTGAAGTCTCGCGTGAACACCGTGACGCGGGTGAAATACGGTCCCCTGTACCGACAAGGGGCTTAGAGCGCTCAGAATCGCACGAAAATGTGCTCAGAATATTAATCGCTCAAAAACACACAAAAAGACAACAAAATATTGATCAACTTTTGATGCGTACTTTTTTAGTGAACGTAAAGCTCTACATGAGAAGGATCGTTGATTTTGTTACACTACGCTATGAAAACCGACAACTAAAGTTACACGACTATCATTTCATCATCAGACTTCATTCTGTGCTATGTAATCAACTTTATGCGCTGCAGTATTACGTAAGTCATAAGATGCTAGGTGAAAGGAAGGTTATGACCATGACATGCCAGTATTACCGATCGAAAATGCAATCAGTGTGGTGTCCGATAAAGGATTGCTGTAATGCAGAAGTGATTTTCGATGTGGAAAAGCCGCTTTAGGCAGATGTGCATACTGTTCTGTTCCACTGTACTTTAAGAACTTCATTGGCATCCCACATGTTCCACTTTGAAGACTAAACAGCTGTGCAGGTCGGCAGAAAAAGTTTGCTGTTCACGTAGCGCAATTATTCCAAGCAGAGGGCAATATAAAACAACAAATGACGACATTGATAGCTGTGCGTTTTTGATCCTACTGTATCAATATTTTGTTTCTTCGCGCTACCAAAGTTCCTCAAATGGTTCAAATGGCTCTGAGCACTATGGGATTTAACTCCTGAGTTCATCAGTCCCCTAGAACTTAGAACTAATTAAACCTGACAAACCTAAGGACATCACACACATCCATGCCCGAGACAGGATTCGACCCTGCGACCGTATCGGTCACGCGGTTCCAAACTGTAGCGCCTAGAACCGCTCGGCCACTCCGGCCGGCCAAAGTTCCTCCCTTACATCTTGAAGAGGTCATCATTCAAATGTCTCTCCTTGTAAGTCCTGTAGTTTTGTATGCGAATTCCTCAAACTACACCATTTGCGCTGAGCGATTTATATTCTAACGAGAAGACCACAGCACATCGGAGTTTTGTATTTCTTTCGGGAGTCAAGTATCAATCCCACACAGCCGTCCGATGCAACTATCAAAAATTATTGAGAAAATCGACTCTGAAGTCTTACCGAGCGTATTCAGTACCATAGGTTAGGGTCGATCTTTCGTCAGGTATCATGACTCTGCATGGAACGCTTGCTTGTGACGTGGGCGGAGGAGGTTCGATTCCCAGCGGCGGTAAATTTTTAAACAAAGCTACGTATTCTACGCGTATTTCCGTGAAGAAAAAAGTACATAGATACGAGAAAAATTTAATTTTTAATGTTTTTTTAATGCAAACGATTTTTATTATCACACTTTTATAAAATATCGGTAATTAATAATTCACATTTGCAGTGAAAGCATAACAAACGAAGCAAGAGTTAAATCAGTGATCTGGTGATTACCAGTCTAAACCACTATGTAATCGTATTTTTTTCCACCTTTATGCATTTCACGCTTCATGGAAACGCTCGTAAGACATGTATTTTTGTTTAGAAGTTTGGCCCGTTCAGGAATCGAACATGGACCTGCCACGTGGTAGGAAAACACTTTACCACAGAGTCACGATAGTTGTCGAAACACGGACGCTACTTTAAGGTCTTAAAGGTACTCGGAAAACTTAAAAGTCGATTTTCTTTAGAATTTTCTAGCGCTGGATCGGCTTCCTTTGAGCGATTCATATTTGAGTTACGAACATCAAGTACCACAAGTACGAAACATTGGCCAGGTGTGAGAAGGACTCGCGCATTCAGGGTTCTGTACACACGATGTTATGTATAGAGACAGTTCATTCCGGGACTCGAGAATGTCGATCATTTTTGCCTGTTATCTACATTGATACTGTTAAGATGCTGATGCCCGGGATGCCAAGATTTTTCGAGAATATTTTAGTTTCAGTAACATAAATGTGACATAAAATCATGCAAGAGGCAGGCGACCATTATTGTAATAATAAGTAGTTCTGCATTCAGGCTGAATGGCAATGGTAAAACTCAAACATCAGGCAAGAAATGACTTCATTGCTCATATGACGCGTTTCGGAACTTATCCATCATCAGATATCCAGCACCGATTACTGCAAGTAGATATGGCGTTTCACGTTCTGTGTGAAACAAACATTCGCGGAGTAGTTTGCGTGCAACAATCGCTCCTGAATATCTGACTATGTATAGATTACGAAAAGCGTCATATGACTCATTCCCTTCCTGGTGTTTGATTTTACCACTGCCATCCAGTAAGCCTGAATGCAGAACTAATGACTGTTCTAATTTCAAGTTTTATATCGGAAGACAAATGACAAAATTAATATTTTTAGCCTGGTTTAATTAGATTAACGATTTTCGGATTTTCCATTTACTTATACTGATAAACCTTGCTTCTTACCAAATTTGATGACTGTAGGTCAACGGTAACTACCATATAGTTTTTGATGGGTGAGTTTACGAGTATCAAAATACGTGACATAAATGACCGTACGTTTTCACTGCACTGACTTACAAGGTAACGTTTATTTTACCGCCAAGGGACCAAAGGCCTCAGTATCTGACATAAAATTTCAACACGATGTGTCTACCCGTTCCTCAGAAAAAGGGGTCTTAACGGGCTGTCAGACAGTCTGATAACGAATGACATTTTTTATTTCAAAATCTTAAACATGGCTGCGAAACAGCAACTCTGTAGATCTGAAGAGGTTGAAAAATCAGCCAACCAGTTTGCAAAACAAAGGTTTAGTAGCCCGTGACCGAGGTTTCGATATTTTTAAAAGCATCTTCTCCAGAAGGAGTGGGTCTTGTTACATCATATGATGGTACATTAGATTAGATGAAGCCGAGCGTCTCTTCTCAAGTATATAAATTTGACGAAACAAGAATCATCCTAAGCCACTGCTTTAGATAGCAGCCGGATTACACATATCACAGTTCAGAATGAATGCTCACGAGTAAATTCCTACAGGTTTAGACTCTCGTCAACATAAAATTGTTACAGGATTCACAGGATACGTGCACATCATGCCAGAGACTAAGTCCAACTGGCTGCCATCTAAAGAGATGGCTTGGGATTATTCTTGATTTGTCAATTTTATATATGACAAGAGCCGCTCGGCTTCATCTAATCTAATGTACTACCATGTAATGTAACAAGACTCACTCCTTCTGGAGAAGATATTTTTAAAAATATTGAAACCTAGGTCAAGGGTTAATAAACCTTTGCTTTGAAACTGGTTTGATTATTTTTCAACCTCTTCAAAAGTCTTTTCATGTGACATAATTAGAAATTTAGAGGTTTCGTATTTTTTTTTCTTTTGGCGGCACTGTGAAATCTTGCATGATTCTAGGCGGACGGAAAGTACCCTATCGGTTTCGATGAGTGAGATTGCGAGTATTATAATATGTGACATAAACGGCAGTATGTCTTGATTGCATTGACTTAGAAGTTTCCATTTCTTTACACCATCAAGGGGGTGTTATCGTGCCTCTGCTACGTGGTTATCGTCGCCGTTGGTGGCGCAGTGTTCCTGTGTACAAGTCATTGAAAGCAATAGACACTGACTTGGCAGGCCAATTCGATAAGCAGCAGCTTATTGGTGGTCCAAATGTTCTTCGTGGACTATGAATGCAGCTCACGTGTGATGTTTTTGCTGTGTTTGGAGGCAGTACATGGCTGACCTTGGCTGTTGTATGGGGGAATCATACATACTATGGTAGACTTGAAGCTTTGCCTGATGCAAACATTTTGGCTTGGAAGACCTGGAGTATAGCGCAGAGTACAGGTCTACTCGATAAGGTTCCCTATGGTACTTTGGTGCCAGAAAAGCCTTTCAACTTGTCTACAATTAGAAAGAAGAAGCTAAATGCAGACGAGTATCTGTTTGTATGCGCAAAACTAGGTACCAACAATTGTAAAATAAAGAATACTGGTGACTGTGTGTTGTATTATAGACAATAAAATTTCATTATCTCCTTGTTTGGGGGAGGAGACCAAACAGCGAGGTCATCGGTCTCATCGAATTAGGGAAGGACGGGGAAGGAAGTCTGCCGTGAATTCAAAAACCATCCCGGAATTTGCATGGAGCGATTTAGGGAAATCACGGGAAACCTAAATCAGGATGGGCGGACGCGGGAGTCAACCGTCATCCTCCCGATAGTGAGTCCAGTGTACTAGCCGCTCTGTTCTTCAAGGGACTATACAGTTCAGTTGTTGTTGTTATTATGGTCTTCAGTCCTCAGACTGGTTTAATGCAGCTCTCCATGCTACTCTACCCTATACAAGCTTCTTCATCTCCCAGTACTTACTGCAACCTACCTCCTTCTGAATCTGCTTAGTGTATTCATCTCTTGGTATCCCTCTACGATTTTTACCCTCCACGCTGTCCTCCAATAGTAAATTTGTGAGCCCTTGATGCCGCAGAACATGTCCTACCAACCGGTCCCTTCTTCTTGTCAAGTTGTGCTACAAACACCTCTTCTCCCCAATTTACTTCAGTACCTACTCATTAGTTATGTGATCTACCCATCCAATCTTCAGCATTCTCCTGTAGCACCACATTTCGAAAGCTTCTATTTTATTCTTGTCCAAACTGTTTATCGTCCATGTTTCACTTCCATACATGGCTACACTCCATACAAATACTTTCAGAAACGACTTCTTGATACTTAAATCTATACTCGATGTTTCTTCTTCAGAAACGCTTTCCTTGCCATTGCCAGTCTACATTTTGTATCTTCTCTACTTCGACCATCATCAGTTATTTTGCTCCCCAAATAGCAAAACTCCTTTACTACTTTAAGTGTCTCATTTCCTAATCTAATTCCCTCAGCATCACCCAACTTTATTCGACTACATTCCATTATCCAAGTTTTGATTTTGTTGATGTTCACCTTATATCCTCCTTTCAAGACACTGTCCATCCCGTTCAACTGCTCTCCCAAGTCCTTTGCTATCTCTGACAGAATTACAATGTCACCGGCGAAACTAAAAGTTTTTATTTCTTCTCCATGGATTTTAATACCTACTCCGAAATTTTCTTTTGTTTCCTTTACTGCTTGCTCAATATACAGATTGAATAACATAGGGGAGAGGCTACAACCCTGTCTCACTCCCTACCCAACAACTACTTCCCTTTCATGCCCCTCGACTCTGCCATCTGGTTTCTGTACAAATTGTAAATACCTTTCGCTCCCTGTATTTTACCCCTGGCACCTTTAGAATTTGAAAGAGAGTATTCAGTTAACATTTCCAAAAGCTTTCTCTAAGTCTACAAATGCTAGAAACGTAGGTTTGCCTTTCCTTAATCTTTCTTCCAAGATACGTCTTAGGGTCAGTATTGCCTCACGTGTTCCAACATTTCTATGGAATCCAAACTGATCTTCCCCGAGGTCGGCTTCTACCAGTTTTTCCATTAGTCTGTAAAGAATTCGCGTTTGTATTTTGCAGCTGTGACTTATTAAACCGATAGTTTGGTAATTTCCACATCTGTCAACACCTGCTTTCTTTGGGATTGGAATTATTATATTCTTCTTGAAGTCTGAGGGAATTTCGCCTGTCCCTACATCTTGCTCACCAAATGGTAGAGCTTTGTCAGGACTGGCTCTCCCAAGGCTGTCAGTACTTCTAATGGAATGTTGTCTACTCCCGGGGCCTCGTTTCGACTTAGGTCTTTCAGTGCTCTGTCAAACTCTTCACGCAGTATCTTATCTCCCATTTCAACTTCATCTACCTCCTCTTCCATTTCCATAATACTGTCCTCAAGAACATCGCCCCTGTATGGACCCTCTATATACTCCTTCAACCTTTCTTCTTTCCCTTCTTTGCTTAGAACTGGGTTTCCATTTGAGCTCTTGATATTCATACAAGTGGTTCTCTTTTCTCCAAAGGTGTCTTTAATTTTCCTGTAGGCAGTATCTATCTTACCCCTCGTGAGATAAGCCTCTACACCCTTACATTTGTCCTCTAGCCATCCCTGCTTAGCCGTTTTGCACTTCCCGTCGATCTCATTTTTGAGACGTTTGTATTCCTTTTTGCCTGCTTCACTTACTGCTTTTTTGTACTTTCTCCTTTCATCAATTAAATTCAGTATCTCTTCTGTTACCCAAGGATTTCTACTAGCTCTCGTCTTTTCACCTACTTGATCCTCTGTTGTCTTCACTGCTTCATCCTTCAGAGTTAACCATTATTCTTCTACTGTATTTCTTTCCCACATTTGTGACAATTGTTTACTTATGCTCTCCCTGAAACTCTGTACAACCTCTGGTTTAGTCAGTTTATCCAGGTACCATCTCCTTCAATTCCCACCTTTATGCAGTTTCTTCAGTTTGAATCTACAGTTCATAACAAATAGATTGTGGTCAGAGCCCACATCTGCCCCTGGAAATGTCTTACAATTTAACACCTGGTTCCTAAATCTCTGTCTTGCCATTATATAATCTGTCTGATACCTTCTAGTATCTCCAGGATTCATCCATGTGTACAACCTTCTTTTATGATTTTTGAACCAAGTGTTAGCTATGATTAAGTTATGCTCTGTGCAAATGTGACATAAATTTCAGCTTGATACGACTAGTCGTTCCTGAGCAAAATGATTTTTGACTGTCAGACGGACAGACACACGCGCAACATATTAGTTTACAAGGTTTCCTGTTTTTACTGACTGAGGAAGGGAAACTTGAAAATTACCAAATTGTGGTCGATGCGTGGCCTCATGATGTTTCCATTTTATTGTGGTTCTGAGCGTTTGCGGTCACACACGCTTGCCTTGTCAGTGCAGCGTAATGTCGCGTTCGTCACAAGAGGCTGTTTGCGTAGGCGCGGCAGAGATTGGCGAGCACTAATGACGTAACTGCAGCTAGACGTAACTGGACCCTCCGACGCGCGCGGATGAGACGGGTAGAGTGTGGGAGGTGTCGGGAGCGGCGTGCGTCACTAAGGCGCCGCAAGCACCCACGCACGCACACACACGCGCGCGCACACACACACACACGGCCGTGTGTAAGCGACACGGGGGGACACGCGCCGCCAAGCGAGGCCTGGCGCCCCGTCTCCCCTTACAGCCGCGTGTCGAAATGTCACTCCAAACACTCTTCAGGGCGACACCGCCCGGCAGGCATACGCGTCACGGATCCGCACTTACGTCTGTTCTGACGCACTGCTGCAGACTCTCACAGACCTTGCGAAAATGTCCTCACTAGGTCTCAGGGCCAGTTCTGGGTCGCACACGGCCCCCGTTCTTCAGTATACACTCATGCTCATAAATTAAGGATAACGCTGATACATGATGAAACAACGCTCTGGTGGGCGGTTTGCGGGTTTAAATCACCTCGGGGTATGACCTTGCGGTGCATTTGACCTGCGGTCGTCTCTCGGTGGCGTTGGCAGCAGTGCACATACGCAGAGGTGTGTTGGTGCATGTCAGAGTACGGTGCAGCGAGTAAGTGAGTAGACATTTTCAGACATGCTAATGGATACTGTGTATTGAAAATGTCTCAAAGAACACACATTGATGACGTTATGAGGGGTGGAATACTAGGGCGACTGGAGGCTGGTCAAAGACAGTAGGTCGAAACACGGGCCCTCCGTGTGACCTCAAGATTATGGCAACGATTCCAGCAGACAGAAAATGTTTCCAGGCGCTACAGTACGGGACGTCCACAGTGTACAACACCACAAGAAGACCTGTCTCTCACCATCAGTGCCCTCAGACGGCCATGGAGTACTGCAGGTAACCTTGCTCGGGACCTTACCGCAGCCACTGAAACAGTTGTCTCCAAACACACATTCTACAGACGACTGAACAGACATGGTTTATTCGCCTGGAGACCTGTTAGGTGCATTCCACTCACCCCTGGTCACAGGAGAGCCCGTCAAGAACACAGTACATGGTCATTGGAACAGTGGTCCCAGGTTATGTTCACAGACGAGTCCAGGTATAGTCTGAACAGTGGTTCTCGCCGGGTTTTCAACTGGCGTGAACCAGGAACCATATAGCAACCCCTTAATGTCCTTGAAGGGGATCTGTATGGAGGTCGTGGTTTGATGGTGTGGGGTGGGATTACGACTGGTGCAAGTACACCCCTGCATGTCTTTGACAGAGGAACAGTAACAGGTCAAGTGTATTGGGACCCCAATTTGCACCAGTATGTCCGTCTTGTCAGTGGTGCAGTGGATCTCACCTTCCTCCTGATGGATGATAACGCACGGCCCCACCGAGCTGCCATCGTGAAGGAGTACCTTGAAACAGAAGTTACCAGGCAAATGGAGTGGTCTGCCTATTCTCCAGACCTAAGCCCCATCCAGCACGTCTGGGATGCTATCGGTCGACGTATCGCTGCACGTTTTCAAATCCCTACCACATTTCAGAACCTCCGACAGCCACTGGTGCAAGAATGAGAGGCTAAACCCCAAATGCTGTTCGATCACCAGATCCAGATTATGCCAACCCGTTGTGCGGCCTGTGTACGTGTGCATGGTGATCATATCCCATATTGATGTCGGGTAACATGCGCAGGAAAAAGTGGCGTTTTGTAGCACATGTGTTTCGGGACGGTTTGCTCAACTTATCACCAATACCGTGGACTTACAGATCTGTGTCGTTGCGTTTTCCCTATGTGTCTATACTACTGCCGCCAGTTTTGTGTAGTGCCACGTTGTGTGGCACCACATTCTTCAATTATCCTTAATTTATGAGCATTTATGAGCATTCAAGAACTGTCACTTTTGCCTGAAACTCTTTACTTATGCGATGTAATGAGTGCTATCGACAAGGAGTCGCAAGTTCGTTCCACACCTGTAGATGTCCAGAAGGCTTTTGACTCCGCTCCTCACAAGCAGCTTCTCATCAAACCAGTAAACCCACTTTTTTAGATTAAAATTAGGATTCTACTACCACCCAGAATAGAACGAAGTCAAATTAACAGAGGAGTCCCACAAGACGCTTAAGAATGCTTACATAAGTACGGTTACCTTACTTCATCAAAATATTAAAAGATTCAGTAATAACGTAGAAGAGCTTTATGTCTATTTGGAGAACTTAGAGAGCTCTCGAAAGACAGATATTCTGCGCCTATCTGAGCTCAACATAACCACAGGGTTACGTAACTTACATGTAAAACATTATACACAAGCATATTACTCTTGCAGAACTAATGTTGAGAAATTAGGAAATGTTACACATAGAGTGTTTTCTTTTTTTAACACGAGACAACTAAATATCTCGAAAACGACGAATCGCTTAAAAGAAAATGTTGTTGTAGTTGTTGTTCTTGTTGTGGTCTTCAGCCCAGAGACTGGTTTGATGCAGCTCTCCATGTTACTCTGTCCTATGAAGCTTCTTCATCTCCCAGTACCTACTGCAACCTACATCCTTCTGAATCTGTTTAGAATATTCATCTATTGATCTCCCTCCACGCTGCCCTGCAGTACTAAATTGGTGATACCTTGATGCCTCAGAATATGTCCTACCAACCGATCCCTTCTTCTAATCAAGTTGTGCCACAAATTTCTCTTCTCCTCAATTCTTTTCAGTACCTCATGATTATTTATGTGATCTGCCCATCTAATCTTCAGCATTCTTCTGTAGCACCACATTTCAAAAGCTTCTACTGTCTTCTTGTCTAAACTATTTATCACCCACGTTTCACTTCCATATGGTTACAAGCCGGCCTTGGTGGCCAAGCGGTTCTAGGCGCCACAGTCTGGAACCACGCGTCCGCTACAGTCGCAGGTTCAAATCCTGCCTCGGGCATGGATGTATGTGATGCCCTTAGGTTAGTTAGGTTTAAGTAGTTCTAAGTTCTACAGGACTGATGACCTCAGAAATTAAGTCACATAGTGCTCAGAGCCATTTGAACCATATGAACCATGGCTACACTCCATGCAAATACTTTCAGAAACGACTTCCTGACACTTAAATCTATACTCAATGTTAACAAATTTCTCTTCTTCAGAAACGGTTTCCTTGCCTTTGCCAGTCTGCATTTTATACCCTCTCTACTTCGACTATCATCAGTTATTTTTCTCCCCAAATAGGAAAACTCATTTACTGCTTTAAGCGTCTCATTTCCTAATCTAATTCCCCCTTCATCACCCGATTTAATTCGACTACATTCCATTATCCTCATTTTGCCTTTTTGATGTTCTTCTTATATCCTCCTTTCAAGACACTGTCCATTCCGTTCAGTTGCTCTTCCAAGTCCTTTGCTGTCTCTGACAGAATTACAATGTCATCGGCGAATCTCAAAGTTTTTATTTCTTCTCCATGGATTTTAATTCCTACTCCGAATTTTTGTTTTGTTTCCTTTACTGCTTGCTCAATATACAGATTGAACAACATCGGGGATAGGCTACAAACCTGTCTCACTCCCTTCCAAACCACTGCTTCCCTTTCATGCCCCTCGACTCTTATAACTGCCATCTGATTTCTGTACAAATTGTAAATAGTCTTCCGCTCCCTATATTTTACCCTGCCACCTTCAGAATTTGAAAGACAGTATTCCAGTCAACAGTGTCAAAAGCTTTCTCTAAGTCTACAAATGCTAGAAACGTAGGTTCGCGTTTCATTAATCTATTTTCTAAGATAAGTCGTAGTGTCAGTATTGCATCACGTGTTCCAACATTTCTACGGAATCCAAACTGATCTTCCCCGAGGTCGGCTTCTACCAGTTTTTCCATTCGTCTGTAAAGAATTCGTGTTAGTGTTTTGCAGCCGTGGCTTATTAAACTAATAGTTTGGTATTTTTCTCATCTGTTAACACCTGCTTTCTTTGGGATTGGAATTATATTCTTCTTGAAGTCTGAGGGTATTTTGTCTGTCTCATACATCTTGCTCACCAAATGGTAGAGTATTATTAGGCCTGGCTCTCCCAAGGCTATCAGTAGTTCTAATGGCATGTTGCGAACTCCCGGGGCCTTGTTTTGACTTAGGTCTTTCAGTGTTCTGTCAAACTCTTCACGCAGTATCATATCTCCCATTTCATCTTCATCTACCTACTCTTCCATTTCCATAATACTGTCCTCAAGAACATCGCCCCTGTATGGACCCTCTATATACTCCTTCCACCTTTATGCTTTCCCTTCTTTGCTTAGAACTGGGTTTCCATCTGAACTCTTGATACTGATGCAAGTGGTTTTCTTTTCTCGAAACGTCTCTTTAATTTTCCTGTATGCAATATTTATCTTACCCCTAGTGATATACGCCTCTACATCCTTACATCTGTCCTCTACCCATCCCTGCTTCGCCATTTTGTACTTCCAATCGATCTCATTTTTGAGACGTTTGTATTCCTTTTTGCTTGCTTCATTTACTACATTTTTGTATTTTCTCCTTTCATCAATTAAATTCAATATCTCTTCTGTTACCCAAGGATTTCTATTAGACCTCGTCTTTTTACCTACTTGATGCTCTGCTGCCTTCACTATTTCATCTCTCAAAGCTACCCATTCTTCTTCTACTCTACTTCTTTCCCCCATTCTTGTCAGCCGTTCCCTAATCCTCTCCCTGAAACTCTCTACAACATATGGTTCTGTCAGTTTATCCAGGTCCCATCTCCTTCAAATCCCACCTTTTTGCAGTTTCTTCAGTTTGAATCTACAGTTCATAACCAATAGATTGTGGTCAGAGTCCACATCTGCCCCTGGAAATGTCTTACACTTTAAAACCTGGTTCTTAAATCATTATATGATCTATCTGAATCCTTCCAGTATCTGTAGCCTTCTTCCATGTATACAACCTTCTCTCACGATTCTTGAACCAAGTGTTAGCTATGATTAAGTTATGCTCTGTGCAAAATTCTACCAGGCGGCTTCCTCTTTCATTCCTTACTCACATTCCATATTCACCTACTACGTTTCCTTGTCTCCCTTTTCCTACACTCGAATTCCAGTCACCCATGACTATTAAATATTCGTCTCCCTTCAGTATCTGAATAATTCCTTTTATCTCATCATACATTTCATCAATCTCTTCGTCATGTGCGGAGCTAGTTGGCATATGAACTTGTACTACAGTGGTAGGTGTGGGCTTTGTATCTATTTTGGCCACAATAATGTGTTCACTATGCTGTTTGTAGTAGCTTACCCGCATTCCTATTTTTTATTCATTATTAAACCTCCTCCTGCATTACCCCTATTTGATTTTGTATTTGTATCCCTGTATTCACCTGACCAAAAGTCTTGTTCCTCCTGCCACCGAACTTCACAAATTCCCACTAAATCTAGCTTCAACCTACCCATTTCCCTTTTTAAATTTTCTAACCTACCTGCCCGATTAAGGGATCTGACATTCCACGCTCCGACCCATAGAACACCAGTTTTATTTCTCCTGATAACAACGTCCTCCTGAGCAGTCCCCGCCCGGAGATCCGAATAGGGGACTATTGTACCTCCGGAATATTTTACCCAATAGGACGCCATCATCATTTAACCATAAAGTAAATCTGCATGCCCTCGGGAAAATTTACGGCTGTAGTTTCCCCTTGCTTTCAGCCGTTAAGAAAATGTTCTAGCTGAAAATTTTATACACTGAAGCGCCAAAGAAACCGGTATAGCCGTGCATATTCAAATACACAATACAGTACCTGTACAGGCAGAATACGGCGCTGTGTTCGGCAATGCTTATATACGACAAAAGTGTCTGCCGCAGTTGTTGATCGGTTACTCCTGCTACAATGGCAGGTTATCAATATTTAAGTGAGTTTGAACGTGGTGCTTTAGGCGCACGCCAGGTGGGACACAGCATCTCCGAAGTAGCGATGAAGTGGGAATTTTCCCGTACGACCGTCAACAGATATCAGAAATCCGGTAAAACATCAAACCTCCGACATCGCTGCGGCCGGATAAAGATTCCGCCCGATGACTGAAGAGAATCGTTCAATGTGACAGAAGTGCAACCCTTCCGAAATTTGCTGCACATTTCAGTGCTGGGCCACGAACAAGTGTCAGCGTGCGAACCGTTCAACGAAACATCATGAATATGGGCTTTCGGAGCCACTGGTGTAACTTTGATAACTGCACGACACAGAGCTTTACGCATCACCTGCGCCCATCAAAACCGAAATTGGACTAAAAAAATGGTTCAAATGGCTCTGAGCACTATGGGACTTAACTTCTGTGGTCATCAGTCCTCTAGAACTTAGAACTACTTAAACCTAACTAACCTAAGGACATCACACACATCCATGCCCGAGGCAGGATTCGAACCTGCGACCGTAGCAGTCGAAATTGGACTGTTGATAAGTGGAAACATGTTGCCAAGTCGGACTAGTCTCGTTTCAAATTGTACTGAGTGAATGGACGTGTACGGGTATGAAGACAACCTGGTAAATCCATGGACCCTGTATGTCAGCAGGAGACTGTTCAAGCTGGTGGAAGCCGTGTAATGGTGTAGGGCGTGTGCAGTTGGAGTGATATGGGACCCGTGATACGTCTGGTTACGACTCTGACAAGTGACACGTACGTAAGCATCCTCTTTGATCAACTGCATCCAATCATGTCCATTAAGCATTCCGACGGACTTGGGCAATTGCAGCAGGACAATGCGACAGTCCACATGTCCAGAATTGCTACAGAGTGGCTCCAGGAACAGTCTTCTGAGTTCAAAAACTTCCGCTGGCCACCAACCTCCCCAGAAAGAACAATACTGAGCATAAATGAGTGCCTTGCAACGTGCTGTTCAGAAGAGATTTCCACTCCCCCCACCCCTCTCGTACTCTTAGGGATCTATCGACAGCCCTGTAAGATTCATGGTGTCAATTCTCTCCAGACATTAGTCGAGTCCATGCCACGTCGTCCTGCGGCATTTCTGCGTGCTCGCGGGGGCCCTACATGATATTAGCCAGGTGTGCCAGTTTCTTCGGCTCTTCAGTTTATTATTAGGTTGGTGCATAGGTTCACAGCGTTTTTGTTTTGCATTTTGGTATTGGAGTTGCTATTGGTTTAGTTATCGAGTCCCATTTTTTATTTTTAGTTTACTGTTGCTCTTTGAGTTTGAATATTGTCTTTTAGTCAATTATAAATAGGGAGTGAAGCTATGGAAGCTAGAAAATGGAGCGTCAAGTGGAGAAATGGGAACATTCCTGACATATTCCTCTTTTTAAATTCAAAAGAGGGGAGACAGCAGCAGAAGCAGCCAGAAACATTGGCGCCGTGTATGCGGATAACGCCACTGGACAGAGCTCGGCAAGAAAATAGTTTTCTCTTTTTAAGGAGGATCGTCCTGATATCGGCGAGTCTCCATATTTTCAGGAAGACCTTCGGGGTCTGATGAAGATCGTTCAGATGCTTTAATCCACATGATCCACGTCATTGAATTCGATAACTGGCTAATGTGATGACTTGTGATCATTCCATCATCGTGCAATATTTGCATGCAATGGGAAAGGTTCAAAAATCAGGAGTATGGGTACCGCACGCTATAAGCCAAAATCACAAATATCTGCAGGTGGCCATATGTGCATCTCAGCTTCCCCGTCATCAATTGCCTAGTGTACAACACCAGCCATTCCTATCCTGTATCGTTACTGGTGACGAGAAATGGTGTCTTGTTGTTAACATAAAAATGGAACGAATGGTTGAGCCAAAACAAAGCAGCAGCTCTGCGTACAAAGACCTGCGCGCATCTACAAAAGATTGTGTTACGCGTCTAGTAAAACAGCGACGGTGTGGTGTACTATGGATTGATTCCCCGATGTGTAACCATCACTGCTGACATTTATTGTCAACAACTGACACTTCTTGGAGAAGCAGCGCAAGAACACTGACCAGGAAGACTGCGTGATGTGATGCTACTCCACGATAACGCCAGCCCGCATTCTGCTAGACTGACAAAATGCACTGTGATTCATTCCGCATCCACCTTGTTGATTTGATCTTACGTTCGCTATCGAATCATATTCAAGGCAATTCCTTTCCGGATGAAAATGTGCTCTGAACATAGCTCGACTAGTTCTTCGCCTCAAAACCACACTATTTCCACACTCGTGAAATTGGAAAGCATTGGCAGGCTGTTTCAGATAGTGAAGGAGAATATATTATTGATCATTAAAGTCTCTGTCATGTGTATCTTTTGTGTTTTCTAATCTTACGGAAAAACGCTACGAACTTATGCACCTACCCAGTAGTAAAGAGGACATCTTTCTGCGCGACATCTGACAACCCCCTAACCTCCACTACCGCTCGAGGGTTAACAGCTTTGTATTTTCGTATGAGAAAGCACCATTTCCATTGCAGATTCGTATACTATGCCAAAAAATACGTTCGTTTTACTCAAACCATCTTTTACCATTCATAGCAAACGGCTCTATAATCGACAAAAATCAAGTGTTGCCGTTTCTTCAATTAAGAACCAGCGAATCTGATGGTATTTCATTTACGATATAAAAGTAAATCTTGGTGTTCTAACGGTAGCTACTGAAGTTCAAACGTTAATAGGGTGTTGCAAATGTGATTTTACGGCACAAATGATATGGCTAGACATCGATATTTATGGCAACTAGTGTGGTAACGTTGTTTTCTGTTCCGTACAGGGTTGATGGGGGTGAGTCCTCAAACCGTCGTAACGCTTGAGCTCGGTGGCCGGAGTCGAACCCCACCATCAGGGTTGCTGAGTGCGGTGTGTGTTTCCATGCAACGGCCCTAACTCTTGAGCTGTCCGCTAAGCGGTTATCGGTAGAATACAGACCACAGACATTGTAATCAGGTAAAATGTGCATGAAGTAAAAGTGATAGGCGCAATTGCCATGGATGCTCACCGAAATCTAGTATCCTAGTGATGGGAGCAAAGGGGACTCACCAACATCGAGCTTACCGATGGGAACAGACATATGCACTGAAGAGCCAAAGAAACTGGTACACCTGCCTATTATCATGTATGGCCCTCGTGAACACGCAGAAATGCCGCAACACGACGTGGAATGGACTCGACTAATGTCTGAAGCAGTGCTGGGGGGGGGGGGGGGAGGGGAAACTGACACCATGAATCCCTCAGGGCTGTTCATAAATTCGTAAGAGTACGACGGGATGGAGATCTCTTCTGAACACCACGTTGCAAGGCATCCCAGATATGCTGAATAATGCTCATGTTCGGGGAGTTTGGTGGCCAAAGGAAGTGTTTAAACTCAGAAGAGTGTATCTCGAGCCACTCTGTAGAAATTCTGGATGTGTGGGATGTCGCATTGCCCTGCTCTAATTGTCAGAGTCCGTCGGAATGCACAACAGACATGAGTGGATGCAGGTGATTAGACAGGGTGCTTACGTACGTGTCATCTGTCGGAGTCGTATCTAAACGTATCAGGGGTCCGATATCAGTCCAACTGCACATGACATACACCATTGCAGGGTTTCCACCAGCTTGAACAGTCCCCTGTTGACATTTGAGTCCATGTGTTCACGAGATTGTTCCCATACCCGTACACGTCCATTCGCTCGATACACTTTGAAACGAGACTCGTCCGATTAGGCAACATGTTTCCAGTCGTCAACTGTCCAATGTCATGTTGACGGGCCCATACGAAGCGTAATGTTTTGTGTCGTGCAGTCATTGAGGGTACACGAGTGGGCCTTCGGGTCCGAACAACCATATCGATGATGTTTCGTTGAATGGTTCGCACGCTAACACGTGTTGATGGAACAGCATTGAAATCTGCAGCAGTTTGCGGAAGGGCTGCCCTTTTGTTAATTTCAACGATTTTCTTCAGTCGTCGCTGGTCTCGTTCTTGCAGGATCTTTTTCCGACAGCAGCGACGTCGGAGACTTGATGTTTTTAACGCATTCGTGATATTTACGGTACACTCGTGAAATGGTCGTACTGGAAAATCCTCGCTTCATCTCTGCCTCGGAGATGCTGCGTCCTATTGCCGACTATAACACCACGTTAAAACTCAATTAATCTTGATAACCTGTCATTGTAACAGCAGTAACCGATCTAACAACTGCGCCAGACACTTCCTGTCTTATATACGTGTTGCCGACCGTAGCGCCGTATTCTGCCTGTTTACGGATCTCTGTATTTGAATACGCATGCCTGTATCAGTTTCTTTGGCCCTTGAGTATATCACATCCACGTCGTTCTTCCTTAATCGCGCTGAAAGTGGGCTCTAACCAGACATTGAAACAGCTAACCATATTGTACTGTGCAATCAAATTTGCAGCACTTCAGTACATTTCGAAGATAAATGTTAACAGTTAGAACACAGTGGCTAACATTTACATCGTAAATGAAATGTAGAATGAATTGCGACCGTTCTTAATTGCAGAAACAGGTGCACTTGATGTTTATACAGAGCGCAGTCTACTACGAAAGGAAGAAACGCGTTGATTAATCCGTGCATACTTTTTGGTGTAGAACTCGAATATATGGGGAGATCCAGTTTGAAAATAAAAAGTTGACTCCGTCCATGCAGGAGGGGTCATTTGAAGGTGACTTTTTCTAATATTAACTTTGCGCCGAAAACATTTATTTTTCTTACTGTGTGTCGTTATCAAGGTATTTATCTACCTGAAGTTAAAACAGACAGCCTGCATGTTAAGACAGAACACAAGTTCATAAACATTGAGACAAGTAGGTTTTGTAGTAATCAGCAAATAGAATTGAGTGCTTAATAGCTATAAATAGTACAGTTTTTGTTGTAACTTTTTGTAGATTCCCACTGGGAAATTTTGAAATACTTATGACGAAATTGGATTCCTTTTAGTACGCTGTCAGATAGCAACACGCAGTTAATAGTCTGTGGTGACTTCAAAGTAGATTTTCTAAAGTTTGTGAGGAAAACTGCCCTGGAAACCTTATTTGCATCCCAAAAGTTGATATCAGTAATTAAATTTCCAACATGGGTGGCTAGAGACAGTAGAACCCTAGTTGGCAATGTGTTCTTTGGTGAAGTTTTTACGCATGTCATTGTTTATTATGTCATATCTCCTGAACTATGCCTCATAGAAGATACAGTTTTCCAAGTACATTCGGTGGTTTACGTGGATACGTTCGAAAACTGCACTGTGAGTGGAATCAGTAGCAAAGAAGTGATAAATTAAAACTTCAAGCTTCATGCTTCAGTTTTACTGCGTAAACAGTGAAATTAAGGTAAGTGGTTAAGTTTTTTCCTTCATCATTTTGGGGGGAGGGGGGAGGGAGGAAGGGTGGGGGGGGGAGGGTTTACAAGCGAAAAATAGTTCGTAATCGTTTGAAATTGCAAGTATTGTTTGTCGGAAGTCGGTAACTGCTATTATTCTAAAATCCTGGATGAATAAACTCTGGGTAGTTTGCGCGTTATGAGTTACGCTAACGCAAAACATAGATATCGTTTTAAACTGAAATACTTGTCTTGTTGTATTAAATGCTTGGCATAAACATTATACCCCTTAATGAGTAGATTATGACAGAACTATTTTTTTTTAATTCGATGGATAATTACATGTATTATCGTAAATAATTTTTCCCCCTGGAAGCCATTAGACAGGTAACATGCTACTGAGAGTAGCAGACGGGAAGCAATCTAGTGAACCAGAAATTACATCTGCGCTTACCCAAGGAAGTGTCACAGGCACTGCGCTGTCATGTCGCTCCATGTGACTCCGTCCAGTCGAGAACAAAACAGGTCCCAGTGAAATACTCACTCAGACGTTGACCTACATTTCTCTACCGTGTCTCGAAATGCTTCAAAAATACAAACAGATTCCTTAGTCTGTACGCTAAAAGACATCTCAACAAAATGTCCATGTGACCATTAAATACCTATACTAACCTACACACCTTATCTGGATAGTCTTCTGTTTCCCTCATGGTGTGACACATACCTGAGACACACTCTTATCTTACTGTTACTAAAATCCTTTTTTGGAAAACTCCTCAGTGATGTTAATAAATATTTGTGAATGAATAACATCTTGATATTTAGGTTCGTCCGACAGCATTTATAATAAGGGACTGTCAACAAAACTTATAAAAACCATGACCACGATACCACTTATGTAATGAACAAAGTAAACTATGCATGAATTTTATCATCCCATTAGGCATAACCTACACCAACGCAGTAGCGGATTGTTCTTCCTCGTACTTACTAGATCAAGGCTTTATCATACACTTCACTACCAGATGTACGAAGTACTACTATTTTTCTGGTAACTGCCATACAGTTAAATTCTCCAGTGATCATTGGCAGCAAAAGTAAGTACAACATTAATATGGTGTGTGCTGTAACGGGATATACCATTCTCTCTGCTTGGATGACTTGCGGATGGGTTCTGATACCCGAACCTGGTCATTAATTCAAAAAACAACTGAATTTCGCAACTTTGGTTGTTCTCACATAAAACTAGTGAACAGAAGTTGCTGTTCTGTTACTAATCCAGCAAGACGGAAATCGGAGAAAATGTTTTTGGTTTAGCCCGGGACAGAGGCAGTTTGTATAGCCATTCGAACATTTGTGTTACTGTAGCTATGTTACAGTATATTAAGCACCGTTCGGATTTTACGTGCAAAATCAGAGACCCTTAAATACCTCCCGACTGGAGCGAGTCTGCTGATTCGAATTTGGTCCACTGTTTTATCGGATCTTGGTCTGAGATAAGCTTTAACCGGCTGAAAGAGTCTTTCTTCGTTTTGATTTTACATGCAAAAAAAAAAAAAAAATAAAAAATAAAAAAAAGTTTTTCTGTGCGGCTTTTGAACCGCACCGCTTCTGTTCTCTTTAAATTTGTACGAATCTGTTCAAACCTCACACGAAGGTAGATAAATGGATCCAATAATCTTTATCCATTATCGAGACCCGATGGTTTGAAGTTGACAACATGTATGTAGCACGTAAAATTTGTTCTTAAGTGAACTGGATGCGCGGGAGAAGTTTAATGTGAATCAAATAAATGAAAAATTCATTCATACGATAAAATTGAAAGGTAGCTTTCAAAAATATAGCAGAGCGCTGGTGGCTCCGTTATATAAGGGGCGTTCAAAAAGAAACGAGCCGGAGGCATAATTGCAGAAACCAGTACTTGTATGTATTGACCCTGGCTGTTGAGATACTTGTCCCACTGTGACACAAGGCAGCGAATGGCTGTCTCATAAAATTCCGGGGCCTGCGATGTTAAGCAGTTCTTCACGTGCAGCTGGACGTCGTAGACCGAGGTGAATGGCGTAATCACAGGGAGAGAGGTCCGGGCTGTATGGAGGGTGGCCGAGAACCTCCCACTCTGCAGGAGTGCCGCGACTCTGTTGGCCGTATGAGGCTTTGCATTGTTGTAGAGCAGAATGACCTCACGGGTGAGATTGCCTGGTCGTTTTGATTTGATCGCCTGACGAAGGGTGATCGAGGTTTGCGAGTAACGCTGGGTGTTCACTGTTGTCCAATGCTGCAGCAAGTGAAGCTGAGGCGGCCATCTTGGTCAAAGAAGAATGTCAGCATAACCTTTCCTGCACTCGTGTAGATGACCTTGGCATTTTTTGGTGGTGGTGACCCTGTATACTTCCAATGGAGAGATTGTTATTCTGATTCTGGTTCGAAGTGATGACACCATGACTCATCTCCAGCCACCACTCGTGCCAGGAACGCATTCCCTTCCCGAGCATAGCACTGCAGATGAGCAAGACAGTGGGCCATTCGACATGCTTCCTGGTGTGGTTGAAGACCGTGGGGCACCCATTAGGCACACACTTCGCGCATGTGCACTCGTTCCTTCGTGATGGTGTAAACACTTCCGACGCTCAATCCAACAACGGTAGCTATGGCTTTCAGTATCACTCGGCGGTCCTGGCTAATGAGTGCATTCACCAGCTGGACGATGTCATCGGTGATGCAGTGAGGTGCTCCAGACCGTGCATCATCGGCTAACGAAACCCGTCCTCCCTGAAGCGCTTATGCCAAGTCTTTACCCTTGCAGGGGACATGCAGTGTTCGCTGTACATTAATGACATTCGTCGATGAATGTAAGTTCCTCTTACTCCTTCTACGGTCAGAAAACGAACACCTCTTTGCTCTTCTTTTGACGTCTCCATGTCACTGTTATCAATGCGACTGGCAGCGTTGCACGAGTGGATTGGATCGGATTGTTTAGGGGAGGAGACCAGACAGCGAGGTCATCGGTCTCATTGTGACGGGGAAAGAAGTCGGCCGTGCCCTTTCAAAGGAACCATCCCGGAATTTACGTGGAGCGATTTAGGGAAATCACGGAAAACCTAAATCAGGATGACCGGGTGCGGGATCGAACCGCCGTCCTCCCGAATGCGAGTCCAGTGTGCTGATCACTGCGCCACCTCGCTCGGTTTGGACGATTAATGCATGCTGCTGCTAGCTCTGTACAGTCATGTGACAAGCACTCGTGTCCTTAACGACGGGCTGTGAACTTCCACGCTCTGGTCGGAGCCACACCTCGTTACACACGCCACGATATTACCCTCCTGTCACCAGTTTGCGCATTCCAGACTCGGGCTCGTTTCTTTTTGAACGCCCCTTATATAAGAAGGAGAACAAACGAACCTGCAAACTTACAATCAATATCTTCAACATCGTTTGCTGCAGAATTCTTGTGCATATTCTAAGTTCGAATGTAATAAATTTCATTGACAGAGAAAAGTTTCTATCCAAAAATCAACAGGGATTTATAAGGCACCTCTCGTGCATGAAATAACTGGCCCTTTTCTCTAAGGACATCGTGCATTCATGGAAGAAAGGCAACAAGCAGATACCATATTCTTAGATGTTAAAAATTTCAAGAACACCGTCAGTCGTAATTTCATCTCCAGTTTATTGGCTATCGGTTTCGCAGTTGCTATAAGCCATCATCAGGCCCTTAAAAAACAAAATTACCAGCCATATTACTATGAAGAATTACATTAAGCAAAGGTACAAGTAATAGAGACAAACATGTTTTCATGTATGTGGTATTAGTGTCTTTGTTTGATGTATTTCTTGATATCAATATCACTTAAAGAACGAAATTGTTGATGGCGTGTTGTAATGCTGAATCCGGTAGCCAATAAATTGGAGATGAAATTACGGCTGACGATGTTCTTGACAGTTTCAGTGTACATATCGGCTGCTGTCCTACCATTCAGTGAAGCGCTAGTGGATGCATCTAAGAGATTCTTAGATTTCCAGAAAGTGTTTCACATAGCGCCCACTGCAGACTGTTGTCAAAGGTGCGAGTATATGTGAGTGGCTCGAAGACTTTTTTGAGTAGCAGAACCCAGTATAGTCGTGTACGGCGAGTGTTGATGAGATACAAGGATACCGACAGCAGTATCCCAGGTATATATGATAGGACCGCCCTTGTTCCCTTTATACGTAGCCCGCATCTCGTGGTCGTGCGGTAGCGTTCTCGCTTCCCACGCCCGGGTTCCCGGGTTCGATTCCCGGCGGGGTCAGGGATTTTCTCTGCCTTGTGATGGCTGGGTGTTGTGTGCTGTCCTTAGGTTAGTTAGGTTTAAGTAGTTCTAAGTTCTAGAGGACTTATGACCACAGCAGTTGAGTCCCATAGTGCTCAGAGCCATTTGAACCTTTATACATAAATGATATGATGAATATGGTTAGCAGCGATCTGCGACTGTTTGCTGATGACGCAGTGCTGCATGAGAATGTGTCGTCTTTGAGCGACTGTCGAAGGATACAAAATGAAAAATTTCAAATTGCTCTGAGCACTATGGGACTTAACTTCTGAGGTCATCAGTCCCCTGTAACTTAGAACTACGTAAACCTAACTAACCTAAGGACATCACACACTTCCATACCCCAGGCAGGACTCGAACCTGCAACCGTAGCGGTCCCGCGGTTCCAGACTGTAGCGCCTAGAACCGCTCGGCCACTCCGGCCAGCCATCACGGAACAATCACGGGCAGCAACACTATATACAAGTCCAGAGGCTGGCTGGATTGACCACTTATACATTATATAGCCACGATTAAGGCCGCTGGCACCAATCAGAGAGGACCGAAACGATGCGTGCACAGAAGGTGAGCTCCGGCCGCCTCGGGACCGAGTGACGTCAGCTGGCGCGAGGGGCCGGCTCCACGTTTGAAACTGCCGCTCCCGCCTCCCTACAAGCGTTAAGCGTCCGCCGTTGCTTCCTTTCGACATCCAAAGCCCGCCCCCACGCCCTACTCACAAGGGAACCTCTCCATCGCACCCCCCTCAGATTTAGTTATAAGTTGGCACAGTGGATAGGCCTTGAAAAACTGAACACAGATAAATCGAGAAAACAGCAAGAAGTTGTGTGGAACTGTGAAAAAAATAAGCAAAATATACAAACTGAGTAGTTCATGTTGAAGATCACCATCATCAACATCAAGGACAACCTGACCTCAGGTGCGCCATGGTCTCGTGGTTAGCGTGAGCAGCTACAGAACGAAAGGTCCTTGGATCAAACCTTCTCTCGAGGGAAAATTTTAATTTTTTATTTTCAGACAATTATGTGACGCACATGCCGTCACCAGTGTCGTATAGAATATATCAAACGTGTTTTCCTGGGGAGGAATCGGTTGACTTATGACCTTGCTATCAAATGTTATCGGTTCCCATTGGAGAGGCACGTCCTTTCGTCTACTAATCGCACGGTTTTGCGGTGCGGTCGCAAAACACAGACACTAAACTTATTACAGTGAACAGAGACGTCAATGAACGAACGGATAGATCATAACTTTGCGAAAAAAGAAGTAAATTGCTCACTCGAGGGAAGACTTGAACCTAGGACCTCTCGTTCCGCAGCTGCTCACGTTAACCACGGGACCACGGCGCTCCTTAGCCTACGCTGACCATGAAGTTGCTTATCCTTCGCATGGACTACTCAGTTTGTATATTTTGCTTATTTTTTCATAGCTCCACACAACTTCTTGCTGTTTTCTCGATTGATCTGTGTTCAGTTTTTCAAGACCTATCCACTGTGCCAACTTATAACTAAATCTGAGGGGGGTGCGATGGGGAGGTTCCCTTGTCAGTGTACACCCCCGGTCTCTGCTGAAATTGTTGCTGTTCATTTTAATCTCAGCCGCCTCTTGTATAACGGAATCCCAGTATATTGACGCATGAGCCAAGACTCGTGTTCTGAAACAGTATTTTGTGTCCGTTCCTTCAGGATATGTTCGGCTATGGCCGACTTGTCAAGCTCTGTTTGTTTAATACGTTTCTTCCGCTCAGTATAACGCTCTGCAACTGTGCGAATTGTCCTACCTATATAGATGGCCGGCCGGTGTGGCCGTGCGGTTAAAGGCGCTTCAGTCTGGAACCGCGTGACCGCTACGGTCGCAGGTTCGAATCCTGCCTCGGGCATGGGTGTCTGTGTGATGTCCTTAGGTTAGTTAGGTTTAATTAGTTCTAAGTTCTAGGCGACTGATGACCTCAGCAGTTGAGTCGCATAGTGCTCAGAGCCATTTTTAGCCTATATAGATGTTTCCGCGCTCGCTAGAGACACCATACACACTGGGCACACGAACAGTTGTGTTGTCTTTAACAGGACGCTACATATCTCGTATCTTGGGGGCGGGCCGGAACGAAGCTGCCTTCGTTCCAAGTGTGGAACGTTTCTGACAGATTGAAGGTGTGAATTTTAATTTATTAAAAGAACTCGCAAAAAGCTATTAATCTGTGAGCACAATAGCAATTAGTCACAACTGAAATACAAATACCTAGGTGTAACAATTTGTGGGGTTGTCGGATGCTCAATGGAGTTATAATGTAAGAACAATCATTGGCACAACAGATAGCAGACTTTTGCTTGTTGGTAGGAGGCAGGATGTGTGCTATCGTCCACAGATCGTGGTGCCGCACCACAGTCGGTAACACACGTCGATACAACAGACATTAGCGATGTCTCGCTGCACTCCGCAACGCCGAATGGGAGAGGATGAGGAGGACACGCCCCCTCACTCAGCATAGCAGCGTCCTCACGCGGAGGTCAACGTAGAGCCGAGCTTGGAAGTACTCTGCCCCAGTACGTGACCTCAACTGAAGCAGGAAACATAATCGAGTACGACGAAAGAGTTACTTAAGTCTCAGATGGAAATGACCTTTTGTAAATGTTGAACATTGTACTTCAAGAGAACAGTTTGTTCATTACTGCACCAGCGATGCTTTAACACCCAGTAATATTTGTAAATTATCAAGCACTGGTGTGGCAGAGGATTGTATCAGTGAAAAGTTAAGATGGTCGTTTTAATACCTCAGGTGTTCTACGTAATCTCTCCCCCATTTGGATGCAGCCATGCAAAACAGTCAGGAAAGTTCTTCTTCAGGACGATGTGCAACTCGCGCGCCACATTCGCTCCTTCTTCGGTCTTGGCGATCCATCAGATACCCGGCCCCCAATTCAACTTTTTTCTGATAGGTTCGTATTTATAGCATCAAGTCTCATCACTCATGACAATTTTTTCCGGAAAAGAACTATCCGTGTTTCGCATTTCAGTCTTATCATATCAGGGATCGACGCTTTGTTTTTTTTTCCCAAGGTCTCCAGAGCTAACGTTGTACACACTTTTCTTATCTTCAAAACATTCTTCAGAATTTGTCGAAAGCTTGATTTAGAGATGTTTTCTCCACTGATGTTTGTGACGCAACAACGGTGACACATTACGCTCACACGTTCCCTCCTTATCACTGTCTGCATCGACAGCCCTGCACCAGACCAAATTTGCCAATTTTTATGCTCTCAAAAAGATCATTTGTTTGGAGTGTAATAACGCCTATTTTAGTACAGATCACTCATCAAATACGTTTTTGTATTTTTTAAGCTTACTATTAAAGGTTTCACTTTTCTTTACGTGTTATTCCAAAAACCGCAAACAGATCAAAAGTCTTGTTGTTGTCGTATTTTTTATTACCTTTTGGCACTGTACATTTAGAGATTACCATTTGATTGTTCAGCTTGTCTCTCCAGCACTTAAACAGAACGTGTCCATTCTTTATTAAGTTCATATTACTATTTCCGGAAAGTAGAGTAAATCTTAAGTTATTTGACTTAGAAACTTTTCCACTAGTAGTTTGATACTAACATATACGTGGTGTCTGTTCTTTCGAACATGTAGTGGCCTAGCGGTTCTAGGCGCTACAGTCTGGAACCGCGCGACCGCTACGGTCGCAGGTTCCAATCCTGCCTCAGGCATGAATGTGTGTGATGTCCTTAGGTTAAGTTAGGTTTAAGTAGTTCTAGTTCTAGGGGACTGATGACCTCAGAAGTTAAGTCCCATAGTGCTCAGAGCCATTTGAACCATTTTTCGAACATGTATGAAAGAACAGACACCGTGAATCAAGTCACAAAGAGATTAATGACATTAGTTGACAATGAGCTTTGATTTAAATCAATGAGGAAAGTTGAAAATTTGTGCCTGACTGCGATTCGAACCCAGGTCACCTGCTTGCTAGGCAAGTGCACTAACCACTTCGCCGTCCAGACACAGTGGTCATTACAACTGCCCGGACTACCCTATCACTCCTCGCTTCAGAGCCAAACTCTCAACTTATGCACGAACTAATAAATGTAGTGCTCCTTGCCCATTCTCGTCACTACTCGCGGCGTTTCCCCTATTCGACCCTGGTGCGCATTCACACTGAAGAGAACATTGGTTGTTCTAGCCTTAATTACGAGGGTTGGAACTTAAATAGTGGAAACTATTTACCCGCAAACGATACAAAAGAATTGTTTGCACCTGTTACTGTCCTTCAAAGTAGTCACCAGCGTTGTGTAGAACCCTTTGCCATCGATGTGGAAGGCGTAGTATACCGTTAGCAGAGCCTGTTCTGGTGATGGTGCGAATAGAGCGGTCTACTGCCTGTCAAGTCTCTGGAATAGTTCTGAAGCGAAAGCCACGAAGTGGTTCCTTCATCTTCGGAATCAAATCAAAGTCTCTAGGGTTTAAGCACGGGGGGCATGGTGGATGGTACAGTACTTCCCAGTCACATCGAACGAACAGAGCAGCCACAGCTTTCGCTGTATGCCGCCGCGCATTGTCGTGCAAAATGATGGGTGGGTTGCGCGGGAAGTGTCGTCGCTTCATTCATAAAGCTGGTCGCAGGTGATGCTCCAAAAACGAACAGTAATACTGTGCATAACGGTCTGCCGTGGAGGAACGTAATGCGTTAGGATAACACCATCACAGTCGTACACGAGAATCACCATAACTTTCACTATACTGGGGCTCTGACGCACTTTCGGCTTTCGCGGCGACACATAATGACGCCATTCGTTGGAATGGCGTTTCAGTTTTGGCTTCGTGGCATTCGTTTCAGAACTGTTCCAGAGATTCGACAGGCAGTAGACCGCCCCATTCGCACCATCAAGAGAACAAGATCTGCTAACCGCAAACTACGCATTCCACATCGCTGGCAAAGGGTTCTACACAACCCTGGTGACTACTTTGAAGGACAGTAACATTCGCAAACATGTAACTCTTTTGTATCGGTTGTGAATAAATAGTTGCCACTATTTAAGTACCCACCCTCATATATATGTGGTGTCTGTCCTTCCGAACACGTCCTCGCCTTAATTAAATATGTGGTGTCTCTTCTTTTGGACGTGTCCAAAAGAACAGACACTACATATTTAGTTAAGGTGAGGACAACTAATTGATCACTTCAGTGCGGATGCATATTACACTCGAACTCTTACGGGAAAAGGCGAAATGCCGCGAGTAATGGGCATGAGGCATTACACCAGCAGCGTCTACGGAAACTAAGAATTTGGGTCTGACAGGAGACGTGCTAGGGGAATCTGTGAGGCTGCGATGACCACTGTGTACGGATAGTGCAGTGGTCAGCGCATCCGATTAGTGCCGGCACGGTAGCTCAGCGTGTTTGGTCTGGTCTGGCTGGTCTCTGTAACAAAGAACTGAGTGAAGGGGTCAACAACGAACTTCAAAGGATGTCATGTAACGTCCGCTACGACCCCATGCAACGAAGAAAATGTAAAAAGGATGTTAGTTTATTATCTTCAATACCGCCAAAAAGAAATTTGTATACATCGTACTTAGAATACTTCTGTCACCCAAGTCAATGTTTAGAAAACAGTAGCTTATCTTATAACCTCAAAACTTTCGTAAAATATAACTCTGTCCATAGATAAACCGTTTGTATGTGAACAAAAACTGTCCGTCGACAACATGGCGGATAACGCAGTGTGCCTGTGCAAAATACGTGATAAAAAGTGTTTGTGTTGTTGCAAAAAAGAAGAAAAGCCAAGAAAAAACAAGGAGAGGAGAATGTAAGTAAAATGAACAACTGATAGTGCGTAACTTTAAACTCGCGAAATTGAAGTAAATGATTGGAATCGTTGCTTTTGCACAGGCCTGCTGCTACATCCAAACTGCTGTCGAGATTGTTCTACTGTAGTAACTGAAGATCCATGTAATTTGCCAGCTGAAGATGGGTGCAAACCCGAAATGCATATTGCCATAAATAAAACGCATTAAAAAGTGGCTGGTTGCTGTATTTTTACATTGAAATATCATTATCCACGGCCACGGAGCTCAACAGTCCAAATATAATGGACAAATTGTTATTTCTGTTTTGATTATTTACGTAGCGTTGGCGTACTTTATAGTTGCATTAAAAGTTACTTTCTGGATGGAACAAATTAATTAACAGACGCTATTATTAAGTGAGTGCTGAGTTCTTACTGTAAGCGGAAATAATCAACTTTTTATGTTACATCAAACACCTGAAGCACTAGTCTGTAGGCCTAATATTTCCTGCTCGTAAATAACGAAAATTCATGAAGTATAAAGTATGTTAAGTGATTTTATTACATTTTTAAGCGAGTAGTCTGTGTTTCGATGTGTGATAAGTGATGTTTCAAATGGCTCTGAGCACTATGGGACTTAACATCTGAGGTCATCAGCCCCCTAGAACTTAGAACTACTTAAACCTAACTAACCTAAGGACATCACACACATCCATGCCCGAGGCAGGATTCGAACCTGCGACCGTAGCAGCAACGCGGTTCCGGACTGTAGCGCCTAGAACCACTCAGGTATGCGTAGACAGTGGCGTTCTGTACACTTGGGTAACTGTGGTGGAGAACTGAATGTGGAACTTAGTGAGTCACGGAACAGTAGGCTCTAAACAATGTCGCTGAACAGGACGCAAAGATTTGTACCCTTGAGGCAGAATTCTAACACGTGAAATTTATGCTGAATGGGGAAAACATCGTTAGAACTGAGTACAGTAACAAACAATGAGCGAAAGGGCAGCTTCTTGATCTACATTTTGACAGTACTGAATAAATCTGACTTGCTATCTGAAGTAGGAGGGGAAGGGCCTCATCCAGCTGTAGATCGCAGAACGATGCAGCAGACCTCTAGCGAAGAAACTATGTGTAGGTCGGTCCCAAACGAGAATAGGAAGAAAAGAATGCTGCTGCTACGTAGTAGCCATGGAAGGGATGTAGGCTAGACGATACACGACAAATTAGGAATAAGGTGCCAGGTCACAAGTATTGAGAAGCCAAGTTGTAGCCTTAGTCAGGTCACAAAGGACACAGTGAATCTGTGAAAAGGTTTTGACAATGAGGATTGTAACGCCGGAAATGCATATCCTCCTATTTCCATCTATTGTACTATTTTTTTTCCTTGCTTTGTTACCTCAAGATATGACATTTCTGTCTCTTTGTATATTGTAATTGTTTTACTATTTGTATATTTATGCATTTATGTCGATGTATAATTGGTTTGTTTCGTAAATATCATTTGTATTTTTACGCTGGGTCTTGCCTAGGGAAAACTGCTATCGAACGATTACGGCGATAGGTCGTGTGAAGAATCAAAGTGTGTAGGATCTTTGGTAGTGTTAACTCTGCCGCGTGGAGCGCGGGCTGAGAGAAGGAGGGAGTCTGGCTGGAGTAGCGAGTGGAGCAAGTGTGTCGTGTGACGCTCCCGCGAGTTGCCGCGCTTTCGGGGTTTGGCAGCATGTAATTGCGCTCGACTTGCGATGATAGTTTCTGACATGGTGTCGCGGACGGGAAACATTAACTAGCGCACATCAAGAGCCCGTTTCGTCTGGTGACCGTGTCGAGAAGAAGGCGCGCCAACATCCAGCTTCTGCAACAGCGACGGCCGACAATGAGTGACTGTCGCCACCTCCTCGATCGACGGCTTCAAACCTTCAATCCACCAACAAGGAAGACTGGAAGCAAGTAAAGTTTTAGAACTGTATGGCAGACCTCAGCTTTTCAAACTGTACCATTTTCGTAACTATAATTACAGCAACTTAGCATGAACCTTTGTTGCTCATTGCCCTAATTGCATTGTCAAGCAGGGTCCCTTCCTTTTCCGAAATGAACCCAAGTGTCGTTGAAATTTAAACGCCAGCACTAAAGTAATATAGCTAATTCTATTTCACTGCTTTAATTTCAAAGTTCAGTTAGCTGGCTACAATATTCAGATTACACAAGCACAAATTAAGAGTGCGAGTTTTGTTACCATATTTTAGCTTACCTGAGACTGCAGCTCAGCTTGGTACGTACTAAATTTTACTATTGTTAATTGTTCAGAATCATTTAATTCAGGCTCAAAGTTAAATCTCTTCTTTCTAAATTGCGTAGATTCAAGTAGCTTTTGAAATGATTGTTGAGGTAGTCCAAGACTAACCGTATTTTACTGAATTTCGATGTGCTTCAGAAAGAAAGCTCACTATTAACTTCAGTCACTAAATTAACTTTCGATTTTCCGGTTTTATTAATTCTTTTGCTAAATTAAGTCAGGGTGTAGCGAAATTTATTACTTCTGACAAACTTTCAGTTTTCACACTACGCGTGTCAACCTTCAGTTGCCACGCTTCTAGTGCTAATTATATGTGTAATAACCTTTCTTTTTCAGTTACTATAGTAATTGTCCTTAGGACTGGCGACCGTGATTTCCCCCAAATCTCAAATACCTAATTACCGCTAGTTAATTGTTAACGTAATGGCTGCACATTTACTTTCTTTATTAACTTTACCCCTTTTCAAAATTAATTTCCACCAGTTTCATTAGCACATTTCCTTTCATCTAGATGTAACCCCTTCCTCCCTCTTTACCGACAGGTTAACTTCGGTGACGATTGCTTTTCCAAAACTCCCATTAGGTACACGCGGTTTCATCTTTCACTGTCATTAAGGTCGGCAAGTGAGGGGGAGGTTACACGTGGCGACCGTGACAGGACAATCTTCGGATTTGAGGTTGTTCTGGACACGAATTTTGCATTGTGCAAATCTCGTAACAAAGTACTGGTTACGTACAGGCCGTTACGTCAGCGAGAATAAGTAGTGGGAGTAATCCTAATTATATTTGAGGTTTAGCATTTATATTGAAAATTATTAAAATGAGTGAAGGCAACAATTGCCAAAATTTGGTAGACTTGGATACGGAACAATCGGTCGAACAGTGGGAAACGCGCACCGCGGTACCCATTGTTCAGGGGTAGGCGGCTAGCATGAAAGACGCGACCGCCGAAACGCAACAAAGAGCAGAAATGGAATTCCACACTTTAGAAAATGTTTCGGAATCGGAAGTGAAAATCAAATGTGAATCCCTTGATGACGAATACGGGGGGACAATTAAAGAGGAAGCCGCTACGGAAGTAAAACCGGTAGTTTCCGGGAATTTAACTGATTTATTGAATGTTTTGATTAACGAAATCAAGAGTCAATCGGCAGAAATTAAAGCTCTGTCTGCCAAGCAAGAAGATCAGGCTGCCAAGCAAGAAGCTCAGGCTGCCAAGCAAGATGCTCAGGCTGTCAAGCAAGAGGCTCGGGCTGCCAAGCAAGAAGCTCAGGCTGCCAAGCAAGAAGCTCAGTCTGAAAAAATTGAACGGATGCTAGACAATCAGAACAAAGCTATTAACGTTGTTAACAACAATGTTGGAGTTGTTAATACAAAAGTTGATAAAATCAAAGAAGATATTGTTGTAATTAATACCGAAATCGGTAATCTTAAACAGGAAATGATAGGCGTTCAGGCGGAAATTGCGAGCATAAATACTCGTTTTGATTCCGAAATTAGCAGAATCGAGAAAAGTGTAGGAGAAGCAGTTGCTCCGATCATCGAGAATAAGGTGACGGAACAAATTCAATTAGTGAAAAAAGAGGATCAACAGAAGGTGGAAACTTTAAAGGCTTTAGTGTCCGAAGTAGACACTAAAGTGAGGGAGCAGGATAATACCTGCGAAGAGAAAAAGAGGGAAGTGGAAACGCTTGCGACAACCACTTGCCAAGTAATTACGAGAGTGTCGGAATTAGAAAAGAAACTTGACGAAAAACAGAGCTATGTGCCAATATGTGCACATAGTTCGGAATTGTTGACGAAAGAGGAGCGGTTCGACCCCTTGAAAAAAGGCGGTATACACGCGACGGATTTCATTAAAAATTGTGAAAGAGTTTTACCCAGATCATGGACTAATGAGAGAAAAATTAATGCGGTTATTGATGTGCTGGCTGGTGATGCCAAGCGTTGGGGCTTAAACCTCAACATTACGAACCTGACTTTTGACGAGTTTAAAAATTTGTTTCTGGCTGAATACCGGTCAGAGCAAAAACAGCAAAGTGTCTGGCGCGAATTTGTCGTATCGAGGCCTTTCGATGCGAATTCGCGCGGCTCGATGAAGGAGTTTTGTGAGGGCTGGATCCGCAAGTTGGAATATTTGCGTGATCGCCGCACGGAATCCGAAATAGTCTGGGAACTCTACAAGAAGCTTCCAGATGATACAAAACGCTACGTAGGAAGCAATTATAGGACAGTGAATGATTTCCTGGAAAGAGTTGAGGACGAGGACAATTGGCGCAATAATCGCGACAGTGGTAGAGGCCGTGGTAACAACAACGAGTACCACAGCAACCACAACAATGATAACCATGGGAATAATGCATACCGCAGCAATAACAATAATGGTTCGGACCGTAATAACAATCGGTACAATGCAAATAATAACAGGAATGACAGAAACCAGTATCATACTAACGTGATACGGGCTTCACAGAATAGTAATAACGCCAGAGGGTGTGATCAGCCGCCTCAGCAGCATCCGGGGAGCGTATCTGCTGGGACGAGACAGGGAAAACATTAGCCGCGCCGGTGGGGGGCCGAGCGGGAGTGGAGAAATTTTGGCGGCCCAATAACAAGAGAAAACCCAGGTGTCGCCGTTATGAAAATTCCGTATGGAATAATCAACGGCGGGAGAGTGTGCCAGTGTTAAGAGAAAAGAGTGCGCCCACAAGTAGTAGATCAGCTGTATACACGGCAGTAGAAAATACATTCGCTGTCAGTGAGAACAATTTAAGTAGTGTTCCGGAAATCGATCATAAAGTGGCAGCTGTAATACCCACAGCGGAACTGGAGATTGAGTTTAATAATGATTCACAAGTGTTGAGAGAAGATCAGATGTCGGATAAAACGTCCGTCATCGAGCGAGGGGATGCAGAGAGGGATGAGGTCTGGTTAAGGCAGTTCGGTCGCTTATACGACGAACTAAGAGATTATAGGGGTCTGTATGGGAGAAGCGTTTATGGGGAGCGCGTGCAGGATTTTCCGCGTCTCGTCCCGCAGGAAGATAGTGTTTGTGAAATGATAGAAAGTTCTGGCCCTAATCGGCAGACTTTACTAGAAATAGTTGATGTTAAGGGGGAGCACGAGCAAGATTCGTCGTGTTTCGTCCCGCAGGAGTTAGATGTTGAAGTAGTAACGGAAAGTTCTGGCCCTAACCGGCAGACCTTACCGAAAGTTTCAGTGGTAGAAGTAACCGACCCATCCGACGCAAACCTCCAGTTTAAACATTGCGAGAGTATTAAGGAGAAAGATTGCGAAAATTTTAGTGATAGCCGGACACGATTGGTAGAAAAGCACATAGATTACAACGTGTATGAGGTTAGAGCTGACATTATACGGTCAGACGATAGCAGTGTGGGTTGCGCAGATCTAGCGGAAGTAATTGCAGAAACTACTGGACACATTCCTCCAGGTAGATTGGCGGATGAGATTAATCTGACCAAAGTGGAATCAACGAAGGTGACGATTAATGAATTGATAGCAAAGCAACACTCACTAGTTGACGAGTTACAGGAAAAGGTTTCGGTATTGGAGGCGAAGCTACAGACTAAGCCTCAGGACAAACATGTTGAAATTAAAACTGTATGTGAACAGAGGCTGAAAAAGCCGCCAGATAAGCCGGATTTAGGGTCAAAGCTGGATGGTTTTTTCTGGAATGACCTGGATATAGACGAGGATTTACTGTGGGAAAATAAAGAAACAGCCGAGGACAAGTGTAGACAGATAGTAGTGTCTGTTAATATGCATGACCTACAACTAAACGTGTTGATTGACACCGGTGCAGAATTGAGTGCTGTATCTGGGAAAATATTTGAGTTACTGAAAGACAGACCTGGCATCGTAGTTATGCCAGTAGCAGGAGTGAAAATTATCGGTGCTACTGGGAAGGCCAGTAAACCGGTCACAAAACAGATTTTTGTCAAATTCGAGATATGTGGGGCACGATTTGAACAAGAGTTTGTCGTCGTGCCAGACTTGACTACGGAAGTAATTATCGGGTTAGATTGGCTATTAAAGTACCGTGCAGTGATTAATTGCGAAAGTAAAACTTTGACATGTACGTCACAAAATAAAACAATAGTAGTTAGTTTTGACGAGGCAGGAGATGGTGTGCATAGGCAATACCAGCCTATACACATTGTTAACTGGCCGGATGCTATTGACGTATGTATGAATTTGAACTACTGTAACGTGAGGAATTTCGGCACTGACAAAAGTGTAGAAAGTGAACTGGAAGAGATAATCAAATTCCCTCCACGGATTGACATTAGTATTGGTGTGAAAAAAGATCGTTTGCGAGAAGTAATGAAGCTAAAAGCCGATGCTCGCATACGTCGTCATGACGCTAAAACGCGTTTTGCTAAGTTTGCAATCGGAGACTTAGTACTTGTAAAAGCTCATGAGAAATCGAGCGAGATAGACAATGAAATCTCTAAATTTAAGTTTGTTTATAATGGACCATATAAAGTCATTGGTATACCTCACACAAATGCTTATTGCTTAGAGTATCCAAGCTCTGGAAAACGATTAGGTATACGGGATATTGTAGACTTGAAATTGTACCAACCTAGGATCGATTAATACCACACAATGGGTAACTTGTACAGTATGTAAATATAGAGTGTAAGATTTAAGGATGTGCCATGTTACGATGCTTTTGCCTGACCTAGAGGTCATTAAAGAAGTTGTAATTAATAAGTAATTAATTTTGACTAAATGATTTAAGAGTAACTGATTAGTAATCATCTGAAAATTCCAAGCTGCTAGTTTAAGTTTTCAGCTGAGTCACAGTAGATTAAGCAATGTAAATATGATTTTGTAACTTTCTGTAATATTTCATGAATGTGTGTTTTTATTAGTCATTGCCGATGTACTTAGACGCTGTTTTAAGTTTCAGGCTAGTACATGCGTGTGATGATGGACAGTGTTGAGTTATCCACTGTGATAGTATTAAGGGACTCCTTGAGATTACTGGGGAGTGAGTTTTTCCGAAAGAATTCAGTGAAACGGACGTTCTGGAAATGCCGTTACACAGGCGAGTGAGATCAAGCGTGCCGCACAGGCGGGCGCAACAATACTGGCAAGGTGGAACCGCTGTCGGCTCTTGTGCCGCTGTCGGCTCTTGTGTCGCTGTCGGCTCTTGTTCCGCTGTCGGCATTCTTTGTACTTGCGGGTACGGAAGGCGGAATTGTTTTCTTCCTAGACAGCTGATGTGAAAGAATTCTACTGTCAATATTTATGTTTTATTTTATCTGCTGTATATTATTTTCTTGTTTAGCGTTAATTGGACATGACGAGAATATTAATTATGAAAAGGTTACATAAAATTGTGTATTCTATGTAATTAATTATTAGTTTGCGTATTTTGATATACCTGTTTTTTATGACCATGTACTCTGATCAATTTTGCAAATAGTATTCCATTTCTTATAGTGTTACGAATTTTAATGATTTTGGAATAGCTAAACCATTTTCTATGTTTTCTATGAATTTTGATAAGTTGTCAACCTGTTTTATTTTGTGCAAGATGACAGAGTGGAATAAGATTAGGAGTGTCTCCACTCAATTATTATTGTCTAAAAAATTGGGTTATGGTTAATTAGACGAATGCTAAATTTTTTTGATGTTTTGAGCATATGCATTTCCGCTGTTTCTTTTTTGGGACATTTTCTGAGTCTGTTTACGTTACACGAACATCCTCAGACAATGTGGGGCACGTGTAACGCCGGAAATGCATATCCTCCTATTTCCATCTATTGTACTATTTTTTTTCCTTGCTTTGTTACCTCAAGATATGACATTTCTGTCTCTTTGTATATTGTAATTGTTTTACTATTTGTATATTTATGCATTTATGTCGATGTATAATTGGTTTGTTTCGTAAATATCATTTGTATTTTTACGCTGGGTCTTGCCTAGGGAAAACTGCTATCGAACGATTACGGCGATAGGTCGTGTGAAGAATCAAAGTGTGTAGGATCTTTGGTAGTGTTAACTCTGCCGCGTGGAGCGCGGGCTGAGAGAAGGAGGGAGTCTGGCTGGAGTAGCGAGTGGAGCAAGTGTGTCGTGTGACGCTCCCGCGAGTTGCCGCGCTTTCGGGGTTTGGCAGCATGTAATTGCGCTCGACTTGCGATGATAGTTTCTGACATGGTGTCGCGGACGGGAAACATTAACTAGCGCACATCAAGAGCCCGTTTCGTCTGGTGACCGTGTCGAGAAGAAGGCGCGCCAACATCCAGCTTCTGCAACAGCGACGGCCGACAATGAGTGACTGTCGCCACCTCCTCGATCGACGGCTTCAAACCTTCAATCCACCAACAAGGAAGACTGGAAGCAAGTAAAGTTTTAGAACTGTATGGCAGACCGCAGCTTTTCAAACTGTACCATTTTCGTAACTATAATTACAGCAACTTAGCATGAACCTTTGTTGCTCATTGTCCCAATTGCATTGCCAAGCAGGGTCCCTTCCTTTTCCGAAATGAACCCAAGTGTCGTTGAAATTTAAACGCCAGCACTAAAGTAATATAGCTAATTCTATTTCACTGCTTTAATTTCAAAGTTCAGTTAGCTGGCTACAATATTCAGATTACACAAGCACAAATTAAGAGTGCGAGTTTTGTTACCATATTTTAGCTTACCTGTGACGGCAGCTCAGCTTGGTACGTACTAAATTTTACTGTTGTTAATTGTTCAGAATCATTTAATTCAGGCTCAAAGTTAAATCTCTTCTTTCTAAATTGCGTAGATTCAAGTAGCTTTTGAAATGATTGTTGAGGTAGTCCAAGACTAACCGTATTTTACTGAATTTCGATGTGCTTCAGAAAGAAAGCTCACTATTAACTTCAGTCACTAAATTAACTTTCGATTTTCCGGTTTTATTAATTCTTTTGCTAAATTAAGTCAGGGTGTAGCGAAATTTATTACTTCTGACAAACTTTCAGTTTTCACACTACGCGTGTCAACCTTCAGTTGCCACGCTTCTAGTGCTAATTATATGTGTAATAACCTTTCTTTTTCAGTTACTATAGTAATTGTCCTTAGGACTGGCGACCGTGATTTCCCCCAAATCTCAAATACCTAATTACCGCTAGTTAATTGTTAACGTAACGGCTGCACATTTACTTTCTTTATTAACTTTACCCCTTTTCAAAATTAATTTCCACCAGTTTCATTAGCACATTTCCTTTCATCTAGATGTAACCCTTTCCTCCCTCTTTACGGAATATCGGACCAGGTTTGTGATTGGATTCAGGATTTCCTAGAAGAAAGAACACAACATGTCATTCTTAACGGTTCAAAATCTGCAGATGTAGAGGTAATTTCGGGAGTACCGCAAGGAAGCGTGATAGGACCTTTATTGTTTACAATATACATAAATGACTTAGTTGACAACATCGGTAGCTCCGTGAGGCTATTTGCAGATGACACGGTTGTCTACAAGAAAGTAGCAACATCAGAAGACTCGTACGTACTCCAGGAAGACCTGCAGAGGATTAATGCATGGTGCGACAGCTGGCAGCTTTCCCTAAACGTAGATAAATGTAATATAATGCGCATACATAGGGGCAGAAATCCATTCCAGTACGATTATGCCATAGGTGGTAAATCATTGGAAGCGGTAACGACCGTAAAATACTTAGGAGTTACTATCCGGAGCGATCTGAAGTGGAATGATCACATAAAACAAATAGTGGGAAAAGCAGGCGCCAGGTTGAGATTCATAGGAAGGATTCTAAGAAAATGTGACTCATCGACGAAAGAAGTAGCTTACAAAACGCTTGTTCGTCCGATTCTTGAGTATTGCTCATCAGTATGGGACCCTTACCAGGTTGGATTAATAGAAGAGATAGACATGATCCAGCGAAAAGCAGCGCGATTCGTCATGGGGACATTTAGTCAGCGCGAGAGCGTTACGGAGATGCTGAACAAGCTCCAGTGGCGGACACTTCAAGAAAGGCGTTACGCAATACGGAGAGGTTTATTATCGAAATTACGAGAGAGCACATTCCGGGAAGAGATGGGCAACATATTACTACCGCCCACATATATCTCGCGTAATGATCACAACGAAAAGATCCGAGAAATTAGAGCAAATACGGAGACTTACAAGCAGTCGTTCTTCCCACGCACAATTCGTGAATGGAACAGGGAAGGGGGGATCAGATAGTGGTACAATAAGTACCCTCCGCCACACACCGTAAGGTGGCTCGCGGAGTATAGATGTAGATGTAGATGTACCGACAGGTTAACTTCGGTGACGATTGCTTTTCCAAAACTCCCATTAGGTACACGCGGTTTCATCTTTCACTGTCATTAAGGTCGGTAAGAGAGGGGGAGGTTACAGGATCAGGTTACTGAAGAAGGAGGAGCGGGGAACAGCCTGGATAAGGACAGTGTTTGTAGCACTAGGGATGAACTGAATGAAATAGGAGTAGCAGCCACACACACAAATCCGAGTTTTGCGGAGGTCGTGCAACGTGTGACGTGCCCTACGCTAACTCAGCTGTGAGCCACGTAACACTGAGCTGAGCAGGCTGCTGCCGACTGAACTGAAATCGCATGTGAGTTCAGAGCGGGGGTTGAGGACCATCACACAAACCAAGTTCCCTGTGATAACTGGTGATAGAGAGGTACCCTTTTTAGATGAGAATCGAGATTCATGCACATTGTTCCGAGAGAAGTCAAAATAACAGAAGAACCCCCCAAAGTGCTTAAGAATGCATGGAATAGTAAAGTAAGCTTATTTCATAAAAATATTAGGGGATGGTTAATAAGGTAGAAGAGATCCTCCTCTGTTTGGAAAGCTTAGAGAGCTCTGCAAAGATAGAGATCCTGTATGTATCATAACGATAGACAAGTTGAATTATAAGAGATTACTCTCTAGTCTTCCCCCATGAACCATAGACCTTTCAGAGGTGGGGTGGCTGTCGTGCCTCAGCGATACAGATAGCCGTACCGTAGGTGCAACCACAACGGAGAGGTATCAGTTGAGAGGCCACACAAACGTGTGGTTCCTGAAGAGGGGCAGCAGCCTTTTCACTAGTTGCAGGGGCAACAGTCTAGACGATTGACTGACCTGGCCTTGTAACATCGACCAAAACGGCCTTGCTGCGCTGTCATTGTGGACGGCTGAAAGTAAGGGGAAACTACAGCTCTAATTTTTCCCGAGGGCATGCAGCTCTACGGTATGGTTAAATGATGATGTCACCATCTTGGGTGAAATATTCTGGGGATAAATTAGTACTCCATGCGGATCTGTGTGTGGGAACTACCCAAGAAGATGTCAAAAAAATGGTTCAAATGGCTCTGAGCACTATGGGACTTAACATCTGAGGTCATCAGTCCCGTAGAACTTAGAACTACATAAACCTAACTAACCTAAGGACATCACACACATCCATGCCCGAGGCAGGATTCGAACCTGCCACCGTAGCAGCCGCGCGGTTCCGGATTGAAGCGCCTAGAACCGCTAGGCCACAACGGCCGACTAGGAGTATATCGTCATCAGGAAAAATAACAATGGCGTTCTAGCGTGGAAACTTAGATCCTTTAATCCGGCATGTAGTTTAGAAAATTCAAAAAGGGAAAGGGATAGTTTGAAGTTAGATATAGTAGAGATTAGTTAAGTTTTGTGTCAAGACGAACACAACTTCTGGTAAGGTTAATTCAGGGTTATAAATAAAAAATCAAATAATGGTAATGCAGGAGCAGGTTTAACAATAGGTAAGAAAATACGACTGGGGGAAGCTGCTAAACCCACCCCTACCACAATAGTATAAATTTGTGTGTCAACTAGCTCTGTAGATGATGAAGAGATTGAAGCAATGTATGTTGCTATAAAAGAAATTATTCCGATAGTTAAGAGAGACGAAAATTTAATTGTGGTGATGGAATGGATTTAGATAGTAGGAAAAGGAAGAGAAGAAAAAATTGTAAGTGAATATGGACTGCCGGCAGTTGTGGCCGAGAGGTTCTAGGCGTTTCACTCTGAAACCGCGCGACCGCTATGGCCGCAGGTTCGAATCCTGCCTCGAGCATGGCTGTGTGTGATGTCCTCAGGTTAGCTAGGTTTAAGTAGTTCTAAGTTCTACGGGACTGATGACGATAGATGTTAAGTCCCATAGTGCTCAGAGCCATTTGAACCATATTTGAACAATTTAATCTTTTCTGGAAGTATTTGTATACTGTTTAGCCATGTATGGATGTGAAGCATGGACGATAAAGCTTTTGAAATGTGGAGCTGCAGAAGAATGTTTATGATTAGATGGATAGATCATGTAACTAAAGAGGAGCTACTGAATAGAACTGGGGAAAAAAGAAGTTTGTGGCACAAGTTGACCAAAAGAAGGGCTCGGTTGGTAGGACACATTCTAAGACGTCAAATTATCACCAGTTTAGTACTGGAGGGAAGTGTTGGGGGTGGGGGGTTAAAAATTGTAGAGGGAGACCAAGAGATTCCGAAGGCTGTAGGATGCAGCAGTTATTTGGAGATGAAGAGGCCCATACAGGATAGAGTAGCGTGGAGAACTGTATCAAACAAGTCTTCGGAGTGAAGAGTACAACAGCAACAACAATAGCAGGACTCTGGTGTCTTACTCTTCCAAATTTCATATGGGAAAAGGAGGAGTCATTACATATATTGAGACTGAACACAAGTTCAAAAACACTTTGACATCTAGATTTTGAAGTGATCAGCATATGGAACTGTGTGCTTGTGAATTTATACTGAAAAATAGATCCCCACTGGTAAATTTCGAAAGGTTTATGAAGAGTCTGGATTCCTTACTAAGACAGCAGCAAGCAATTAACAGTGACTTAAATGTAAATTTTCTGAAGGATAATAAAACTGGTCTGAGAACGTTACTCGATCCTACAACCTGATATCAGTAATTAACTTTCCAACAATGGTGCATAAAGACAATAGGCTCTTAATTGATAATGTTTACTTGGTGAAATTCAAAGTAAAAGAAAAATCTTTACCGAGTAACAAACGTTCTCTCTGATCATGATGAACAGTTAGGATAAATGAGATAGTGCCTTAAGAGCATTACTACTCCTCAGTGAATAACGGTTGGAATAATTAATGACTCAAGGACAAATGTTTCGAAGAATAGTTTACGAGAGGTGACCTGCAATGAAATTTATAATGATCTAAATGCTAACGTAAAATTTAATATATTTCGTGAGAAATTCATCTCATTACTTGAAAATAGCTTGCCTCATAAGCTAATAAGCAATGACGTTGAACACCCACGTAAAAGATATGGATCTCAGGAGCGCTTAAAGTAGCATATGAAAGGAAAGGGAAATGTATCCGTTGGCAAGAAAAATTTGAGATCTTGCAGTAGTTGCACACTACAAAAACTACTCAAAATTACTCTGAAGAGTTATTAAAAACCAAGGCACATTCATATAATGTTATAAATGAGTAATGCCGACAGTAGATTTAAGACTACATATAGTGTAGTGAAATGATGGATAGGTCAACCAGCCACAGAACAGGATAACACCACTAATGAACTAAATGGAAGGGCTGTAAATGATGAGTAAATAAGTATAATACTAAAGATAGAGATGAACAGTGCAAGAGAAAAATCGGCGCAGTATTTTGAAACAGCAACTCTCATAAAATTCGGTCATATAAATGTATCACTAACTACTCCTTCTGCAATTAAGAAAATCATATATGTCTCAGAAATTAAAGGTCGTTTAGATGTGGTAGTGTTGCCAATAGGTGCTAAAGATTTGTTCCAGAATAATAAGTCCTGTCCTATCTGAAAAATGTAATGCATCACTAACTCAAGGCATTTTTCCAAAGAGACTGAAATACGCTGATGTTTAACCCCTCTTTGAGGAACTATCGACCCGTTTCACTACTGACATCAGTTTCCAAAACTTTTGAGAAGGTGATGTATTCTAGAATAATATCTCCCCTAGCTGCAATAACATCCTCAGAAAATAACACTTTGGATTTCAGAAGAGTTACTCTAGTGAGAAAGTCATTTACAGGTTTAGTCGCCAAATTTTACAAGCATTGGTAGTAAAATATCGTCGGCTGGTCTCTCCAGTTACCTATCTAAGGAACTGGATTGTGTGAATCACAGTTTTCTCCTAGATGAATTGAATTTTTATGGGATTGTTGGTATAGCCAACCAGTGGATAATGAAATATCTAACTGAAAGAAAGCAGAAAACTGTACTTATTAATTCACCAATGTAGTCTGGGGACCTTACTCTGTCTGGACAGGAATCGCATATTGCCAAAGCTCAGTCTTAGGTCTGATAGTGTTCTTCATATATGTAGGTGATCATCCGCCCAAAATACGACAGAGGGACTTAGTTCCCTTTGCAGATGACACTAGTATTGTAATCAATCGTAGCTTATGTGTAGTAACAGAAGAAATGGTAGACAACCTACTTAACAGTTTCAGTGAGCGGTTTACTGGGCATGGACTATTCTCAGTTTTAAAAAGACTCTACACATTCAGTTATGCACATTTCGGGTGTACTACACCAGTGATAAGTGTAATACACAGTAGGGAAAAAATAAATAGGGTGAAAACTTAAAAATTCCTACGTGTTCAGTTTGATGAGAATTTAAACTGGATAAAGCACGTTTTGGAACTCCTAAAATAACTTAGTCCAGCCACATTTGCAGTTACAATCATTGCAAATCTTGGGGAGAGCAAAATCAGTAACTCGACATATTTTGCATACTTTCTTTCAGTAATATCATATGGAATAATGTTCTAGGGTAATTAATCTTTAAGAAAGGAAGTCTTCTTCGCTCAAAAATGCGTTGTAAGAATAATATGTGGTGATTACTCATAATCATCTTATAGGCGTTTATCTAAGGATTTGAGTATTCTGGCTACTGCCTCACAGTATAGTAATTCCTTCAGGAAGTTTGTTATACATGATCCACTGCAGTTAATAAGCAATAATTATGTACACAATTACAGTACAAGAAGAAAAAATGACATTCGTTGCTCCATGTTAAGGTCGTCTTTAGTACAAAAGGGGTGCAAAATGCTGTAACAAAAATGTTTAATAACTTACGCAGCGATATAAAATGTCTGACTGACAGGAAAGTAAAATCTGAAAACAAACTAAAAAAGTTACTCGATGACAAATCCTTCTACACCGAAGAAAAAGTTCTATTATTGTAATTATTTACTAACTTACATCTCTATATGACTAATAATTAAAACAAAAAAAGCTTATAAATGTTCAGCGTGTAGCCATATTTACAAATTAATTTGAGACATGAATGTAAAATGACTCTTTCCATATCAGTACGATTTATCGTGCAAATGATCCATGGAACATGAAACTAACTAACTAAATCACACAAAAATGGTTCAAATGGCTCTGAGCACTATGCGACTTAGCTTCTGAGGTCATCAGTCGCCTAGAACTTAGAACTAATTAAACCTAACTAACCTAAGCACATCACACACATCCATGCCCGAGGCAGGATTCGAACCTGCGACCTTAGCGGTCGCTCGGTTCCAGATTGTAGCGCCTAGAACCGCACGGCCACTCCGGCCGGCAGCTAAATCACAACATACGGGTCGATTGTACATTGTTGTTCACTAATGTTAGTTCAACCTGACATCATATTACCGCGCTAACGTTGCTTATACACCGGAAATAAAATCAATATCAGATGTTTTTGGGAGGACGGTTTAGTGTTAAGCTTCTACGGTGAAACTTGAGAACTGTTGCAGATGTCTAACTAGTAGCAATGATGCTGCAGTACCGGCCAGGTAAAAATAAAGGAAATAAAACACCTGCTGACTGCTTGAGTCCAGTTGTTCTGGGGAAGACACGGAAATGCATTTCACTATGAACGACACTGAACTCCCAATCCGCCGACTCACAAAAGCTGAATTGTTTGAATTTTTATTTCTAACGTGCGTATGTAGACCAGCAGTGTATTAGATGACGCTCAGTTCTTCGCCACCCATGCACTAATCAGAAATAAGAGCGGATTGAACTTCCCTGTGAAACTGCACTTATCAATAGGATATGACTAGGTAATTGCCCTATATTCGCGGAAAGAATGTCTTAATTCAGTGGCTGAAATGTATGTCTGGCTTCCCCGAGATCTTCAGCAGCGCTTCCGCACTGACGAACAGTGTTTAGCACTCACGGTCGGCGCTGTTCAACGATCACAAACTGTGCCCGGTACTGATAGCATTTCAGTTGTAATAATTGGGCAGATATTCCTCGCGGCCATATTACCTCAAATTACCGTTTGCATCCTCTCTCTGCTACTTACCGTAATTGGCAGTCCTTCGCGTAAGACTAACCATGATAGGAAAGCAAGGCTTAACACCAGACGCACATACCGATACTAACTTTGCGTGAAAGATCAACGGTACTAAAAGTGTTTTTCGTGGCGCTGCATGTTAGATTTGAAATTCATTTTTCCCTACCGCTTTAGAAGATGTACTGGACATATTTAACATATCATAATCTATTTCTTTCCTCACAAAGTCTAATACATTTTTATCTCATCTTTCGTATGTTCACTGAAATATACGAACAATTCTGTAACAGAAGATTTTAGGAAGTTTTCGTTTTTTACTACAATTTCATTCTCTTTATTTCAGTGTCATGCTAAACGACAAATTTAATACGATATTCATCCTTAGTTTCTGTACACTCTTCATCACAGTTAAAATCATGTTCATGTCTTTACAGAATACTCATTCGCCCAGAGGGCAGAATTATTTCGTCAGTCTTCAATATTAAAGGTACAGAAATGAATTACCTAAATAGACCTTTAGTTAGTAATGATTATTGCTGCAGCGGAAATGTGGATTTAATTTATAATGAGAGTACAAATCAACGTGGTTTTGCAATACCTACTCATAGTGCCGCTTAAGGAGTAAAAGAGGCTTCCTGAGTGAACGAATAAGAAGCCAGCATTCCCATTTGTCCCACCGCTACAAAATAACGGCTAAATAAGTGAAGGCTCTCTCCACATTCAGTGAATGGTGAAAAGGAAGAGAAGCAGATAAAATAATTGCCTATGGAAAAGAGACAAAACCTCTCTGTATATTTAGCGCGTGGTGAACACGAAGAGCTGGGTATTCTGACATTGACGACTCAGTATATATATACATTCTTTACTATCGTTTCTTGTTAACAATATCAGCTTATTCCCAAATAATAGCAGCTTTCACTCAGTTAACACTAGGCCGAAATCCTATCTCCATTTGGATTACACTTCCTTAACTCCTGTGCAGAAAGGTGTGCAGTATCCTGCTGCATTAATTTTCAATAAACTACCGTAAGAATTCAAAAAACTTAGCAGTAATCCAAGCGCTTTCAAATCGAAACTGAAGAGTTTCCTCGTGGGTCACTCTTCCTAGTCTGTTTTAGGAGTTCGGCCGCCCTCTGTGGCCGAGCGGTTCTAGGCGCTTCAGTCCGGAACCGCACGACTGCTACGGTTGCAGGTTCGAATCCTGCCTCGGGCATGGATGTGTGTGATGTCCTTAGGTTAGTTAGGTTTAAATTGTTCTAAGTTCTAGGGGACTGATGACCTCAGATGTTAAGTCCCATGGTGCTCAGAGCCATTTGAACCATTTTTCTGTTGAGAAGTTCCTTGAAAAATTAACCTGATTCCTATGTTATATTGTTGATTGCGTTTACTTAAACTTACGGCCTGACATTTTTGGGATTCATAGACACTTTATTTTACATGTTATTATTTTTATGTTCTAATTTAATGTACGGACACGTGCCATGGTCTTGGAGATTTGCTCCTCAATTTGGTCCCACGGAACTAGACGTGTAAATAAAAATAATAAAATAAATAAGATACAAAATTAGTTTCATATTGTATCGCTCTCCTTTTTCCTTCCACAGCGAATATCTTGAGCACATAAAACCTTTTTGTCTTCGCACATGGTCAAAAGAATGAATGATGGAACGTGCAGGAACCATTATTTATAAGAACTGTTGAGGCTGTTGTACTGTGGGACAGTTTAGTACCTGGGAACATGAAAGTGATCAGTAGATAGTTTATAAACGCGATACAACGTCTGAACTGTACTGGGATATACACAATGGATTCATGAATACAGTTGGTAGTCGCATACTTGACGACATATGGAAGTTTTGGGTCCGGCCGTGAGTCGTGCACGGATACCCAAATGGTAAGGCGACCGCTCGCCATAAGCAGGAAATCCACGTTCGAGTCCCGGTCCGGCACAAATTTTCATTGTCGTCATTCCATTCTACAGCTGATGTTCGTCCTTATTCGCAATTTCGAATTCATTTGATGTGAGTAGCTAGTTTAGTACATCTGCATCAATACTCCCCAAGCTACCTGCCAGTTCGTCGCAGAGAAGACTGATCCACACTTCCTGTTTCCATTCTTGGATCTACGTGGGAAGAATGATTGCTACTAAGCATCTGTATTAGCTCTAATTTTTGGAATTTTTTCGTTGTCATTTTCGCGAGATATTTGTGGGAAGAAGCAACCCGTTGTCCCGACTCTTCCCGGGAAGTTCTATGTCGGAATTTTGATAGTAAACTTCTCCGTGATCCACAACGCCTCGACTTTGTTGAGCGTCTCCGTACTCTCCGTGATGCACAACGCCTCTCTTGTAGCGCCTGCTATTGGAGTTTATTGAGCATTTCTGTAGCGCTCTCAAGCCGAATAAACGAACCCGTGACGAAGTGCGCTGATCTTCGTTGGATTTTCTCTGCCTTTTACATTAATTTCACCACGTAAGGGTCCCATAGTGATGAGCAGTATACAAGAATCAGTCGAGCAAATGTTCTGTAAGCTATTTCCTTCGTGAAGGAGTTACACCTCATTAAGATTCGTCCTATGAATCTCAGTCTGTCATCTGCTTTTCCTATTATTTGCTTTATGTGGTCATTCCTCACAAGGTCTCTCTGGATGGCTATTCCTAGATTTTTATAGCCTACTGTTTCAATGATTTTGCCATCAGTAGTATAGTTGTATAGTAGTGGATTCCTTCTCCTGTGTATGCGCTATGTGTTACATAGGGGACACATACGAAACTTTCGCACTTCTATACTTTTAAATAACGACAGTACTTGGATTAAGTGTAGTTGTTGGGATAAGGTTGATTGTTGGAATGAAGAGACAATGTCTTTAAAAATGAATCGAATTAAGTGAAATAATAATCACGAATTTATGATACATCCTTGTATGTACATTTCCATCCACATAATTTTGAACAACTTCTTAACAGAGCATTACAGTCCTTCGGAGTAACGATACTTAAGCAAAGAAAGTAATCTTCGTGAACTTTTTGTTTTTCATTTCATTTAGGGGACAGAGGCAGAGGTAATGAACTACCGCAGTGATCACAGTTATTATCTATGATAATGCTGCAGACAAAACTATCCAGTAAATAAGTACTTCAAAACAAATAAAATGGTATTTGTAACAATATAACATAAAAAGGGAGTATCTTATAGTAATATAATCTTATAATAATATAATAATAACGTAGTAAACAGTTTTTGATGTCGCTGAGCAATAGCCATACAATAGTTTTCAAATTGACACACTGCAATTGGCCTGTTTTGTTGTTTATTTAATTAAGACCTAGGTTTTGCCCTTTTATACCGTTTTCAAGTGACTGAGTTTATGTCATTAATATATATTTCTTGATGTCCTGCAGTATATATTAATAACATCAACTCAATCACATGTACTGTTGTTTATTTAATTACGACCTAGGTTTCGGCCTTTAATGCCATTTACAAGTGATTGAGTTTACATCATTAAAATATATTGCTTGATGCCCTGCAATGTATGTTAATGACATACACTCAGTTACTTGAAAATGGCATAAAAAGACGAAACCGAAGTCGTAATTAAATAAACAACAATACAGTCAAATGGTGGTCTGTTCATTTAAAAAACTAATGAGTAGCTTCGTAAAATATAGCTGTGAAGTCGGCCAACCATGATGCCGTTCTGAATACTGATAGTTAAGAGTCAATGTTAAAATTTTCCACAAATAATACTTTTCAGCGCGAAATCGGTAAGCCATGTCAGAAGCCGGTTGAAAAGCCTTGCCAACGATAATTCCTTCATTCCAGTACAATTAATAAGTGCTAAGAGAAAAGGATGTTGCCTTGAAAAATAATACCTACACTATGTGATCAAAAGTATTCGAACACCCCACAAAACATAAGTTTTTCGTATTAGGTGCATTGTGCTGCCACCTACTGCCAGGTACTCCATATCAGCGACCACAGTAGTCATTAGACATCGTGAGAGAGCAGAATCGGGCGCTCCGCGGAACTCACGAACTTCGAACGTGGTCAGGTGACTGGTTGACACTGGTGTCATAAGTGTGTACTCGAGATTTCCACCCTCCTAAACATCCCTAGGTCCACTGTCTCCTATGTGATAGTGTAGTGGAAACGTGAAGGGATACGTACAGCATAAAAGCGTGTAGGCCGACCTCGTCTGTTGACTGAGAGAGAACGCCGACAGTTGAAGAGGGCCGGTTGGAGTGGCCGAGCGGTTCTAGGCGCAACAGTCTGGAACCGCGCGACCGCTACGGTCGCAGATTTGAATCCTGCCTCGGGCATGGAGGTGTGTGATGTCCTTAGGTTAGTTAGGTTTAAGTAGTTCTAAGTTCTAGGGGACTGATGACCTCAGCAGTTAATTCCCATAGTGCTCAGAGCCATTTGAACCATTTTTTTTTTTTTAGCTGAAGAGGGTCGTAATGTGTAATAGGTAGACATCTATCCAGATCATCACACAGGAATTCTAAACTGTATCAGGATCCACTGCAAGTACAATGACAGTTAGGCGGGAGGTGAGAGAACTTGTATTTCATGGTGGAGCGGCTGCTCATAAGCCACATATCACGCCAGTAAATGCCAAACGACGCCTAGCTTGGTGTAAGGAGCGTAAGCGTTGGACGATTCAACAATGTACAAACGTTGTATGGAGTGACGAATCACGGTACACTATGTGGCGATCAGATGGCAGGGTGTGGGCATGGCGAATGACTGGTGAACATTGTCTTCCAGCGTGTGTAGTGCCAACAGTAAAATTCGGAGGCGGTAGTGCTATGGTGCGGTCGTGTTTTTCATGGAGGGGGCTTGCACACCTTGTTGTTTTTCGTGGCAATATCGCAACATATCCCTACATTGATGTTTTAAGGACCTTCTTGCTTTCCACTGTTGAAGAGCAATCCGAGGATGGCTACTGCATCTTTCAACACGATCGAGCACCTGTTCATAATGCACGGCCTGTGGCGGAGTGGTTACACCACAATAACATCCCTGTAATGGACTGGCCTGCACAGAGTCCTGACCTGAATCCTACAGAACACCTTTGGGATTTTATGGAACGCCGACTTCGTGCCAGGCCTCACCGACCAACATCGATACCCCTCCTCAGTGGAGCACTCCGTGAAGAATTGGCTGCCATTCACCAAGAAACCTTTCAGCGCCGGACTGAACGTTTGCCTGTGAGAGCAGAAGCTGCCATCAAAGATAAGCGAGGGCCAACACCATACTGAATTCCAACATTGCCGGCCGGAGTGGCCGTGCGGTTCTAGGCACTACAGTCTGGAACCGAGCGACTGCTCCGGTCACAGGTTCGAATCCTGCCTCGAGCATGGATGTGTGTGATCTCCTTAGGTTAGTTAGGTTTAATTAGTTCTAAGTTCTAGGCGACTGATGACCTCAGAAGTTGAGTCGCATAGTGTTCAGAACCATTTGAACCATTTTTGAATTCCAGCATTACCGATGGAGGGTGTCACGAACTTGTTAGTCATTTCCAGCCACGTGTCCGGACACTTTTGATCACAAGGTGTATGATTTATTTACGTCCAGGTTAAACTGCGAATCCGTCCCCCATTCATCAGTCCTCTCTACGTCCTTCTGGCGGTACTGTCTTCATATAGATAGCGACATCAGCTTTGAACAGCTTTACGTTTATATATTTGTAAATGGTAAATTTCCTTGTGGAATTGCTGAGATTTCCTTTACATCTGCAGATTTTGTTTTGTTAAGAGCGACATGTTGAGATGTATGTTCAAGGAAGTCGTATCCAGTCGCAAATCTGGTTCGATACTCGAAAAGCTCGTAATTTTTCCTCTAAAGGGCAGTATGGGACTGTATCTAACGCCTTCCAGAACTCAAGGACACGACACCAACCTGAGCACCGAAGTCTACAGTGCTATGGAGGAACACATGGAACCAATTGCGATTTTTTGGAAGATCTCTGTTTGTGTAATCTCTGGTTTTTTTTTTTTTATAGAGGAGGTTTTCGTTCACCAAAAACGTTATAATACACTGTAAGACAAAGAAAATTACACACCACGAAGGAATTATCCGAATACGATTGTTATCGGTACATGTGATGTACATGTACAGACAAACAAATGATTACAGTTTCATGAAAACTGGATTATTTGATCAAAAGAAAGAGTTTCGCAAACTTAGCGAGTCAATAATGCGTTTCGTATGTCTCTGGCCCGTGCGCAAACAGCCACTCTACATTGATAGAGTTTTTGGATGTTCACTATGGGGGAAGTATGTCCCATTGGTGCCTTAGGTCCAAACGTCCTGAATTGGGAAGAGATCTGGCGACGTTGCTGGAAAAATTAGGGTTTGGCAAAGCCGACTAACTGCCTTCAAAAGGCCAGAGATGGGCCAGAGCGTTACTGACTTGCACAATTTGTGAAGCTCTTTCTCTTGCACACATCATCTAATTTTTTGTGAAATTCTAATTATTTGTTTGTCTGTACATGCACATCGCGTCTACCGATTACGAACCCTTTCTAATAATTCCTTTGCTTGTATCGTTTTTTGTGTGTGTTACGGTGTACGTTAGCATAAGAGGCTTTGCATAATCATACATGAGATTGACATCAACTATATAAACCTTTAATTATGTGTATCTGTCTGACGACCGTTCTTGATAACGTTTTTTCTTCAGTCGCTAGGCGTTCTCCGTTGCTCGAGCGACCTACGATAAACTGGAAATACTTCAAAGGCAGCGCATTCTTCCACGTTTTCAGCTGTGGATTGAACAAGAGAAAGGCAGCGGTGTCCATCACAGTGGCGCAGCGAAATGTCTTCCACAGCCCGCACAGAGCGTGAGGCGCGAATTGCATCTGTAAATGGGGGGTGGAGGGGTGGGGGAGAGCAGATAAAGCAGATGCGTGCAGCGGCCGCCAGTCACGGCCGCCGTCCTGAGCGAGGGAGAGATGACTGGAGCGATCAGACAGCCTCCAGCTGTTCCAGGAAGCGGGCACAATGCGCAGACTCCCGGGAACAGGCCGGCGCGCGCCTGCCGCTGGGTTTCCAGTCTGACGTAGACGCAGACTGAGGAGTGATAGATTAAAGGTCGAAGCAGAATCTATAAACGCTAGTAGCACGAATGAATATTATTACTGACTCTTGTAGTTAACAGAATTCCCATATTTAATGTTAAGGGGATGGAATGTGACCGGCGTGTTCTCTTGAAAGAATTCTTGGATCACACGAAGTTTTTTTTAAAAACTGGAAAAATTAAAATCTAGGCGGTCTCTGAGCTCTCAGTTTCTTCTGATAAGGAACAGCGCGATTCTCGATAAAATCACGTCAGTGCTATTGAAAAGTCGCTGCACTTAACCGCAACTAGAGATGAGTAAGGAGTAGGTACTTGGCTGGAGACCACAGTACCAAAGAGCGTTTCACAAAGGAAATTACGAGTAGTCATAATTACGAATATTCACACGCATATTCGAAGGAAATATATTATAACCTACTCAATCGTCGAAAATCTAACGTAACCTCTAGCAAAATATAATCTGGAGCTTGAAACACAGATATGATACATAACGGTCCCAGACCTTTGTTCGCAAACCAAGGGAACGCTTACCATATTTCTCGACGCCTGGCCTACTCATCGACCAGAAAACGAATGCTCCACGCGGCTGTCCCCGTACAAACGTCCGGACCAGGCAGAGGGTGGTGGGAACAGGTGCCAAATGGTTCAAATGGCTCTTAGCACTATGGAACTTAACATCTGAGGTCATCAGTCTCCTAGAACTTAGAACTACTTAAACCTAACTAACCTAAGGACACCACACATATCCATGCCCGAGGCAGGATTCGAACCTGCGACCGTAGCGGTTGCGCGGTTCCAGACTGAAACGCCTAGAACCGCTCGGCCACACCGGCCGGCTAGGGAACAGGTACCATCTGCCCTCCACAGTGCATGCCAAAACTGTGGTCCGATCACACCATCAGGTTACCCTCTTTGGTCGAAGAAATGCTTACCCAGCAGCTTGAGTTGATAATACATCAAACCACACCACACTACCAAACTCTCTGACGGTGCTGGAGTGAGTTTCGAACTGCTCTCTTCTGTTTGTTTCTCCATTCATACTGGATGGATGAAACGAAGTGGGGCTATGCGAGGACAGAGCAGCAATAAACAAGCAGAGACAAGCGCTCGTTCCTCTTCGAGAGGATCTGTGTCGGACTGCAAAGTACGGTGTCCAGAAATACACGCAAAGCGAGCCTGGTAAGTCATAAGTCACACTTAGCATTAATGAAAGACTTTGAACACAATGCATTCACTATGCTCTCTTAACTTTCGTCTGAAACAGCTACACGACAAAACATCTTCTGTCGGCACGCATACATCTCAATAAACACACCGAGGTGACTTAAGTCAGGGGAGAGCAATATGCTCATAAACAGATGGTACTAGCGTCGCGTACATAATGTATAAAAGAGCGGAGCAATGACGGAGCTGTCATTTGTACTCAGGTGATTCATGTGAAAAAATTACTGTGATGATTATGATCGCATTAAGGGAGTTAACAGACATTCAGCGCGGAATGGTAGTTGGAGCTATACTCATGGGACATTCCATTTCAGAACTCGTTAAGGAATTCAATATTCCGAGATCCACAATGTCAAGAGTGTGCCGAGAATACCAAATTTCAGACTTTAGTTTTCACCATGGACAACACAATGGCCGACGGCCTTGACTCAGCGACCGAGAGCAGTGGCGTTTGCGTAGAGTTGTCAGCGCTAACAGACAAGCAATTCTGCGTGAAGTAAACGCAGAAATCAATGTGGGACGAACGTTGAACGTATGCATTAGAACAGTACGGTGAAATTTAACATTAATGGGCTATGGCACCAGACGACCGACGCGAGTACCTTTGCTAAAAGCATGTCATCGCCCTCAGTGCCTCTCCTGGGCTCGCGACCATATCGGTTGGAACCCAGACCATTGGAAAACCATGGCCTGGTGAGGTGAGTCTCCATTTTAGATGGTAAGAGCTGATGGTAGGGTTCTAGCATGGCGCAGATCCCACGAACTCATGGACCCAAGTTGTCAACGAGGCACTGTGAAAGCTGGTGGTGGCTTCTTAATGGTCTGAACTGTGTTCACATGGAATAGACTGGATCCTCTGCTCCAGCTGAACCGACCATTGGTTGTAAATGGTTATGTTTGTCTACATGCAGAACATTTGCAACCATTCATGGACTTCATGTTCCCAAAGAACGATGAACTTTTATGCATGACAATGAGCAGTATCACCAGGCCACAATTGCTTGCGATTGGTTTTATGAACATTCTGGACAATTCGAGCTAATCTACATCTACATCTACATTTATACTCCGCAAGCCACCCAACGGTGTGTGGCGGAGGGCACTTTACGTGCCACTGTCATTATCTCTCTTTCCTGTTCCAGTCGCGTATGGTTCGCGGGAAGAACGACTGCCGGAAAGCCTCCGTGCGCGCTCGGATCTCTCTAGTTTTACATTCGTGATCTCCTCTGGAGGTATAAGTAGGGGGAAGCAATATATTCGATACCTCATCCAGAAACGCACCCGTTCGAAATCTGGACAGCAAGCTACACCGCGATGCAGAGCGCCTCTCTTGCAGAGTCTGCCACTCGAGTTTGCTAAACATCTCCGTAACGCTATCACGCTTACCAAATAACCATGTGACGAAACGCGCAGCTCTTCTTTGGATCTTCTCTATCTCCTCTGTCAACCCGACCTGGAACGGATCCCATACTGATGAGCAATACTCAAGTATAGGTCGAACAAGTATTTTGTAAGCCACCTCCTTTGCTGATGGACTACATTTTCTAAGGATTCTCCCAATGAATCTCAACCTGACACCTGCCTTACCAACAATTAATTTTATATGATCATTCCACTTCAAATCATTCCGCACGCATACTACCAGATATTTTACAGAAGTAACTGTTACCAGTGTTTGTTCCGCTATCATATAATTATACAATAAAGGATCCTTCTTTCTCCTTATTCGCAATACATTACATTTGTCTACGTTAAGGGTCAGTTTCCACTCCCTGCAACAACTGCCTATCCGCTGCAGATCTTCCTGCATTTCGCTGCAATTTTCTAATGCTGCAACTTCTCTCTATACTACTGCATCATCCGCGAAAAGCCGCATGGAACTTCCGACACTATCTACTATGTCATTTATATATATTGTGAAAACCAATGGCCCCATAACTCTCCCCTGTGGCACGCCAGAGGTTACTTTAACGTCTGGACGTCTCTCCATTGAGAACAACATGATGTATTCTGTTTGCTAAAAACTCTTCAATCCAGCCACACAGCTGGTCTGATATTCCGTAGGCTCTTACTTTGTTTATCAGGCGACAGTGCGGAACTGTAACGAACGCCTTCCGTAAGTCAAGGAAAATGGCATCTACCTGGGAGCCTGTATCTAATATTTTCTGGGTCTCATGAACAAATAAAGCGAGTTGGGTCTCACACGATCGCTATTGACCGAGCGAGGTGGCGCAGTGGTTAGCACACTGGACTCGCATTCGGGAGGACGACGGTTCAATCCCGTCTCCGGCCATCCTGATTTAGGTTTTCCGTGATTTCCCTAAATCGCTTCAGGCAAATGCCGGGATGGTTCCTTTGAAGGGGCACGGCCGATTTCCTTCCCCATCCTTCCCTCACCCGAGCTTGCGCTCCGTCTCTAATGACCTCGTTGTGGACGGGACGTTAAACACTAATATCCTCCTCCTCCACGATCGCTATTTCCGGAATCCATGTTGATTCATACAGAGTAGATTCTGGGTTTCCTAAAACGACATGATACTCGGGCAAAAAACGTGTTCTAAAATTCTGCAACAGATCGACGTCAGAGATATAGGTCTATAGTTTTGCGCATCTGCTCAACGACCCTTCTTGAAGACTGGGGCTACCTGTGCTCTTTTCCAATCATTTGGAACCTTCCGTTCCTCTAGAGACTTGCAGCACATTTTTGTTAGAGGGGGGGCAAGCACTTTCGCGCACTTTGTGTAGAATCGAATTGGTATCCTGTCAGGTTCAGTGGACTTTCCTCTGTTGTGTGATTCCAGTTGCTTTTCTATTCCTTGGAAACTTATTTCGATGTCAGCCATTTTTTCGTTTGTGCGAGGATTTAGAGAAGGAACTGCATTGCGGTCATCCTCTGTGAAGCGGCTTTGGAAAAAGGTGTTAAGTATTTCAGCTTTACGCGTGTCATCCTCTGTTTGAATGCCATCATCATCCAGGAGAGTCTGGATATGCTGTTTTGAGCCACTTACTGATTTAACGTAAGACCAGAACTTCCTAGGATTTTCTGTCAAGTCGGTACATAGAATTTTACTTTCGAATTCACTGAACGCTTCACGCGTAGCCCTCCTTACGTTAACTTTGACATCGTTTAGCTTCTTTTTGTCTGAGAGATTTTGGCTGCGTTTAAACTTACAGTGGAGCTCTCTTTGCTTTCGCAGTAGTTTCCTAACTTTGTTGTTGAACCACGGTGGGTTTTTCCCGTTCCACACAGTTTTACTCGGCACGTACCTGTCTAAAACGCATTTTACGATTGCCTTGAACTTTTTCCATAAACACTCAACATTGTCAGTGTCGGAACAGAAATTTTCGTTTTGATCTGTTACGTAGTCTGAAATCTGCCTTCTATTACTCTTGCTAAACAGATAAACCTTCCTCCCTCTTTTAATATTCCTATTTACTTCCATATTCAGGGATGCTGCAACGGCCTTATGATCACTGATTCCCTGTTCTGCGCTTACAGAGTCGAAAAGTTAGGGTCTGTTTGTTATCAGTAGGGCCAAGATTTTATCTCCACGAGTCGGTTCTCTGTTTAATTGCTCGGGGTAATTTTTGGATAGTGCACTCAGTATAATGTCACTCAATGCTCTGTCCCTACCACCCGTCCTAAACATCTGAGTGTCCCAGTCTATATCTGGTAAACTGAAATCTCCACCTAAGACTATAACATGCTGAGAAAATGTATGTGAAATGTATTCCAGATTTTCTCTCAGTTGTTCTACCACTAATGCTGGTGAGTCGGGAGGTCGGTAAAAGGAGCCAATTATTAACCTAGCTTCATTGTTGAGTGTAACCACCACCCATAATAATTCACAGGGACTATCCACTTCTATTTCACTACAAGATGAACTACTACTAATAGCGATAAACACGCCACCACCGGTTGCATGCAATCTATCCTTTCTAAACACCATCTGTGCCTTTGTAAAAAATTCGGCAGAATTTATCTCTGGCTTCAGTCAGCTTTCCATACCTATAACGATTTCAGCTTCGGTGCTTTCTATCAGCGCTTGAAGTTCCGGTACTTTACCAATGCAGCTTCGACAGTTTACAATTACAATACCGATTGCTGCTTGTTCCCCTCATGTCCTGACTTTGCCCCGCACCCTTTTAGGCTGTTGCCATTTCTGTACTTGCCCGAGGCCATCTAACCTAAAAAACCGCCCAGTCCACGCCACACAACCCCTGCTACCCGTGTAGTCAAATGTTGAAAATAAGTTTGTTATCATTTTCAGTTTAAGTTTTTATCTCAATTGTTCTTTTTTCTGCTCTTTTAATAAGGTTTGGCTTAAATGAGAAAAAGTTTATTTGATTAAATAGAATTACTGTAGCCGAAAATATGATGAATAGGGAGAATCATATGAGAGGGGATATTTGAGGGATTTGGATTAAAATTTCCCCATCAGAAGTAGTCGTTAATTTACTATTTTTTGGTTTAAGAGACCATTACTTACTTTCAGTCCTCTGATGTATTTCAAGGTATACTAATTGTTTAGTTATTTTAGATTGACACTCTAATGTTATATATTTTAACTAACTCCTTAGATTATTTTAGATAATCACTTGATAAATAAGTTTACTGAAGTTCTTTCAATTACAATTGGTATGAATCTGTGGTTTGCCCCACAGATTTCTGAGCATTGTCCAAAGAACAGTCCAGGTCAGTTTATTGTAAATGTTCCTTGATTTAGTCGACCTGGCATTGCATCAATTTTAACCCCTAACGCGGGGACTGCTCACGAGTGTAGAATGTCTGATGCTCTTGTTAATACTCGTACTTCCGTATTTATTGGTAGGATTGTTCGGTTATCTACATCTAGAAGTCGAAATCCGTCGTTTTCTAGGTCTTGTTCTGGTGTTATATAAGTGTCAAATTCTGCGTCTATAAAGTCTGAATATTCATATCTTCAGTATCATTGTCGTCCAATGCTTTTGATTGTGATTATTGCATCTACTGAATCATCAAGTAAATATAATAGTCATAATGATGAAGTGCAATAAAAATTAGCGTAATTGCTGGTAATGCTGTTCAGATTGTTTCAATTAAGTGTCCGTGAAGTATGTTTCGATTTGTATAGGCAATAAATAATATATAACTTAGGGTATAACCTAAAATTACTGTAATTAATAATAATATGACCATAGTATGATCATGGAAGAATGATAGTTGCTCCATTAATGGTGAAGCTCTATCTTGAAGGGATAAATTTGATCATGTTGCCATTAATGAATTTTCTAATAAAAGGTGAAACTTTTATTGGTAGAGCTTAAATCTACTGCACTAATCTGCCATATTAGAATCCAGAAATTAATGGTAATTCTGAGTAATTGTGTTCTGCAGGTGGATTGTTTTGTAATAATTCTGTTGATCTTCTTATATTAGCGCTAAATATAATTGCTCGATTTGTAACCATTCTTTCTCATATAATTACAATGAATATAATGATTCCTACAATATAAATTGTAGACCCAATTCTTGACACTACATTTCATGATGTGTATGCATCTGGATAGTCTGAATATCGTCGTGGTATTCCTGCTAATCCTAAGAAATGTTGAGGGAAGAATGTTAAGTTTACTCCAATAAATATAATTGTAAATTGAATTTTTAATCATGTATTATTTATGGTTAATCGTGTAAATACTGGGTATCATTGGATAACACCTCCTACAATTGCGAATACTGCTCCTATAGATAATACATAATGGAAGTGGGCTACTACATAATATGTATCATGTAACACAATATCAAGTGATAAATTTGCTAATACTAATCCTGTTAGCCCACCAATCGTGAATAGGAAAATAAATCCTAAAGCTCATAATAGGGGTGGATTGAACTTGAATTTAGTTCCATATAGTGTAGCTAATCATCTAAATACCTTAATTCCTGTAGGTACAGCAATAATTATTGTTGCTGATGTAAAGTATGCTCGTGTGTCAACATCCATTCCTACTGTAAATATGTGATGTGCTCATACAATAAATCCTATTAGTCCAATTGATAATATAGCATAAATTATACCTAATGTTCCAAATGATTCAATTTTCCCTCTTTCTTGACATACAATGTGAGAGATAATCCCAAATCCTGGTAGAATTAAAATGTAAACTTCTGGGTGTCCGAAGAATCAAAATAGGTGTTGATATAAAATTGGGTCACCCCCTCCCGCAGGGTCGAAAAATGATGTATTTAAATTTCGGTCTCTTAATAGTATAGTAATAACTCCTGCTAATACTGGAAGTGAAAGAAGAAGAAGAAGGGCTGTAATAGCTACAGATCATACAAATAAAGGTGTTTGATCTAAAGTTATACTTTCTGATCGTATATTAATTGCTGTTGTAATGAAGTTTACTGCACCAAGAATAGATGATACACCTGCTAAATGGAGTGAGAAGATAGCTAGGTCTACAGATGCATCCCCGTGTGTGATAGCTCCTGCTAGAGGTGGGTAAACTGTTCATCCTGTACCAGCACCGTTATCTACTATGGAAGATGTAAGAAGAAGGGTTAATGAAGGTGGTAATAATCAAAAACTTATATTATTTATTCGTGGGAATGCTATATCTGCAGCACCAATTATTAATGGTACAAGTCAATTACCAAATCCACCAATTATAATAGGCATTACTATAAACAAAATTATTACGAATGCATGGGCTGTAATAATAACATTATAAATTTGGTCATCTCCAATTAAAGATCCTGGTTGACCAAGTTCAGCACGAATAAGTATTCTTATTGATGTTCCTACTATTCCTGCTCAGGCTCCAAATAGGAAGCGTAAAGTACCAATATCCTTATGGTTTGTTGAGAAAAATCATTTTTGCGGTAAGATGGCTGAATTTTAGGCAGTACTTATGTTTTCTCTCTTACCATTTTTTAGGTCTTATATTCAATTATGATTCTAGACTGCAATTCTAGAGATGTAAAATTTTACTAAGGCCTAAAAGATTATTATTTTAATTATAACTTTGAAGGTAATTAGTTTAATTAACTTAAGTCCTTAGTATAATGAGATTAAGCTTGATGTTGAGATTAATCCTATTGTTGAAATTATTACTGTTATAGGAAGAATAATTCTTGATTTTTGAGACTTTATCTTTATAGATCATGGATTTTCTGTGTATGACATAATTAGGGCTGAGAATCTAATACGTATATAATAATAAAGTGTAATTGTAGTTAATACAACCATAATGGTTATAATAGTTGTTATGTTGTTTTCTATTATTGATTGTATTACAATTCATTTTGGTAGGAACCCAAGAAACGGTGGTAAACCACCTAGGGATAGGAGAGATAAAAATATTATGAATTTAATTTCAGTTTTTATATTTCTGGCCGAATAAATTTGATTTATAAAAAATAGGTTTATTTGCTTAAATAATAAAACCATAATTAATCTTAATAGTGAGTAAATATTAAAATATAGTTCTCAGATGTTTTCTCTGCCTGTTAGGGATCTAATTATTCACCCTTAGTGTCTAATTGAGGAATATGCTAGAAGTTGGCGTAGAGATGTTTGATTTAAACCACCTATTGCTCCAATAATAATTCTTAGAATGATAATTGTTCAAATAAAGGTTCTTAGTTGAATACAATAAGATAATACCATTATTGGGGCAATTTTTTGCCATGTTATTAGTGTCAAACAGTTATTTCATCTTGAAGCTCCTATTACTTCTGGAAATCAGAAATGAAAAGATGCAGCCCCAATCTTTAATATTAATCTAGATCTGATTATTATTGATGGAATAAATTCTATTTCCCACCCTATTGGATACTTTATTTGAATCAGCAAAATTGAAAACAATAGTATTGTTGATGCTATTGCTTGGACAATAAAATATTTAATTGACAACTCATTTATTATTATATTTTTATTTCTTGTTAGGAGCGGAATAAATGAAAGTAAGTTGATCTCAAGTCCTATTCAAACTCCGAATCGGGAGTTTGATGAAATGGACAGGATCATCCTATCATTAATGTTGATAGGAAGAGAAGTTTTGTAGAGTTGTTGGTCATTAAAAAGGAGAGGATTGATACCTCTATAAATGGGGTATGAACCCATTAGCTTGTTTAGCTTCCCTTTTTACATTAAGGTGTATGATGCACGTTAGTTTTTGATACTAAAGGAGATAGTTTAATTCTGTCTTATGTAATTTTTAATGAAGGTAATTTTATTTACTTGATTTACCGTATCAAGGTAACCCTTTAATCAGGCACTTCATTTATATTTAATTTATACATTGAAAGTTTTTTTTAAAATTTGTTTAAGTATTATTTTGGTTATTTCTAATTAATTTATCTCAGTTCAGATAATTTGAATATATATATATATATATATATATATATATATATATATATAAATATCATTTAATATGATAATTATATCATATATGATAATTATATCATTTAATATGATAATTAAATATCATTTAATAATAATAAAATAACATTATTGGTATTTAAATTTAATTAAATGTAAAATATTAATATAAATTATTTATTATTTACCTAGGATTATAGCTACTTATGTTTCTAGCTTAAAATAGGTTATTATATTATAAAGTATATAATAATATGTAATTTAATATTAAATATTATTATAATTGGATATAATAAATACAATTAATAATATTAAATATAAATTATTATATTAATATAAATAATTATATTAATTATAATAATATAATTACATAATTATAATTAACTAAAGAGTTATTAATGATTTTAATTAAAGGATGTCTTAATTGTAAGGGTTTATTGATTAGTAAATTATCTTATTTTACGAATTGGTCCCTGGTTAATATTAGTGATTTTAACAACTGCTAATAATGCTAAAAATAAATAAATTATTATTATTATTGTAATAATAAATGTTGGTCTATTATATAGTTTTTCAAAAGATATTGTTATTTCTTGATAATTGATTGAATTGTCAATATTTATAGTTTCAGTATTTTTGAAAAAGTCTATAAATATTGTTATATCTAAGATAATTAATGTTGATATAATAAATACCCGTATACTTAAGGTAATAATTATGGTAATTGATTTAGGTTGAAATATTTCGTTTGATGCAATTCTCGTAATATAAATAAATAGAACTAATATACCACCAAAAAACGTTAAAAATAAATTATATGATTATCTATAACTTTCCATTATTGTTCCTGTTATTAGTCCAACTAGAATAGTTTGTAGGATAATGAAAAGCATTATTGATATTGGGTGTCTTAATTTAATAAAATTAATATTCATTACGTTTGATAGTGATATAATTATTATTTTGATCATTTCAGGGGTTAGTTTATTTACAATATCGGTTTTGGGGGCCGATGATGGAAGCTTTTCCACCTCTGAAGTTTTAAAAGTGGGGGCTGGACTTATTTCTGGCTTACAGACCGGCGTTTTTTTTAAACTATTAAAACTAATGTTAATATTCTCTGTCTTTACTTCTTTATTGGTTTATTTTCCTGGGGTTTATGTTTTTTCTTCTAAACATAAGCATTTATTAATGGTTCTTTTGAGATTAGAATATATTGTTCTTTCTTTATTTATATTAATTATTGTTTTTCTTATTGAGTTTGATTATCATTATTTTTTTCCTGTTACTTTTTTGTTTTTTTCCTTTTTGAGAAGGTGCTTTAGGTCTTTCTATTTTAGTTTCAATAATTCGTTCTCATGGTAATGATTTTTTTAATTCTTTTGGGTTATCCTTATGTTAAAGTATTTATTTATAACTATTTTTTTGATCCATCTCTGTTTAGTTAATAATTGTTGATGGCTGGTTCATTCTTTAATATTTCTGTCTAGTTTTGTTTTTATAATTTGTGTTTATTCGTACGCTGATTTAAATATAATTAGATATTATTTTGGTATTGATTATTTTTCTTTTTGCTTGATTTTGCTAAGTTTTTGGATTTGTTCTTTAATAATTACTGCTAGAGGTTCTGTTTATTTAAGTTCTTATCACTCTAATTTTTTTGTCTTTATGGTTTTAATTTTGATGATTATGCTTTATTGCTCGTTTGCTAGATTGAGTCTTCTTTCTTTTTATATTTTTTTTAGGCTAGATTAGTTACTACTTTGCTTTTGATTTTGGGTTGAGGTTATCAACCTGAACGTTTACAGGCTGGTGTTTATTTAATTTTTTATACTTTGGTTGCTAGATTACCTTTATTATTAGTTTTATTTTGGGTTTATGATTTTTCTAATACTTTATATTTTCCTTTATCGGTTGATTTTGGTTCTTATTATTTTATATTTTATGTATTTATAATTCTTGCTTTTTTAGTTAAGATACCAATATTTTTGGTTCATTTATGGCTTCCTAAGGCTCATGTTGAGGCTCCTATTTCAGGTAAAATAATTCTTGCTGGTGTTTTATTAAAGTTGGGTGGTTATGGTATTTTTCGTGTTATGAAGGTTATTTCTTATCTGGGTTTAAAGTTTAATTATTTTTAATTGTCTTTAGGTTTATCTGGTGGGGTTATTGTTAGATTTATTTGTTTTCGTCAGGTAGATTTAAAGTCTTTAATTGCATATTCTTCTGTTGCTCATATAAGAATGGTTATGGGAGGGTTGATAACCATGAATTGGTGGGGTTGTATAGGTTCTCTTTCTTTAATTGTTGGTCATGGTTTATGTTCTTCTGGACTATTTTGTTTATCTAATATTATTTATGAGCATTAAGGTAGATGAAGATTATTAATTAACAAGGGTATAATTAATTTGATACCAAGAATGGCTTTATGATGATTTTTTTGAGATCATCTAATATAGCTGTTCCTCCTTCTCTAAGTTTGGTAGGTGAACTTAGATTATTAAATAGAATTATGTCTTGATCTTCTTTCAAATTTTTTTGCTTTAATTTTTTGTCTTTTTTTAGAGCTGTTTATAATTTATATATGTATTCTTATTCTCAGCATGGTAATAATTATTCTGGTGTTTATACTTGTTCTCTTGGTTATTTTCGTGAACATCATCTTTTACTTTTACATTGATTGCCTTTAAATATTCTTTGTTTAAAGGGTGAATATTTTTTTGTTTAAGTTGCTTAAGTATTTTAATTAAAAATGTTGTTTTGTGGAATCAATGATATGAATCTTTTTCATCTTAGGCTGTGAATTTATTTTCTATTTGTTCTTTGAGTTTTTTTTCTTTATTTTTTCTAGAACTATAATTTTTATTTTGGGTATTTATTATTTAATAATTGATTATAGAGTTTTTGTTGAATGAGAACTTTTTAATTTAAATGGTTCTATGGTTGTTATGAGTTTAATTTTTGATTGAATGTCTCTTTTTTTTATGTCTTTTATTATATATATTTCTTCTTTGGTTATTTATTATAAAGAGGATTATATATCAGGAGAAAAGAATATAAATCGTTTTATTATTATTGTTTTAATATTTATTCTTCCTATAGGTTTTTTAATTATTAGCCCTAATTTGATTAGAATTTTATTAGGATGAGATGGTTTGGGTTAAGTTTCTTATTGTTTAGTTATATATTACCAAAACGTGAAATCTTATAGTGCAGGTATGTTAACTGCACTTTCTGATCGTATTGGTGATGTGGCTGTTTTAATTTCTATTGCTTGAATATTAAATTTTGGTGGTTGAAATTATATTTATTATTATGATTTTATTTCTAATTCTTTTGAAATAAAGTTTATTACTATATTAATTGTTTTAGTGGCAATAACTAAAAGAGCTCAAATTCCCTTTTCTTCTTGACTTCCTGCTGCAATGGCTGCTCCTACTCCTGTTTCTGCTTTAGTTCATTCTTCTACTATTGTTACTGCTGGGGTTTCTTTATTAATTCGTTTCAGACCAATATTGGATACTTATGATTGTGGTTGATTTTTACTTTTAATTGGTTGTATAACTATATTTATGGCTGGGTTGGGGGCTAATTTTGAATTTGATTTGAAGAAGATTATTGCTCTTTCTACTTTAAGATAACTTGGTTTAATAATAAGAATTTTGGCTATAGGTTATCCAAAACTTGCATTTTATCATTTACTAGCTCATGCTTTATTTAAGGCGTTATTGTTTATGTGTGCACGTTCAATAATTCATAATTTAAAGGATTCTCAAGATATTCGTTTTATAGGTTCAATTGTTAATTTTATACCTTTAACTTCAGTTTGTTTTAATGTTTCTAGTTTGTCTTTATGTGGTATGCCTTTTTTAGCTGGGTTTTATTCAAAGGATTTAATTCTTGAAATAGTTTGTTTAAGATGAATTAATTGTTTAATTTTTTTCTTTATTTCTTTTCTACTGGTTTAACTGCTTCTTATTCTTTTCGTCTTTTTTATTATTCAATATCTGGTGATAATAATTTTTATTCTAGATTTTCTTTAGATGATAAGGGTTATTATATTTCGTTTGGTATAATTGGTTTATTATTTGTTGCTATTTTTGGTGGTAGCCTTTTGTCTTGATTAATTTTTCCTGTTCCTCATGTGATTTCTTTGCCTTATTATTTAAAGTTTTTAACTATTACTGTAGCTGTTTTAGGTGCTTATTTGGGTTATCTTATTTCTAATTTTGATTTTTCTCAAAATTTATTTTCTATAAGTATACTTTCTTTTGTCAGATTTGCTGGTTCTATATGGTTTATACCTTTTCTTTCAACTAAATTTATTAGATATATTCCTTTAAAATTAGGTTATTATTCATCTAAATCACTTGATTATGGTTGAGGTGAATTATTTGGTGGTCAAGGCTTATATAGACTATTTATTTATTTGATTGGTTATATACAGGGTTGATATGATTCTAAGTTTAAGATTTATCTTTTAACTTTTATTTTTTGAATATTTATTTTGGTAATATTATTTTTCGTTTACTTAAATAGCTTATAATTAGAGTGTGACACTGAAGATGTTAAGGAAGTATTTTTAATTTAAAGGTATTTATAAATATAGGTATATTATTTTTACAGTGAAAATGTAATGTTTTATTTAAACTATATAAATTTTAGAAATGTTAACAGAGTTTAACCACTAATATAAAAAGTTAGCAGCTTTCATATTGGCTTTACATTTCCTTAATTGGAACTTTATAGTTCAGTTATATTATTAACAGTAATATGCCTCTTTTTGGCTTCAATTAATAAGAATAAGGGTATTTTATTTACCAATCTTCCAGGTCGAAACTGACTGCAATATTTCGCTTCTTATTCTATTTAAGGTTGATTGATTATATCAATACTTTTTTAATGCAACCCAAATGTTATAGTTAACTACAATCCTTTATTCTGCTCATTGTAAGGCTCCTTGATTTCATTCATGGTATAATCCACCTAATAATACTAGGATAAAAAATATTGTTGATACTGTTCAGATTATAATGTCTGAGGTTTTAAAAATAATTACAATTGGAAGGATTAGTGCAATTTCTACATAAAAAATTTAGAAAATTACTGCGATTAAGACAAATCGTAGTGAGAATGGTATTCGTGCTGATCTTTTTGGGTCAAATCCACACTCAAATGGAGATCTTTTTTCTCGGTCATTAATTAATTTTTTTGATAATGTTGTTGCAAGGGTTATAACAATTATTGGGATAATAAATCTAATAAAAATTCTTGTAGATAGAATTTGGATTGTTTTTCTTGATTTATATCAAGCTTTTTGATTGGAAGTCAAATGTACTATTTATACTAGAAAAACATTTATCTACCTCATCAATAAATAGAGATGTATAGTAATAATCATACCACATCTACAAGGAGTCAGTATAATGCTGCTGCTTCAAATCCAAAGTGGTGTCTTGGTGAAAATTGATTTATTGAATGTCGAAGTAGACATGTTGATAAGAAAATTGTTCCAATAATTACATGTAGACCATGGAATCCTGTTGCAACAAAGAATGTTGACCCATAAACTGCGTCTGCAATGGTGAAAGGTGCTTCTCAATATTCATATGCTTGAAGTATAGTGAAATATAGTCCTAGTAATACTGTAAAGAATAGTCCTTGTAATGCTTGAGTGTGATTAGATTCTATTAAACTATGATGTGCTCATGTTACTGTTACTCCTGATGCCAGAAGAATAGCTGTATTAAGTAATGGAATTTGTATAGGATTAAAAGGTTGAATTCCTATTGGAGGTCATAGTATTCCTAGTTCAATAGTAGGTGCTAGCCTTCTTCTAAAAAATGCTCAGAAAAATGAAACAAAGAATAATACTTCTGATGCGATAAATAAGATTATTCCTCATCGTAATCCAATTGATACAAATCCTGTATGTAGCCCTTGGTATGTCCCTTCTCGTACTACATCTCGTCATCATTGAATTATAGTTAATAGGGTAATTCCGAATCAGATTATAAATAAGTTAACATTAAATAGGTGGAATCATTTTGCTAATCCTGAAACTAGAACTATTGCTCCAATTGCTCCTGTTAATGGTCAAGGTCTATAATCTACTAAGTGGAATGGGTGATTTGAGTGAGTTGTTAACATAAGTTTAGTATACTTCTCTAGAATATAAAGTTCTTAAAATTGAGAAAACATAAGCTTGAATTATTGCTACTGTTGATTCTAGAATTAATAGAAGTATTTGTCCAATAATTAAGAGTGAAATTAAGTTTATTGCTATAGATGGTCCTGTATTTCCTAGTAATGTTAATAGTAAGTGTCCTGCAATTATATTTGCTGCTAGCCGTACTGCTAGTGTACCTGGTCGAATGACATTTCTAATTGTTTCAATTAATACTATAAATGATATTAATGCAGGAGATGTTCCTTGTGGAACAAGGTGTGTAAATATGTGATTGGTATGATTAATTCATCCAAATAACATGAATCTTAATCATATAGGTAGAGTGATTGCAAATGTTAATGCTAAATGTCTTGTTCTAGTAAAGATGTAAGGGAATAATCCTATAAAATTATTAAATAGTATTATAATAAAAATTGAGATAAAGATAAATGGTGTTCCATTAAATTATTTTGGTCCTAGTAATGTTTTAAACTCATTATGTAAGGTATAGTTTTGCACATCAGCTCAACGACTCTTCTTGAAGACTGGGACTACCTGTGCTCTTTTCCAATCATTTGGAACCTTCCGTTGCTCTAGAGACTTGCAGCACATTTTTGTTAGAGGGGGGGCAAGCACTTTCGCGCACTTTGTGTAGAATCGAATTGGTATCCTGTCAGGTTCAGTGGACTTTCCTCTGTTGTGTGATTCCAGTTGCTTTTCTATTCCTTGGACACTTATTTCGATGTCAGCCATTTTTTCGTTTGTGCGAGGATTTAGAGCAGGAACTGCAGCGCGGTCATCCTCTGTGAAATGGCTTTGGAAAAAGGTGTTCAGTATTTCAGCTTTACGCGTGTCATCCTCTGTTTGAATGCCATCATCATCCAGGAGTGTCTGGATATGCTGTTTTGAGCCACTTACTGATTTAACGTAAAACCAGAACTTCCTAGGATTTTCTGTCAAGTCGGTACATTGAAATTTTACTTTCGAATTCACTGAACGCTTCACGCATAGCCCTCCTTACGCTAACTTTGACATCGTTTAGCTTCTGTTTGTCTGAGAGATTTTGGCTGCGTTTATACTTGCAGTGAAGCTCTCTTTGCTTTCGCAGTAGTTTCCTAACTTTGTTGTTGAACCACTGTGGGTTTTTCCCGTTCCACACAGTTTTACTCGGCACGTACCTGTCTAAAACGCATTTTACGATTGCCTTGAACTTTTTCCATAAACACTCAACATTGTCAGTGTCGGAACAGAAATTTTCGTTTTGATCTGTTACGTAGTCTGAAATCTGCCTTCTATTACTCTTGCTAAACAGATAAACCTTCCTCCCTCTTTTAATATTCCTATTTACTTCCATATTCAGGGATGCTGCAACGGCCTTATAATCACTGATTCCCTGTTCTGCGCTTACAGAGTCGAAAAGTTAGGGTCTGTTTGTTATCAGTAGGGCCAAGATTTTATCTCCACGAGTCGGTTCTCTGTTTAATTGCTCGGGGTAATTTTTGGATAGTGCACTCAGTATAATGTCACTCAATGCTCTGTCCCTACCACCCGTCCTAAACATCTGAGTGTCCCAGTCTATATCTGGTAAACTGAAATCTCCACCTAAGACTATAACATGCTGAGAAAATGTATGTGAAATGTATTCCAGATTTTCTCTCAGTTGTTCTACCACTAATGCTGGTGAGTCGGGAGGTCGGTAAAAGGAGCCAATTATTAACCTAGCTTCATTGTTGAGTGTAACCTCCACCCATAATAATTCACAGGGACTATCCACTTCTATTTCACTACAAGATGAACTACTACTAATAGCGACAAACACGCCACCACCGGTTGCATGCAATCTATCCTTTCTAAACACCGTCTGTGCCTTTGTAAAAAATTGGGCAGAATTTATCTCTGGCTTCAATCAGCTTTCCATACCTATAACGATTTCAGCTTCGGTGCTTTCTATCAGCGCTTGAAGTACCAGTACTTTACCAATGCAGCTTCGACAGTTTACAATTACAATACCGATTGCTGCTTGTTCCCCTCATGTCCTGACTTTGCCCCGCACCCTTTTAGGCCGTTGCCCTTTCTGTAATTGCCCGAGGCCATCTAACCTAAAAAACCGCCCAGTCCACGCCACACAACCCCTGCTACCCGTGTAGTCAAATGTTGAAAATAAGTTTGTTATCATTTTCAGTTTAAGTTTTTTATCTCAATTGTTCTTTTTTCTGCTATTTTAATAAGGTTTGGCTTAAATGAGAAAAAGTTTATTTCATTAAATAGAATTACTGTAGCCGAAAATATGATGAATAGGGAGAATCATATGAGAGGGGATATTTGAGGGATTTGGATTAAAATTTCCCCATCAGAAGTAGTCGTTAATTTACTATTTTTTGGTTTAAGAGACCATTACTTACTTTCAGTCATCTGATGTATTTCAAGGTGTACTAATTGTTTAGTTATTTTAGATTGACACTCTAATGTTATATATTTTAACTAACTCCTTAGATTATTTTAGATAATCACTTGATAAATAAGTTTACTGAAGTTCTTTCAATTACAATTGGTATGAATCTGTGGTTTGCCCCACAGATTTCTGAGCTCTGCTTTCATCCCGCTAACGAGACTGGCAGTCTTCGCCAAATCAGATAGCCGCAGGAAGCCAGAGAGGATTTCCTCCAATCCATAGCGACACACATCATTGGTGCCCACATGAGCGACCACCTGCAGATGGGTGCACCCTGCACCCTTCATGGAATCTGGCAGGACCCTTTCCACATCTGGAATGACTCCCCCCGGTATGCACACGGAGTGCACATTGGTTTTCTTCCCATTTCTTGCTGCCGTATCCCTAAGGGGCCGGATTACACTCCTGACGTTGGAGCTCCCAACTACCAGGAAGCCCACCCTCTGCGACCACCCGGATGTTGCAGACTGAGGGGCAACCTCTGAAACAGGACAAGCAGCCATGTCTGGCTGAAGATAATTATCAGCCGGAGACAGAGCCTGAAACCGGTTCCTCAGACAAACTGGAGAGGCCTTCCGTTCAGCCCTCCGGAATGTCTTTGGCCTCCTGCCACACCTCGAGACGACCTCCCACTCTACCACAGGTGACTGGTTAGCCTCAATGTGGGCAGTATCCTGGGCAGCCACAGCCATAGTCCGATCGGGGGATGCGTGGGACCAGCTGGCCATCCCCAACAAACCCCCTTCCAGACCCCCACAGTGATGCCCATTGGCAACAGCTTCAAGCTGCGTGACCGAAGCCAACACTGCCTGAAGCTGGGAGCGAAGGGATGCCAATTCAGCCCACATACAAACACAGCAGTCACAGTCCCCATCCATGCTAAAAACTGTTGAGCAAAGAACGTCTGAACTGATCTACAGAGAGCACAAACAATTCGACAGAAAATTTAAACGGTTATTAAAATACAAGACTGCCTAGTAAATGCAGTAATGCTGCTACTTGCGCACTGCTGACGCACTGCTCGGCTGCAGAAGGAGACTACGCGAATTTACACTATTCAGGTACTAAAGCGCGATGCTACAACTCTCAAATACTATAATACGCCCGAAATTTATGAATTAAACACTTCAAGTACCCAAAAACACGCAAAGAAATTAAGAATTAAACTGTGTAACAAATAAGTGAGCTAAGAGTATACGACTAGCTGCTGGCAGCTGCTTATCCAACGACGGCAGGGAGCACACTGAATTGGCCACTCAGATCACGAAACATGGTTCCATCGACTATTTGTGGGACGTAATTGAGAGGTCAGGTCATGCACAAAATCCTGGATCGGCAACACTTTCGTACTGCTATAGAAGCTAATGTAGGAATTTTTCTGAGGTGTTTTAAAATACAATATTCACCAAGCTTAAAAGAAATTTAATAACACACTATCTGACGAAAAAAATGGCATGCCCAGATGTCAGTGTAAATTCGAACACGTACACAACTTCAGCGGCTACGTAAACGATTAGGTTTGCAATTTTCAGTTGCGGATAGAACTGCTAGTATACTGCACTAGTGTCGTTCGTGTTTACTGTTATCACAATGCCTGGCATCTGACAGAGTTTGAAAGGCGTCTCATTGTGGATGTCCATTTGACCATCTAGCAGAAAAGTGCAATATCCAGACTTGTGGAGCTTCAGATGTGGCAGTGGCCCAACGTCGGACACCCGGGAACGCGAGGGCACGTATACTCGTCTGCAAGGTTCCACTCGACCGCATTTGCCAACCACAAGGGAGGATCGCTGTCTTGTGCACCAGGCACATCCTTCAGGTCTGCGCCTGCCATCCGAGAGCAAGCAGTGGACTCCCTGCTTAATTCTGTGTCACCAAGCGCTGCTGTTGGAAAACTTGCACCAGACGGACTGGGGAATTACTCTCCCACGCCTACGCTGCCGTTAACACTACTACACGAACGGCTGCATTTGGACTGGTTCCGAGACCGTGGAGCACGTATTACTGATGAATGGTGTCTCATCGTCTTCGGCGTTGAATCGTAGTTCTGCACTACCCTGAATTACCATCGCCAGCGTGTGTGGTGGCTATCTGGAGTGAGATTCTATGCTTCTAAAGCTTTGGAGAGGCACAGCGGTGTTACCCCTGGCGTCGTGGTGTGGTAAACCATCGGGTATGACTTCAGGACACAGTTGGTAATGACTGAGAGATCTCTGACGGCACAATGGTTTTTCACGGACATTTTGCGTCGTCATATGTTACCTCTCATGTAACCGTTTTTCAACCGGACAATGGTGGTCCAAATCTGGCACGTTTGTATGTGAACTGCCTGCTTGATGTTGAGGTACTCCTGTGGCCACCGACATTCCCAAGTCTGTCCCCAGCAGATAATGTGTGGGACCAGCCCAGACGACAACACCGTCCCGTCCCAGTAGCCAGGTTATAAAGGACCACTAACATCAATTCTGGGCCATCTTGCCTCGGGGGACAATACAACTGCTTTTTGACATTGTTCCCAACCCGATCAGCACATTCATCTAGGCCAGGGAGGATGCAACGTGATAGTGACAAGTGGGACCCTAGTATCAAGTTCTTTGCAAATTTGACTCGATTTTACCATCACTGAAATAGCGTCACATACCCTCTCAAACCCGTGAACCTTCATTGCGCTTCCTCTTGTCTCCTGGGTGCTTCAGTTTTTTGTCAGGCAGTAATGCTCACAGCAGTTTGTGTTTACCATTTGGTAGTCATATGGTTGGTCATATCTCCACCTAGTTGCATTTACAAGGTGACTCACATATAACTTCGTGCACGGTTCAAGATATAAAAATAATAGTATGCAGAAAGGCAAGAGATTTTGTTCCGAGGGTAATACTCTTAACTGTACGTCAACCGAGATGCTGAATCAGGCACGTATAAAATCTCTTCAATGTTCAGAGCGCGTCAAATCGGAGACACATCCAGAGCCTGCGAAGATTAACACCAGCCACTTCGTCAGGAGATGACTGTTTATCCTTAGCAAAATCTGCTTCCCTTACAGTAGTGTTCAAGCCTTTCATTGACCAGCTGACTTCGCTTGAAATTCTGACATCTATTGGTGGTGTAACATCACCTGCAGGGCGGAATTCGCATGCGGAAATGCAGGCAATCTGCAGAATGGCAATACGCCCTCACCCTTCTCCGCCCGGCCGCAATTGAGCGATGCAAGGGGAACGGAGACAACCGTCAGTATCAAGTACCCCCTTAAGAGTTACGATTTTTGGTTGTGTTTCATAGAAGATGTTCCGTCTAAAGTGCTCGTCTCCGGTACCATTATGTTTATAACCTCCGTCCCTGCCACACCGCCGTTTACCTACATTTGGGCATACGATCCTAACCTCCATGTGATGTCACACCGCCAACAGAAGTCACAATTCAAATCAACGTCACCCAACGAATGACAGACTTGAACGCCACTATAAAGGAAGCAGACCTCGCTAACGACAGAGGGTTGTCTCCTGAGAAAGGAGATGGTGACATTTTTCGAGAGCTCGAGTCTTAACTTCGGTTCGACGCGGTCTGAACACCGTGAAGATTTTTACAGAAGGACATCACTTCGATGGCATATCTAAGTCAAATACGTTTTTCAAAAATGGTTCAAATGGCTCTGAGCACTGTGGGACTTAACATCTGAGGTCATCAGTCCCCTAGAACTTAGAGCTACTTAAACCTAACTAACCTAAGGACATCACACACATGCCCGAGGCAGGATTCGAACCGGCGACCGTAGCGGTCACGCGGTTCCAGACTGAAGCGCCTAAAACCAGTCGGCCACAGCGGTCGGCTAGTATGTTTTTAAATGGATCGATATACTTTTTAACGGCCTTACAACATCCTTGAAAAGATTAGTGCTGCCTTATAACGCTTCTTGATGATGGCAGGAAAGATGACCCAAGCTTCTATAGAGTAAACACTCTGAAGAGCGTTATGTTTAAACCTTGCTCTGGACTCACACTAGGGAACGTGAACAAAGACTGCGTGCTAATATCCCTGTGAATCAATACGGTTTCACTCCAGGCAGATCAACACTGCACGCTGTTCAAGAAGTCATTCAACGAATCTAGCGCAATCCACTACCTAAATGAGCCTTGCGCGCCTCGTGTTTATTCCGTTTATTGTCTTCTCTTACCGTACTGCCGCCTCGTTTTCTTATTCCATTTACTGGTGTCACTAACTTCCTGCTTTACCTGGCCGTGAGTGGCAGCAGCAGCGCTAATCGATAAGTGCTCTGTCGTACTATCTCTGGAGCGACCGATAGTATTTTCTGGTCGTCGTGTGTCTGGAAGTCAGCCGGGCACGGAGCAGCAGTCGGGGATGGGGCGCCAGTGAGGTGCGGACAGCCAGTACCTGCCGACCGCTGGCCACACACATTAACTGTCCTACGGAAGGAGATTGGAGCAGGAACGATCGTTGGTTGGTAGTTCGGTTGGTCGTCTCATTGGGAGACGTGTATTTGGTGTTTTGACCGTTTCTGGGCCTCGTCAGTTGGTCATCTTACCGGATATGGGTCGGTTCCTTCCTTCTGCAGAAGTGTCGTGGCCAAAGGGCAAGAGTTACGTCTGCATGGGTGGGTCCGAGCCAGTGTGCCTGGGTCGCCGTGTCTTCGAGTTCCGAACGGACATCGAGTTAAGTCGGGTTGGAGCTGCAGTGAGCTCCGGACAGCCAAGACCCGCCCGACCGTTGCCGACACTCATAACTTGAGTGGGGACGACCGTTGGTTGGTCGTTCGGTCGGTCGTCTAATCGGACGATGTGTATTTGGTCGCCGACCACTTATGGAAACTCTGTGTGTGTGTGTGACTTGTCATTTCTCCTTGTTGTTCCACGGTGATTGGTTTTAGGATTGTCGGAGTTCTTGGTGCAAGTGTTTACGTGGAACTGCGTGTAGCTTCTGTGATTTCCGCTGAGCAGGTGAGTGCTGTCTGCGTACTGGAATAGGCAGTCGGTCGGTTGGGACAGAGCAGCGAGGAAGTCTCCACGGCGAGGGCATTAGCGTAGTGTTCCGCAGTGTATTTTTCCTCGCCGTGTTGGTGCTGTCCGGCATGGCGTGTAGTTCAACAGCTTTGATGTTTTTCATTTTTTGTCTTCGAGGGGTTATTGTGCCTTGACTGCGTTTATACGCCAATTGTCAAGACGTAGTGCTGCTGGGATCTTCGTCATCGCTGATATTTTCGGTTGTCGTGCCGTTGGTCGGGTGGAAGGGAATTGATTTGGTTGTTGGTTCGTTCGTCGGCGGTCCCTAGATCGTGCTGACACCCGATTATTTAGTGTTACGCTTAGCTGCATGTCTCACCTAAACTGTTGTTAGAGTTTCCTCCCCAGGCCGACCCTTGGAACACTTCTGAGCACCACTGTTTGTTGTTAGTGATTGTCATTTTATTTGGTCACAGGTACTGCGCCAGGCCTTCAGCCGTGTATTAATATTGCCTGTTTTATGTTTAGTATATGGCCTTCAGCCGAACTTGGCTCTGGTTCAAATGGCTCTGAGCACTATGCGACTCAACTGCTGAGGTCATCAGTCGCCTAGAACTTAAAACTAATTAAACCTAACTAACCTAAGGACAGCACACAACACCCAGCCATCATGAGGCAGAGAAAATCCCTGACCCCGCCGGGAATCGAACCCGGGAACCCGGGCGTGGGAAGCGAGAACGCTACCGCACGACCACGAGATGCGGGCTTCAGCCGAACTTCATAACAACTTTAAGATTAGGCCTTTAGCCGTGTTTCATTTAAAATTCTTGTTACTCTGTATTCAGGCCTTGAGCCGCGTTTGTTTACAGAATCTGTGGCTTTAATCTGTAAGTCGTTGCCTGTAAGGTTTCGCTTTAATTATCTTGAGTCCTTGAAACGGCTTCCAGCCGTGTTCTGTAAATGTTTATCTTAAGGTTGTCTTTAATTATTATTGAATAATTGTTGGGCCTTCAGCCGACAAGATACTTGAAGTTTTCTTAAGATGTTTTCTGTTTTACTGTGTAAAAGCTTATCTTTAACGCCTCTCTTTTATTATGTAAAGAAAATTAATTTATTGGGCCTTCAGCCGAAGAATTAACTTGAATTTTCCTTAATATGGCCTTTAGCCGGAATTTGTAAATGCTTGGCTTTTAAAGAATTCCTTACTTGATCTGAAATATTATTTCGGCCTTTAGCCTAGAAGATATTGTAATTTTACTTAAGTAAGGCCTTCAGCCGTTACTTGAAATCCTGCTGTTTTAAAAGCTATCATTCATACTTATTCTGGAGAAGTTACTTCGGCACTCAGCCGTAGATTGGTTTGTTATTTGTTTTTAATAAATGGTTCAAATGGCTCTGAGCAGTAAGGGACTTAACCTCTGAGGTCATCAGTCCCCTAGAACTCAGAACTACTTTAACCTAACTAACCTAAGAACATCACACACACCCATGCCCGAGGCAGGATGAGGATTGGTCTTTGTTGTTTTAAAGAGAAAACTGTACATTGGTTTGAGCAGTAAAGTAAAGTTGTGTGTGTTCTTGTATAACTAACAGTAATGGACCTTGGCCCCTTTCCACAACCTGATCCTCTCTGTCCTGCGAAACCAGATTTCACCAAATACATGGGATCTATACAGACTACTCAAAAGCATTTGACAGTATCAAAAGAAGATCCTCATGCACAAACTAGTGAATATACTAGGTAAATCAAGTGACGAATTAGAAATAATATACCATGGCATAAGGATGTAAAGTACACCATCCAAACTAGAGGGGTCCTACAAGGAGATGCGATGAGTCCGGTACTCTTTCATGAAATAACAGTGGACTTCACGCAGACTACAGAGACAAGAAACTTAAAACAGCTTATGGTTGTAGGTAACATGGTCGTCCTCTCCACGAGACCACCAGAAAGCGGTAGTTCGAGAACTCGATGGAAATAAACAAAAACGAAAGAAATGTAATTTAGACAAGGAGGAAGAATATCAAAGACAGACCATCTGACGAGTGGTTGATCAATATTAAAATTCATATCCAGCTTTAAATACTTGGGAGTAACGCTTCAGACGACTGGAATCACTGTCTCTCTGCGAATACAAGAGCAAGTGGCAGCGACAAAAATTATCCCACTGAGGTAACGCTGTTCAGGCTCAAAGTTGTGCCAGCTGCCATATACGGAATTCAACTAATATGGGCCTACCTGACGGTGAAAAACCTCAAGAAACTAGAGATTGTTAAAGCAAGGTTCCTAAAAAGAGGTTTGTCGATCTCAAAATTAACAAGAAATAGCTACATCTAAATAATAGCACAGCAATATTTCTTCATAGAATATACACCTAAGATTAAAACAAGTCGACGCACTCGAAGAAATTACCCGAATGGGACGGAAGTTGGTAGATGTGATGTACGTGTACAGAGGAACAAATGACTACAGTTTCACAAAAAAATTGGATCCTTTATGAAAGGGAAAGAGCTTCACAAATTGAGCAAGTCAGTAATGCGTTGGTCCGTCTTTGGCCCTTATGGAAGCAGTTATTCGGCTTGGCATTGAATGACAGAGTTGTTGGATGTCCTAGTGAGGTTTATAGTGCCAAATCCTGCCCCACTCACGACTTACATCGAGAAAAGCCTGAACTGATTCTAGGATCCTGCCCATAATTCTCCAAATGTTCTTAATTGGGGAGAGGTCCGGTGACCGTACTGGTCAAGGTGGGATTTGGCAAGCACGAAGACAAGCAGCAGTAACTCTTGCCGTGTGCAGGCGAGCAATAGTCATCCTGAAATGTGAGCCTACTACTGAAGCCATGAAGAGTTACACGATGGGCGTAGAACATTGTCGACGTACCTCTGTGCTGTAAGAGTGCCAAGAATTACAACCAAAGCGGTCCTGCTATGAAATATAAGTGGCATCCCAGAGAATCACCCCTGATTGTCAGTCCGTATGGCGAGCGACAGCCAGGCTGGTATCCCACTGCTGTACGAGGCGTCTCAAGACACGTCTTCGCTGGCCACCGGGCCTCAGTTCGAAGCGGGACTCATCACTGAAGATGATTGTACTCCAGTGAACGAAATTCCAGGCCACCTCATCTCCCCTCAATTGAAAACGTTTGGAACATTATGGGTAGGGCCCTCCAACTAGTTCGCATTTTGACGATCTATCTAACGTCCCAATTGGTCAAAATTTGGCAGGATATTCCTCAGGAGGACATCCAACAACTCTAACAATCAATGTCAAGCCGAATAACTGCTTGGATAAGACCCAGAGGTGGACTAACACGTTACTGACATGCTCAGTCTGTGAACTTATTTCCCCTGAATAAATCGTCCATTTCTTCTGAAATCGTAGTTATTTGTTTGTCGGTACATATACATCACGTCTACCGATTTCGGTCCTATTCGGATTATCGTTCGTGATGCGTCAGTGTTTTTTCCTCTCTCTCTCTCTCTCTCTCTCTGCCTCTGTTAGTGTGTATTAGACAATGCTCTTCCAGAGACGTAAGCATACAAAACCGTCTCGAGGAGAGACAGAAGAAAACCAAGGAGGCAGGTACCGGTGAAAATTATAGAAAGGGAGGCCATAGCTCGTGAGCTCGTGGTCTCGCGGATGCGTTCTCGCTTTCCGAGCACGGGGTCCCTGGTTCGATTCCCGGGGGGAGGGAGGGGGTCAGGAATTTTCACCTGCCTCGAGATGACTGGGTGTTTGTGTTGTCCTCATCATTTCATCATCCCTCACGAAATTGGCGAGATTGGACAGAGCAAAGGTTGGGCTATTTGTACTGGCGCTGATAACCGCACAGTTGAGCGCCCCAAAAACCGAACATCATCATCATCATCATCATTATAGAAACAGAAAAGATGACGTCAGATATGTGGAAAGGACCAAACTTCCTACTCCGCCACCAGTACACGCATTTTACTTCCCTTCGTTTCCACTGGAAAATCTCCGAGAAGAGGTCATATCACGACCCCAAGGAGGAATGCATCTGTAAACTATGCAACAAGTCATGCCACAACTATCATTTAGTATTGCAACCTCCAAGAATGTTAACAAAAGATTGGTGAAAGTACAGCTGAAACGTATCTCCACATTGTGTTTAATAAGGTTATAATAAATGTTGACCTTGAAACCTTTTACAACATAGTGTTTCATAATATTATTATTAACGTTGGTGTTGAAAATTATCCAAGAAGCGTCTTATAATTGAAAGGAACGATGCCGGAATCGGCTGTTATGGTGTAAACCCCACCACGCTCGGAATCTACTAATCAACACAGAAGTTCGTGGTGAATATTTCTGGGATGACATGGGCGTCATTCTCGTCGACTTTCGGGAACGCAGTCTTAGCGCAACATCGAACCGAGCATCGAGGTAACGTAAAAGCTCAAAGGTCCCGTTAAGAGGAAGAGGCATAAAGAATTCTGCACATGACCAACATTCGCCTAGACAATGCGCGGTCGGATACCTGTTGGACAATGACACAGGTGATGAGCTGCTTGGTTCAGTCACTCGATCTCCGACAACAACGAGATGAAATTGCCTGCGAAGACGATGCTCTGTTTTTTTCCCAAAGACAATTAGAACTGGGCTCAGCGATACAGCAAATAGATCGCTATTGGTAGAGACTATCCTATGCAGTATCTTTGTAAACAGGAAACGCCATACCAACAACGCTGTACGTTCAGTTTGTACGATCCGTTTCAGTTAACGAAGACGCTGTGGCCACGTTTGCATTACTTTCGGCATTGGCTAATTGACTTACTCAACCAGTTGCATGGGAACCTACAGTTTAAAGTAGATTCCGAACCACGGCGCAAGTTTGCAATTATCACATTAATAAATCTTGCCAGAGGTGAGAGAAGCGGTAAGTGTTAAAAAGAAATGGAACGGACTGAAAACACAACGCTGAACCCTCGTCCTTTTTTTCCCTCGAGCCTTTTCATTTGTCACCACCAACCGTCTTCGTCGGCCTGGCCTCTTTGCCATTCACTTTTTTTTTAACGATTCTTTCCTTATGATGTTTCAGTAACTACAGTACTATTGAGTACAAATAATTATGTCAATGGATTGCTTAATCTCAAGTTATTTCTCTGTTAATGTCTGTACATTGACAAACACGAAGAATCCGTCTACGAAATAAAACATGAGTCGAAACATGGCTTCTGACTCGGAAAAGCAGTTCGTCTTTCCTAGGTAACATCATTAACGATGTCTTGCGATTATTTAGTGTATAGAAACATCACAGATCAAAGGTCGCTATCGCCTCTAAACTTAAAAACCAGAAAATATCGCTAAATTAAATCTCCACCGCTGATGAATTGAAAGTCGTTTCAGTTCACCTATGGTTCAAAGTCTCAATGAAATGTTTCTGGATCCACATTGTTCACATTTTGTGCGTGAAACGAACTTGATGCGTTCTGTCTTTGCCGTTCGCACAAAATCCAGCCAGGAATCCTCATTATTGTCCATCTCGTGACGTATCTACACTGACAAAAAAAGTGACGCATCCACAAAGGGAGAAGGAAACGTTATAAAACTTAACGGATTTAGGGGAAATGTGATGTTATTTCAGTGCTTGCAAATTCGAGTCAAATTTACAAAGAACTTGGCAGTGTTGTTCCCCTTCTCAGTATGACGCTGTGCCCTTTCTGGCCCAGGTGCATGCACTAATGCAACCGGGAAGAGTGTCATGAAACCTTTGTATTCTCTCCTGAAGTAAGCTGGCCCGAAACTGCTGTATCTGGTCTTCGCCGGCCGAAGTGGCCGAGCGGTTTTAGGCGCTACAGTCTGGAACCGCACGACCGGTACGGTCGCAGGTTCGAATCCTGCCTTGGGCATGGAAGTGTGTCATGTCCTTAGGTTAGTTAGGTTTAAGTAGTTTTAAGTTCTAGGGGATTGATGACCTCAGAAGTTAAGTCCCATAGTGCTCAGAGCCATTTGAACCATATCTGGTCTTCAGTATTATAGATACTGGCACCAGGACGAAGTGGATGTCCTAGCTGATCCCATACATGTTCTGTCGAGAACAAATATGGAGGTCTTGTTGGCCGTAGGGATACCTCAACACAACCCAGACAATTCATAGAGACACAAGAACGCAGAACATCCGTCATGTACCATTTTGCAGTCTCTACCAGCTGTGACCAGAAGTACACATACTCGATGACTTTCACACGACGACTCCAAGAGGAAAGGAGGAACACTGCTGCCCCCCCCCCCCCCCGCCTCCCCCGCCATTCCCTATGAAATGAATCATGGACATTGCCATTAACAGGGTGGCTTGCGTGCGAGGCCGCACAAACGTATAGTTCCTGAAGAAAGGCAGCAACCTTCTCAGTAGTTTCAAGGGAAACAGTCTGGATGACTGCCCGATCCCACCTTGTACCGTCAATAAAAACAGCCTTGTTGTTCGGTACCGCGCACAGCTGAACTCACAGGGAAACTAGAGCTGTAAACTTTCCCAGGGGAATACAGCTCTATTGTATGTTTAAACGATGATTCTCTTGGGTAAAATATTCCAGAGGTAAAATAGTCCCCCACTCAGATCTCTGATTGGGGACTACTCAGGAGGATGTTGTCATCAAGAGAAACGAAACTGGCGTTCTAAAGATCAGTGTGTTGTATGTTACATCACTTAATCACGCAGGTAGGTTAGAAAATTTAAGAAGGGAAATTGATAGGTTGCAGTTAGATATAGGGGGAATCAACTGAAGTTCGGTAAAAGAAAGAACGGAACTTCTGGTCAAGTGAATACAGGGTTATAAATACAAAGTCACATAGTGGTAATGCAGGAGCTGGTTGAATAACGAATAAAAAAATACGAATCCGGGTAAACTACTATGAAAAGCATACTGAACGCATTATTATAGCTATGACACACGACAGCCAACGCCCGCCACAGCAGTACATATTTATATGCTAACTAGGTGCGCATACGGTGAAGAAATCGAAGAAATGTATGATGAGTTAAAAGAAATTATTCAGGCAGTTAAGGGAGACGACAATTCAATTATAATTGGAGACTGGAATCCAATAGCAGGAAAAGAAGACGAGGAAAAATTGTATGTACATACTTACTGAGGGAGAGGAATGAAAGAGGAGCATGAAGCAACGATTGACTAAATAGGGGGATTGGAATACAATAGAAGACGAATGGACAGCTTTAAGAGACGAAATGGTTAGGGTACCAAAAGACCATATAGGTAAAAAGACAAGGCCTTGTAGAAATGCTGGGATAACGCAAGATACATCGAATTTAATTGGTTACAGGAGAAAATGTAGAAATGTAGCAAATGAAGCAGGCCAAAGGGAATACGAAGTCTAAAAATGAGACAGAATAAGTGCAAAACGGCTAAATAGGAAAGGTTAGAGGAAAAATTTAAGGATTTAGGAGCATATACCACTAGGGAAAAGATAGATTCCGCCCACAGGAAAATTAAAGAGACCTTTGGAGCAAAGAGAACCATTTACATGACACCAACACATGGAAAACCAGTACTAAGCAAAGAAGGGAAGGTTGGAAGCTGGAGGGAGTAATGTAGAGGCTCTATACAACGGAGATGAATTTGGATGAAATATTTCAGAACTGGAAGAGGACGTAAATAAAGATGAGATGGGAGCCATGATACTGCGAGAATAGTTTGATAGAGCACTGAAAGACCTAAGTCTAAACACGGTCCTGGGAGTAGACGACATTCCATCAGAACTACTGATAGCCTTGCGAGAGCCAACCGTGACAAAACTCTTCCATTTGTTGTGTAAGATGTACTGGACATGCGAAATATCCTCAGACTTCAAGAAGAATGTAATCATTCCAATACAAAAGAAAGCAGTTGCTGGCAGGTGTGAACATTAGTGAACTATTAGTTTAATAAGCCATGGTTGCAAAATACTAACACGAATTTATACAGAAGAATGGAAAAACTGGTAGAAGCTGATCCTGGGAAGATCAGTTTGAATTCCGGAGAGGAGAAATGCATGAACACGAAAGGCAGTGCTGACCATAAAAAGCAAACTTACGTTTATAGATTTGTAGACACAGAGAATGCTTTTGACAATGTTGAATGGAAACCTACCTTTGAAATTCTGAAGGTATCAGGCGTAAAATACAGGAAGCGACAGGCTACTTACAGCTTGTACATAAACCAGACGGGAAGCAGTGGTTAAGAAGGGAATGAGACAGGGCTGTAGCCTGTCGTCGATGTTATTTAATCTGTACATCGAGTAAGCAGAAAATAAAAGAAAGAAAAGAAAAATGTGGAGTAGAAATTAATGTTCAAGGAGATGAAATAAAAATTTTGAGGTTTGCCGATGACATTGTAATTCTCTCAGATACAGCAAACGACATGGAAGAGCAGCTGAACATAATGGGCAGTACGTTGAAAAGAGAATATAAGATGAATATCAACGAAAGCAAAACTAGGATAATTGAATGTAGTCGAATTTAATCAGGTGATGCTGAGGGAATTAGATAAGAAAGTGAGGCACTTAAAGTAGTTGATGAGATCTGCTATTTGGGCAGCAAAATAACTGATGATGGCCGAAGTGGAGACGATATGAAGTGAAGACCGTCGATGGCAAGGAAAGCGTTTATGAAGAAGAGAAATTTGTTAACATCAGATATGGACTAAAGTGTTAGGGAGTCTTTTCTGAAGATATTCGTTTGGAGTGTAGTCGCGTACGGAAGTGTAACATGGACGATAAAGAATTTAGATAAGAAGAGAACAGAAGCTTTTGAAATGTGGTGCTGCAGAAGAGCATTAAAGATGGGTTGGGTAGATCACACAAGTTACGAGGATGTAAGTTGTCAAATCAGTCTTCGAACTGACACCTACAACAACAATCTCTGGAAAGCAAAGGAAGAACGGGTCGTCGCCACTATATTGGCTGACGAAGGTTTCCTGCGGTAGCGCAGAACTGCGATTGAATGAGTCACCAGTCATCAACAGTCCATGTTTACCAATCACGATACCACGCCAAACACAGCCGTTTGCGTTGTGCCAGTTACTTGTTTTGAGGTATCAGGCGTTACTCTGAAGGGATTACTGTGTGCTTCATGAACAATACAGCGATCCTCTCTTACGATGGTCAGGCGTGGTGGAACTGAACCTTGGCGACGTGTGCGCCTACCCTTAGGTGCAGTACAACATCGGGCCACTGTTCACTCCCGAATGCGCACAAATGCGGATATTGCACGATTCGAAAAGGTGGACAAATGCACACTGACAATGAGGTCACTTTTAAAATCCATCAGGCGCTGAAAAAGCTGTCTGACATTGGTACGCGGCGTCTCCCTGTCCTTGACAACGATCATCTAACATCTGACCGGTTCACGCTCCTTGTATACCTTGCGAGAGCTGGTGACAACACTAAACACGAACAACAGTGATGCATTCTAGTGACAGTTCTACCTGTCACAGAGAATTTTAACTCTGGATCTACATCTACATCGATACTCCGCAAGCCACGTACGGTGGGTGGCGAAGGGTACCCTGTACCACTACTTGTCATTTAGTTTCCTGATCCACTCGCAAATAGAGCGAGGGAAAAAAGAGAGCGTATATGCCTCCATATGAGCGCTAATTTCTCGTATCGTATCTTCGTGGTCATTCCGAGCAGTGTCTGTTGGCGGCAGCAGAATCGTTCTGCAGTCAGCTTCAAATGTCGGTTCTTGAAATTGTGTCAATAGTGTTTCTCGAAAAGAACAGCGCCTTCTCTCTGGAGTTCCCGAAGCATCTCTATAATACGTGTTGTTCCGACCTACCGGCAGTAAATCTAGCAGCCCGCCACTGAATTGTTTCGACGTCTTCCTTCATTCCGACCTCGCACGATCCAAAACACTCAAGCAGTACTCAAGATAGGTCGCACCAGCTTCCTATATGGGGTCTCCTTTACAGGTAAACCACTCTTTCCTAAAATTCTCCCAATAAACCGAAGTCGACCATTCGCCGTCCGTAACACAGTTCTCATGTGTTTGTGCCACTTTATATCGCTTTGCAACGTTACGCCCAGATATTTAAACGACTTGACTGTGTCAAGAAGGACACTTATAATACTGTATCTGAACAGACCAGGTTTGATCAACGTACTCATTCGCATTAACTTACATTTTACCACATTTAGGGCTAGCTGCGATACATCACACGAACTGTAAATTTTGTCTAGGTCATCTTGTATTCTGCTACAGTCTCACAACTTCGACACAATACCGTACACCACGGATCATCAGGAAACAACGGTAGATTGCTGCCAACCCTGTCCGGCAAATCATTTACGTATACACAGGGCACTGCTGGCGATACTCTTGTCTCTAATGAACACTCACCGTCGAAAAAATGGTTCAAATGGCGCTAAGCACTATGGAACTTAACATCTGAGGTCATCAGTCCCCTACACTTAGAACTACTTAAGCCGGACTAACCTAAAGACATCACACAGATCCATGCCCGAAGCAGGATTCGAACCTGCGACCGTAGCAGTCGCGTGGTTCCGGACTGAAGCGCCAAGAACTGCTCGGCCACCGCGGCCGGCCACTCACCGTCGAGGACAGAAAACTGGGTCCTAATATGCAAGAAGTCTTCGAGCCGCTAACATACCTGTGTACTTATGCCATATGCTCGTTCCTTCGTTAACAGTCTGCACTGGGGCACCGTGTCAAATGCTTGCCGGAAATTTAGAAATATGTCCATCACTTACATACCCACCTAAAGCGTGTGTAAATGTACGAATTTACATTGGAGTCTTCTGGGTGCTTCACTTTTCTTCTAAGGCATGTTATTATCGTTAAGAGTAAAACGGAACTAATGGTTTTCGCAGCAGGATTACTTACAAGGGAACCTCCCCATCGCACCCCCCTCAGATTTAGTTATAAGTTGGCACAGTGGATAGGCCTTGAAAAACTGAACACAGATCAATCGAGAAGACAAGAAGTTGTGTGGAACTATGAAAAAAATAAGCAAAATACACAAACTGAGTAGTCCATGCGCAAGATAGGCAACATCAGGGACAGTATGAGCACAGGGGTGCGGTGGTCCCGTGGTTAGCGTGAGCAGCTGCGCAAAGAGAGATCCTTGGTTCAAGTCTTCCCTCGAGTGAAAAGTTTAATTTTTATTTTCAGACAATTATCAAAGATCAGGCAGTCACACGTAATCAACTTCGCTCTCCAAAATTCCAGGACATGTTCAGATTTGCTTCGACATATGCAGGATTTGACGGTCTACACACGGAAAAATTTGAAAACGTTAAAAACATATGTTTCGACAGAGCACAGGGAAAGCTGTGCGACTGTGAAACTGTTGCATTCATTTCTTGCAGTTTATGTGACAAACTCTTATGTTTTCTGTCGTGTCACCGCCAGACACCACACTTGCTAGGTGGTAGCTTTTAAATCGGCCGCGGTCCGATAGTATACGTCGGACCCGCGTGTCGCCACTGTCAGTAATTGTAGACCGAGCGCCGCCACACGGCAGGTCTAGAGCGACGTCCTAGCCCTCGCCCAGTTGTACAGACGACTTGCTAGCGAAGCTACACTGACAAATACGCTCTCATTTGCCGAGACGATAGTTAGCATAGCCTTCAGCTACGTCATTTGCTACGACCTAGCAAGGTGCCATGACCAGTTTATATTGAGATTATATAATGTATCAACAAGAGCGATGTTCTCCAATTGTGGATTAAAGTTAAGTATTCCAAGAGTTTCGTACTTTATTTATTAGACTCAACTCCTTTAACTGTTCCAGACCTCGCCAGCCTGCGTGAGCTTAACGCGTGCATTTCGGCCTCCTCTAGCTACACGGTGTTGGCTCTTCTGCCAACACAATATTTTCATCACTTTTTTGGAAGTGATTAGCACATCCACAAGAAAACCTAAATCGGGCAAGGTAGAAGAATCTTTTTACCCATTCGCCAAGTGTACAAGTTAGGAGGGTCGACAACACATTCCTGTCATGTGACGCACATGCCGTCACCAGTGTCGTATAGAATATATCAGACGTGTTTTCCTGTGGAGGAATCGGTTGTCCTATGACCTTGCGATCAAATGTTTTCGGTTCCCATTGGAGAGGCACGTCCTTTCGTCTACTAATCGCACGGTTTTACGGTGCATTCGCAAAACACAGTCATTAAACTTATTACAGTGAACAGAGACGACAAAGAACGGACAGATCATAACTTTGCGAAAATAAACTTCTCACTCGAGGGAAGACTTGAACCAAGGACCTCTCGCTCCGCAGATGCTCACGCTAACCACGGGACCACGGCGCCCCTGAGCTCGTACTCCCCTGATGTTGCATATCTTGTGCATGTACTACTCAGTTTGTATATTTTGCTTATTTTTTTCATAGTTCCACACAACTTCTTCCTGTTTTCTAGATTGATCTGTGTTCAGTTTTTCATGGCCTATCCACTGTGCCAACTTATAACTAAATCTGAGAGGGTTGCGATGGGGAGGTTCCCTTGTTAGCCACTGATACCGGATACGTTGCGTGGCAACTAATTCAGTCACTGTTAATAACGACCTTCAGTTAGCATCGCACGTGTTCTCTCACGCGGGATCTATTATATAGACATGGGCAAAGACTGCGCCTTCCTGTGGAAAAGTCGTGTTCACGTCTTGTGCACGAAAAAAAAAAAAAAAAAAAAAAAAAAGACGTGGAAGATAATTAAATGAAGTAGCAGCAACATTCATTGTTTCCAGAAGACATCAGAACGAAACTGCGGAGGCCGTATTAATTATCTCCGCCTATAGTGGAAGTAATTAATGTCGGGCTTTCTAAGCGGCCGCGGGGTCGTGAAACCCATTTCACACACGTATCTCGACGCAGCGCAGAGCCACAAAAGGAAGAACGCGCCGGCGGACGACATTCCTCGCAGGCCAGGGCGCAGTCCGTGCCAATCACGGCGCGCGGCGCGGGCGCAGGTGATTCCCGCCGGCCGCTCTCGTTACGGCAGACGTGCGGACTCCCGGTAGCCGCCGCGTCCGTCCCCGGGGGAACCGGCCGCACACGTGTAACGACCCGACGCGCCGCGCCGCCCGGCAATCTTTTAATTGTATCAGCGGCAGAACTGGGCCGTGCCGCCGCTGGCAGCCGCGGAGGTGTGAAATGCCTGGCGGCCGCATTGTCCGCAGGTGCGGCAGCAGCCAGCGCCGACGGCTTCCGCTCTCGCTGCGGCGGCAGAGGTGCCTCGCCAGCGCCCAGCCCGCCGCGCTCCCACGCCTCGAACCATCGCGCCGACATGTACCCGTGCCCTATACGTGGAGGCTGTGTCCTACAGGGGACAATCGCACTCTTTAAGACCAGCCGTCGCGACTAATGAGGTGAACACGACAAGGGCCATAACCCGATTTTCTCAGGAACGTCCCTCAGCGGAAGACTAGTCAGAATACCTGGACACGTGAAACTTCCTGGCAGATTAAAACTGTGTGCCGGACCGAGACTCGAACTCGGGACCTTTGCCATTCGCGGGCAACTGCTCTACCAACTGAGCTACCCCAGCACGACTCATGCCCCGTCATCACACCTTTACTTCTACCAGTATCTCGTCTCCTACCTTTCAAACATTACAGAAGCTCTCCTGCGAACCCTGCAGAACTAGTTTCGAAGGTAGGAGACGAGATACCGTCAGACGTAAAGCTGTGAGGACGGAGCGTGAGTCGTGCTTGGGGAGCTCAGTTGGTAGAGCACTTTCCCGCGAAAGGCAAAGGTCAAGAGTTCGAGTCTCGGTCCGGCACACAGTTTTAATCTGCCAGGAAGTTTCATTTCAGCGCACACTCCACTACAGAGTGAAAATCTCACTCTGGAAACATCCCCCAGGCTTTGGCTAAACCATGTCTCCGCAATATCCTTTCTTTCATGAGTGCTAGTTCTGCAGAGTTCGCAGGAGAGCTTCTGTAAAGTTTGGAAGATAGGAGACGCGATACTGGCAGAAGTAAAGCTGTGAGGACGCGGCGTGGGTCGTGCTTGGGTAGCTCAGTTGGTAGAGCACTTGCCCCCGAAAGGCAAAGGTCCCGAGTTCGAGTCTCGGTCCGGCACACAGTTTTAATCTGCCAGGAAGTTTCATATCAGCGCACACTTCGCTGCAGAGTGAAAATCTCAACTGGACACGTGTCTTTGCTTATCCTTAGATACTCAACTGTTTCTGGGAAAACGACGGTCAAAGTTCTCGACGTACTTCCCGTGTTTTTAGTGCGTTAAGTACACTACTGGCCATTAAAATTGCTACACCATGAAGATGACGTGCTACAGACACGAAATTTAAGCGACAAGAAGAAGATGCTGTGATATGCAAATGATTAGCTTTTCAGAGCATTCACACAAGGTTGGAACCGGTGGCGACACCTACAACGTACTGATATGAGGAAACTTTCCAATCGATTTCTCATACACAAACAGCAGTTGAATGTTTCCGACTTTGATTAAGGTCGGACGGTAGCCTATTGCGATTGCTGTTTATCGTATCGCGATATTTCTGCTCGCGTTGGTCGAGATCCAATGACTGTTTGCAGAATATGGAATCGGTGGGTTCAGGAGGGTAATACGGAACGCCGTGCTGGATCCCAACTGCCTCGTATCATTAGCAGTCGAGTTGACAGATATCTTATCCGCATGGCTGTAACGGATCGTGCAGCCACGTCTCGATCCCTGAGTCAACAGATGGCGACGTTTGCAAGACAACAACCATGCGCACGAACAGTTCGACGACGTTTGCAGCAGCATGGACTATCAGCTAGGAGACCGTGGCTGCGGTTACCCTTGACGCTCCATCACAGACAGGTGCGCCTGCTATGGTGTACTCAACGACGAGCCTGGGTGCACGAATGGCAAAACGTCATTTTTTCGGCTGAATGCAGGTTCTGTTTACAGCATCGTGATGATTGCATCCGTGTTTGGCGACATCGCGGTGAACGTACATTGGAAGCGTGTATTCGTCATCACTATACAGGCGTATCACCCGGCGTGATGGTATGGGGTGCCATTGGTTACACGTCTCTGTCACCTCTTGTTCGCATTGACGGCACTTCGAAAAGTGAACATTACATTTCAGATGTGTTTCGACTCGTGGCTCTACCCTTCATACGATCCCTGCGAAACCCTACATTTCAGCAGGATTATGCACAACCGCGTTTTGCAGGTCCTGTACGGGCCTTTCTGGATACAGAAAATGTTCGACTGCTGCCCTGGCCAGCACATTCTCCAGATCTCTCACCAATTGTAAACGTCTGGTCAATGGTGGCCGAGCAACTGGCTCGTCACAATACGCCAGTCAGTACTCTTGATGAACTGTGCTATCGTGTTGAAGCTGCATGCCCAGCTGTACCTGTACACGTCATCCAAGCTCTATTTGACTCAATGCCCAAGCGTATCAAGGCCGTTATTAGCGCCAGAGGTGGTTGTTCTGGGTACTGATTTCTCAGGATGTATGCACCCAAATTGCGTGGCTCTGAGCACTATGGGACTCAACATCTTAGGTCATAAGTCCCCTAGAACTTAGAACTACTTAAACCTAACTAACCTAAGGACATCACACACACCCATGCCCGAGGCAGGATTCGAACCTGCGACCGTAGCAGTTCCGCGGTTCCGGACTGCAGCGCCAGAACCGCTAGACCACCGCGGCCGGCACCAAATTGCGTGAAAATGTAATCACGTGTCAGTTCTAGTATAATATATGTGTCCAATGAATACCCGTTTATCATCTGCATTTATTCTTGGTGTAGCAATTTTAATGGCCTGTAGTGTAGTTCAGCCGGATCGATTTGTTTTGGTTGTTGGTTTTGTTTTAGGGCGCAAAAACAAGTGGGGTCATAGCGCCGAAGTCACAACTAGAACAAGAAGAGAGAGAGAGAGGAGTTAAAAACGACTATACGTCAGTCCCGACTGACGTAAGAGAAGACAACCAAAAACAGGTACGTGGAGAAAGGGCTACAAAGGACACCGTACAGAAACGGAGGTCCAAAAGTAAAAATTAAATGGCCTTCGCAAATTGCTTTGACGGATAAAAAGTAAAACGCGGTCGACAGCCCGCGTGTCATTTGCTAAAACGGCCGAAAACACAGACGGCAAACCCAAATGGGATCGGAAATGATTAAAAAATGAGCATTCCGTCAGGAAGTGGCGGACAGTTAAAACCTGGGCGCAATTTGCACAAAGTGGTGGGGGAGCACCACCTACCAAATGACGATTATTAAAAAGGCTGTGCCCAATACGTAACCTGCGAGTAGTTAAAATGACCTCCTCACGGCGGGAGAGGCTTAATAACCCAGAGCTTGTTCCTCTGAAGTGAGGACCAGTGGCGAAACCAAAGGGACACCACCTCCTGACAGACGACAACACAGAGATCATCGGGGGGAATGTGGAAACTAGTGGGCTGAGGTACGAGGACTGCAGCCTTGGCAGCAGCCTCAGCAGCCTCGTTTCCTGGCGGACCGACATAAAAACGAACCCACATAAACATCACAGTACAGCCCACAGAGAGTTTAAAGAGTGCTGAGAGAGTCTGAGCAGTTCGGTCATCAGTTCCCTATACTTAGAACTATTTCAACCTAACTACTAACCTAAGGACATCACACACATCCATGCCCGAGGCAGGATTCGAACCTGCGACCGTAGCAGCAGCTCGGTCCTGGACTGAAGCGCCTAGAACCGCTTGGTCACAGCGACCGGCAGTCGGAGCAGTACCGAAGCGGTAGCACGTGGCCAGTGTCGGTCGCTGTTTCACAGTTTTGTGCTCTGTTTTCGAAACCCGATTATTCTTGTTTTTAACTTTTCTTTTTCATTGAATTTCCTCATTTTGAGAGTATTGAAGGAGGATCTGTTTTAATTGTTAAAAACCATTCAAATGCCAAGATCGCATTTTATTTATTTATTTATTTACTTTTTATTCGAGACAACCGGTTTCAACAGTCTTAGCTGTCATCTTCATCTCTTAAACTTTTATTTTGTGTAGTAAAACATCTCTATTTTACGCTGACATCATGCACACGATGTTAAGTAGATTAAACACTTAGCACATTATAAACATTTATCATCGCTAAAATATTTGAAAACAGACGGCATCATATCCAAAAAGCCATGTCCATATACTTATTGCCCACACATGGTCAGCGTAAAATGAACACGTTCTTAAAAAAAAAAAAAAAAAAAAAAAAAACTAAGACTGTTAAAACCGGCTGTCTTGAATAAAAAATGTTTTGTGTGATCTTGGCTTTTGAACGGTTTTTAACAATTTTATTTTTAATTTATCTACCCAAGGCCACAGATAATTACTACACAAATGTTCTCCAATGTACTCTAAAATAACGTTGTCATTCGTCTACTAATTGTATGGTCAGTGAATTAAAAAGAGGAAAGGCAATAAACGAATGGAAACATTATTTGAAATTGTTTTCGGTGGAATTCTTTCGCCGTACCTTGATTCGTAATAAACTGCAAGCGCCAGTTTTCAGAAAAGTGAGCCGTTATACACGATTTGCCACAAAGTTATGGCCAGCGTGTGAAATCTTCAGCTATGTTAACGACACTCCTTTGCCGAGTGAGTTTCATACGTAGAATTATCGCTCTGACAAACATGCCTTCTCGCGATGCTCGTATTCTTCGGAATTTCTTTGTTTCGAACGTTTCCACGAGCGGTGTCATCCAGGCGCATGCACCAAATCTTCCTGCAGAATTAACTTAAAAATAAAATATAAGATTTGAGAACTGATATAAGAATGAAATATAAGAATATGAGAATTCAAAAATATCGTAATCCCTGAAATACCATAACACATATAAAGTATTTTGTGATAAATGTAAGACACTTATTGTGAAACTCAGTCGCAATTTTGAAATTAATATAACGATCTGGTATTCCCTAACTTGAAAAGAATCATTCTTGTAGTAACCTTCTACGGACATGGGTTGACAAATGAAAAGATTATACGTATGAAAGCAATAATCGGGTTTCGAACAATGGGCGCAGGAGTCACAGGCTGCGACGCTAGCCACTGTGCCATCAGCTGATCTGAAGCTATTGCCCGGTGAAACACAGCTCAGTTACGTCGAATACTTTGACGATCGTTCTTTCAGACATGTTCGAATATCTGCAGATAAGCCGAGACACGTGTGCACTTGTTTTTGCTCCTCTACCACTGACCGAAGTTTGTGGGACGCTAGGGACTGATGACTTCAGCAGTTTGGTCCCTTAGGAATTCACACACATTTGAATATTTTGTGGGAAGTCAGGTTGTGGCACTTGCCGTATTCACCTCGTAAGTCCACCACTCCACGCTGAGCACGGTGTGGCATCAGAAGAAAGTATCTTGCTGGTCCAGAACAACATTTCCAGGCGCTGTAAACGTCATGCAACCTATCAGTTTAGTATTACAAATACGGTTTGCAATCTCCCATATCATACTTCCTGCAAAGTCTCTATATTTTGGTTAAAGAGATTATTCTATTTCTAAGGAATGTACTATCTGATTTGGCACGTATGGCTCGTTATCATATCGTTTCCCTCATAGTCTCACATACAGGGATTATTCATCTGGCAGCTCGGTCTTCACAAAGCTCGTGTCCACCATTTCCTTCTCCTGCCTACACTATCTGGCCAAAAATATACGGACATTAATTACAGCACATTACAGCTTGAAGTGTCTGAATGTCTCTGGAGGAATGTCTGTCCATTGTTCCTCAACAGCTGAGACCAGAGAAGGTAGTGATGTTAAACGCTTTAATCGCTGGAGTCTGGAGCTAAATCGACGTTCTAAGTCATCCAAGAGGCGTTCCATTGGGTTAAGGTTGAGATCATGGGAATGCCAGTCCGTTTCAGAAATGTTGTTGTCCACAAATTATTTCCTCACATATGCTGCTTTGTAACAGGATGCTTTGTCATGCTGATAAAATAGTCATCGACTCCGAACTGTTCCTATAGTGTATAGTGTGACTGATAACTCGAAATCACAATGCTGTAGAAGTGTTCACATCCTCCCGTATTTAACATTTTCTGAAGAATAGTAAGCGGACCACAGCCTAACTACAATAAAACCCGATACACGTAAATACGTCCTCCGTACTTCGCTGTTGACACGGCACACGTTGGCATCTAACGTTCTTGATGTATTTGTGAAGCCCCTACCCTCCCATCGGACTTCCACAGCGTATAGTGTGACTGGTAACTCGAAATCATTTGTCTCCACTCATCCACTGTCCAGTGGCGTCGGTGTTTACACCTCGTCAATCGTCGCTCATTCATAGCAGGAATGTGCGCCTTACAAGGTGTTGCTCGATCACTGTAATCCATTCTTTTTAACCCCCTACGTGAAGTTATTGTTCTAGCTGGGGATGTCGGTAGCACTTCCCAACACACGAGATATTCTATCCGCTTGACGGCTCCCGATGTTTACAACGACCCTCCGCAGGGCTCGGCGGTCACTGTTCGGCATTACATGATTTTTACCTTGTCTTACCTCTGCTGTGGGTGTGTCTTCACGTTGCATGCGTCTCCGAGGGAAAATTTGCATCGTTCTTATTAACAACGCAGGCAGTACAACATCGTATTTATCCGCCGGCACCAGGCAGCTACTTTCAATTAAAATGCTCCCCCCTGTACGGGAATTATATAATGAGTAAAGGTTGTGACGCAGGAGCGATGACATATGGTAGTTTGTGTCTGTCTTTGAGTCGTTCACGGATTGTCAGAGTGGTTAAGCCGTCCGCCCGCATAAAGTGGGAAAACCGCGCTCGACATCCGGTCCGGCAAGGATTTTCATTGTCATCATTACGTTATGCAACTGATGGTTATTCGTCTCCGCAACTGCGAATACATTTTGCAAGGGATTTTGTAGGGATTTTTTTATACAGAAAATTGTAATATTGGTAATATTTTAGACGACATGTGAAAAAGTTTAGCTTAAAAAGCATCTGACAGCGGGCAACATCTCTGCCAAAGAGGTCGCGCAGCGAGAGACTGTTAGTAGGACCTATGCTTGTGACTGGAATACAGTCGTGGGGTGAGAGAGGAGGAGTTATATCTTGTGATGGACTAAGATGTGTTTAGGCCATGCTGAGTGCCGGCAATAATTTTTTTATATTATTTTCCATTTATGGAAAGAGATTTTGTAAATTCATTTAGAAGATTTCAAAAGGTACTTAAACAGCGCATTTGCCGAGGTGTCCAAGGATAGTAATTAATTTGGTCAGAGATTTCGAATTGGTGATTGTTATGATAATGTAACACTGGGTGATTTACTGATTATTCTTCAAAAATGGATAACCTACGTGTTTGTAAGAAAGTAAAAAGAATCTGTTGAGGGTTTTCCCCTATTAATGTGAAGTGAATTTTTAAAATTTCAAGTGTTAAAATATTTTGTCTTAGTGATGTAAAGTTTCGTTAGTGTTGTTACTTTATTGTTTTTCAATCAATCAGCATTTGTCTCTTTGTTTCAAGTTTCAGATGTATAATTTTGCTTTCTCAAATTTCTCAGTAACAGAACTTTAGCTCAGAATGATCACTGCAGTAATGAGATTTCTTAGCACAGAAATCTTGTGGATGTCTCTATAGTTTAAAGCATGCATTTCACATCGCATTGCTAGTAGTTCGAATTGTTGTTTAACCTGCGAAGCAGGAGCAGCCACAGTAGTCTGGAGATACAGGGTGTTTCAAAAATGACCGGTATATTTGAAACGGCAATAAAAACTAAACGAGCAGCGATAGAAATACACCGTCTGTTGCAATATGCTTGGGACAACAGTACATTTTCAGGCGGACAAACTTTCGAAATTACAGTAGTTACAATTTTCAACAACAGATGGCGCTGCAAGTGACGTGAAAGATATAGAAGACAACGCAGTCTGTGGGTGCGCCATTCTGTACGTCGTCTTTCTGCTGTAAGCGTGTGCTGTTCACAACGTGCAAGTGTGCTGTAGACAACATGGTTTATTCCTTAGAACAGAGGATTTTTCTGGTGTTGGAATTCCACCGCCTAGAACACAGTGTTGTTGCAACAAGACGAAGTTTTCAACGGAGGTTTAATGTAACCAAAGTACCGAAAAGCGATACAATAAAGGATCTCTTTGAAAAATTTCAACGGACTGGGAACGTGACGGATGAACGTGCTGGAAAGGTAGGGCGACCGCGTACGGCAACCACAGAGGGCTACGCGCAGCTAGTGCAGCAGGTGATCCAACAGCGGCCTCGGGTTTCCGTTCGCCGTGTTGCAGCTGCGGTCCAAATGACGCCAACGTCCACGTATCGTCTCATGCGCCAGAGTTTACACCTCTATCCATACAAAATTCAAACGCGGCAACCCCTCAGCGCCGCTACCATTGCTGCACGAGAGATATTCGCTAACGATATAGTGCACAGGATTGATGATGGCGATATGCATGTGGGCAGCATTTGGTTTACTGACGAAGCTTATTTTTACCTGGCCGGCTTCGTCAATAAACAGAACTGGCGCATATGGGGAACCGAAAAGCCCCATGTTGCAGACCCATCGTCCCTGCATCCTCAAAAAGTACTGGTCTGGGCCGCCATTTCTTCCAAAGGAATCATTGGCCCATTTTTCAGATCCGAAACGATTACTGCATCACGCTTTCTGGACATTCTTCGTGAATTTGTGGCGGTACGAACTGCCTTAGACGACACCACTGCGAACACCTCGTGGTTTATGCAAGATGGTGCCCGGCCACATCGCACGGCCGACGTCTTTAATTTCCTGAATGAATATTTCGATGATCGTGTGATTGCGTTGGGCTATCCGAAACATACAGGAGGCGGCGTGGATTGGCCACCCTATTCGCCAGACATGAACCCCTGTGACTTCTTTCTGTGGGGACACTTGAAAGACCAGGTGTACCGCCAGAATCCAGAAACAATTGAACAGCTGAAGCACTACATCTCATCTGCATGTGAAGCCATTCCGCCAGACACGTTGTCAAAGGTTTCGGGTAATTTCATTCAGAGACTACGCCATATTATTGCTACGCATGGTGGATATGTGGAAAATATCGTACTATAGAGTTTCCCAGACCGCAGCGCCATCTGTTGTTGAAAATTGTAACTACTGTAATTTCGAAAGTTTGTCTGCCTGAAAATGTACTGTTGTCCCAAGCATATTGCAACAAACGGTGTATTTCTATCGCTGCTCGTTTAGTTTTTATTGCCGTTTCAAATATACCGGTCATTTTTGAAACACCCTGTAGTAGCAGCACAGCATTTATTCAGTGTGCAATCAGGAAGGCTATTTATAATTTACGTGCGATACAATTTACATTTCATCAGTGACACACTTTTCAGACAGGGCATTTTCTGAGGTTAATTATATTTCATACTTTCTTGCAATCAGATTGCTTGTATTACTGCAAACAGAACGGTTTTCTTAATTTTAACACAACAGACCGGACTTTCGACAAGACCGTTGAAGTACTTCAATATACTTTAATTTATTTGTTTAAGAAATTTGTTTAAGAAAATTCTCTGCTTCTTATTTATTTTTGGTAGTTTTAGTTATGATTTCCAGTTGTTTTATTTAGGATTTAGCTTCAGTCCTCTTGTCTGTGGTTTTAAATACCACAGGAGAGCTACCTTTATGTGCCGCAGCGTCGATCTCGCTGATACTCCTCGTCGGAACGGCTCCACCTGAAATCTCTAAAATGTTTATTTCGCTACGAAGATCGTTGGCACAACTAGGTGCTATGTTGTATGATGCTTATGATTGATGTGTCCTACTTTTTTTTATCAACGAAAAGTTTGTTGCTTCTGAGATATTCTCTCGAAGAATATTGGCCGTGAAAAGATGGAGGCTCACACTTAACTTCCCACACTGCGCCTGCGATCGATCTACGTCATGTGATATCTGAAGAATATTTGTCAAATCTTTTATAAATTGATAAATACACTCCTTGAATGCTTATTATTTTCTTGAATTTGTTTATTGTGTCATCGACTAACTAAACATTCACAATGGATCTTAATAGCGTTGCACAACAACAGCAAAATCTCTCCAACATAAAACACGTCCGATCTCTGTAATCGTTTCCACAGTCCCCAAATATACGTCTTTGGTTACTTATTCCAGATAAATGCGTCTGTAGCACGGAACGTCGAATTCTCGCAGTTTACACTACTCTCGCGATTAATAATTCGCCGCACCTAGGCCGAAATTTAATCATGAGTTCAACTTCAGTTTAGCACACAGACAAAATACCAGAAAATTTTAACTGTACATCACCATACAACAAAACCTAATTACTAACTTGCAGCTCCATGTACTTCAGTTGAGTCACTGAGCTCTCTTGACTTGACACATTCTGCTGTTATTCCTTCTCTACTGACAACATAATACCTCCCGCTTCCTTTGTACTGACAGGTCCACTTCTCACGAGGTCTAGTGGACAATCCTGCATTAAACATGGGTGTTCGGATTCTTTTGATCAGGTAGTTTAAACGGGATTAGTAATCTGGCTGTTCCGGTTTTACGAAATTCATGTTCACGGGTTCCTTGGTCGGTGCCTACTGACGAGCAAAAACACTGTGACCACCTGCTGTACAGCGTTTGGGTCCACCTTCGGTAAACAGTACAGCGTTAAATCTGCGTGCAGTGGATCTGTTAGGTCCTTGGAATGTATGTGGAGCTGTGTGGCTCCAGGTGCCTGCACACAGCTGACGAATTCCCGCAAATTACGGACCGGTCGTTAGCGGACGTGAAGCTCCCGCCTGATAACATCCCAATAGTGTTCTATCATGCTCAAATCGGACAAATTATTTGGCCATTACATGAACGGAAGTTCACTATAATGCTCCTCAAACCCATTGTAGACTGGTTCCGGCTCAGTAATGGTATCTTCGATTACTACCACAAGTCACATGGATGCTCAGATGAATGCTCCCCCTCCCGTGATTCAACCGACAAGTCGACACATTTCCCTTGGTCGAGGTCCCAATCTCAATGAGAGGTGTCGTTGAGTGAATGTCGGGGCACAGTGGGGTTGTCTGTTGCAGAGTACCATGCTCACCAATCTGCATTAAACGCTGTTCTGCGAAACACTTGCGCCTGCACCTACACTGTACACTGTCTTCATATGTGCCGCATATCGGCGCCTATCTTGCCTTACAGTGCAGGCAAGCCAATGACTTTCACGTTCTGAGATGTGGCGTGGATTTCCCACAGCTTGTCGCCTGTTCGGTGGTTTCAACGTCCTTCAAGCACAGTCCATAAATGCTGACGACAACGGGAAGGGAACCGCAGACAAGGTTCGCCATTTCTGAGATATTCGTTCCCAGGCTACGGCCTTCGTCAAAGTGGCTTATGTCAATGGATTTTCCCATTTGAGGGCCCTACCATCGTAAGAATGAGTAACATTTGTCTCGGCTCGGCGTATATACTTTTCTTACCACGTCATGTACCCGCAACGTCAAGCGGTAATAAACCCCGATGCGGGTAATAATTACAGTGTTCAAAAATGGTTCAAATGGCTCTGAGCACTATGGGACTTAACTTCTAAGGTCATCAGTCCCCTAGAACTTAGAACTACTTAAACCTAACTAACCTAATGACATCACATACATCCATGCCCGAGGCAGGATTCGAACCTGCGACCGTAGCGGTCACGCGGTTCCAGACCGTAGCGCCTTTAACCGCTTGGCCACACCGGCCGGCAATTACAGTGTTTTCGTTCATTAGTGAACGAACGCCTCTCCTTCCTTCCGGGTTGTAAATCAGCACTTTCTTGGGTAGTCTTTCCTGTGCCATTCAATTCACATGCTGTTTCCACCTATCTGTGTGTCCAGCTACTCCCACTCTGACGGCATGGACATTCAGCTCATTTCAAATGTTTCGTATTTTTTTATTAAATCTCTTCTCGTTTAGCTCTTTCCTCTCCTCAAGAATCCCATCTCCGCTGCTTCTATCTTGCAGTCGTCTTTCCTTTTATTTATCCAACTTTAGCTACCACAGTTTTATAAAATTTAATATCGTACTTTTTCAGCTAAGAGACTTCCACACGGCCACTGGACAACATGAAATTATGAGCGGCGTTCAATAAGAAATGCAACACTTTTTCGTAATGCAGGTTGGTTTTATTCCGGATGCCAATACATCACATTATTTCCTACTCTTTTGACTATAAAACCCTAGTTTTTAACATAATCTCCGTTCAGTGGAATAGCAATACGGCACCTTACTGGGAGAGTGTGTGTGGCAACATGGTTCCACTCTACTCGTCGACGTCGGAGCCAACGTCTTGCTGCGTCAGTGACCTCCACATCATCTAAACACTGCTTCCCATGGGGTGCATTGTTCACTGGGCCAAACAGATGGTACTCCGTTGCTCTTTATGGTCTTACACTATGTGTCGATGGATCCATCGGGCACACGCCTTTGAGTACCACAACTGGTGGACAAGTGTGTGAACACTATCAAGAGAGACGTCCTTTTGTCCAGCAGATGTTTGATTGTGATCCTTCAGTCACTTGGAATGAGAGTGTCCGCACGTTCCAACATTGGAAAAGTGTCACAGTGGTGAGCGGCCACCACCACGCAGGGAATCGAACAGATTTGGACTTACTTGCAATGAGACAGACGCTTCGTCCAACGACTCACCGCGCTTTTGTTCACTACCAGGTCTCAGTATACATTCTGCATGCGCTTATAAACATCTTCGATCCTCTGGTTTTTCGCCAAAAGGAAAGCATGTGACAGCTCTCTGCTTAGAACGGACCTCAGGTAAAGACGCCGTTTTGAAGGGTAGATACAGCGCTGTCACCTATCGGAAGTTCATCACACTAAAGGGGCTGAAGGGAAAATATTCCACACTGTCCGAAAAGAAATTCAGCATTTTTTTCAACCAAAACTGGGCGAGAAAAACATGTGTTGCATTACTTACCGAACGCTGCTCGTATTTTTGTGTGATTACTGACCACTGTATGATACGAAGGGCATCCGTCCACGAAGTTAAATAAAATAAATTTTCCAAATCTTGAAAACAGCAGACCCGATACTACGACAGGTAAACATTTGGAAATAAAGAGGGAAAAAAAGTTTTGCAGCACCCTACCTCTCCTCTCTCTCTCTCTCTCTCTCTCTAATTTGAAACCTCTTTCTCATAACTCTTATTATCACAGGATATCACTATACACAGCAACCCGTCTAATGGTGATCAAATTAAGGCTTAATTCTCAGTGCAAGTCCATAGGGCACGCTTTGTTTCCAATCGTGAACTGGACAGCACGTTGTACAACGTGTTAAGTCTGTGAACGAAGCGTCATTTCAAGCTTAACTGTGCTTGCTTTGTCACTTTACAATAAGAAACGTTTTCAACATGGGATGGTGCCAGCTGAATAGGTGTACAGCACAGTGACTTATTTATCTTTGACCACTATCATGTCACACATAACACTGAAGATCTGACTGTTAGTCGTAGAACGCGATCAACAACGCCAGCCGGTGATCGCTAACTCGTAGGTAGCTCGGATGCACACAGCAGAAGCCTGCAAATAACAAGCGTATAGGTACGGACCCGCAAAATTACAGACCAGTTTCTTTAACAACAGTTTGTTACAGAGTTCTTGAATATATATTCTCGGTTCGAATATAATGAATTTCCTTGAGACGGGAAAGCTTCTGTCCACGAACCGGCATAGCTTCGCAAAGCATTGTCCGTGCGAAGCTCACCTTGCCCTTCATAGCATATCCTGTGAACGATGGATGAAGGACAAAAGGCAGATTCTATGTTCCTAGATTTCCGAAAAGTATTTGACACGGTGCTCCACTGCAGACCCATAATGAAGGTACGAGCATACGAAGTAGGTTCTTTGATATGTGTTTCATGAACTTCCGATAGGTGACAGCGGTGTATCTTGACAATCCACGGTGCGGTATACCATCGACGGCAGTGAGTGATGTGAATAAGGAGACCATTGATCAAATCATCCAAAATGACAGACGTGTGTCGACACATTGGGTAGTGTGATATCACTGGTAGTCACTAGGGTACAGAAAAATCTGTCCAAGTTGGGTGCCTAGGTTACTGAAAATAGAAATGAAAACGATCAGGAAGAATGTGTCCGACGGTTGCATGAAGACCTTTTCTGAAGAGTGGAAACAGTGTTTTGACGGCGTCATTTTCCAGGATGAAATATGGTTGTTTTTGTCCGAACCTGAGAGCAAAACTCAATCCAAAACTTTCATGAACAGCAGGCCGAAAGGTGAAGACCTCCTTCTTCCTGAATCAGTGTGGTGTGATCTTCTTTGATTTTTTTGGAAACTGGCTCTACAATTAACCGGGACCGTTACTGTTTGTCATTGGACAAGCTGCGACGTGCCATCAAGACCCACAGATCACAGCTTCTGAGTCAGCTCATAAGACTACACCATGACAATGCCAAAGCCCATACAGCCCTTATGACGCAGGAGAAAATGATGAAAATCGGTTGGAAAATCGTTCCTCATCCTCCCTACAGTCCGAACTTGGCTCCGTCTGAATTTTACCTCTTTGGTCGTCTGAAGGCCCATATTCGCGATAAAACATTTGATAGTGAGAAAGACCTTATTTTCTGTGTCAAGCGATGGTATAAAAGTCAATCCCCAGAATTTTACCAAAGTGTATTTACATCATGGAAAGAACGTTGGGCCAGATGCGTCACAGTTGATGGAGGCTACACTGAGTAGGCTCAGTGCACAGCTAAATGTTCCAAGTATCTTCAAAAAACAAAATTCATTCTCCTCCTGCAAAAAATAAAATGAAATTAGAGACGAATGCGCAAAACTTTCTGAACGCCCATTGGAACTGGGAAAGCTAATGGTCGACTTCGGTTAACTGGGAGAACTTTAGAAATGTGTGTATAAGGCGGTGGGTAAATATCGAAACAGTCGGTGTTTCTCGTTGTGTCATCACGAAATGACACTTAAATTGTCTGTGCGTGCTGTACACTTATCTTTGCCGTTTACAAGAGCCTGAAAACTATTTTTAGGTCAGCCAGAAAGCGATAGAGAACATACTGACCGTAATTTCCAGTCTGCAGGTCCACATTACTCTTTGACGTCATTGAACGAAAGAAGTTCCTCTTGCTGTTTACTCAGCGGAATCAGTAACTATAAGTAAAAGTTTTGAGTTTTAACTGACTGATATATTCAGTAAAATTTTACAAGCTCAATATATAATAGTATCCCCGATGACATTTATAATATACCTGTCGGAAACAGCACTGTTTATCAGTTCAGAGGCGACCTAAACAGGAAGTTCCAAGTAAAATGATCTATCGCTCTGACTTCTGATCACCAAAACTTAATTGCTCGCCTGAAAAGTGGAAAATAATATCGCCACTTTTGTCAACATTATGGACGGCACACAAGCAGTTACTTCCATGAAATGTAAGCGATCCTGGACAGTGTACAGTCCTCGTGAATTCGCTTTCTACTTTTACCGAAAATGCCTTCAAGTCCTTTCAGCTCTGACGTCGTCTGAGGCACAGTGCCGCAGGCGTTTGACGTGAACAAATCGATATCTCGGTGCGAACTGTCTCTGTTAGTTCCTCTCTGGCCGTATATATATGTGCGCAGCGGACTGCCAAACGTAATATCTGCTATCAGCCGCCTTATGCACAGGTATTGTGAGTAGCCTCTTTGTATGTTGGCAGCGCTGTATACTGTGTTAATATCGTTGGAAGCGCTCTGGGCCCTCCGCAAGAGATTCTGTGGTTAAACGGACTAGCAGTTGGCGAGTTGATAGAGAAGTGTATGGCCATGTTTTTTCTTAGTGGAGACTCTGTATTGGTAGGACATTCATTGTAAAGTGAGAAGCAAGGAAATGTAAAATGAGAATGGATGTTGTTGGTGATGTTTGAGTTGTGGAATTATTGACAACTATATAATTTTTAGAACTGGGTGTCACATGAATAAGGTAACAATTTCTTAATACATTGTTTTTCTTCAGCAAAATATATCTTTTGCTAACTATATGCCTCCTAGTAGTTAGAGTCTATAGTAGTTAGAGTCTTTTTATTTAGCTGGCTGTAGTTGCTTCTTGCTGTAATTGCTGTAGTTCGTGTTATGAAGATTTTCTGTGAGGTAAGTGACTTATTACAAAATGGGGCTCGTGACTGAAACGAGTTTAGGCAATTAACAGAGTTGGATTAGTTTCATATTCCTTTAATTTCATATCTTTTTGGACGTTTATTATTGTTAGGATTTCTTGCAATTCAGGACCATTCTCTTGTGTTAATTTTTGGAAGTCGTGTTATCATTGCATAGCAGTTAGATTGGGTTGGGCTTATATATTGTGGGTAATAAATGAATAGGTTAAGTTTGAGTTGCCTTTCTAAGGAAAAATTCTGTAGGTCAGTTTTTGAATACTTAAAAATAATTAAAGGCTTATTTGCAGTATAAGCGTCTAAATGGCGCCTTCCTCGGACACGTATTAATCAATACTCTGTCGTTCAGCAATTTAAAATATTCTTAATTTTTATGTAAAAAGAGTTAAGTTAGTTTTAGTTACTGAAAAAGTTCTAGTTCGTCTGCATTTAAACTTTGCCCGTTAAAATTTTTAAAACGGAACCAAAAGTAGCACATGACTTCTGAACTGTCTCTCTAAGGTTCCATGTGATTATTATGATTATTAATATTATTCACAGTACAGTCTTGAAACTTGGTACAGCTTTATTATAGTGCAAATGTCATCGAGTGCTGTAATTAAAACTTTCTATTACAAATACAAATGATACATAATCTATTATGAATAAGGATGTTTTTCATTACAAATTTGGTTTTTGACAATTAATTTGAAAACTAACAGAGATAGCTTATTGGTGTCGTTTGGTTCCTGTTTTTATATAAAACTGAGACTACATACGAAATTTCATCTTTCTCAGTCTAAAATATACCACCTTTAATTTTTCGAATAAACAACGATTTTGACAAAAATATTGCTGTGACCTAGTTGAGACTTGTAATTGTGATATACTTTTGCATATTCTGACCAATTTTTTGCATTCTGATTTCATTATTTAGCGCTACTTACTTTTTGTCTTACATTCATATATTTTGCGTAACATATTCATTTGATTATTTCTGACACCGTACAGAGTTATCTTTAATATACCGAAGCATACGCTGACGGAGTTTGAAAAGTTATTTTAATTTTGAACTCACTCTTAGAGTATGGTGCACAATCCTACATCTGTTAAGGAGAGGCGAGATATAATGAAGTGGAGCTGGTAGTAGTGAAATGGGGTAATCCCAGCCACACTCTCCTCTGTACCTCTTTCAATGAGACCGCATATAGGACACTAATGGGACCCATTTTTGAGTACTGCTCTAGTTCTTCGGATACGCATCAGACCGGACTGAAGGAAGACATCGAAGAAATTCAGAGGCGGGCTGCTAGATTTATTAGTACTACGTTCGAACAACACTCAAGTATTACGGAGATGCTTCGGGAATTCAAATGGGAATCCCTGGAGGGAAGGCGACTTCCTTTTCCGGGGGGAACACTACTGAGCGAATTTAGAGAACCTGCGTTTGAAGCTGACTGCAGAACGATTCTGTTGCCTCCAACATACATTGCGCGTAAGGACCACGAAGACAACATACGACATGATAGTGCATTTACGGATGCATGTGGACAGTCGTTTCTCCCTTGCTCTATTTGCGAGTGTAACAGCAAAGGAAATGACTCCAACACGCACCGTATGGTGGCTTGTGGAATATCTTATGTAGATGCAGCTGTAGAATCGAGAGCGATCAGCTCCGCCTCAGTAAAGCAAAATCCCTAGCGTCGCGCTGCACGACATGATGGTCACAGCACGTGGAGCAGAACCTGGATCAAACGTATCGGTTTCTGTTTGCACGATTTGCCTTACGCCTGATAACAGTTGCAGAACAGTAAGGAGACGGCCGGGCGTCGAAGGCGCGGAGTCCTTCGACTCCAGCAAGTATGTGGGTCGTGAACAGCGATTGTGTTTGGATGTCAGACAGCTCTAAACGCTGTCGCAGATGATTTGAAGGTTGTGCGGTATCGGGACGTGATACTCCTAAACATTGTCCAGCCTTACAGTCTGCTTTGCGACGACGGGTTCTATTTCAAAGACAGCAGTGCACATCCAGCAGGTAGGAACCACCCAAATGCCTTCAATACCAGCTGACAAAATTAATTTTAAGGATGTCGCATCCTTAACTCATTACTCCTTCGCGTACGTGAACAGTCGCACACTGTCTACAAGATCAGTCTGTAAATTTTCTCGACATGGACATTGCCCTACTGTACCAAATATTAAACAGACACGTGACTCAGTTGCGGTCTGTGTGTTTTGCCTGTGCTCTTAAAGTCGACATGGACTACTATTTTAGCCATAGGATAGCTTTTTCATGAAGCTACTATACTTTAACATTGTACACGAATGTCGAAAAAGAGGATATTCCCATTCGGGAGAATGTTGCCGAACTGTTAGAACAGCTGTGTGGTTTTATACTGAAAGACGGTATCCTGGTCATGACAGTTCAAGATATGTCTTTGCGAGCATGATAAAATAATTTCGAGGAACTGGAAGCGTAAAGAATAAAATACGCCAACTATGAGGTGCTGATTGAGCTATATAGCATGCCCATGAGATACAACTGGCCCTGTCTCCTACATCGATGGAAAGACCCCCATAATACCACGCAAATTTGAAGGAAACAAGGTCACACGATGGATAACGACTCGTATTAAGTGAAAAGTACCGGGCGTGGTCCAGATAATAATGGCTCCATCAAACTGTGAAAGGGAACTAATGATCACTATAACAATCTGGCTGATTGCAAAACACATCGTAATGCCTTACCCGCTGAATAAGGATACAAACATTGAATAATTGAACAAAGGATTCCAAATACTAAATATTTCCGTGGTACGGGTAGGTGGATAGGTAAAACAACGATGTAAAATTATGTCACGCATATGACCAATGGCTGCGGAAAAGATTAGTGATTTTAAGCAAAGTCAGAAGAAAAGCATGAATGAACACTAATACTCTCGCCTAAGTATATGATAGGTGCAACTAGCTGCCTGTTAAAATCAGATATGCGAAACGAAGCTCTGATGCTAATTAACTGACTTCGCGCTCGCCTTGTCTCTGTGGCTACAATGACGATCCACTTGTTTGTTACTCTTCAGCTGTGCGAGAATAGAAGACATCTGCAATAGTAGGAAGCAGAGGCTGTTGCATTCTCGGTTCAAAAGGAAGCGCATAAAGTTCGACAAGCGAAAGTTAGTGGAGATTCCTGCGTCTGTGAAAAGATGTAAGCGCGAAGAATACAACAACTACTTCCGTCACACCTTAGCAAAATGTCTGGCAGAGAACCCGAGAAAATTCTCGTCGTATGTAAAACGGCTACGCTGATCTAAGGCTTAGGTTCAGTCCCTTGTTGATCAAACTGGTGTGCAGCTGAAGACAACTGAACGAAAGCCGAAGTTTTAAATTTCACGTTCAAGAAATCGTTCACAAGGCAGAATCGTACACACGTATCGACATTTGACTATCGTACAGGCTCCCGTATGGACGAAATGCTAATAAGCGTACCTGGCGTAGAGAAGCAACTGAAATACACTCCTGGAAATTGAAATAAGAACACCGTGAATTCATTGTCCCAGGAAGGGGAAACTTTATTGACTCATTCCTGGGGTCAGATACATCACATGATCACACTGACAGAACCACAGGCACATAGACACAGGCAACAGAGCATGCACAATGTCAGCACTAGTACAGTGTATACCCACCTTTCGCAGCAATGCAGGCTGCTATTCTCCCATGGAGACGATCGTAGAGATGCTGGATGTAGTCCTGTGGAACGGCTTGCCATGCCATTTCCACCTGGCGCCTCAGTTGGACCAGCGTTCGTGCTGGACGTGCAGACCGCGTGAGACGACGCTTCATCCAGTCCCAAACATGCTCAATGGGGGACAGATCCGGAGATCTTGCTGGCCAGGGTAGTTGACTTACACCTTCTAGAGCACGTTGGGTGGCACGGGATACATGCGGACGTGCATTGTCCTGTTGGAACAGCAAGTTCCCTTGCCGGTCTAGGAATGGTAGAACGATGGATTCAATGACGGTTTGGATGTACCGTGCACTATCCAGTGTCCCCTCGACGATCACCAGAGGTGTACGGCCAGTGTAGGAGATCGCTCCCCACACCATGATGCCGGGTGTTGGCCCTGTGTGCCTCGGTCGTATGCAGTCCTGATTGTGGCGCTCACCTGCACGGCGCCAAACACGCATACGACCATCATTGGCACCAAGGCAGAAGCGACTCTCATCGCTGAAGACGACACGTCTCCATTCGTCCCTCCATTCACGCCTGTCGCGACACCACTGGAGGCGGGCTGCACGATGTTGGGGCGTGAGCGGAAGACGGCCTAACGGTGTGCGGGGCCGTAGCCCAGCTTCATGGAGACGGTTGAGAATGGTCCTCGCCGATACCCCAGGAGCAACAGTGTCCCTAATTTGCTGGGAAGTGGCGGTGCGGTCCCCTACGGCACTGCGTAGGATCCTACGGTCTTGGCGTGCATCCGTACGTCGCTGCGGTCCGGTCCCAGGTCGACGGGCACGTGCACCTTCCGCCGACCACTGGCGACAACATCGATGTACTGTGGAGACCTCACGCCCCACGTGTTGAGCAATTCGGCGGTACGTCCACCCGGCCTCCCGCATGCCCACTGTACGCCCTCGCTCAAAGTCCGTCAACTGCACATACGGTTCACGTCCACGCTGTCGCGGCATGCTACCAGTGTTAAAGACTGCGATGGAGCTCCGTATGCCACGGCAAACTGGCTGACACTGACGGCGGCGGTGCACAAATGCTGCGCAGCTAGCGCCATTCGACGGCCAACACCGCGGTTCCTGGTGTGTCCGCTGTGCCGTGCGTGTGATCATTGCTTGTACAGCCCTCTCGCAGTGTGCGGAGCAAGTATGGTGGGTCTGACACACCGGTGTCAATGTGTTCTTTTTTCCATTTCCAGGAGTGTATTTGAAAGTAAATAAATCACCAGGTCTGGGTGGAATTCCAGTTCGATTCTACAAAGAGTACTCTACGGCATTGGCCCCTCACCTAGATTGCATTCACCGTGAATCTCTCGGCCAGCACAAAGTCTCAAGCGTTTAGAAAAAAGTTCTGTGACTCCAGTGTATAAGAAAAGTAAAAGAACGGACTCGCAAAATAAGAGATAACCCTAAATTCTCTTTCCTGCAGAATGCTTGAAAAAATTCTCAGTTCGAATATAATAAACTTTCTTGAGGCTGAGAAACTTATGTCCACGAATCAGAATGGTTTTAGAAACCAGGCGTTTTCTCTCATGATGTACTGCAAACAATGGATGAAAGGCAACAGAAAAATTCCATGTTTCTAGATTTCCGTAAATCATTTGACACGATGCCCCATTTCAGGCTGATAACGAAGGTATGAGCATATGGAATAAGTTCACAGATATGTGAGTGGCTCGAAGATTTGTAAAGTAATAGAACCCAGTATCATCTCCTCAATCCTATATGGATAGGATCCCATACCGCAAAACAGTACTCTAGTGGAGGTCGGACATGCGTAGTTTATAGACAGTCTCTTTAGTGGATTTGCTGCATGTTCAAAGTGTTCTGCCCATACAACGCAGTTTTTAGTCTGCCTTCCCCTGAAGATTATCTATGTGATCGTTCCAATTTAAGCTGTTCTTAATTTTAATTCCTAGGTAATTAGATTGAACTGAGAGCCTTTAAACATGTGTGATTTATTGTGTATCCGAAATGTAATGTATTGTTTTCAGTGCTGATCTGGATGACCGGACACTTTTCATTATTTGGGGTCAATTCCTACTTTTCATCAGTTATCTTGTCTAAATCACTTTGCAGTTGCTTTTGATCTTCTGATAACTTTACTAGCCAGTAAATAACAACACCATCTGCAAATAATCTAAGAGGGCTGCTGAGATTGTCTCCTAAAAAATTACAGAACAGTAGAGAGCCTATACCGCTTCCTTGGGGAACATCAGATATGACTTCTGTTTTAATCGCTGACTTTCCTTCAGTTACTACGAACTGCGACCTTTCTGACGCAAAACCACGAAGAACCCATTCAGCTGCCATTAAAATTCTCTTACATCTATGCCCACTTTAAACTGTTCAGTGAGTGGCGTTGGGTCTGCTGCACAGCAAAGCAAAATGATAGAACGAAACAGATGTCACCAACATTTGCCTTCAGTAGTTTTATTGTTTTTTTCTCCTTGGATACAGGAAAACAGTACATTTTTTATATTTTCTAAACAATGATTTTGCTTCATGCCTCAGTATGAGTTGTCAAGGGAAATAATCAGGCAGTCTATTTCATTATGGTGGGACGTGTGAGAGGTAAGCAACGTAGAGGGAGTGCTAGGCTTGATGACACCATATGGGTTCAAGTGGGAATGGGTTGCAGCAGCTGTATACAGGTGAATATGATTGCAGAGAATGTACTAGCATGGAACGCTGCACCAAACCAGTCATCGGACTGAAGAGCATGACAACATACGACATCTGTGAATGTGCGTTTATAACAACCTGCGAGATGAAAGGCGGTGGAACAGAACTACTAATAAACTGTCATTTCTGCTTGAAGTGACTTAACTTCGTCGTCATATTCCTGATGTATCAACTTTTGAGACTGTGGTCATTTCTTCCACAGCGCGTAATTGTATCGTAAGGTATCGGGACTCAGCCGGCAGTACGTGTCTAACTGAGAAAGATAGCCAGCGTTCGACGCTGCAGATACGCCGGACGAGCAGCCAAGTGTGTCGTAACGGACATTCCTTCAAGGCAGCGCCCGCTGCTCATTGCGTCCGACGTCCGCTTGTGCGTTATTTATAATCCCGCGAAAGCAGCGAGTGGGTGACGCTCCGACGGCACGTGCGCGGTATTTCTGAACTTGTAATCACTCTGCATCTGCCACACTAGCGCACGCGTACTCTCTAAGCCCTCAGATCGCTGCGGCGTCTTCGAAACGAGTACGTAAACAGACGCTGTGAACGAACTCTTGACTGACATTCGCAAGTGTGGCAGTGACCGCAAGACAGTTATTAAATTCTCGGTATCCAACAAGAGAAAACGCGTTAGTAGCCTCAGTAAAATATTTATGTTTCGGCTTACAGAAAGCACGAATATTCACAGGAATTTACTGTCTTATCTGGCAGACCCGCACATATATAAAAATGTATGCGTGTTCCATATCTCCTCTTAAACTACTGGACCGATTTCAACCAAACTTGGTATACATATCACTTACTGTCTGGAAAGTATCGCTATGGGGATAACAACTGACTACTTATCAAGGTATCATAACTGACGACGCGCAAGTAGGCAGAATATATCCATCCAGTATTTGAGAATGAGAGTACTTACCGACTTGCAACAAACCTTACACATAATTTCAAGCCTTTACGAAACTTTTCTCGCTACCACTCCCACAAGATGTTGAAAGGAGAAAAGTACATCGCTTACTACATTTTAAATGTTCATGCAGTAAAACTGTTGCCCGTTACAAATAACTGTATTCGCAGTGTAGTGATTTTTCTCCTGTGGTAGGTGTGAATGTGCGTGTATATACTTTTGTTGTTAGTAGTGCATCGTAAGATCACATAAAGCTACACACAACATATCCACAACAACTTCTTATCAAGGGTGATTATTATTATTTTTGGTGTTATTCAGGCTTTCTATATTCAATTTCCCGATAAATAAATCACTTTGGAATGTCTGTATTGGCATAAAATCAGTTAGAAACAGCTAGATGTGAAACACCTTAATCTTTTACATTTGGAAATATCTTAGGTTTTCAACTGAATGTCTTTTCACATGAATAATAATTTATACTTCCAAGGATTCGCGTGGAGAAACACCTTTTGCTTGATACACTTATTATCAGTTTAAGTCTGAGAACTTTCTTAACTCTGAAAATATCGTCACCTGAATGAACGATAACGGAGAAGCGGCAGCCACAAGAATGTTTTACTATCACCACGACTCTTTGTAAAATGAAGGAAATTAACTAGACTTTAGTATGTTTACTCAAGAATTAATTGTAAACCTTTTTCATTTTTTTTACGCTATTTAATATTGGAGTAATCTGAACAAGAATCTGACGTCTTGCAAATGGCGGTCAACGATACAAATTGCAACGTCATTAACCTCTGAAAAAAAAAGGCACAATTAAATTTTCACACAAGTATGGATGCTACCGCTATTGAAATAAGTGGCTTGGTTACAAATAACAGTACATATTTCCCAGAAATATGTTACGAGCTACATATGTCTCCATCCACGTCTTTCTCGTGTGAAGACTCGAAACAGAGTAAAATAATTACAAAAATCTGTTTCTATTATTTTCATTGTTCTTCAGACATAGATTGTGGGATCCTGCCCACTCGTCTAACATAGGGTGTCTAGGAAGCTGTTTTCTCGGAGGGCTAGACAACATTCAAGCAAATCTTGTTAATGGAGTTGATTATAGTAAATTAAATTGACAATACTTAACTTTGCCTTTTTACAAAGAGCTGTCGCAACCAACTGGTGACATGCAAATAATCAATGTCCTTCGATATATAAAATTTCCATGCAAGCAATCACACAAGTTCAGAAGTCACTGCTGTAGAGTTTATATCACTGCTCGTCTTCTATTCCGGCTCTTCGAGCGCGACCGAGGATAGCAGGAGCAGCGTTTATATACTCTTCGTATTGGTACCGCTTGTGTCATGGTGTCGTCCTAGTCAGCGTTCTCTTGGCTGACGTCGTCCCACAGCCCTCTCTGTTGTATCGTTGAGGCCGACGTGCCGGCGCTTGATGCTACGCCAGAACATGGATTAACCCGCAATATCGATACTGCTTTTCATATACATCTCAGTGACATAACTAATATTTTTACGTACTCTTTTGCTTACAGAACAACTTTTCTTTTCAACAATTCAAGTCTACTATAAATAAATGTTTTTCGCTCCCAGAGGACCAGTACGGCGAGACATTTTGCGGACATCATGCACGTATACCACTACTTGTACCAGCAAAATTATACTGTTGTACGACACATAGTCTAGGAGATATGACGTCATAAACACTGAGATGCGTGAAAAACTGCCACATCAGCATGATGTTTAAATTTTTTACTTCTTTGCTGCTAAATCCATTCATAACATATTTCGCAAACACTATCCACATATAACACTGGACCTACCTCCAAAATTACGTCACTGTGCGACACAAAGTTCAGAAGGTATGCTGTAATAAATCGTGTACTGCTTGAAAACATAACTGCAAAGCGAGTTTCGATACAGTTACACATGAAATATTTGTACAGATATGCGTGAAGTATGTTAAACGCATGTGAAATATACAGGGTGTTTCAAAAATGACCGGTATATTTGAAACGGCAATAAAAACTAAACGAGCAGCGATAGAAATACACCGTTTGTTGCAATATGCTTGGCACAACAGTACATTTTCAGGCAGACAAACTTTTGAAATTACAGTAGTTACAATTTTCAACAACAGATAGAGCTGCGGTCTGGGAAACTCTATAGTACGATATTTTCCACATATCCACCATGCGTAGCAATAATATGGCGTAGTCTCTGAATGAAATTACCCGAAACCTTTGACAACGTGTCTGGCGGAATGGCTTCACATGCAGATGAGATGTACTGCTTCAGCTGTTCAATTGTTTCTGGATTCTGGCGGTACACCTGGTCTTTCAAGTGTCCCCACAGAAAGAAGTCACAGGGGTTCATGTCTGGCGAATAGGGAGGCCAATCCACGCCGCCTCCTGTATGTTTCGGATAGCCCAAAGCAATCACACGATCATCTAAATATTCATTCAGGAAATTAAAGACGTCGGCCGTGCGATGTGGCCGGGCACCATCTTGCATAAACCACGAGGTGTTCGCAGTGTCGTCTAAGGCAGTTTGTACCGCCACAAATTCACGAAGAATGTCCAGATAGCGTGATGCAGTAATCGTTTCGGATCTGAAAAATGGGCCAATGATTCCTTTGGAAGAAATGGCGGCCCAGACCAGTACTTTTTGAGGATGCAGGGACGACTGCAACATGGGGCTTTTCGGTTCCCCATATGCGCCAGTTCTGTTTATTGACGAAGCCGTCCAGGTAAAAATAAGCTTCGTCAGTAAACCAAATGCTGCCCACATGCATATCGCCGTCATCAATCCCGTGCACTATATCGTTAGCGAATGTCTCTCGTGCAGCAATAGTAGCGGCGCTGAGGGGTTGCCGCGTTTGAATTTTGTATGGATAGAGGTGTAAACTCTGGCGCATGAGACGATACGTGGACGTTGGCGTCATTTGGACCGCAGCTGCAACACGGCGAACGGAAACCCGAGGCCGCTGTCGGATCACCTGCTGCACTAGCTGCGCGTTGCCCTCTGTGGTTGCCGTACGCGGTCGCCCTACCTTTCCAGCACGTTCATCCGTCACGTTCCCAGTCCGTTGAAATTTTTCAAACAGATCCTTTATTGTATCGCTTTTCGGTCCTTTGGTTACATTAAACCTCCGTTGAAAACTTCGTCTTGTTGCAACAACACTGTGTTCTAGGCGGTGGAATTCCAACACCAGAAAAATCCTCTGTTCTAAGGAATAAACCATGTTGTCCACAGCACACTTGCACGTTGTGAACAGCACACGCTTACAGCAGAAAGACGACGTACAGAATGGCGCACCCACAGACTGCGTTGTCTTCTATATCTTTCACATCACTTGCAGCGCCATCTGTTGTTGAAAATTGTAACTACTGTATTTTCGAAAGTTTGTCCGCCTGAAAATGTACTGTTGTCCCAAGCATATTGCAACAAACGGTGTATTTCTATAGCTGCTCGTTTAGTTTTTATTGCCGTTTCAAATATACCGGTCATTTTTGAAACACCCTGTATGTAACACGTGCGTCTGTGGGAAAAGTGGCTAAAGAAACTCCTCCTAAACCACTGGATCGATTTCAACAAAACTTAGTACACATATTTCTTACAATCTGGAAATAGATTCTGTGGGGGTAAAAACCAGAAACTTCTCATTTGGGGTGGGGATGATAATGTAGAGAGAGAAGGGGGAGCAACAGATGGGCAGACAGAGTGGGGAAAGGACATGGACAGAGACAGGGGAAGTGGAGATGGACAGAGAGAGTGGGATGGGGAGATGAACAGAGATAGGAAGGAGTAGGAGTTGTACAAAAAGATAGGGGAAGTGGAGATGAACTTACAGGATGAAAGAGGAGATAGGCAGAAACGGGAGGAGAAGATCTACAGAAAATGTGGGTTTAGCAGGAGGGCAGACAGAGGCGTAGGAGGAGATGTACAGAGACAGAAGCAGATGAAAATGGACAAAGAGAGAGGGGTGGAGGGGCTGGAGTTAGAGGGGGAGGGGAGGTGGACAGAGGGTGAAGGAGCATATGGACAGGGGGGGGCAATGCAGATGGGCGGAGACAGGGGGAGGAGAAGATGGACAAAGAAAGGGGTAGGAGGAAATGGACATACAGAGGGGTAGGAGGAGGTGATAGGGAGTGTGGGGTGGAGGATGTGGAAAGAGAGAGGGATGGAGATGGAGGAGATGAGATGAGCAGACAGGAGGGGGGGGGGGAAGAAGGAGATTGACAGGGAGAGGTTGAAAGAGGAGATGGGCTAATAGAAGATTGGAATAAATGCATACTCAGGCAACCCCAAATGCTCAGCTAGTTATCCATGAAACTATAAATTAAATCACTGCAATGTGACTGTACCTGTATCTATGATTATTTGGAATTTGTACTTTATTTATTGCTAGTTCCATTAATACTTATTAAGTATTGTGGATAATTCGAAGGCGACTGATTAATAATTACAATTTAGTCCATGTAAACAGTTTGTAACGATCCGGTCATATATGCTCCTTTTATTCCACCCTGAGGTAAGGTACAGTCAGTGAGGTAAGTCCGTGGCGGAGATACTGGCCTGACTGCAGGTACAGTTCAGACTCTCTTCGTCGCAGCACTGAGAGTGGAAGTGCGGCAGGGTCCTCACCCCAGCCACCTGTCACCCCGCCCACTCAGAAAGGATCCGCAGTACTTATTTGATACCAGGCTGAGTGAACCAGGGGCCTTCCTGAACGGACTGGAACGAGGATAAATCCAGCTTTGAATCCAGGATCTGCAGGACCAGAGTCTCCCTGTGCTCTACCCGCTACTAGACCACCACATCCCCTCTTCTCGACCCCCCCCCCCCCCCCCGGTCAATAAGAAGATATGAAACTTAAGCTGTTGCTGAGTGATGGGAACAGGGTGATAAGTGGGAAATTCTTCTCCATTAATCTGCGTGAAAAATTCTGTTGAATGTGACAACTGGTAAAAATGTCGGAGCTACTACTCAGCTTCGTGTTCTGGGGAATGGAGTAACCGGGAGAGAGCTGTCAAGCAGTGAAACGCTTCCTCACTGGATGGTCCTTTCAGAGCACGGTCATCGTCGGTAGGCTGTTACTCGGTGTCACAAGGGTTTTGGTTGTCCATGAAACTGGCAATTATTTCATCGTCCGTCAATACTTAATCGCCAGGGTGGTCAAAGTCACATTCGAGCCAATCTTGAGTATTATCCTTAAATATTATTCCTCAAACCCTGAAGATCCATTAATCAGCCCAACGGTTTAGCTGCAAACTTGCTCTTGAGGTGAAGATTCTCCTTTAAAAATCAGCAAGATTTTTGCTGTGTCTGAATACTGTTTTCTTCACTTTTAATCTTCCTTTTCTCTGCAAGTTTCCATCTTCACTGTCAAGTGCGCTTGCATGTTTACGATTAGGTGCCATCGATAATGGCACAACAGCACCACGATCCGTCTCGAGTGAAGGTTCAAATATCAACACAGAATAGCAGCAATGTCGGTTGGCTAGGTGGGCGAAACTGTCGAAATGGCCAATTCAGCGCAATGAAACTTGTAAATGGTACAAGCACTCAAATCTGAATTTATCGACTGCAGTGCTTTCGGTTAACCGATGTTTCAGTATACTGGTATTTGGATAAACGATGCATTACTCTATCCCCTTTATTTAATAATTATCATTTATTCTGTGGCAGGTATATAATTCACTAACTGTTCTTTGGGCTGGGTTAATGAACAACTCCCGCTCAAATTCGTCAGTATTATTTCTTTGTCGGAAACTAGCCACTCTAACTGGCTTCATCCTAGATAGATACTTCCAGGCGTTCTCAGAGAAATCCAAAAGCTGCGTTCGTAAAATATATAATGGTATCCCACTAGGTTCTGTTTTGGAGCCAATCCTTGTTAATTTGTTTACACACGACTTTCCAGAAACATAGTCCGGGGAATTTGTTCAAAAATGGTTCAAATGGCTCTGAGCACTATAGGACTTAACATCTGAGGTCATCAGTCCCCTAGAACTTAGAACTACTTAAACCTAACTAACCTAAAGACATCACACACATCCATGCCCGAAGCAGGATTCGAAACTGCGACCGTAGCTGTCGCTCGGTTCCGGACTGAAGCGCCTAGAACCGCTCGGCCACCGCGGCCGGCGAGAATTTTGTTTACGCTGATGATATTGCTCTGATCACTCAGGATCAAAGTTTTAGGGAACCTGAAGCATGATTAACATCAGACTTGAAGACGTTGGATGAATACTCGAACATAACTGTCTACGACGAAGTGCTCAAAAGACAGTAAAAAAGCACACTACAAACATATCATCACATTTAGAGATATGACTCTGCAATATTGCAGCACTCTAAATGGGTAGGGGTGACCCAAGACCGGTTTCTGACACATAAAATCCATCTCCGGAATGTGGCACCTAAAATCAAAACTTGGGACAATATACTCCAGAAGTTAACAGGAATCGCCTGTGCTGCCACTGCATCAGTCCCCAGATCATCAGCTCTAGTTCATCCACACACGGTGTAAGTAGGCTGTTTAGGTTTTTATATTGGTAACGCCACGTAGCGCTCTGTATGAAAATCACTGACTGCTGTGTGCAGCCTGTGGCTGGTTTGCATTGTTGGCATTTGCTATTGTAGTGTTGGACAGTTGGCTGTTAACAGCGCGTAGCGTTGCGCAGTTGGAGGTGAGCCGCCAGCAGTGGTGGATGTGGGGAGTGAGATGGCGGAGTTTTGAACAGAGACAGTAAATTTGTAAGACTGGATGTCATGAACTGATATATATATATATATATATATATATATATATATATATATATATATATATATATATATAATGACTTTTGAACACTATTAAGGTAAACACATTGTTTGTTCTCTATCAAAATCTTTCATTTGCTAGCTATGCCTATCAGTAGTTAGTGCCTTCAGTAGTTTGAATCTTTTATTTAGCTGGCATTAGTGGCGCTCGCTGTATTGCAGTAGCTTGAGTAACGAAGATTTTTGTGAGGTAAGTGATTTGTGAAAGGTATAGGTTAATGTTAGGCAGGGCCATTCTTTTGTAGGGGTTATTGAAAGTCAGATTCCGTTGCGCTAAAAATATTGTGTGTCACTTTAATTTTTCTAAGGGGACGTTGTAACAGAGCAGAATAATGCTGTTCCACGTGGCTAAACAGCGCTCACAATAAAATAATAGGAACACAGCTCAGTGAAGCAATGCACCTGTTCACGAGGTGTATTCGTTCCACAAACACGCATCGGCTTGGTTATCAGACCTTAGCAATATTCCACCACCGTCCATAAGACGATCAAGTCATTTCGTTCATAAATTTTCATCATTAGATCCCCAGCGACTCAGGTCTAAGAAACCGTCGTGACGCACAGAAATCAGCATGCAGAACGAGTACATCAAATAAGATTTGGATGTTCCCTTAAAGGTCTCAAATGGACAATGGAAGACCTCATTTGTCTGCAGAAGCTTCTGACTGGATGTACAACCTGGACTTCGATCTGTGAACCCATTACAAAACTTGAGATTGTATATATCTGTATAGAAATGCATTCGTTTGCTTAAACAGTTGTCTATATTTCTCTGTCATCATACAATAAATAAATTTCGCTGGGTTTATGTTATTTAAAGCATTTAAATTGAGGTGACAAAAATCATGGGATAGTGAGATGCACATATACTTATGGCGGTAGTAAAGCGTGCACAAGGTATAAAATGACAGTGCATTGGCGGAGCTGTCACCTGTACTGGTGATTCATGTTTAACGTGATTGTGGCCACACAACGGGCAGTAGCAGACTTTGAACGCGGAATGGTAGCTGGAGCCAGACGCATTGGACATTTCGTTTTGAGTATCATAAGGGAATTCAGTATTCCGAGATCCACCGCACAAGAGTGTGCTGAAAATATCAGATTTCAGCCATTACCTCTCACCACTGACAACGCAGCGAAGGACGGCCTTCACTTAACGACCAAGAGCAGCGGCGTTTGCATAGAGTTGTTGGTGCTAACAGACAAGCAACACTGGGTGAAATAACCGCAGAAATCAATGTGAGACGTACGACGAACACGTCCGTTAGGACAGTGCGGCGAAATTTAGTAATTAAATTAAAATCATGGCAGACGACCGATGCGAGTGCCTTTGCTAACAGTGCAACATCGCCTGCAGCACCTCTCCTGGGCTTGTGACCATATCGTCTGGATCCTAAACGACTGGAAATCGTGGCATGGACAGATGAGTCCCGATATCAGTTGGTAAGAGCTGGCGGTAAGGTTGATTGTGGCGCAGATCCCATGAAGCCATGGACCCAAATTGTCAACAAGGCATTGTGCAAGCTGGTGATGGCTCCAAAATGTGTTGGCTGTGTTTACATGGAATGGACTGACTTCTCTGCCGCAACTGAGCCGATCATTGAGAGGAAACGTTTATGTACGGGCTACCTGGAGACCATCTGCAGTCATTCATGGACATCATGTTGTAAGATGGCAAGAACTATGCCCCTTACATGAAGACATTAAAGATCACCTAACTCACGTTGAGCGAACAGTAGGGCTGAACAAAAATGACTGACAAGGCACAATGCATCTTGTAGAGGGTATAGTACAGATGTATTGGAATAATTAATGTCGGGTGATGGTTTTAAAGTAATTCACGCAACATGAAAACTTTGTGGAAACACGTCGATTTACTGGAGGCTAGTTTATCCCAGGGAAGTATTTGAGTTGACCATGTCCGGCGAAGGGAAGGGACAATAGGCAGCTTAGGGCGGCTCAAACTCTGAGAAAGCGGTAATGGGGCGCGGCCTCCAGCTGCCTTAAGATGACTGACAGTGAGTGGATGGTTGACCCTATGCTGGTGTACCGGGAAGCAGACAGAGAACTTGTACACCTGTTGATAAATGTCCAGCGTCCTGTTTTCAGTGAAACATGTGAGAAAGCCACGTAAAGCTACGGTGGAGCGGTGAACAGAAGCCAAAATATGCCTGTTTGTGACTATAGCAACTTCACGCTGAATTCACGGTCTGCAGAGTCTAAAGTAAATCAGGTGAAGAGCGACAGAATGAAATACGCCGGCCTCTGATGGGAACGTAGGACCAAGGAATTCGAAGTACTCTCCTGGGAGTCAGAATTCCGGAAAACTTGGTGTTTGTGCAGATGCTAACCTTCATGGGTGGCCTGGGGGGAGCTAAACAGAAGAAGTTGAGAGGAAGGGAAATTTTGTGGGAATTTGTTCACTTCTCAGAGCAGGCATTGGTCGGCACTGGGAAGCGACGCATGATTAACGCGACTTGCGCTGCAATTGGCGTAAGTGATTTTGCTGGAGAGGAAACCGAGGCGAATAGCGGACTGGCAGAAGTCTCAGTTGGGGTCTTCCGTTCCCAGCTTGCCTAGAGTGCGGACGTGGCGTTCTTTACTGAGCTTGCCTGAGAAAGAGTGAGCATGTCTGCAGTTTAGGACTTAGCAAATGGAACGATTGACCTTGGAGATAGAAAGTTTTGGTTCAGCTATGTACTGAGAAAGATAGCTAGGAGTGAATAGACGTGCGCAGCCTTGCAGCACCATGAGGCCAGCCGACGTCCTCACAACGATGCCGCCCCGCCACGCTGAATTCGGAGATATTACACCTGCTCCGGCTGATTAATTTGTTAGATCACGTCGGCAAAGTTTCCACGAGGGTTTCATGGGCCGTGTATTGGGGAATTCTTCTCGCACTTCGCATTACGCCTGGGTCAGTCGATAGGAATTAATTTTGATTTATCGCGCTTTGCTCCATGTAAACGCAATTTATTACCACTGCCTGATAGGAGAGTCTTGTAATGTGATCATTGAAAGTCGGGAGTTAAAATAAATTGGTGCTAATCGACTGCATCTGTTTTCAATCAAGTAGTTGAAATCCCAAGTCACTTTCTTAATTAATTTTATGTTCAACATTTGCATCTGGTGTTCAATATCTGAATATAACATCAATGTGCACCCCTTTTTAATTAAAAGTGATCAGTTCTGAATCAATTAATGTTAACACTGCCACCTCAGTTCAATCAGGAGTCACAGGGCCTAATTATTTTTTTTTGCGTTATCCGATATTGCGGCAGTTTTGCACTCTCTGTTGATCTGTTAGTGAATTAGCTGGGGTGAGCACACGCCGAAACCAGATAGTGATGGGTGGGGTGTTACAATGTTCCCAAACAAGGGTGGAATTCTTATAAAAGACAGTGCGCCTTGTCAGAACATTCTGGACAATTCGAGCGAATAATCTGGCAACCCAGATCGCCCGACATGAATCCCTTATAAAATGTATGGTACATAATCGAGACATCAGTTCGTGCACAAAACCCTGCACCAGCTACACTTCCGAAATTACGCACGGCTGTAAAGGCACTACGGCTCAATATTTCTGCAGGGTTCTTCCAATGACTTGTTGAGCCCATGCCACGTCAAAATGCTGCGCTATGCGGGGCAAAAGGTCAGACACGATGTTAGGAGGTATCCCATGACTTTTGTCCCTTCATTGTGAAGGCACAGTGCAGAACAGCAGCCATGTATTAGCACACGAGCCACTAAATTGATTTAAGGTTGTGTTCTCCACCTCTCCCCTTTCTGTAGTTAGGCAGCAACATCTTGTTGTCATTTAACGATTAATCTCAAAATACTCGTATTTCTCTTTTACCATTACCAACCTCGTTCGTTGTAAAGAGCACATTTTTACGAGGGTCGCTCAATAAGTAATGCCCCACATTTTTTTAAGCCATTAATATACATAGACAGACGTCCTTATTGGTGGTTCACATTTGATGTTTGTTCTCTGCGCCGGTGAAGTTTCGAGCCGTTCTGGCAGGTGGCAGAGCCATAGTAAAGCGTCAAATTGTCATCTAAATACGACTCACGTTACAAGCAGCGTCCTTTCATTGAATTCTTATGCGCAGAAAAAGGAACCGTGGTGAACATCCATAAACGTTTGTGTGCAGTGTGTGGCGATGCTCCAGTTGATAGGAGTACAGTTGGGCGATGGGTAAAGAAGGGCACAGCCTCAGGAAATGCAGAGACAGAGGTCCATGATCAGCCACGCTCGGGACGTCCTGTCACAGACACTGCTCCAGACATGCTGAATCGTACGGATGCCATTATTCGTGCCGACCGGAGCATCGCGACACGACAGTTGACACTACAGTTGTCGGTCAGAAATGAAAGTGCGTCTGCAATAATCGAGACTCTCGTATATCGAAAGAGGTGCTCACGATGGGTTCCACGAAATCTCACAGCGGACCAAAAGATTCAAAGAAAGGCCGTTTCATTTGAATTGTTGGAGCGTTTTGAGACCGACAGAGAGGCCTTTCTGTCACGGATCGTACGGGAGACGGAAGTTGGGTGCACCACTTTGCGCCGGAAAGAAAGAGGCAGTCCCTGGAGTGGTACCATCGTCATTCACCCTAAAACGAGAAATTCAAGACAACTCCCTGTGCCGGAAAATTCATTGTATCAGTCTTCTGGGTTTGTGATGGCGTCATTCTCGTGGATGTGATGCCAAGAGGGTCAACCATCAATTCAGAGGTATACGTGAAGGCTCTGAATAAACCCAAGAACCGTTTCCGACGTGTTAGATTGGACAAGAATGCACCAGAAATCTTGCTCCAACACGATAGTGCACTCCCACACACAAAAGTGAAAACCCAGGAACACATCGTAAAATTGGGTTGGACATCACTGCCTCATCCACCCTACAGTCCAGACATGGCGCCCTCGGACTTCCTTATCTTTGGGCCGCTTAAAGACTCTCTACGGGGAACACACTTTCAAGATGAAGAGAGCGTCAGTGATGCACTAAAAACGTGGCTACGCCTACAGGACAAGAGCTTTCACCAGCAGGGAATACATGCTCTTCCACAACGTCGGCGTATGACCATAGAAGGTGACTGACGGAAACTACGTAGAAAAATAGGACATGGTCAAGATATGTTTATGTATATTTGTAATACCATATATTATGTGTATGTAACTATGAAGTGATTGTTCTGTACTAGTTAAGATCTTTGAATTGTCAGAGTGAAAGTGAAAACGTATAATGTATATATTGTAAAGATTTAATAATGTTTAAAAATAATGAAACTTTATAAAATATGTATGCTCGTAATAGAGCAATTGTACTTTTAATACTGGTTTATTCTTAGGGAAGTTGTATTACATAAAGGAAAAGGCATAGGGGCTTGGCGCGTGTGAAAAGGTGGATCTGGCGGTCAATCTGGGCTGCAAGAGCGAGTGTACATTACGCAGTCAGTGGCTAGACATTGTACTGTTAACAACGCGGTTGCCAAGTGAAGCATTTGGAAGTCAGTTTATGTTGAAATTGCCTCGGATGTGGTTTTGACTGGCGTATGGTGCTCTTGTTATCATGTAATGGCTCTGAAATGAAGAGAATACGTCGCCAAGAAAAATTTATAAAGAGCATTCAAACCCTAGAGCATGGGACCACTTAGCCGCCACGTGCTTGCCACAACTATTGCGCCACTGCTCCACCAACAGCAGGAATTCAGATTGTAATACCATAGCTCTAATGCTGTACTGATTTATTTTGCTTTTGTTTCATTTAATGTTACATTGCTGTGCTTCTGTAAATGTGTTTGTTTCAGTCGATAACATAAAGTTGTATACTTCTTTCTTTGTACAAACTTAGATGTCATGGTTTGGTTCTATGCAAAGTAGTGTATCTGTCATTGAAATTCTTTGTCCCATTTGGAGGGAACGAAACTTACTGTATGTAATTGTAATTTCTGTGTGAAATTTTCTTTTTTATAAATGTCAATATGTGCAAATGTTCTGTTTTATTTAATGTATTTGGTTACTGTTATGTAAATTGCTGATCCTCACTTAGGGTTCTTAGTTAGTTTGTATGTAAAAGGTGTAGTGGTTCCCCTCGGGAAAGGAACTGTGTAACGCGCGCAAATTGTGGTTGGCCTATGTAATAAAGGTGGAACTGATAGTCCGTCGGGGACAAGCTACGACTCGGGAACGAGCTACGAGTCGGGAACGAGCTACGAGTGGGGACGAGCTACCAAACTGTGAACTGCCGTTTAAAGGTAGCATATTGTGTTGGTTCCGTGAGAGGCTTTTTCTGCCAATTGCCCATGCCTCGTATGGATGGATAAATAGCTGGAACGATTCTGGAATTGGTATCCATCATCGCCACCAAGAAAGGACAGAGTCCAGCAATTCTACCTGCAAATCCACCTACCAACATGCAGTTGCCACCACACTGCGCAATCACTGTAGCGGAATGCTATAATAATGTACAGTGAAGGATCAGCTCATTGGATGTTTTAGTGTGCACAAATACAAGGTAACTTATAACTGAATTTATGTACCTACGTTGATTTTTTCCTCATCATAACACCTCTCAGGTTCCTCTCCGTTTGAACTAAAGTGATTACCGAGTGTCCCTACTGAAAGAACATTTAAGACCAGCGTTTTTGCTAATTAATGCCTCTTGAACATAGTAAAAAGAGAGTTAAAGTTAATGTGACAAGAGAGTGAGTTAAAGCTAATGATGCTTGCTGAAAATAATTTTCCTAGTAAAACAGCTTACTAACGTGTTGTTGCCAACTTCAAATTAAAAGTTCTTAAGACGGAGGCTTATAAAGTTTTGCTTAGTAAATGATCTCATTACTGCCTGTTGTAAATCGCAGAAGGTGAGTCATCATCTTACATATATGTTAATTTTGTGTCTCACTGTAATAAAAGTGGAAAAATGCAGCTGTGAAACGTTGTATACTCATGTTTGCTAAGTGTTAGTCTCTTGTGTATTAGAAGTGCATATTAATAGTATAAAAAGATCCACAGTTTGTCTATTGTGTTAATGCTCAGTAACAAGTAACAGGAAGATCACTAATTATGAAAACCATAATTTCTTTATTCAAATGATAGTGAGAAGCAACCTGTTGGTGGATTCCAATTAACTTCCATTTCAAATAGTAAAGTATTTAACTGAGAGAGACTTAACCCATGTCCAATTTATGATCCTGGAGGGAATGTTAATAGTAATGTTATAAAGACCATTCAGTTTGTGTAAGCCCTGAAAGTAGTAGTGTGTTTCGGTATCTGTTATATTTTTGCAATTAGTTTGTGCTGCTTCAGTTGTTAGTTTCAATCTTATATGTATGTGTCAGTGTTCATTGCACTCGCGTGTGGCCAAGTCTAGGTTGTGTTTGTCCGTTATAGTTACTTATACCTACTGAATGTTAATCATTCTCTTGCCTAGTTAGGCTGGCGACCGTTTTCTTTATCAGTTAAACAGTGCAGATAGGCAAAATTTTGTTCGTACTGTTCAAATATTTACGTAATTCTGACTTTCATATCCGATAAGCCACCTCCGTTACGTACAACACGGTCAACATAACAAAATTCCTCTCAGGGGGTAACACTGCTCTGTTGCTTTATACCATTATTAATCCAACAAAATAATTCTGTTTTGCAAATTGCCTCCAGTTTTGAGGTTATGGTATAACAGTAGCGAACAGGAGTGTTATAAGATATGTATCACAGTATGGACCAGGATACTGATGTGCTCCTTTTTTTTCAATAATAATTCCAATGCTGTAAAACCGTGTTTGCACCTTAAAATTGGTCTTAATCACAAACCAACACAGGGTCCTGTTCTTATCGTACAGATTACCAAGCATCCTGTTTCTGAAAATGTAATGGTCTGTTGTTGCACTAAAGGTGCTAAACTTCAGTGCTAAACTATTTGAATGTTGTTATCAAAGCTACCTGCTTCACAGGTGGTGAGAAAGGTACGTAAATTGGAGTATGGCGAAGAGTAACTTGCGTTGATTAGTATCGTGAACTATTTTTCTGAAATTGGTTGAGCTTAATATTTTATTGTTGTTGTTGTGGTCTTCAGTCCTGAGACTGGTTTGATGCAGCTCTCCATGCTACTCTATCCTATGCAAGCTTTTTCATCTCCCAGTACCTACTGCAAACTACATCCTTCTGTATCTGTTTAGTGTATTCATAATATTTGACTGACTTGTGTTAAAGCATTAAAACATAAACTATTGCAAATGGGGCTAAAATTTAATGTTATTAAATTGCAATTGGTGTCCGAAATATTTACAGAGTTTGCATGTAGAGAAAGTAACAGTTTATGGGTCCAAATGGTTCAAATGGCTCTAAGCACTATGAGACTTAATATCTGAGGTCATCAGTCCCTTACACTTAGAACTACTTAAACCTAACTAACCTAAGGACATCACAAACATCCATGGTCGAGGCAGGATTCGAACCTGTGACCGTAGCAGCAGCGTGGTTCCGGACTGAAGCGCCTAGAACCGCTCGGTCACAGCGGCCGGCTCTACCCTTCATTCGATCCCTGCGAAACCGTACATTTCAGCAGGATAATGCACGACCGCATGTTGCAGGTCCTGTACGGGCCTTTCTGGATACAGAAAATGTTCAACTGCTGCCCTGGCCAACACATTCTCCAGATCTCTCACCAATTGAAAACGTCTAGTCAATGGTGGCCGAGCAACTGGCTCGTCACAATACGCCATTCACTACTCTTGGTGAACTGTGGTATCGTGTTGAAGATGCATGGGCAGCCGTACCTGTACACGCCATCCAAGCTCTGTTTGAATCAATGCGCAGGCGTATCAAGGCCGTAAAAGAGGTGGTTGTTCTGGGTACAGATTTCTCAGGATCTATGCACCCAAATTGCGTGAAAATGTAATCACATGTCAGTTCTAGTATAATATATTTGTCCAATAACCATCCGTTCATCATCAGCATTTCTTCTTGTTGCATCAATTTTAATGGCCAGTAGTGTAGATAGGTTGTTGTAAATGCTGTTCGCTATTAGGACGAAGGACAGAGTGTTTAGGGTGACGCATATATGGCACACGGAGCACTGGGTCGTGTGTCGCCCAACGCTGACTGCGAGCGCTCCAAATGAGGCCTACCGCCTCCTGCCACCCGCCTCCCGCCCGCGTCGTAAATCACGGCCGGTGGTCATTGCTTTATGGGGTCGTGACTGGCGGAGCGTCCGCGGCGTGGCTCCGCGCGGCGAGAGGCACAAATCAGCCACCTGCCCGCGTCCGCGGACGCCACATAACTCAGCCATCGCAGTCAGACAATGCCGGCGGCGGCGGCTTTCATCTCGAGGCTGCTCTTCCTGCCTGACTCACTTTCTTCGCGTCCGTCCGTTTCCTGAGCCGGCACCGCGACGTACGGGCCGCTGCGTCCATAGATAGGTCTGAGTGCCTCGCGGGGGGGCAGCAGGGGCAGAGGAATACGGAGGGTAGACTCTCCGTCATTCCTCAGGCCACGAGACTATTGCTGCCGACAAGCAGTTATAGCAGCCCGCGAGCTTCTACAGTAATCGTGCTGACTCGCGCAATGGAGAACTCGTTGCGGACTGCGCCTTACTGTAAATGAAGTATACTGCGGCCCGTTAAGCGCAGACAGATGTCTTCCCACTAGCAGGGTTCGTGACTTCAGTTATTCGAGCGCTGGGCTGATCCAGGCGTGACGAGCGTTTGGATGGGGGAGAGGGCCATTCGTAGAAAGAAAGTCGACGGTTTTGTTGTAAAAGATTCTAGAGCACCCGTTTCCACTTCGCTCAGATGTGCTCCTGGATCAAATTACAACGAACTGTCATAAAGTCATGTCAAGGCGTGGTGGTAATAGCGAGTCGCTTGACGACGATCTCTCAAAGCTGCAGTAACACAACACGTCATGGATTGTACAAGGCGTTCTAATCGTTCTGCAGCAATACTGATCTACACATCTTGTAGTGCTACAAGCAACTGCTCATGTTGTAGTGGAACACACTCCTCTAACATTAGAAGACGGTATCTGTTCTTTTGGACATGTCCGAAAGGACAGATAATATATATATCTGGCCTGTCACCCATTTTATTTAACGCTGTTTTAGAGAAAATAATCAGGACGTGGGACAAAGGAGGCAATGGGGTAAAGATGGGGAGAGAGAAAAATAGAACCGTCAACATAAAATGTCTGGCCTTTGCCGACGATATAGCCATCATTACAAATGACAGAAAAGAAGCCAGAGAAGCCCTAGAGATATTGCATGAAATCGCAGCCAGAACAGGACTACAAATGTCATATGAAAAAAAAAACCAGTACGTGGACACAAAATCTACAGACAGAAGCCCATTGATAACAAAGTACGGAAAGATAACACAAATAGAAAGTTTCAAATACCTGGGAGAGATTATACAGAAAACAGGACTGAATTCAACAGCCAATGAAGAAAGGGTTACAAAACTACAAAAAGCATACAGACTTACATGGAACCATTACAATAAAAGAAATATTTCCGTCAATGCCAAATTAAGACTTTACAAAACAGTAGTCTTACCTGAGGCATTGTATGCCTCAGAAACAACAGTAATCAGAGGAAGAACTAAAATCAAGGAAATGGTAAAGCAAGAGAGGAAAATTCTGATAAAGATATATGGGCCAGTTCAGAGACAGGGGATCTGGATAAAGAGACCAACAAAGGAATTGTACAAACAGGCAGAGACAATTACAGACAATATCAGAAAAAGAAGGGCAAAATTCTATGGGCACATTCATAGGATGAATGAAAATAGGCTGACCAAGAAGATTTTTAGCATAGTGGTGACGAATAAGGTGAAAACTAACTGGGTAAAGGAAACCATGGAAGACCTCAAGAATCTAAACATCTCCACAGAAGAAATATCAAACAGAGGAAAATACAGAGAAAAAAATCAACAAACAGAAATTCGAAGAAACACAAAAAGAGAAGAAATCAGGAAAGAAGTGGACAGAAGAGAGGAAGAAGAAACACAGTGAATTTATGAGAGGTTTTTGGGAAGAGAAAAGAAAGAGACAGAAAAAAGTGCCATGAATTTGAAATGTACCAATTTATGTTCCATAATGTCATTGTGAATATTGATTGTGTTTTAACGCTCTCCTTAATGGGGAATTAACGATAATATATACACTCCTGGAAATGGAAAAAAGAACACATTGACACCGGTGTGTCAGACCCACCATACTTGCTCCGGACACTGCGAGAGGGCTGTACAAGCAATGATCACACGCACGGCACAGCGGACACACCAGGAACCGCGGTGTTGGCCGTCGAATGGCGCTAGCTGCGCAGCATTTGTGCACCGCCGCCGTCAGTGTCAGCCAGTTTGCCGTGGCATACGGAGCTCCATCGCAGTCTTTAACACTGGTAGCATGCCGCGACAGCGTGGACGTGAACCGTATGTGCAGTTGACGGACTTTAAGCGAGGGCGTATAGTGGGCATGCGGGAGGCCGGGTGGACGTACCGCCGAATTGCTCAACACGTGGGGCGTGAGGTCTCCACAGTACATCGATGTTGTCGCCAGTGGTCGGCGGAAGGTGCACGTGCCCGTCGACCTGGGACCGGACCGCAGCGACGCACGGATGCACGCCAAGACCGTAGGATCCTACGCAGTGCCGTAGGGGACCGCACCGCCACTTCCCAGCAAATTAGGGACACTGTTGCTCCTGGGGTATCGGCGAGGACCATTCGCAACCGTCTCCATGAAGCTGGGCTACGGTCCCGCACACCGTTAGGCCGTCTTCCGCTCACGCCCCAACATCGTGCAGCCTGCCTCCAGTGGTGTCGCGACAGGCGTGAATGGAGGGACGAATGGAGACGTGTCGTCTTCAGCGATGAGAGTCGCTTCTGCCTTGGTGCCAATGATGGTCGTATGCGTGTTTGGCGCCGTGCAGGTGAGCGCCACAATCAGGACTGCATACGACCGAGGCACACAGGGCCAACACCCGGCATCGTGGTGTGGGGAGCGATCTCCTACACTGGCCGTACACCACTGGTGATCGTCGAGGGGACACTTAATAGTGCACGGTACATCCAAACCGTCATCGAACCCATCGTTCTACCATTCCTAGACCGGCAAGGGAACTTGCTGTTCCAACAGGACAATGCACGTCCGCATGTATCCCGTGCCACCCAACGTGCTCTAGAAGGTGTAAGTCAACTACCCTGGCCAGCAAGATCTCCGGATCTGTCCCTCATTGAGCATGTTTGGGACTGGATGAAGCGTCGTCTCACGCGGTCTGCACGTCCAGCACGAACGCTGGTCCAACTGAGGCGCCAGGTGGAAATGGCATGGCAAGCCGTTCCACAGGACTACATCCAGCATCTCTACGATCGTCTCCATGGGAGAATAGCAGCCTGCATTGCTGCGAAAGGTGGATATACACTGTACTAGTGCCGACATTGTGCATGCTCTGTTGCCTGTGTCTGTGTGCCTGTGGTTCTGTCAGTGTGATCATGTGATGTATCTGACCCCAGTAATGTGTCAATAAAGTTTCCCCTTCCTGGGACAATGAATTCACGGTGTTCTTATTTCAATTTCCAGGAGTGTATATACAGGGTGTCCCAGCTATCTTGTCCACCCAAAATATCTCTGGAGCAATAACGGCTATTGGAAAACGACTTTCACCGGGCCCATGAATGTACATATTTGTAAACATTCTAAAACGAAAGCATATGTGTTTTTTAACACAAACTTATGTTTTTTTTTAAATGGACCTCCTATATTTTTCCTTCAGCAATCCATAGCATGACAAAGCACATACACAATGGCGTTGATTGCATCGCAATATTCCCATTCCTTCCCGAGATATTAAGACGCGAAGTTGACGCTTGAAACACCCGACATGCGCTGCTAGCGCACGTCCTGAGGCTCAGGCGTGAACCCCATGCTGCCCGTAATCGCGATGTGATTGAGATGCGTAATCACACTTCCATACTTATCAAGAAGTCCGAAACAAATAATACGGTCTGCTGCCATCCTGCATTAATGTCGTATATTCCAGCAGGTATTTATCCCATAGGCTAGGGGTGATGCGGTTCTGTAACATATCTGTGTACCGCAACGTTAGTCACAAAGTTAACTTCACTTATCGTTAATCCGTTACTAAAAGGTAATGCCGTTCAACGTTAAAACATTACTTTACTGTAGATCTAGAGCAAGTGACATTTAATCATTCACTCGTAACAGTAAAATTCGTGTTGATCGTTTTAGTGAAACGAGCAAGTGGACTAAAAGTTTTACCGTTGTTTCGAACCTCTTGATAAGTATGGAGGTGTGATTACACATGTCAATCACATCGCGATTACGGGCAGCATGGGGTTTACGCCTGAGCCTCAGGACGTGCGCTAGGAGCGCATGTCGGGTGTTTCAAGCGTCAACTTCGCGTCTCAATATCTCGGGATGTAATGGGAATATTGAGATGCAATCAACGCCATTGTGTATGTGCTTTGTCATGCTATGGATTTCTGAAGAAAAATATATATATATATATATATATATATATATATATATAGTTAAGGCTCACCGGCCATTTGACCATCTTCTTCTGTGCCGATGCACAAACAGTGCCCGAACTCTTACGGGAATCGGCAGTAAAGCCGCGAGTAATGAGTATAATACGCAGGGGCACTATGAATATAGTGCGGGACAATCAGTTGCGAATGTGGGTCTCACGGGAGGCGTGCCAGAGATAAGTCCCTGCAGTCGCACTATCCTCTGTGTCCTCGGTGGCCCAGATGGCACCCGGCACGGTAGCTGAGAGTGTAGCTCAGAGTGCTCGGTCAGAGGGATGCTCTCCCTCTGTAATAAAAAAACTGAATAATGGAATCAACGATCAACTTGGATGGATGTCTTGTGATTTTCGCCCAGAGCAAACGAAACGAACAATACCGAAAAAAAATGGATAGAGCCTCTGCCATGTAAGCAGGAGATCCCGGGTTCGAGTCTCGGTCGGGGCACACATTTTCAGCTGTCCCCGATGACTTATATCAACGCCTATATGCAGCTAGGGGTATTCATTTCATTTTAATTATCTTTTTTATAGAAAAAACCGATACCAGGAATACTTTCGAATCTTGTATAGGTGAACATTATCTCAGCTGTTTAACTAAATGAATTTCATTTAATTTTATATAAGATGTATTATATTTCTGGCTGACTGACTAAACTCTTCCCGAACGGTAATGAAGGCATGAAGGCCCAACGGCACCGACCGGCCGCCGTGTCATTCTCAAGCTGGTAGGCGTCACTAGATGCGAATATGGACGGGCATGTGGTCAGCATACCGCTCTCCCAGCCGTATGCCAGTTTACGAGACCATAGCCGCTACTTCTCGATCAAGTAGCTTCTCGGTTTGCCTCACAACGGTTGCACCCCGTTTGCCAACAGCACTCGGGTACAGGATGGTCACCTGGATGAGTCCTAGCCCAGCCAGACAGCACTTAACTTCGGTGATCTGACGGGAACCGGTGTTACCATCGCGGCAAGGCCGTTGGCATATTTCAGGCTAAAATGTATAAAAGAAATTTATTTGTTACAATCGATATGTACTAGCTCTGTTTGTATAGCTAAAATTATTCTTCTTTTAGATATAAAAAAAGGCTCTGAGCACTATGCGACTTAACTTCTGAGCTCATCAGTCGCCTAGAACTTAAAACTAATTAAACCGAACTAGCCTAAGGACACCACACACATCCATGCCCGAGGCAGGATTCGAACCTGCGACCGTAGCGGTCACGCGGTTCCAGACTGAAGCGCCTACAACCGCACGGCCACACCGGCCGGCCTTTTAGATATATTTCAAATTACGAAATATCTGGCGTACTTAAAACTAATATTATTAATTGCACAATATAACGCTAATTATTGAATTTATTATTGGATTAATTTACAAAATAATGTTATAACTTGGTGATGATTCTTCTTTTGTCACGAAACTTTGTAAACTCTTTTGTTTTGTAAGCTCTTTGGAGTTTGTTAGTACCGTAGGAGTAGTAGGCATGACTCTGATGGAAACGGACGTGCATTTAATTTTGACAGTAATATTGTAATTTTTGGTTTTATAAAAATGGAGATTGTGAAGTCAGTGTGATATAGAACAAGGGATAAAATAAAAAAGTAATAGAAACAGAAATTAAATCAACAACTATTATGTCAACTGGACTCCACAAAGCCAAAATTGCAGCCTCAAGAATCTACCCCTAGACGTACTGCAGCCAACAAATAGAAAATCATGATAAGTAAAAGAATTCTTTTTTATATCTTACGCCTCTCGAATCTTTTGAAACTAATGAAGAGACAGAAAATTTACTGGTGATATGTGGGAGAGTAAGAGTACAATGTGCAGTTAGTATTGAGTTCACCCAACGTATGTGGCATTGTCGGCATCCCACAAATGCTCAGTTGGTTCCAGATCGGTTGAAAAATGGTTCAAATGGCTCTGAGCACTATGGGACTTAACATCTGAGGTCATCAGTCCCATAGAACTTAGAACTACTTTAAACTGACTATCCTAAGGACGTCACACACATCCATGCCCGAGGCAGGATTCGAACCTGCGACCGTAGCAGCCGCGCGGTTCCCGAATGAAGCACCTAGAACCGCTCGGCCACCGCGGCCGGCAAGATTGGTTGATCTGGGGACCAGGTCAAGATCGCGAATTCACTGGAGTGTTCATGAAGCCACCTGCTTGTAACCAATGTTGTTATATGACGTCTCCATCAGGTTATTCTAACATCAGGAAGGGATGTACAGGGTACAACCGTTAACTGTTCACAGCGTACCACAGTGGTGTTGGTGAAGTCGAGATGAACAGTCACCCGGAGAACGCCACGAAAACCTCCCACAGATCGTAACGCACCCTCCTCTGGCCTGGCCCATTCGATCAATCGTTATAGGGCCTACACACCAAGGCCGTATGTCCAATGGAGCACGAAATGTGATTCATCTGAAAAGTTCACCTGTCGCCACTCAGTGGACGTCAAGTTGCCGTATTGGCGAGCAAATTCCAGCCTTCGTCGCCAATAAACAGCACTCAGCCTGGGTGCATGAACCAGGCGCCTGCTGTGGAGCCCATACGCAGCAACATTCGCTGAATGATCGTTGAAGAGTCACTGTTCGTAGTCTCTTAGTTTATCTGGACGGTCACTTGCTCAACAGTTGCACGTCTGTGGGACCGTACACATCTCCACAGCCATCAATCACCCCTGTTATCTATGGCCCGTGAAGCACCACAGTTCCCTCGGCGTCGGTTTTGGATATCACCTTTGCCATACACGGCGTACTTTAACCGCAGCGGCACGTGAGCAATTTACAAACCTCGCCGTTTCGGAAATGGTTCCACCGTTGGCCCGAAACCCAATTATCGTGTCCTTCTGGACGTCAGATAAATCGCTCCGTTTCCGTACTACGACAACGACTGCACTGTTTTTCCGCGTCCTCCCGACACTCTTTACACACCGTCCACAACTACTACTGCTACCTGTCGTCTGTGGATGGTTATTTGACGTCGAACATAGGCGGCTGTCATCTTAATGTGACTGGACTTTGTAACTTACACTGACGTTAAAAAGAAAAGAGTCGCAACAGCAAGAAGTAATCGTACCACTTAAACGAAAATTGATGGATTTTTTCTAGGTGTGGAAGGTGATGACTATTGAAACTTCGTGACTAAGAGTGGCGGTAATAGCGCTACTGTCAGGATGAAATTTAGGTTTGCTTTAAATACACGCTGTAACGGTCGTGAACGTTTGTTGCCTTTGATATTGGACGTGGTGAATTGATTCTAGTCAACAATGCCTTTAAGGCGACAAAGAAGTCACTATAAACACCTTACTCGGAAGAGATTTTCACTCTGCAGCGGAATGTGCGCTGATATGAAACTTCCTGGCAGATTAAAACTGTGTGCCGGACCGAGACTCGAACTCGGGACCTTTGCCTTTCGCGTGAAAGTGCTCTACCATCTGAGCTACCCAAGCACGACTTACGCCCCGTCCTCACAGCTGTACATCCGTCAGTACCTCGTCTCCTACTTTCCAAACTTCACAGAAGCTCTACTTCGAACCTTCTCATTCTGGAAACATCCCCCAGGCTGTGGCTATCTAACATCCTGCGTGGTGTCTGTTTGTTCTATACCGTGTCTCCCTACCACTTTCGCGCGACACTCTGAGCGTGTTTTTTAGGGAATTGACTAGTTTGAACCTGGGACCTGTTGCTGGTAAGGATACGCCAGACCACACATGACATGTAGAGTTCAGAAGAGTTCAGTGAGACTAGCGATGGTATAACCAAATACTTAATGATTTCAGCGTCAGCTCCACTGCACTCCCTGTAAAAGAATCTTAATACTAACTAAATTTAGTGGAAGGGGTTCAAGGCTTTCCTATTTTTAGTTAGCTGGTAAAATAACGTCGAAAAAGCAATCAAGTTTACCATTGGAAATTTTATTCTACTCAACAAACATTGTTTATAAATTGCACTATTGATAAAAGGAAATGTTTTAATACAGGGTTATAAAAACCAACTGCGTTCAATAAAAATGTGAACGAATATTCCCTGAATGGGTTTCCAAGTTCTACAGTGGATCGAAGGATGACCTATGCCATATCACATCTATAATCTAGGTTTAAATTAAGTTTCACAAGAGAGAAAACTATCAAAATTGTCTACAGTGACCCTCAATTAGCTTTAATTACTTATCTAACTTGTCGTAAATTACAGTGGCTGATGTGGCTTCTCAATAACTATATAACAGAAAGATCATCGCGTTTCACATTTTTACTTCAAGTGGCAAATGTGAACACCATGAGCTTTAATTGACGATCGACACTAGTATTACGCAAAAAGAGGGTGTAACAGATGAGACTTCTGCAGTTCTGAGTGAAGCTTTATGTGCTGCTATGCGGCATCGCGTGTGTTCATTACCTTGTCGGTGTTCGTCAGGAGGCGGCGCGCAGCACAGCTCCGCTCACCTCGCCGTCTCGGAAGCAACTCTCTCCTAACTTCTCCTTACTACAGTTTACCGAAGTTGGTTTAAAAAGCTATCTGGCTGTGTTTTCATCTGACCAATCAGGGTCTCAATGTTAACCTTAAGCTCCGCCTACAAAAATTCTGTCTGTCCAATGAGAAACGTTATACTTTTCGTGGTGGGGCAATGTTTTTAAAGTTTGCAACGTAACAGAGACGCGAAAAAGTCTCACGCTAAAACTTGCAGCTGGTGTGGTCCTTTTAGTGTTATCGTAAGATCTATACTGTTCTTCTGGAGGGCTCTAACTTTTAACATGGGCTGGGGGGTGGTCCTGACGTAACAGAGACGCGGAAAAGTCTCACGCTAAAACTTGCGGCTTGTGTGGCCCTTTTTGTCTTATCGTAAGAACTATACTGTTCTTCTGGAGGGCTGTATCTTTTAACATGGGCTGGGGGTGGTCCTAGCGGTTAGCTGGCGACGTGGGTGTCCGTCCGTTATCGTAGTGCCTTCCAGCTTAACACGGTTCTGCTCTCGGCTTCTGTTCTCGTTTCTCCCCTCGGAACTGCGTCTGTCTCACGGTGGGAAGGTATGACATGCATTTAGGCATTCTTGTGTTAGTCTGTGGTATTCCATTTGCTCACTCATTACTCGTATTACTTTGGTTAATGTCACGATTTAATCGGAGCTATGTGACATACTACTGGATTTGCTTATCATGTCAGGGTTTTCATGGAAGGTGTTGGATTTTCCTGACACCTTACAGCTATTCCATGTCTCCGCAATATCCTTTCTTCCAGGAGTGCTAGTTCTGCAGGTTCGAAGGAGAGCTTCTGTGAAGTTTACAAAGTAGGACACGAGGTACTGGCGGAAGTAAAGCTGTGAGGACAGGACGTGACGGTAGAGCACTTGCCTGCGAAAGACAAAGGTCCCGAGTTCGAGTCTCGGTCCGGCATACAGTTTTAATCTGCCAGGAAGTTTAACACCTGACTGAGTTTCAACTAGGTCGTGTAACAGGGCTATGAGAAACTGAATGTTGCTTCTTCAATACTGCTACCATACATGATGCGTGGCAGCGGTGGTCACGAGAACGTACGGTACAAGAAGATCAGGCTCCGGAGGGCGACGTGGCATCACCGAGAGGAAATCGGTTCTACGTTGGGCTCTGGCGCATCGCATTGCATTTTCAGCAGCAATTTCAGCAGCAGCTGTTGCCATAGTGAAACAACCAACTGTTACAAACCGGTTAGTTCTAGGACAGCTCTGAGCCAGAGGCCCTGTAGCGTGAATTCCACTGTCCCCAAACCTCCACCTTCTGCGACTTTGGTGGTGTCAAGTCAGAGCTCATTATAGAGCAGGTTGAAGGTCTGTTGTGTTTTCTGATGAAAGCTGGTTCTGCGTCGGTGCCAGTGATGAGCGTGTGTTGGTTAGAAGGAGGGCAGTGAGGGCCTGCAACCATCCTGTATATGTGGTAGACACACTAAACCTTTCCCCTAGTATTATAGTCTGGGGCGCGATTTCGTATGACAGGAGAAGCCGTGGCTATCCCACGAACCCTCACTGCAGATTTGTACGTCAATCTGGTGAGACGACCTGCTGTGCTGCCCTCCACGAAAAGCCTTCCAGAGGGTGTTTTCCAACAGGATAATGCTCGCCCACATACCGCTGTTGTAACCCAACAAGCTCTACAGAGTGTCTGCAAGTTGCCTTAGCCTGTTCGATCACCAGATCTGTCTCCAATCGATCACATATGGGACATCATCAGATGATAACTCCTGTGTCATCGACCAACAGTATTGACCGACCAAGTGCGACAGGCAGGGAACTCCATCCCACAAACTGACATCCGGCGCCTGTACAACAGAACGCATGCACGTTTACATGCTTACATGCAACATCCTGGCAGTTACACCAGTCGTTAATGTACCGGCATTTTACATTTGCAATAGACTATTTCGTGCTTAGATTAACCTGTGATCTGACAATTTTATTCACTTAAATATGTTACCTAGACAAATCTGTTCCCGATATTTTATTACTCTACATCAATTATTTTTTGGTGTTGCGATTTTCTCCGTCAGTGTAGTTTCGCGAACGAAACCATTAAATCCCTTTGTTTTTGTCATAAAATTTAATTTGACCCGTCGGGGAGTAATTATCGTCAAGACGGTATCCGCCGCACTAGACTGTCCACCGCCTCCAATTTTATAATTGTTTTCTCCTGACCTTTAGCAGACATCACATTAATGCCTTGCTTCATACCGCTGAGTGTGCGGAAGTTCTGTGGGGCTACTGATGTACAGTCAGCATTCGGAGCTTTCCCAGCAACGCGTGATCCTTCATGAGAGGTCGTCTTGAACGAAAACTCAGGAACAGCTGTGTGCCGCGCGTTTTTTGGTGTGCAAATTCTGAAGCTTACTGCGCCATCAATTGGTGAAATTTTCGTTTTTTTCCCCATGACATTACCCAGTGCGCCAATAATATGTTGTTTAAATTTGACGTCATTCTGAACAGTTGTTCTCTTTCTGCTGCGTTTTGAAATTCCTTCTTCTAACTGCAATACACAACTGAAGAGAGAAGTATAAGTAATTTGAGGTGCTTCTTCGTATGAAGCATACAGACTGTGCGCTCTAACCGGTCCCAGATCGAGGATTTTATTTAGTATCAATCGTACAGCAATACCAGTTGACGTCAGTCTGTTGCAGAATTATGAAACACGTTTTATGCTCAAGAATTATAACGTTTTTCGAGAACGAGAATCTCCTCTACAAAAATCAACATTGATACCGCAAACAGAGATCCTGCGAATAACAGCTCGCTCTATTCCTCTATGAGATCCACAGCGCAACAGACAACAGCGCTCAGGTTGACGCCGAGTTCCTTGACTTCAGGAAAGCATTTGACACCGTCCGGCACTGCCGTTTAGTGAAAAAAATAGAAGCAAATCGAGTATTCTAGCAGATTTGCGAATGGATTCAAGACTTTCTTGCAGAGAGTACTCAACACGTCGCGCGTAACGGAACGAAATCGACAGATGTAATTTCCGGAGTATACCAAGAAAGTGTGATAAGACCATTACTATGTACAAAATCTATAAATGATCTGGTAGAAAGCATCAGGTGCTCTTTAAGGCTGTTCGCAGATGAGCAGTTGTCTACAACAAAGTAGCAACGCCAGAAGCTAGAAACGATTTGCCGAATGACCTCCACAGAATTGATGGATAGTGCACGCTCTGGCAATTGACCCTGGACATAAATAAAACACATCGCGCATACATCGGAAAAGAAATCCACTAGCGTACAGTACACTATTGATGGCAAACCGCTGGAAACAGTATCTACTGTAAAATATCTAGGGTAATAACGCAGTTCGACCTTAAATGGAATAACCACATAAATCAAATAGTGGGAAAAGCAGATGCAAGACTCAGATTCATAGGAAGAATGTTAAGGAAATGTAACTCATCCATGAAAGAAATGCTTATAAGGCGCTTGTTCGACAGATTATCGATTTTTGGTTATCTGTCTAGCATCTGAAACGTCCCCTTTGAACAATTATACATGACTGTGCTTAAACTGACACACAATATTTTTAGCGCAACGCAATCTGACTTTCAATAATCCCTACAAAACAATGGCCCTGACTAACATTAACCTATACCTTTCACAAATCACTTACCTCACAAAAATCTTCGTTACTCGAACTACTGCAATACAGCGAGCGCCACTACTGCCAGCTAAATAAAAGATTCAAACTACGGAAGGCACTAACTACTGATAGGCATAGTTAGCAAATGAAAGATTTTAATAGAGAACAAACAATGTATTTACCTTAATAGTCATAATATATATAGCAGCTCATGACATCCATTCTGTACTCAAAAATCCGCCATCTCATTTCCCACATCCACCACTGCTGGCGGCTCACCTCCAACTGCGCAACGCTACGCGCTGTTAACATCCAGCTGCCCAACACTACAATGGCAGACAACAATGCAAACTAGCCACAGACTGCACACAGCACAGCCAGTGATATTCATACAGAGCACTACATAACGTTGCCAATAAGAAAACATAAACAGCCTACTTACATAGCCCCCATGCTCAACACAAAAAATTTTACAAATTGTTTTGGGCAGTGGCCAATACATATTTGATAAAATTTTTCATAATTACAATAACAAAGATATCAAATGCACACACTTATTGATACAATGTTGGTCAAAAGTAGGCTGTTTATGTTTTCTTATTGGCAACGTTACGTAACGCTCTGTATGAAAATCACTGGCTGTGCTGTGTGCAGTCTGTGGTTTTCATACAGAGCGCTACGTAACGTTGCCAATAAGAAAACATAAACAGCCTACTTACACATCTTTAGACAGAACTTGTAATCTCCCCCCCCCCCCCCTCTCCTTCCTACCTCCATGTATTGTCCACATTAAACAATTTTCAGTCCAAGTCATTAATAAGGAACGTCTTTTATGAAGACTTGAGGGGAGCGAAGATTACAAAAACTTTCTAGTTTACTTACTTTGTCGTGTTGAGATGGCTCCAATTCTTCTTGTCTAGGGATCTGATTCCTGAAGCTGAAATTCTCACATCAGATACTCAAGACTGGTTTGAATTAAATTAATTTGAAGATAGTTGTTGCAGTATTTTTTTACGTAAATGTATTTTCTCACATTTTAGTATGTCATACAGTATTTTGATGTTTCACATTAACAGAGCCAAAATTATGTTGTTCGCACAAATTACAAAAATACGTCCGATCACATCAGAGGGATGCTTACGGCTCACACACTCTGCGGAAATAACAATATTCCAAAGGGTTTACAATTTCCTTTAAAAAATGAATTTCTACTAGTTTCTGCTGAAAGGTCTCTGTTGGATTCCTTTCATGTTAATTTCTTAAATCTGTTGTCATTTACGGCATAAATTCCTCTTTTAAATTTACTGTGGCGTTTCTGACTATCTGGGAGGAGACTGAGTAGTGGAACGTGTTACTTTTACACATAAACAAGAACGATCTGTCACACTACTACACTTTAAAACACAGTTTATATGTAATTCATGTCACACAGTCTCATACGGAACCTAAATCCGCTTTCTTTTATATACAGCACCGCTTACACCACAAAATAATGTAACAACGTTACACTGCTACATTATTAATTTCCATTATTATTTCATAAATGAATCAGAAATAAACATATTAAATAGTATAGGATTGCGTAATTAATAATAGAAATTTTAAGTCTGCCAATAATTCGTAATTTCAAATGTTTCTATAAAATCTAATTTTAGCTGTACATTCAGAACTGGCACTTATCGATTATAACATCGAGACTAAAATATTTTATAAAGTTACTCCTTTTCATAAATTTTAGCTTGAAATGACGTATTGTGTATAACATTTTATGAAAGTTTTCAGAAAAGCAACTCAGATAATATTGATCTGTACAAAATTCTAAAAATAATACTGGCAGCGACAACTATTGTTGAGGGAAAGTACTGCTAGAGGGAAACGTCCCGTTATAAACTGACAGTGAGATAGAGAAGAGCCAACGAAGAGCGGCACGTTTCGTCACGGGATCGTTTTGCCGGCACGAGAGCGTTACGGAGATGCTCAACAAACTTGATTGGCAGACGTTACAAGAGAGGCGTTGTGCATCACGGAGAGATTTACTACTGAAATTTCGAGAGAGCACTCGCCGGAAAGAGTCGGACAACATATTACTTTACCCGACACAAGTCTCGCGTAATGATCATTAGTAGAAAATTCGAGAAATTAGAGCCAATACAGAGGCTTACCTACAATCACTCTTCCCACGCGCTATTCTTGACTGGAACAGAGTTGGAGGGTTCAGTCAGTGGTACAAAAAGTACCCTGCGCCACACACCATTAGGTGGATTGCGAAGGGCGATGTAGACGTACAAATACACGTAGTGGCTTTTGGAGTAACTCACAGTTACTAGCAGTTGTTGGTACGCTAACGACAATTTAGAGGCAGAGTTTAATAGAACACATTGCTCCGTTAGTTTCATTTTTTGATGCTGATGAAACACTCATAACGCTATGCGAACAAGTAGTTGAGCGCAGTCGGTAATCTTCAGTGTCTGACGTACAGGTAAACGAGAGGGTTGCTCCTAATAGCGTGTCTACCAGGTGGCTAAGTGACGTCCGCAAAGCTGCTGCACTAGACTAGATTATACTCCATTAATGAATTCTCAGTGTGGTCACAGTATTACCGCGAACCGGTTGCCAAGCGGCTGTCAAGGCATGTTGATTTACGCACCGCTCGCGGTCGGCAAGCAAAACACTGTCAACTCGTGTACCAGACAGGCACGGCGTATCTGTTTGCCCGGCAAAAGCATCCCCGTGTCTCACTGACCCGTAGCTGTCTCCTGACCTGAGTAACGCAAAGGACTTTGCTGCAGCTTAAAAGCGCACCAGATACTCGTGGCGTAACTACCCCGATTTGTCCATTTCTATGTTTGGCTATTTGCTCATTAATTTTCCATTCTCGCAGCCCTCTAGTGGACGTGAAGGTTCAACAGTACCGCACGCGGTCCACGATTCCCCCTTAGGATACCCTCTTCCCCATTCCCAGCGCGCTAGGACGTTCGGTTCAAAAAAACAGCGAACCTGGGGTATCATTATTATTATTATTATTGCGAGGCGCGTGCGCGTTCACAAAGTAATGCACCACTTTCTTTTTCTCGTCAGTTTCGGCTGAAAAAAATTCATAATCTGTTGTGGGCCATCGTGGAATATTCCCGATTCAGCTCGTATAGTTTCACGAAATTCCGATAGGTGGTGGTACTGTAAGTGGCGTCCAAAATGGCGTCTGTGATGGAAGTGCGTTCCAAGCAGAGAGCTGTTATTTTGTTTCCTTTGGTGGAAAACCAAAGCATCGAGGGCCCTTCATAGGAGCTTGCAGAATACCTACGGAGACCTGGAAGTGAGAAGAAAGCACAGCAAGTCGTTGAGCGAGGCGTCTGTCGTCATAGCAACAAGATCGCGCAAACCTGTCCGATATCCCGCGTGCCAGCTAGCAGCACACATGTGAGTCCTGCAACGCTGGAACGTGCGGACACTCTTATTCGAGGTGATCGACGGAACACAATCAAACACCTCACTGATCAACTGGACGTCTCTGTTAGTTGTGCTGACGCAGTCCTCCACTAGTTGGGGTACTCAGAGCCAGGCCCACCGGGTTCCTCGCCATCTAATAGAAGACCAGAAAGAACAGCTAAAGACAATCTGTGCAGAACTACTTGCGTGCTGCGAGACTGGTCGTGAAAACATCGTCGAAGGCGATGAAGCATGGGTTCATGACCTTGAACCGTAAACAAAACGGCAATCCATGGCGTCGCACTACAGCAACTCTACTCCAAAGAAGAAGTTCAAGGACGCATCCTCAGCCGGCAAACTCATGGCGACGACCTTATGAGACTCTGGAGGGATTATCCTGTCTGAAGTCCTCCGTCATGCTGCAACGTCAGCTCTGAAGTGCACTGTGCTTCCCTCAGGAAATTGAAAAATGTCTTCAGCGTGTTCGACGCCACAAAAAGCCAAATGAACTCATTCCCCATGACAATGCTAGGCCACAAGCAAATCTGCGCTCAGGAACTCAGAAAACTTCATTGCACTGTTCTCCCCCGTAAATCCTACAGCTCGGATCTCCCACCTTCCGACTTTCAGCTGTTTGAAGGATGCACTCTGAGGGAAGGAGTACGTGAGTGATGGGGAGGTTATTGTTGCAGCAAGACACTGGCACCGACGTCGACTAGTAGGGTGGTACCACGCAGACGTATAAGACCTCCCCGTAAGTTGGTGTAAGTCCGTCGCACTGAACGCAGATTATGTTGAAAAATAGGGTTTGTAACCAAAAGCGTATGGAGTAATGTGGTTTATTGGAATGCTGAATGAAATCAGTCTGACTTCAGAAAAAAAATTATTGTATTATTTATTGAACGCAGTTCGCATTATTATTTGTATAATTATTGTTATATCCACATGGTTGTTATACAGGGTGGACCATTGATAGTGACCGGGCCAAATATCTCACGAAATAAGCATCAAACGAAAAGCTACAAAGAACGGAACTCGTCTAGCTTAAAGGGGGAAACCAGATGGCGGTATAGTTGGCCAGCTGGATGGCGCTGCCATACGTCAAACGGGTATCAACTGCGTTTTTTAAAATAGGAACCCACATTTTTTATTACATATTCGTGTAGTACGTAAAGAAATATGAGTGTTTTAGTGGGACCACATTTTTCGCTTTGTGATAGATGGCGCTCTATATTGTTGTTGCTGTGGTCTTCAGTCCTGAGACTGGTTTGATGCAGCTCTCCATGCTACTCTATCCTGTGCAAGCTTCTTCATCTCCCAGTACCTACTCCAACCTACATCCTTCTGAATCTGCTTAGTGTATTCATCTCTTGGTCTCCCTCTACGATTTTTACCCTCCACGCTTCCCTCCAATACTAAATTGATGATCCCTTGATGCCTCAGAACATGTCCTACCAACCGATCCCTTCTTCTGGTCAAGTTGTGCCACAAACTTCTCTTCTCCCCAATCTTATTCAATACTTCCTCATCAGTTATGTGATCTACCCATCTAATCCTCAGCATTCTTCTGTAGCACCACATTTCGAAAGCTTCTATTCTCTTCTTGTCCAAACTATTTACCGTCCATGTTTCACTTCCATACATGGCTACACTCCATACAAATACTTTCAGAAATGACTTCCTGACACTTAAATCTATACTCGATGTTAACAAATTTCTCTTCTTCAGAAACGCTTTCCTTGCCATTCCCAGTCTACATTTTATATCCTCTCTACTTCGACCATCATCAGTTATTTTGCTCCCCAAGTCGCAAAACTCCTTTACTACTTTAAGTGTCTCATTTCCTAATCTAATACCCTTAACATCACCCGACTTAATTCGACTACATTCCATTATCCTCGTTTTGCTTTTGTTGATGTTCATCTTATATCCTCCCTTCAAGACACCATCCATTCCGTTCAACTGCTCTTCCAAGTCCTTTGCCGTCTCTGACAGAATTACAATGTCATCGGCGAACCTCAAAGTTTTTATTTCTTCTCCATGGATTTTAATACCTACTCCGAATTTTTCTTTTGTTTCCATCACTGCTTGCTCAATATACTGATTGAATAACACCGGGGAGAGACTACAACCCTGTCTCACTCCCTTCCCAACCACTGCTTCCCTTTCATGTCCCTCGACTCTTGTAACTGCCATCTGGTTTCTGTACAAATTGTAAATAGCCTTTCGCTCCCTGTATTTTACCCCTGTCACCTTTAGAATTTGAAAGAGAGTATTCCAGTCAACATTGTCAAAAGCTTTCTCTTAGTCTGCAAATGCTAGAAACGTAGGTTTGCTTTTCCTTAATCTTTCTTCTAAGATAAGTCGTAAGGTCAGTATTGCCTCACGTGTTCCAGTATTTCTACGGAATCCAAACTGATCTACCCCGAGGTTGGCTTCTACTAGTTTTTCCATTAGTCTGTGAAGAATTCGTGTTAGTATTTCGCAGCTGTGGCTTATTAAACTGATTGTTCGGTAATTTTCACATCCGTCAACACTTGTTTTCTTTGGGATTGGAATTATTATATTCTTCTTGAAGTCTGAGGGTATTTCGCCTGTTTCATACATCTTGCTCACCAGATGGTAGAGTTTTGTCAGGACTGGCTCTCCCAAGGCCGTCAGTAGTTCCAATGGAATGTTGTCTACTCCGGGGGCCTTGTTCCGACTCAGGTCTTTAAGTGCTCTTGTAACCTCCCCCTCACTTTCCGACCTTAATGACAGTAAAAAATGAAACCGCGTGTACCTAATGGGAGTTTTGGAAAAGCAATCGTCACCGAAGTTAACCTGTCGGTAAAGAGGGAGGAAAGGGTTACATCTAAATGAAAGGAAAGGTGCTAATGAAACTGGTGGAAATTAATTTTGAAAAGGGGTAAAGTTAATAAAGAAAGTAAATGTGCAGCCGTTACGTTAACAATTAACTAGCGGTAATTAGGTATTTGAGATTTGGGGGAAATCACGGTCGCCAGTCCTAAGGACAATTACTATAGTAACTGAAAAAGAAAGGTTATTACACATATAATTAGCACTAGAAGCGTGGCAACTGAAGGTTGACACGTGTAGTGTGGAAACTGAAAATTTGTCAGAAGTAATAAATTTCGCTACACCCTGACTTAATTTAGCAAAAGAATTAATAAAACCGGAAAATCGAAAGTTAATTTAGTGACTGAAGTTAATAGTGAGCTTTCTTTCTGAAGCACATCGAAATTCAGTAAAACACGGTTAGTCTTGGACTACCTCAACAATCATTTCAAAAGCTACTTGAATCTACGCAATTTAGAAAGAAGAGATTTAACTTTGAGCCTGAATTAAATGATTCTGAACAATTAACAATAGTAAAATTTAGTACGTACCAAGCTGAGCTGCAGTCACAGGTAAGCTAAAATACGATAACAAAACTCGCACTCTTAATTTGTGCTTGTGTAATCTGAATATTGAAGCCAGCTATGAATACCTTTGAGATTAAAGCAGTGAAATAAATTGATGCTGGCGTTTGAATTTCAACGACACTCGGGTTCATTTCGGAAAAGGAAGGGACTCTGCTTGGTAATGCAATTGGGACAATGAGCAACAAAAGTTCATGCTAAGTTGCTGTAATGATATTGACGAAAATGGTACAGTTTGAAAAGCTGAGGTCTGCCATACAGTTCTAGAACATAACTTGCTTCCAGTCTTCCTAGTCGGTGGATTGAAGGTTTGAAGCCGTCGATCGAGGAGGTGGCGACAGTCACTCATTGTCGGCCGTCGCTGTTGCAGAAGCTGGATGTTGGCGCGCCTTCTTCTCGACACGGTCACCAGACGAAACGGGCTCTTGATGTGCGCTAGTTAATGTTTCCCGTCCGCGACACCATGTCAGAAACTATCATCGCAAGTCGAGCGTAATTACATGCTGCCAAACCCCGAAAGCGCGGCAACTCGCGGGAGCGTCACACAACACACCTGCTCCACTCGCTACCCCCACCAGACCCCTTCTCCCAGCCCGCGCTCCACGCGGCAGAGTTAACACTACCAAAGATCCTACACACTTTGATTCTTCACACGACCTATCGACGTAATCGTTCGATAGCAGTTTTCCCTAGGCAAGACCCAGCGTAAAAATACAAATAATATTTACGAAACAACCAATTATACATCGACATAAATATATATATATATATATATACAAACAGTAAAACAATTACAATATATAAAGAGACAGAAATGTCATATCTTGAGGTAGCAAAACAAGGAAAAAATAGTACAATAGATGGAAATAGGAGGATATGCATTTCCGGCGTTACACTCTGTCAAAATCTTCACGCAGTATCGTATCTCCCATTTCATCTTCATCTACATCCTCTTCCATTTCCATAATATTGTCCTCGAGTACATCGCCCTTGTATAGACCTTCTATATACTCCTTCCACCTTTCTGCTTTCCCTTCTTTGCTTAGAACTGGGTTTCCATCTGAGCTCTTGATGTTCATACAAGTGGTTCTCTTTTCTCCAAAAGTCTCTTTAATTTTCTTGTAGGCAGTATCTATCTTACCCCTAGTGACATAAGCCTCTACATCCTTACATTTGTCCTCTAGCCATCCCTGCTTAGCCATTTTGTACTTCCTGTCGATCTCATTTTTGAGACGTTTGTATTCCTTTTTGCCTGCTTCATTTATTGCATTTTTATATTTCCTCCTTTCATCAATTAAATTCAATATTTCATCTGTTACCCAAGGATTTCTACTGGCCCTCGTCTTTTTACCTAATTTATCCTCTGCTGCCTTCACTACTTCATCCCTCAAAGCTACCCATTCTTCTTCTACTGTATTTCTTTCCCCCATTCCAGTCAATTGTTCCGTTATGCTCTCCCTGAAACTCTGTACAACCTCTGGTTCTTTCAGTTTATCCAGGTCCCATCTCCTTAAATTCCCACCTTTTTGCAGTTTCTTCAGTTTTAATCTACAGGTCATAACCAATAGATTGTGGTCAGAGTCCACATCTGCTCCTGGAAATGTCTTACAATTTAAAACCTGTTTCCTAAATCTCTGTCTTACCATTATATAATCTATCTGATACCTTTTAGTATCTCCAGGGTTCTTCCATGTATACAACCTTCTATCATGATTCTTAAACCAAGTGTTAGCTATGATTATGTTGTGCTCTGTGCAAAATTCTACTAGGCGGCTTCCTCTTTCATTTCTTAGCCCCAATCCATATTCACCTACTACGTTTCCTTCTCTCCCTTTTCCTACAGTCGAATTTCGGTCACCCATGACTATTAAATTTTCGTCTCCCTTCACTATCTGAATAATTTCTTTTATATCATCATACATTTCTTCAATTTCTTCGTCATCTGCAGAGCTAGTTGGCATATAAACTTGTACTACTGTAGTAGGCGTGGGCTTCGTATCTATCTTGGCCACAATAATGCGTTCACTATGCTGTTTGTAGTAGCTTACCCACATTCCTATTTTCCTATTCATTATTAAACCTACTCCTGCATTACCCCTATTTGACTTTGTGTTTATAACCCTGTAGTCACCTGACCAAAAGTCTTGTTCCTCCTGTCACCGAACTTCACTAATTCCCACTATATCTAACTTTAACCTATCCATTTCCCTTTTTAAATTTTCTAACCTACCTGCCCGATTAAGGGATCTGACATTCCACGCTCCGATCCGTAAAACGCCAGTTTTCTTTCTCCTGATAACGACATCCTCTTGAGTAGTCCCCGCCCGGAGATCCGAATGGGGGACTATTTTACCTCCGAATATTTTACCCAAGAGGACGCCATCATCCTTTAATTATACAGTAAAGCTGCATGCCCTCGGGAAAAATTACGGCCGTAGTTTCCCCTTGCTTTCAGCCGTTCGCAGTACCAGCACAGCAAGGCCGTTTTGGTTATTGTTACAAGGCCAGATCAGTCAGTCATCCAGACTGTTGCCCTTGCAACTACTGAAAAGGCTGCTGCCCTTCTTCAGGAACCACACGTTTGTCTGGCCTCTCAACAGATACCCCTTGGTTGTGGTTGTACCTACGGTACGGCTATCTGTATCGCTGAGGCACGCAAGCCTCCCCACCAACGGCAAGGTCCATGGTTTCAGGGGGGGATGGCGCTCTAATAGTCACAAAATATGGCTCACAATTTTAGACGAACAGTTGGTAACAGATAGGTTTTTTAAGTTAAAATACAGAATGTAGGTACGTTTGAACATTTTATTTCGGTTGTTCCAATATTATACATGTATCTTTGTGAACTTATCATTTCTGAGAACGCATGCTGTTACAAAAAATGGCTCTGAGCACTATGGGACTCAACTTCTGAGGTCATCAGTCCCCTAGAACTTAGAACTACGTAAACCTAACTAACCTAAGGACACCACACACATCCATGCCCGAGGCAGGATTCGAACCTGCGACAGAAGCGGTCGCGCGGTTCCAGGCTGCAGCGCCTAGAACCGCTCGGCCACTCCGGCCGGCCCATGCTGTTACAGCGTGATTACCTATAAATACCACATTAATGCAATAAATGCTCAAAATTATGTTCGTCAACCTCAATTCATTTGGCAATATCTGTAACGACATTCCTCTCAACAGCGAGTAGTTCGCTTTCCTTAATGTTTGCACATGCATTGACAATGCGCCGTCGCATGTTGTCAGGCGTTGTCGGTGGATCACGATAGCAAATATCCTTCAACTTTCCGTTTGACCTATGGCAGTGCCATCTAGCGAGCCAACCATAGCGCCATCTGGTTTCCCCCTTCAAGCTAGACAAGCTTCGTTCTTTGTAGTTTTTTCGTTTGAGGCTTATTTCATGAGATATTTGCCCCGGTCACCCTGTATATCACTTTAGAAATACAAATGAGACATGTAGATCTACATAATTCACAAAGTTGGAGATATGTTATTTAAATAATTTATCACATGCGCTTTGGTGGCCAAGAATATCGAGGTTTCCAGGGTACGAATTTTGAAAGCGCTCATCAACAATAAGTCTGAAAGTCTGCGATGGGAAGTCACAGGTGTAGTCCACAGTGGTAGTGTTTCCCAATCTGTACCGTAGGTCGCTGCACCCCCTATGGTTCCGGATCCTGTTAAGTATACTCTTTCGCAGTGAGAGATCAAGTTCCCATTGTTTTTCGTTGGATTGAGGACAGAGTCTGTTGATTCTGATAGCAGGTGTGTCATGAATGGGAAATTGCTGGTTGTTGCAGATGTTGTTATATTCCCTCAGAAGATTATTCTTTCTTCTCAGGTTAGGTGGTGGGATACGGCTCAGACCCGGTAGCCAGAATACTGGAGTTGATTTGATTATGCCAGTAACAACACGCATTTTCTGATTCAGTTGCGCATCTCCCAGTTTCATGTGGCTGCTTTTCATCCAGGCAGGGCTGCAATACTCGGGTGCTGAGTAAACAAGGCCGAGGGTATATGACTGTAAGGTCGAAGATGTAGAACCCCATGTCGTACTGCACATTTTTTGCAGAGTATCTTTCCTTGACTTCTATTTCCTGCAGTTGTTTGGACGCTGTTCGAATGACAACGTTCTGTCAAGTACATCACCAATGTGCCGTGGAATTTGGTTATAAGCCAGGTGATTACCCCCGAAAAATGTGTCCAGTTCACAGTCGGCTACGATATTACTCTGACGAAAGCAAGTGGAATCAGTTTTGTTAGGGTTCTATTGAAGCTGCCATTTATGAAAATATTGTCACATTATACTTAGGTCATTTGTGAACATACGTCCAGTGACCTCGATTTGTTTGTTCTGTGTTGCTATCATCCAGTCGTCATCATAAAAAAATGTCCTGGACAGAGTGGCTGGTAATTTACAAGCTAAAGAGCAGCAGAACTAGAACTGATCCTTGAGGCAGAGTATTGTTGAGTCTCCTGGTCACTAGTGGTATTGCTTATAATTAACTGGAATTATCTCTCAGTCAACATACGGTTAAATAAGTGGTTTAATCTTCGTACATCCAGATAAATTGGATGATGGTGGGACATCAGCTGGTATAATTTTTATTAAAAATTAAATTCCTCCAGCTGTACTTAAGATTTAATATTTATTTGGCTACTAGTTTCGACTTTGCGTCAACGCCATATTCAGGCCCGTACACTTTGATGATATCAGTTGTGTGTGGCTGAGGACTAGAAGTCCACGATGAGACCAATACGTGCTCCACATGGATCCAGCCAGTGGATTACAGTAAAGGATAACATGTGCAGATTGTTACAACAGCGAGTGACGATATTTCAGTGTATTTTACCTGCGACGTGCTTAGCTCTAAATAGATGTGCCTTAACAACGCTATTGACTGTCTCCATATGGGTTTAATGAGAATGTACGGGTACAACTTTGTTTAGTGCAAACTTTTCTACCTTCATTAATACAAAAATTAAAATTCCTTCAAAATAGCATAACTTAGCAGCCAAAATCCGATTTAAACAACTCCTGTAGCGGTCTAAACCTGTAAGCGCTAATCTATTAGGTCACGGTCGCTAAAATGAAGATTAGACTGCTACATTATTCCACCGTTAACGATAGCATAAAATTAATTGGGGTGTTTCAAAGTGCTTTAGCACAAAGATGCTATTGTGACGCTTTGCTGGGTTTTTCTTTGCACGACTAGGGCCCAGTCTTTCAGGTTACCACGAACATGAACCAGAGTGCTCATTTCAAAATTGTCAGTGATCGAGTGTTGCCCTTTATTCTGCATCTTTATGTGAGTATACTGTACACATTCGCGTCTTCCAAGAAGCCAACATTCGCGTACACAGGGTGCACGCAAACGATCCAGATTTGACAAACACACCGGCACGCTTTCGCCGCTCGGGTGGCCGGCTAAATCACCCCATCTTAATCCCATAGGAGGAGTCTGGGGCCGTTTCGAACAGCGGAAATGCAAGACTCAACATCCCAGCAGTTCGGTAGCTTTACGGGATCTGATCATCATTGTTGGCTTCTGCCCGAGGTGGCATGCCTGAAGAAACTTTTGAACTTTCTTCCTCGTCGATTAAGACCGTAATCAATACCGTAGTAGGTATTACGTCCTTGTTGCCTGTTGTTTCCTGGCAGTCATTAATGTTTTTGTCTTGTGTAGTTATAAGCGTATAGTTATGTGCAACAGTCTGTCGATCTCCCGTGGCAATGCAGATGGCCTGTGTCATTACTCCAATTACTCGAACGCTTCGTTGCTCCAGGAATCTACGACAGGTGCTAGAAGGAGAGCTGCTCTTCTAGTTGTCGTTTTTAAATTCATCGACGGCTTTTCGATTTCATTATCAACGTGTATTATTTTCTTTTCAGTGTATCGAGTACTTGTTAGTCTCCTTGCATTTTATTTTCAGGTTAACTACTTGCATGCGAGTGTTGCACTGACGAAAGTGTTACACATGTTTTTCTGTTTGGACACAGACATATGGCGTTCTTTTTGTAGAGCCATTACTTATTCTAATTGATTGAAGAAACAGCTTCCAGTTCCTGATTCTTACTAAATGATTACATCTGTCCTAGGCTAGTAACAATGTTGTGTTTGATTTATGTTCCTTATTATCATAGCAAGAAAACACTTAACCTGTTTTCGCTCTACGTGTTGCCGAGAGAAACAGTCTGCGTTTGTCACCAAGCAGAACAAAAAGAAAGAAGAAAGCAATATGGTTTAGTTAAACAGTAGAGAAAATACGGCAAAGAGGGAACTGTGGCGAAATGGTCAGTTTTAAATCCTTCTCGTTGAGCTCTATTGGCGTCTGTCTGCCTCCATAGCTGAGGCGTCAGCTCGGTGGTCTGGTATGCAGAGAACCCCGGTTCGATTCCCGGTCTTGCCAAGGGTTTTTCCTTGCTGGTAGGACTGAAAAGGCGTGTACTCAGCTCCATGATGCCTACTGGAGAGCTACTTGACTGAGAATTAGCCGCCCAAGTGTCTGGAAAGTTGGCAAAACGGCCACAAGAGCGGTATGCCGACACCACGCTATTACATACCACATCCGCATAAAGCCTCACGCTGCCGGTAGACGTCTCTTGGGCCTTCAAGAGCTCCAGAAGTATAGTGCTGTACAGTGTTGTTAAGGACGAGTAGCAGACCAGCTGATTATGACAATGACGAGGAGAATACGGGAAGTGCCATAACCCGGTTTTTCCAGAAACTTCGCTCAGTGAACGAGGAACCAAAATATGCAAACACGTGTTTCGGCGTAGTTGTAGATACTCAATCGTTTCTGGGGGAACGACCGAAGAAGTTTTCTGCGTAATTTAGATGCCTTTTAGCGCTCTATAAGCCCTTTCAAAATCTTAGCATGGTGGTTAGTGTTGCGGTATTTCACTTTCATGCCGCGTTTTCGAAACTCGAATACTGCTTTATTTATTTTACTTTCTTTTATTTTTCGTTTATTTACCCATCGTTTATTTACCATCATGGAAGGTAACCACACAAACGTTTCTTATCTTCTTATCAAGTTAGGGGATACAATGGCTTTACATTAACTGTAAAATTGCAACTGAATGTGACACATTTATTGCACAATATAGTGTGCATGGTATTTTCAGGAGTTAAAAGCTCTTGAAAACCTAATATTCTTATATTTATTTATATCAGCTCTTAATTCTTATACATCATTCTTATGTTTATTTTTCAGTAAGATTTGGTGCATTGCCTTGGAAAACAATGATCGTGTTCCAAACACGGGCGCTATAGTGTGAAGCCGCAACGCTCGCCGCTTCCGCTGGGCCGTTTACTCGCTAAAAGGCGCTAAAAATATATCAAAACTTTGACCGTCTTCTCAGAAAGGGATGATTATTTACCGATAAGCCGAGACACGTGTTCGCTTATTTTGGCCCTCTTCCGTTGCGAAATCTGGTTGTGGCACTTGCCGTGTCCTTCTCGCGAGCCACAGAATGCGCGTCGTGCGGGAATCATTCAGATAGCCATCTGTAAATAAACAGTGTATGGAGGTGGAGGGTGGTCTTCCTCTTTTTCTCGTCCGACTTATTTATGGCTGTGGCAGTGTCTGCTAATGATAAGCGATCGCCCATCCCTTACATGGTAATAATGTACGAGGTGCATTCAAGTTCTAAGGCCTCCGATTTTTTTCTAATTAACTACTCACCCGAAATCGATGAAACTGGCGTTACTTCTCGACGTAATCGCCCTGCAGACGTACACATTTTTCACATCGCTGACACCGTGATTCCATGGCAGCGGCGGAGGCTTCTTTAGGAGTCTGTTTTGACCACTGGAAAATCGCTGAGGCAATAGCAGCACGGCTGGTGAATGTGCGGCCACGGAGAGTGTCTTTCATTCTTGGAAAAAGCCAAAAGTCACTAGGAGCCAGGTCAGGTGAGTAGGGAGCATGAGGAATCACTTCAAAGTTGTTATCACGAAGAAACTGTTGCGTAACGTTAGCTCGATGTGCGGGTGCGTTGTCTTGGTGAAACAGCACACGCGCAGCCCTTCCCGGGCGTTTTTGTTCCAGTGCAGGAAGGAATTTGTTCTTCAAAACATTTTCGTAGGATGCACCTGTTACCGTAGTGCCCTTTGGAACGCAATGGGTAAGGATTACGCCCTCGCTGTCCCAGAACATGGACACCATCATTTTTTCAGCACTGGCGATTACCCGAAATTTTTTTGGTGGCGGTGAATCTGTGTGCTTCCATTGAGCTGACTGGCGCTTTGTTTCTGGATTGAAAAATGGCATCAACGTCTCATCCATTGTCACAACCGACGAAAAGAAAGTCCCATTCATGCTGTCGTTGCGCGTCAACATTGCTTGGCAACATGCCACATGGGCAGCCATGTGGTCGTCCGTCAGCATTCGTGGCACCCACCTGGATGACACTTTTCGCATTTTCAGGTCGTCATGCAGGATTGTGTACACAGAGCCCACAGAAATGCCAACTCTGGAGGCGATCTGTTCAACAGTCATTCGGCGATCCCCCAAAACAATTCTCTCCACTTTCTCGATCATGTCGTCAGACCGGCTTGTGCGAGCCCGAGGTTGTTTCGGTTTGTTGTCACACGATGTTCTGCCTTCATTAAACTGTCGCACCCACTAACGCACTTTCGACACATCCATAACTCCATCACCACATGTCTCCTTCAACTGTCGATGAATTTCAATTGGTTTCACACCACGCAAATTCAGAAAACGAATGATTGCACGCTGTTCAAGTAAGGAAAACGTCGCCACTTTAAGTATTTAAAACAGTTATCATTCTCGCCGCTGGCGGTAAAATTCCATCTGCCGTACGGTGCTGCCATCTCTGGGACGTATTGACAATGAACGCGGCCTCATTTTAAAACAATGCGCATGTCTCTATCTCTTTCCAGTCCGGAGAAAAAAATCGGAGGCCTTAGAACTTGAATTCACCTCGTATGTTTCATTTCGGCAACTTAATGCTGTTTCTGACGTGGGGGACACTCTAATACATGATGATGATGATGATGTTTGGTTTGTGGGGCGCTCAACTGCGTGGTTATCAGCGCCCGTACAATTATCCAATCTTTGCTCAGTCCAATTTCGCCACTTTCCTGGATGATGATGAAATGATGAGGACAACACAAACACCCAGTCATCTCGAGGCAGGTGAAAATCCCTGACCCCGCCGGGAATACTCTAATACAGGAATGCCTTCTTTACTTTTGTATGTGGCTCGATTAAACAGTGAGTATTCACATTCATATGTTTTTGTATTGTGTACCTTTAGGTGGAGTTTGCAATTGCTTAGGCGAGTACATAATAATGAAGCTCAAGTATCAAACTGCTCTGTGGAATAAATGTTTTTATGCGGTTTTAAAGTAGCCGTGTTGTTTGTTTCTGTCGGAAGTTCTACGCGTCTGTATCAGTACATATCTCGGTACTTACTCTAACGGTATGTAATTTCTACCACCTCCTGAAAACTTATTAGTTCGCTTGTAATCTGTTGGCTTACTTCGACCGTCGTTTTAGAACCCCAGCACAAGCCCTTGAACGACTGTGGGAAACATAACAAAAGGCAGAGCTCAGGATAGCTGTCAACACCTGCCAGAATCATTTCTGGCTTCTTTAGCTCCTGTAGACGAGGCTCAAAAAATGGTTCAAATGGCTCTAATCACTATGAGACTTAACATCTGAGGCCATCAGTCCCCTAGACTTAGAACTACTTAAAACTAACTAACCTAAGGACATCAAATACATCCATGCCCGAGGCAGGATTCGAATCTGCGACCATAGCAGCACCGAGCGGGGTGGCGCAGTGGTTAGACACTGGACTCGCATTCGGGAGGACGACGGTTCAATCCCGCGTCCGGCCATCCTGATTTAGGTTTTCCGTGATTTCCCTAAATCGCTCCAGGCAAATGCCGGGATGGTTCCTCTGAAAGGGCACGGCCGACTTCCTTCCCAATCCTTCCCTAATCCGATGAGACCGATGACCACGCTGTCTGGTCTCCTTCCCCAAACCAACCAACCAACCAACCATAGCAGCAGCGCGGTTCCGGACTGAAGCGCCTAGATGATGATGAGGATGATGTTTGGTTTGTGGGGCGCTCAACTGCGTGGTTATCAGCGCCCGTACAATGACCCAATCTTTGCTCAGTCCAATTTCGCCACTTTCCTGGATGATGATGAAATGATGAGGACAACACAAACACCCAGTCATCTCGAGGCAGGGAAAATCCCCGACCCCGCCGGGAATCGAACCCGGGACCCCGTGCTCGGGAAGCGAGAACGCTACCGCGAGACCACGAGCGGAAGCGCCTAGAGCCGCGCGGCCGGCTGTATACGACGCAAAAAGCTGTACAAGTTGGTAGGCGGTCATAACAATGCATGTTGACAATGCATTTAACCTTTACATTGGCATCTACAGTGCTGACTATTACTACTGCAACGTCATCATCATGGAATGCAACGAGCGTCACTTTGTCATCAAGTGCACTGCACATACGGATATACAAATAATTAGCACATCAGCACAACCACACAAAGTAACGCCATATACATTCTGTGTATGAGGAATGTTTACGTAGCGGTAATCTCATTCATAAACCGTATTTGAATGTTGGTTATTTGTGAGAAGCACGTATTATGCCTCGCCTAAGGAAGATAAATGTCGGCCATCACATTTCGGAATTAGACAGTGGCAGGATCTTGATCCGTCGAGAGTACGTTTTATAGTTACTACTTGCCTTGTTCGAGAGCCCATTAGCATCATGTGATTATGGAGTCGATGGGTTCAGGAGCCCTCCATGAACCACGGACCTTGCCGAAATGTGATGGCTTGCATGCTTCAACGATACAGACAGCCGTACTGTAGCTTCAAGCACAACACAGAGGCAGGAATAACGAATGGATGCTGAAGAGGGGCAGCAGCCTTTTCACTAGTTCGGGCGGAGAGGGGGTGAAACTCTGAATGATTGACTCATCTGGCCTCGTAACGTTGGACAACATAGCCTTGTTTTGTTGGTACTTCAACCGCTGAAAGCAAACGGAAACTGCAGCCGTTATTTTTTTCCGAAGGTATGCAGCTCTACTGAACGGCTTAAAGATTATGGGACGCACTTCGGGATCATATTCCGGAGGCGAAATGGTCCCCCATTCGCATATCCTGTCGGGGACTACTCGGGAGGACGTCGTCATCAGGAAAAACAAACTGGCGTTCTAGAGAGCGTGGAATCTTAGATCCCTTAATCGGATAGGCTGGCATCAAGAATGACACTTCTGGTCAGGTGAATGCCGGGTTACCAACACTAAATAATATAGTGATTATGTTGGACTAAGTCTAATAATGAATAAGAAAATAGGAATGCGGGTAACTTTCTACTAACACAGTAGGTAACGCTTATCGTGGCAAAGACAGACACGAAGCCAACACACGTCACAGCAATACAAGCTTTATGTGCCAGCTGGCTTCGCAGACTGAAAGCGTGTATGACGAGGTAAAGAAAGTAGTTGAGGGAGAAGAAAATTTAATTGTGATGGGGGACTGGAATTCGATAGTAAGAAAAGCGAGAAGAGAAAAAGTGGTAAGAGAACTTACACTGAGGAAAAGGAATAAAAGAGGAAGCCGCCTGGTAGAATTTTGCGAAGAGAATGATTTAATCATCGCTAATATACATTTCAGAACGCTGAAAGAAGGCTGTAGACGTGGAAGAGACCTAGAAAATCAGGTAAGGCAGAGATGTACAAACCATATTTGAAACTGTAAGACATTTTCTGGAATAGAGTGGACTCTGGCCAGTTGTGAACTGCAAATTAAATCTGAAGAAATTGCAGACCGGAAATTACGTAAATCAAGATGTAGTAGAAATTCTTAGATACAAGAATGTAACCAAAGAAACGAATTATATTGACAAAAGATACAAACCGGCTAAACAGGAATGGCCAGAGGACAGAAACAAGACAGCCGAAACATGCATGACTAGCGGAAAGATAGACGTCCCCCATAGGAAAACTAAAGATACCTTTGGAGAAAATAACAGCAACTGTATGACTATCAAGAGTTCAGATGACAAGCCGGTAGCATGCAAAGAAGGGAAAGCACTATTGGTATATACACACATCAAAATAAGTTTTGCATCACTTCGGTTCCGAGAGATCCGGAACCTGTACAGAAAATTGGAATAGAGATCAACATAAACATCATTTCCGCACTTTTTATTGCTCATGAAAACCACACATTGCATGTTGTACCCCAATACAGCGAGACTTTCACAGGTGGTGGTCCAGATTGCGGTACACACCGGTACCTCTAATACCCAGTAGCACGTCCTCTTGCATTGATGCATGCCTGTATTCGTCGTGGCATACTATCCACAAGTTCACAAAGGCAATGTTGGTCGAGATTGTCCCACTCCTCAACAGCAATGCGGCGTAGATCCCTCAGAGAGGTGGGTGGGTCACGTCGTCGATAAACAGCCATTTTCAATCTATCCCAGACAGAGTTCTTGTTTGAAGAAAATGCTGGCCGCTCTAGTCGAGCGATGTCGTTATCCTGAAGGAAGTCATTCACAAGATGTGCACTATGGGGGCGAGAATTGTCGTCCATGAAGAAGAATGCCTCGCCAATATTCTGCCGATGTGGTTCACTATCGATCGGAGGATGGCATTCACGTATCGTACAGCCCTTACGGCGCCTTCCATAACCACCAGGGGCGTACGTCGGCCCCACATAATGCTACCCCAAAACAGCAGGGAACCTCTACATTGCTGCCCTCGCTGGACAGTGTGTCTAAGGCGCTCAGTCTGACTGGGTTGCCTCCAAACACGTCTCCGACGATTGTCTAGTTGAAGGCATATGCGACACTCACCGGTGAAGAGAACGTGAGGCCAATCCTGAGCAGTCCATTCGGCATGTTGTTGGGCCCATCAGTACCGTGCTACATGGTGTCCTGGTTGTAAAGGTGGACTTCGCCATGGACGTCGGGAGTGAAGTTGCCCATCATGCAACCTACTGCGCACAGTTTCAGTCGTAACACCAAGTCCTGTGGCTGCCCGAAAAGCATTATTCAACATGGTGGCGTGCTGTCAGGGTTCCTCCGATCCATAATCCGTTGGTAGCTGTCATCCACTGCAGTAATAGTCCTTGGGTGGCCTGAGCGAGGCACGTCATCGACAGTTCCTGTCTCTCTGTATCTGCTCCATGTCCAACCAACATCGCTTTGGTTCAGTCGGAGAAGCGTGCTGAGAGCCCTTCATGGCACATAGTAACTACGTGGATGCGATCGAACCACGTTAGTGACTGTCTAGTCATGCTTGAATTACAGACAACACGAACCGTGTACCTTCTTCCTGGTGGAATGATTGGAACTGATCGGCTGTCGTACCCCCTCCGCCTAATAGTCGCTGCACATGCATGGTTGTTAACATCTTTGGGCGGGATTAGTAGCATCTATGAACAGTCAAGTCAAAGGGACTGTTTCTGTGATACAATAGCTACAGTCAAAGTCTGTCTTAGGGAGTTCTAGGCACCGGAGTGATGCAATACTTCTTTTGATGTGTATATTAGAGACTGAAGTCAGAAGCACAGTGTTGGTGCGGACGTTTTACTGTTGGAGGGGAGAATTTTGGTGTATGGTTTGCGTCTGATCGCGACGAACCGTTGCGGGATTCTCCGTGCTGGAGCTAAATCTGGCTATTGGACGGCAGTGTTTTGTATTATAGCTACTAGCAACTGGCACTGCTTAGCGGAAAACGGAGAAGAAAGTGAAAGAGAGAGCCAAAAATAAAGGACTCAAGGTTGAGATGCAGTGGTGTCGGCATCATCCCCATGTCCAGACTCGGTGGAGGCGGCATCAGCTTTGGCTGAGACGTGGTGGTAACCACAGCTAGTTCCCAGTTACGAGACGTCCAGGGAACGTTGCCGCAGTTGTAGCAACGCGCCATCGTGTTCTCGAGAGAGCCCGTGGTCATCATGGCGTGCGGCAATTCAATGACGGTGAGCATTCATAGTAGCATTCACGGGCTAAATCGTTCTTATTCCGCGCTTGTAGAATCATATAGAATCGCCTGTCCCAGATCAAACGTACGTGTGTTGAATGTATTAACCTTTCAGTCAGTCACTAATGTTTCAGTCACGATTTTCCGCCCGGAAATAGCGAGTTTCGAAAGTGACTTTCAGACTGCCATTTCTGAGTTAACAGGCAGTCGAGTAACGCTGCAATCCTTATAAACATTAATCATAATTTTCATACAGATATCATTAGTCAACTGTTTGATTATCTTTTCTTTATAATTTAAGTGGTTAAATGAATGATGGTTTGGTCAGACACCTTTCCGTCACATTAAATTAATGAGTAAATCCCCCACCTTAGGGCTACACCTAGCTTCTAAGAAATCGCGTTATCCATTAGAAGTGGCGCATATTAAATTCATAGGATAGGTCTTAAGATAGTGGCCTACTCATAATTTGTTTTCAATGTTAGGGAAATTTTTCACAAAGATAAGATTTCACAAAACAAGCAGTTTCAAATGGATATAGGTTGTAAGAGTTATTCAGAATTGAAGAGACTCGCAGAGGATATACTAGTGTGGAGAGATGCATCAAACTAGTCGTCGGACTGAAGACCAGAACCAGCCCAACAACAAAAACGGATTCAGGAGCACTGCACTGAACACCATTCCCAATCTCAGCGACTAGCTCCCGAAAGTGCAGACATATTATTTCCTCAGCCGTGCAGGTTGGTACAGTGCCAAGCCATGGGATTATCTGCAACGGAACAGATGTCCACACAGACAATACGGAGACGTCTGGAGGGAGGCGCACTGTCGGCGCGCAACCACTGTTGCTGCTTCCTTGGACGCCGCGACAGAAATAGAGGCGATGACAATGGTGAACCCACCAACAAGAGGAAGCACGGGAGTGACAATATGTCGCCTTTTCAGACGAGTTCCTGTTCAGCATACGCCATTGTGCCGAAGGTACTCGTGTGTGAAGCCTCGCAGGAGAATGAACATTACCAGGCTGGATTCGTCATTGTGTTAGCGGCCCAGCATCCGACCTGGAGGCATAGAGTGCCACAGGGTATACAACATAGTTATGTTTTATTTACATAGCTGGCAATTTTGACTGCAGCCGATGCATTTACAAAGGTGGTTATGTCCTATTTTTTCGTCTCCGTGGCGGTACTATTCAACAAGATAACGCAAGACCACATGTTGCCCCCGCTTTTCTGATCTAACCCGATATAAAGTGTGTTCTTGCAAGGATACTGTGACATCACTAACACACCCACTACAATTAAAGAACTCTGGCATAGAATCGCGGCCCACATCTCTCATCCAAGCTCACGTCAACTTGGTGCCTAACAGTAGTGGAGTCCTGTTGCTGCCAGAGGTAGGAGCTCTATATGCTGTGTGCTATTCTTCCTACTATTTTAGCACTGGATTCGGATCAAGACCGAATCACATATAACGAAGAAATACTCGGCTATACCGGAAAGTTTTACAATGACCTGTACAATCAAATCAATGATGATACCTTGGTCCAAAATGAATTGGATGCTTCTGTCTCCCAAATTCCAGAAACACTCACCTCAGGAGTCAAACATGTTATAGACAAGATGAAAATAGTAACTGCTTCAGGTAGTGATGACCTTTCAGTCGATATTTTAAAGCTGCTCGATGAGGGATCTAAAAAGCATTCAGCTAAAATACTTTCAACTTGTGTGCTCATTGGTACGAAAAGATTGGAATGAAACCAAAACAATCGTAATACATGAAAGACTTGTACTAAAGATATAAAGAAAACTGGCCCTCTCAGCCTTCTATCTATGCTGTACAAAATGTTCACTAGAATTAATGAGCACTACCCTAGACCTGGCTCAGTCCACTGAGCAGTTTCGGTTCCGCCCAGGGCTCAGTACAACTGACCATATCCTCACCCTACGTGAAACAATTAGTAGAACAAACGACTATCATCTATCTCCACACCTTGCCTTTACAGATTTTGAAAAGGCATTCGATTCGATCAGTCACACTGCTGTGTTTGAGGTCCTAATGGAACAAGGAGTAGAACTTGGCTATAATTGAAATCTTATATGATACACACAAAACCTCCTCAACGTTTGTGAGTGTTATTGACGAAAGTAATGAATTTACTACTGACACGGGTATAAAACTAGGTGACTCTACATCTCCAAAACTATTTCCAGCAGTCCTAGAAAAAACAGAGTCTAAATTCAGTTGGGAATCAAAACGAAATTGAGTTCTGGGAAAGAGATTAAATAACCTGAGATATGCTGATGATATTGTTCCATTTGCAAATAGTATAGAGGAACCTCAAACATTAGTTCGCGAACTTCCTTTTAGTATGGCTGTAAGTGGTATTGTACTATAATAAAACCAATATCTAGGTGAATGAATAGACACTGGAGGGAAATACGTGTGTTGGAAGTACAGTCAGCTTGCAGATGTGGAGACATAAAACAAGAAATATTTCGACGTATTACATTGGACATTGAGTTTAAGAAAGGTAGTTTTCAAGTCGAAGATGTTGGCTAAACTGAAGAAAACAGTTCTTGGCCAATGTATGCCACCAGTAATAACTTGGACACTACATGAGATGACTGCTAGAAGATTCCTACAACCTCCAAGAGGAATGGAAAGATCAGTGTTAGGCTACATAAAGAGAAACAGAAAGAAAACAATAGATACTAGACGTACAACAAAGGCTAGTGACGTAAGGGAAAGAGTAAATACCTTGAAATGGCAGTGAGCTCGACATGCCATTCTAAGAAAGGTTGGCAGATGGTCAAAACAAAAATTAAATGGTTAAAATGGCTCTGAACTCTATGGGACTTAACATCTGAGGTCATCAGTCCCCTAGAAGTTAGAACTACTTAAACCTAACTAACCTAAGGACATCACACACATCCATGCCCGAGGCAGGATTCGAACCTACGACCGTAGAGGTCGCGTGATTCCAGACTGAAGCACCTAGAACGGCTCGGCCACACCGGCCGGCAACAAAAAATACATTGAGCCAACTCACCAATAATTATTTAAACGATACTAAAATATTGCCATACCACGTTTTTAAGTTGGATTAATAAGTATAAAATAATTTCTACTAGCACCATACATATTCCTAGACCTACACAGTCACTCCCGAAAATTTGTGTTTATCAATTTTTAACAGCTGTGGATATACTTTTAAGATTTAAAACAAAAAACGTTAGTCACTTACAATACATGACTATTGCACGAACATTTATCTACTGCATGCCTCAGTTTTTTTGTTTTAAATCTGACAAGTATTTTCATAGTTGTTAAAAATTCACAATCATACATTATCAGGACTATCTGTAGGGCGTCAGGAATCTGTATGGAACTAGGAGAAATTATTTCATACACTCCTGGAAATGGAAAAAAGAACACATTGACACCGGTGTGTCAGACCCACCATACTTGCTCCGGACACTGCGAGAGGGCTGCACAAGCAATGATCACACGCACGGCACAGCGGACACACCAGGAACCGCGGTGTTGGCCGTCGAATGGCGCTAGCTGCGCAGCATTTGTGCACCGCCGCCGTCAGTGTCAGCCAGTTTGCCGTGGCATACGGAGCTCCATCGCAGTCTTTAACACTGGTAGCATGCCGCGACAGCGTGGACGTGAACCGTATGTGCAGTTGACGGACTTTGAGTGAGGGCGTATAGTGGGCATGCGGGAGGCCGGGTGGACGTACCGCCGAATTGCTCAACACGTGGGGCGTGAGGTCTCCACAGTACATCGATGTTGTCGCCAGTGGTCGGCGGAAGGTGCACGTGCCCGTCGACCTGGGACCGGACCGCAGCGACGCACGGATGCACGCCAAGACCGTAGGATCCTACGCAGTGCCGTAGGGGACCGCACCGCCACTTCCCAGCAAATTAGGGACACTGTTGCTCCTGGGGTATCGGCGAGGACCATTCGCAACCGTCTCCATGAAGCTGGGCTACGGTCCCGCACACCGTTAGGCCGTCTTCCGCTCACGCCCCAACATCGTGCAGCCCGCCTCCAGTGGTGTCGCGACAGGCGTGAATGGAGGGACGAATGGAGACGTGTCGTCTTCAGCGATGAGAGTCGCTTCTGCCTTGGTGCCAATGATGGTCGTATGCGTGTTTGGCGCCGTGCAGGTGAGCGCCACAATCAGGACTGCATACGACCGAGGCACACAGGGCCAACACCCGGCATCATGGTGTGGGGAGCGATCTCCTACACTGGCCGTACACCACTGGTGATCGTCGAGGGGACACTGAATAGTGCACGGTACATCCAAACCGTCATCGAACCCATCGTTCTACCATTCCTAGACCGGCAAGGGAACTTGCTGTTCCAACAGGACAATGCACGTCCGCATGTATCCCGTGCCACCCAACGTGCTCTAGAAGGTGTAAGTCAACTACCCTGGCCAGCAAGATCTCAGGATCTGTCCCCCATTGAGCATGTTTGGGACTGGATGAAGCGTCGTCTCACGCGGTCTGCACGTCCAGCACGAATGCTGGTCCAACTGAGGCGCCAGGTGGAAATGGCATGGCAAGCTGTTCCACAGGACTACATCCAGCATCTCTACGATCGTCTCCATGGGAGAATAGCAGCCTGCATTGCTGCGAAAGGTGGATATACACTGTACTAGTGCCGACATTGTGCATGCTCTGTTGCCTGTGTCTATGTGCCTGTGGTTCTGTCAGTGTGATCATGTGATGTATCTGACCCCAGGAATGTGTCAATAAAGTTTCCCCTTCCTGGGACAATGAATTCACGGTGTTCTTATTTCAATTTCCAGGAGTGTATTTCTTAGTTTGATTTCCTGCCTCTTAGTCCCGTGTGAGTGAAAGTCTCCAATGGAATTTAAACATATCGAAAAGGTCGCAACAGAGACACGCGTTAAATTTCAGGTTTATTTCAGTGTCTTCTCACCTAGTAATATGTGGAACAGAATAAAGTTTTTTATACCCACTGATAATTTAGGTTAGTGCAAAAATTCGTGGCGTTTCCGTTTTGCGTGTTGGAATTCCGATTGTTATGGGTTTACTTATCGATTGTCATTTTGGTATCTGAGTTTACATATTTTCATTTTCTCACATGGAGATAGTAAGTTGAGCTGTGGACGCTATAAAATGGGAGTGCCAAGTGGAGAAATCGGAACATTTACGACATATTGTTTCGTTTCAGTTCAATAGAGGGATTACAGCAGCGGAGGGAGCTAGAAACATTTCCGCCGTGCAAGGGGATAATGCCATTGGACAGAGCACGGCAAGAAAACGGTTTTCTAGTTTTAAAGAGGGGCGTTCAGGAAGACCTTCGCGGTTTTATGAAGATCGTTTAAACGGATCGATCCAAATAATCCATATCAATCTTCTCGAGAACTGGCAAGTGGGTGAACTGCGATCATTACCATCGTGTGACATTTGCATGCAATGGGGAAGGTTCCAAAATGTATCTATATGTACTACATATACTCTAAGCCAAAATCACAAAAATCAGCAGGTGGGCATATGTATATCCCTACTTGCTCGTCATCACTTGACTCGTGAACGACACTCAACATTCCTAACCCGTATCGTTACTGGTGACTATAAATGGTGTCTTAATGCTATCAGAAGGAAAAGAAAGGAATGGTTGAGCCGAAACAAAGCTGCAACTCCCTGTTCAAAGACCTGCGTGCATACACAAAAGACAATGTTATGCATCTGGTGGTACAGCGACTTTGTGTTGTACTAAGAACTGCTTCACCTAGGTGTAACCAGCAGTGTCAACACTTACTGTCAACAACTGAGATGTCTTACAGATGCAGTCCAAGAACGACTACGGCGCAGACTGCGTCATAACAAGAAAATAAGAGCTCACACGGGAAGATGTAAGTGTTAGTGTTGCTCGCGTACTGTTAAAGACTGGAACGTTGGAGATGTAGCTGAAAGGTGGTTATATGAACCCTGTTCTAGGTACTTAATTATGAACTGCAGATTAATCATGTTGATGCAGATGTGAAGTGGCACTTCTCCATGATGACATCCGTCCGCCTTCTACTAGTCTGACAAAAAACAGTATACAGGAGTTGCGGCGGGAAATCATTCCGCACACACTTTATTCACCTGATCTTGCAGCCTGAGACTTTCACCTTTCCCGCTCTCTATCGAACAACCTTTAAGGCACTTCCTTCTGGATGTGAATGAGCTCCGAACATGGTTCGAGGAGTTCTTCACCTCAAGGCACGTCATTTCTATAGTCGCGGAATCGAAGAGTTACTCCAGCGTTGGCACATTGTTGTAAATAGTGAAGGAGAACATATCACTAGTCACTAAAGTCTCTGTTATGTGTTGTCTTTATGAAACTTACGGAAAAACGCTACGAACTTAGGCAGCAACCTAATATATCCATCTGTTTGGTTATTATTTCCTAAAAAAATAAAATAAAGAAGCAAGAAAAATTAATTTTACGTCAGTTTTGTAAGATTTGCATCTCAATATTAGTTTTATACCTGTGGCTTCACCCTTGTAGACATGTGTCACACATCTTCCCTTCCCCCCTCTCTCTGTCCATCTCCTCCTCCTGCCTTGTCTATGTGCATCTCATCCCCCCACTCTCACTATCTGTCCTCTTCTCTCCCTCACTAAGCTAAGCCGTGCCTGTCCGCATGTACAGCCCCTGAGGCACATTCTGCTACTACCCACACAACACACTGGTGACGTGGGGCACCCTAGATGGCAGGCATTAACAATCTTCTACACTGACACCCCCACCCCTACCAAACAGCCCAACAAGAAAGCGAATTAATATTGCCTTGGCATCCAGTACTAAGCTCTTTTTAAAATTTCAAACTCAGTACTGCTATTACAGTATACTAATAATTTCTACCCTCTGACTACAACTGAATGATATTGTGTCTCACTGTTTAGAGGTACAAAACACGTGGGTGTTTTCAGCTCGTTACTAACTGCAAATAAGTAGGAGGCCGAGTTGATAGGAGCTGAAGGAGTCCAGATTGCAATAATATACAGCACAGCACACTGTTAGAGAGAAGGATTATTATTCAATATACACATAGTACAATGAAAATTACTTATCTTCAGTAGTTTGTAGGACTGCAGCTACAGCTATGAACTAATACAACATATTCTCAGGGACTAAGCCTGATGGGCCCTCCTAAGAGAATCAATGCACACAGAACTGGCTGAGGGCCGATTATGAAAGTGCATCTGCCTAGGTCGAAATCCAGCTAAGAAGTGAACGAGGCACACTCCAGTTCCGTCGAGCTGCACAGCCCGCTAGAGTGCGCTGTGCTCGGCAGACGACGGCGCGGCGTTGTAGTAGTATCTGTGGCAATGATACTACGAATGAAACACAATTTTCGTGCCCATCATACGGTCCAAAAAGTAAAAATTGTCACTATACCGTAATATTACACGCAACTGAGGAAGACAGGACTACAAAAGTTGGAGATGTCAGTACTGACAGATCTTCAGGAAGCTTGTTTAAAAGAAATGGATAAATTTTTTGCCAGACAGACAGACGAGGAACTCAGCTAATAAAAACTTGGTAAGGAAGATCAGGGGGAAGGTCACCAGGCAGATGGGACAGGGACGCACGACAGACAGATTGATTCAGTTGGCAACAGGAAGCTCGAGATTGGCAGCAATGGAAGAATTTGTTGGGATCATATGTTGCACGCTAAGAGAGGCTTCAACACAAATTGATTGAGGTAATGATGATACTGTCTACGGCACAATAAACAGACTTTCGTTATTTTATATTATTTCTGGCGTTGCAGATCCGATGGCCACCAGTATGCTTGAATAACTTGGAATTGAGAGTGGGCCGACCGTGATTTGCTTCTCTGTTGCAGTGGCGTGACGGTCCCGCAACTGACTGCGTCCGTGGCCGTCCATGCGGTGAACTACCGTGCTGCCCCACAACGCAAGAAGCGCCCCGCCGCGTCTGCTTCCTGCCACCGCCTCTCCGGGAAAAACCCAGCAGCCAGCAGGTGGTAGTCGGGCCCACCGTGGCCTACCCGAGTGAGACCGGCAGCAAACGGCCTACCCCGCTGGTAACTCGCCGCGGCCCGGCAGGCATACCGCTCGCAGGGGGCGCGGTTGGCGGAAGCGTTAGGCAGTGTCCTACGTAAGCTTCAGAAGAGACCGTCTGCCCCAATAGCTTATAAAAATTAAAATAAGAAATATAAAAAAGTTAAAAAAATACAAGTAGAAAAGTAAAATAAAACAATTAATAGCTGAACGGTCAGCGCATTGGAATGCCACGCAGGGGGCCCGGGTTCGATTACCGGCTGGGGAGGGAGATTTTCTCCCCTCAGGGACTGGGTATTGTGCTTTCCTCATCATCATTTCACCCCCATTGTCAACGCGCAAGTCACCCAATGTCGTGTCGCACTCAATAGGACTTGCACATGGGGGGCCAACTTCCCGCCTGGGAACTCCCGGCCATTGACGCCATACGATCATTCCCATTTTTTTCAGAAGAGACCGTCAGCGAACGACATCAGAATACGCGACACTCAAGCAACAAGCAGCAGCATTGGGCGAAAAGCTCGGGTGTCCTGCGTGCGAGCGACCATCTTCCGCTACAAGACGGCTGCTTATAGTCGACCAGCTGTTTCTATGAAACGGCGCCCCTATAGTGTAGCTGGAGAGTGAGGCTACAGCATTAGCTTTACTTAGAGAATTTCTTACTTGGAGAATTTCATAATTTATGTCATCAACTACGAAGACCACCAGGCTGTGACGCGACAGTGTTTGAAGAGACAGAGGTCGCCACCGTATCAGGCGGGTTGACCACGGCACGTATACAACAATTTGCGCGACGGATGGGCTAAAATAAGACTTTCCGATATCAGCGATTTCAGTGAATGTTACCTTTCGGTAACTGCCATTTTTAGTTGCGATTAATCATAGTTTACAATCGCAGGTAACAAATTCACGACTTACATACCTCCTTGACATTAAGGTGCGATTCGTCGCAAGTAGCAACTGCGGTGATAAAAAGCAGAAATCGCATTTTAACGTCGCGAAGGAATACAATTACATCTGTTATCGAATTTCTGGCCACTTTAACTGACAGTGCAACGGCAGTGATATGCTTTAAAGTGTGCAAATTGAATATTTCAACAGAGTGTAGTTGCTATGTGACTTGAAAAGGGATGAAAAATAAATGTGAAATACACTGTTAATGAATAATTCAAAAAAGCGATATTCCCCTTGTTAAATCCATCTCCTACATTTTGTGCCATGTACTTTTGAAAAAGTCTAGATTATATGTTTTGAGGTAAATGTTGTTGTGGTTGTTGTTGTTGTTGCGGTGGTGGTCTTCAGTCAGAGTCTGGTTTGATGCAGCTCTCCATGCTACTCTATCCTGTGTAGGCTTCTTCATTTCCAAGTAACTACTGCACCCTACATCCTTCTGAATCTGCTTACTGTATTCATCTCTTGGTCTCCCTCTACGATTCTTACCCTCCACGCTGCCCTCCAATACCAAATTGGTGATCCTTTGATGCCTCAGAACATGTCCTGCCAACCGATACCTTTTCCTAGACAAGTTCTGCCACAAATTCCTCTTCTCCCCAATTCTGTTCAGTTCCTCCTCATTAGTTAATGACCTACCCATATAATCTTCAACATTCTTCTGCAGCACCACATTTCGAAAGTTTCTATTCTCTTCTTGTCTAAACTATTTATCGTCCATGTTTCACATCCATACATGGCTACACTCCATAGAAATACTTCGAGAAAAAGACTTCCTGACACTTAAATCTATACTCGATGTTAACAAATTTCTCTTCCCCAGCAACGCATTTCTTGCCATTGCCAGTCTACATTTTATATCTTCCCTACTTCGACCATCATCAGTTATTTTGCTCCCCAAATAGCAAAGCTCATCTACTACTTTAAGTGTCTCATTTCCTAATCTAATTCCCCCAAAATCACCTGATTTAGTTAGACTACATTCCATTGTCCTCGTCTTGCTTTTGTTGATGTTCATCTTATAGCCTCCTTTTAAGACACTGTCTGTTCCGTTCAGCTGCTATTTCAGGACCTTTGCTGTCTCTGACAGAATTATAATGTCATCGGCAAACCTCAAATTTTTTATTTCTTCTAGATGGATTTTAATTCCACTCCGAATTTTTCTTTTGTTTCCTTTACTGCTTGCTCAATGTATAGACTGAATAATGATATGCAAGAGAAAACAGTCGGAAGTACAGATCTGCCTGTTAAAAGTTGACAGTGGTAATAGTTTAAATGCAATACTGAAGACACACGCATAAATTTACTTATGTATTGTAGTGTCCTTGTGAATACACTACCAGTACCGTTAAACGTCCGGCAAAAATTACTTGTTGGTCCCCATCCCCGTTGAATTTTTACAGTTCATGCACAATACGGCCAACGGCCAGTGGTTACACCGGTTCCTGTCAGATCACCATAAGTGAAGCACTGTCGGGCCTGGCTATGACGTTGATGGGTCACCGTTGGCGTCTGCCGAGTGCTGTTGGCAAGCGGGGTGCACTCAACCCTTGTGAGGCCAACTGAGGAGGTACTTGATTGAGAAGTAGCGGCACTGGTCACAAAGACAACGGCCGGGGTAGCGGTGTGCTGACCAGGTGCCCCGCCACATCCGCATCCGGTGACGCCTAAGGGCTGAGGATGACACGGCGGCAGGTAGGTACCGTTAGGCCTTCAAAGCCTGTTCGGACGGTGTTTGTTTGTTTTATGTACGATGTATGTGAATAAAATGCATCCAAATACTCATCGGAGCCTTGTCCATTATCTAAAATACGTTTTCTGAATTTATCTTGCAGCTTTAATTACGTAGCGAACCCTCGCCCTCTTGTATTTTTCGTAGTTTGTACGCGATTTATGCACGTAATGTATGCATCAGTGTTGCTGCCGTGTGAAACATCATGTGTAAAATTTTTTATGACCAGATTAGGTGCATAGTTCATTTCATCCATAGCTGAGACACAAGGTTCTTAGAATGTCGCTCGACAGATGGCTAGCGCCGTTGAACGTTAAATGTTACTTTCAGTTGTTATTGGCGACTTCTGGTTGCGACTTCTCACTGGAATCACAGCCAGACTCGACTGCTTCACACGAGGTTCTTAGAAAGAAGTACTAAATTCGGCTAACAGATGCTGAAACGTTTCTTTTTATGTGTACATAAATGTAAGCGCCAAAACTAAAATAATTTATGTAAACCTATTTTTGTATGAATTCCGTGTATTGTCTTTAAATTGTTTTATAATGTATAATTGTAATTAATTCTTAAATGTGAGAGAGCAACTGTAATTTTTAATTGGCACAATGCATCAGACCAGTGCAAGCGGCGTCAACAATCAAATTTTATGCGACCATCCGCGCAGGGAAGGAGCGCAGCGAAGTTTCCCGAACATTTTTCCCCGCAAGAGGCTTCCAGAACAGGAAGAGTCCGACGAAAAATGACAGTAAAGCTGTTTTCAGTTGTCTACTTGTATATGAATACGAGCGGCATCTGGCTCATTCTCTTTCGATCTCTCTCTCTCTCTCTCTCTCTCTCTCTCTCTCTCTCTCCTGAGGCCCAATCTCTATTGATTCTCCGCTGTTCTCGATTGTTCTCTCTTAATGGTCGCTCTCTCGAATGATTTTGTAACAGTCAGTTTTACTTGAAAGATATTTTCAAGGTGTGTAAAGTATTTATGTGCGTAAAAGTATTGTCAATATATGAATAATTGTTATTGTTTACCAATATTTCATTTCAACAACATAATCTGCCAGCTTTTCTATGTTTCAGCTAGGAGAACTGCAAGACTGCCGACATACTGTTTGCTGGCCACTGCCGAACATAATTGGTGTCCGAATTTGTAGCAGCCACTCGTGCGTCCCTGAGATCTGTTAAGCCGATATGTAAATGTACACTCCTGGAAATTGAAATAAGAACCCCGTGAATTCATTGTCCCAGGGAGGGGAAACTTTATTGACACATTCCTGGGGTCAGATACATCACATGATCACACTGACAGAACCACAGGCACATAGACACAGGCAACAGAGCATGCACAATGTCGGCACTAGTACAGTGTATATCCACCTTTCGCAGCAATGCAGGCTGCTATTCTCCCATGGAGACGATCGTAGAGATGCTGGATGTAGTCCTGTGGAACGGCTTGCCATGCCATTTCCACCTGGCGCCTCAGTTGGACCAGCGTTCGTGCTGGACGTGCAGACCGCGTGAGACGACGCTTCATCCAGTCCCAAACATGCTCAATGGGGGACAGATCCGGAGATCTTGCTGGCCAGGGTAGTTGACTTACACCTTCTAGAGCACGTTGGGTGGCACGGGATACATGCGGACGTGGATTGTCCTGTTGGAACAGCAAGTTCCCTTGCCGGTCTAGGAATGGTAGAACGATGGGTTCGATGACGGTTTGGATGTACCGTGCACTATTCAGTGTCCCCTCGACGATCACCAGTGTTGTACGGCCAGTGTAGGAGATCGCTCCCCACACCATGATGCCGGGTGTTGGCCCTGTGTGCCTCGGTCGTATGCAGTCCTGATTGTGGCGCTCACCTGCACGGCGCCAAACACGCATTCGACCATCATTGGCACCAAGGCATAAGCGACTCTCATCGCTGAAGACGACACGTCTCCATTCGTCCCTCCATTCACGCCTGTCGCGACACCACTAGAGGCGGGCTGCACGATGTTGGGACGTGAGCGGAAGACGGCCTAACGGTGTGCGGGACCGTAGCCCAGCTTCATGGAGACGGTTGCGAATGGTCCTCGCCGATACCCCAGGAGCAACAGTGTCCCTAATTTGCTGGGAAGTGGCGGTGCGGTCCCCTACGGCACTGCGTAGGATCCTACGGTCTTGGCGTGCATCCGTGCGTCGCTGCGGTCCGGTCCCAGGTCGACGGGCACGTGCACCTTCCGCCGACCACTGGCGACAACATCGATGTACTGTGGAGACTTCACGCCCCACGTGTTGAGCAATTCGGCGGTACGTCCACCCGGCCTCCCGCATGCCCACTATACACCCTCGCTCAAAGTCCGTCAACTGCACATACGGTTCACGTCCACGCTGTCGCGGCATGCTACCAGTGTTAAAGACTGCGATGGAGCTCCGTATGCCACGGCAAACTGGCTGACACTGACGGCGGCGGTGCACAAATGCTGCGCAGCTAGCGCCATTCGACGGCGAACACCGCGGTTCCTGGTGTGTCCGCTGTGCCGTGCGTGTGATCATTGCTTGTGCAGCCCTCTCGCAGTGTCCGGAGCAAGTATGGTGGGTCTGACACACCGGTGTCAATGTGTTCTTTTTTCCATTTCCAGGAGTGCATTTTCCGGGCAGCACTTCTATGCATAACGCGTAATGTTAATGATCGGCATACGGCCAACAATCGATGTGCGCGGTCAGTCCACTCCACGGTATCAAAGCAGGTTAGACAAAATTTAGAATCATTAATTTTCTCTCTCTTAGTGGTAAAGTTATCTGTGCCGTGTGATAATTTAAACTTATCACTGTTTTTTACTTGAGTTGATTACCTCTTATCAAAATTTTTCATTTGCCACTAAAGAGCGCCACACAAAATAGAGAAAAGCTTTTTTAAATAATAATTCAAAGTAATACAGCGGTAAATGTTAAATGCTACTTTTAGTTGCTACTTGGTAATTCCAGCTGTGACTGAAATTGCAGCCACATACTGTAAAGATGTTATTGTGAAAATTAAGGCTTCTCAGTCACTATTATTTGTAACAGTAATGTGATTTCTTGCCCTCTCCTGTTCTGGGCAGAATCCTCCTCAGGATCCACGTACGCGATTATTCCCATCGAGTTCGTGAAAGCATCACAAATATTTCATGCAATCATGAGTTGTCTTCCCTCTTATGCTCATCTTCCACTCGTTGCCTATTATCTCCGCCCAGTGTCAAAAAGACGGAGTGACTTACATCAAGTAGAACGCTTCTCTTGAACAAGGATGTACTTCGGTACATCAAATTATCTACGCTCCATATCCTAATGAGGGCGTTATTGACGCCTTTCTATCATCTAGTATATTTCTCGTGACCATGGATGTACTTCGGTACGTCCCGTAGTCCATAAAGCCCCGTTCTCTGTCATTGCTAGATAGAATGTCTTTTGGAAGCTATTAGGTGCAGCGTCTTAACGTATACTGCTGCCTACCTTCCCTGAACGTATCGTTCGCAAACTTTCCACATTGCCTATCCAGTCATTTTAATTTGCTTGTTTTCCGTGATTAGTAGTCCCCAACCGTCTTTTAGTGAAGAGAAGAAGATTAACACTTAATGTCCATTCAACATCGAGATTATTTCGGACAGAGAACTGGCTTGAATTGAGCAATGTTAGTGAAAATCTTTATAAGATTCAAGAGGTGTGCAAAGATTACCAACTGTGCATTTCACTAAACGAAAAATCGTAGTACCTTCTGAATGCAACATCAGTGAATCAGCTGAAATCGGTCAACTCATACAAAACAACCTTGGTGTAACAACTTCTAGGGATGTGAAATAGGATTATCACATAGTGTTAGTCGTAACTAAATCAGGTGGCAGTCTGCGGTTCGTTCGTAAAATACTAGGGAAGTGTAATCAGTCAGCATAAGACACTGTATAAAAAACATTCGTACGAGCTTTCCTAGAACATTACTCAAGTGTGTGGGACTTGTATCAAACAAGACTAACGGGGTTATTGGAGGGATACAAAGAGGGGCAGCATGAGTAGTGGTTCAAAATGGTTCAAATGGCTCTGAGCACTATGGGACTTAACATCTGAGGTCATCAGTCCCCTATAACTTAGAACTACTTAAACCTAACTAACCTAAGGACATCACACACAGCCATGCCCGAGGCAGGATTCGAACCTGCGGCCGTAGCGGTCACGTGGTTCCAGACTGAAGCGCCTAGAACCGCTGGGCCACACTGGCCGGCAGCATGAGTAGTCATAACTTTGTTTGACCCATAAGAGACTGTCAAGAAAGTGCTGAAGGACTGAACTGGCAGACACTAGGAAACAGATGCAAAGTATCCCCCGAAAACGTACTTAGAAAATATCTAGAACCAACTTTAAATAATAAATCGGGAATATGCTCCACCTCCCTACGTATCACTCCCATAGCGGCTCGCGAAACGAGATCAGACAAACTACAGGGCGCACAGAGGCGTATAAGCCATTATTTTTCCCACGCTCATCACGTGTATGGAACAGACATACACTGACAAGCCAAGAAACACTATGACCACTGCCCCACCGCGACATTGGAAGCCGCTTGGCGGCGTTGCGGGCACGCGACGCGGTAACAAAAGGATGTAAGCGGAGCAAACACGGACGGGGGATTACCATGGCGAAGATGGAAAATCCATTGAGATAAGCGACTCTGACAGAGGGCAGATTATTATTAGGCAGAGCCTGTGAACGAGTATCTCGAAAACTGCGAAGCAGATCGAATGTTCACTTGTTACTGTTGTGAGTATCTACGGAAAGAGGGAGAAGGACAATAAAGCTACTACAAGGTGCTAAAAGGTTGGACATCCACGACTCTTCACAGAACGTTAGGTTCGGAGGCTTGTCTGTTTTGTAAAGTAGGATAGAAGGTGATCTGTGACATCTTTGCCGAAAGAGCACAATGCTAGTGCACGCACAAGTGTTTCGGAGAGCACCGTTAGTCGCACATTGGTGAACATGGAGAACCGCAGCAGACCTTCCCTACGTCTTCACATGTTGACCCAACAACATCGTCAATTACGATTTCAGTGGACAAGGGACCATCGGGATTCGACCGTTGACCAATAGAACCGTGTAGGGTGTTCGGGTGAATCACACTTTTGCTACACTAGGACGATGGTCGTCTTCACAAACGTCGTCATCGAGCTGTACGGCCGCACGAAACGTGCAGCGCGCCACAAATATTGGCTATTGGGAGCTGTATTATGGTATGGGAGACATTCTCTCGCGCTTGCATGGGACCTGTGGTAGTAATGGAAGACACGCTGACAGCTGCGAACCACTTGCATCCCTTCCTGCTTGATGTCCTCCCGGATGGCGATGTCATCTTTCAGCAATATAATTGTCCGTGTCTCTAGGCCAGAAACATGCCGCACGGGTCGAAGACAACTATAGTGAACTAACGTTGATGTCTCGGCGACCAAATTCGTCTGATGTGAGTCCTATGGAACCCATCTGGGTCGCTATCGGGCGCCACAACCGCGTACGGAAATCAGCGGCCCTTTTATTTAGTTGCAGTATATGAGCTGCGTGTAGATATCTAATGCCTCACACCTCGACACACCCACAAAAAAAAAACTGTTGGATCCCTGATACGCAGAATCACTGATGTTTTTCGTTCCAAAGACGGACAAACAGACTATTAAGCAGGTGGTCATAATGTTTTGGCTCATCATTCTACATTGGAACGTTCCTTCTGCCATTACTTCTCAGTGGCTTGCATAGTATAGATGTAATATTACATCATGAGATTTTTTGTGGAGCCGACCTAGCATTTGTATCAATAGCTTTCGGAGAACAATGAAAATAAATGAGTACTGGAGTTGGACAAAAATATGGAATAACCAAACACACGCCATCGTACCACGGTTAATATGGTGTAGGAAACCCGTTGCATCCAGATCACCTTCCAGGCGTCTCTAAATGGTTAAATACGGGTTTTATATGGTTTCATATGAAGTCTCTTACTATCCTTCCTGGATTTCTGAAAATAATGACAAGTTCTGTTAACGAAAATTGAGGCGGCTAGCGATGACACACCCTTCCATCCAAAGTAGACCACAAAGGCTCAGTAAATCTCGTACTCACAAAATCACTCCTGGACGACGTGAGTTTTGTGGACAGAGGCTCCCTCGTCTTGAAACACAGTATCACAATTCGGGAACAGACACTGTATCATGGGCTGGACCCTGTAATCTTACCCTCCCACACATCACCATTAAATTTTTCTTAGTGTCTTCATTAGTTTCAAAAGCTTAGAGAAGCGTAAGACATACAAAAGAAAAACTTTTTACATATCTCCATTATCTCATTGTTGTTGCTGTTGGCTCCAGGTCTTGCGTCTACGGGTACATTGTTGCGGCTGAAATTTTAATTTGACGTTGTGGGTTCCTGATGACTAAATAACTGACGAAGTACTATCTGTTGCTATGAGTTTATTTTATCCCACTCTTGTATACCACGCTGTCTTCACAATCTCCATTTTCTTAGAACCATAAATTACATTGTTCTAGGCAAAATTAAAAAAAAATTCATGCGTTTCCATCAGAGACATGCCCACTACTATTTACATTCTGCTGTACTCACAATATTCCAAAGAGTTTACAAAGCAACAGAGATTATGAACTTCATTCACAAAAGAAGAATCATCACCAAGATACAATATTATTTTATAAATGAATCCAGAAATAAATTTAATAATTAGCGTTATATTGCGCAATTAATAATATTAATTCTAAGTATACCAGCAATTTCGTAATTTCAAATATTTCTAAAATAAGAGTAAGTTTAACCATTAGTACATATCGATTGCATCAAATTAATTTCTTTTTATACATTTTAGCCTGAAATATAGTACATTGTACAGAAAATCATATGAAATTCTTTTAGTGAAACAGCCGAGATAATGTTCACCTATACGACAGTCGAGATGAATTCTGGTATCGGCTACTTATGTAAAAAAAAGGTAATGTTAGAGGAGGGTATCCCATTACAACCTCATCAGCCAAAATTGTCATACAACCCTTGGCAGTAATATGGCCTTGCCAAGTAACAATGATATACAGATCGGTATCTGCACGCTCTCAGCCACCACCATCCGGCACAAAAACGTGGCGTCCTGAATACCCTCGTCCATCGTGCTAAAGTCGTCTCAGACGCTGAAAGTCTGCCACAAGAACTGAGCCACCTCCGAAATGTCTTCCGGGAAAACGGGTACAGCCACGGACAGCTGTCACAGGCTATAGCTGGTGTTGGTGTGACACGCAAGAAACACACCAACAGAGAGGAGAACACCACCGAGGAAGAAAGCAAGAAACTTGTGTTTTTGCCTTTCTGTGGTACAGTATCGCGAAAGATTAGCTGGCTCCTGCAGAGATATAACATTTCATTGGTGTTCAAGCCCCCAGACAAAATTCGTCAGGTCATGAGGCCTGTGAAGGACGATCTAGGACTTAGAACGCCTGGAGTGTACAAGATAGCATGTCAGTGTGGCTGTTACTACGTCGGCCAAACAGTACGCACTGTAGAGCAACGCCGGACGGAACACGACAGATGCTTACGCCTACGCTATCCAGAAAAATCAGCCGTGGCAGAACACGCCCTAGAAATTGGACACCAAATTCTATTCGACGAAACATCTGTCGTTATGAAGAGGAAGGGATTTTGGGACAGCGTCATAAAAGAAGCTATTGAAATAAAAACCTCTGAAAACGCCATCAACAAGGACGGCGGTTTGCAGCTCAGCACAGCCTGGGACCCGGCTATCGCGATGTTAAAACGGGCGCGACGGACGCGGGATGAAAACATTACCTTATATGGCGAGGAAGAGAGCACCAGTGACGTCACAGCCAGCAGTGCGGCTATATGACGACGCGGCCACGGCGACACAGCAGTCAGTCTTACCACTTGACAATGACCGGGGAGAGCTCGGTCGAAAGTTCGTGGGATTTTAACCACCTGATGCGGGTAGAAGCCCGAGAAAATTTTATTAACAATCATATCGTTGGACAAAGATGATACAGCTGCCCAAATCAGCACCGAGCCCCAACCATGTTTCACTCTTGTTACGTAAACTAAACGAGGAGTTGGAACAGTGTGAATGAAGACTCATCCGACCAAATAAGTTTTTTCCACTGCTCTCCATAGTCCAGGTTTTATGGCTTAGGCATCACGCTGTCCTATTGCAGTCATTCACATCACTGATGAGTGCATTTTTCACTTCCGGCTCGCCTTGAAATCCCCTGGTTATAGGGCTCCCTCCATGTTGTGTGTGTTGACAGGGTTCACGAGTGCGACATTCAGTTCTGCTGTGATTTTTGCAGCCGTAGTCCACTTGTCACAAACCTCCTCAATTACTGTCTATCACCATCGCTCAACACACACTTTCTTTCGCGTTGTGACATAGCGGATGACGTTTTTCCGCTTTCCGTGCGTGCCGTGTACAGCATCGACACGGTGCCTCTTGAAACACCACACACTTCGGCTTCGTTGATTAGGGAAGCACCAACCAACGAGCACCAACAATTTTCCCACGTTCTAATTCACTTAGCTAGGGCATAATGCAGTCTCAAGTACACAGAACACTGGTCTGACCATGACTGACACTAGTATTGTACCCGTCCGTGGTAAAAAATACACACATCAAAAAAAGTTTTGCATCACCTCGGTTCCGAGAGATCCGGAACCTGTACAGAAAATTGGAGTAGAGATCAACATAAACATCATTTCCGCACTTTTTATTGCTCATGAAAACCACACATTGCATTTTGTACCACCATACAGCGAGACCTTCACAGGTGGTGGTCCAGATTGCGGTACACACCGGTACCTCTAATACTCAGTAGCACGTCCTCTTGCACTGATGCATGCCTGTATTCGTCGTGGCATACTATCCACAAGTTCATCAAGGCACTGTTGGTCCTGATTCTCCCACTCCTCAACGGCGATGCGGCGTAGATCCCTCAGAGTGGTTGGTGAGACATGCCATCCATAAACAAATTTTTCAATCTATCCCAGGAATGTTCGATAGGATTCACGTCTGGAGAACGTGCTGGCCACTCTAGTCGAGTGATGTTATCCTGAAGGAAGTCATTCACAAGATATGCACGGGGATGGGGGGTGGGGGGTGGGGGAGCGAAATGTCATTCATGAAGGCGAATGCCTCGCCAGTATGCTGCCGGTGTGGTTGCCCTGTCGGCCGTTACGGGGCCTTCCGTGGCCAAGAGGGGCGTACGTTGGGTCCGCACAGTGTCACCCTAAAACAGCAGGGAACCTACAACTTGCTGCACCTACTGGACAGTGTGTCTAAGGCGTTTAGCCTAACCGGGTTGCCTCCAAACACGTCTCCGACGATTGTCTTGTTGAAGCCAAATGCGACACTCATCGGTGAAGAGAACGTGATGCCAATCCTGAGAGGTCCATTTGGCATGTTGTTGGGACCATCAGTAGCGCGCTGCATGGTGTCGTGTTTGCAAAGATGGACCTCGCCATTGACGTCGGGAGTGAAGTTGCGCATCATGCAGCCTACTGCCTACAGTTTGAGTCGTAAATCCTGTGGCAGCACGAAAAGCATTGTTCAACATGGTGGCGTTGTTGTCAGGGTTCCTCCGAGCCATAATCCGTAGGTAGCGGTCATCCACTGCAGGAATAGCCCTTGGGTGGCCTGAGCGAGGCATGTCATCGACAATTCCTGTCTCTCTGTATCTCCTCCATGTCCGATCAACATCGCTTTAGTTGACTCCGAGACGCCTGGACACTTCCCTTGTTGAGAGCCCTCCCTGGCACAAAGTAACAGTACGGACGCGATCGAACCGCGGTATTTACCGTCTAGACATGGTTGAATTGCAGACAACACGAGCCGTGTACCTCTTTTCTTGTGGACTGATTGGAACTGATGGGCTGTCGGAACCGCTCCGTCTAATAGGCACTGCTCATGCATAGTTGTTTACATCTTTGGACGGGTTTAGTGACATTTCTGAACAGTCAAAGGGACTTTCTATGTGATACTATATCCACAGTCAACGTCTATCTTCAGGAATTCTGGGAACCAGGGTGTTGCTAAACTTCTCTTTATGTGTGTGCAATAGCGCAATATGCACGCATTGCTAGCATTTGTATTCATCCATGATCGGTGTAGCGTCATCTTTTTAGATTGTGAAAGAATGTATCTGTAGTGTGGTTTTATAAATGTATCAACAGTGTACCAGTAACTTCTCGCATAATTAAATAACATGTGTGTAAGAATGTGTAAACGGGAAGGAATTTACGCTAGAGTTAAATGGAAGGGGTTTGCACTATTTATAAGATGTGGCCTTGTTTTCGGGAGGATGGAGGCTAAATTACCTGAAGCAAATGCTTCGATGGTTGCTACAACAAGGCCACATCTCCTGTCATTGACGTTTAGACATGTGTGACTGAAAACATCTGTAAACGTATATATATATATATATATATATATATATATATATATATATATATATATATAACATTATCGCTGTATATATTTCGTAAAACACATCAAATACTGGCGAATCGATTCCACAGACCGAACGTGAGGAGAGGAGCTAGTGTAATTGGTTAATACAAATCTTAAAAAAATGCACAGAAGTATGTTTTTTAACACAAACATACGTTTTTTTAAATGGAACCCCGTTAGTTTCGTTAGCACATCTGAACATATGAACAAATACGTAATCAGTGCCATTTGTTGCATTGTAAAATGTTAATTACATCCGGAGATATTGTAACCTAAAGTTGACGCTTGAGTACCACTCCTCCGCTGTTCGATCGTGTGTATCGGAGAGCACCGAATTACGTAGGGATCCAAAGGGAACGGTGATGGACCTTAGGTATAGAAGAGACTGGAACAGCACATTACGTCCACATGCTAACAGCTTTTTATTGGTCTTTTTCACTGACGCACATGTACATTACCATGAGGGGTGAGGTACACGTACACACGTGGTTTCCGTTTTCGATTACGGAGTGGAATAGAGTGTGTCCCTATGTGTCAGGCCAATAGATGTTCAATGTGCTGGCCATCATTTGCTGCACACAATTGCAATCTCCGGCGTAATGAATGTCGTACACGCCGCAGTACATCTGGTGTAACGTCGCCGCAGGCTGCCACAATACGTTGTTTCATATCCTCTGGGGTTGTAGGCACATCACGGTGCACATTCTCCTTTAACGTACTCCACAGAAAGACGTCCAGAGGTGTGAGATCAGGAGGACGGGCTGGCCAATTTATGCGTCCTCCATGTCATGGTAATGTACATGTGCGTCAGTGAAAAAGACCAATAAAAAGCTGTTAGCATGTGGACGTAATGTGCTGTTCCAGTCTCTTCTGTACCTAAGGTCCATCACCGTTCCCTTTGGATCCCTACGTAATTTGGTGCTCTCCGATGCACACGATCGAACAGCGGAGGAGTGGTACTCAAGCGTCAACTTTAGGTTACAATATCTCCGGATGTAATTAACATTTTACAATGCAACGAACGGCACTGATTATTTATTTGTTTATATGTTCAGATCTGCTAACAAAACTAACGTGGTTCTATTTAAAAAAACGTAGGTTTGTGTTAAAAAACATACTTCCGTACATTTTTTTATGGTTTGTATTAAACAATTACACTAGCCCCTCTCCTCACGTTCGGTCTGTGGAATCGGTTCGTCAGTATTTGATGTGGTTTACGAAATACATCCAGCGGTAACGTTAAGTGACTCACCCAGTATATACAGGGTTATTACAAATGATTGAAGCGATTTCACAGCTCTACAATAACTTTACTATTTGAGATATTTTCACAATGCTTTGCACACACATACAAAAACTCAAAAAGTTTTTTTAGGCATTCACAAATGTTCGATATGTGCCCCTTTAGTGATTCGGCAGACATCAAGCCGATAATCAAGTTCCTCCCACACTCGGCGCAGCATGTCCCCATCAATGAGTTCGAAAGCATCGTTGATGCGAGCTCGCAGTTCTGGCACGTTTTTTGGTAGAGGAGGTTTAAACACTGAATCTTTCACATAACCCCACAGAAAGAAATCGCATGGGGTTAAGTTGGGAGAGCGAGGAGGCCATGACATGAATTGCTGATCATGATCTCCACCACGACCGATCTCCTGTTTAAGAAATGCCGAACATCATGATAGAAGTGCGGTGGAGCACCATCCTGTTGAAAGATGAAGTCGGAGCTGTCGGTCTCCAGTTGTGGCATGAGCCAATTTTCCAGCATGTTCAGATACACGTGTCCTGTAACGTTTTATTCGCAGAAGAAAAAGGGGCCGTAAACTTTAAACCGTGAGATTGCACAAAACACGTTAACTTTAGGTGAATTGCGAATTTGCTGCACGAATGCGTGAGGATTCTCTACCGCCCAGATTCGCACATTGTGTCTGTTCACTTCACCATTAAGAAAAAATCTTGCTTCATCACTGAAAACAAGTTTCGCACTCAACGCATCCTCTTCCATGAGCTGTTGCAGCCGCGCCGAAAATTCAAAGCGTTTGACTTTGTCATCGGGTGTCAGGGCTTGTAGCAATTGCAAACGGTAAGGCTTCTGCTTTAGCCTTTTCCGTAAGATTTTCCAAACCGTTGGCTGTGGTACGTTTAGCTCCCTGCTTGCTTTATTCGTCGACTTCCGCGGGCTACGCGTGAAACTTGCCCGCACGCGTTCAATCGTTTCTTCGCTCACTGCAGGCCGACCCGTTGATTTCCCCTTACTGAGGCATCCAGCAGCTTTAAACTGCGCATACCATCGCCGAATGGAGTTAGCAGTTGGTGGATCTTTGTTGAACTTCGTCCTGAAGTGTCGTTGCACTGTTATGACTGACTGATGTGAGTGCATTTCAAGCACAACATACGCTTTCTCGGCTCCTGTCGCCATTTTGTCTCACTGCGCTCTCGAGCGCTCTGGCGGCAGGAACCTGAAGTGCGGCTTCAGCCGAACAAAACTTTATGAGTTTTTCTATGAATCTGTAGTGTGTCGTGACCATATGTCAATGAATGGAGCTACAGTGAATTTATGAAATCGCTTCAATCATTTGTAATAGCCATATATATATATATATATATATATATATATATATATATATATATATATATATATATATATATATCGACCGGAAAACTCTCTTCAAAATTCTAGCAGAATACAAAGTAGATGACAAAACACGAGCTATCATAGAGCAAACTTTAACCAACACGACCTCCAAAGTAAAGTTCTGTGGGGAACTATCAGAGCCCTTCGAAATTCGCACAGGTGTCCGACAAGGCGATGGCCTCTCACCTCTCCTTTTCAATCTGGTGTTAGACAAGGTCATAAAAGAATGGGAAACATCACAACAGGGGATAACCTTAGGAAACCTACAGATTAAATGCCTGGCTTTTGCAGATGATTTGGCGATTGTCACGAAAGGTATAAAGGAAACAAAAGACGCTATTGAAAAACTGCACGAAATCGCTTCCAAAACTGGACTACAGATCTCTTACGAAAAGACACAGTTTATGAGCACAAAGAAACTCTCATCTCTGAACACAAAGTATGGCACGATTTACAAAACAGCAAACTTCAAATACCTCTGTGAAACACTACAAATGAGTGGACATAACAGAGACTCAAATGAAGAAAGAAAGACTAAACTGGACAAGGCGTACAAAGTAGTGTGGAATCATTACAACAAGAAGTCTATCTCACAAAAAGCCAAATTACGCCATTACGACACGGTGGTGCTCCCCGAGGCACTATATGCAGCAGAGACCACCTAATCCGAGGGCATACACGTATCAGGCAATTAGAAAAAGTAGAACGGAAAATACTTAGGAAAATATTTGGCGCAACTAACAACAATGGAATATGGATCAAGAAACCTACAGAGGAACTGTACAAACATACGGAGACAATCACAGAAAAGATTAGAAAACGCAGACTACAATTCTATGGACACCTATACAGAATGCCATCACACAGGCTGACCAAACAGATCTTTGACTGGGTAACCACTAGAAACAACAAATGGGTGGCAGAGGTAGAAAACGACCTGAACCAGCTCAACATAACAGCAGACACAATAAACGACAGAATAAAGTTCAGAAACATCATTAAGAAAAGTAAACTACATGAGATACAATGCGACAAACGAACAGGCATAAAATGGACCGAAGAACGAAAGCAAGATCACAGCCAGAAGATGAAAGAAATATGGGCAACCAAAAAGGCAATCAAGATGAAGCCGAAGACACGAAGCCGACAAGAAGCATGGACAGAGGACCGGAAACAGAAACACAGCGAGCGAATGAGGGAAGTTTGGGCAGCAAGGAAGGCAGCAAAAGGAACTGGCCATGTAGTTTAGTCCAAATGCGCTCTTTAAGGGCAAAACACCAATAATAATATATATGATGTTATAGTCTACGAAAAAAATTATATATATATACTCGTATTATATATATATACTCGTAAAAGTGATCCATCGATGAATAATACTGCTACAGCTACTACATTTTAATACCACTACTACATTTTAATACCACTACTGTTGTTGAGAATGTACAGTTGGACTACAGCATCCTACGGACGTTAATCATGGAATGTGCAAAAACAGGGAAACGAAAGGATCGAAGGTTTTGAGATGTGGTGTTACAGAAGAATGCTAAGGATTAAGTTGAATATAAGAAAGAGGAGGTACTCCACAGAATAGGCGAGGAAAGGATTACGTGGAAATCACTGACTAGATGGAGGGACAGGATGATATGCTCATGACTTTCGTACCTGAAAACTGAGGACGTTCGACGTAATTCTTGAGACTGATTGTTGAGGAAGAAGCGTGGAGGGTCTGCTAAAACGGTCAGGAGGCTAATGACTTCCCCCCCCCCCCCCACTCCAGAAAGGCAAGACGACATAACATACCGCTAGTCCATTCCCGAGAATGACCTCCATCCACTCGCCTGCATAAACTGCCTCATCAGCAGAGGACCACTTCAGTCTCAGCCATTACACGGAAGGAGCCTGTGCATGGGCCACTGAACCCAGCGTGCGGCTACTGACCGTCGCGGACCAATGGCGAAGGACAATCGGGCTGTTGTTGGAAAGTTCATCATACCTGTGTCCTGTCGCTATGGGACTGTGTGGCGTGTAGTGCACGGCTTGGCGAACCTCACCTCAACGTCGACCAGAGTCTTCACGCCCATTGAGGCAGCGATCGCTACCTGCCGACTGCCACACGGCGACAGTTTTATGAAGGAACGCCCAACACAACTAAATCACCTGAACGGATGTAAGCACTCTCTCGGACTACGCTAGTCCTGCTTGGTTGAATATAGGCAATTTCAAGGCCTTTAGATAAGTGGTTTCGCTGCTTACCATCGAAATTTGCAAAGAGTTAGCATACCCATTTTTTTGTTTGTTTGCATCACCCCTTCGACCACCTGTCGCTCATTTTCCTTTCACCATGACCATCTCCTCCCAGCTGTTCTTCCTATAATCACCAATGCCTTCATCCCCCATCCTCTCCCGCACTATAGCACTATTTTCGTCGCTCCCTTCCCCACCCCACTCACGTCGCTGCAAAACATCTACCTCTCTCTCTCTCTCTCTCTCTCTCTCTCTCTCTCTCTGTCTCTCGCTCACACACACACATAAAAAACTAGGAAAAAATTTCCACTCACAGGTTGGCAATACGATCTACACAGACAACAGATGAACACGCTTGAACACTGTGCTGAGTTCGGGACACGTGAAACTACTGTACTATTCCTACTGTGAAGCTGACAAAAGTGGGGTATAATAGGGGAGACACAAAAATTGGACTTAAGAAGCACAGGTTACAAAAAAGATGGAAAAACAGCGGTAAGTGAATGTACGACAAACGTTTCCACTAATAAAGAAGAAAAAAGCAACGCACTTCATAACACAATATATAAACAACAGCGAAACATAATGTAATTAAGTTGCACGCCATTGTTATGAATAAATACTGTTTTCATCCTGTAAATTCGAAAATGGAGAGACGTATTGCGTATATCATGATTCCAAAATGGCCGCCGGCCGCGGTGGTCTCGCGGTTCTAGGCGCGCAGTCCGGAACCGCGCGACTGCTACGGTCGCAGGTTCGAATCCTGCCTCGGGCATGCATGTGTGTGATGTCCTTAGGTTAGTTAGGTTTAAGTAGTACTAAGTTCTAGGGGACTGATGACCACAGCTGTTATGTCCCATAGTGCTCAGAGCCATTTGAACCATTCGAACCAGAATGGTCACAGGAGATGCTTTACAAATAAAAGCGAGAAGCGTCTCCTGGAAAATTCTGTTTAATTTCAGTTGGCTTAAGAAGGAAAATGCAATAATGATTAGTAGTAATTGATCTTTTCTTCTTCACTGTTAGTTCATTCACTCATCCCCCACCCCTTGGAAAGACGCGAGCTACCACCATTTATACCTCTCTTCAAGCAAAGATTTCTAATGTTCAACTAAGTTGTAAATCTATGAAACAGATGAAATGAATTCTGTTTTATAATACATATTACAAAGGAGTGTTTATCATTAAAAATGATGACTTTACACAACAGTTAAAATATAATCACGGATAATGATGGTGAAGTAAGCATGATCAAAAGGCGATGCTGGTCGTATATGAAAATGACTGTGTTCATGCTTGAGGTGGAATGATGAGTGCTTCAATATGCTCTAAGGATCTGTAGCAACCAATTAACAATTTTTGACTGGGAGCATGGGGCACAAAATAAAACGGAAACATGAGCTAAAATGTAGAATTGTTGATTGGGGCTTAAGGGAAGGTATTGTAAGGTTGTTGCGTTGATTTGTTCTGAAAGCTGTACTGATAGACAATAAAAGCTGGTTAAAAGCTGTGAGCCGTCTGGGGAAGTTAACCTTGCATTACTGCGCAACTGTTTCACCAGGTATCCAGTCTAGCTTACCAAATTCCCAACCAGACTAACATTAATTATAATCTTTTAGTACTCATCTTACGATAACCGGTGATATATATATAAAAGACAATTTAAATAAAAAGAAATAAATCAGTTTATATTTGGACGTTATTTTAACATTGATCATTGTTCTGTTAAAATTTCAGCATATCAAACTTGATTCTTAACTAAACTGGTGCCTTATTTAGGATTGTGGAAATGTGAGTTTGTAATCTTATGGAACACATCAAATAATGAGCCAAGATTGGGAGACTACATGCAACACTGCATTCATAAATTAACACACTAAGAACGTTCAAACATATCCAAGAGGAAATCAACCACAAGCAACCGATTCAATTTTCACCCAAAGAAGTTACGTTCGTAGCGCAATCCTGTCTGTCATGAAATTACCACACACTGGTATACTAAATTCATACTAACTCACTGTGAAATCTTCCCGAAAAGAATAGCTGAGGGCTACTTTGATGCTTACACGACACGCTTCACGTGGTCAACTTGGTTTACACAAAGAGTCTAACTCCACAATAATTTTGATAATTAAAATAAATTACATCGAAACGCAATTTACAAAAGAAAAACCTCGAACTGGTTACTATCGTCTTACTATTAACCTGATGGGTCAAACAATTGTATAAGCACGTGGTACTGGTCTCACAAAGTACACCCCACGTGGGTTGAACATAAAGAAAAGTTGCTATATTGAAAAATATTGTCAAGACGAGACGTTATAATCTCACGCACATTTGCATTAAAGATTGATGATCTTAGGCAGAGTTACTGACCAACACGTGGTTCCACTTTACTCACAAAGTAGTGACAAAGCAACTACCAGAAGATATTCTGAACTTCACACGCGAATTACACTGCGTTGCAATTTAAGATAACATTAGATATTTTAGAGCTAAACCTGAAATAAAGGTGATTAAATTTTCAGTTAGGCTGAACATAAGAAATCCATTGTCCTACGGACTTAGCAGACACGCGCTTAGCCAGAGATCTTACCACTTCAGACGCTCGCTGTGGACAGACTGCCTTGGTCCCTTCCTGAGGGTGGCTCACAAATACAAACGGAAGTGACCAGAGAGGCCGCTTCCTATACCAACATGACAAGGGACAGACAGGACCATACTAAGAATAGAAACCTCTCTGCTTTTAGAAAGCGTAGCTATCTGTTCCAACGTTGGTCCTACTGTTCTCTAGCAAACAGGCTTGTCTGCTACCCTCAAGCATGCAACTAGAAATACATTTGCTCATTCATCCTCTCACACAGAAGGGAAGGGGGATGACAGTATCTTATCATATACAGTATATAAAAGAAAGCGGATGTAGGTTCCGTATGAGACTGTGTGACATAAATTACATATAAACTGTGTTTTAAAGTGTGGTAGTGTGACAGATCGTTCTTGTTTATGTGTAAAAGTAACACGTTCCACTACTCAGTCTCCTCCCACATAGTCAGAAACACCACAGTAAATTTAGAAAAGGAATTTATGCCGTAAATGACAACACATTTAAGAAATTAACATGAAAGGAATCCAACAGAGACCTTTCAGTATATCTGTGAGAGATTTCATCATTAGATAGTGCGATTCGAAGTTCTGGCCGGACAAGACAAATGGGGCGTGGAGTTGAATGAACGTTGGATGTGAATGTAAAGGCGCAGAAGGGTACATAGGTTGTTAATTACTGGGCAGTATATTGGTTGCTGGGACTGGGCTTTCCGCTTAACGTATTTTGACCAAAGGTGCTCCAAACAGAGAAACTGTGGAGAATGGGATAAGATGATTTATTATTTCAGGTGGGGAGCGTGCATATACTTAAGGGGTTTCAAGAGATTTGTAGAACTTGGGAGATACGAAGATCCAAGCAATATCGGCGTAATTCAGTATGGGTGGATGAGGGATTTATAGATAAAGATAATGGCAGAAGTATGTATAGTTCAAGTGGCGTTTGCTAATACTTTTAACAGTTTTAGTTTGTTTCGAGCAACGTATGTTTTGTGTTGGAAAGTAAGGAAGTGTGCATCGCAAGTTATTTTTCTGCCAAGGGTACTTCTAAATACGTACTCTGTTAGTCAGAGGAATGGTTGGTTGCAGTTAGAGAGGTGGAAACTTGAACGACGGAGTCGCCCAGCGGTGAGACCAAACAAATTACTCTGGCTTTCCTGTAGATTTACTTGAAATTTCCAAGTGGTAGGGCATCCAAGTGACGTCGGAGGGAGACACGTAAAAGTTGGAGGTTATGAGGGGTCGCTAGATGGCGGTGCGGTCAACATAATGCAGGAGACAGAGAGATAAAATCGATAGTGTTGAAAAGTGACATTTATAAGAATAAGTAGTTGTTAAACTTAAATATCGTAAAAGACACTGTTGGCAATTTAAAATAAAAACTGGCCAGTTAAACTTCAGTATTATAAAAGAAACTTTTGAAAATTTAAAATAAAAATTGGCTGCTTAGAATACACGATTTCACAAAATGGGAGAAGATAGCAAAATATCAGGAAATGATTAGTGTAGCCAGAGAGAGGTTTATTTAAGGAGAAGATCAACATTGCGTCATTAGGGACAAATCTGTAAACTTCTAAGCCTATTGCAGAGCACTGCATAAAAGAGAAACTTCACCAATGACCACACAGCGATTTTTATAGCTCATACACCAACAAATGAAAAACGCAATGCACATTGTTAGAAGACTTGGACCGAGATGTCAAAAGCACATGGCGCTGGGTGAAACAGCAACAAATTTTACACCAGAGTCTTCGTGTCTGTAAAACGGAAAATCGAAACTTTAAAATCTTTCCTTATGCATCATAATGCATATTTATGTAAACATATAATTAGTTTTTATCTAAAAATTGTGTCCTTTACTGTAATAGTGCAGTCAATTAATATGTTCTTCGTATCAATATTTCACATAGTTGATCGATTACCTTCATATAAACTGGTTTCACGAAATGCAATGTTTTATATTTTGTAGTGAAGACCAACAATGACATGTTTGTATCATGATATAACTGTATGAGGTGAACTGGTCTTTGCTGAAAGCAGTAATATTTTTATAGTATCGCGGTCCATCGGACAAATGAATAAAGGCGTACCAACTGGAAAAACACATGTTGTTCAGTTGTTCAGATTTTAACACGTACAAATACTTGTTTGACTGATTTATGACTCGATTTCCTTTCATCAGTTTTTGTGACTATATCGGACTATTTATTCCTCGTGTGTTGTGTACTGTGCTCAACACTGCCACATGCCTGGTATTTGTTATATTCTAGGTCACACATACCAATATATAAACAGCTTATGATTTTAATTTTTACAAACAGTGTAAACATGTTCTAATGCGTATGTACTTGGCAAAGGCACAGATGTCGTGACCGACCGCAAGAGCCAAATGAAATAGAAATATCTATTCTAATGAATGGACTTCGCAGAAATACAAATGTCTATTCTAATGAATGGGCTTTTGCAGAAATGGTGTTGTCCTTCTGAAAATTAAAAAAAAAATTCATTGAAAGAATTATGTTCCAGAAGGGTGTAAAAATTAAGCACGCAGAGAAACTATGAAATATGATGAGCAGGAAAGTAATAAAGTAGAAAATTTTTATGTTTTCCTAATAGGTATTGGTCGATGGCAGCTAAGCTAAGACATGAAGGAACAGTTGACTTCTCCCTTCTTATTAGAAAATATTTAAAATTAGATGGCAGAGATGTGGCTCATTTAAAGGCAATGACAATACCAATGGAACACACTTTACGTAAATTTCGCTGAAGGATTAACTACCATCTGGGTCATTCCAGAGCCGAGTACGTCCCAGTTCAACTGTTGCTTCATCAGTGTGGAACTTTCTAGTCTATATGCAGTGTGATTTCGTGAGTCAATTAGCTTCTCAGTAGATGAGTACCGACAGTGACTTGAAGGCTTTTAAACTGTTTGAAGAGCGTAACAGTATTATTTGATTTTGTTTTTACTTCTTATAACATAATTTGACTAATTGATAAACACCTTATCTATTTAGCTTTTCTTTCATTTTAATCTCTTAATAGCAGTTTTTACTATGTAACGGGTAGCAAACTAAAGAAAAAGTAAAAAAATGGTAATAAGTATTTTGATGGAGTATTATGTTGGTGCATAAGTTCGTAGTGTTTTCTTTTTCCATCTTGGTATTTCTGTTTCATGGATTTATGTGTAGATTGTCATTTTTTATTTGTAGTTCATTGTTGCTATTTGAGTTTATATATTGTCATTTTGTCATTTGGAGATAGTGAGTGGCCCCGCGGGATTTGCCGAGCAGTCTTAGGCGCTGCAGTCATGGACTGTGCGGCTGGTCCCGGCGGACGTTCGAGTCCTCCCTCGGGCATGGATGTGTGTGTTTGTCCTTAGGATAATTTAGGTTAAGTAATGTGTAACGTTAGGGACTGATGACCTTAACAGTTAAGTCCCGTAAGATTTCACACACATTTGAACATGTTTGATAGTGAGTGGAGCTATGGACGCTAGAAAGTGCAGTGCCAAGTGGAGAAATCGGAACATTTTCAACATATTCTTCTGTTTGAGTTCAGTAGAGGGTGACAGTAACGGAGACAGCCAGAAACAATTGCACCGTGTATGGGGATAATATCACTCGACAGAGCACGGCAAGCAAATGGTTTTCTTGTTTTAAGGAGGATCTTTCCGATATTACTGACTCCACGGTCATGAAGACGTTCGGAGTTTGGTAAGAACGCTTAAACGCATTAATCCACAATGATCGACGTCAGTGCTCTCGCGATGTGTCAGATGTGATGAACCGTGATCATTCCACCATCGTGAGATATTTGTTTGCAATGAAGAAGGTTCAAAAATCGAGTACCGAATGCTGTGGGCAAAAATCACAAAAGTTAGTAGTTGGCCATTTGTGAATCTCTGCTTGCTTGTAACCAATTGGCTCGTGAACAGCACCGACGATTCCTATCTTTTATCGTTACTGGCGACGAGGCATAGCGTCTTTATGTTACCGTAAGGAAAAGAAAGGAATGGTTGAGCCCAGACAAAGCAGCAACTCCCCGTACACAAACCTGCATACATCCGCCAAAGTTAATGTTATGCATCAGGTGGAACACCGACGGTCAAGTGTACTAAAAAGGGAACCTCCCCATCGCACCCCCCTCAGATTTAGTTATAAGTTGGCACAGTGGATAGGCCTTGAAAAACTGAACACAGATCAATCGAGAAAACAGGAAGAAGTTGTGTGGACCTATGAAAAAATAAGCAAAATATAGAAACTGAGTAGTCCATGCGCACGATAGGCAACATCAAGGATAATTTTAGCTCAGGAGCGCCGTGGTCCCGAGGTTAGTGTGACCACCTGCGGAACGAGAAGTTTTTGGTTCAAGTCTACCCTCGAGTGAAAAGTTTAATTTTTTGTTTTCAGACAATTATCAAAGTTCGGGTACTCACACATAATCAACTTCGCTCTCCAAAATTCCAGGACATGTTCAGATTTGCTTGGAAATATGCAGGATTTGACGGTCTACACAAGGAAAAATTTGAAAACGTTAAAAACATATGTTTTGACAGAGAACAGGGAAAACTGCGACTGTGAAACTGTTGCATTCATTTGTTGCAGTTTATGTGACAAATTCTAATGTTTTCATCACATTTTGGGAGTGATTATCACATCCACAAGAAAACCTAAATCGGGCAAGGTAGAAGAATTGTTGTGACTTGGCAAGACAGCCAAGCCACTAGGAGGAAGCCGAAAGGCACGCGTTAAGCTCACGCAGGCTGGCGTGAGGTCTGGAACAGGTAAAGTAATTATACTAGCAAAAAAGGTACGTAGCTTCTGGAATACTTAACTTTAATTCATAATTGGTGAACATCGGTCTGACGGTACATGCATCACAAGATAAATAGCAATTGATAATGGCGCCTTGCTAGGTCGTAGCAAATGACGTAGCTGAAGGCCATGCTAACTATCGTCTCGGCAAATGCGAGCGTAATTTGTCAGTGAACCATCGCTAGCAAAGTCGGCTGTACAACTGGGGCGAGTGCTAGGAAGTGTCTCTAGACCTGCCGTGTGGCGGCGCTCGGTCTGCAATCACTGACAGTGGTGACACGCGGGTCCGTCGTATACTAACGGACCGCGGCCGATTTAAGAGCTACCACCTAGCAAGTGTAGTGTCTGGCGGTGACACTACAAGAATCTTTTTACCCATTCGCCAAGTGTACAAGTTAGGAGGGTCGACAACATATTCCTGTCGTGTGACGCACATGCCGTCACCAGTGTCGTATAGAATATATCAGACGTGTTTTCCTGTGGAGGAATCGGTTGACCTATGACCTTGCGATCAAATGTTTTCGGTTCCCATTGGAGAGGCACGTCCTTTCGTCTACTAACCGCACGGTTTCCCGGTGCGGTCGCAAAACACAGACACTAAACTTATTACAGTGAACAGAGACATCAATGAACGAACGGACAGATCATAACTTTGCGAAAATAGAAAAATTAAAATTTTTTCTCGAGAGAAGGCTTGTACCAAGGTCCGCTCGTTCCGCAGGTGCTCACGCTAACCACGGAACCACGACGCTCCTCAGTTAAGTTTATCCTAGGTGTTGCCTATCTTGCGCATGGACTACTCAGTTTGTATATTTTGCTTTTTTTTTCATAGTTCCACAAAACTTCTTCCTGTTTTCTCGGTTGATCTGCTTTTAGTTTTTCAAGGCCTATCCACTGTGCCAACTTATAACTAAATCTGAGGGGGGTGCGATGGGGAGGTTCCCTTGTAAGAATTGCTTCCGCGAGGTGTAACCGTCACTGCTGACGTTTGTGATCAACATCTGAGACGTCTCGCAGGAGTAGTCCAATAACAACGGCCAGAAAGACTGAGTGAAGCGATGTTATTCCTCGATGTCGATCGCCCACATTCTGCTAGACCGACAAAAAACACTGTACAGGGGTTGGGTTGAGAAGTCGTTTCACCAACGTTATTCATCTCATCTCCCGCCCTTAGATTTCCACATTTTTTGCTCTCAATCGAACCACCTTCAAAAAACTTCCTTTCTTGATGAAAATGCGCTACGACATGGCTCAACGAGTTATTTTTCTCAAAACCACGTGATTTCCACAGTCTCAGAATAGAAAAGCTACCCGAGCGTTAGCAGACTTGTATGTAGTGAAGGACAATATGTTATTGATGACCAAGGTCTCCGTTATGTGTATCTGTTGCGTTTATTAAAATTATAGAAAAACTAGAAGGTATCAGATAGATTATATAATGGTGACAGATTTAGGAACCAGGTTTTAAATTGTAAGACATTTCCAGGGGCAGATGTGGACTCTGACCACAATCTATTGGTTATGAACTGTAGAATAAAACTGAAGAAACTGCAAAAAGGTGGTAATTTAAAGAGATGGGACCTGGATAAACTGACTAAACTAGAGGTTCTACAGAGTTTCAGGGAGAGCATAAAGGGAACAATTGACAGAATTGGGGGAAAGAAGTACAGTAGATGAAGAATTGGTAGCTCTGAGTGATGAAGTAGCGAAGGCAGCAGAGGATCAAGTAGGTAAAAAGACGAGGGCTAGTAGAAATCCTTGGGTAACAGAAGAAATATTGAATTTAACTGATGAAAGGAGAAAATATAAAAATGCAGTAAATGAAGCAGACAAAAAGGAATACAAACGTCTCAAAAATGAGATCGATAGGAAGTGCAAAATGGCTAAGCAGGGATGGCTAGAGGACAAATGTAAGGATGTAGAGGCTTATCTCACTAGGGGTAGGGTAGATACTGCCTACAGGAAAATTAAAGAGACCTTTGGAGAAAAGAGAACCGCTTGTATGAATATCAAGAGCTCAGATGAAAACCCAGTTCTAAGCAAAGAAGGGAAAGCAGAAAGGTGGAAGGAGTATATAGAGGGTCTATACAAGGCCGATGTACTTGAGGGAAATGTTATAGAAATGGAAGAGGATGTAGATGAAGATGAAATGGGAGATACGATACTGCGTGAAGAGTTTGACATAGCACTTAAAGACCTGAGTCGAAACAAGGCCCCCGGAGTAGACAACATTCCATTAGAACTACTGACGGCCTTGGGAGAGCCAGTCCTGACACAACTCTACCATCTGATGAGCAAGATCTACGACACAGGCCAAATACCCTCAGACCTCAAGAAGAATATAATAATTCCAATCCCAAAGAAAGCAGGTGTTGACAGATGTGAAAATTACCGAACTATCAGTTTAATAAGTCACAGCTGCAAAATACTAACACGAATTCTTTACAGACGAAGGGAAAAACTGGTAGAAGCCGATCTCGGGGAAGATCAGTTTAGATTCCGTAGAAATATTGGAACACGTGAGGCAATACTGACCTTACGACGTATCTTAGAAGAAAGATTAAGGAAAGGCAACCCTACGTTTCTTGCATTTGTAGACTTAGAGAAAGCTTTTGACAATGTTGACTGGAACACTCTCTTACAAATTCTAAAGGTGACAGGGGTAAAATACAGGGAGCGAAAGGGTATTTACAATTTGTACAGAAACCAGATGGCAGTCATAAGAGTCGAGGGGCATGAAAGGGAAGCGGTGGTTGGGAAGGGAGTGAGACAGGGTTGTAGCCTCTCCCCGATGTTACCCAATCTGTATATTGAGCAAACAGTAAAGGAAACAAAAGAAAAATTAGGAGTAGGTATTAAAATCCATGGAGAAGAAATAAAAACTTTGAGGTTCGCCGATGACATTGTAATTCTGTCAGAGACAGCAAAGGACTTGGAAGAGCAGTTGAAAGGAATGGACAGTGTCTTGAAAGGAGGATTTAAGATGAACACCAACAAAAGCAAAACGAGGATAATGGAATGTAGTCAAATGAAGTCGGATGATGGTGAGGGAATTAGATTAGGAAAAGGAGTTTTGCTATTTGGGGAGCAAAATAACTGATGCTGGTGGAAGTAGAGAAGATATAAAATGTAGACTGGCAATGGCAAGGAAAGCGTTTCTGAAGAAGAGAAATTTGTTAACATCGACTATAGATTTAAGTGTCAGGAAGTCGTTTCTGAAAGTATTTGTATGGAGTGTAGCCATGTATGGAAGCGAAACATGGACGATAAATAGTATGGACAAGAAGAGAATAGAAGCTTTCGAAATGTGGTGCTACAGAAGAATGCTGAAGATTAGATGGGTAGATCACATAACTAATGAGGAGGTATTGAATAGAATTGGGGAGAAGAAGAGTTTGTGGCACAACTTGACAAAAAGAAGGGACCGATTAGTAGGACATGTTCTGAGGCATCAAGGGATCACAAATTTAGCATTGGAGGGCAGCGTGGAGTGTAAAAATAGTAGAGGGAGACCAAGAGATGAACACACTAAGCAGATTCAGAAGAATGTAGGTTGCAGTTAGTTCTGGGAGATGAAGAAGCTTGCACAGGATAGGGTAGCATGGAGATCTGCATCAAACCAGTCTCAGGACTGAAGACCACAACAACAACAACATGGAAAAACGCTACGAATTTGTGCACCAACCCAATAGGTGTCACGAAAAAGGATTAATTTCTCGATCTGATACAGAATTGGCATTGATGTTCAAGATCTTAATGTTGTTAAATGTTACGCGGTAACGTAAGTCAAGTTGTGACGAATCAGTGCAACTGAAGCCACAAATAACCAAAATCCTTTGCAATTTTCTTGTAATATGTTCTGTATGTAAGTAATTATTTTATATGTATGTTGTAAGAAACGGATGGTAGATCTCAATACAAGCTGTATTATGAATGTCTGTGATACACTATGTGATCAAAAGTTTCCGGACACCTGGAAAATGACTTACAAGTTCGTGGCGCCCACCTTCTGTAATGCTGGAATTCAGTATGGTTTGGCCCACCCTTATCCTTGATGACAACTTCCACTCTCGCAGGCATACGTTCAATCAGGTGCTGGAAGGTTTCTTGGGGAATGGCTGCCCATTATTCACGGAGTGCTGCACTGAGGAGAGGTATGGATGTCGGTCGGTAAGGCCTCGCACATAGTCGGCGTTCCAAAACATCCCAGATGTGTTCTATAGTATTCAGGTCAGGACTCAGTGCAGGCCAGTCCATTACAGGAGTGTTATTGTCGTGTAGCCACTCCGCCACAGGCCGTGCATTATGAACAGGTGCTCTATTGTGTTCAAAGATGCAGTCGCCATTCACGAGTTCCTCATCAACAGTGGGAAGCAAGAAGGAGCTGAAAACATCAATGAAGGCTTGTGCTGTGATAGTGCCGCGCAAAACAACGAGGGTTACAGGCCCCCTCCATGAAAGGCACGACCACACCATAACACCACCGCCTCCGAATTTTACTGTTGGCAATACACACGCTGGCAAATGACGTTCACCAGTCATTCGCCATACCCACACCCTGCCATCGGATCGCCACATTGTATACCGTGATCTGTCACGCCACACAACGGTTGTCCACTGTACAATCGTCCAATGCTCACGCTACTTACACCAAGCGAGGCGTCGTTTGGCATTTACCTGCGTGATGTGTGACTTACGAGCAACCGCTCCACCATGAGACACAAGTTTTCTCTCCTCCCACCTAACTGTCACAGTACTTGCAGCGGATCCTGATGCAGTTGGAAATTCCTGTGTGATTGTTTGGATAGATGTCTGCCTATTGCACATTACGACCCTTTTCACTGTCGGCGGTCTCTGTCAGTCAGTAGACGAGGTCGGGCTGTACGCTTTTGTGCTGTACGTGTCCCTTCATGTTTCCACTTCACTATCACATCGGAAACAGTAGACCTAGGGATGTTTAGGAGTGTGGAAATCTCGCGTACAGACGTATGACACAAGTGACACCCAATCACCTGACTACATTCGAAGTCCGTGAGTTCCGCGGAGCGCTCCATTCTGGTCTCTCACGATGTCTGATAACTACTGAGGTCGCTTATATGAAGTACCTGGCAGTAGGTGGCAGTAAAATGCACATAATATGAAAAACGTATGTTTTGGGGGGTGTCCGGATACTTTTGATCACATAGTGTATGTAAGCAGGGTGTTACAAAAAGGTACGGCCAAACTTTCAGGAAAAATTCCTCACACACAAAGAAAGAAAATATGTTATGTGGACATGTGTCCGGAAACGCTTACTTTCCATGTTAGAGCTCATTTTATTACTTCTCTTCAAATCACATTAATCATGGAATGGAAACACACAGCAATAGAACGTACCAGCGTGACTTCAAACACTTTGTTACAGGAAATGTTCAAAATGTCCCCCGTTAGCGAGGATACATGCATCCACCCTCCGTCGCATGGAATCCCTGATACGCTGATGCAGCCCTGGAGAATGGCGTATTGTATCACAGCCGTCCACAATACAAGCACGAAGAGTCTCTACATTTGGTACCGGGGTTGCGTCGACAAGAGCTTTCAAATGCCCCCATAAAAGAAAGTCAAGAGGGTTGAGGTCAGGAGAGCGTGGAGGCCATGGAATTGGTCCGCCTCTACCAATCCATCGGTCACCGTATCTGTTGTTGAGAAGCGTACGAACACTTCTACTGAAATGTGCAGGAGCTCCATCGTGCATGAACCACATGTTGTGTCGTACTTGTAAAGGCACATGTTCTAGCAGCACAGGTAGAGTATCCCGTATGGAATCATGATAACGTGCTCCATTGAGCGTACGTGGACGAAACTAAAATGAGCTCTAACATGGAAATTAAGCGTTTCCGACACATTTCCACATAACACCTTTTCTTTATTTGTGTGTGAGGAATGTTTGCTGAAAGTTTGGCTGTACCTTTTTGTAACACCCTGTATACCTGTATACACTGTGGAGGTGTCAGGCCTTATAATTTTAAAGTAATACTTTTAGGGGTAGACGGTTTTAGAATGTTCATGGGAAGCAGAACTAAAAGTCCGCGCGAGATCTGCCTAAACCCCGATTTATTGTTGATTGAGATAAACTAGGCTGGAGTCACTGGGTTTGAGGCACGCTCGAATAATTGCGGATTACTCACCGTTCACAGCAGCGAGCTAGGTGTTACCTGTTAAGAACCACAGGCGCTATTACCGCATGCTGCGAGCGCCGAGTCAGGCACATGTAAACGGTAGCCCTAGTGGATTATTGGAGGTGATCATCACCCGACACCACAGTAATCAAGCCGTCGACAGTACGTAAAGAACATCGTCTGGACTGTTTAGCATGTAAAAGACAGCCCCAGAGCATGCACCAGTTAAGCTGTGTAATGCTGTTGTTAAGTGTCAAGTCATTATCTTCACATTATTATTACGTCGGATAAGATCATGTACCTATTACCAGTTGTGGAGGAGTCTCATTCGGTTAATGAAGTAACTTTTATAACTACAGAGTCCAGCAAAAAGACCTCTCGTATTTGGTGAGGCCGTATGTGGCGGGGATACTGATGCGAAGAAGGTACCGCGTCATCTTCAGCATGCGCAAAGGCTTGGCTAGGTGAGCATAGTGCGTTTGTTGTTGAGGCTGCAAAATCTCCTTCTGTGTGACTTGCGTTTACTGACGGGGACAGAAAAATTGTTGACTGCTTAGTAAGAGAAAAAAAAATTAACAATTTGAAAATTAGAGACGCCCGGAATTTGAGGATGATTTTCGATGGAATCGTTAGTAGCAGAACACATAGGGATTTCCATTTTAGTGAGAGAGGTACGAACGAATTATTTCCTTGTGTCATATTTCACGATTATGGCTAGTTTTACGATCTAGAAAAAAAATGTCTCTCTCGCTTTAGATGGGTATTCAGGATGCAGAGGGTTCTCTGATGAACTGACTTGAAGAAAACTGTTATTCTTTTTACGTTTCGACCTTTAAACCTGAAAGTAAAAGACTGCAAGTTCTTGAAAAGGGTGGGAATTGCACTGCCAGTTTTTACGTACAGCGCAAGCGACCATTTTGACAGAGTCCAAGCCAGCCATGAATTAATCGGCTTTCACTTACCTGCTTTTACAGCCTCGAAGAGCCGCTAAACTACTTCGCCTTCTCCATCGCGGAAATTACCATAGGGAAATAATAACGTTTTTACACCAATTTATGCAGTTGAATCGTTATTAATAAATAATGAACGGACATACTCCAATCTGCCCAAGCTCTGTTCAACGCTAAAAAATTAAAGATATACGTATGTGACAGAAAAAGATCAATCTTAACGTATCTACTGTTTTTTTTCTACAGAGATCATAATATTCCATATGGCACCGAAATTATTTATTGCATGTTTTTTGTGGCGTATATTCGTAATGGTGGTTCCATGATTACTACCCGCCAAGCATTTGGCATTCGGTTCGAACTTTGCCGACATGATTCTGTTCCTGATAGAAAAACTACTCGAGTGTGGGTAGCAAACTTTAGAGCATCGCGGTTCTGCACTGCAAAGGAAATCTACTGGCCAACCTCGGACCGTAACAACGGCGGGAAATGTGGCGCTTGTGACAGCTCCCATCCAGCAATCTCCAAAGTTCCCAGCACTTCAACATGCAGCTGCCCTGGGATTGTCTGACAGGATCATCTGCACAAAAATCCTCACATCCACGCCTAAAAAATTATGATGGTTACCCAAGAATTGCGTAAGAGAGATTCTGAAACTTGCAAATCTGTGTGTGAGGAAAGTTTCCAGAACACTCCCCCTCGACACTGGTTGGATTTCTTATGATAAGCCCCACTTCAATTTCTCAGGTACTGTAAATAAACAGAATTTCCTTCCTGGGCAAGAGAAAACCTTCATAAACTTCACTAACGATCACATCACAGCCATCGTGTAACAGTTTGGTGTGCCGTTGTTGAATTTGGCCTGTGGGGTCCATATTTTTTCGAAGAAGATGGGCAACGGTAATTGATACTGTCACGCGATAGAGAACTAGGTTTAACCAGTTTCTTGGGGACCCGAAGAGGGAGAAGTCTGATTCCAAGAATACGCAGCCACAGCATTTCTAGGCGCTCTCTAGAAATTCTGAGAGAGTTGTTTCCTCAACGTCTCCTCTCTTAGCGAGGAGACATCGCCTGGTCCCCAAGGTCACCTCATTTATAAGTTTATGATTTTATTTCTTTGCTGACACTTAAGAGCTAAAGGTATAATCATCGTCTCACAACCCTGCAAGCACTTAAGGAGGCAATCACCCAGGATGTAGCTACCATACCACCGGAAATGGCACGAAGAACTATGGGCAATTTCCGGAAAAGATTTCGTCAATGTGTGAGGAATGGAGAACGCCTTTCATGTGTATAATTTTTAAAACCAACTAATGTAAAACTGCATAGTATTTGTTGTTCACAAATAAAAGTGATTTCTCTATATCTTTGTTTGTTTGTAACTACCTTTTGTAATTCGGGAGGTCCTTTTGCCGAATCCCGTATCATCAAAATGCGTCGCAGAAGATTTTAACTTTGTTTTTCACTAAAGTGGCACAACGAATAAAGCAGGCACTGAAGACCGTAAGACCTAAATCCAGAAATGAATCAGTATAATTTGAGGAATAAGAATTTTTTTTGTTTTGTGTTAATTACTCTAGTACCTCAACAATTCGATCCAAGATTGCATGTCCCGTGTTTTGTATGTTACGTCCGTCTCGATTGCTAATGATTTTTAGTGTATATATACCACATTTTCAGGAAGTGCCAAGAACATTTTCTTGTGCATAGATGTATGAACTCAGTTTCCCGTAAGGTAAGGTATATTTTAACCGAGCATAAAGGCCAACTCAGTGTCTGCTATAAGTTATAGTCCTACACAAAAATTGGTCAGCTTCTCTTATTTTCATTCGCTTGTGGCTTATGGTATTATATTATGGGGTAACTGTTCCCGTTCTCGAAGCGTATTTTTGGCTCGGAAACAGGCAGTTCGAGCAATATGTGGTGATAAGTTTGCAAACCTCTTGTCGCCTCCATTTCACGAGTGTGGGAATTCTGACATTGGCTTTTCAATATTTATTTTCTTTAATGTCGTTTGTTGTTGACTACACGGGATGTCGTGTGACTAGGGCTTCCTGTCGGGTAGACCGTTCACCTGGTGCAAGTCTTTCGATTTGACGCAACTTCGTCGACTTGGGCGTCGATGGGGGTGAAATTATGATGACGAAATAAATCTCGGGTGAACAGCCTGGTATGAGTGTGCATAGGACACAATATTTCGGCAATCGACCACGTTGTCATCATCAGGTGCGCTGATGTACTGACCGGCGGCGGGCCGGCGCCATGTATATACAGGATGTTACAAAAGGTACGGCCAAACTTTCAGGAAACATTCCTCACACACAAATAAAGAAAAGGTGTTTTGGGACATGAGTCGGAAACGCTTAATTTCCATGTTAGAGCTCATTTTAGTTTCGTCCACGTACGCTCAATGGAGCACGTTATCATGATTCCATACGGGATACTCTACCTGTGCTGCTGGAACATGTGCTTTTACAAGTACGGCACAACATGTGGTTCATGCACGATGGAGCTCCTGCACGTTTCAGTCGAAGTGTTCGTACGCTTCTCAACAACAAATTCGGTGACCGATGGATTGGTAGAGGCGGACCAATTCCATGGCCTCCACGCTCTCCTGACCTCAACCCTCTTGACTTTCATTTATGGGGGCATTTGAAAGCCCTTGTCTACGCAACCCCGGTACCAAATGTAGAGACTCTTCGTGCTTGTATTGTGGACGGCTGTGATACAGTACGCCATTCTCCAGGGCTGCATCAGCGCATCAGGGATTCCATGCGACGGAGGGTGGATGCATGTATCCTCGCTAACGGAGGACATTTTGAACATTTCCTCTAACAAAGTGTTTGAAGGCACACTGGTACGTTCTATTGCTGTGTGTTTCCATTCCATGATTAATGTGATTTGAAGAGAAGTAATAAAATGAGCTCTAACATGGAAAGTAAGCGTTTCCGGACACATGTCCACGTAACATCTTTTCTTTCTTTGTGTGTGAGGAATGTTTCCTGAAAGTTTGGCCGTACCTCTTTGTAACACCCTGTATAGGACAATCCCCCTCCGGCTCCTGTCTCAGGCGCTTCCTATGTATGAGTCGGTGCGGTCCGAGCCCCGCGCGCGGTCCAGGTGCAGCGTCCGTTCTCCCGCCGCCTGGGCGCTGCGTCCTAGGCCTTCTCGTTCAGGAGGGTCTGCCGGCACCGCTCTCGTCATTCTTCTCTCCTCCTCCGAAGTCGGTACACTCTGAGAAATATCCATTTTCTTCTTAATCCGGGTGATGGTGGATTCCCTCGCATTGCTAAGGATGTAACCGCTGTCACGATTTAATTGTGGCTCCCTTACTCTGATCTCTATGGTTTCTTTGATGACACAGTCCCAGAATTTTGAAGTCTGCGTCAGGACTTTGGTTTGGTCATAATCCATGCTGTGCGGTTCCGACAGGCAATGCTGAGCGATTGTCGACTTACTGGGCTGTTGCAGACTAGTGTGCCGTTGATGTTCTCGGCATCGGTCCTCAATGGTACGAATGGTCTGCCCTATGTGTACACTACCGCATTGGCAAGGTATCTGATAAACCGCTGATTTACGTGGACCAAGGTCGTTCTTGACACCTCCAAGTCCAGATGCTCAGTCTGAGTTTCGGCTCCATACAGCCATCACATGACTTTTTGGGAGCTCCGTCAGTGAAGCCATGCTTTTGTTGCGTGTTACAAAAATAGAACAGCGGATAAATATCTTGTGATGTTGCAGTTCTTCTTATTTCCGTGCTTGCTATAAAAAGCTGGATGAGGAATTCGCCTTACGCAAGACACCTTTGGTGTTTTGTTTCACTCAGATATGAGCAAACTAAAGCATACAGCCACCCTTTTTCCAAATAAGCTATAAAACCAGAACTTCAGAAATATTGTAATAAACAACATACACTGCATCAGCCCAGTGATACACATCTCAACTGTGAACTGTAAACAAACCACGTACAATATATTACAACAATCACTTCATTCACAAATATAAATATTTTGTACCAAATGTTTTTTTCTAAACGTTAGCCGACCACGGAGGAAGATCAGTTTGGATCCCGTAGAAATATTGGAACACGCGAGGAAGTAATGACCCTACAACTTATCTTAGGAGATAGGTTAAGAAAAGGCAAAAGTACGTCTCTAGCGTTTGTAGACTTAGAGAACGCTTTTTACAATGTAGACCAGAACTCTCTCTTTCAAATTCTGAAAGTGGCAGGAGTGAAATACAGGGAGCGAAAGGCTATTTGCAATTTGTACAGAAACCAAATGGCAGTTATGAGAGTCGACTGGCATGAAAGGAAGCAGTGATTGAGAAGGGAGAGAGACAGGTTTGTATCCTATCCCCGACATTATTCAATCTGTATATTGAGCAAGTAGTAAAGGAAACAAAAGAAAAATTTGGAGTAGGAATTAAAAGCTGTGGAGAAGATATAAAAACTTTGAGGTTTGCCGACGACATTGCAGTTCTGTCAGATACAGCAAAGAATCTGGAAGAGCAGTTCAACGGAATGGACAGTGTCTTGAAAGGAGGATATAAGATGAACATCAAGCAAAGCAAAACAAGGATAATGGAATGGAGCCTAATTAAATCAAGTGATGCTGAGGGAATTAGGTTAGGAAATGAGACACATAAAGTAGTAGATGAATTTTGCTATCTGGGAAGCAAACTGATATGGTCGAATTAGAGAGGATACAAAATGTTGACTGGCGATGGCAAGGACAGCGTTTTTGACGAACAGATATTTGTTAACATCGACTATAGATTTAAGTGTCAGGAAGTCCTTTCTGAAAGAATTGGAATGGCGGTTAGCTATGTATGGAATGGAAACATGGACGATAAATAGTTTAGACAAGAAAATAATAGAAGCTTTCGAAAAGTGGTGCTACAGAAGAATGCTGAAGATTAGATGGGTAGGTCACGTAACTAATGAGGAGGTACTGAATAGAATTGGGGAGGAGTGGCATAAGTTGACTAGAAGAAGGGGTCTGTTGGTAGGACACATTCTGAGGCACCAAGGAATCACCAAGTTAGTACTGGTGGGAAGCGTATGGGGTAAAAATCGTAGAGGGATACTGAGAGATGAATACAGTAAGCAGATTCAGAGGGATGTAAGTTGCAGTAGTTACTCGGAGAGTATCATTGAGAGCTGCATAAAACCAGTCCCTGGACTGAAGACCACAACGACAACAGTATGTAATAACAATTTTACAGAAAGGAAATAAAGTAACCCACCGAAGATAGCACAAACTTGTCTGGGTAAAACAAAACTCCAAAAAGGCGGAATTCCTGATGCAATGGAACAGCGGAAGTTATGCGTCTAAACATTTTATGACGTTGCGCAAAGAGCTTGACCGCGTGAGAGTATGTCAAAACACGATAAACAGGATGAGTGTTATTCGTCGAAGAAAGACGATGGAAACAAATGTTCCAGGCGATCATTTCACGTGAACGCATTGTAACACGAGTTTGCAGCGGAACCATCATCATCACAGTTTCTAAACTGCGAATTTATGTTTATCCCAGGGCAACTCACCTGTAAATGAGCATCCATAAGTTTCAATAAAAGCATGTAAGCCATCAGATGACGAATGCATCAATTCGGAAGCCATAACGGCGCCTTTTCAATTACGCACATATACATGTACATCTACATAAATACTCCGCAAGCCACCGTACGGTGCGTGGCGGAGGGAACCCTGTACGACTGCTTGTCATTTCCTTTCCTGTTCCACTCGCAAACAGAGTGAGGCAAAGATGACTGTCTATATGCCTCCGTATGAGCCCTAATTCTCGTATCTTATCTTCGTGGTCCTTATGCGCAATGTACTCCGATGTTGGCGGGAGTAGAATCGTTCGGCAGTCCGCTTCAAACGCCGATCCTCTGAATTTTCTTAAGAGTGTTTCTCGGGAAGAACTTCGCCTTCCCTCCACGAATTCCCACTTCAGTTCCCGAAGCGTCTCTGCAACACATGTTGTTCGAAGCTACCGGTAACCAAACCAGCAGCTCGCCTATAAATTGCTTCGATGTTTCCCTTCAATCCGACCAGAACGGATCCTAGACACTCGAGAAGTACTCTCCTTTACAGGTGAACCACTGTTTCCTAAAACTGTCCCAACAAACAAAAGTCGACCATTAGCCTTCCCTACCACAGTTCTCACCTGTTGGCTCCACTTCATATCTCTTTGCAACATTACGCCAGCATATTTCAACGACTTGACTGTGTCAGGTAGGACACTAGCAATATTGTATCCGAACATTACAGGTTTGTTCTTTCTACTCATCCGCGTTAACTTACGTTTTTACATATTTAGGCTACCTGCCACTCGTCACACCAACTCAAAATTTTGTCTAAGTTGTCTCGTTATCTTCCTACAGTCACTCAACGTCAACACCTTACCGTACACCATGGCATCATCGGCAAACAATCCCAGATTGCTGTTCGCCTTGACAGCCAAATCATTTATGTATATAGAGAACGATAGTGTTCCTGTCATACTTCTATGGGGCACTCTTGACAATACCCTTGTCTGTGATGAACACACGCTGTCGAGGACAACATACTGGGTTTTGTTATTTAAGAAGTCTTCTAGCCACTCACATACCTGTGAACCTATTCCATATGTTAGTACCTTCGTTAACAACATGCAATCGGCCGCCGTGCCAAATGCTTTCCGCAAATCTAGAAATACAGAATCTGCCCGTTGCCTTTCAGCCATAGTTCGCAGTTTATCACGTGATAAAAGGGCAAGCTGAGTTTCCCACAAGCGATGCCTTCTAAAACCATGCTGATTCGTGGACATACGCATCTCAGTTTCAGTAAAGGTTATCATATATTCAAATATTCTGCAGCAAACAGAAGTTAGGGATATTGTTCTGTAATTTTGGGGGTCCGTTCTTTCGCTCTTCTTATGTCTAGAGTCACATGCGCCTTTTTTCTAGTCGCTTGGGACCTTGTGCTGGGCGAGAGATTCGCGATAAATGCAAGGCAGGTAATGGGCCAATGCCGTGCAGTCAGCTTTGTAAAATCGAACTAGGATTCCATCCGGACCTGGTGATTTATTTGTTTTCAGATCTTTCAGTTGCTTCTCTACACCAGGGATGCTTATTAGTAAGTCGTCCACACGGGAGTCTGTCCGATAGTCAAAATGACTGTATGTTTGTACGATTGTCCTGTGTGAACGATTTCTTGAAAGTGAAATTTAAAACTTCAGCTTCCATTTTGTTATCTTCAACTGCCACACCAGACTGGTCAACAATAGAATGAATGAAAGCCTTAGACCCGCTCAGCGATTTTACATAAGACCAAAATTTCTCCGAGTTCTCTGACAGATCTTTTGATAAGGTGTGACGGTGCCACTTGTTGCGTGCTTCGCGCATGCAAAAATAGAACCGAATTGTGGCTGGCTGCTGCTGTACACTATCAACATTCTGTACCGTTTGTTTGTATGCTATATTTCAGGGCGAAAACAACAACAAGGTTCAAATTCGCCCATGTCAAAACTGTAAGACACGAAGAGAAAGAGAGCAGTTAAAAACGACTAAATGTCGATCTCAATCGACGGAAGATAAGACAGCTGATAACAGGAACGTGAAGAAAGGTTTATAAAATACACCATAGAGAAACGGAGGTCCAGAACTAAAAATTAAATGGCCTTCGCCATATTGCTACGACAGATAAAAAGTAAAAACCGGTTGACAGCCCTCGAGTCGTTCGCTAAAACGGACGACAACTCAGACGGCCAACCGAAATGGTAAAAAGGGCATTCTGTCAGGAAATAGTGGACAGTTAAAAGTTGGGAGCAATGTGTACAAAGTGGTGGGGGAGCACCACTGAACAAACGGCGATGGCTAAAAAGGCAGTGCCCAGTACGCAACCTAGCTAAAGTGACCTCGTAACGGCGAGAGGGCCGAGAGGTGACCGTCCAAGCCGATGGGAGGACTAATAACACGGTTCCCACGAAGGGAGGACCAATGGCGATGCCAAAATGACAGCACCTCCTGACAGACGGCAACACGGAGATCATCGGAGGTAATATAAGAAGTATAGGGCTGGAATATAGGAACTAATGGCCTGAGATACGAGGGCTGCAGCCTTGGCAGCGGCGTCAGCGGCGTCGCTTCCTGTCAGACCGATGTGACCAGGGACCCACATAAACGTCACTGTAGCTCCATCAGGAGTGAGCAAGAGACAGCTTTCCTGGACCCGTTGCACTGAGGGATGGACGGTGAGCAGCACACAGAGGCTTTGAAGGGCGCTGGAGAATCTGAGCAGATGACGCAATTGAAAAGCCTGTGTGGCCGGATGTACTCCGTGGCCTGATACAGGGCGAAGAGCTCTGCTGTAAATACTGAGTGATACGGAGTAACGTCGGCGCCAATGGCGAAGGCACACCCGACACCAGGGTCAGTCCGAGAGCCATCAGTGAACACAAAGGTACTATCGCAAAGTTCCGTGCGAATGTTGTGAAACAGAAGGCGATAGAGCGAGGCTGGAGTAGTGTCCTTTGGAAGCAAATGAAGGCCAAGGTGAGCACGCGCCTCCGCACAGAGCCAAAGTGGTGAAGGGTTCACGCCCACAGGTAAAGATGCAGATAGTGTGAAAAGCCGCCGGAGAATGTGCCGAAAGCGAACTCCAGGAGGAAACGGAGAAGAGGGACGCGCCCCATGCTGGCGATCAAGGGAGTCATCGAAGGAGGGGGCATAGAACGGGTGGCCGCGTATGGCATACAAACGGCTTGTATGTATGCTGAGGAGAAAGTCACGGTGGTAGGACAGCTGTAGTTCGGCAGCTTCTGCATACAGACTCAACCGTGCTAGTGAAAAAGGCACCAGTGGCAAAACGGATGCCACGATGGTGGATATTATAGACAAAGCACTACATCTACATCTAAATATATACTCCTCTAGCCACCAAGCGGTGTGTGTCGGAGGGCACTATTCGCTCCAAAGTCATATTTCCCCCACCCCTCTGTTCCACTCGCGGATGGCGCGAGGGAGAAACGACAGTCTGAAAGCCTCAGTACGTGCTCTAATTTCCCTTATCTTTGAATGGTGATAATTGCGCGATTTGAACGTTGGTGGTAATAATATTTGCTCTAAATCCTCGATGAAGATCTGATTTCGGAATTTAATGAGCAGCGCCTTACATTTAGTGCGCAGTCCATCTGCAGGTGTGTCCCACTTCAAACTTTCTATGAGAGCTGTAACTCTCTCGCGATGGCTAAATGTATCAGTCACGAATCTTGCTGCTCTTCTTTGGACCTTCTCAATCTCTTGAATCAGACCCAACTGAGAAGGGTCCCATACAGACAAACAATACTCTAAGACTGCATGCACTAAAGTGTTGTAAGCAATTTTCTTTGCTGAAGGACTGCATCGCTTCAGGATTCTACCAATAAACCGCAATCTAGAGTTCGCCTTGCCCGTTACTTGTGTAATCTGATCATTCCATTTGAGATCATTTCGAATAGTCACACCCAGATACTTGACGGATGTTACCGCTTCCAAAGATTGAGCATTTATTTTGTGCTCACGCATTAATGGGGTTTTTCGCCTTGTCATAACGCAGTAGGTTACACTTACTAATATTGAGAGATAACTGCCAGTCGTTACACCACACATATATTTTCTGCAAATCCTCACTGATTTGTTCACAACAGTGATACTACTTTCCTGTAGACTACAGCATCATCTGATCGGCGAACAGTCTAATGCCGCTGTCAGTACCATCAACCAAATCGTTTATGTAAATCGTAGAAAGCAGCGGACCTATTACGCTGCCCTGGGGCACACCCGAAGTTACACTTGTATCTGTTGAAGTCACCCCGTTCAGAACGACATACCGCTCCCTGTCTTTTAGAAAACTTTCTGTCCAACCGCATTATGTTATCATATGTTATCGGATAGACCGTAAGTTCATTACTTGCCGAGAAAACGTTCCTCCGCTGCCAGCTGTGGCTAAGCGAAAGATAGGTGCAGAGCGCCGAGGGACAAAGGGGAGGTTCAGTGACACGAGTCTGCTGCCGGCCGGAGCCAAAGACCCGCCTTCGATTCTCGGCCGGTCACGTCGGCACCTCCACGTTTTACGGTCACTGCAGGCAATCGCAAAAGGCGGCGCTGAACCGAGCCAGTTTTCTCGAATAAAATTTTATCCTCCGCTGGGAGGAATGGGGAGCAGACAGCAATGCGCGCGAGTCGCTCTTCCGGCCGCCCGCCAGCTGCTGTTTAAGCGGGCGCGCAAGAAAGTCGGAGCGTTGATCAGTGCGGCGCCTCCCTCCCTCCCTTCCTCCTTCCCGCCCTCCCCCAGTACTGTCAAGAGCAGCGGCCGCCTGACCACCTCGCCGTCGCTGTGTGGCGAATTGCGTTAATTGGCAGTTAACAGCGAGCGGCCAGCATTCCGCAGCAGGGAAAGCCGAGGGTCTGCGCCGTCGCTGCATCCAGCGAGCCGACACATCACATCACAACCGTGGCGCTATCCACGTTACGACGATTAGCGAGTGCGCCGCGACACTGGAAACTCACCGCCCGGAGAACACTATCGGCAGCGGCAGTTATCTGTGTACAGGCGTTGCCTGCAGGATATAGAGAAATGGTTCCCAACGTTTCTTAGTGCAATCAGACATTGTCCAGCACCCACGTCCTCCGCCCCCCCCCCCTCTTCTGCAGTCTGTTGCCCCCCCCCCCCTTCCACCATATTATCAACAACTTTAGCACCTAGATAAACTGTAGAATGAAAGACTTTTCTTGGAACACTTTTATTTTTAAAATGATGAAAGATGTGACAGTGTGTGTGTGTGTGTGTGTGTGTACGTCTGTATGTTTTAGAATGAATGAGGATACAATCTGCGGTGAATCGCAAGTGCTACTCACAACTCCTTCTCAGATAAGGAAGCTTACTATACACAGTGAGGGTAGACACTTGTTACAAAGCGTACTTCCCTTGCATTACTCCTCTCCATTGTGGCACTTACTTGACCTGCACACTGCAACTCCATTGAAAGTCTACATCTACATCCACATCTACATCTACATTTATACTCCGCAAGCCACCCAACGGTTCGTGGCAGTGGGCACTTTACGTTCCACTGTCATTACCTCCCTTTCCTGTTCCAGTCGCGTATGGTTCGCGCGAAGAACGACAGCCGGAAAGCCTCCGTGCGCGCTCGAATCTCTCTAATTTTATATTCGTGATCTCCTCGGGAGGTATAAGTAGGGGGAAGCAATATATTCGATACCTCATCCACAAACGCACCCTCTCGAAACCTGGACAGCAAGCTACACCGCGATCCAGAACGCCTCTCTTGCAGAGTCTGCCACTAGAGTTTGCTAAACATCTCCGTAACGCTATCACGCTTACCAAATAAACCTGTGACGAAACGCGCCGCTCTTCTTTGGATCTTCTCTACCTCCTCTGTCAACCCGACCTGGTACGGATCCCACACTGATGAGCAATACTCAAGTATAGGTCGAATGAGTGTTTTGTAAGCCACCTCCTTTGTTGATGGACTACATTTTCTAAGGGCTCTTCCGATGAATCTCAACCTGACACCTGCCTTACCAACAATTAATTTTATATGATCATTCCACTTCAAATCGTTCAGTACGAATACTCACAGATATTTTACAGAAGTAACTGCTACCAGTGTTTGTTCCGCTATCATATAATCATACAATAAAGGATCCTTCTTTCTATGTATTCGCAATACATTAGATTTGTCTATGTTAAGGGTCAGTTGCCACTCCCTGCACCAAGTGCCTATCCGCTGGAGATCTTCCTGCATTTCGCTGCAATTTTCTAATGCTGCAACTTCTTTGTATACTACAGCATCATCCGCGAAAAGCCGCATGGAACTTCCGACACTATCTACTAGGTCATTTATATATATTGTGAAAACAGGTTCAGATGTGTTGACTATATTTACTGTTTGTGAATGACTTGATTGTTGAACTCCTCCCTTCTACACTGGCACAAATTGGACGATTTCAGGCTGTTACTAATTTGTATCTAACCAGTCTAACAATAATAATAATTAACTGAACAAACACTGTTTTTGGCCTTGTTTGACAATTTTATTATTAATGTTGTTGCACAACCTAGGGTTCGGGTGCCCGCATCTCGTGGTCGTGCGGTAGCGTTCTCGCTTCCCACGCCCGGGTTCCCGGGTTCGATTCCCGGCGGGGTCAGGGATTTTCTCTGCCTCGTGATGGCTGGGTGTTGTGTGCTGTCCTTAGGTTAGTTCGGTTTAAGTAGTTCTAAGTTCTAGGGGATTGATGACCATAGATGTTAAGTCCCATAGTGCTCAGAGCCATTTTAGGTTTCGGGTTATAAGCCCATTTTTAAGTACATTGCTGATTCCCAAAGATGATAATGCACAGATAATCATGATGACAAGGCAAAGATAATCATCTCAACTTCTTAAGGTATCGATCCATAGCTTAATGTACAATTGCGTCAATGACCATTTTTAACAAATTACATACATTATTATACATTCAGCGATTACACTACAATGACAGGACGAAAGTTATGCATCAGCCAAGCTCTTTTTAACTACGATGCACTGGGGCCCAAAGTTTTGCTTCTATCCTGGGTTTGTGATCTCATCTAAAAGAGGTGAATAATTGAATTGGGTTTGCTCGTTTAATAATAGGTGTGGGGATATGCACATCTGTCTTTTAATTTCTAAAATTTCTGATTGGTTCAGTTTGCACTCCTTTTCTTCTTTGTGTAGGGCTTGTACATCTATCGTGTATCTGTGGTTATTGTTCAGTCAGTGTTCTGCAAAGGCTGAGTCGCCTTCCGCAATCTCCAGCTTCTGTGGTGTTCTTTAAGTCTGGTACAGATTGACCTCCCCGTCCGTCCTATGTAGTATGTGAGTTTATAAACACCACTTTTTGTGATAGCTGGTGGTTCGTCTTTCGCATTGAACAAGAAACTACCTATTGTCCGAGGCACATGGAAAAATACTAAACGAGCAAACCCATTATTCACCTCCTTTAGGTGAGATCACAACCCCAGGATAGAAGCAAAACTTTGGGCCCATTCCATCGTAGCTAAAAAGAGCTTGGCTGATGCATAACTTTCGTCCTGTCATTGTAGTGTAATTGTCATGTGTGTAATAATGTATGTAATTTGTTAAAAATGGTCACTGACGTAATTGTACATTAAGCTATAGATCGATACCTTAAGAAGTGGAGATGATTATCTTTGCCTTGTCATCATGTTTATCTGTGCATTATCATCTTTGGGAATAAGTAGTGTACTTGAAAATGGGCTTATAAGCGAAACCTAGGTTGTGCAATAACATTAAAAACAATATCGTGAAACAAGGCCAAAAACAGTATTTGCTTAGTTAACTTACAATATTTCGCCAAGAACCCGTAGTTGATTCAGTTAAAATAATAATAATAACTCCGCCATTGCTGGTCTCAAACCAAGGGCCTCATCTGGCAGGTGATGAGGAAGGAGGAGGGGGAGGACTAACAATCTCGTTCATCATCATCATCACCATCATCATTTAAGACTGATTATGCCTTTCAGCGTTCAGTCTGGAGCATAGCCCCCCTTATACAGTTCCTCCATGATCCCCTATTCAGTGCAAACATTGGTGCCTCTTCTGAAGTTAAACCTATTACTTCAAAATCATTCTTAACCGAGTCCAGGTACCTTCTCCTCGGTCTGCCCCGACTCCTCCTACCATCTACTGCTGAATCAATGAGGCTCTTGGGTAACCTTGCTTCTCCCATGCGTGTAACATGACCCCACCATCTAAGCCTGTTCGCCCTGACTGCAACATCTATAGAGTTCATTCCCAGTTTTTCTTGATTTCCTCATTGTGGACACCCTCCTGCCATTGTTCCCATCTACTAGTACCTGCAATCATCCTAGCTACTTTCATATCCGTAACCTCAACCTTGTTGATAAGGTAACCTGAATCCACCCAGCTTTCGCTCCCATACAACAAAGTTGGTCGAAAGATTGAACGGTGCACAGATAACTTAGTCTTGGTACTGACTTCCTTCTTGCAGAAGAGAGTAGATCGTAGCTGAGCGCTCACTGCATTAGCTTTGCTACCCCTCGCTTCCAGTTCTTTCACTATGTTCCCATCCTGTGAGAATATGCATCCTAAGTACTTGAAACCGTCCACCTGTTCTAACTTTGTTCCTCCTATTTGGCACTCAATCCCTTTATATTTCTTTCCCACTGACATTACTTTCGTTTTGGAGATGCTAATCTTCATACCATAGTCCTTACATTTCTGATCTAGCTCTGGAATATTACTTTGCAAACTTTCAATCGAATCTGCCATCACAACTAAGTCATCCGCATATGCAAGACTGCTTATTTTCTGTTCACATATCTTAATCTCACCCAGCCAGTCTATTGTTTTCAACATATGATCCATAAATAATATGAACAACAGTAGAGATAGGTTGCAGCCTTGTCTTACCCCTGAAACTACTCTGAACCATGAACTCAATTTACCGTCAACTCTAACTGCTGCCTGACTATCCATGTAAAGACCTTTAATTGCTTGCAAAAGTTTGCCTCCTATTCCATAATCTTGTAGAACAGACAATAACTTCCTCCTAGGAAACCGGTCATAAGCCTTTTCTAGATCTATAAAGCATAGATACAATTCCCTGTTCCACTCATAACACTTCTCCATTATTTGCCGTAAGCTAAAGATCTGGTCCTGACAACCTCTAAGAGGCCTAAACCCACACTGATTTTCATCCAATTGTCCTCAACTAATACTCGCACTTTCCTTTCAACAATACCTGAGAAGATTTTACCCACAACGCTGATTAAAGAGATACCTCTGTAGTTGTTACAATCTTTTCTGTTTCCATCTTTAAAGATTGGTGTGATTACTGCTTTTGTCCAGTCTGATGGAACCTGTCCCGACTCCCAGGCCATTTCAATTATCCTGTGTAGCCATTTAAGACCTGACGTTCCACTGTATTTGATGAGTTCCGACTTAATTTCATCCACCCCTGCCGCTTTATTGCACTGCAATCTATTGACCATTTTTTCCACTTCCTCAAATGTGATCCTGTTTCCATCATCATTCCTATCCCATTCTACCTCGAAATCTGAAACATTACTGATCGCATTTTCACCTACATTGAGCAACTCTTCAAAATATTCCCTCCATCTGCCCAAGGCATCCACAGGATTCACCAGCAGTTTTCCTGACCTGTCCAAAATACTTGTCAATTCCTTCTTACCTCCCTTTCGAAGACTGCTAATTACACTCCAGAATGGTTTTCCAGCAGCTTCACCCATAGTCTCCAACCTGTTTTCAAAGTCTTCCCACGATTTCTTCTTGGATGCTGCAATTATCTGTTTGGCTTTGTTTCTTCCTTCAACATAACTTTCTCTGTCTACCTGGGTTTTGGTATGTAACCATTTTTGATACGCCTTCTTTTTCCTTTTACAGGCTGCCTTGACTGTATCATTCCACCAAGCTGTTTGCTTCATCCTACTTTTACACACTACTGTTCCAAGACATTCTTTAGCCACTTCTAGTACTGTGTCCCTGTACCTTGTCCATTCCTTTTCCAATGACTGTAATTGACGACATTCAACTAACTGGTACCTTTCTGAGATCGCTGTTATGTACTTGTGCCTGATTTCCTTATCCTGAAGTTTCTCCACTCTTATCCTCCTACATATGGACCTGACCTCCTGCACTTTCGACCTCACAATCCCAATTTCACTGCAGATTAAATAATGATCAGTGTCATCAAAGAATCCCCTGAATACACGTGTGTCCCTCACAGCCTTCCTGAATTCATGATCTGTTATTATATAGTCAATGACAGATCTGGTTCCCCTGCCTTCCCAAGTATACCGGTGAATGTTCTTATGTTTAAAAAAGGAGTTTGTGATTACTAAGCCCATACTGGCACAGAAATCCAAGAGTTGTTTCCCGTTCCTGTTGGCCTCCATATCCTCTCCAAATTTACCCATAACCTTTTCATACCCTTCTGTTCGATTTCCAATCCTGGCGTTAAAATCACCCATGAGCAGAACACTGTCCTTGTCCTTTACACTAACAACTACATCACTGAGTGCCCCATAAAAACTATACATCTTATCTTGATCTGTCCCTTCACAATGCGAATATACTGACACAATCCTAATTTTCTTGCTAGACACCGTCAAATCTATCCACATCAGTCGTTCGTTTACATACCTTATTGCAACTACGCTGGGTTCCATTTCTTTCCTGATGTAAAGCCCTACACCCCATTGTGCTATTCCTGCTTTGACTCCTGACAGGTAGACCTTGTATTCTCCCACTTCCTCTTCTTTCTCACTCCTTATCCGAATGTCACTAAAAGCTAAAACGTCCAGCCCCATCTTACTTGCAGCCTCTGCCAGCTCTACCTTCTTCCCAGAGTAGCCCCCATTGATATTAATAGCTCCCCATCTCATTACCATTTGTTTGCCAAGTCGTATCTTAGGACTCCCTGGTTTGTCAGTTTGAGGTGGGACTCCGTCACCTCCAAAGGTCCGAGGCATTTTGCTCTGATTGTTGCCAGCATCATATTTAAAAGTACCAGGGAAGCAGGTTGCTAGCCTTACTTGCCCCGAGTCCCATTGGGTTTTACCCCTAACGGCTGAGGGAATAACCGGTGGATTTGGTAGTCTTTGCCGTATGAGCACAAATGTGACCACGACTCAGAATATGTCCGAGATGCCCAGCCTTATTCCAAAGTAACTGGTATCCCGACTGTCGGGACCACTTACTTGGCCACTCATACGTTGCCCGTGGTTCATCCATCTGGCTCCGTATGGTAGCACGCTTTGAGGGGCCCTGCCTAGGGTTACAAGTGAAACCAAAATCCAGACGTGTCCGTGTGGTAGCCACCGGTACTGTGTTCAGTGTCTGATGGCCCTGTGAGCTCGGCTGTGATTGAGTCCTCTGGAGCTAAAAACTCCAGTCGAAATTACTTGATATCCTGTGGGGTTTCACCACCAAAACCTCAGCTCAAACTAATAATCATGCCAGAACAATGGGAAAGAATCCACTACCCTGTGCCCCAGTCAATAAGACTGGGTAACAGACCTGATCATCGGATTTAGGGGATCCGGTTTGTCATGAAGAGAAGAATCGAAGCTCCTCAAAAACCCTTAAAACTTAGAAAATATTTTGCTTGAGAACACTCGACACGAACACACTACTGAAACAAGGTAAACTGGAACAAATCACAACCAACATGGATAAATTCAATATCAAAATTCTGGCAATACAGGAAACACAATTCTCAGATCAGAACCACTTCGACTCAGAAAACTACAGAATATACAAGGGGAAACCAGTTATAACTATTCCAGGAAGAAATCTCAGACTCTTCGGAACGGGATTTGTAGTACACAAATCGATACTGGGCTCTGTAATTGATTTCACTTCAAAATCAGAAAAAAATAACAACACTCATGATACTATCTGAGAACGAAGCATATATACTAATCAATGCACATGCCCCCACAAACGATTACAGCAAGGAAAGGTCACAAATGATAGAACATTTCTGGGACGGTCTGGAAGAAACCACCAACAAAATACCCACGAAGCAGGTGAAAGTTTTAGTAGGAGATTTTAATGCCCAATTAGGCGGGAAAGAAAATTCAAAGACCACAGGGAAACACACGGCTCACAAGCGGACAAACAAGACTTGATAAAACCTGATAAACTTTTGCAGGAATTTCGACCTCAAAATCATATCCACTCAATTCCAGAAACCACAAAAAAACTCTAAACTAGGAAATCCCTCAACAACGCCCTATGAGGATTTCAGATAGCCTGCATCGAAAAATCCAAAAAAAGCCAGAGAAATTATAAATGTCAGAACAAGGAAAGTTTTTTTCCAATCTGATCACCACTTACTCCAAATTAAAGCAAAATTTTTACCCAGTAGACAGATCAAGAGAACCAACAGATGTTTCAGAACATACCCAGAGTACCTACTATTAAACAAGAACGAAATAATAGAAAAAAAATTAAGAAAATCGACAGTAACGACAGGACAGGACTGTCAGAAAAAGTTAAAAAACTGAAAAAACTGGGGCAACCACCGAGGTAAAGGAAACACAGACGGTGGAACATGGCAAGCGGCAGAGCCATAGAAGACGGAATACAAGACTGAACAAAATTTAACAGTTCAAAATGTTCAAATGTGTGTGAATTCCTAAGGGAATAAAATGATGAGGTCATCGGTCCCTAGACTTACACACTAACAACACATAGAGCTATGCCCGAGGGAGGACTCGAACCTCCTGCGGGAGGAATTTAACAGTCATAGAAACATCCGAGAAAGGGGAAGAATTCAACAGGATACAGAAGACCCCTTCGAAAATAATCCGCAGAGGAAAAGAGGTTATGAAAACAATAGATTGAAGGAGACAGAAAAGGACTCCAACAAAAGCAACACACGAAATTTTTATACAACAGTCAGAGAAAATATGACAGGACACCAACCACCGGGCTTATGCTTCAAAAGACAAGACGGAACACTGAAGACAAGCCCTAATAAGAACTGTGAAATACTAGCGCAGTACATTGACACACTACGAAACTGTGAAAAACGGACGCAGAGGTACCAGAAGAATGGAAGTCAGCGATAATACATTCCCTCCATAAGAAAGGAGACATAACCGAATCTAATAACTACAGAGGAAATTCACTACTGCCTGTGATATACAAAACTCTATCAAAAGTCCTGTTAAACCGGCTAGGGCCTCAAATAGATCCGCAGATAGGAGAATACCAAGGAGGTTTCAGAAAGAGAAGATCATGCAATAAACAGATCTGGTGCCTGAGAACAATATTGACAACAAGGAAGTCCAGAAACACCACTAAAACATTCGTTCACTTCAAGAAGGCTTACGACTCCGTAAATAGAGAAACACTCTTCAACACACTGGAACAAATGAAGATGGATAACAAGACCAGGAAGCAAACATTGACATATGCAACATCCAAAGTGAAGTTTATGGGAGTTATCTCAGAGCGATTTGAAATCAAGACAGGAGTGAGGCAAGGAGATCGGCTGTCACCTGCTCTATTTAATTCGGTTTTGGAGAAAATAATCAGGACATGGGACACAGGAGTCAATGGGGTAAAGATGGGGAGACACAGGGATAGAACCATCAACATAAAATGTCTGGCCTTTGCCGATGATATAGCTATCATAACAAATAACAGAGAGGAATCCAATGAAGAGAGACACTACATGAAATCAGCCAAAACAGGACTACAAATCTCATATGAAAAAACGCAATACATGGACACAAAATCCACAGGCAGAAACCCACTGGTAACAAACTATGGAAATATATCACAAGCATATAGTTTCAAATACCTGGGAGAGATTATACAGAAAACAGAACTGAACACAACATCGAATGGAAGAAGGATCACAAAACTACAAAAAGCATACAAACTTATATGGAACCTTTACAATAAAAACAGTGTTTCCACCGATGCCAAATTACGACGCTACAGTACAGTAGTCTTACCGGAGGCCTTGTATGCTACAGAAACAACAGTAATCAAGGGAATAACGAAAATTAAGGAGATGGAAAAACAAGGAAAGTACTGAGAAAGATCTATCGACAGATCTGGATAAAGAAACCGACAAAAGAACTATACGAACAGACAGAGGCGATTACAACTAATATCAGAAAAAGAAGGGTAAAATTCTGCAGACACATACAGAGAATGAACGAAAATAGATTGACCAAGAAAATTTTTACCTTAGTGACAGCTAATACAGTGAAAACCAACTGGGTAAAGGAAACCATGGAAGACCTCAAGAAACTGAACAGCTCCACAGAAGACATGACAGACAGGGAAAAATACAGAGAAAAAATCAGAAAACAGAAATTTCAGCAAACGCCCAATGAGAAGAAAACAGGAAAGAAGTGGGCAGTAGAGAGGAAGAAGAAACACAGTGAATGTATGAAAGGTTTTTGGGAAGAAAAAAAAGAGACAGAAAAAAGTTCGAAGAAAACTGATTGTGTTTCAGCGCTCTCCTTAACGTTAATAATAATAACAACAACAATAACAATAAAAATATAATACTGCGTACAGCCTTATGCAGTTACTGCTGCATTGTGCTGTCTATTAATTCATTTATCTATTCTGGAGTGAGAACTGAAGCAATTTCTGGACTGCTACTATCTACAACTAGGACAAGAAATTTTCTTGAAATATTTAGCATTTGTTACATATATGTCTCACTTTTATCATCAGCAATGTACAGGACAAAGTACAACGTATGTGTGTAGTGGGTATACTACGTGAGGAACCTGTAACCTCCACCTCATTAATGCTACTAACTGAGAAAAAGTAATTATTGATAACTTATATAATCAGTTTTTGGGTTTTACAAAATTGTGATAATAGTAATGATCTTTTGAAAATAATTTAGTTTCGTGACTGAAACAGAATCGAATCGTTTAGTTTTTACCCCTCGGAAAACTTCATTTTACCCCTCAGGGAAGCCGTGCGGGATAGCCGCTCGGTCCTAGGCTCCTTGCCACGGTTCGTGCGGCTCTCCCCGTCGGAGGTTCGAGTCCTCCCTCGGGCATGGGTGCGTGTGTTGTCCTTAGCGTGAGTTAGTTTAAGTTAGATTAAGTAGTATGTAAGCCTAGGGACCGATGACCTCAGCAGTTTGGTCCCATAGGAACTTACCACAAATTTCCAAATTATCGCTCTGGGAGTAATTACCGCCGGGCTGGGAACCACTGATACAGAGCCAACGACAGCTGACAGACTGCATGACCTCAAGAAGCCGGTCCCGCGCCATCGCGGAGGGTTATGCGAACCTCTGCTCCTCAGACTGGCTCTTGGCTGAATTTTGTCAAGTTCCTAATGTACTGAGGAAAGCTTAGAACTACCTGTCCCTGCAAAAAAAAACTGGGAAACTACATCCAATACATTTCTGTCACACATGACTTTCTCCCGGGGTACACAATGTTCAAATAACTCACGGGAACGCAACCGGATGACGCGGTCGACTACCGCCGTTATTTCGACAGGTGACGACCTTGTCATTTTCAAGGCAAAACTGCAGGAGCTAAGCACTATGGAATTGAATTTAAAACTTCGGTTTGGAGATCAATTTCGGAAATATAACATACATACGTACGCTGTAAACAATAGCGTCATCACACAACCAAAGATGATCAATATTAGAAGTTATCCATAGTGAAAGTTGATAACCAACTAGTGAGGTATAGTTAACTCCGTTCCTCCGTTTTCTGGAAAGGGAGAGAGCTGGATTTCGCACAGAACTTTAATAAAAACCTTCATCTCTATTTGCAAGTGTGCTTGCTCACTTCATTTCAACTGCTTCCCTAACTATCCCAACAGCTGGAAGGGCATACCGGAATCACTGTGTTGTTATATTCCATAGGATGACAGGTGCCAAGACAACGTTCTGCAATGGTGGACTTGCTCGACTGTTGTAAGCGTGTGTGCCGCTATCGCTCAGTACACCGACCTTCCAGTCTTGATAGTCAAATATGACATCTCGCAACGGCAAGAAGTGCAATAGGTACTCGCCTTACGCAATCCAAGAGCACTCTTATCCGAACCTAGAAGCACCCTAACCTTAGATGGAGGTCGGAAAATACATTTTATGTAAGGTTTCCTCAAAAAAGACCAATCTTGCTGGAAATTGCGTAAGGCAGACAGGCCGTTGACCTTGGTCCCAACTTGGTATTTTCATCTACATCTACGTGATTACTCTGCTAATCACAATAAAGTGCCTGGCAGAGGGTTCAATGATCCACCTTCATGCTGTCTCTCTACCGTTCCACTCTCGAAAGGCGCACGGGAAAAACGGGCACTAAAATATTTCTGTGCGAGCCCTGATTCCTCTTTTTTTTTATCGTGATGATCATTTCTCCCTATATACGTGGGTACCAACAGAATGTTTTCGCAATCGGAGGAGAAAATTGGTGATTGAAATTTCATGAGAAGATCCCGTCGCAACGAAAAACGCCTTTGTTTTAATGATTGCCACGTTCATGTATCATGTTTGTGGTACTATCTCCCCTATTTCGCGATAATACAAAACGAGCTGCCCTTGTTAGAACTTTTTCGATGTCGTCCGTCAATCTCACTTGATACGGATCCCACACCACACAGTAATACTCCAGGATAGGGTGGACAAGCGTGGTGTAGGCAAATTCTTTAGTAGACCTGTTGCACCTCCTAAGTGTTCTGCCAATGAATTGCAGTCTTTTGTTTGCTCTACCCACAACATTCTCTATGTGGTCGTTTCAGTTTAGGTTATTTTTAATTATAATCGCTAAATATTTAGTTGAATTTACAGCCTTTAGATTTTTGTGACTTATAGCGTAATCGAAATTTAGCGGATTTCTTTTAGTACTCATGTGAATAACGTCACACTTTTGCTTATTCAGGGTCAATTGCCACTATTCGCACCATACAGATATCTTATCTAAATCATTTTGCAATTCGTTTTGCTCATCTGATGACTTTACAAGACGGTAAATGACAGCATCATCTGAAAACAATCTAATAGGGCTACTCAGATTGTCTCCTATGTCGTTAATATAGATCAGGAACAATAGAGGGCCTATAACACTTCCTTGGGGAACGCAGGATATTATTTCTGTGTTACTCGATGACTCTCCGTCTATTACTAAGAACTATGACTTTTCTGACAGGAAATCACGAATCCAGCCGCACAACTGAGGCGATATTCCATAGGCACGCAGTTTGGTTAGAAGATGCTCGTGATGAACGGTGTCGAAAGCCTTCTGGAAATCTAAAAATATGGAATCAATTTTACATCCCCTATCAATGCAAAGTTGGTCGACATGGTAACACCCGTCACATGTGTCTTTCACTATATCCATTCTGACGAAGCCTTGTAAGTAGAGACGGAGGTTTTTGCTTAAACTCAGCGTGGATTCCTGCTCTCTCCCTTTGTCACAAACACAGGGGCAGAGTTCATGATACCTCACCAAAGGTGTAGTAATTTCAGTATGTATAACTTCTGGCATCGGTTATCTTGGTTGTGTGGTGGAGCTAGTGTTTATAGTCTCTCTCTCTCTCTCTCTCTCTCTCTCTCTCTCTCTCTCTATGTGTGTAGGGGGGGGGGGGTTTGGGTGGGTGAGTGTGGATGTTTTATCTTTCCGGAATTGCTCTGGAAACCGACGTTTTAAATTCCGTTCACAGCGCTTGCGTGCTGCAGTTTTGTCTTGAAAATGACTGGATGGTCACCTGTCGAAACATCGGCTGTAGTCGATGACGTCACCCTTCTGCATTCCCGTATGTTATTTAATACATTTTTTTCGTTACACAGAACCGCAATCACTCATCTAATTGTATACGTTTTCGGAAATTTAATAGGCTGCAAATATTTGTTATTGGCTGAATTTCATACAGACACTGTAAAGAATAGGTTTAATAACATTAGGAAAATGTGCGGTGTAATTAGGAAAATGTGCGGTGTATTTTACCATGCCTCAGTTTCGCAGGTTCTCGATTCTGAAAAGAATGATGACTATAAAAATGAGATCTGTGCCGTTTGGGGACTTTGATGAAAAAGATCCGACTGACCCATGTAGAAGATCCTGATGAATCAGAGTTTATTAGGCATTTAGACACTTTCACCAACATGCAACAAAAATAGGAACATCTCAAAATCGCTTAACTGTACTGTCCCGCATAGGGGCTTACATATCGCATTATTTATTAAGATGCCAGCAGTGATGACTTCACTGCAAGGGGGATAAACAGTGACATTGACTCATATTTACTGAATCAGTGCAGAGGGACCTTAAAGCAAACAACTTATTTAACATTTCAGATAGTTCAAATGGCTCTGAGCACTATGCGACTTAACTTCTGAGGTCATCAGTCGCCTAGAACTTAGAACTAATTAAACCTAACTAACCTAAGGACATCACACACATCAATGTCCAAGGCAGGATTCGAACCTGCGACCGTAGCGGTCGCTCGGCTCCAGACTGCAGCGCCTAGAACCGCAAGGCCACTCCGGCCTGCTTAACATTTCAAATTAACGTTGAAGGATACCAGTTGATTCAAATACTTGTACTGGTGATTTTCATATTTTTTCCTAGGCAGTGAAAAACATAGAAAAGTGTTTAAATAGCTTCTCGAACTAACAATTTGACATACTCGCTTCTCTGAAACAAGTGCATCTCGTAATGATGTGAAAGAAATCTGTTCAAAAACGTGTCACTTTCTAGAAGTATTTTCACAAACAACTATTCTAAAATAAGGAATAACTGTCCTGTAGACGGAACTAACATTTACAACATAAAGTCAGATTTCTTAGTACTGTGGTGCTTTCTTTTACCTGTTTCCCCTCAAGAATGATTTTCTGTACCACGTGATACAAAAGCCATATTTTTGTCATCTACAAACTCGTGTTAGAATGCATCTTACGTGAAATGGACTCCTAGAACACTTGCTTTCATTAGCTTCCTTCGACGAATAACACTCATGACGTTCTTTATGTGTTGACATACTCTCTCCATACTGTTCATTACTATTCAAGTTTGTTTCGCGATAACACAGATTGGCTAGACACATCACTTGTTTTAACCTATATCGAAGAAAATAAATACAGAGTCTTCACTAGGCACATGGGGGCCAAACACGCTGCGACACAATGATCCAGCGAAGAGATGCGGAACTTCTGTAAAGGAGACGTGTATTACTAGTAAGTTAAATTCAAACAGGCATTTACAACTTTGCTCACTAATCTTAAAAAATAGCACAGAAATAAATGTTAATAAGATTGCATTTAAAATCAGTAGTGCTGTCAACAATACAGGACGGTCAGAAACAGTCTGAAAAGGTTGTAAGGCTGTTGCAGGTTAGGTTGTGCTGAGATATAACTGTCAAGAAAGCAGTTAGATACGTTGCGCCATTTTAGTGTTAATTAGCATTAGATTAGCTAATGAAGCACCAAGGCTGCACATTTCGGGAAAGTTCGAAAATGAAGCAAGTAATCGCCTTCGAGGTTAGTTGTGTTTAAAGTAATATTGCTGACATGTGTTTATAGTTTTTATGCCCTCTTCTCAATTCCTCAACAGTGAAATGTTATACTGCATGTCTAAAATGCAAAAAAAAAAAAATGCCGATTTATAAGTGTGCACAGAAATTTCGAACTGGCGATCACACCACGACCTGCTAGCACCATCAGCACCAGTGCCTTCGCGTAGCAGTCAGGCTGTGACGTCATTAGGGGCAGCCCAGCACATTCTTCCACGAAGGCCTCGGTAGAGGTCCTCCTCCGACAATAGCCAAGATCCTCTCCTGCTACTGCTGTTTCCCCTCTGTGTGACAGTGTCTGAAAGTGCTCTTGCAAACAAGACAATAGATCCATTGGGACATTGTGGATTTAGTCCCTTCTTCTTTCTTCGTATTGGCCAGCTAGCGACTGTCTCTTTTTCCGAGCTTTGATTGTCTCCCACTGCTCCTTCAATAGTTTGCGGTTTGTTTCTCTTGGGTCCATGCTTTCACTCTCTTCGGCTTCGCCTTCCCTGGAACCATTATGTTTTCGTTAAACGAATCATGCTCCTGGACATCTTTAATCAAAATTTCCAATTCTCGTAAATCTTTTGCAATCTCTATGAGCCATGTCCGTTTGGTTTTCGTATCATAAAAGTACACTGACTTCGCAATATCATGGGATAGAGGAGTACAGGTGGCGTACTTCTGCTCTATGCGCACCACACACTCCCCATGCCAGCTGCAGTTGTACAGAAGACGTGAAGAAGAGGTTGTGCAAGTGATTTATGTAACATGCAACGCCTTCGTGAGATCACGTCGTTCGAACGGGATACGGTGCTCACTGCCCGACGGATGGGAGTTTCAATTTCGGCAGTGGTACAGGAATTCTGCTTATTACGTTCATCTTTCTCTACGGTTTATCGTGAATGGCTGAATGAGGGTCTCTCAATCCACAGCAGAGGAACTACCAGCCGTCCGGCTCACTCGATGATCGTGACAGGCGACATCTGATACGACGGATCGTCAGTAGGGACAGAAGGGCAGTGCAACAAATTATGGCTCAATTCAACACACTGCGTGCTACATACGTCTTCTACTGGGCAGTCTGTAGGAACATGGGTTCAATGGTGTATGGAAGCAGGCGCAGCACACGGGTGCTACTGTTAATCCAGCGCCATACGACACTATGGCTTGCATTTGTCACCAATCACCAGCGATAGACACTGGAACAATGGTGTAACATGATATGGTCGGACGAATCACAATGGGAGGTACCGTGTGTGGCACAGACCACATGAATCGCTGGATCCCGCCTGCCAAGAAGGCATGGTCCAAGGCGGTGGTGTCTCTGGTATGGTCTGGGAAGCATTTTCCTGGTATACAACTGGCCCCTTATGTGTTCTGGAAGGGACTCTGAATGGTCTAGGGTATGTTAGGCTGCTCGGGTGCCATTTTCACCCATTTTCAGCCTTCCATCACCCTGACGGTTCTGCGGTATTTCTAGATGATAACGCGCAGCCACATCACTCCCACATCGCCCGGGTATGGTTTCAGGAACATGCAGGGGATGTCCAAAGACTTAGATGGCGACGCTGGACCCCAGATTTGAAAGTCGTCGAGTATATCTGGGATGTCTTGGAATGTAGGCTCCGTGCCACCAATCCTGCGCCAACGAACAGACCACAATTAGCTGCTGCTCTGCAAATAATTTGGCGTCAGTTGCTTCCAGAGGAATACCAGAGTCTTGTAGACTCACTTCCACGGCGTCTTACTGCAGTCTGCAGGGCCAGTGGAGGCTCCACGCGATATTAGTTTACTGCCTGATGACATTTGCTAAGTCAGTATAGGTTACCATCCGTTTAGATATACTTGTTGGGCTCATTCGCGTCGCGTGGCCATCAAAGGCAACCCTTCTGTTCCTAATCGTCTCACTCATCTTCTCTACGTTCTTAAATAGTTCGTGGCTGCGACGTGTTCTGTGCTTTCTGTTTCTTTGATGGGGCCAAGCATATTTCTCAACAATTTTCTTTCTCTGGCCTTAGGTTCCTCCAATAGTCGTTTCGTATTCATTCTTAGAGCCTCTGTTGTATGAAGAGTCTTCAGTCGAATAAAAGTACACTAGTGTCTAATTTTGGCGTTTTAGTACAAGGGAAAGTTCCGTGTTCTGGCTCTACACGCGACAGTTCGGTCCGATCGACCGCTGTGCCTGCCTCTGTCAAACGGCGTCACAGGACAAAGATAGAACTCAACATATTGCTCTTAACGCAACAAAATCGACATATGTAAAGGTATAAACGTAGGCTCCCCCCCCATGAACCATGGACCTTGCCGTTGGTGGGCAGGCTTGCGTGCCTCAGCCATACAGATGGCCGTACCGTAGGTGCAACCACAACGGAGGGGTATCTGTTGAGAGGCCAGACAAACATGTGGTTCCTGAAGAGGGGCAGCAGCCTTTTCAGTAGTTGCAGGGGCAAAAGTCTGGATGATTGACTGATCTGGCCTTGTAACATTAACCAAAACGGCCTTGCTGTGCTGGTACTGCGAACGGCTGAAAGCAAGGGGAAACTACAGCCGTAATTTTTCCCGAGGACATGCAGCTCTACTGTATGATTAAATGATGATGGCGTCCTCTTGGGTAAAATATTCCGGAGGTAAAATAGTCCCCCATTCGGATCTCCGGGCGGGGACTACTCAGGAGGACGTCGTTATCAGGATAAAGAAAACTGGCGTTCTACGGATCGGAGCGTGGAATGTCAGATCCCTTAATCGGGCAGGTAGGTTAGAAAATTTAAAAAGGGAAATGGATAGGTTAAAGTTAGATATTGTGGGAATTAGTGAAGTTCGGTGGCAGGAGGAACAAGACTTTTGGTCAGGTGATTACAGGGTTATAAATACAAAATCAAATAGGGGTAATGCAGGAGTAGGTTTAATAATGAATAAAAAAATAGGAGTGCGGGTTAGCTACTACAAACAGCATAGTGAACGCATTATTGTGGCCAAGATAGACACAAAGCCCATGCCTACTACAGTAGTACAAGTTTATATGCCAACTACCTCTGCAGATGATGAAGAAATAGATGAAATGTATGACGAGATAAAAGAAATTATTCAGCTAGTGAAGGGAGATGAAAATTTAATAGTCTTGGGTGACTGGAATTCGTCAGTAGGAAAAGGGAGAGAAAGAAACATAGTAGGTGAATATGGATTGGGGGGAAGGAATGAAAGAGGAAGCCGCCTTGTAGAATTTTGCACAGAGCATAACTTAATCATAGCCAACACTTGGTTCAAGAATCATGATAGAAGGTTGTATACCTGGAAGAACCCTGGAGATACTAAAAGGTATCAGATAGATTATATAATGGTAAGACAGAGATTTAGGAACCAGATTTTAAATTGTAAGACATTTCCTGGGGCAGATGTGGATTCTGACCACAATCTATTGGTTATGAACTGTAGATTCAAACTGAAGAAACTGCAAAAAGGTGGGAATTTAAGGAGATGGGACCTGGATAAACTGAAAGAACCAGAGGTTGTAGAGAGTTTCAGGGAGAGCATAAGGGAACAATTGACAGGAATGGGGGAAAGAAATACAGTAGAAGAAGAATGGGTAGCTCTGAGGGATGAAGTAGTGAAGGCAGCAGAGGATCAAGTAGGTAAAAAGACGAGGGCTCTTAGAAATCCTTGGGTAACAGAAGAAATATTGAATTTAATTGATGAAAGGAGAAAATATAAAAATACAGTAAATGAAGCAGGCAAAAAGGAATACAAACGTCTCAAAAATGATATCGACAGGAAGTGCAAAATGGCTAAGCAGGGATGGCTAGAGGACAAATGTAAGGATGTAGAGGCTTGTCTCACTAGGGGTAAGATAGATACTGCCTACAGGAAAATTAAAGAGACTTTTGGAGAGAAGAGATCCACTTGTATGAATATCAAGAGCTCAGATGGCAACCCCGTTCTAAGCAAAGAAGGGAAGGCAGAAAGGTGGAAGGAGTATATAGAGGGTCTGTACAAGGGCGATGTACTTGAGGACAATATTATGGAAATGGAAGAGGATGTAGATGAAGACGAAATGGGAGATAAGATACTGCGTGAAGAGTTTGACAGAGCACTGAAAGACCTGAGTCGAAACAAGGCCCCCGGAGTAGACAACATTCCATTTGAACTACTGATGGCCTCGGGAGAGCCAGTCATGACAAAACTCTACCATCTGGTGAGCACGATGTATGAGACAGGCAAAATACCCTCAGACTTCAAAAAGAATATAATAATTCCAATCCCAAAGAAAGCAGGTGTTGACAGATGTGAAAATTACCGAACTATCAGTTTAATAAGTCACAGCTGCAAAATACTAACGCGAATTCTTTACAGACGAATGGAAAAACTGGTAGAAGCCGACCTCGGGGAAGATCAGTTTGGATTCCGTAGAAATGTTGGAACACGTGAGGCAATACTGACCTTACGACTTATCTTAGAAGAAATATTAAGAAAAGGCAAACCTACGTTTCTAGCATTTGTAGACTTAGAGAAAGCTTTTGACAATGTTAACTGGAATACTCTCTTTCAAATTCTGAAGGTGGCAGGGGTAAAATACAGGGAGCGAAAGGCTATTTACAGTTTGTACAGAAACCAGATGGCAATTATAAGAGTCGAGGGGCATGAAAGGGAAGCAGTGGTTGGGAAAGGACTAAGACAGGGCTGTAGCCTCTCCCCGATGTTATTCAATCTGTATATTGAGCAAGCAGTAAAGGAAACAAAAGAAAAATTCGGAGTAGGTATTAAAATTCATGGAGAAGAAGTAAAAACTTTGAGGTTCGCCGATGACATTGTAATTCTGCCAGAGACAGCAAAGGACTTGGAAGAGCAGTTGAACGGAATGGACAGTGTCTTGAAAGGAGGATATAAGATGAACATCAACAAAAGCAAAACGAGGATAATGGAATGTAGTCAAATTAAGTCGGGTGATGCTGAGGGAATTAGATTAGGAAATGAGACACTTAAAGTAGTAAAGGAGTTTTGCTATTTAGGGAGTAAAATAACCGATGATGGTCGAAGTAGAGAGGATATAAAATGTAGACTGGCAATGGCAAGGAAAGCGTTTCTCAAGAAGAGGAATTTGTTAACATCGAGTATAGATTTAAGTGTCAGGAAGTCGTTTCTGAAAGTATTTGTATGGAGTGTAGCCATGTATGGAAGTGAAACATGGACGATAACTAGTTTGGACAAGAAGAGAATAGAAGCTTTCGAAATGTGGTGCTACAGAACAATGCTGAAGATAAGGTGGGTAGATCATGTAACTAATGAGGAGGTATTGAATAGGATTGGGGAGAAGAGAAGTTTGTGGCACAACTTGACTAGAAGAAGGGATCGGTTGGTAGGACATGTTTTGAGGCATCAAGGGATCACAAATTTAGCATTGGAGGGCAGTGTGGAGTGTAAAAATCGTAGAGGGAGACCAAGAGATGAATACACTAAGCAGATTCAGAAGGATGTACGTTGCAGTAGATAGTGGAAGATGAAGAAGCTTGCACAGGATAGAGTAGCATGGAGAGCTGCATCAAACCAGTCTCAGGACTGAAGACCACAACAACAACAAACGTAGGCTTCCGTGGCCATTGTCACCTTCAATAAAAATTGTGTGTTTGTGACCGCATTGTCAATATATATAATATATAAAACTACTGACGTTTCGGTCCCTGTTGCAAGCGACCTTCTTCAGGGTGTTTTTACTTACTGCTGAATGAGAAAACTTTGTTTCTTATATACCTGAAGACGTGGCTGTTATCAAATTCTGATAGGCTGTTTAGTATGAAGGGGAGGGATGTTAGAAGTCTTTATTGGTGTTTTTATTATTTGTTTTCATTGGTGGGAACCAGACGTTTTGATTGGTGCTTGCATTACTGCTTGTGATTCGTGGAAATCGGCGAATGGAAAACCAGGCGGCAGCTGTGACGTGTCGTTGTTTTCCTGCTTTCTAGCGCCGGCCGAGACGCGCCGGTACTCTATGTACCTAGGGCCGCTGCGGGCTCCCGCGCGCCTGTATGTGTCGCTTCGCGTGAACTTTCGTCCCGTACCACTGTGTTTGCTGGCAGCCAAGACATCGGAAGTCGGTAGCCGTCTTCCTATTCATGCTGGCCGGTCGTTTGGCTATTTCTGTTGTCTCTCTAATCTTCCTGCTGAAAGTAAGAGGCTGTTTCGCCTGTACGGGAGCTTCACAAAATCAATCAAAACGTCTGGTTTCCGCCAATGAAAACAAATAATAAAAACACCAATAAAGACTACTAACACTCATCCCCTTAATCCTAAATAGCTTATCAAAATTTGATAACAGCCATGTCTGCAGGTATATAAGAAAGAAAATTTTCTCGTTCAACAGTAAGTAAAAATACCCTGATGAAGGTCGCTTGCAACAGGGACCGAAACGTCGATAGTTTTATATACAGGCTGTTACAAAAAAGTACGGCCAAACATTCAGGAAACATTCCTCATACACAAATAAAGAAAAGATGTTATATCGACATGTGTCCGAAAACGCTTAATTTCCATGTTAGAGCTCATTTTAGTTTCGTCCACCTACGCTCAATGGAGCACGTTATCATGATTTCATACGGGATACTCTACCTGTGCTGCTAGAACGTGTGCCTTTACAAGTACGACACAACATGTGGTTCATGCACGATGGAGCTCCTGCGCATTTCAGTCGAAGTGTTCGTACGCTTCTCAACAACAGATTCGGTGACCGATGGATTGGTAGAGGCGGACCAATTCCATGGCCTCCACGCTCTTCTGACCTCAACCCTCTTGACTTTCATTTATGGGGGCATTTGAAAGCCCTTGTCTACGCAACCCTGGTACCAAATGTAGAGACTCTTCGTGCTCGTATTGTGGACGGCTGTGATACAATACGCCATTCTCCAGGGCTGCATCAGCGCATCAGGGATTCCATGCGACGGAGGGTGGATGCATGTATCCTCGCTAACGGGGGACATTTTGAACATTTCCTGTAACAAAGTGCTTGAAGTCACGCTGGTACGTTCTGTTGCTGTGTGTTTCCATTCCATGATTAATGTGATTTGAAGAGAAGTAATAAAATGAGCTCTAACATGGAAAGTAAGCGTTTCCGGACACATGTCCACGTAACATATTTTCTTTCTTTGTGTGTGAGGAATGTTTCCTGAAAGTTTGGCCGTACCTTTTTGTAACACCCTGTATATTGACAATGCGGTCACAAACCCAGAAAAATTTTTCTATTGTAGATGTAAATTTAGTTTCCGGAGTACCCCAAAGAAGTCTGGTAGAACCGTTACTGTTTACAACGTATATAAATGATCTAGTAGAAAGCGTTGAAAGCTTTTTAAGGCTGTTTGCAGATGATGCTGTTGTCTAATAGGATAGTTGTGTAGTGGTGGATGTCTTTTCCTATGTATTAACAATATGTTACAACTACGCTATTAATGATGAATTGTTGGAAACAGTACTTACCGTAAAATATCTGGGGGTAACCGTCCAGACGAATGAGCTTAAGTGGAACGAACACATACAGCAAACAGTAGGAGAAACGGATGGTTCAAATGGCTCTGAGCACTATGGGACTTAACTTCTAAGGTCATCAGTCCCCTAGAACTTAGAACTACTTAAACCTAACTAACCTAAGGACATCACACACATCCATGCCCGAGGCAGGATTCGAACCTGCGACCGTAGCGGTCGCGCGGCTCCAGACTGAAGCGCCTAGAACCGCTCGGCCACTCCGGCCGGCACTAGTGGGTGCCTCACACTGCACGACACTCTTGAAATAGCTGTACTTTATTGTTGTTTCTTCTTTTGCAAAGTTTCTCCACAACGCTTGAAGAACTCTGCAAGTTAAGTAAAACTTTTGTTTACTGTATTTGCGTGTTCATTAATCATTTTTGGTGCTGTCCAGCTTCCCTACGACGACAGCTGCTGCGCCACTCTATAGCACACCTCTCCTCACCGTTCTGTACGAAGTAGTACACAACAGTGTATCATAAACGTGTCTTCTCAAAGGCGATTTGAAGCCCAGGCTTGGCTGCTTGTGTTCAGTCGGTTGTTTTGTTGCCACACCTATGGCCTCTGAAAAGGTCACTACATCATCTGCAAAGGCTAGTTAGTTGATTGTAACATTCATATAATTGTAGCCCAGTCTTACCACATTTTCTATCCTAGAACACATCATTTGTTTCCGCTATTCTCGGATGTCCTCTTCAAAAACACGCTGAAGTAGTAAAAAAATGGAAATTTTTTCAGTTTTACCAATAACAACCATTTTCTTTAGACGAGTTAGTAATTTTCCAAAACAATTTTAGATTTAGAAAAATTACACATGACGGTCAGGCAAGGAGACGTTACAAGGTGGCAGAAAGCAGCTATTGTGTTTCGACGTGTACGTCACCACACTGCGAATGAAGTTGTCCGATTAGTTGTGTCATCAACGCCGATGGTCCCAAGATTCTGCACCACCTGCAGGTCTGTAACACGGCGTAGGAACAGCGTTAATAAAAATTTGCTAATGAACAGAAACCAGAAACGAGTACCGAGCTAGATGCCACAGTGGTTAGCATTCGGGAGGACGATGGTTCACTCTCGAGTCCGGCCATCCTGATTTAGGTTTTCTGTGATTTCCCTAAGTCGCTTCAGGCAAATGCCGGGATAGTTCCTTTGAAAGGGTGCGGCCGACTTCCTTCCCCTTCCTTCCCTAATCCTATGAGACCCATTACCTCGCAGTTTAGTCTCCTCCCCCAAATAAACCCAACCCAAACCAACCAATAGACGAGTGTCACGCCTTGTCAGTGTCAATTGGTTTGAAACCCGAAATAATTTCTGCTGTCGGTGAATGAACGCCCATCTAAACAGACACCTCAGATTATTTTCACGTGACGTAGCTGTCTGTGATACAGTATTTTCTAAACACAAGCTGCATAAACATGCAGTCATATCTTCGTAAGGTTTCACAGTGGTGCAGAGATCAGCTACTTATTTTAAAGGTTCAGAAATGCTAAACTGTGCGCTTCAGAAGGTGAAAAAAATAGCCGTGTGTGGATGCAACATCAGTGAGTCACTGCTGGAATCACTCAACTTATACAAATACCTAAATGTCTCAATTTGTACGGATATGAAATGTAATGATTGCATATGCACAGTAGTGGGTTGAGGTAGGTAGCAAATTTCGATTCATTGGCAGGATACTCCAAAAATGTTATCAATCTGCAACTGAGACTGCCTACAAATCACTCGTGCGTTCAATATTTGAATATTGCTCTAATATATGCTTATCAAAGTTCAAATGTTCAAATGTGTATGAAATCTTATGGGATTTAACTGCTAAGGTCATCAGTCCCTAAGCTTACACACTACTTAACCTAAATTATCCTAAGGACAAACACACACACATCCATGCCCGAGGGAGGAATCGAACCTCCAGCCGTACAGTCCATGACTGCAGCGCCTCAGACCGCTCGGCTAATCCAGCGAGGCATATGCTTATCAAACCAAATAAGACTAACAGTGGATATTGAACGTACACAGAAGGGCATCTCGTATGGTCACAGGTTTGTTTGACTCACGGTCTCACATTAATATCCTTAAATCATGAATTGGCTCATTCTTGAAGACAATCACTAATTATCCCGGCAAATTATACTTACAGTGTCTCTAAAACCAGTGTTAAGGAAAGCCTTTAGAGATATTTTTCACACACCTCCGTCTCGCAAGTTAAGGGGTCGTGGCGAATAGATTAGACTAATTACCGATTCATTTAAACTTTCATTCACCCATATACGATTTGAAACGGAAGAAACTCTGTGGTGGCATGCTATGTGCGTTCTGTCATGCTCTTCACAGTTGTTTGTAAAGTTTGTATGTAGGTCTGTAAATGCTGAACTAGTTACCCAGCAAACACACTGAATGGAACTGCACGAAAAGGAGATGGACACCTCACAAAAGGCCAATGCACACAGCTGTAGGACCAGCTGCACATCTTCGATGGGCGCAACAACATAGAATGTGGGCAGTTGCTGACTGGGAAAGTGAGGTGCGGTCCGAAGAGCGTTCGTTTTGTCTTTTGGCGAATGATGAAGATCGTTGGGTGCACAGTCGTTCCACTGAAGCGTTAAACCCACAGCATGAGGAGGGTGAAGCTCAGACAGTTGCGTTCTGGGTGTGCTTACCGTGTCATGACTAGAGACCAGTCATTGAGGTTACTGTGAACATAAACCTGAAAGTTCATTTCACCATTATTCTGTGACCAACAGTTGCCTTTTGTCCTTCATGATCATTCTGCAGTCAACATTCATGTCTACCAAGATAATGATACCATTGTTCACAGGGATGAAGACACGTGTGTCTGGTTTGATGAACCATTAGGCAACCAATCAAACATCAACTGGCCCACTAAATCATCCAATCTTTATCTCACAGAAAATATCTGGGACAACGGTTGAAATGTAGTCATCTGTTTCCCGACGATCTGGTAGTTCTGTGGGATTTTACCATCAATCAGTGACTTCAGGTGGAAACGACACAATTGAAGATAAAGTCCGTGCAGAATGCCATGCCCTGTAGATGTACAGATGGCAGGGCACGCATGGGGAGAGCGGCAGTGGCAGACGCTGTAGGGCAAACGCCGAGCGCTGGAGGGGAAGTGCGTCGTCAACTGAAGCCTACAATCACATTTTTTGTAGATGGTGACGGAAAAGATATGTAAGCTCTGCTTTGGTTAGTATCTGAAAAGAATTTCGCCAAAAATGCAGCGGTCTACTTTCACCTGGCCTAATAACCATTTGTAACTTTCAGAGAAATTCCACGAGTGGAGAATATTGAGTAAAAATCACACATTTCCCTTGTTGCCATGTTAAAATATGCTTCGTTTGCCAAAATACAGCGGAGTTTACACAGTCTAGTCTCACTAACATGTTGTGCAGGTGCAACTGCGAGAGAATTGTGAAACAGTGGTTTAATATAAGTTTGTTAAGTGAGGAACTGAGGAAAAGTAAGGTTAGTATCTTATGAAAAAGCACATCCTCGGACAAAATAAACATGTAAGGTCTTCACTTCTGTTGTTCCAAAACCCACAGCAGTTCTCGTTTCACCAGCCATTGACGGCCCTTAAAAATTATATTCTTTCATCTAAAAAGTCTACAGTTAGAGGTATAACCCGGTAGATAATGAAGTTTTGCATAACAACCATAGGCCAAAACATTTTTGTCTTTACTTGCTATCATTTGCCAAAAGCTTTTTTCCATATCTCAAAATATTTATCAAATATGAGGAATGTTGTGGATATTTCACTCTGGCTTTATCGCTGGCGTTGCGCAATCGCAAATGAATGTGCTGTGTCAGATCAATTTTCTCTGTATTGGTGACAGATAGAGACCTTCACCCAAGTCTACAGACAAGTTCAGTATGTTAGCTAAATTTCATATGCAACAACATCTTCTGTAATATGCACATAACGCACAATCATAGCGACCCCTATTTTTCATTGCAAACTTTTACAGTTTCGCACTGTGTCTTATTTCCATGTAAATATCGCAATAACTATGGCCATTAACTAAATGATGGGAACGTCATCATGAACCTAACGTATGAAGCTACAAGTAAACCAAAAATTATTTTTTTTTACCGAATAGTTTCAGTGAGATTGTTTGAGAAAGATTGCAGGGCGTGCGCCTCGATTCTGTCACCGCCGACCGGCCGAAAGGTAGCAGACGATGTGTGACGTCCCTTCTCTCCTCCTTCACTCGCCGGGATGAGACGCGACTCGTAACGATGTTCGTCCCCGTCGGTATGACGTGGAACAACACCTGTAACCCTCGTAAGAACGCAAGTCCTCGCTTGGTTTAGAAATATTCTGCTACCTGTCCGCAACCTTCTTCTCAGTTTGTGCGAACTGGCAAACTGCAGTCGTTTATTTTTATTTTTATGCCCAGTTAGTTCCTTGATGAAATAAAATCTTTATTCCTGATTTCATCATTACGGTTGTTTTTCACATCATACATAGCGAGGATGAAATTTTGCTGTCTACCATTCCGTTGCTATGCCGTTGCTACGTCCAGTTATTAACAACGGTCCGACGTAACTCCAGAATAACTTATGTTGGAGTACAGGTTTTTTTTTGTTTTTTTGTTTTTAATACGCCCTAATACTGGTTTAAACTAAGCACTCTTCAATGTCCATTATTCAGGTACTCAGTAAGTTACTTAAAATGTTAGTCAGGCGGCACGTAAGATTTACCTTTTGACTCAGATTTTATTGTTCTTTCCGTAATTAATTGTTTATCCCTACAACACACGCACACCGATATGTCATTCAAGATTAACTTCTGTTCAGTTCTGTAATCATGACGCTGAAAACAACTTTTGACTAATCGGCGTACTTGTCTTTCTTCGTGTCTTCGTTTTATTGTGTCCTACTCAAGAGTACGAATTGTTTTTCTAACGGTGATCCATTGCTCTCAAGGTTTGTAATTGTTCGTCAGTACGAAGGCTACGTCCGATAAACCAATATCACTCAATCGAAGTCTAACACTCGTCTTACTTTACCGTCGAGTTGAGAACGGTAAAGATCAACTTTCATCAGTCGAATGACTGAGCAGTACTTCAGTCTCTGTCTCACGAATTATCAAACTTCCAAAACTGAAACAATGTAATAGCGTTCCTGTCCAGACAGCTATCGCAAAAGTACTCTAGAGCGACTCAAGAGCAACTAACTAACTGAACATTTCCATATTCGAGTTGCATTGTAGTCACATTGAATTTCCCTTTCGATGCGGCTACAACTCTCTTCCATGGTAAATGTTATCTCTGACTGAATTACTTTCTTGGATTTAACCTTCGTTCATATGATTTTGAATTTATTCTATGGATGTTTGATAAAGAATGTATGATAATCCTTTCCTTTTATCTCCCGTTTTTGTATGCTATTCTCAGTATTTGAATAATAAAGGTACTCATATTAATCAAAATATTACCAGTGTAGATTTTATCGTCAATAGTTGCCGTCACTGACAAGATGACTCTCTTCCCTACTTTAAGTTTCCACAAAGTTTGTTAAATGGGTTTTTCTGTCCTTGGGGCGTTACACAATGTCGGCCTCCCCTTCCTAAGAAACGAATGATCTCGCCCAGCGCTTTGGACGAAAATTGGTCAGTGAGCATCTGCCACCTGCCACCTGCCCAGACTCAACTTGTACACTCATCCCTGTCGAACTGGGGCCATTTTAGGGTTGTAGGCGGCATTAGACCATTGTTGATGTTGTGGTCTTCAGTCCTGAGACTGGTTTGATGCAGCTCTCCATGCTACTCTAACCTGTGCAAGCTTCTTCATCTCCCAGTACCTACTGCAACCTACATCCTTCTGAATCTGCTTAGTGTATTCATCTCTTGGTCTCCCCCTACGATTTTTACCCTCCACGCTGCCCTCCAATACTAAATTGGTGATCCCTTGATGCCTCAGAACATGTCCTACCAACCGATCCCTTCTTCTGGTCAAGTTGTGCCACAAACTTCTCTTCTCCCCAACCCTATTCAATACTTCCTCATTAGTCCATCTAATCTTCAGCATTCTTCTGTAGCACCACATTTCGAAAGCTTCTATTCTCTTCTTGTCCAAACTATTTATTGTCCATGTTTCACTTCCATACATGGCTACACTCCATACAAATACTTTCAGAAATGACTTCCTGACACTTAAATCTATACTCGATGTTAACAAATTTCTCTTCTTCAGAAACGCTTTCCTTGCCATTGTCAGTCTACATTTTATATCCTCTCTACTTCGACCATCATCAGTTATTTTGCTCCCCAAATGGCAAAACTCCTTTACTACTTTAAGTGTCTCATTTCCTAATCTAATACCCTCGACATCACCCGACTTAATTCGGCTACATTCCATTATCCTCGTTTGGCTTTTGTTGATGTTCTTCTTATATCCTCCCTTCAGGACACCGTCCATTCCGTTCAACTGCTCTTCCAAGTCCTTTGCTGTCTCTGACAGAATTACAATGTCATCGGCGAACCTCAACGTTTTTATTTCTTCTTCATGGATTTCAATACCTACTCCGAATTTTTCTTTTGTTTCCTTTACTGCTTGCTCAATATACAGATTGAATAACATCGGGGAGAGGCTACAACCCCGTCTTACTCCCTTCCCAACATCTGCTTCCCTTTCATGTCCCTCGACTCTTATAACTGCCATCTGGTTTCTGTACAAATTGTAAATAGCCTTTCGCTCCCTGTATTTTACCCATGCCACCTTTAGAATTTGAAAGAGAGTATTCCAGTCGACATTGTCAAAAGCTTCCTCTAAGTCTACAAATGCTAGAAACGTAGGTTTGCCTTTCCTTAATCTTTCTTCTAAGATAAGTCGTAAGGCCAGTATTGCCTCATGTGTTCCAATATTTCTACGGAATTCAAACTGATCTTACCCGAGGTCGGCTTCTACTAGTTTTTCCATTCGTCTGTAAAGAATTCGTGTTAGTATTTTGCAGCTGTGGCTTATTAAACTGATTGATCGGTAATTTTCACATCTGTCAACACCTGCTTTCTTTGGGATTGGAATTATTATATTCTTCTTGAAGTCTGAGGGTATTTTGCCTGTTTCATACATCTTGCTCACCAGATGGTAGAGTTTTGTCAGGACTGGCTCTCCCAAGTCCGTCAGTAGTTCAAATAGAATGTTGTCTACTCCGGGGGCCTTGTTTCGACTCAGGTCTTTCTGTGCTCTGTCAAATTCTTAACGCAGTATCGTATCTCCCCTTTCATCTTCATCTACATCCTCTTCCATTTCCATAATATTGTCCTCAAGTGCATCGCCCTTGTATAGACCCTCTGGTTACTCCTTCCACCTTTCTGCTTTTCCTTCTTTGCTTAGAACTGGGTTTCCATCTGAGCTCTTGATGTTCATACAAGTGGTTCTCTTATCTCCAAAGCCCTCTTTAATTTTCCTGTAGGCAGTATCTGTCCTACCCCTAGTGAGATATGCCTCTACATCCTTACATTTGTCCTCTAGCCATCCCTGCTTAGCCATTTTGCAATTCCTGTCGATCTCATTTTTGAGACGTTTGTATTCCTTTTTGCCTGCTTCATTTAGTGCATTCTTATATTTTCTCCTTTCATCAATTAAATTCCATATTTCTTCTGTTACCCAAGGATTTCTACTAGCCCTCGTCTTTTTACCTACTTGATCCTCTGCTGCCTTCACTACTTCATCCCTCAAAGCTACCCATTCTTCTTCTACTGTATTTCTTTCCCCCATTCCTGTCAATTGTTCCCTTATGCTCTCCCTGAAACTCTGTACAACCTCTGGTTCTTTCAGTTTATCCAGGTCCCATCTCCTTAAATTCCCACCTTTTTGCAGTTTCTTCAGTTTTAATCTACAGGTCATAACCAATATATTGTGGTCAGAGTCCACATCTGCCCCTGGAAATGTCTTACAATTTAAAACCTGGTTCCTAAATCTCTGTCTTACCATTATATAATCTATCTGATACCTTTTAGTATCTCCAGGGTTCTTCCATGTATACAACCTTCTATCATGATTCTTAAACCAAGTGTTAGCTACGATTAAGTTATGCTCTGTGCAAAATTCTACCAGGCGGCTTCCTCTCTCATTTCTTAGCCCAAATCCATATTCACCTACTACGTTTCCTTTTCTCCCTTTTCCTACACTCGAATTGCAGTCACCCATGACTATTAAATTTTCGTCTCCCTTCACTATCTGAATAATTTGTTTTATTTCATCATACATTTCTTCAATTTCTTCGTCATCTGCAGAGCTAGTTGGCATATAAACTTGTACTACTGTAGTAGGTGTGGGCTTCGTATCTATCTTGGCCACAATAATGCGTTCACTATGCTGTTTGTAGTAGCTTACCCGCATTCCTATTTTCCTATTCATTATTAAACCTACTCCTGCATTACCCCTATTTGACTTTGTGCTTATAACCCTGTAATCACCTGACCAGAAGTCTTGTTCCTCCTGTCACCGAACTTCACTAATATCCCGTATATCTAACTTTAACCTATCCATTTCCCTTTTTAAATTTTCTAACCTACCTGCCCGATTAAGGGATCTGACATTCCACGCTCCGATCCGTAGAACGCCAGTTTTCTTTCTCCTGATAACGACATCCTCTTGAGTAGTCCCCGCACGGAGATCCGAATGGGGAACTATTTTACCTCCGGAATATTTTACCCAAGAGGACGCCATCATCATTTAATCATACAGTAAAATTGCATGCCCTCGAGAAAAATTACGGCCGTAGTTTCCCCTTGCTTTCAGCCGTTCGCAGTACCAGCAGAGAAAGGCCCTTTTGGTTATTGTTACAAGGCCAGATCAGTCAATCATACATACTGTTGCCCTTGCAACTACTGAAAAGGCTGCTGCCCCTCTTCAGGAACCACACGTTTGACTGGCCTCTCAACAGATACCCCTCCGTTGTGGTTGTACCTACGGTACGGCTATCTGTATCGCTGAGGCACGCAAGCCTCCCCACCAACGGCAAGGTCCATGGTTCATGGGGGGCATTAGACCATATAGCGCGATATCGCATTAGACCATATAGCGCGTTATCTCCTCGGGGTGTGGTGGAGAGGTAACTAACATTTCCTCGGGTGAACTGAGCTATCGTCACTCGAAATACACTGAAAGGAAAAGTATTTTAATTTAATCGCTTCTATTGTTATTAATTTTCAGAACAGGAGATTACGCAACTGGACAAAGTAGGAAGATTCGAGCCCACGTGGAGCTTTACCAGAAACCATCTTTATTCTCATGGAAAAATGAGCGCTATCGACTTGGCATCTCAGATTCATTCCGTATCTCTAGCTTTTCAGAAGGCTATTGATACCGTTTCTCAAAGGGGCTTCTAGTGAAATTAAGTGCTTATGGAATATCATCTCACTTGTGCGACTAGATTGGTGATTTTACGTTAGAAAGGCCACAGATCGTAGTACCTGAGGGAAAGTCATAGAGTAAAACAGAACTGTTATCTCGCGATTTCCAAGGAAGTGTTAAAGCCCCTCTGCAGTTCCTAATCAACATAAATTATTTAGGAGACAATCAGAGCAGCCCGCTTAGATTTACCGCCAAAGTCATCAGATCAAAACCAATTTGAAATGGTTAACACGACATATTTGGTGTTTGCGAAAAGTGGAAATCGACCCTAAATAATGAAAAATGTGAGGTCATCAACATGAGTACTAAAAGGAATCGTTTAAAAATCTCGGTTACACGGCAAATCACACAAATCTCCACTTAACTAAATACCTAGGAATTAAAATTACGAACAACTTAAATTGGAACGATACCATAGGTAAGGTGGAGAGGCAAACCAAAGACAGAGTTTTATTGGCAGAACAATTAGAAGACGCAACAGGTCTACTAAAGCGACTGCCTGCATTAAGCTTCTCCCCCATCTTCTGGAGTACTGTTCTGCGGTGTGGGAAGGCCATCTGATAGGATTAACGGAGGACATCGAAAAGTTCCAAGAAGGGTAGCTTGTTTAGTATTATCGCGAAATATGGGAGAGAGTATCACGGATACGACAGGCGAGTTGGTGTGGCAATGATTAAAACAAAGGCAATTTGCTTTGCGGCGACATATTTTCACAAAATTTAAATCTACAAGGTTCTCCTCCAAATACGAAAGTATTTTGATGATCATTGTAATAAAATAAGATAATTCAGAGCTCGCACGAAAAAAAGTGTTCGTTTTTCTCACGCGCTATTCGAGACTACAACGGTAGAGAAAGTGAGGCAAAGTGGTTCGGTCAACCCTCTGCCATCCACTGAAGTGTGAATTGCAGAGTAGTCGTGTAGGTGTAAATGTACGCGACTGAAATAGGGGAAGTGACAGAAGTACAGAGAGTACCCTCTGCCACACACCGTAGGGTGGCTTGCGGAGTATTGTTGTAGATGTCGACGTAGACATTACCATAACCGCAGAATAGTGCATTAATGATAAACACACCTGTTTCCTTACAAGAAGTAAGCAACTATTTTCTATACCAGAGAATTGTTTGGAATCAAATTACTAATATTTACATTTCGCAAACTTCTCGTACAATAAATAATGTTTGTGTCCTGCAGATCATAAAAGTAAACAACAAAGGACCACAAATACATTTCAGAAAGTTGTGCGGGGACTTAAACTTGGCCAGGCATGGTGATTTTCACCGCCCTTTGAGAGGCTTTGCGCAAGGAAAAAAGTAAGATTTTATATTACATTATGCAGCGCAAGGTTACCTTGGCAGTAGATTTGCGCCTAAGCCGGCATCCGTACGGCGACAGATCCCTGCAGCTGAAGTGGCCTGCTTCAAGTACCTACGTTTCTGTGGCAACGGCTCATTGTTGTCGCAGCCATGGCTTTCAAGGCAGTACTGACGGCGTTAACCTTTTTTGCACATGGCTCTTAGAAAATGGAAAAAGCGCTGCCATCTGTCAGAGAGAGACCTTCTTCCGTTCTACAGAGGGGCCGAACGTTTTGTATTTACTACAACCAACCATAAAGATTCTTCTCCTTCTTCTCCTTCATTATGTCCATTTATAGATTTTGGTGACCACACGATGCACCTTTATCGTATGAACCGCAGTATATGTTGTGACAAACTTCTATGGGAGGGGAACACATCGCAAGGGTTTAGAATTCCATAGTAACCCACGGCCAGAAAACGTTAGAGTAAGTAGTAACAGAGGTGGAACATCGGAAAGGAAAGAAGACAGCGATTAATTTGAAACATTTTATTGGACATAATCAGTACATATGCTGTACGACATGGCCACAGTTTTCGTGTTACATGTTTGCACTATCAAACTCCACGCATTCCTAACGCTGAAGGAGCTTTGGCTGCCGGACGCGTTCGAACCCCTGTCCCCCTTCCTTACCGCATTTATCGAGCCTTGATTTCCTTCTGTGGAGAGCCATAAAATCCCTCATGTATCGTGATCCTGTGGAGTCTGAAACGGATCTTGTCGCTAGAATCGCCTGTGCAGCTGCTGCAGTCAAAGAAACTGCCGGTGTGTTCGAGCGTTCCCCGCATTCAATAAGTTGGGACGCTGCCATGCATAGCGTCTGATGGTGCAAACTCCGAGCATCTCTTGTAACATAAAACTGGAGTCATGTCGTACACCGTGCGTGCTCATTATGTCCAATAAATGTTTCGGATTAATCAAGCTTTTGTTTTCTTTTCGATCTTCGACCTCTGTAACCACTTACCCTGACGTCTGCGGCCGTGGAGTGCTATTCAGATCTCAGTCCTTACGATGATGTGTCCCACATCCCCCAGAGGTTTGCCGCAACATTTTTCGGGCCCACTGTAAAAAGTACTTTATCTGTTCTTGGTAGTCTCGTCCACTGCTTTATGTTATCCAAACAAGATATTTTTCTTCGGCCTCTTTTTTATCCTCGATATTCCTTTCTATTATCAACTGTAGATATATATCTCTGATGTTCTGTGAGATATGTCCTAAGAGCGCAGATGCGCTTCTCTTAAGTTTTGTCAACATTTTTCGCTGTTTGTTTATTCGTCGCATTACGTCGGTGTTAGTTATTCTCGTCGTCCATAACATTCTAATCACTCTGCGGTAAATTCAAAATTCCAAAACCCTCGATCTTCTTTGATATTGACGTATTTGGTGTCCATCTTTCTGAACCGTGTAGAAGTACAGACCACCTGCGGTAAATTCAAAATTCCAAAGCCCTGGATCTTCTTTGATATTGACGTATGTGGTGTCCATCTCTCTGGACCGTGTAGAAGTACAGACCAGATGTAACATCTTACAAATTGAACTCTTAAGTCATACGTCTATGTCTGTAATAATAATTTTTTTATTATTTTCATGAAAGCATTACGGACGTTCTCTATGCGAAATTTCAACTCCACTCCTCATCTGCAATCTTCACGTAGTCACTTTCCTTGGGGCCCAAACGTGTCTACTCTTTCTATTAAGAAGCCACTCCATGGTAGATTTGCATTTGTAAAGGAGTCACGCGATTGTGTGACGATCATAAAATGCGTCTTTTTCGTATCAATTTTCACGCTTATATCACTGATGTACACCCCTATTACGCTGACGAGTTGTTGAAGAGCACTTAAATTTTCAACAATCAGCACTGTATCATGAGCATAGCGAATATGATTGCTGAAGAATCCATCAACCTTTATGCCTTCTTCTATATTATCAAATGCTACCTGCGAGATGCTCTCTCAGTGCAAATTGAATAACAGGGGTATCAGAACGCGTTCTTGCTAGATTCCTCTACAGATATTAAGCAATTGATTGACCTCAGTATCAATATTATCATTATCTGCCTGATTCCAAAATAAATTCTCTACACAGTGGACGTCTTTCCGACTTCAGGGTGAACCAAAACTTCACCAACAAACTTTAAGAGGTGTTCGTATGGACAAAACAAGAAAAAAATATCTACTAAACATAGGTTCTCAAATACATACCTAAAGAGCTATGATCAATGTTCATCTTCGGCACTGTGAAACACATCGCTTCTCCTGTAAGCTCTTTGCTTTCCAAGGAAGTAGTATGGACTAAAACATGAAAAAAGTATCTATTAGACGGGGGCTCTAAAATGTATACCGTAATAACTATGAACAGTTGTTCGGGAGAAGAGATAGTCCTTACTAAAACCTCTGAAAGTTTGCCGGTGGAGTTATGGTTTACCCTATATATCCATTCCTTTGAGAATTTCCGAAAGTTTATATCTATCAAAGAATTTCTTTCGTTCAGTAAAAGAAAGTTGTACATTTTTACACTCATTATAGTATTTTTGCGCTAGAATTCGTATCGCATTTATTGCTTGTCCTTTACTTTAATCTTTTCTAAATCTAAACTCTGCCTCACCAATGAATTCCTCACATTTTTCATAAACCCCTTGATGAATAACTTTCAGAAATATTTTCATAAGACTAATGATTTTATGAGCTTTACATTGACGCACATTCTTTCTCTTTCATTAAGGAAGTGATAGCTGATAATAACCAATGGGCAGGATAATGACCTGTATCGTAAATTTGGCTGAAATGTTTGTGTAAGATTATAATATCTTCTTCATTAAGATGTTAAATGAGCTCTAATTGAGTTTTATTAGATCCTGTTTCTTTATGGTATTTCGAATTTCGTACGGATTTCCCTATTTCTTCTTTCATAATTGGAGGTCTTGTTAGATTCTCGTTCCTACAAATCTCAGTATTTAGTCTGTAATCTGAAAAGAGGTTTCTAATAGAGTCTTCTCACGTTTCTTACTTCTCTGCGGCATCAAGAACTATTTTATTACCTTTAAGAGAAGTTTGTTTCTTTTACATATTCCAGCGGTTTGTTTTAGCTTTCCATGTAAGATTGCAGACATAAAAAATTCAGTGTTCAAGAAGATCAAGAAAATAAACGTAGAAACAAATAAAAAGTATAAAAAGCCACATACATGCCTGTATACAGAAATGAAATGTATCTGAGATATACAGAACCACACTGATGTTTGCTAAACGGAATAGACATATCAGCCAAGGGGGCTGGAAAGGGTTGGGATGTGTTTAAAGAAGACAGATAGATCAGCGTTGTCAACATTATCTGTACGTCGTAACAGGAAACATGGTCTATTAAATTATCCTGTCAGCAGCTAATTACGGTCATTAGCATTTCGATTTGTCAGTAAGAAAAGATGCAAATATGCTAAATTTACTGCTTATTGTTGGAGAAATTTAGTGGTCACACTTAAGTCCTTTTTAAACGTGTAGAAAATGATCACGTCAAAAGTAGTTATCCTGCTAAGATGGTTTAGTGAGCAGCATTATGTGAAACAAATGCCGAGAACTGCTTTAGCGGAATGTGAAAGGTTGATATACGCTCTTAAAACACAGTTTACAGCTGGTACACAAAGACAAAAAGCACTTTTTTCCCACGTCACTTCGTGTTTGCTGACAAAATACCAATGTCGAGTCCATGCAGCGAGTTGTTTATATTATCCATGACCGAAAAGTTGAAACAATCTGCATGATGATTGCAGCATTGTCTTTCTGGGACGTGTGTGAATTGTTTGTACATTTCGTGCAGCCAGGAAAAATAGTAACAAGTGAGGTGTAGTGTGCACACCCACCCTAAAAAATTGAGAATTTTAGGAGACAGGTCAAAGAAATGAGCTGGAAAGATGTTTACAATACTTCTGACTCGAATGGAAAATAAAAATTAGTAAAAGTACTTCCTCATCTGAAAATTTTGTTCGCCTAAAGATAACTGAAATAGAACAGAAGTCTAAAAATAAATCACAGATTACACAATAAATACAGATATTATGTAGGGCAAAAACGAAACTGTATCTGCTATCTAGGAACGGTTCTGATGTTAGCTTTCTAATGCATTAAAAGAATACTGCAAAATATTGAAGCAACAACCCAGAAATTTAAGCAGCTTTATTATGGGAAAAAAGATAATTACATCAGGCAACAAAATAAAAACTACATGGGATGTGGTGAACACAGAGATGGGTAGGGCCAGAAAGAAAGAGGAATCGATAGGTATAAAAATAAATGAGACATTGGTAACAAGTGCATGTAGTGTTCCAAACCTTCTAAAAAGTTCTTTATTTCTATTACTGACAGCTTGGGATCATCAGGTTCGGTGAAAAGAGCAATGGAATATCTGAGAACAGTCTCTACGAATAACTTCAATAAAATGAAAATGACACTCATTTCTCCCAAAGAAGTAGCATCCATCATAAAATCCTTAAAATCAAAGTATTTGAGCTGTTATGGTAACATATCAACAAAGTTAATCAAAAACTGTGCATGAGAGTTGAGTTCTTTGTGTAATCTTGAGTTCTTTGTGTAATCAGTATCTTATCAGCAGAACATTCCCAAGCTGGCTCAAATATGCAGAAGTTAAACCTGTGTACAAGAAGGAGAAGAGATATCACCAAACTATCAACGAATTTCACCTTTACCAGCTTTCTCAAAAACTTTTGAAAAGATGGTGTTCAAGCGTCCTCTTAAGCATGTGACTCCAAATAATATATTGTCTGATTCACAGTTTGAGTTCCTTAAGAGTTATGATATAGAGAAAGCTACTAACACGAATAGCCAGGATGTGTTAAATTCATTAGATAACAAATTAGAGGCTACTGTCATTTTCTCTGACATGTCAACAACCTTTGAGTGTGTGAATCACAGCATTCTCTTAAGTAAATTAGAATATTATAGTGTCACTGGCAGTGCTGCAAAATAGTTTGAGTCTTACCTAACTAACAGAAAACAAAGAGTGTCCTTGTCAAATACCTGTGGAATAAGCCATCAGTATTCATCTGATTGGGAATTAATTACATGTTATGTTCCTCAAGGTTCCATCTTGTGTTCCTTGATTTTCATGTGTAGATTAATGGCCTCTCGTCTGCTGCATTGCCAGATACTAAGTTTGTTTTGTTTGTAAATGATACAAATATTGCAATAAATATCAAGTTTAGTACAGATTTAAAAATTGTTGCTAATCAAATTTTCACTGACGTTAATAAATGGTTTAAAGCTAATTCATTGTCTTTAAACTTTGAAAAGACCCACTATACATTCATACATACATAAACCCTTGTTCCATAGATCATGAATACATTTCGTAATTATGTAGAATGTGTCACTATAACATAAGTTTTCTTTACACAAGATAATTAATTAATTAATTAATTTTTTACTGTTACTACTTATGTCTAAGAATTGATCTATAAGTGGAAGGAGCTGTCATTCAAAAATTCTTTTAATTTGCTTTTAAATGTTGGTTGGGTATCTTCAGATTTTAATTCTATTTGGCAAATGACCAAAGATTTTTGTGGCAGCATAATTCACCCCTTTCTGTGTCAAAGTGAGATTTAATCCAGAATAGTGAATATCATCCTTTCTTCTAGTGTTGTAGCTCTGCACTTCGATGTTATTTTTAAATTGGGGTGGGTTATTAATGACAAATTTCATAACTGAATAGATGTACTGCGAAGGTACTGTGAATATCCCGAGTTCCTTAAATAAATGTCTGCAAGGGGATCTTGGGTGGGCTCCAGCTATTATTCTGATTAAACACTTCTGTGCAATGAATACTTTTTCTCTTAATGATGGATTGCCCCAAAATATGATGCCATATGAAAGCAGTGAATGAAAGTAGGTATAGTAGGCTAATTTATTGATATGTTTATCACCAAACTTTGCAATAACCCTAGTAGCATAAGTAGCTGAACCTAACCATTTTAGCAGATCATGGACGTGTTTCTTACAATTCAATTTCTCATCAATGCACACATCCGGAAATTTTGAGTATTCTGCCTTAGCAACAGATGTCCGTTCATACTCTATATTTATCAATGGTGTTATACTATTTCCTGTGCAGAATTGTATAACCTGTGTTTGCCATTCAGAACCTGTAAGAGATTTCCTTACTGCATGTATATAACATACAAAGACGTGCAGATAGAAGAGGTTGACATTGTTAAATTTCTGGAATTACAACTCAATAACAGTTCGATTGGGAAGGGCAGACCACAGAGTTGTTGAAGTGCCTATACAAGTTAGTACGAATTATGTCAGATGTATGAGATTTATTTATAAAAAACCTTCCATACTCTGCTGAGTTTCATTCTGTTACTTCATATGGGATCATATTCTGGTGTAACTCATCAAACAAAGCAAAAGTTTTCAGAGTGCAATAGCGTATAATTAGACATATTTTTGGTATAAATTCAAGAAAATCAGGTAGATATCTGTTCAAGGAACAGTTAATTGTAACCACTGCTTCTCACTATATTTATTCCTAAATGAAATTTGTTGCAAATAATATGTCTCCGTTTCCAAACAATAGCTCAATACATAGTAGCAATAATAGCAAAAAGAGCAACCTATATAAAGGCTTAAATTCACTTATCGTGGAACAAAAAGGGGTCCAACACTCAGGAATGCACATTTTCAATAAATTTCCAGCAACCATTAAAAACTTGGTTACAGATGAAGCGCAGTTTCAACAGAGTTTAAAAGACTGTTTAATAGTCAATCCCTTGTACTCTATAGATGAATATCTTAACATGGATTGTTAGACCAGCTTAAGTAAATGTGTATGTTAGATTTCAGTTTTCAGAGCACTTGGTCACAATTGTCATGATTAGGTATTTTGTGTATGATGAATCTATTACAAGTGCATAACAATGGTTCATTCTGACAGTGTATTAATTCTGTAAATATTAGCAGTTACTGTCTACTGTAATGTATTCATAAACCTTCACAATCTCCTATCAAATGATCGAGGAAGTGAGTATTATATTCACATGTTCTACATTTTTTATGTTATACTTTCTGACGTATTCCACGCCCAGGAGAATCATCTCAGTTTTGAGTTTATGGAACGAAAACTTAATCTAATCGAATATAATCTGCACAGCGCTTAGAAATACGTATTTGTTCCTCAGCCCACCAGGTGCACTAGGTGCATCGAAGATAGTAGTCACTACGTAGAATTTTGGTGTTAGAAGTTTAGCTGTAGTTTTTAGTTTTAGTTAGTTTCATGTTCCATGTCTCATGTGTAATCTTAATCGTAATGCTGTGGAATCAGTCATGTTAAATTCACATTACACATTCATACGTATATATGGCTACACGCTGACTAGTTACAATGTTTCTCTTTTGTTTAATACTGATGTGAGTTACTTATTTCTACCTATCATCATTCACACATTACAAAAATAGAAATTCTTGTACGAAATAGAATTTCTCAGGGGAAACTTATCAGTCAGTTTTCAAATTAAACTTTGGTCTCGGTTAGACGTTTCGTAACATTGGGAAAATGATCAAAAGTTTTGGTGACAACATTATGCACTCCTTTTGTGCTAATGTCTAGTAATGAATGTCATTTTTTCTACTTGTATTCTAAGTGCCATGTCGTTGTTTCTTTTGAACTGCAGTGGATTATTTACAACCAACTCCTTAAACATACGTCTACTAGCACAACACGATCATGGGTGAGTACAACATTTTTATGGCATATTTCTGAGGTATTTTTACAAGCAATTTATATGAGTAATGTTCTTATTCTTGCAATTTCATGTGATCAGCAGTCCGTCGATAACCGTACTTCACGCATGTTGGTCCTCATGTACTTTTCAGTGTGAGTGAGAGTATCTTTATTCTTTATGTGAATTTTCTCTCTGTATTACTGTAACAAGAGTATGGGAAGAATTAGGACAGTTCCTGCCCCCCCTCTCCCCTCATCTGACTTAAATCGATTCAACTTCATTGTGTGTGGTTGCGACAAGTAATCGATTTACACGACATTTGTCAATGATACAGCTCTCTTTTTCGCTGTCATAGATGCAAGTGGGAGAGAAAGTCTTATGAGAGGTGTATTACTATCAAAAAGGTGTATGTATATATTCAGATCGTCCGACATGAGCATTCCACAGCAACATATCTCTTTATAGATGTTCGCAGCAGTAACATTCCACCAAGCTTCTATATCTTCTTCAGTTTTTGCGAAAATCCAGCATCGAGACAAGTCAGGCCTATATCTGATAACAGATGTTACTTTCGAATAGACTTCTCAGAACCGCAAAAATAATGATAAGCGCTCTTGTTTAGTTGCATTACCCTTTTCAGACTTCCGCCATTAGCCATCGTTTCTTTAATCTAGTTTCTTCGCGTGAGATTACTGGCTGATGGGCAGACGTGCAGTTAACAAGGCGTTAACGGCTTCTCCTGACTGTAGCAGTTACTCATACGTGGTTAACGTGTGTTCTATGAACTATCAGCGCCGTTACGCTTTCGCCTTTCGCGGGAGGCTTTCGTGGCCTTGGCATATCGGTAGCTGTTCCGCATCAATGATTCACGCTACGTTTCCAGTGGACAAGAGTTATGATGCCAAGGTGATGACTCTTATTAGGAAGATCCAGGTGAAAAATCCGGCCCGGACCCCATGATTTTGTTTCCCCCCTGTATTCCTAAATCATTTCAAGTCGGTACCGAGACAGCTACCTTTTTACTGATACTATCTGAAGCAGAGATCTCTTGTCAGCAGGGGGATTAAAAAAACGGTAGGGTGATTCATTGTAGGGACCTTCAGGAGGAACAGCAAACATTTTAGAACTTGGTAGTATAAACTAATTCGAATAAAACGTACCATATAACAAATGTTTAATTTTTACTGATTACAGGAATAAGTTTTCATTTCATATGTTGGTATTCCAATTGATATGGTCTTAGTTATCGATTGTCAAGCTCATTCTGTGAAGTAGTCCTTGACTTTATACAAACGAAATTTCCAACAGTCTTGTGATTTGCTGGGAAATTCAAGAATATTTATGGATGTTTATGAAGATGCGCTTCGTATTTGCAAATAAATAAAACGCTGTTTGTTTTGTGCCATACACGTTCCACTTATTTTATTTGTCAGCATCCTCACTGGCCTGTACACTATTACATTATTGTTGTATGTATATAATAATTAGGATGCACCTTATTTACAAATATGTCACTACCTTAAACATTTACTTCTTATCCTCTCTTTTTTAAGATGAGAAACAACTTTTGTAGCACAACCTTTGTGAGGTTAAAATAACATTTGGTATTACTAGGATTTCTGATCGTATTAATCCTCTAGTGTTGTCCTAGATGTGTTAGATGGTCTACATACTCAATATGACCTTCACTGTGTATTTCTCATTAATCTCTCCTTTGTGTAGTAGTGCATATATGTAGTTTAGTATTTGCTTCTCTTTTATGCATTTTTGTTTGTTTATGTAGATATGTGTGCTCTGTCAGGTCGTGTGTGTGTGTGTGTGTGTGTGTGTGTGTGTGTGTGTGTGTGTGTCTGTGTGTGTGTGTGTTTGTGTCTGAGAGAGAGAGAGAGAGACACAGAGAAAGAGAGAGAGACAGAGAGATGGAGAGAGGGAGGGCGGGATGGAGGGGACAGGGGAGAATGATAGTGATAGAGAAGGGGGTGACAGAGAGAGAGAGAGAGAGAGAGAGAGAGAGAGAGAGAGAGAGAGACGAAGAGATTACTTTATTATTTGGTGTGGTTATGTGTTACATTAGTTTCTTGTTATTTTAATGGGTAATACGAACAGTCAGTGGTTGCTTATATTGATTTGGCCGTTCATTGCTTTTATGTTCATTGCAAAGGGCTCTTTCTGTGTTTGTCTTCCTATAACGATGGGAGTCGTTTGTTGTAATTGTTCCCTAATAAGTTCCATATGCTGTTCCACGTTAGATGGTTCATGTTAACGTTTTATCAGGTGTTCAGCAAAAGTAAAATGGCTATTTTCATGTATCCAGTTTCTTATATGTTCATTGTATCTAGTTTCAAAAATTATGTCTGTCATTCCGAGATACACTAATGTGCGTTCTTGACATTCTAACTGGTATACACCTTCTCCATGTTATTTTGTCTGGTTTGTGCATTGGTGTTTGTAATTGCGACTGGAGTGTATTTCTTGTTGTGTAAGCAACGTGTCGTACCTTTTTTCTTCAGTATATCACTTATTCAGTGTACTGATTGGTGTTTATATGTTAAAGAGTACCATTTCTCCTCATGAGTCGTCTCATGAGTGTTACTGTTTCGTGTGCTCTGCAATGTATGTGCTGACACAAAAGTTTTCAGAGTATCGTACCACGGTGTAATGAAAAAAAGAAAGACCCACAAAAAGGCCACTGTAACAGTGGGCGAAGGGCAACATTGGTTTCTCCAGTACAGGTTTTTTTTCATTACGATATTATTCCAAAAAAACTTTTGTGTCACTGATTCCGGCCGCGAATCCTGCACGATTATAAATGTATGTGTTGTTTGTGGATTTTTTTCGTGTACTGTGCTTGTTTTTACTTTCTTTTGTTTTGTTTTGATTTTGCGGTAGGCTTTGTGCTATGTGGGTGTTATACCCATTGCTTCTTTGCTATTAGTCGTATTGTCGGTAATTCTTTTTCGTAGCCTTTTTTTCTGCTGATGGGGATGTTATTCAGTCTACGCGATTGTGGCGTAGATCAGCAATTTTTTATTTTCGTGGGTGGTCTGACGAGCATATACATGTGTCTGTTGCTGTTGGTTTTCTAAGGCTGTCAAATTTGTGCTTATCACTGTCTCTCTTTATTTATCGTATCGTTAAAGCGTACTGATACAGGACCCAGTAACTTCGTCTTTCTTGAGAAAAAGCTTCCAGCACTACTCGAAGATTTTCTTTTGGCTTCGAGAATGGGTATTCTCTTCAAGCTGGGCGGGCCGCCTGCACATTTAAGTCATCAGTTGACAAATTACTTAAACATAACTTTTTCCGGAAGATGTATCTGATATGATCTTGTTTCTTGGCCTCCAAGAAACCCGAACATTACCTCTTTAATTTTTGCACATTTGGATGGTTCAAGGCGAAGTCTGTGAAGAAAATGTAAAGACAAGAGTCTAATTGGTCGTTCGGGTTATGAAGAGCGCCGCCCCCGCAAAAGAACGTAAAGACGACTGCAGAAGAGTTACACATATTATTGTCAAGAGAATTCGAAAGTTCATTGAAGTTGGAGGTGGAATTTATGAATATCAGTTTTGAATTTAATCATTTGCCTCTGCATAACACCTTCTGCGAGTATCTGATTGGGTTAAAATCTAAAAGTTGTATCAACGTCACTCAAAAATTGGGCACATGTTATACGGACTGTTTTATTGGAATTTGTTAATACTACGACCTCGTAAAATATTTACTATTTGTCCCGAAATATCCGGTGTAGCACTTTTTTTTTAATACTGGTAATTATGCTTGAGCTAGTGCTATGTCAAAATAAGGTGTATCAAATTCGGAATAGTAGGATAAGGGGAAGTGGTGCCTGTGGGTCTTCAAAACTGGGAAATTCTGGAAATAAAATCAATCAAGTTCGAAAGATATTTCCTCTGTGTGACAAATTCATTCATTATCTCATTAAAATTAGGCTGGTTGCTTACTTTAATTGCAAATTTTCTCATGTTATAGTCCGCATTGGTAGAGATGACATGAAGGATCAGCGAGCACAAGCTAGACAGAGAAAGCACAGTGAACCGAGGAGGTGTTTCATTTTAGGGGACACGCCAGACCACACCAGTCGTCTTCCACCTTCCGGGTAAGGTAGCAGTCATAACACGTACAATGTCTACCTCTTCAGATTTTTGTGAAGGTATGCAGAAGCACTGGTTCAGGTGCATCGCGCCTGAAAATATTTGGAAATAGTTGGCTTCAATTTGATGTTCAGTACCAAATTGTAAATCGACACGGAATGGTCAATGAACGTCTGGATCAAGGCTATGTGTCTCCAATCCTTGTTTTCGTTCGAAATACACTAAGAGAACAGCAGAATAAAGAGAATGGTAGAGAATTTTTAGGATTACTGCAATCTTCCCTGGCGAAGCAACATCCTGGAGAGCATCTTTCCTTGTTGCAGGGCTACCATCATGCAAAGTGCGTAAGTGCGTGGCGAAACCTATTTATTGCCTGAAATGTTTGTGTTATATGGTGTATTTGAAATAGCTTCGCGAGAACAAACAGTAATTTTTGATACTCATATCTTATACAAGCGCATATTAAACGGTGGTTGTATGGCCCTTCTACAGCGACAATTCCATAAGCTATATAATCAAAATATCCTCATACATATCAATGGACATTAATATGGGGAGTGAACATCCTTCATCTTTATGACAACTTGACTCTGCTAGGGTCACTGTGTCTGAATATCTGTTGAGGAATGGCAACACATTCCTTCTGAAGAGCAGAAACCAGAGAATATATTGATGTTGGATGTTGGGGTCTGGACCACAGTTGATGTGCTAACGCATCCCATAGGTGTTCCGTTAGTTCAGATTGGGGTTCTGGGCAGAGCAGTGACTGGGCTGGTTTCCAACCTTTCTGAATTTGTGACGCCCCTGACCAGTTACGTTGTTCCCGTGGTTCCCCTGTAGACAACTTTGCCAAAACTGAAATTAATACAAAAATCTACGAATGAAATACTACTCACCTCAATTCGTCACTTGAGATTGCATCTTGTCACACAGCTTGTCAAAACTTGGCACCAGATGAGGTACATCTACCTCATTTCTCTCTATGCACTAAGTCTTGATCTGTACTTAGTTTTTATGACAGTTACTGCCGAAAAGCCACTCCCGTAGAGGTAGGAGGTTTCAGAAGGAATTAGTAAATACCTTCAGTGCTTTTTTGATTAAGTTTGCAAACTATTTTTGCTTACTAAATACCAAAATATTGGCAATGTCCTTGATGGAAACTTCACTTTTAGTGAAGAATCTGATTAAATTCCTATCCACACTTCACCTTGTGCATATTTAACTCAGAAGGAGAGTCACTACTGAAGGGATTTTGAACCCGTTGAGACCTTTTTCAGGAAAGTATTTTTCAAAATGAACATGAAGTTCAAATAAATGTTCTCCAACTCCTAGAAAAAATATCTGCTGTACGGCCTGTCTCATTGTCGTTTATAAAATGCTGCAAACATGGAAAGTAGTCCATCTCTCCTACGTCGTTCATTTTTCTCTTGCAAAGAAGAAGCTTCCTTTCGAAGGCCGTAACTTTGTCAATAGGCTGAATGATATGAGTTTCACTTCTTTGCAGAGCCTTACTCAGTGAATTTAACTTCTCGAACACGTCACATAAGCATGCGACCTTTAATAGGCAATCAGAGCCTAGAAAGAGCTTACCACTGATACGATTTTGTTCTTCCAGATAATAAAAGACTTCTCGCCAAATTTACAAAATGTGCGCTAGTGCATTACACCCAGAGAGCCAACGAGTGATGCCATAAAACAAGAGATGTGTCGTAGCAGAATTGTCTAAGAAATCTACCTTTGTTACGACGTTGTATATAAAAGCTCATCATATTTATGACAGTCTGTAATACTCTTGATCAACATGCAAATGTTGCGAGACAACTGATTCCCTATGGACCGTGCAATGGGTCCACACAATATCAGGAGCTTTGCCACGAATAAGTACTTGTAGACCACCGTAATGACCCGACATACATGACACCATCAGTGCAAACACACTCATACACAGTGAGCCTAGCTAAGTTGAATTTCTCTCATGAAATTGTCCACTGTCTCGAACAAATCTTTTCCTGTCTCAGCTGCGTTTATTTCCTTACAAAAAGGATCTTCCATCGGTTAGTTAATTTTTTCATCGAATCGCACAAAGTAAGTAAAATGAGCATCTTTATGGTTATCAATGGCGTCATGAAGCTGCAAACCAAAATCCCACCCTCTAACTTTTTCTATAATTTGTTCATGAAGATCCCCTTCAAAACCTTGAATTCTACGACTGATTTTACTGACACACAAAGTAATGGGCACACAGCGTTTTGTTCTGGGTTATCCAAGCATAATGGATCCATATCAACAACACACAGTAGAATTAGTTCTTCCGCAATCGTATGGGCTTGCTTATATGTTGCTACTTTGTAAACTAAGGACGCTAGACGGGCTTTACTCAAGATTTTCGCCTGCTTAGAAAATTATCACTTTTGGTCGTTCATTTGACTTAGTTTCTAGAGAAATGTTCTCTTGGTTTGATCACGTCATTCCTATGAACACTATCTAAATGGTGCTGTAATTTGATAAGTAGCATACATTCAACAGAAAGTATTTTCACACAACAAACACACGATGTACTCTCTTCGTTGTTCACAACAGCGCAGGTGAAACCCAAATCTGAGTAGCTGATGCTAGAATTTTCTATACTTGCGTTACCTGTCTTCATTACCACTTTCCATCTTGTCCTCAGCAAGTTCTCGCTTTTTACTTGCACTTGATAAATTTAAAAACTTTTCCACAGTTAACGGCCCTTATCAACTTTATAACAAAGTGAAGTATAATAAAAACTAGTTGGAAACACAACTGTAATTGATGGTGCTGTGTGATGCGCTATAGTTCAGCTTCGAGGTTGAGACTGCTTACGCAGGCTGGTCAACATCTAAGGTGGGATTCCTCCGAGTCCACACAGGCTGACACCAGAGATGAAATTTCCTGCAACTGTCTTCTTTGCCACTAACTACGAAAGAAATCCACGGCGTCCCAGTCAGTCATTCATGGCGCACCGGGTTGCCGCTGAGCACATGTTGAATACAACTGTGCCAGTTCATTCCAGAAAGTTACTATGACAAAACACAAAAAAATATAGTAAACCATTGCACGAAATTTTGAAGAGTTTGCAGAGGTAAAAGTCCATAGACTATACTTTCCGTATGGTTGATTTTAGTTGCCACAATGTTGAGAATGAAATGTGGACAAGATACCTAAATTTCATATAAAATTTACTGTATAACAATAGCTCAGTTAAGTACCACATAGGTGTCGTATGTAATATTGAGAAATATTCCGTCTTTCGCGACTGTAACAAAAGTTTTATTTACAGTGAGCACGTTTGACTTTATTTTAAAGCACTTCAATCAATCAAAAGGAAGTAGACAAAATACACTCCTGGAAATTGAAATAAGAACACCTTGAATTCATTGTCCCAGGAAGGGGAAACTTTATTGACACATTACTGGGGTCAGAGACATCACATGATCACACTGACAGAACCACAGGCACATAGACACAGGCAACAGAGCATGCACAATGTCGGCACTAGTACAGTGTATATCCACCTTTCGCAGCAATCCAGGCTGCTATTCTTCCATGGAGACGATCGTAGAGATGCTGGATGTAGTCCTGTGGAACGGCTTGCCATGCCATTTCCACCTGGCGCCTCAGTTGGACCAGCGTTCGTGCTGGACGTGCAGACCGCGTGAGACGACGCTTCATCCAGTCCCAAACATGCTCAATGGGGGACAGATCCGGAGATCTTGCTGGCCAGGGTAGTTGACTTACACCTTCTAGAGCACGTTGGGTGGCACGGGATACATGCGGACGTGCATTGTCCTGTTGGAACAGCAAGTTCCCTTGCCGGTCTAGGAATGGTAGAACGATGGGTTCGATGACGGTTTGGATGTACCGTGCACTATTCAGTGTCCCCTCGACGATCACCAGTGGTGTACGGCCAGTGTAGGAGATCGCTCCCCACACCATGATGCCGGGTGTTGGCCCTGTGTGCCTCGGTCGTATGCAGTCCTGATTGTGGCGCTCACCTGCACGGCGCCAAACACGCATACGACCATCATTGGCACCAAGGCAGAAGCGACTCTCATCGCTGAAGACGACACGTCTCCATTCGTCCCTCCATTCACGCCTGTCGCGACACCACTGGAGGCGGGCTGCACGATGTTGGGGCGTGAGCGGAAGACGGCCTAACGGTGTGCGGGACCGTAGCCCAGCTTCATGGAGACGGTTGCGAATGGTCCTCGCCGATACCCCAGGAGCAACAGTGTCCCTAATTTGCTGGGAAGTGGCGGTGGGGTCCCCTACGGCACTGCGTAGGATCCTACGGTCTTGGCGTGCATCCGTGCGTCGCTGCGGTCCGGTCCCAGGTCGACGGGCACGTGCACCTTCCGCCGACCACTGGCGACAACATCGATGTACTGTGGAGACCTCACACCCCACGTGTTGAGCAATTCGGCGGTACGTCCACCCGGCCTCCCGCATGCCCACTATACGCCCTCGCTCAAAGTCCGTCAAATGCACATACGGTTCACGTCCACGCTGTCGCGGCATGCTACCAGTGTTAAAGACTGCGATGGAGCTCCGTATGCCACGGCAAACTGGCTGACACTGACGGCGGCGGTGCACAAATGCTGCGCAGCTAGCGCCATTCGACGGCCAACACCGCGGTTCCTGGTGTGTCCGCTGTGCCGTGCGTGTGATCATTGCTTGTACAGCCCTCTCGCAGTGTCCGGAGCAAGTATGGTGGGTCTGACACACCGGTGTCAATGTGTTCTTTTTTCCATTTCCAGGAGTGTACATTAAACAAAACTGTGGACTTACAAAAACATTAGGACTTGAATATACCGTCTATCAGTGAAGTGCTCTGAGCTATGTCAAATATAATTTTTGTGTGTGGCACACACAAACATCATTTATTTGCTAAAACACTGATCTGCCAACACAAACGTTGAATATTGTGTTACCGCAGCACAAAATTACGAAAGGTGACTTGGCAATGGAGGAGACAAAATACTGTCCACTGAAGATGCTTCAAAAGAGAGAAACGCGTCTGGTGTAAATGAGCCCCTTGTTACAGTTGCAGAAGAGGAATATATTTCAGTACCATTGGTGAAACTGCGACTGTGGAACAAAAACAAGAAAGAGAACATGAGTACCATTGTGTATGTGCCATACCTTTCCTTGATTGAAGTGCTTTAAAATAAAGCCAAACGCGTCCGGTGTAAATAATACTTTTATTACAGTCGCGAAAGACGGAATATTTCTCAATATTACATACGACACCTATGCCGTACTTAAATTAAATGAGATATTGTTATACAGTAAATTTTATATGAAATTTAGGTATCTTGTCCACATTTCATTCTCAACATTGTGGCAACTCAAATCAACCATACGGAAAGTATACGCTATGGAAACCTCTGCAAACTCTTCAAAATTTCGTGCAATGGTTTACTACATTTAATGCTGCATAGTAACTGCATTGAACATCGAAACAAAATTAAGTCATTTGTGGGGGGAAGGTATCAGTCAAGAAGACGTGTAAAAATCAATTTTTTGGGCCAAATAGTTTTTGTGAAATCGAATGATAAGTGTGTCAAAGCAGTTGGAACACCATGTGTCTGCACAGGCCAGCAGTGCAGTGATGACAAAATCGCGCACAGCGCGGAATGCGGCGCGCACGTGTCTGCAGCAGCGAAAGGGTTAATGAAGAGACAAAGCACTAGAAATTTTAAAAAAATTGCATTCAAACGAATATAATTGGTGAAGTAAGGCACTTCGATATTGTTTTTAAATAATGAATTTTTAGGCACCGCATAAGGTTTCAACTCATAACCTTTCGCGTAGCAGCCCAACACCTTAACCGTTACGCTAACGCACATCGTCTGACTACCTAAATACTGACAAACACTGTTGGTATGACTATGAATTACTCACGCTTCGTCGAAGTACAATAGGAAATAAACAATTACCGCTGTTCTTTATTGCGAAAAAGAGGTTCGTGAGAGTGGTACAAACACCTTTCCTTGCTATCACCTGAATTAGGAGTCTTATTGCTTGTTTGGTTTAATTAATTAATAGAATATGAAGCAATTTGTATAAAGAATGCTTTTTCCAAACTTTCTATAAAAGAATGTCTGCTATCAAGCTATTGCTTTTGTACTTACTTGCCGGCCGAAGTGGCCGTGCGGTTAAAGGCGCTGCAGTCTGGAACCGCAAGGCCGCTACGGTCGCAGGTTCGAATCCTGCCTCGGGCATGGATGTTTGTGATGTCTTTAGGTTAGTTAGGTTTAACTAGTTCTAAGTTCTAGGGGACTAATGACCTCAGCAGTTGAGTCCCATAGTGCTCAGAGCCATTTTTTGTACTTACTTTATTTATGACTGAACGTTTCTAAAACTGAAGACACTCGTCCATGCTCTGCACTGCAGTCGAGATGTGGCAATGTCGTTCTCTGTTCATTGGCTGACTGTGTTTTGTGACGTCAGATGCGCAGAACGAACCTAAACTCGGCCGCCAACATAAATGACGCGCACCTTATAATGTTCAGTTGCGAATGTTACTCCAGCGGGATTGTTTGCCGTGAAATATAGTTGTCCTTTCAATAAATTCTTAAGGGTGTGTGAATGCATTGTTAATATGCAAAATTCTCCAACGTTTCGACCAGTGTTGCAAACGGCCTTGAGGGTTTTCTGACTGACGCTTTATAACGGTAGAAATATTTTTAGAAACGCTATAACTGCGTATGCGTAATAGCAAACATGCACTATAGCTTCAAGTGTCATGAATTTCTAATTTAGCGGTCTTAAAGGAAAATCTTGAATTTTTTCCTTCTTTGGACGTCAGTGTAGTAGATAATATGTTAGTGCGGGAAATAAAATTTCTTGATAAGGAAACTGATTTCATTAAGGTTACGAACTGCAACGTTCCACGGAAAACCAGTCGATCGAATTCCATGCGTTGAATACATTAAGTTACTGTTTCAAGAGTCACTAAGGAAAACAGATTTTTAATATAATGAAAGTGACAAAGATTTTTCAATGATTCACTAAATATCATCAGTATAGTGTCATTCGTACTGAAATAGAAGACAGTATGAAAAATCACATAAATTTTCTTCCTCAGGATTCAGATGCTAAATAGCAACCGTTTTGTCAGACATCACTCAATAACAAAATTAATACGATTATGATACGGAAACAAATGTGCTATGTTGGTACGGTTCGATAAATCTCACACAAGCAATGATCAAGTACTGTTAAGTGCACACTGCAAAAAAAGCTCATGATCAACATGTACCAGGAGCATATGTTGCGCAACGAAAAATAAATTTTTCACGACTGGTTTTGCATATCGAGGATCATTTAAGAGGAAGTAGAAGATCATAACTGAGGAGCGTGTTACGCTGGGCTGGCGTCTAAAATATCTAGCAATTTTTACTGTGTTACTGTAGATCGAAGAGCAACGTTCACAGTGATCGCTGACGTATGATAAACTAGTCAACACTAGTAAAAGAAGGGCGACAGAGTCAGAAGCACAAGACTTTACCTCTCTGAAGTCTACACGCAACAGGTTTTTCGCGGGGATATCGTGTCAAAGGTCTATCTCAAGTACCTAAGATCTAGTAAAAGCACTGATAGCTGTGTCAGGTCAGTCGTAGCAGTAGTCGCCTTTCACCCACATCCTGGCGAATTTCGTCAGTTGCGCACTTTTCTTGAAGCCAGTGGCCTTGCCGCAGTGGTAACACCGGTTCCCGTCAGATCGCCGAGGTTAAGCGCTGTTGTGTTTGGCTAGCACTTGGATGGGTCATCGTCCGCGTCTGCCTAGTGTTGTTGGCAACGCGGGTGCACTCAGCCCTTGTGAAGCCAATGAGCGAGTTATTTCATTGAAAAGTAACGACACCGGTCGCGAAAACTGACAACGGCCGGGAGACGGGTGTGCTGATTACATGCCCCACCGTATCCGCATCCGGTGAAGCTTACGGGCTGAGGATGACACGGCGGCCGGTCGGTTCCTGCTCGGATAGTGTTTTACTTTTTTTTTTTGCACTTTTCTTGTACTACGATTCCCCAATGCTACCACTACGTCGTGGCAACACAAATAGGTGCATTCTAGAAACAACCCCCAGGCTGTGACTAAGCCATGTCTCTGCAATATCCTTACTTCCAAGAGTGCTAGTTCTGCAAGGTTCGCAGGAGAGCTTCTGTGAATATTGGAAGGTAGGAGACGAGGTACTGGCGGAATTAAAGCTGCGAGGACGGGGCGTGAGTCGTGCTTGGGTAGCTCAGTTGGTAGAGCACTTGCCTGCAAAAGGCAAAGGTCCCGAGTTCGAGTCTCGGTCCAGCACACAGTTTTAATCTGCCAGGAAGTTTCATTCTAGAAATAGATGCAGTCGTCAGCCGAAGATGTATCTTCAAGTACTCAGCTGGTTTGCAGCATAGACTTCCTGCTGCTGCTGCCACATCTTCTTTTCGATTCGAATCAGCAACAACAATCCAGTCTGGTCAGCTGCGTTCCGTATGGATGACCAAACAAATCCTGCACGGTGGAGGAAGGACAATGAGTCAGTGCATAAAATGGGATACTGTTTAGACAGCACGACAGGAGCGCTGAAAATAATCTCCTGATAGAAGAAGCCACCCTGAAATAACTAAATCCAGCAAGCAGTCTGTTCTGTCTGATGATTGCCAGACGGACCAAAGTTATTACTTCCCATGGTATAGTGTTCCCGCTAAAATAATAAACTCTTGTTCCGTAGCTTTGCTTCCTCGCCATGTTTATTAGGTCACTCTGAAACGAGGGAACTGTGGTGCTTCTGAGAGAGTGACGGTTGGAAATATGACATCTGTCGATTATGTTTTAGAGTATATTCACATCGAAAGAGTACCATACGTTGGACATTTTAAGCTGGATGTTTACGAGAAATTCTGAACACGACTTGCCCCGATATTTAAGTCAAAATTACTGAACAAGATCCACCGAAACCGCCGTCAGACGCAGATATTAATACTTCGAATTTGGTAGAAATTTCTAAAGCGCAACAAGGGGCTATACCGAAATGATTCTGAAGGGTTTAGATCTTAGCATTCACTATAACCACTGCACAATTAAGACCCTCGGTGTGCATTAAGCATTGCCTTATAGACTCAGCCCGTGCGGGACAAATGTGCGTCTAATCTAATAATGTATGAGCCGGGGAGGTGGTTAGCCTAAACTCCGGTGATGGTGTTTATGTAACTGCATGCCTCTCAGAGCTGCATCCCGAAGTCTTACTTGTAATGGCGAGAAATTTATAATGCAGACAGTAGCAAAAGTGCAGCACAGCTAAATGCTGTTGCGCATGAAAACGAGAGCATGTAAGAAGTTGTTGTTGTTGTGAAATTCAATCCAAAGACTGGTTTGATAAGCTCTCCGCGCTGCTCTATCCTGTGCAGGCCTCTTCATGTCCGAGTAACTACTGCAACTTACATCCCTCTGAATCTGCTTACTGTGTTGACCTCTTAGTCTCCCTCAACGACCCTCCCCCCCCTCCCCCTTACATACTTCTCTCTGGTACTAAATTAGTAATCCCCCAGTTCTATTCAGTACCTCCTCATCAGTTACGTGATCTACCCGTCTAATCTTCAGCACTCTTCTGTAGCACCACGTTTGAAAAGCTTCTATGCTCTTCTTGTCTAAATTGTTTATCGTCCATGTTTCACTTCCATACATAACTAACTCCATGTAGATACTTTCAGAAAAGACTTCCTGACACTTAAATGTATACTCGATGTTAAGAAATTTCTCTTCGTCAGAGACGCTTTTCTTGCCACTGACAGTTTACATTTTATATTCTCAACACTTATTTTGCTTCCCAAGTAGCAAAGCTCATTTCCTACAGTGAGTGTCTCATTTCCTAATCGTATTCCCACAGCATCACCTGATTTAATTCGACTACATTCCATTATACTCGTTTTGCTTTTGTTGATGTTCATCTTATATCTTCCTTTCATGATACTGTCCATTCTGTTCAGCTGGTCTACCAAGTCCTGTGCTGTCTCTGAGAGGCTTATCAGATCCATTTCTATGAAGCAACTCCAACATAAACATGACCAGGTGATGGTGGTCCAGTGTTAAGGTGTGGGGAAGCATAATGTTGCATGGGTGCATTGACCTCAAAATCTTTGAACACGATACACAACGTTACTGTCACAATGTGTTCCTTCCCCATGTGCGTCCTTCCAGGGACGCATTCGGCAGCTGGGGAGCTTTTGGAACGTGAGAATCTGGCCTGCCAGTTCCTGTGACTTAAACCCCTTCGAGCAAGAGTGCGATGCGTTGACGAAATGCGTTGCAGCGCGTCCACACGCCCCAACGATCATCGATCAGCTGTCGACCACGCTGGTGGAGCAATGGAACGCCCAACCACAAGAACTCCTTACCAACCTTGTGCCCAGTATGGGAGCACGTTGCAGAGCACGCAATGTCGTCCGTGGCGATCGCACGTCCTATTAACAACTATGTCCTTCCATTTTTAATGTCCAGGGGACCATCACCAATCGCGGTGTCTTAAGGGTAAGTATTACGTTTCAATAAAACTGTCATTTCGGTTCATCTCCCTGCGTATTTTTTTTTCCTTTACCTTCTATACTATATAGTAGCACTTCTTTCTATATACAGCCCAAGTTTCATCGAGCTACATTACCCGGCAGTGACACGTCATGTGAAACTTACTTGCGTCGTTAAGTTTTACACTGCATAAAAAAATGGTTACCGTGGTTTTACGAGACATAGAGAGAGAGAGAGAGAGAGAGAGAGAGAGAGAGAGAGAGAGAGAGTAACTTAACTCACTTTTTCCCACTTATTGTTGTACTGAAACGAGATATTGGCTTCCACGGGCACAAGCGAAATGTAATACACTACAAAAGGATGCTAACGTTACAGAAGTCGTGGGAGACACCCCAAATATAGTGTCGGACCTCCTTTTGCCCGGCGTAGTGCAGTAACTCGACATGGCATGGACTAAACAAGTCGTTGGAAGCCCACTGCAGAAATAATGAAACGCTGCCTCATAGCCGTCCACAATTGCGAAGGTGTTGCCGGTGCAAGATTTTGTGCACGATCTGACGTCTCGATTATGTCCCATAAATGTTCGATTGGATTCAGGTCGGGAAATCTGGGTGGCCAAACCATTCACTCGAGTCTTCACTTAAAACTTCCGGGCTGATAGGCCGTGGTCGAAGTATAAAACTCTGCCCCGACGTTTCATATCCCACTGTGGGAGACATCCTCGGAGGTACAGCGGCGAACTGCGAAGAGAACTCGAGGAAGCGCTGATTATAAAGGCAGTACAGAGGGCGCCACTGTCAAACACATTGCAGACTGCATGCGGTTGTAAATACGATGAGCCTGAGTCAAGCAAAACATCCTCTTCACCTTCAGGAATTTAGGAACCGTCGAAGTGTCCCTGCAGCGTAACAGGAAGGTGAGGGAACACAATTGTTGTGCTTTCTTCTTGCGCATTCCTTCAAATCGTCGAACCGATGCTGACATATCCTCCCCGTAAAGACGTTTGATCATACAATGTAAGCTTTCACGGCCGGTATTGTCTTCATTTAAAACTTCCGGGCTGATAGGCCGTGGTCGAAGTATAAAACTCTCCCCTGACGTGATTAAACGACGGGACGGAACGTTGGGCCATAAGGTGTATAGAAAGGCCTCACATACTGATCGTTATCTACATAAAGATTCAAACCACCACCCTAGACAAAAAAGAGGTGTAATGAAAACCTTGGTAGACAGGGCATACAAAATTTGTGAACCTGTTTATTTAAAAGATTAGATTGAACATCTACGGTCAACTTTCATGAAGAATGGCTATTCTAGCAAGGATATAGATCGAGCACTTCGCTCTAGGCAGAGAATCAGGAGCAACGACGAACAACAGTCGCCCAAGGGCAAAGTTTTTCTTCCGTTCATTAGTAAGGTCACAGATCGCATCGGGAGAGTTTTAAGCAAGTATGGGGTGGAAACTATTTTCAGACCCACCAGGAAAATAAAAGAATATTTAAGATCGGCAAAAGATGCACGACACCCTCTGGCTACACCGGGGGTGTATAAAATTCTTTGTAGTTGTGGACAGGTTTATATCGGTACCACAAAGAGAAGTGTGAATCCCCGTCTTGTTGGACATAAGAGGAATTGCCGTCTGGGTCACACGGATAAATCGGCCGTAGCGGAACATGTTTACCAGGAAGGTGATCATGAAATAAAATTCAGCGAGACGAGCGTCATATCAAAAACCTCGCATTATTATGCACGCATGTATAGAGAGGCTATCGAGATTGATAAACACCGTAACAATTTTAACAGGAAAGACGAAGGTGTTAAACTGGATAAAATTTGGATGTCAGCGTTGCACCGCAAGCGTGACGATCGATTACTTTCAATCGAGAATGTTGGCATTACCAGAGACAATCTCATAGCCGACGCCACGTGTTTGACAGTGGCGCCTTCTGTACTGCCTATATAATCAGCGCTTCCTCGGGTTCTCTTCGCCGTTCGCCGCTGTACCTCCGCGGATGTCTCCCGCAGTCTGAGACGAAACGTCAGGGGAGAGGTTTATACTTCGACCACTGCCTATCAGCCCGAAAGTTTTAAGTGAAGACAATACCGGCCGTGAAAGCTTACACTGTATGATCATTCACTCGAGTGTTCCAGAATGTTCTTGAAACACATCGCAAATTGTTGTAGCCCAGTGACATGGCGCATTGTCATCCATAAGAGTTCCGTCGTTGTTTAGGAACCGTCCATGAATGGCTGCAAATGATTTCCAGTAGCCGAACATAACCACTGCCAGTCAATGATTGGTTGAAGTGAACCAGAGGATCCAGCACATTCCAAATAAACACAGTCGACACTACAGGGCTATTACAAATGATTGAAGCGATTTCATAAATTCACTGTAGCTCCATTCATTGACATATGGTCACGACACACTACAGATACGTAGAAAAACTCATAAAGTTTTCTTCGGCTGAAGCCGCACGTCAGGTTTCTGCCGCCAGAGCGCTCGAGAGCGCAGTGAGAAAAATGGCGACAGGGGCCGAGAAAGCGTATGTCGTGCTTGAAATGCACTCACATCAGTCAGTCATAACAGTGCAACGACACTTCAGGACGAAGTTCAACAAAGATCCACCAACTGCTAACTCCATTCGGTGACGGTATGCGCAGTTTAAAGCTTCTGGATGCCTCTGTAAGGGGAAATCAACGGGACGGCCTGCAGTGAGCGAAGAAATGGTTGAACGCGTGCGCGCAAGTTTCACGCGTAGCCCGCGGAAGTCGACGAATAAAGCAAGCAGGGAGCTAAACGTACCACAGCCGACGGTTTGGAAAATCTTACTGAAAAGGCTAAAGCAGAAGCCTTGCCGTTTACAGTTGCTACAAGCCCTGACACCGGATGACAAAGTCAAACGCTTTGAATTTTCGGCGCGGTTGCAACAGCTCATGGAAGAGGATGCGTTCAGTGCGAAACTTGTTATCAGTGATGAAGTAACATTTTTTCTTAATGGTGAAGTGAACAGACACAATGTGCGAATCTGGGCGGTAGAGAATCCTCACGCATTCGTGCAGCAAATTCGCAATTCATCAAAAGTTAACGTGTTTTGTGCAATCTCACGGTTTAAAGTTTACGGCCCCTTTTTCTTCTGCGAAAAAAACGTTACAGGACATGTGTATCTGGACACGTTGGAAAATTGGCTCATGCCACAACTGGAGACCGACAGCGCCGACTTCATCTTTCAACAGGATGGTGCTCCACGGCACTTCCATCATGATGTTCGGCATTTCTTAAACAGGAGATTGGAAAACCGATGGATCGGTCGTGGTAGAGATCCTGATCAGCAATTCATGTCATGGCCTCCACGCTCTCCCGACTTAACCCTATGCGATTTCTTTCTGTGGGGTTATGTGAAAGATTCAGTGTTTAAGCCTCCTCTACCAAGAAACGTGCAAGAACTGCGAGCTCGCATCAACGATGCTTTCGAACTCATTGATGGGGAATGCTGCGCCGAGTGTTGGAGGAACTTGATTATCGGCTTGATGTCTGCCGAATCACTAAATGGGCAGATATGGAAAATTTGTGAATGCCTAAAAAAACTTTTTGAGTTTTTGTATGTGTGTGCAAAGCATTGTGAAAATATCTCAAATAATAAAGTTATTGTAGAGCTGTGAAATCGCTTCAATCATTTGTAATAACCCTGTACTATGGAGCCACCACCAACTTGCACACTCATTGTTGGAAACTTGGGTCGATGGGTTCGTGGGATCTGTGCCACACTCGAAGCCTTCCATCAGCTCTTACCAACCGAAATCGGGACCCATCTGACCAGATTACGGTTTTCCACTCGTCTTGGGTTCAACCTATATAGTTACGAGCCCAGGAAAAATGCTGCAGGCGACGTCGTGCCGTTAGCAAAGGCACTTGCGCCGGTCGTCCGCTCCCGTAGCCCATTAACGCCAAATTTCGCCTCACGTTCATTGAACTTCCCACGTTGACTTCTGCGGTTATATCACGCAGTGTTCCTTGCCCGTCAGCGCTGACAACTCTACGGAAACGCCGCTGCTCTAGGTCGTTAAGTGAAGGCTGTCGGCCACCGCGTTGTCCGTGGTCAGAGGTAATGCCTGAAATGTGGTATTCTCGGCATCCTCACTTTGAATTGCGGAATATTGTATTCTCTAACGATTACCGAAATGGAATGTTCCAGGCATCTAGCTCCAATCACATGGGACACTTTTCACACGAATCACCTGAGTACAAATGACTCGGCACTGTACTGCCCTTTTATATCTTGTGTTTAAGCGATACTACTGCCATCTATATACGTGCAGATCGCTGTCCTATGACTTCTTCCAGCTCATTGTATGTTTCTTCATCAAATCGAATGAAAACCGCCACTAGTGAAGTTAGTCAGGTTTAGCATTATTTGATCCACAAGCAAAATTTCCGCATAGTAAATGAAACATGACAGCATGAAACAAGCAGGTATATCTCTAAATTCTTTGAAGTAACGTGTTGAACTCGTCCATCTCGAAGCACTCACCCATTCGACGAAGAGGCAGCAGCCAGCGTGTGGAGCAGAAGTGTAAGCAAGTGTGTTGCTGGTTTGTTCTGCAACACGCGGTCCACTAACTGAACTGTGGCGGCCGACACCTGATTGGCTGTCGCAGGTCAGAGCTTCGGGAGCGGGCAAAAGATGCAACGCGGTGGCATGTAAAGACCTACCTCGCTGGTAGAAGAATTCTCCAGCGAACGAGATCCTCTCAGGAGACAATTGACTCACGTTTGTGGCTTAGGTGCAGGTAAAAATGAGGTAAGGCCCATCAGCAAGCAGTTATAAATTGCAGTTGTTTCAAAGAAAATGCCTTTTTTGCATGCTGCACATCGAAATTTTTATTTTTATTTATGCACCCAGGCACGTTTCGCCTTTTTTACGAGGCATCTTCAGTGGGTGTCCTGAAATATTACGTGATTTGTCCTTTTTACGCATAGGTTATGGTTTCACATCTAGGTTATAGATTTAAAAACAGTTCCTTATCTTTTTTTAATGAAATGGAAGGGTACTTACAGGTAACTTATAATTCAGTGCATCTAAGCAAACTGCTTTTTCTCATCTGGCAACCAGGTGGACATCTTACAGTTCACTTTCAGTTCACTGTTTACGTTACACATAACTGTAACTGCCATCTTTTTAATATAGAGATTCATTTGTTTTTCTAAGTGTTACCAACATTCTCAGTTTTCTGCATTCAACTGTTTTGTGAATGTGTGTGAGTGTGTGTGTGTGTGTGTGTGTGTGTGTGTGTGTGTGTGTGTGTGTGTATTAGAGAGGGAGAGAGATTTCTTGTTTCTTTGAAACAACTGCAATTTATATACAGCTGCTGCGAAAATGGCCACTACAAGAAACGTGCAAGCAATTATGTTTCAATATTTAAATGTGCAGATTATTATTTCGCGTCTATGTGCCGTATGCTTTAAGTTTTCAGTACTATTCCTTCGATAACTAATGAATAACTAAATATTAGCACTCATCATTGCGTTTTTTTGAATAAGGAACACAATATCGCCAGGTATCAACAGTCAGTTAAATCGCTTCTGCTTTTATAAAATAGATACTTCTCATCTTGCCAACTTGGCAAACTTTTTATTCTGTCCAGGCTACCTCCGTCGACTTATCTATGACGTAACGAAAACCCCTTGTAATTCCTTTAAACAGCTGAAGAACTGCTTGAAGAAGAATTGTTCTAACCACACCTTCCTTTGACAATGCCGCCTAATGATTCCACGTGCAGACGACGAGAAAGTGGTCGGTCATCAGATTTATGTGGGCTCGTTAATTGTTTTAATAATTTTTTACCTTTTTATTTTGTGTTTATGTGTGTGTGTGTGTATGTGTGTGTGTAAGAGACAAAAAGCAAGATACAGAATACAGCACATATCAGTGATATGACGTTAATCGTTGCCCATTTAGATGAAAATGATGCCAACATTCTCTTTAAGAAAATTGTTCCTATCGGCATTTCGAAACAGAGAAGCGTGATTTAGTTTTATCAGAGGCGAAGCACTTAAAAAACTGGCGTTCCTGCGTTAAGAAGACGTTATTACGGATCTTTTTAGTGGAAAACTTCCTGAGTCATTCTCAGTAGGTGGAGGTGCAATTGAATGCTAGTTACCTGTTTCGGTGTCCGAGAACGCGGCAATACATCCTGAAGATGTACGTGTGAGCTTCCATGCGCGTGTTAACGCGTGACGCAGCGGCGCAGCTATGCGGAAGAAACCGTGCTCTACCGCTGCACTGCGTGTCCAGCGGATTAGCATCGCCACCACACACACACACACACACACACACACACACACACACACACTCACACTCTCCTCCTCCTCATCGCCGAGAACATGATCCGCTGTCTGTAAACGTGCCACTCCAGTGCACACCTGGATTTAAGCGGTCACTGTTCTTTCCTTTCTCTTTCCGACGGCGATTATTTATCTGTTTCATTGCGTCAGATTACAGGCGTTCGAAACATAGAGATAAATGAATACTTGAACATAAATGCAGATGCTAGCAAAGCCTGTATGTGTAGAGCTGATATAGACTGATGCACAAAAAAAAAAAAATAAAGATAAAAATAAAAATAAAAAAATAAAAGGAACTGCTGTAGGCATTCGTATTCAAATACAGAGATACGTGAACAGATAGAACACGGCGCTGCGGTCGGGAACGTCTATATAAGACAACAAGTGTCTGGAGCAGTTGTTAGATCGATTACTGCTGCTACAATGGAAAGTTATAAATATTTAAGTGAGTCTGAACGTGGTATTATAGTTGGCACACGTGCCATGGGACACAGCATCTCCGATGTAGCGATGAAGTGCGGATTTTCCCGTACGACCATTTCACGAGTTTCCCTGAATATCAGGAATTCAGTGAAACATCAAATCTCCGGCATCACTGCGGCTGGAAAAAGATCCTGCAAGAACGGAACGAACGACAACTGAAGAAAAACTTTCACCGTGACAGATGTGCAACTCTTCCGCAAATGGCTGCAGATTTCAATTCTGGACCATCAACAAAAGTCAGCGTACGAACCATTCAACGGAACATCATCGATATGGGCTTTCAGAGCCGAAGACCCACTCGCGTATCATTGATTGCGCAACACAAAGCTATACACCTCTCCTCGGCTCGTCAACAGCGACAATGGACTGTTGATGACTGGAAACATGTTGCCTGGTTGGGCGAGTATCGTTTCAAATTGTATCGAGCCGATGGACGTGTACGGGTACGGAGACAACGTCATGTATCCACGGACCCTGCATGTCAGCAGGGGACTGTTCAAGCTGGTGGAGGCTCTGTAATGGTGTGCCGTGTGTGCAGTTAGTGTGATATGGGACCCCTGATTCATCTAGATAACGACTATGAAGGTGACACGTGCGCAAGCATCCTGTCTTATCACCTGCATCCACTCATGTTCATTCTGCATTTCGGCGGACTTGGGCAATTCCAGCAGCACAATTCGACGCTGTAGACGTCCAAAATTGCTTTAGAGTGGTTCCACGAACACTCTTCTGAGATTAAAGACTTCCGCTGGCCACCAAACTCCCAAGACATGAACATTATTGAGGATGTCTGGGCTGCCTTGCAACGTGCTGTTCAAAAGAGATTTCTACGACTTCGTATTGTTACGGATTTATGGACAGCCCTGCAGGATTCATGGTGTCCGTTCCCTCCAGCACTACTTCAGACATTAGTCGAATCGATGCTACGTCGTGTTGCGGCACTTCTGCGTACTCGCGGGAGCCATACACTATATTAGGCAGTCCGCAGCTCGTGGTCGTACGGTAGCGTTTTCGCTTCCCGCGCCCGGGTTCCCGGGTTCGATTACCGGCGGGGTCAGGGATTTTCTCTGCCTCGTGATGACTGGGTGTTGTGTGATGTCTTCAGGTTAGTTAGATTTAAGTAGTTCTAAGTTCTAGGGGACCGATGACCATAGATGTTAAGTCCCATAGTGCTCAGAGCCATTTGAACCATTTATTATATTAGGCAGCTCTACCAGTTTCTTTGGATCTTGAGTGTATTTGACCACAAACGGCATCTGTGCAATTTCCTCAATACGTTGCAAGTGTCAGTTGCGGGCATAACAGTGTTCTGGGTAGTCGTGAGTGCACTGCGTCCCACCTAAGTGGATTGGAACGTGGGCAAATTTTTGATGCTCGTATGGTAGGTGCTTCCATAACGAAGGTACCCGGAGTGTTTTGTGCATCAAAGACTTATACTGCATGCAGGGAATCGCAACGCGGACCAAAGTGAATGTTTAGTGATCGTGACGGGTGGTCGCTGAAGATGATTGTGACGGAAAGTGTCGCACACGCGAACCCTGTCAGCACAAAAACAAAACGAATGTGGCTCCAGAAGCAGGGGATTGCAGGGCGAGCAGGAAATCGAAAACCACTGGTCAGTCATCCAAACGCCTGTATCAGGAATACGTGGTGCCGAAGACATAAAACCTGCAATATAGAGCAATGGAAGTAATTCGTCTTGTCGGATGAGTCTTGTTATGCACTGTTTCCAACTTCTGGCAGAGTTTACGTGCCAAGAGTGAAACATGGCGGACGTCCAGTGATGATTTCGGTGGCCATACCGTCCTATTCCATGGGCCCCAAGGTCGTATATTTTCCAAGGATAATGTGACCATTTTGGCTGATCAGGTCCCTCTCAAAGTAAAACTGTTTTTCCCCAAGTGGTGAAGACGACAGAGCGCCTCTACAGTCTTCAGATCACATTGAAGGGCATGGCAGACGGTAATTCAATTCGAAGCACGTATTGAAGTTTCTTGCCGTTTCATTCACGCTGCGCGGCTGGTCCCGGCGGAGGTTCGAGTCCTCCCTCGGGCATGGGTGTGTGTGTTTGACATTAGGATAATTTAGGTTAAGTAGTGTGTAAGCTTAGGGACTGATGACCTTAGCAGTTAAGTCCCATAAGATTTCACACACACTTTTTTCATTCACGTATTGTGCGACGCTAGACGAGACTTACATGGAACTGTATTGTTATGGATGAACCAAGGCTACTGCAACAAGATAACTAGCATACATTGCAGCTGTTTCGTCACGCACGTTAGAAACCAATTATTTAGTGGTCAATTCTGTAGTCAGCTCGGAAAATAATGTACTCAAAATTGCATGTTAGTTAATTAACATTTAGATATATGTTCCGTAAAACCAGTTGAAGATATGAAAGATAAATTGCTGGTACCTCTAATTTTCATTAACCACTCCGTCCTCATTCTGTCAACCTAAACTGCGGCTCCCTATTCCATTCGACGTTCCTGTACGTCTACAGTAGTGTCTAAATGATGGGCGATGTTTTTCGCGGAGCATATAATCCTTTATTTTCACGTTTTACTAGGTTGGTGCATAAGTTCGTAGCGTTTTCGTTTTGCATGTTGGTATTCCGGTTACGATGGATTCATTTATCGATTGCTATTTTTTATTTGTAGTTCACTGTTACTATTTGAGTTTACATATTGTCATTTTCTCATATGGAGATAGTGACTGGAGCTGTGGAAGTTTCAAGTGAAGAAATCTGATCATTTTTCGACATATTCTTCTGTTTGAGTTCAGTAGGGGAGTTGCATCAGCGGAGACAGCCATAAACATTTGCGTCTTGCGTGAGAAAAATGCTATTGGACAGAGCACGGCAAGAAAAATATTTTCTCATTTCAAGGATTTTCGTTGTAACATTAGTGACTCTACACCTTCGCCGGCCGGAGTGGCCATGCGGTTCTAGGCGCTACAGTCTGGAGCCGAGCAACCGCTACGGTCGCAGCTTCGAATCCTGCCTCGGGCATGGATGTGTGTGATGTCCTTAGGTTAGTTAGGTTTAATTAGTTCTAAGTTCTAGGCGCATAGTGCCCAGAGCCATTTGAACCACTTCTACACCTTCAGGAAGACCTTCAGGGTTTTGTGAAGATCGTCAAACTTATTAATCCCCAATGATCGACGTCAGTGTACTCGAGAACTGGCAAATATGATTAACTGTAATCATTCCACCCTCGTGCGACATTTGCAAACAATGGGGAAGGTTAAAAAAATCGGGTGTATGGGTACCGCGTGCTCTGAGACAAAATCGCAAATTCCACCGATGGCTACATCTCCATCGCTGCTTGTTTATCATCAGTTTGTTCGTGAACAATACTGACCGTTCCTATCCTGTATAGTTGCTGATAACGAGAAATGGTGGCTTTATGATCACATAAGGAAAAGAAGGGAATGGTCAGGCGCAAACAAAGCAGCAGCTCCCCGAACGAAGAACTGCGCGCATCCACGAAAGATAATTCATTGCATATGTATTATATATATTATTGGTAGATTATAAAACAGTTCACTTATCGGTTTTTATGTACGTAAGTGACTATTTACAGTTCTTCGCGTCTTTAGTTTCTTCCGCGTTTCCTCTTATATGATCACATGGAATCGCACTACCGCTATGTTTACGAAACGTAATCGTGTTATTATGTTTCGATTTTTCTTCCCACTTTTCATTTTGTTTGTCCTTGATGTTGTGATGGACTATAAGTCTTCTGTCACTAATATATACATTTGATCGAAAACTCTGACTTCAAGACGTAACTATTTTGAGTTCACTGTATATCTTATCCTGTTTGTTTTGTTTACGCTCATGTTGCCAACCTAACGAAGTATATGCTGAAAACTAACGTCTATTCGTTTATGTTATGCTTATTTCTCTTGTGTGTGTGTGTGTATCTGTGTGTGTGTGTGTGTGTGTGTGTGTGTGTGTGTTTGTGTTTGTGCGAACGACAGAGAGGAAGAGACAGTATACATGTATGGACTTTTTTTTAGCTGTAGAATGTTGAATATGAATGTAATAGCTGTTAGAGAACGGTTTAAATTCTTTTATGGCACAGTCGAGTGCAATGCTGGCCGATAGATTTGCCATGTATAAAAGGAAACAACTGATTTTTCTTTTCAATAATCGGGATGACCAAGGATAGTAGAAATTAGTAAGTTCTTTAAATTGAAATGAATGATTGTCAAAAATTACTTTTTATGAGAAAGATTATTACTAAGAGATTTTTTTAAACATTTACATGGGACTTAATATAACAATACTACATATGCGCGAGGCTGCTTTTACCTTATATTATACCGCTCAGGCTCTGCCATCGCTCTACCACGACCAGCCCAGACAACACGATACACCAGACTGCTCGCTAGCAACAACATACTCCTTATTATACCGCTCAGGCTCCGCCATCGCTCTACCACGACCAGCCCAGACAACACGATACACCAGACTGCTCGCTAGCAACAACATACTCCTACTGCTACACAGTTCCTACTGCAGTCAACACTGCTCTCTGGTCTGAGATTCTCTTATACCTTACATATCGCAGGTAGCGCGTGAGCAATACATCGAAATTACATCTTCTCGGACCTCTTACACTGTTCTTGCTACATATTAACGCCATTTTATTTGACTCAGAAGCGGAATTAGTCCAGTCTAAAGACGATACAAGCATTGTTCTGAAGTCGAGTAAGAAGCGTCAATAGAGAAAACAGTAAATGTTTTTATGGATGTTGCTCCTATACTAAGGAGAAACACTGATAGAATAGAAAACTGTAAGTTCTTAGGGTGAATATTGTTCAAAATTTTAACTGGAAAATCCATGTAGTAGACCTGTTAATGCGCTTAGATTCATCTACTTCTGCCATAAAATTACTGCCAACTTCGGCGATATAAAAGTTAGTAAGTTAACGTACTTTGCACATCTGCATTCTTAGATGTCTTCTGGAGTAATAACCTGGGGGTAACTTCTCCCTTAGGCAAAAAGATTCATTGCACGAAAATAAGTGATTGTGTGTGTCCAGGCACGTATATCTTGCAGGTATCTCTTTAAGCAGCTGGGAAAATCAAGACACAGCCTCATACTCTATGTTTATGGTCTGGCCACACGGTGTAGAATCTCTAGAGCACTTCCTTGAACGTATGAAGACTATGCTCCGCAACATCCAGTTCACTGTCGAGACAGAGGAAGAAGGCAGGCTGGCATTTTTGGACGTGTTGGTACCGGGAGTGTCGGATGGACGTCTCGGCCACTCAGTGTACCGCGAGCTGACGCGAATTGATCTGTATCTTAGCGCTCACAGTTTTCATCATCCAGCCCAGAAGAGTATAGTGGTACACAGAGCAAAAACTGTTTCTGACGAGGACCACTGCGATTCCGAAATTATTCATTTGAAGTACGATTTCCGAAAGAACGGCTATGGCTCACATAATATGAATTCAGCGATCTCCAAGAAAAGGCAACGTGTAAACGTTGAACATTCATGTGATGAACCACCGACTGTATTTCTTCCTTTCTGCAGCTCTACATTCAGTGAAGTGGGCAGTCCTGGGAAGACGCTGTGCAAGACCTGTTTTCCGACCTGCTAAGAAGATAAAGGAGATGCTACGTCCTGTTAAAGACAGTATCAGCCACAGCATCCCTGGGATTTATAATACTCCTGGTGAGTGCTGCAGTAATGACATCGATCAGTCCATCCGTACCTTTACCGACAGAATCAATAGCATATTAAAAATCCAGAAATGGAGAAATCTGCAGCTGCTGAGTACAGACTCACAAACAAATACAAAATACTGTTCGACAAAACAAAAGTTTTGTCCCAGGCTCCTATATACTGGGATTCTGTAATTAAAGAGGCTATAGATATAAGAATGTGCGACAGGAACTTCATTCGTGACAGCAGATACGATCTTAGCGGCGCATGGAAGCGATTTCTCGGTGCAAAGAAAAGGCAGAGATATTCGTTGCAATGTTTACGCTACTACTGGGGCGGTGGCACCACAAGCGCAGACGTCGACATCATATGCAACGTAATTGTGTAATTACTGACGAATCAGAAGCCGTCTATGGACTATACAAGACCACCACAGCAGCAGTTTTGAAAGTCGGTTGTTCCCGACGAGGACGATGGAGGACGATAGTGGAATGCCTGAGGTTTTACCCTGAACTCACACGGCAAGAAGTCCGAGAATGTTTTATACAACAGGTCATCGCGAAAGACTTCGTTCTCAGATAACAAAAGTATTTTCAAATGTAGACTAAAGCAGTTTCTTCTTAATAACGCGTTCTATACACAGAGGAATTCTTGAGTAGAGACAGTTAGTCAATTTTCAACAAAAAGAGACTGTAAATAGCCAGCGTGTAGCGACATAAATATTATTATTATTTCTTTTGTTTTTTTACATTTATATTAGTGTTATCTTTTCTGTTGACACGTTCCACTTCGAACGTTTATCGTCAATTTGACCTGTGGAAGATGTAATGAACTATAACTATGAAATTCATGGTTCTACTCTGATTGTGGTGGTTAGAATAACACTAACACAAAAAATTGTTGTTATTTTAAACTGCTTTAAGCAAATCCAACTCACGACTCGTCCTCACAGCTTTAATTCCGCCAGTACCTCGTCTGACACTGGACTCGCATTCGGGAGGACGACGGTTCAATCCCGCGTCCGGCCATCATGATTTAGGTTTTCCGTGATTTCCCTAAATCGCTCCAGGCAAATGCCGGGATGGTTCCTTTCAAAGGGCACGGCCGACTTCCTTCCCCGTCCTTCCCTAATGCGGTGAGACCGATGACCTCGCTGTCTGGTCTCCTTCCCCAAAACAACCAACCAACAACCTCGTCTGGTAGAGCCCTTGCCCGCGTAAGGCAAAGGTCCCGAGTTCGAGTCTCGGTCCGGCACACAGTTTTAATCTGCTAGGAAGTTTCATATCAGCGCACACTCCGCTGCAGAGTAAAAATCTCATTCTGCTTTAAACAATTCGTTGTTTCCTTTCACCAAAGCGCTGCAAGCAACCCCTTCCAGGAGGGGCCTCATCGCCCCTGGACATCCCACCCCAACCGAAATCAATGCCGAACGTCAAAACCAGGACAAATGTCACTCTGGCCACCTTCACTGAACCTCTGTTCAGCACTGCAAAATTCAGTTCCTACTGGCGAATACCGCGCATAACTGCCCTTGTATTTCGACTTATTGAGATCACGAAGGATAGTATAAGACCTACTGGTAGTGTGAATGGTCTGCAGTCACAAAACGGCCGTACATTATGGATCAGAAGAGTTCAAGAGGAGACATTCACTGCCGAACTACCTGCACGGCGTTAAAAGAAAACAGCTACCCAAAGCATCGGAGATTGCTCGATACACCCCTTTCTTGCCGGATGGCGCGTTTCGACTTCATGGTAGGCAACAATGCGCTGCACTGCCCGAATAGGAGAAATGTCCAAATATACTAGATGGACGTCGTCATTTCACGAAGTTTCTCATCAAACACATGCACATAAGACTGCATCATCTCGGGGTATGCTTTGTGCTAGGAGAACTGCGTGAAGAATTTAAGATTTTGCGAGGACCGCAAGCCTCGGAGGGGTCTTTACTCTTCTTCGCCCTGCAAGATAATACATCTACATCAGCATGGATACTCTGAAAATCACACTTAAGCGCCTGGCAGAGGGTTCATCGAACCATCTTCACAATAATTCTCTATTATTCAAATTTCGAACAGCGCGCGGAAGGAACGAACACCTATATCTTTCCGTGCGAACTCTGATTTCCTTTATTTTATTACGATGGGCGTTTCTCCCTACGTAGGTCGGCGTCAACAAAATATTTTCTCATTCGGAGGAGAAAGTTGGTGATTGAAATTTTTTTTAATGAGGTCCACACTAAATCCTGTAGCATGTCAGTGACATTTTGTCCCCTGTTTCGGGAGAATACAAAACGTGCTGCTGCTCTTCTTTGAACTTTCTCGATGTACTTCCAAAACAGGACGGACAAGGGTAATGTAGGTGGTCTTTTTAGTAGAGCTGTTAGATTTTATAAGTGTTCTACCAATAAAACAAAGTCTTTTGTTGGCCTACCCCACAACATTTTCTATGTGTTCTTTCGAATTTAAGTTGTTCGTAATTGTAATTTCTAGTTATTTAATTGAATTTACGACTTTAGATTTGCTGATTTATCGTGTAACCGAAATTTAACGGATTCCTTTTAGCACTCGTGTGAATGACTTCACACTTTTCGTTATTTAGGATCAGGTGGCAATTTTCACATCATACAGATAGCTTTACTGAATCTTTTGCAATTTTTTTAGATCTTCCGATGACTTTACTAGACGATGAACGACAGCATCACCTGCAAACAACTTAAGACGGCTGCTCAGATTGTCTGCTATTATCATTTATATCGACGAGGAATAGCAGATGGCCTATAACACTACCTTGGGGAACGCCAGAAATCACTTTTGTTTTACTCGATGGCTTTCCGTAATTTACTACGAACTAGAACCTCTCTGACAGGAAATCATGAATCCTGTCGCATAACTGAGACGATATTTCATAAGCACTTAATTTCGCTGCAAGCCCCTTGTGTGGTACAGTGTCAAAAGCCTTCTGGAAAACTAGAAATATGGAATCAATTTGAAATCTCTTGTCAAGAGGACTCAACACTTCTTGTGAATAAAGAGCTAGTTGTGTCTCACGACATTTCCTAAATCCTTGTTGACCGTGTGTCAATAGACAGTCAATACGACGAAATGGAGGTTCCACGCCGGCCGGAGTGGCCGTGCGGTTCTAGGCGCTACAATCTGGAACCGCTAGACCGCTACGGTCGCTGGTTCGTATCCTGCCTCGGGCATGGATGTGTGTGATGTCCTTAGGTTATTTAGGTTTAAGTAGTTCTAAGTTCTAGGGGACTGATGACATCAGAAGTTGAGTCCCATAGTGCTCAGAGCCATTTTAACCAGTTGGAGGCTCCACTACCACTGGAGACTGGACAGTAACGTGCATTCATTTCGCTCTACCATTATATGTCGTAACTCGCGAGGTGACTTTTCTGTAACGTATACCACGAGGTGGGGTCTCTAGGACCCCTATGTTTTAACCGAGATTTAAGGCAAAAATCATTTGAAATTTTTAATTTATACTATATAACATTTATTTTTACAATTATTTAAGTGTTTTTAAATGATTCTAGTTTATTTTATTGCACTAAATAAAGCCGGCAGTATTTTACTATTTACCACACAAAGCACATAATTTTGTGTGGATCTTTTAAATAGTACACATAAACGAGTTTTACATTCTGAAAAATTATACAATCTCTGTAGCAAATAAATTTTCAAGTAAAACTAAATTCCAAGGTTTAAATTTGCGCATAAAAATTCCACCCAATAGCTACTAAAAGAAAGTTTGTCAAATTGACATTCATTGCTGGAATCTACATTTTTATCACCACTCAGAACACATTCCATTTCAACAGACACTTCAAGTATTTCATTGAAGAAAGAGACAGATCACCATCACAACTTTCCTAAAGTTCTTCCTCTGAATGAATGTAAAATCGTCGTTTTTTTCGTTTATTTCTTGATCTGTATCACTGACACCTTCCTCCATAGGCCGACTAACAATTTCGTCAAACTCGGGAAAGTTATAAATGAAACATTCGTGCCAACACATTTTGAGCTATACGGTACCGTACTGAAGAAAACAGGTACGCAGTTCACGAGGCGCGGTCTAGGAGACTCCAACACCTATGAATAACACGTGTCAACAATAAACACAGAAGGCGATAACGCAACCGTCAGCAAAACATCGTAGCCTTGGCAATTTAAGCAGGGTAGGAGGAGTATAAAAGCATTACACAACAACTGGCCTTGGAGAGCGTGTTCGAAAATTTTCGCGCTGTCTGTGAAACCACACCTCGTGAGTAAAGGGATATGTCAAAACTGGACACCAAATAAAGAGGTCCTACACTGCCCCATTCACATACGCCATAGGACGTGCAATTAATACTGAACTTGTTACTAATATGCCCACCGATCATTTCTGATAGCCATGCAACGCTTTGCAGGACACAGATGCCTACCGCTCAATGTTTACTCAAACAATACTACAACATTTCATGCCATGCTATCTGTCTGAGCTCTTCAGTTCCACTGCGTCCACCATGGTGTCACTTGAAAGTGCATACCACCACGGGCAGCTTGGTGGGGCGGGTAGTGGGAATGCATGTTAGGTTCCGACAAGCGTTGCTTGAGGAAGAGTGCGCGGTCGCCCTCAGCTGGGTAGAGACAGCCTGGACACCATTTTGTTGGCGGTAGAAGCCGCAGTAAACTCAGGAACCAATGAAATTGATACCAGCCCATTTCCTAACTGGAAGCAAACCAGTAACCGTTGCGTATGGGACAGTAATAGCAATTAGGAGGTATGTTGACAAGGAGTTCTAACTGAGACAAAATATCAACGAGGGTATTTGGCGACAGTGGAAAAACGAACACCACATGCTGCTAAGAAAATGTCACGAGGTGAAGGGAAATCCTTCAAGAAGAAAACCCAGAGTTGGAGAAATCGTTCTACTTTAGAAGAATAGCAGACAAAGGAAGTTGTGGAAGAGAGCAGTGGTGGAAGAGGTGAGGCACGGCAGAGCGGAAAAAAAGGGATACATCATTCAGCGGCAGCCGTACGGCACGAAGATTTGCGGACAGGTCCAACTGGTCATCCCAGTTTGTATAAACCAGGATAGGAAGGACGCAGGTGAATAAGAGACTCTCACACCATCTGTTGATGTTGTACGCAAAACTGTAGACTGTCCTGCCCTGTGCAGCATGTGTATGAATTTCTAACTATAACTGTAATGTGACACTGTGAATGAAAGTGTGAACTGAAGCTACTGTGTTGAATTCCTTTGAAATACTCGTAGCAGTATTGTACGGACGAAAAGAAGGCCTACGCTAGTGTATGAATCACCAGTTACCGAAACCGAGGTGTGATCGCTAAACTGGTTGTAACTGGTATACAGTCTTTCATATTCGTGTTGGCCTTAGAAGCTCTCAGACAATTTGTTATAAACGATGTATACAAACTCCTGTTCCAGTTTAAAATTTTAGAAAGCACTCTGTAATTGGAGCGAAGCATCGATCGGTTTAAAATACAAAAATAAAATAAAAAATCTTTCTCGATCGCATTTTCAGATTTTTACTCGTTAGCAAGCGGTTTCGGCCCTTTCCTCAAACTATCTTCAATATTTTCCCCGCCATTAGGGCTCCCGATGGTGGCAGACGGAGCGAGATCCGTAGAAGTACGGATGTCACTGCCAACAGATCTCGCTCTGTCTGCTGCACCAGCAGCCATAATGGCGGGGAAAAGCTTGAAGATGGTCTGAGGGAAGGGTCGAAACCGTCTGTTAGCGAATAAAAATCCGAAAGCACGGTATAGCTTTTTTTTCAGCATCTTGTTTCAGTACTTTGAAAATGGTATGTGAAGTGTCGGCAGAATTGCCAACACTGTTTTTAGAGGAGGCCGAAATGCACGCTATAAGCTCACGCAGGCTGGCGTGAGGTCTGCAACAGGATACGTAATGAATGCTATAAAGAAAAGTACGTAGCTTCTGGAATACTTAACTTTAATCCACATTTGTAGAACATTGCTCTTGATGATACAGAAGTATTATAGCAATTGAATACGGCGCCTTGCTAGGTCGTAGCAAATGTAGCTGAAGGCTATGCTAACTATCGTCTCGGCAATTGAGAGCGTAATTCTCAGTGAACCATGGCTAGCAACGTCGGCTGTACAACTGGGGCGAGTGCTAGTACGTCTCACTAGACCTGCCGTGTGGTGGCGCTCGGTCTGCAATTACTAACAGTGACGACACGCGGGTCCGTCGTGTACTAGCGGACCGCGGCCGATTTAAAAGCTACCACCTAGCAAGTGTGGTGTCTGGCGGTGACACCACAGTATGCATGCATCATCAGTCCAGGACTTTAAGTTTCGCAAGAACTTCCATTATTTAAAAAAGAACACATCGACGAAGCTCCGTTTTTCTTTCTCGTGCTCAGTTTTCTAGTTGCGAAATGCAAATGCAGAAGTCCATACTCTCCCACGCTAGCTCGCTTTCGCCCATTTTGCGGCCATAGTACGAGCCGAGAAAACACTTCTGGTGCAGAAACTAATTGCCGCAAACAATGCAGGGCAATAGTGTTCGGCAATCCACGCAGTGCGTTCAGGCACTATTGCCGCCCTATGTTGTCAGCAGCATGTTATTTTTATTCCTCGTGGAAGCGTACATTCATACACTGGTACACCTGCCAAACATCGTGTAGGGTGCTCGCGAGCACGAATGAGTGCCGGAACACGACGTGGGATCGGCTCGACTAACGTCTGAAGCAGTGCTGGACGGAATTGACAACATGAATCCTGCAGGGCTGTGCGCCTATTCGTATGAGGGGTGGAGATCTCTTCTGCAAGACACGTTGCAAGACAACCCAGATATGCTCAATAATGCTCATGTCTAGGGAGTTTCGTGGCGTGCGGAAGTTTTTAAACTCAGAAGAGTTTTCCTGAAGACACTCTGCAGCAATTCTGGGCTTGTGGGGTGTAACAATCTCCTGCTGGAATTGCCCAAGTCCATCGGAATGCACAATGGAGATGAGTCGATGCAGTTGATCAGACAGGATGCTTACGTATGTGTCACCTGTCAGAATCGTATCTAAACGTATCAGGGGTCCCATACCACTCCAGCTGCACACGCCCCACACCATTACAGAGCCTCCCCCAGCTTGAAAAGTCTCCTGCTGACATGCAGGTTCTATGGATTCACGAGGTTGTCTCCATACCCGTACCCGTCCATCCGCTCGATACCATTTGAAACGAGACTCGTCCGACCAGGCAACATGTTTCCAGTCATCAACAGTCCAATGTCGGTGTTGACGCGCCCAGGCGACGCGCAAAGCTTTGTGTCGTGCAGTCATCAAAGGATACGAGTAGGCCTTCGGCTCCGAATCCCATATCGATGATGTTTCTTTGAATCGTTCGCACGCTCACACTTGTTGATGGTCAAGCATTGAAATCTGCAGCAATTTGCGAATGGGTTGCACTTGTGTTACGTTAAACGATTCTCTTCAATCGTCGGTAGTCCCGTTCCTGCACGACCTTTTTCTGGCCGCAGCGATGTCAGAGATCTGATGTTTTACCAGACACTTTTTGTCTTATTTAATACCAGTTTCTTTGGTGCTTCAGTGTACACTTTGATTGTGCCCGTCAGTAAGACCCCGCATTGTCACCTACTGCCACGGTTTGCTTGCGCGGCCCGCAGCCTTTGAAAGCAGACAGTTAGCTGGCCGGCCAGTAGACAGTAGACTTTCTTGGGAAGGGAGCGTCGCGATCACAGCCGCGGATCGCGCAGCCCGGGTCATCGACACGCCGCGGTGGACCGCCACGCCACAGCGGCCTTCGACAATGCCGGAAAGAATCCTCAACAAGGGCCAGCCGGACAGACCCGGCCGATTCCTTTCCGCCACACAAGAAGCCGCCGCAGTCTCGTTACTGATTCTCCGCGGGGAACAGCCGCGGCGGCCGCCCGTGGTCCAACCGGCGGTTGCAAAACGGCCGCAGAACGCCAGCGCGCTTCCGGAAACTTCTGCGTCACCAGCCGCAGAGACGGTCTTGTACGAGCTCTGTTCAAAAAATCCCGGAACTTTGTCCACAAAATTTTTGTAGGCTTACCTTTTACTTATTGTGTATGGTCTCCTTCGAAATACTCTTCGCAACAACTGATACACTACTCCCAACGCCGTTTCCACTTCCGGAAGCAGTCGTGGTACAGTAGAGTCTCGATAGTTGGAGGTGAACGGGACCCGAACCACCTCGAACTATCGAAAACTCGGACCATCCAAATTTAAATGGCAAAAAGAACTATTATGGTATTGTAAGTAATACAGGTCAAAATATGAACTTTATTAAAATAAAAGTATTTACACATGCATTTGTCCGCCGCTCGTGGTCTCGCGGTAGCGTTCTCGCTTCCCGAGCACGGGGCCCCGGGTTCGATTCCCGGCGGGGTCAGGGATTTTCACCCGCCTCGAGATGACTGGGTGTTTGTGTTGTCCTCATCATTTCATCATCATCCAGGAAAGTGGCGAAATTGGACTGAGCAAAGATTGGATAATTGTACGGGCGCTGATAACCACGCAGTTGAGCGCCCCACAAACCAAACATCATCATCATCACACATGCATTTGCATTGGCAGAATAACAATAATTATTTATTTAGACAAGTAACAGTGAAGTGTCGCCCGCATCTCGTGGTCGTGCGGTACGTTCTCGCTTCCCACGCCCGGGTTCCCGGGTTCGATTCCCGGCGGGGTCAGGGATTTTCTCTGCCTCGTGATGGCTGGGTGTTGTGTGCTGTCCTTAGGTTAGTTAGGTTTAAGTAGTTCTAAGTTCTAGGGGACTGATGACCATAGATGTTAAGTCCCATAGTGCTCAGAGCCATTTTTTTGAACAGTGAAGTGTCTTTTGTTTGGCGAAGCTGCAACGTTTCCTCGCGGCAATGTCACGTCAGGAGCAGTAGGTCAGTTGGTGTCGCCTCAGGCTGTTGTTCCACGTAGCATATGGCGGCCTCGAGAGCAGCGTAGCCATCGGTGTGACTCATCATCGGTGCAGCCTCTGCCTCGTCACTCTCACACTGCGATGGAACGTTAACCATGTCAATTACAGAAGAGTCTGTCACTTCCAACTGTTCGTCCGAATTTAACCACTCTACTACTTTCACCTCTTCTGCCTCTTCACACCCTGAAAATAATCTGATTAAATTACACAATGGTTGATCGTCTTCATCTGCTAAATCTTCAGTTTCTGTGTCTGGCATACTTTCCTGTAGAATTTTCCTCCATGACTTAGAAATTGTGTATGACTTTATTTCGCTCCAAGATTCGCTAATCCAGTACACGGCGACCTTCAAAGTCACTTTCTTCAAAGCTCCTACAATGCTTTCGTTGTCTTCGGAATGCATGATTGACTGTAGCAATCGCCGTCGATACTTTTTTTTAGATATTACAGAACGCCCTGATCCATGGGCTGAATGAGACAGGTAACGTTTGGTGGGAAAAACAAGGCGCGGATACCGTCGCACTGCAGTTCTCCTGCACTTGGATGTGAGGACGCATTTCCATGAGCAAAATTGCTTTGCATGCCAGTCCCCTTTCTTTTAAAAAATTCTTGCAGTCAGGTACAAATGAGTTAAAAAACCAATTCTTGATGATTTCCTGATTCATCCAGGCATTATTCTGATGTGTATAGCCAACCGGAAGAGCTGAGATGGATACATTCTTGAATGCTCTTGGCTTGGCAGACTTCCTAATCACAACTAGTTTTAGTTGCTGGTTTCCAGTTGCATTTGAAGCTGCCATAACTGTGAGCCACTCTTTGCTTTTTTTGTGCCCAGGAGCACTTTTTTATTCACAAGGAGCAAGTGTTCTTGCTGGTAACATTTTAAAATTTAGCCCAGTGTCGTCACAGTTATATATTTCTTCATTAGACAAATTTTCGTCAGTTATGATTTTTTTAATCTCGACGATAAAGTCTGAAACGGCATGACCGTCACCAGAGAGTTTTTCTCTAGTCTAGTTGACGCACTTCATACCTCTTCTTCCACTTGTCGAGCCAGCCCACACTAGCTGCGAAATTGTCATCTCCTTCCTGCAGCTGGTTTCTGAAAAAAACCTTTTTCTTGCAAGATTGAGCCAGAAATCGGAGCACCTCTGTTGGGTAAACCACATGAAAAATGCCTCACTTGTTTTTTCGAAGTCTGACTTCTTTATACTTCTTCGACTGAGAGATTCGTGTGAGCATTTCTGTGAAGAAAACTGTTCCAGTTTAAGTCGGTTTCTTCGCCAGTCACCAACAGTAACTTCACCGACACCTTATTAGAGAGCAAGTTTTTTAATAGTTTCTCCTTTGTCAAGTCGTCTTAGTGCTTCTAATTTTAGATGCAAAGGCACAAATTTCCTCTTTTTTGTTACAGCACTAATCTTTGTAACGTGTACAACGGAACACACAGTCAACAAACAAAACGACACACAACATTGTACAGTACAGGTACTGGGAACTACAGCAGCGTATGAACTCCCCAGTTTTGATCGGTAGCAGCCGGCAGCAGTCGGGGTATTTCGTGCCATACTGACAAAAGATGTCCGTGCAACAGGGCAACGAGCTAGTCTTCGAAGTTGATTGCATTGTTGTCTGCTTTGTCACTGAGCTGTACTCTCCCACTCTATCTTTTGCAATGATGTTTTCATTATTTATCATGTCAGTAAATAAAAGAAAGTAGATCTTTACAACGTTTTTTTTAACAAACAAAGGCTCGGATTATTGGAAACTCGAGGCTCGAATTATCGAGACTCTACCGTACTCCCCTTGCAGAATCGCGCGAAGCGCCGACCGCGAATTTTTTTTTCTCTCGTCTGTGGTGGCATATCTTTGTCCTTTCAACGGTGTTTTCAACTTTCGAAACAAAAGAAAGTGCGCAGGGCCCAGGTGTGGAGAGTACGGAGGATGAGGCAGCACAGTGATTTCATATTTTGTGAGACAGTCGCGCACCAACAGGGATGAATGTGCGGGAGCGTTTCGTGGCAGCAAGAGCCATGAATCTTCTCGCCATATTTCAGGCCGCTTCCTTTGCACATTTTCTCGCAGGCGTCGCAACAAGTCCCGATAGTACCACCGATTAACAGTTTGTCCCTGTAGGACGAATTCATGATGAACTATTCCTTCAAAGTCAAAGAAAACTATCAGCATGGATTTGACATTTGCCCTGACCTGACGAGCTTTTCTTTTCGTCTAGGACAACGTTCTCCGACCCTTGATCTCAGCGCCATAACCGTAGACCTACGTCTCAACACCAGTTGTTGTTGTTGTTGTGGTCTTCAGTCCTGAGGCTGGTTTGATGCAGCTCTCCATGCTACTCTATCCTGTGCAAGCCTCTTCATCTCCCAGTACCTACTGCAGCCTACATCCTTATGAATCTGCTTAGTGTATTCATCTCTTGGTCTCCCTCTAGGATTTTTACACTCCACCCTGCCCTCCAGTACTAAACCCGTGATCCCTTGATGCCTCAGAACATGTCCTACCAACCGATCCCTTCTTCTAGTCAAGTTGTACCACAAACTCCTCCCCAATTCTATTCAATACCTCCTCATTAGTTATGTGATCTACCCATCTAATCTTCAGCATTCTTCACCAGTTATGATTCTCTTAAGGAACATCTCGTCATCATTTGAGCAATCCGAAAGCTCTTCACAGAGTGCGTGGCGAAAGTCTGTCTGGTCTTGACTCATGATCCCTGGGACGAATTTGGCGGCAACACAATGCATTCCAACATGCTATGTCATGATTTAATGACATTAAATGGCTCTGAGCACTATGGGACTTACCATCTGAGGTCATCCATCCCCTAGATCTTAGAACTACTTAAACCTAACTAACATAAGAACATCACACACATCCATGCCCGAGGCAGGATTCGAACCTGCGACGGTAGCAGTCGCGCGGTTCCACACTGAAGGGCCTAGACCCGCTCGGCCACACTGGCCGGCTTTCATGACATGATCCAGCTGCTATGTTTCAGTCTTCTGCAATCTCTCGAACAGTCAGTATTCAATTCGGACACACAATTTCGTTGACGTCCCTGACATGAGGGTCGTCAGTAGACGTCGAAGATTGTCCTGAACGAGGGTCATCTTTAACTTCCGTCCTGCCGTTTTTAAACCTTTTAAACTATTCGTAACAGGTACTACCACTTAAGCACTCATCACTGCACCTTCCTGCATCATTTGCTCTAGCTCTGTAGAGTTTTTCTTGAGTTTCACGCAAAATTTAATGCAGACGCGTTGCTTCTCTGCCGTCTCGAAATTCGCAAACTGTGCGACTCGACGCTCTATTCAATACAACACTGGAAATAGCTGACAGACATAGAACAGTGAAACACTCAGCAGTTACACATTAAACGAAGACTTGTGCAGGGATGCCAACCACACTGCGCTTCAACACACCATTGGAGCGAAATTACGACTGCTCCGGAATTTCTCGAACAGACCTCCTGTGAAGGCAGCACGTAAGACTTTATCCGAGAGTGCTTCATGACAGTGGTGAAGCAGTCACATTTCAGCTGCCCGAGAAGAATGTGTGTGCGGCAGATGTACATTATCTGTTCAGAAATATCCGGACACCTGTTACTGGATATAACATTGGATGAGTCCAACGTACCTGTTTCTGATGGCTTGAACTCTGCTGAGGACGCTTTCAATGACGTGTCCAAGTGTCTGTGGAAGAATGTCAGCTAAATTTTCCTCAAGGGCCAAAACACGAGAAGGTAGTGATCTTGGACCCTCGTGTCGGCAGCGAAGGCGACGACCTAACAAGGCGGCGCAGCACAACGGTGGGATCACGGATTTACTTTAGACTTTGTACACCTTCAGTAGGACATTAAAACAACATAGTGAGAGTAAGGTGCACTTACCTGGCAATTCCTAAAGAATCGCAAGAGAAGAACTGTTATGTAACTGATGTACCTGTGTGAAGGGCCTGGCTTCAAGCGGCAATTCCTTTCAATTATTAGCACTCGTGCTTCGCAAGAGATATGTCATGAGGCAACACTAATTTTTTAATCTATATTTTTTTCATCGTTGGTGTCATTATGTAATTTGTGAAATTTGAGAAGTAATGTAGTGAAAAAAAAAGTCCCAAGAGCATTTTCATGAAGTTGTAGTGAATTTCGTATGTTATTTGACTATTTACTATTCGTAATTAAATTTTCGAGGACGAGGGCCTGGCTTGGAAAGACCAAGTCAAATGTCGATATATGATGATAGGAATGACGTTATTGTTAATAGGTAATACAGAAAGTCACAATGTGCCAGACCACGAGAGTAAAGTACAGTTATTCGTCGGATGAGGTCTCGACATCACACGTTGCAGGATGGAATTTGTCGTACAGACATGCAAAATATAAAGTGAAACTTCATGCAAGTGTTTCATGCAAATACACGTGGTTTTTATTATATTACCTTTCAAATGTCATATAAATTAAATAATATGACCAATGATGAAAAAATAGATTAATATGTATTAAGTTTGACAGGGAGCCGAACTGTCGCCTCGTACACGTTCGTCTTACTGAAGCTCGAATGCTGATCACGTGACCACCATGAAGTCCAACGTCCCGCATCTACGCGTAGATACATAATCCCCATAATAGACACATAAAACTTCTCTAGCGATTTTCCCGAAATTGCCAGAGTAGTACACCTTACTATTTGCACATTACGTTGTTTTCATAGCCTGCTACAGATGTAGGAAGTCTGAAGTACACTATGTCATCAAAAGTATCCAGATACCCCCAAAAACATACGTTTTTCATATTAGATGCATTGTGCTGCCACCTACTGCCAGGTACTCCATATCAGCGACGTCAGTTCTCCTTAGACATCGTGAGAGAGCAGAATGGGGCGCTCCGCGGAACTCACGGACAACGAACGTGGTTTGGTGATTGGGTGTCACTTGTGCCATATGCCTGTAGGCGAGATTTCCACACTCCTAAACATCCCTTGGTCAACTGTTTGCGATGTGATAGTGAAGCGGAAACGTGAAGGGACACGTACAGCACATAAGCGTATAGGCCGACCTCGTCTGTTGGCTGACAGAGACCGCCGAGTGTTGAACAGGATCGTAATGTGTAATAGAGAGAAGTCTATTCAGACTATCACAGAGGAATTCCAAACTGCATCAGGATCCACTGCAAGTACTATGACAGTTAGGCGGGAAGTGACAAAACTTGGATATCGCGGTCGAGAGGCTGCTCATAAGCCACACAACACGCCTCGCTTGGTGTAAGAAGCGTAAACATTGGACGATTGAACAGTGGGAAAAGATTGTGTAGAGTGCGAACCACTGTACACCATGTGGGGATCCTATGGCAGGGTGTGGGTATGGCGAATGCCCGGTGAACATCATCTACCAGCGTGTGCAGTGCCAACTGTAAAATTCGGAGGCGGTGGTGTTATGGTGTGGTCGTGTTTTCCATGGAGGGGGCTTGCACCCCTTGTTGTTTTGCGTGGCACTATTACAGCACAGGCCTACAGTGATGTTTTAAGCACCTTCTTGCTTCCAACTGTTGAAGAGCAATTAGCGGATGGCGACTACATCTTTGAACACGACCGAGGACCTGTTTATAATGCACGGCCTGTAGAGGAGTGGTTACACGACAATTACATCCCTGTACTGGACTGACCTGCACAGAGTCCTGACCTGAATCCTACAGAACACATCTGGGGTGTTTTGGAACGCCGACTTCGTGCCAAGCTTCACCGACCGACATCGATACCTCTCCTCAGTGCAGCATTCCGCGAATAATGGGCTGCTATTCCCGAAGAAACCTTCCAGCAACTGATTGAACGTATGCCTGGGAGAGTGGAAGCTGTCATCAAGGCTAAGGGTGGCCAATACCATATTGATTTCTAGCATTACCGATGGAGGACGCCACGAATCTGTAAGTCATTTTCAGCCAGGTCTCCGGATATTTTTGATCACAAAATGTAGGTGCCAAATATCTCTCGAAAGCCTGCTTACAAAGTTTCGAGAACTAGCTTTCAGTCAGGAGTCTAGGAATACTGAAGAACCTCTTACGTATCATTCTCGTATGGATCACAAAAACAAGATCATACAAATCACTGCGTAGTCGGAGGCCCTTAGGCATTTATTCTTCTCACGCTCCTTATGCAAATGGCTCTGGAAGAAGCCCTAAAAATGGGACAATAGGCAGTACCCTCTGGCATGCACCTCACAGTAGTTTGGACAGTAGACGTAGATGAAGAGGTATTGTCTGCGCACACCAGCCGAAATAATACTCATGCCCTTAAAAGAACACACTGCTCGCCTTCTAGCGGTGTAGGTGGTGTAGAAGCGTTGCCAGGTGGTCCAGTGAGTCTAACGATGACGTAAGTCAAGGCGATGAAGTTGTGTGTCTGTGCTGGTCCGATCTACGGCATCTGTGCTGCAAGATGGGTGGACTTGGAGGCATAGCATAGTAGCAGGTACGAGGTACCACGTTTGGGCGCGGCCATGGTCTCCTCATTAGTGAAGTTAATCGGTTTGTTGGCGCACCGACGTAGACTGTCCAACGTGTCCACACGTGGACATGTAACTTGGCGTAGGAGCAACTGTCGTAAAAAAGATCCTAATTGACGGTTTCAAGCCCGACAGGAATTGCAACTGTCAGTGAATGTCAGTGAATATTGACACTTTCTCGGTGGTCATATTTTAACGATTATTCTACATATTCATGATGGTCACATCTGTCTTCCAAGATGACAATATCCGTATTCGAAAAGCTGCATGAATACCTTTCTGGTATAACGAACAGCCAGGCACATTATCGCAAATCGAAGTACCCACTAAATGAGCCGACCTTAATCTCATAGAAAACGTCGTTCATCTTCATAAACCAGCCAGAGGCATGCACACACATATGAGGCATTTTACTCTGTGGATCTGAACAAACTGAGGTTTTACCGGACTGATGGTGTAGCCAACCAATGGGTACTGTGATATCTAACCAAAAGGATGCAGAAAGTTGCACTTTGTATTCAACAAAAGTAGTCCAGGGATATTATTCTGACTGTAGAGAAATCACGTATATGTTCACCAAGGCTCAGCCTTAGGTCCGCTATTGTTCCTCATATATCTAAACGCTATTCCGTCTAACATGGAAAAGAAGAATTGCATCTTTTCGTGGATGAGGCTATTATTGTAATCAATCGAAACATACATACAGCAACAGTAGAAGTAGTAAAAAAATTTCTTAAAAGTATCATTGAGTGGTTTCCTGCGAATAGTCTCACTCTAAACTTTAAAAACACACAACATATTCAGTTCTCCACATTTAGAAGTACTACCCCAGTGATAAGTGTAAACACAGTGAAAATTTCAATATTCTTAGATGTCCATGTCGATGAGCATCAAAACTGGATAAAGCACGTTTTGGAACTCCTAAAACAACTTAATTCAGACACATTTGCATTTAGAATACTTGAAAAAATTGATCGGAGACAAATCAGTGAGTTGACGTATTATGTATATTTTCATTCAGTAATGTCATTTGGAATATTGTTCTGGGATAACTCTAAGCAAGAAAGTCTTTATTGCTCAAAATCATGCAGTAAGAATAATTATGTAGTTTTCACCCACGATCACCCAGTAGATCCGTTTAAGGAGTTAGGCATTTTGACTATTGCTCGTATTTCCTCGTGAAGTTTGTTGTAAATATTCTACTGCAGCTCAGAAGGAACAATGAAGTACATAAATACAATGCCGGACGAAAAAATGAAATTCAGTACGCCACATTCAGATTATCTTTAGCACAAAAAGGACTTCACACTCCTGCATCCAAAATTTTTGATCACTTACAGAGCGACATAAAATTTCTGAGTCACTACAAAGTAAAATTTGAAAGCAACTGAGCGCTTCTCTTAGACAACTACTCCTATTCCGTAGTAGGATTTCTGTTATTTAATGTGCAATACGTGGCGTGTAGGAATTACTTATTCACATGTACATTAAAAAATCTTGTAAATGATCGGTATGTAGCCATATTTACATTATTTATAAAATAATTTGTTATGTGAATGTAAAACGACTCGTTTCACGCTAGCACGATTTATCATGCAAATGATCCACAGAACATGAAATTAACTAGTTAAAACACACACACAATATATGATTGATATGTGAAATGTTCTTTATTTTATAATATTTTACAAACTCGGATAATGTTTTAATATGAAAATGTGTATGTGTTTACGAAAGTTGTAACGTATCAGAGTGGCTTGCTGTTTCCAGTTTATTTATATTGTATAGGATCGTAAACTTTAATGTTTAGCCCAGAACTATTACTGCCGTTACGACGAATTGAAAGTACGTTTTAAGATTTACACTCACTCGTAATTTAAGTGTCAGGAAGTCGTTTCTGAAAGTGTTTGTATGGAGTGTAGCCATATATGGAAGTGAAACGTGGACGATAAATAGTTTAGACAAGAAGAGAATAGAAGTTTTCGAAATGTGGTGCTACAGAAGAATGCTGAAGATTAGATGGGTAGACCACATAACTAATGAGGAGGTATTGAATAGAATTGGGGAGAAGAGGAGCTTGTGGCACAACTTGACTAGAAGAATGGTTCAAATGGCACTGGGCACTATGGGACTCAACTGCTGTGGTCATAAGTCCCCTAGAACTGAGAACTACTTAAACCTAACTAACCTAAGGACATCACACACATCCATGCCCGAGGCAGGATTCGAACCTGCGGTTCCAGTCTGTAGCGCCTTTAATCGCTCGGCCACTCCGTGACTAGAAGAAGGGATCGGTTGGTAGGACATGTTCTGAGACATCGAGGGATCACCAATTTAGTATTGGAGGGCAGCGTGGAGGGTAAAAATCGTAGAGGGAGACCAAGAGATGAATACACTAAGCAGATTCAGAAGGATGTAGGCTGCAGTAGGTACTGGGAGATGAAGAAGCTTGGAAGCTTGCACAGGATAGAGTAGCATGGAGGGCTGCATCAAACCACTCTCAGGACTGAAGACCAAAACAACAACAACACTCACTCGTACAAAAAGAATTTCATACTGACTTTGAGTCGAAACGATAACTACGGTAGCTTCCTCTAAGTTCGGTATCCGAGAAAAGATTTCATATGATGTTAAACCGTTATTCTTAATTTTTACGCTTCATTCTTTAAATTCCTATTAGATTTTACATTAAAAACTTCAAAAATTAGTCTGTTTCGTATCTCACATTTTCGAGATTCTTTTCCACAGCGCCAGTACAAATGAACATAGGTCACGAGAGTATTTCGCATAATATTAGAAGAAATGCGCACAGATCACTGCTCTTTATGAAAGACGAAAAGACGGGGTCAAACAATTGCAGAGGAATATCTCTAACGACCGCCTGCTGTATGATCTCAGAGCACATACTGAATTCGAGCATTGCGACATTCCTGGAACAAAAGGAAGTTCTTTCAGACGAGCTGAAACGATTCAGGAAACCCCGTGGGGATGGTTAAATATTCAGCACTCCGACACCACTCAAGTGAAGTGCGTGACCTCGAACGGTCAGAACCCCACGAAAATGGTATTAGAATATAAAAAATAGTTCAAATGGCTCTGAGCAGTATGGGACTTAACATCTGAGGTCATCAGCCCCTAGAACTTAGAACTACATAAAACCTAACTAACCTAAGGACATCACACACATCCACGCCCGAGGCAGGATTCGAACCTGCGACCGTAGCGGTCGCGCGTTTCCAGACTGTAGCGCCTAGAACCGCTCGGCCACCCTGGCCGGCTGCTTAGAATATACAAGTCATCATCAGACTTCACACGTGCAACACATTCAGCTTTTTGCTCCGAAGTACAAACCTGATTTGCCGGCCGCGGTGGTCTAGCGGTTCTGGCGCTGCAGTCCGGAACCGCGGGACAGCTACGGTCGCAGGTTCGAATCCTGCCTCGGGCATGGATGTGTGTGATGTCCTTAGGTTGGTTAGGTTTAAGTAGTTCTAAGTTCTAGGGGACTTATGACCTAAGATGTTGAGTCCCATAGTGCTCAGAGCCATTTTTACAAACCTGATTTACAGTATACTTGTAAAAAGGCAGGTAATCACACAGATATGCCAATATCAGTGTTTCCAAATGTAATTATTGTCATCCACATCTACATCTACATCATACGCCGCAAGCCACCTACTGGTGTGTGACGGATGGTACTTTCGGTACCACTATCTGATCTCTCCAACTCTTTTCCACTCGCGAATCGTGCATGGGATGATGGGATGAATGATTGTCGGTAAGCTTCTACATTGGCTCTAATTTCTCGGATTTTCTCCTCGTGGTCAAAACGCGAGATGTATACGGGGGTGGGGGGGGGGGGGGTGGGGGGGGGAAGAAATATATTGTCCGACTGCTCGTGAAAAGTGCTGTCCCGAAATTTCAATAGTAAATCTCTCCGTGATGCACAGCGCCTACCTTGTAACGTCTGCCAGTGGAGTTTTTAGCATCTCTGTAACGCTCTCTCGCCAGCTAAACGGTCCCGTGACAAAATGGATCTTCTCTATCTCCTCTATCAGTCCTACGTGATAGAGATACCAGATAGGTGAACAGTACTCAAGAATCGGGCGAAAAAGCGCCTTATAAGCTACTTCTTTCGTGGATGAGCAACATTTCCTTAAGATTCTTCCTATGAATCTGAGTCTGGTGTCAGCTTTTCCCACTATCTGTTTTATGTGGTCTTTCCACTTAAGGTCGCTCTGGATAGTTACGTCCAGATATTTTACGGCAGACGCTGTCTCCAGCTGTTTGTCATCAATAATATAGCTGAACGGCAGTGGGTTTGTTTTCCTATGTATGCGCAATGTGTAACATTTATTTACGTTCAGGTTAAACTGCCAGAGCCTGCACCATTCATAAATTCTCTCCAGGTCGTTCTGAAAATGCTTACTATCTTCTGACGTTACTGCTTTAGTATAGACAACTGCATCATCTGCGAATAGCCTAAAGAGCATCCGACGTTTTCTACTAGATCCTTTACATGTACTGTAAACAACGGTCCTTTCACACTTCCCTGTGATACTCCAGTTATTGCCTTTACATCTGTCGATTTTGTTCCGTTAAGAACGACGTGTTGAGTTCTACCTGTAAGATAGTCTTGGATCCGATCACAAGTCTGCTCCGATACTCCGTATTTTTTTCACTAAATGGCAATGCGGGACGGCGTCAAACGCCTCACTGATATCAAGAAACACGGCATCAGCCTGAGTGCCGATGTCCACTGCGCTGTGAATCTCACGGAGGAACAGAGCGAGATGAGTTTCGCAGGATCTCTGTTTGCGAAATCCATATTGATTTTTATAGAGGAAATGTTCATTTTCCAAAAACATCGTAATTATTGACCATAAATCATGTTCCATAATTCTACAACAGGTTGATGTCAACGATATATGCCTATAATTGAGTGGATCTGTCTTACGGCTTTTCATAAAAAGGGGAATGACCTGCCCTTTTTTCCAGTCGTTAGGAACCTTTCGTTGCTCAAGCGATCTACGATAAATTACGGCTAGAATGGGAGCAAGTTCTTTCGCATAATCTTTACAGAATCTTAAAGGTACCTCATCTGGTCCTGACGCCTTTCGACTACTAAACGATTGTATCTGCTTCTCAGTTCCGCAATCGGTTGTCTCAATATCTACCAGGGTTTGGTATTGGAATGCTTGAATGTAGAAGTGATGATGAGTGTGAAAAAGTGGTTTTAAACAGGTGAGTATACTATTCTTCCAGTCTGCTTTGACCACGTCATTCCAATTCCACACATTCGCTTTAAAGAGTGAATATCTGTGCAATACTATCGCATCAGTAGAAAAAGTTTGTTGTTCATATAGCATAATTACGTGGGTTTGCAGAAAAGTAATGCCTACTATTTCCTTTTTGTGAAAACTCTTACAGCCTTTTAAATAAAACAATTGTTATTATCATTCCACATATTTATTATTAATGTCTACATATTTGCAGCCCTCTGCCGCAAGAGGGTTCCGAATTGTATCGCGTTATATAGCGGTGTGGAACGTAACTAAATCGGTCCAAGAGAAGCAGATAGCTGTAATCGAGTTTCGAATACGAAGACTTCGTCCACACATGGAGGGCTCACTCTTTCAGCTGGACGTTGCCAGATCACACACGAGCGTTGCGACATCCGCAACAATCCGGCACCTTGGTTTCACTGTCACCGATCGGATTCCATCCAGTCCCAACTTGGCCACATTCCATATCCATCTCTTTCCAGAACATAAAAAAAACCTACGAGGACCTCACGTTGATAGTGATGAAGCGGACCAGCATTGGTGAGGTTGTGGCTCTGTCCACAAAGTCAAACATTCTACCCTAACGGTACCAACAAACTGGTCTCTCGCTGGGAGAAATTTGTTCATCGCCAGTGTGACTATGTTGAGGAACCAATATGTAGATATGAAGAATAAAGATACAGAAATTAATTAAGACTGTTATATTTAAAAAACTTTAAACAGATTTTCACATAAGAAATATGGAGGTATTACATTTCAGCACGTCCTCATGTTTTGTTAGAGAGAAATATAGCGATAAGCCAAGACATTGAAATCTGAGTGATTTTGTTCCTATCGGTAATTTGTTTCTTCGCGTTAGCAAAGTTCTTCTCTTTGACCTTGAACGGGCGATCATTCAAATGTCTCTCGCGTAAGAGGCGAAGTTTTGTATGTGAATGTCTCATACCTCTATTATTGGGGTGAACGATTTATATTATAGGCACATTTTTGTGCAGTTCTGAACGTTCGAGGTCACGAACTTCGCTTGTCACAGACTAAAATATCGACTGCTAGAGTGGAAACTGTACACCATGAGCAGCCACAATTTCTCCTACAAACTGGTTCCTTGCAACACACTTCGCATCTCGGAAGGTAAGGTTCAGAAGTGTGATAGTTATCGGACATAAAAATGCCGACAAATAATAACATTCTCCTCTGCTAAATCATAACACACTTATTTAGGGGCATCAAAGTGACTGTCGTTTCATATTAAATTTCCTCGCTTGAAACGCAATTTTGCCGATGCCATTGGTATTAACCCAGAACTACCTCTAACCGTCGCCTCCATTTTCTGTGTTAGATCTTGGTTACAACTAGAAGGAGGGATAGACCAGCTAACGGAAAAAAGACTGGAGGTGAGAAATTCTAGAAGGTGGAAAGCGTCAAGTATTTGGGAAGTGCGACAGAGGAAAATGGAAGAAACGAGAGAGAGATCAGTGAACATGACAGATAACCAGAAGGATTACTCCAAAGTGTTAGGAGCTCGGTTTGGAGCGAAGAAGTCCCATAAAAAAGCAAAGAATACAAAGAATAATACATAGAAGTTACTGCGTTCCAATACTGAGCTATGCACCTGAAACACGGGTAATGAAGGAAAGGTATGTTAGCAGACTACAGCAATATGAAGTTTCTCAGAAGCAAGACAGGAGTAACAAGGAGAGATAGGGTAAGGATTGAAATGGGTTAGGGAAATAGTGGAAAAGGGACCGTTGCAGAGCAGGACGGAAGTATCAAAGTTAAAATGGTATGATCCTATAAAAAGAATGGGAAACAAGAAAATTTCCAAGAAGATATGTGAAATGGAGATGCGAAGGAAAGGAGCAGGAGGAAGATTAAGAGATAGGTGGCTGAAAGGTGTGGAAGAGTGTGTTGAAAAAAGAGTAGAGAACTGGACTAGAGTGAACACAGAAAAATGGTAGGAAAAGAGGACTAGACAGTGAGGCTAATGTTCGAAACTGATCCAGCCTGGGGCTGGAAACTGTTCAAGATGATGATTCGCTGTTTCTCCATCTCAAAGTGTATCAATCTGCCATTTTATTTTATTGTTTAGTTTCTTGATATGCAACAGGATTTTCTCAATCGTTCTGACTTTTTTTTGTTTTTCAGATTTTAATTTCCGGTTCCAGCCTTACATAATGGGTGAGTGACTTATCTGCCAATGTTTTCTAGTTTTATTTTCTAATTTGTGTTCGGTATCCCGAATTTAATCGTATGATGACGCAATTTCCGATCATTGAATAAAGGAGGTGGCATCGGTAATAATATAAAAAGCATAAAATGAAATCTGCATGTACTATTGATTTATGGTTAATCAGTAGGTATCAAAGCAATCTGCATTAAAATACTTACTGTATGATTATCAATCGTCTCAAGTACAACAAGATTTGTGTACTTCTCGTCGAACTGACTTATTGGAACAATAGAGGTTTTAAAGTCACCAAATAGTTAGATCAAAACTGATAATTTTTGAATCTTGACCCCTACTAAAGAATAAATGTCCAGACGAACAGGCTTCTCAAAGTAGAAATGTTTCCTTAAGGATCACATTACGGTTCAATATGTTCTGAAAATTGTTGGTTAGCGTGTATAGCATACGCGTCTAATTACACGAATAAATCTGCCTCCAACTACAGAGTTGCCGCTGATATTTCGGAACAGCCCATCTCGTTTATTGAATTATACTGGGAGGACATGTTAATGATGTATTAATAAAGCGTAAGAAATGAGCAATAAAGTACCTCAGCAGAAATGTAGGCATTATTTCTGGACTGGAGAGGTTGGTAATGAGGTTCGACGGAAGCGGAAGTGCACCGAGTTTTGTTGTGGCCGCAGAGCTACAAGACCGACGCCGAGTTCTCTAGCGGCAGCTACAAAAACAGCCGTTGGCTGAGAGCGGTGGGCGGTCCTAGGAGAAGGCTGCAGCCGCCCCCACTTAGCATGGCGGCGGTACGGCCCGCAGGAGACCCACTGCGGCATCGGAAAACTTTTACATCGGGGGGTTCCCAGCTCACTGCGTGCCTCTGAGACTTCTCCAAGAATTCATTCGCATCACTACGACTGCCACTGTCCGTGAAAAAGAGCTCAAATTCCCTTTCAAACATTCAACATTTCAGTCAACAGTACATAAATAATTACGAGAAATGGGAAGTAATTCTCAATAGACCGTGAATCGGCACCTACGTGAGTTAGTTTTTCAGAAGCCGCAGTCTGCGTCTCTGTCCGCTACATAGCTTTGTACTCGCATGGTGTTACGAGGACTGACTTTTTACTTTAAATCGTTTCACTGTTTCTCAAAATAATCTCCTTTAAAATTTATGCTAAAACTGAAAGAGTATTGCATTTTTCACACCACGGCGAACAGAGTTCGCGAAAAGAAAGTGTTACCTGAGCAACACAAGGGGTTGGGTTGGGTTGTTTGGGGAAGGAGACCAGACAGCATGGTAATCGGTCTCATCGGATTAGGGATGGATGTCGGCCGTGCCCTTTCAAAGGAACCATCCAGGCATTTGCCTGGAGCGATTTAGGGAAATCACGGAAAACCTAATTCAGGATGGCCGGATGCGGGATTGAACCGTCGTCCTCCCGAATGCGAGTCCAGTGTCTAACCACTGCGCCACCTCGCTCGGTAGCAACACACTGGACTAACGCACAGTATAATCACAATTAAATCAGGTGATATGCGTACAGCTGACTTGTATGGTACGCTTTCACACTTCGGAGGAAATTTTATGCAGATTTGAAACCAATCTTAAAATGTGTGTACGTATGCGCATGTGTTCTGTGTCACTCTATCAGATATTCGCTTGTTCCGCCATCTTGATCATCATATGTGTCTACACGTTTCAAAGGCATGGATAAGCGGAACTAGCAAACAGTAAGTACACTCAACGTACATACACAGACCCCACCTCCACACGCCAATTTACAAAGCGCATTCGTGATCACTTTATCCCCAAAACATTTCTATAAACTAGTACTTTAACCTAACAAACGGTAGTTAAAGAATAAAACAATGACTCTTTTTTGACAGCAGCACACACCGTAATATAATGACAGCAGTACTCTAATCTAACATTGTCAAAGCGAAAAGATGCAATATTTTCACTTCAGGACAAACATTTTGATAATTATACGTAACGTAATATTGAAAACTCCTAATTAATTAAAGATGACAATGTGGAGCAAAGTATGAGCTATACTGCAAATGTCAGACAGCTACATGAACATGACTCTCTAGTATTGAAGTACATCTACATCTATACATACATCTATACATACATCTACATCTATATTCCACAAGCCACCAGACGGTGTGTGGCGGAGGGTACCTTGAGTGCCTCTATCAGTTCTCCCTTCTATTCCAGTCTCGTATTGTTCGTGGAAAGAAAGATTGTCGGTATGCCTCTGCGTGGGCTCTAATCTCTCTGATTTTATCCTCATGGTCTCTTTGCGATATATAAGAGGGAGCAATATTCTGCTTGACTCCTCGGTGGAGGTATGTTCTCGAAACTTTAACAAAAGCCCGTACCGAGCTACCAAGCGTCTCTCTTGCAGAGTCTTCCACTGGAGTTTATCTATCATCTCCGTAGCGCTTTCGCGATTACTAAATAATCCTGTAACGAAGCACGCTGCTCTCCGTTGGATCCTCTATATCTTCTCTATCACCTCTATCTGGTACAGATCCCACATCGGCGAGCAGTATTCAAGCAGTGGGTGAACAAGTGTATTCTAACCCACTTCCTTTGTTTTCGGACTGCATTTCCTTAGGATTCTTCCAATGCTGCTTTACCGAAGATTAATTTTATGTAGTCATTCCGTTTTAAATTACTCCTAATGCCTAGTCCCAGATAATTTACGGAATATACTGCTTCCAGTTGCTGACCTGCTATATTGAAGCTAAATGATAAAGGATCTTTCTTTCTATATATTCGCAGCACATTACACTTGTCTACATTGGGATTCAATTGCCATTCCCTGCACCATGCGTCAATTCGTTGCAGATCCTCCTGCATTTCAGTACAATTTTCCATTGTAACAACCTCTCGATACACTACAGCATTATCCGCAAAAAGCCTTAGAACTTCCGAGTCATCCACAAGGTCATTTATATATATTGTGAATAGCAACGGTCCTACGTCACTGCCCTGCGGCTTAGCAGAAATCACTCTTACTTCGGAAGACTTCTCTCCATTGAGAATGACATGCTACTTTCTGTTATCTAGGAACTCTTCAATCCAATCACACAATTGGTCTGTTAATAATTTTATAAAAACAAATGCCATAATCTGAAAACTTTTATGTATCGTCACACAAAATTTCTTAATATGTTATGTGAAAGATAGTGAAGCTGCACCGAAACAGGCGAACTCAAGGCAGAACTACATTTCCATAATTACACACGGTGTCCTGCCTAAGAGTCGTTAGGCACATTTTCTGTGGCGTTTCGGCAACCACTTGCAATGCATAACTGGAGTCAGTCCAAGCAAATACTGCCCATCATATCTGTCATGGAAGCCCGGTGTCGATGGAAATATCGGTTTGTGCCCTCTTACAAACAGAACGGAATTTTACGTGACAATCCGATAGAGCGGTCCCAGATTAGTCTCGCGCGATATTCGTTTTATCGATATGTATGAACAGGAACTTGAAAACTCAATGAATAACGAGTACTTCAGCAGCAACGACAACACCGCCGTCTGCTGCACCGCTGCTCAGACGTTGCTAGCGTACCAAGTTACTCTTCCTGTTCTACTGTCCCTGTTAATACTTCCACATAAAACGACTTTCGCCAGAGACTAATCAGGGAGGCTCTATCGAACGGGCACGTGAAGTTACACTTTAAAAACCATTTTGTTTCTAACGGGAAACAAGTCGACGATTTCCATAGGCACTGGGAGTCACTGGAAAGACACGACAAGCAGTATTTGTTTGGACTGACTCCAGTTGCACACTACAAAAAACGAAACTGCAAATAGCTGCCGAAACCTCAGAGAAAATGCTCCTGATGGCTCTTAGGAGGTACATCTGGTATATTAGGAAACAACCACAAACATAAAGACGGCTTCAACCACTAAATGAATATTTAACCAGTTCTTTCCGCTAATTGACATGAACAGCTACTTGAGCTTTTGTTAAATCGTACGCAAACCATCGGTAACAGATGTTTTAACAGATGTGTTTCACAGCTAACTGTTGATGCTCAATCGAATGAACTGCAGTTTTCGGTATTCCAAAGGATGGCTCTGTCTCACGGTAAGTTACATAATTCATTCATGTAGCGTAGAGTATGAAAGATTTTTGGAGCAATAAGCGATTTTGGTGGACTTTCGCGAAATTCATCGCTGACGATAGCAAAAGCCTACAAACCAGTTGTAAACAGTCTGTTTTTGTAGGATGCTGATTCAGGTTATTGTTGTTGAGTTAAACACGTACAAAAATCGTGAAACATCATTGAACGAAAATCTTCGAGTAAAACGACCTTGTTATCTAAGGATTGTTTTCTTGGTTTTTTTCTTTTTTTTACACACACTGTAAACAATTACTCGGCAAATTTCTGAGTCACCCTTACGTTAACAATAACAAGACATACATTTTAAAGCAACAGTAACGGCATTTCCTGAGGGTTAGAACTGTGTGGCGGCCTGGGATTTGAACCTGGGACTTCGCTTTTGTGCGGGCAAGTGCTGTACCTATTAAGGTAACAGAGGTAGGGCTTTGATAGCTCAGTCGGTAGTCGGAAATGAAGTTGGTTCTCCATTGTGAAGAAACTATCGACGAGAATACGTAGCTGATCTAATTTACTAAAAATGTATTAACGCACTGATCGGGAAGTGTATTGTTACTGGAAGTGTTTTGGAAGAGTCCTAGAGAGATGTCCTGATGTTCCACGTGTCAACAGTGACGAAAATCGGGCGATGATGACGATGAATTTGTGTTTACGGCGTACGGCAGACGAGTCATTTGCAATTATTGTAGGTTTCATAGAATTCCCAGTGTACTCGTAATTGAAGCCTCGAGACAATAGAATGATATGTAAACAGTACCAGGACACATAAGATATACGAAATTATCAATCTATTCCAACCGAAATGTTCATGGTATGGGACTGCTATGTCTTTTGTATGACTATGCTGATTTTCTTCGGTGTGTTTCGATTTCGGGTGATTACTCAAAAAATGTGTGTGATGGATGGAATGAATAAAGCAGTTAAAGATATGGTGAAAGAAAAAGACAAAATGATGATTTTTGCAGATGATATGGTAAAATGGGGCGATAAAGAGGCAGATGTAGTTATAACTTGATACGTGGAAGGAAATTATGAAAAGGTATGGATTAAAAATAAATAAAGATAAGAGTGAAGTAATGGTATTTGGAAGAACAAAGGGATCAAAGGGAATATTACTTTGAATGGAGAAACCCTCAAAGTGGTAGACAGTTTCACTTATTTAGGGAGTGAAATATCTAGTGATGGAAGAATAACCAACAAAATTAATAGGGAGCTACAGAAGGAAGGCAATTTATACCAAAGAAAAAACACCTGATTTGGAATAAGGAAGTTTCAGAAAAAGCAAAACTCCTTAAGTATAACAATTATTACTTCCCTATTGTCACCTATGGAGGAGAAACATGGACAATGACAGAAAGGGCCTGGAGCAGACTGCAAGCAGAGAAAATGAAATTTCTCAGAGCAGTTAAGGGAAAAACAAGAATGGACAGAGTAACGACCTTAAACAAGAAAGTATGAGAGAAGAAATCGAAAAAAAGAGATTAAGATGGTACGGGCATTTTAAGAGGATGCATGGGCAGAGACTTCCCAAAATTACTGAAGAACAAAAGATGTATGGAAAAAGACCAAGAACACGGTGGAAAACGGCAGTGAGAATATCTGTGGAAAGGAGAGGTGGGACCTGGTAGCAAGTGGAGGAAAAAAGTGGTTGGAGGACCGAGCCAAGTGGAGAGGACTCGTCAGCACCCACACCCGGCAGTAGCTGGAGCGGAATCCGGATACACACATGCACACACTCCCAAAATCGACGCACTGTAGTTCGATGAAGTCAGTGTACTACGAAAGAGAGTAATGTTACTGGGTAATAAAACATCGATTAATACACTAAGACTTGCCAGTGTGCCAAACCAGCTTCAGTTAACCCACTGTGCGTTAAGCTGCACGGGCAGGTACAAAATTTAATTTAACTGCCCTGCATTTATTGTATGGAATATGTCTTGCTGTATGTATAATCTTTTTTCTTCGTAAATTTTATTTTTGTGTCTCTCTTTCTGTAATTGTGGACAATAGAGGACTATCAAGGTTAAGCATTTACATTAGCAATCTGTGTAATGAAAGCTAGTTATTATAGCATGCAGATTAACTCTCTCTTATTCTTTTGTATTTTCTTAATGTATACCTTGACTCGTTCCACATCGTAAATGCATTCCTTTAAGGGGTCGACGGAACACAATTATACGAACAACATACAAAAAAGAAAAATCGAAAGCGCACTTAAAGAAATAACATTAAAAATAGAAGAAAATATCACAAATAAACCTACCTATGTCACAGCACCATACATAGGTCAAATAATCGAATAAGAAGAATAACTTGTCAAGCAAACGAAAATTACATTAGCATTACGTACGAATAACAACTTGTAGGGCAAAATACTATCACCAAAAAAATAATATCTCCACTTTTTCAAATCCAGGTGCCAAAAACTTTCTTGTGACTACTGCAATAAATTTTATAAGGCAGAAACAGAATTTAAAAAACGTACATCAAACTACAAGAGCAAGCAATCAACATCTTAATTGCATTTAAAAAGCCCAAAACATAAAAGATAAAATATTTAAAATGCCCTAAAAGTTCTACCCAAAGTACCTAAAGGATATATAATGATCTTTAAGAAGAAATCTAACTTTGCAATTAGACAGAAAAATACGCAGAGGGCATCCTTAGTGAACGAACAGACTTTACACATAAAAAACCTGGAACAATTTAACTGACATTATAAAAGAAAAATGGTAAGCTATCACGACGAAGAACAGAACATTATTTACGTAAAACCAAGAAATACTGTCTCTGCAAATTTAACGTACTCGGAGCCTTACCGCAAAATATATATTGCAAACAAATAGCATCGCTGGAGCCGGAGTTGCAAAAAAGCTCTCAAAAGTAATTTTACCGAGATCGTGCTGATATATAGAAATAATGTGATCACGACAGAAAAGAAGAACAACCGACGTTCACGATCCAAGATGCAGTATGGAGCACGTCATACCACATAAGACGTAAGCATAATGTACCACACGTAGGCGAAGTAACTAACATAGACGTAGGGTACAATATTGTGCCTATTATACCATTTGCAAATGTACGTTTGATAATGGCAAACGCCAAAACGAATTCGCAGTGTAGTTGTGCAATCACTACGAGTAAATAAATCATTTGTGCAGTAAAAACCTGCACCAAAAGTAAAACATAGTAAAACGCAAGTGTCTACCTAATTTTACTATATATGAGGGAATGTTTACTTCAGTAAAACGTCAGTCTAATCTTTTCTGGCCATCCTGTTTCTCGGACAGAACAAGGATTAAATTAAGCAACATATAGTTCTTCAGAAATCTGTTCATCCAACTTTTCCGTCTAGCTGACGGACTCACCAAATTTTAAAACTAGGGAAGCGTCCTGGCAGGCAGTAGTCTCAAAATACGCTTCTCTGTTTTTCTGTCAGCTCATATTGTTGCAGATAATAGCTTCTTGTGGCACACCAGTATCTCTGTACTTTACCGTTTAGACAGTGTTCTACTTATCTACGAATTTTCTCGGTAATATTTTGTAAATATGTCAAGAAAGGTAAAGTTCGAATTCTAGTGGTGAAACAAACTGTCATCATCGTCTTTTTCCCATCATGTAAGTTAGATTCTCGTATACCCGATAGATAAGTCCCACACTGAAACACTAGGTACAGCTGAATTCTCTTAAAAGATCCTCTATGTCAATTATATAGTAGGTCTTCCAGAATGAGATTTTCACTCTGCAGCGGAGTGTGCGCTCATATGAAACGTGCTGGCAAATCAAAACTGTATGCCACACCGAGACTCGAACTTAGAACCTTTGCTTTTCGTGGGCAACTGCTCTGCCATCTGAGCTACCCAAGCACGACTCACGCCCCCTCCTCACAGCTTTAGTTCAGCCAGTACTTCGTCTCTTACCTTCCAAACTACACAGAAGCTCTCCTGCGAACCTACAGAACTAGCACTCCTGGAAGAAAGGACATTGCGGAGACATGGCTTAGGACACTCCACTGCAAAGTGAAAATCTCATTCTGGATACACCCCAAGGCTGTGGCTAAGCCATGTCTCCGCAATATCCTTTCTTCCAGGTTGCAGTTTCGCAGGAGAGCTTCTGTGAGGTTTGGAAGGTAGGAGACGATGTACTGGCTGAAGTAAAACTTGGGTAGCTCAAATGGTAGAGCGCTTGCCACGAAAGACAAAGGTTCTGAGTTCGAGTATCGATCCAGCACACAGTTTTGATCTGCCAGAACGTTTTATATATTGGGTCCTTTCTAATCAGCTTCTATGTCTTTGTCTGTTTATGTTTTTCTCCTCTTTGGCTACAGCAGATGCCTGTGCAGTCAGTTATATATTATGGGAGTCAAACAGATTCGTGAAACGCACGAAAAACTCCAAAGTCGAAGAAAAATCTGCGTCTTGAAACGTTTTCTAAGCTTTAACTTCAATTTATTACAACTCTGTGAAGTGACATAGGTAATCCGTTGTGTGCAGTTCAGATGTCTTACACCTTTTTCCATCTTTCCATACGCTCTGAGAGAGATTTAATCACTCTCGGTAGACAGACGTTGGTTAAAACTAGAGCACCGATCTGATTCCACACTGTTTAGCATTTCTCTAAAAAAATGATTCACCGAGTCTCATAGCACACAGAACGTCAGCAATAAGCTCAGGAATCTCACAGCGACCCAAAACCTCTAACTTCGTTTTTTTTTAATGAACACGACTAATGTATTCATTTCTTTACTTCGATAGACTCACTTGGTTTTCATGATTTCTCAAACCAACGGCCACGAACGTACTACAGGGACATGGTTACAATGAAAAAGGCAGCGTTAAGGTGATGTAAACGTACAGTATTATTGTTGTTGTTGTTGTTGTTGTTGTGGTCTTCAGTCCAGAAACTGGTTTTGTGGAGCTCTCCATGCTACTCTATCCTGTGCAAGCTTCTTCATCTCCGGTTAACTACTGCAACCTACAGCCTTCTAAATCTGCTTACTGTATTCATCTCTTGGTCTTCCTCTAGGATTTTTACCCTCCGTGCTTCCCTCCAACACTAGATTGGTAATCACTTGATGACTCAGAGGGTGACCCACCAAACGATCTCGCAGTATGCTCTTCTTATCTATACTGTTTATCGTTCATGTTTCACTTAATACATGGCTATACTCCATACAAATACTTTCAGAAAAGGCTTCCTGAGACTTAAATCTGTACTCGATGTTAACAAATTTCTCTTCTTCTGAAATGCTTTCCTTGTAATAGGCAGTCTAAATTTTATATCCACTCCACTTCGACCGTAATCAGTTATTTTGCTCGCCAAATAGCAAAATTCAAAAATGGTTCAAATGGCTCTGAGCACTATGCGACTTAACTTCTGAGGTCATCAGTCGCCTAGAACTTAGAACTAATTAAACCTAACTAACCTACGGACATCACACACATCCATGCCCGAGGCAGGATTCGAACCTGCAACCGTAGCGGTCGCTTGGTTACAGACAGTAGCGCCTAGAACCGCACAGCCACTCCGGCCGGCACAAAATTCATTTACTACTTTAAGTGCCTAATTTCCTAATCTAATAATCTCATTATCACCTGATTTAATTCGATTGCATTCCATTATCCTCGTTTTGCTTTTGTTGATGTTCACCTTATATCGTCCTTTCAAGATACTGTCCATTCCGTTCAGCTGCTCTTCCAGGCCCTTTGCTTTCTCTGACAGAATTACAATGCCGTCGGCAAACCTCGAAGTTTTTATTTGATCTCCATAGATTTTAACTCCTACTGAAGATTTTTCTTTTTATCCCTTTACTGGTTGCTCAATACACAGATTGAATAGCATCGGGGATAGGATACAACCCTGTCTCACTCCCTTCTCAATCACTCCTTCCCTTTCATGCCCTTCGACTCTTATAAATGCCATCTTCTTTCTGTACAAATTGTAAACAACTTTTCGTTCCCTGTATTTTATACTTGTTACCTTCAGAATTTGAAAGAGAGTATTCCAGTCAACGTTGTCAAAAGCTTTTTCTAACTCTACAGATGCTAGAAACGTAGGTTTGCCTTTCCTTAACCCATCTTTTAAGATACGTCGCAGGGTCGGTATTGCCTCCCGTGTTCCTACATTTCTACGGTATCCAATCTGATCCGAGGTCGGCTTCTACAAGTTTTTCCATTAGTATTTCCTCTTAATGGAAAATAATAACTTACTACTGTACCTGACGGGCACTATGAATATCAATCTGGTAAAAGGGAAAGCGCACGTAACGAAAACAGAAAAGTCTGTGTCATGCTGTTTCTGACCACCAGACTTCTAGAAACGTCGTGAATTGAGGCGAAAACTCTTCCACAATGTTATGCTGTGAGACCATGTGATCACTGTATATGGTAATTCATAAAGTGGATTTTGGTGTTAAGCTTAGCGGCTACTACAGTGTACTTCAAGAGGACGAGGCCACACTGTGTGTGACGACAGTGGGTTTTTCCCCTCAGTCGTTTCACTCTATAGTTTTGCTTAATGACAGTCAGTACTACACACGTCACATATACCCATATTGTACAGATACACTCTTGACACATCATTTTGTGAAACTGTGGGAAGGAACTTTCCTGGGGCATGGCCAGGAATACGCAGAACGGCTGATGTCCTCACTGTTGTATGTTGTCCTGTCTTTTCTGGACGACTTCATGGACTGTTCATTTGTTTGCCTGTTGTTTGTTTTCTTACTGGTACGGCATCAGCACTGCTGGGCAAGCTCACCCTGAAGCTGCTCCTAACAGATAATAACTTCCATAACCGTGTGCATATGTGTCAGGTGTCTCCTTAGTCTGCTACTTCTAGTCTTCAATATGACTGACTCAAATAAATGTGATGTCATGAAAAGGGACCTCGAAATTAAACATTTTATGAAAAATGGGTCTACTATGTTTTGTATCATGTTAATGTCCCTAAGTCGATGTAAAGTTCATTCATAGCACATGCACAGTCACACTATTTATATTGTCACTTGAGTTACCCATTGCCCTTTAAGTTCTGTTTCAGCCATTGTAAAGAAAAATATGCTGATTTATATTACACCATATTAACTATAAAATAAATCCAGGAAGTCCACATGAAACCCCCTCACTTCCAAATTCAATTAAGGAAAACTAAGAATCAAAGACACAGCCTGTTTGCGGTATCATGTAAAGCAGCAGAGAATATTTTATGTAGATTTTTTTTTTAAATCGATTCCTTTGGTTTTTTTTTCAGGTGCTAAATGATTACCAGAGGAGGAGGAGGAGGAGATTAGTGTTTAACGTCCCGTCGACAACGAGGTCATTAGAGACGGAGCACAAGCTCGAGTGAGGGAAGGATGGGGAAGGAAATCGGCCGTGCCCTTTCAAAGGAACCATCCCGGCATTTGCCTGAAGCGATTTAGGGAAATCACGGAAAACCTAAATCAGGATGACCGGAGACGGGATTGAACCGTCGTCCTCCCGAATGCGAGTCCAGGATTACCAGAAACCACTACACGTCAAGAGAGAGCCCAGCGGGTAGTGTGGTATGCGGGAACAAAGTGAGGCCATTCCTGTCCGAGGAAAATTTTTTGACCAAGGATTTGAAAAGGAACTACCGGACCTTAAGACTACTAACGCCTACTGGGAATGTAAACAGACAGTCATGTGTTGGCAGGAAACGTATATCTGATAAAGTGCTAGAGGAGATTGTAGAGACTTTCCAGACAAGCCAATTGAAGTCAGTTCACCGAGCATAACGAGAGCTAAACATTCCTTGCTCAACAGCTGAGAAGATGCTGCATAAACGAGTTCGCTTGCACGCATTCAAAGTTCAAATGTGTCGGCATCAGAGCGAAACAACTTGCAAGTTCGCTACGTATTTGATACTGAGATGTTGGACAGGATCGGGCAAAACCGAAACTACCTAGGAAGCGTCGTTTCGTCTAGCGAAGTAACCTTCCACACTCGTAGAAAGGTTAACTGGCTCAACATCCGCATCTGGGGTTCGGAAAATCCCCACAGTTGTCGTGAACGTGTCATAGACAGGGAAAAGGTGAATGCGTAATATGTACTGCCGCTTCAGCAGTTTGCTGCCCCTCAGCTTCTTTCCTTTTAGCCAAGTGTGACCTTCCAGCATGATAGTGCACTACAGTAGTGAATTTCATGTCTTCGTTGTTTCCTAAGACGAAACAGTTCCACAGTGATGGATAGAGCGTGATGCACCAACCAACTGGTAATCGCGATCTGCAGACGTGATACCTCTGGATTTCTTCCTGGGGGGTGTGAAAGACATCGCGCGTGTGAAACTCACTGTGCCCTTTTCTCACGTGGTATATTGAAAACTATGGATGAAGGGCAATAGGCAAATTCGATACTTCTAAATTTCCGAAAAGCATTTGACACGGTGCCCCATTGATGGCTCTTAACGAAGGTACGAACATATGGAATAGGTTCACGGACATGTGAGTGGCTCGAAGACTCCTTAAATAATGGAACCCAGTGTGCTGTTCTCGACGGCGAGTGTTCATCAGAGACTAGTGTATCGTCAGGAGTGCCTCATGGAAGTGTGATAGGACTGCTGTTGTTCTCTGCATACATAAATGATTTGTCTGCCAGGGTGGGCAGCAATCTGCAGTTGTTTGCTGATGATGCCGTTGTGTATGGTAAGGTGCCGAAGTTGAGTGACTGTAGGAAATACAAGACGACTTAGACAAAATTGCCGCGCTGCTGCTACGGTCGCAGGTTCGAATCCTACCTCGGGCATGGATGTGTGTGATGTCCTTACGTTAGTTTGGTTTAAGTAGTTCTAAGTCTAGGGGACTGATGACCTCAGATGTTAAGTCCCATAGTGCTTAGAGCCGTTTGAACCATTAGACAAAATTGGAAAAAAGTAAGTTAATGCGGATGAGCAGGAAGATCGAAGCTGTAATCTTCTGTTACAGTATTACTAGACTTGGATCCTGCCTAGTCGTCAAATTTTAAATCCTGCTTAGTCATCCAATATGGAGTGTCTAGGAAATCTGCTTTCTCGGGTCGCTAGACAACATTCAAACAAATCGTATTGATGAGTTTTTATTACAAATGGTAAAGATTACAATACTTAACTTTGTTCACGACATAGATGTGTCGCAAGTAAAGGGCGATATGCCAAATAAACAAGGTTCTTCAGTATCAGAATCGTAATACAAGAGAAGTAATACATTTGACTCTTTTATTCAGGTCGCTAGTCTTGAAGTTTCTGTAGAACTGGGCTGCGGCCAGTCGGGTGTGGCGCTTATATCCTCTTCACATAGAGGCCTCTGCTGTAGCGTTGTCGTCGTGGAGTGTGGTCAGTCAGCGAGCAGCTGGCTGACGTCTACTTCACAGCCCTCTGTGCCCTTTCGTTCCCAACTGGCGTTCCGCCGCTTGACTTAACTCCGTAACAACTAGTGTCCTCCTTGACACAGTCATGTCGTTTAAATATCTGGGCGTAACGTTGCAAAGTGATATGAGGTGGAACAAGCATGTGAGAACTGTAGTAGGGAAGGTGAATGGTCAGTTTCGGTTTATTGGGAGAATTTTATAAAAGAGTGGTTCACCTGTAAAGCAGACCGCTTATAGGATGCTGGTACGACCTATTCTTGAGTACTGCTCTAGTGTTTGGGATCCGTACCAGGTCTGATTGCAGGAAGACATCGAAGCAATTCAGGGGCTGGCTGCTGGATTTGTTACTGGTAGGTTGGAAGAAAACGTAAGTGTTACGGAGATGCTTCGGGAACTCAAACGGGAATCAATGGAGGGAAGGTGACGTTCTTGTCTTGTAGAGAACCGGTATATGACGTTGACTGTCTAACGATCCTACTGCCGCCAATATACATTGATCGTACGGACCACGAAGGTAAGATACGAGAAATTAGGGCTCATACGGAGGCATACAGACAGTTGTTTTTCCTTCGCTCTATTTGCGAGTGCATCAGGAAAGGAAATGACGAGTAGTGGTACAGGGTATGCTCCGCCACGCACTGTACGGTGTCTTGTGGAGTACCTATGCAGATGTAGAAGACATTGTCTGTACCTCGCCCGTACGTAACGTTTGTGACCTCTGCAGAAGAATAATTGTGGATGCAATAGCCTCCATCATCCCAGACAAGCTTGTGCGGACATGGGCTGAATAAAGCATTGTCCAGAGTTTTTACGGGTTACAAAAGGAGCCCATGTAGAAGGGTGTTACATTTTTAAATCATTTTCAGTTAATTTACATGAGGCTACATATCGCAAGTATCTGTCTCTCGTAGTCTTTTCCTTTTTTACTGTCTTTGGAAATAAGGGATATGTTTTGTGGTCACCCTGTACTTCGCATTCATATTTGCGCCAACAGGGACCGTGCCCATACACGTTCGCGTTCACTCTACGAGCCAACCTCTCATCCTGACTGCATGTCTGCTCCAGAAGGGATGGGCAAGGGTAAGAAGATTCGATACATGGCAGCGGTATCGATGTCTGTACCTCGACGGTCTGAAGCTGAGCCACTTCACGTGGACCTGGCCCGCATTTCTGTGTGCTAACTGCTGTGACGGCAGAAGCAGGGTGGATTAAGGCGGAAAGCTGCATGATGCGCAGTTTGCGTGTCGCGGGTCAGCCGACTCGGCGCCAGAGTGCTGCCACGACTGGCAGAAATGGGACCACTTCCACATAGCGTCACACCGAAATGGGTGGAATTCTCTGCCAAAATCATCTGTGACCACAATAATTAAGTGAACTTTCCTTGTGAAGAGCATCAAGCAAACTGAACAGCAGAAATTAGCTTCTTAGACTGTTAATATCGCCAGAAAGAAACTAATATAGAATATCAGCCATCAAACAAAATAATAGCGTTCTACTGCGATATTTACGCTATCTGCCACAGTATCATGAACTGAAGAGCCAAAGAAACTGGTAAATCGTATAATATCGTGTAGGGCCCCCGAGAGCACGCAGACGTGTCGCAACACGACGTGACATGGACTGGACTAACATCTGAATTAGTGCTGGAGGGGAATAACACCATGACTCCTGCAGCGCTGTCCATAAATCCGTAAGAGTACGAGGCAGTGGAGATCTCTTCTGAACAGAACGTTGCAAGGCATCTCAAATATGCTCAATAATGCTCATGTCTGGGGAGCTCGGTGGCCAGCGGAAGTGTTTCAACACAGAAGAATGTTCCTCGAGCCACTGTGAAGCAATTCTGGGCGTGTGGAACGTCGCATTGTCCTTCTGGAATGGGCCCAAGTCCGTCAAAATGCACAACGGAGATGAATGGATGCAGGTGATCAGACAGGATGCTTACGTACGTGTCACCTGTCAGAATCGTATGTAGACGTATCAGGGGTCCCATATCACTCCAGCTGCACACGTCCCGCACCATTACAGAGCCTCCAACAGTTTCAACAGTCCTCTGCTGACATGAAGGTTCTTGGATTAATGAGGTTGTCTCCACACTCGTACACGTCCATCCACGAGATACAATTTGAAACGGCGGCCGAACTGCACAATAACACTGGGTTCGGTGTGGGATGGCGGTGGGGTGAGTGGACTACTGTCGCCTGTTGGAGGATTGTATACCACTGAGGCTACGGCAGAGACGAAGCCTCTCCATCGTTTCTAGGTCCCCAGTTCAATACAATACAATAAAATATACAGTATTAAAGCTATTTGCAGTATACTATTAATTCTGCAAGTACAGAACTTTCTTGTAAGTAAAAAGCTATATACACATCAAAAAAGTTTTGCATCACCCGGGTTCCCAGAACTCCTGAAGATAGTCGTTGACTGTGGATATTGTACCACAAACACAGTCACTTTGACTGTTCAGAGATGTCACTAAACCCACCCAAAGATGTAAACAATCATACAATTGCAGCGCCTGTTATGAGGAGGGTTCCGACAGCCGATCAGTTCCAGTCATTCCACCAGGAAGGAGGTACACAGCTCGTGTTGTCTGTAGTTCATCCATGTCTAGACGGTCAATACCGCGGTTCGATCGCGTCCGCATTGTTACTTTGTCCCAGGAAGAGCTGTCAACAATGGAAGTGTCCAGGCGTCTCGGTGTGAACCAAAGCGATGTTGTTCGGACATGGAGGAGATACAGAAAGACAGGTACTGTCGATGACATGCCTCGCTGAGGCCGCTCAAGGGCTGCTACTGCAATGGATGACATCTACAGATTATGGCTCGGAGGAACCCTGACAGCAACGCCACCATGTTGACTAATGCTTTTCGTGCAGCCACAGGACGCCGTGTTACGATTCAAATTGTGCGCAGTAGGCTGCATAATGCGCAAATTCACTCCCGACGTTCATGGCGAGGTCCATCTTTGCAACCACGTCACGATGCAGTGCGATACAGATGGGCCCAACAACATACCAAATGGACCGTTCAGAATTGGCATCATGTTCTCTTCACCGACGAGTGTCGCACATGCCTTCGACAAGACAACCGTCAGGAACGTGTTTGGAGGCGACCCGGTCAGGCTGAACGCCTGATACACACTGTCCAGCGAGTGCAGCGAGGTGGAGGTTCCCTTCTGTTCTGGGGTGGCATTATGTGGGGCCGACGTATGCTTCTGGTGGTCATGGAAGGCGCCGTAACGGCTGTACGACACGTGAATCCCATCCTCCGACCGATAGTGCAACCAAATCGGCAGCATATTGGCGAGGCATCCGTCTTCATGGACGACAATTCGAGCCCCCATCGTGCACGTGTTTTGAATGACTTCTTTTAGGATAACGATATCGTTCGACTAGAGTGTACAGTATGTTTTCCAGACATGAACCCTATCGAACATTCTTGGGATAGAATGAAAAGCGCTGCTTATGGACGACGTGACCCACCAACCACTCTGAGGAATGTATGCCGAATCGCAGTAGAGGAGTGGGACAATCTGGACCAACAGTGCCTTGATGAACTTGTGGGTAGCATGCCACGACAAATACAGGCATGCATAAATGCAAGAGCACGTGCTACTGGATGTTAGAGCTACTGGTGTGTACAGCAATCTGGACCACCACCTCTGAAGGTCTCGCTGTATGGTGGTACAACATGCAATGTGTGGTTTTCATGAGCAATAAAAAGGGCAGAAATGATGTTTATGTTGGTTTCTGTTCCAGTTTTCTGTACAGGTTCCGGGACTTTCAGAACCGAAAAGACGCAAAACTTTTTTGATGTGTGTATTATTATACATCAGGTCGACAGTTATGCCATACTTCGTCGGTCGTGCACCATCTTATACCTTGAAACAGAACGTCGTCTTTTATCATGGAAAACGTGGCATTTGCAAAGAAACTGTGTTTCTTTAATGTCCCAACAATTTTCTCTGTCGTGAAACTGGAAATTTGTGTCAGTTCCCAATTGCTTCTAGAATTCCAAAACGTATTTAAATTGAAACTGTTTTTTGATAATGCTGTTGCTTCATTTTGTTATACTTACTGATTGTTGGTGTGCAGTAGAGTAATAATACGACAGATAGATTATTAAATAGAATATGGAAAATGTTTTATATATTACAGTACTTTTTAATTTCGGTTGAATATTTGTTCCTGGGTAAATGGCCAGTGTACCTCGAAATATATTTTCACATCTGAAAAAACTTTAATTTTCTGAAGTAATCTTTGTAATTTCAGAAAAAAACTACAGCGTATAAAAAGCAGATATCATCATTTAAAAATGGAATCAGAAAATAATATTAAACTTCTATTACAGGAATAGCTAGTGTGAATACTGTACCAGCACACAACACTCTGACCTCCAGAACATGCAAGACAAACCCTCGATCTGTTCAGTAGTCCGATTCTACCCACAGTTAGCATGTCGTAACTCATGGTGAGAACTGCTGCTGTGATGTTGTGTCTCAAGTCTTCGAGGCTTTGTGGTAGCATCGGAAAACAGACGCTGGTCTTGATGTAAGCCCATAAGAAAAGATTTCAGTGTGTCAGATCTTGTGAGCATGGTGGCGTCTTGAGTAGCACAAGGGCTGGTTAGGAGCCTACACAGCAAATTGGGAATATCTCAGTCTGGTAATCCTGAACACAACAGTGGAAATGTGGAGGGGCACCATCTTGTTGAAAGATGAAATGCCTGCTATAAGTTGTAAGTTACGGTACGACCTGCAGTCGCAGCATGTGGGGACTGGTGATACCATTGGCAGTTCTCTACCATTGGCAGTTCTCTCAGCACAAAAGAAGGGTCCATAGGCTGTCTAGGAGGACAAGACAAAGGACACGTTGACTTTCTCGGAATCGCGAACGTGTTCGACAGCAGTGTGTGGATTCTCTGTGGTGTGGCAGATGATCTTCCCCGAAAGATGGAAAGTGGTTTATCAGTGAAGACTAATATTCTTGTAAAGTCGTCATTTTCAAGGCGGAGCAATTTTTCATCCATAGATTATGGATTGAAGGAGCTGCAATTTTTCCAGTTTCACTCTTAATCGCCTATGAAGCATCTTGCACACTGTTCCAAAAAAAAAAGGTTCAGATGGCTCTGAGCACTATGGGACTTAACATCTGAGGTCATCAGTCCCCTAGAACTTAGAACTACTTAAACCGAACTAACCTAAGGACATCACACACATCCATGACCGAAGCAGGATTCGAACCTGCGACTGTAGCGATCGCGTGGTCCCAGACTGCAGCGCCTAGAACCACTCGGCCACCCTGGCCGGCTGCACACTGTTGCAAGAAGGATGTTCCATTCTGTACTGCCTCGACAGGTAGACTTTGAGGGACTTCGGATCATCACGTCCCTCACACGGTCCACTGCCTGATCTGATACGCCGCGGTCAGCCCCAACGTTTTGCGTCGCACAGACATCCATCCTCCTTGGATTTCTTGTACCACTTTACTATGTCTTGGTAAACTGGTGGTGTCTTGTGAAACTTGTCACGGAAAGCTCTTTGCACACTAACTACCGATTGGCAACGGGCAAATTTTCGTACACAAAATGCTTTCTCTGCCAGGTTCGTCGCCATTTTTCGCAACAACGATCGGTGGCGTCCCTGCTGGCAGTTTTACAAACTAACCTGCCGGTGTTCACGTTCAAATAAAAAACTTTTGAAAGTTTGTCTCACACGAACTGTATCATTTGTTACTTTACGTTTAGTTGCTTAGTTATAACTGTTTTGTGGACTTCGTAAATACACGGTACAGAGACAAAGAACAAAACATTAATTAGACCTCGTTCTTTTCTAGCGTTCATTCTACTGTACGGATACCATTGTTCACGTGATTTGGCATATTTGTTTTATTTTTTTACTTTGTAAATGGATTCATTTTGTAATAGTTTTCGTTAAATCTCAGGGACGGAAGTCCTATGCCATATCTATCTATGAATCGTTTAAACTTTGTTGCCTGTTTATCGTAATTCAGCTCTTTTGCGTATCGTATTTTCCGAAGAGGAGATCGGAGAGCTGTCCAGTACTCGCCATCAGTAGCGTGGGAAACCGCTTAAAAACTACACTCTTAGTCTGTCCGGCGTAACAGGCCCCACGGATTGGATCCGATCCAGCTCACCTCCGTCTCTTATGAGCTACCGTACAGCGCGTTAAGCGGTACAGGCAAGTCAAAATGTAAAGCACATCATTATTAAGGAATCTTCGTTTAGGTACTATTATCTCTAACAATGACAGCTACTTCCATTTTATTACAATAGAGAGAGAAAGAGAGAAAAAAAACAAAAGAGCAAATTAATAAGGAGATCTTCATGGAATTACTTACTACAATACCGGTGTTGTTGTGGTATTCAGTCCAAAGACTGGTTTGATGCAGCTCTCCACACTACTCTACCCTGTGCAAGCCTCTTCATCTCCGAATTGCTACTGCAATATACATCCTTCTGAATCTGCTTAGTGTATTCGTCTCTTGGTCTCCCTGTACGAGTTTTACCCTCCACGCTTCCCTCCAGTACTAAACTGGTGATCCCTTGTCTCAGAATGTATCCTACCAACCGATCCCTTCTTCTAGACAAGTTGTGCCACAGATTTCTATTTTCCCAATTCTATTCAGTACCTCCTCATTAGTTATGCGATCTACGCATCTGACATTCTGCATTCTTCTGTAGCACCACATTTCAAAAGCTTCTATTCACTTATTGTCTACACAGTTTATCGTCCATGTTTCAAAGCTTCTATTCACTTATTGTCTACACTGTTTATCGTCCATGTTTCACATCCATACATGGCTACACTCCATACAAATACTTTCAGAAAAGGCTTCCTGACACATTAATCTATACTCCATGTTAACATATTTCTCTTCTTCAGAAATTCTTTCCTTGCAATCGCCAGTCTACATTTTATATCCTCTCTTCTTCGACCATACTTAGTTATTTTGCTAATCAAATGGCAAAACACATCAACTACTTTAAGTGTCTCATTTCCTAACCTAATTCCCTCAGAATTGCCTGATTTAATTCGATTACATTCCATTATCCTCGTTTTGCTTTTGTTGATGTTCATCTTATCTCCTCCTTTCAAGACACTGTCCATTCCGTTCAACTGTTCCTCCAAGTCCTTTGCTATCTCCGACAGAATTACAAAGTCATCGGCAAACCTCAAGGTTTTTATTTCTTCTCCCTGGCTTTTAATTCCTACTACAAAATTTTCTTTGGTTTCCTCTACTTCTTGTTCAACGTACGGATTGAAAACCTCCGAGGACAGGCTACAATCCTGTCTCACTCCCTTGTCAACAACTGCTTCCCTTCCATGCCCCTCGACTTTTATAACTGCCTTCAGGTTTCTGTACAAATTATAAATAGCCTTTCGTTCCCTATACTTTCCCCCTGCCATCTTCAGAATTTAAATGAGGGTATTCCAGTCAACATTGTCAAAAGCTTTCGCTAAGTCTACAAATGCTATAAACATAGGTTCTCCTTTCCCCAACCTAGCTTCTAAGATAAGTCGTAAGGTCAGTATTGCCTCGCGTGTTCCTATATTTCTAAGGAATCCAAACTGATCTTCCCCGACGTGGACATCTAACAGTTTTTCCACTCGTCTGTAAAGAATTCGTGATAGTATTTGGCAACCCTTACTTATTAAACTTGTAGTTCGGCTATTTTCACACCTGTCAGCACCTGCTTTCTTTGGGATTGGAATTATTTTCTTCTTCTTGAAGTCTGAGGGTATTTCGCTTGTCTCATACATGCTGCTCACCAGATCGTAGAGTTTTGTCAGGGGTGGCTCTCCCAAGGCTATCAGTAGTTCTAATGGAATATTGTCTACTCGTGGGGCCTTGTTTCTACTTGGGTCTTTCAGTGCTCTGGCAAATTCTTCACGCAGTATCAAATCCACCATCTGATCTTCAACAACATCCTATCCATTTCGATAACATTGGCCTCAAGTACATCGCCCTTGTACAGACCGTCTATATACTCCTCCCACCTTTCGGCTTTGCCTTCTTTGCTTAGAACTGCTTTTCCACATGAGCTCTTCATATTCATGAAAGTGGTTATCTTTTCTCCAAATGTCTCTTTAATTTTCCTGTATACAGTATCTATGTTATCCCTAGTGATACATGCTTCTACGTCCTTACATTTGTCCTCTAGCCGTTCTCGCTTAGCCGGTTAGCACTTCCTGTCGATCTCGTTTTTGAGACGCTTATATTGCTTTTCGCCTGCTTCATTTACTGCATTTTTATTTTTTTTTCCTTTCATCAGTTCAATATTTCTTGTGTTAACCGAGGATTTCTATTATCCCCTGACTTTTTACCTACTTGATCCTCTGCTGCCTTCACTATTTCATCTCTCAGAGCTACCCATTCTTCTTCTACTGTGTTCCTTCTCCCTGTTGTTGTCAGTCATTCCCTAATGCTCCCATTAATGGTACTTCATTTTACCCACGTCTCTGTAGCACACGTTCCGTGAAAGATCGAAAAAACATGAATAATTCATCTCAGGAACATATAATTTGTGTCACAAGTGACACTAATAACGGGAAAGATAGTTGTGCCAATGAATGAGATCTGGAGAGGCCTTTTAACTGTAAGAACTTTTACAGAGCAACGTAACAAACGTAAGGTGGGTTGGAGGCATTTCTGAGACAATACCAACTGGAAGGTGAAAGGAGCGGTGAAAGGAGCCTGTTTCGTACTTCCTGCTTTTCTCATTGTTCACAACTTTCCACCACGCATGAACTGAAGCACTAAAAATTTATACCCCTCTAAACTTGTGACAGGTAGATCACTGGTGCACTAAGTTCTTCGAAGCGAGATTCATTCGCGGTTTTGAAATAAACTTATGGTTCTTGCGCTTACCGCTGTCAGTGTTCCGGATAGTGCTGCGTGGCAGAGATTGTGGCGGTCCGACGTTAACAGAGACGTCACGTAGGAAAAGCATCGCACTACGTCACGTACAGGCTTATGAGGGGATAGCATAACAATTTTTATGTTGTCTTATGTTCGTTTTGATTCCTTGTATATTGCTCACTAATATGAAGTTTGGTCATTATTTTAAATAAGTTTGCTGAAGCGAAATGAATCCATGGTTTAACAAATGCGGCCGATTTGGATTACGTGCCTACGCGCCAAATAAATGACTGGTTGAAGTGAGAGAGAGAAGATAGAAGATCGTACACTTCGCTGAAGATGGCCGCATTGACAGTTAAAAGATAGCCTTTTCTCAATATGCTTCATTATTAATAAGGGAAAATAACGCTTTGTTTTTTATGCCTAGTAATTCATACGCTAGAAAGGATTGTGGTAGCGCAGTTGCTTTTGAGTTGACTTGAAGCTGCTACCTAACAGATATGTTTTTGTCGTTAGTGTGGTCTTCAGTTCGAAGACTGGCGTGATTCAGCTCTAAGTGCTACTCTGTCCTGTACAAGGCTCTTCGCTTCCCGGCGGAGGTTCGAGTCCTCCCTCGGGCATGGGTGTGTGTGTTTGTCCTTAGGATAATTTAGGTTAAGTAGTGTGTAAGCTTAGGGACTGATGACCTTAGCAGTTAAGTCCCATAAGATTTCACACACATCTGAACATTTGAATCTTCGCTTCCAAATAACTACTGCAACCTACATCCGTTTGTACGTGCTTACTGTATTTATTCATCTCTTGATCTCTCTCTCTACAATTTTTATCCGTACACTTCCCTCCAACAATACACTGATGATCCCTTGATGTCTCAGATTATGTCCATCATCCGATACTTTTCCTTTAACCAAGTTGTCACATAAATTTCTTTTCTCTCGATTTCTAGTCAGTACCTTCTCACTAGCTGTGCGACCTACCCGTCTAACCTTCAGCGCTCTTCTGTAGCATCAAATTTCAAAAGCTTGTATTCTCTTCTTGTCTGAACTGCTCATCGTTACGGTTCACTTCCATATATGGCTACATTCCATACAAATACTTTCGAAAAAGACTTCCTAACACTTAAATTTCTATTCGAAGTCAATAAATTTCAGTTCTTCAGAAACGCTTTTCGTGCCATTGCCAGTCTACATTTTACATCCCCTCTAGTTCGGCCATTATCAGTTATTTTACAGACCAAGTAGCAAAGCTCATCTACTACTAGTAATGTTTAATTTCCTAATCTAATTCCCTCGGAATCCCCAGATTTAATTCGACTACATTCCTTTACCGTTATTTTGCTTTTTTGATGTTCATTTTGTATCCTCTTTTCAGTGCGCTATCCACTTCGTTCGCCTGCTCTTCCAAGTTCTTTGCTGTCACTGGCAGAACTGTAGCGACTTCGGCAAACCTCCAAGTTTTTATTTCTTATCTCCGAACTTTAATTCATTCTCTAAGTTTTCTTTGGTTTTCTTTACTGCTTCTGAAGGTACAGATCGAGTAACTGTCTCACACCCTTCTCGACTTCTGCTTCCTTTTCATGCCCTCCGACTTTTATAACTGCTATCTCCGTTTGTTCATAATATAAATAACCTTTCGCTCTCTGTGTTTTACCCCTTCTACCTTCAGAATTTCAAAGAATGCATTCCAGTAAACACTGTGAAAAGTTTTCTCTAAGTCTGCAAATTCTGTAAACTTCGGTTCGTCTTTAACCTCTCTTTTACGATAAGTCGAAGGGTCAGTGTTGTTTCAAGTGTTCCTACATTTCTCCTTCACCCAAAATGATCTTCCCTGAGGTCGGCTTCTACCAATTTTTCCGTTCTTACGTAAATAACAACACATGTAAGGAAGGTTTTGCACTTGGAGTTAGATTACGTGATGGTTGCAGTCGTATGTTCAGATCAAAAATAGGTTGTTACTGGATTGAGTTATTTTTATTCCACTGTGATTAAAACAACTGCTCATAGAAGTAAAACAGAATACGAGTCCCGCGTAATATGCTGCGATGAATAAATGACCCTCAGTAAGTTACGAGGGAAAGCGCGTCTCAAACTAAGTTAATAGGTTGTTCACGGAGAAGAATATTTTCTAAAGTTAATTGTACCGACTATCGTCAAAAAAGATATTTATCCATGGGCAGCGCCGTATCTAGTGAGATCGGAAGCTGTTGTTTTGAGGTTGGTATTTGAATCTGAATGTATATCTACAGTCATATGTATAATATCGCACATATTTCGAATGGGCCGAGACGCTAATAAATCGAAAAATACAGGGAGTATAATATTTAAAAAATTTCAATTACCAGTGCTGAGATAGGGTAGAGTCTGGTATTGCAGATAGCAGGAAGATCATTATTCTCCACTTAAAATGTACCGGCTTCAGTTTTGCAGAAATCGCTGTAGCAAGGTGATAATCAGAATATTCCATCTAGTTAGACTCCAATTCCTGAAGTGGCTGAGATATATTTTGTTTGTCTTTCAATAGGTATAAATTGGCGGCGGAAAAATACGTGTATTTTTTTATCGAAGGTAATGTCTATAGCTAGTCGGGGAACGCCATGGAACTCACACTGAATACATAAAACATCAGAAAAAATAAAAAAATAAAATAATTATTTTCCAGCAAAATCTTAAAAGTTTGGTTTCACCCGTTTCATTTTAGTTCACCCGATTGTTAAAGTGACAACTATTAAATAAAAAAGAGAGAAACAAAAACTGAAATATATACTTTTTCCCTACAGAAAAGTCATACCATCAAATATATACCTAATAGCGATCAACAAAAAATTACTTTTTCATCAATCTGAGGTGTTATTTGTTACAAATACATCAGAAGAAACCATTTCATTTCGGTATACTTGAAAAGTAATAAATGGAAACATAGTATTATCTATAAGGCAAAAAGATAATTTTTATTGCAAGACTAGATTCTTAACGAGTTATCTATGAATGGAGCTTAATCTCTTTGGATTACTCAAGGATTTATGAAAGAAATAAAAAAGGTAGGTACAGAAGGACTAAATTCATCAATAAATATTGCGAATTATATCTATCATTGATTTGGAGACCTTGGTAACAGTATATTACAGATCTGGGTGAAGCGGAAAGTATTATTTTATTATTATAAACTAAGAGATTTTGTCACACTGACCGGAACGTTTTAGTAGGTGGCATAGAATTGAATCCAGATCAGACTATATCAGGTGTATCTATATAGCAGCGTACCTAAAATGTCCCCCTTTTAATGTCATTCGTGGAAATTCACCAGGTTTTGCAGCCTGTCACACAGATATCTTGCTAAGACGCATGTGCAAACGTTATCATTTAGTTTCTGTGAAGCTGCTGTCGGCTTACAAAGAAAAGTGGCGCCAGCGCACGTCGACGGAGTGTCACGAGATTCACCAGATGTTCTCCCGAGTTCCATGTGATTGGCAGCAGCTAGCATATGGAGCAGCAGACCACTGTGAACTGGCAAGTATAGCCCAGAAAGCTGATTCAGTCTGACCATCTTTTGTTGTTCCCAAGGAGTCATATTGCAATTTAATCTTTATTCAGTCGAATTTTCTAAAATTTGTTACATCAAACGAACAGTTATTTCCTGCATACCAACATCGGAGGAATTGGGGCCACCTAATGTAATAGAGGGAGATACCTGTTGCACTGACGCGTCCTGTGTTTAAGGACTAATGTGTTCATGTGTGCTGATTAATGTTGAACAAATGCAGGGCACCTTAAATCACTGTGGTACAGATTATAGTTCCGTTTTCAATGTTTTTTCACCCGAGTGGAACACATGGATTGTGCTCTGAACTTCTGGGCTGAGGTTTAGCCGGCTACTGTTTTGCGAGATTTATTTTATATATAGGAAATAACACTCACTGCTGCAGTTAGTTTAGGTATTATACACATCGTGCTATCAGGGGCCAGTGGGATATAATACCCTGATCTGTAACTTGCCTGTACTGACCTAGTCTCTACCCGAGCGGACAAGGCGGGAGGTTAGATGAATGTATGAATACATGGTTAGTAGACAGAGTGTACGAGAACCGTATTAAGCGGTGTTAAATCAGATTAGCAAGTTCATTACAAGCACGTTTATTGTAATATCCCCCAGTTAAACATGACATCGCGTTGTCACCGCAGAGAATACAGCACGTCAAAGGAAAAATATATCAAGTACTGAAAATATATTCAGTACATATATATATATATATATATATATATATATATATATATATATATATATTTTTTTTTTCAGTACTCGATATATTTTTCCCTTGACGTGCTGTATTCTCTGTTGTGACAACGCGATGTCATGTTTAACTGGGGGATATTACAATAAACGTGCTTTTAATGAAGTTGCTAATCTGATTTAACACCGCTTAATACGGTTCTCGTACACTCTGTCTACTAACCATGTATTCATACATTCATCTAACCTCCCGCCTTGTCTGTTCGGGTTAAGACTAGGACAGTATAGGCAAGTTACAGAGCAGGGTACTATACTCCACGGGGCCGTGACAGCACGATGTGTATAATACCTAAACTAACCGCAGCTGTGAGTGTTATTTGCTACTGCTTTAATTTGAGTCATCCACAGTCATGAGACACACAGTAATCTGCTGTAGAAAGTCTTTTTTAAGTGAAACATAGTGTCAGGTTGATAGGGGGCAGAAGGAATCCTCAAATTTAAATGTTTGGGAGGAGATTCGTCTGATGACCAAGAGAAACATCTCGAAAACTTCGTCGGGATGGAGGATTGAAACCATTTTAATTTCTCTCAGACAGTGTTGTTGGTAATAATCTTCAGTGGTTTATTCCACATAGTAATGCTGGAGATGGTTTGCCCAAGCTTTTCTCCTACCAAAAGAAGACCCATAGTTTTACGCGACCTCCGAATCACGACGCAACTTGTAACATTGTGAGAGGTGAGAGAAGTGGTAAGTGAAAGGAACAATAGCTAGGCAGACTGGAGATCGAAGTCCAGAAATCTACAGTGGTGGTACGGCAATCATCCATTGAGCCATTGAGCGACACGTAATAAAATACCCGGTCCAGTCACATTAATGAGACCAACGCCTATGTTCGACATGAACGTGCAATAACCACTCACAGGCGGCAACTGACAGCACTAGCAGTGGAGGGTATATAAAGTGTGCCAGGGGAACGCGGAAAACATGCAGTCGTCGTCGTAATGTGGAAACGGAGCGATTTATCTGACTTCCAAAAAGTCATGATCACTGGCTGTCATGACAAGAGGAGAAACGTTACAAATGGTTCAAATGGCTCTGAGCATTACGGGACTTAACATCTGAGGTCATCATTCCCCTAGACTTAGAACTCCTTAAACCTAACTAACCTAAGGACATCACACACATTCATGCCCGAGGCAGGATTCGAACCTGCGACCGTAGCACCAGCGCGGTTCCGGACTGAAGCGCCTAGAACCACTCGGCCACATCGGTCGGTGAGAAACGTTTCCAAACCGGCTAAGTCTGTAAACTGTTCGCATGTCGCTGTGGTTAGATATTACCGTGCATGACAAAATGTCGCTATCGAAAACCGACGCCGAGGTAAGTGTGATTCACCACAGCCCATAGATGACAGGGATGGACCACGGGTATGGAGATGTGTACGGGCGCACAGACGTGCAACTGAGCTGGCAGATGAACCAAGGGGCTACCAACAGCGTCTCCTCAATGAGCGCACAGTGAACGTTGCTGTGTGTGGGTCTCCGCGGCAGGCGCATGGTTGATGCTCGCAGCTGGCCTCTGTTCATCGGCGACGAAGACTGGAATTTACACGTCAGTACCACAAGCGGGCGGCCGCTGACTGGCGACAGGTGGCCTTCCAGGTTAATCACGTTTGGTGCTCCATTGGACAGATGACCGTTGGCGTGTACCGCGCGAAACGTCTGAAACCAAGCATCCAGGCTCGAGGAGGCAGCGTTATGGTCTGGGGAATGTTTTCATTGCATTCCCTCGGCTATCTCGTCATTCTGTAACGCACAATGGATCAAAGCATGTATGCATCTGTCCTTGTGGACCATTTCCACACTTACGTGGTTTTATTTTTTTTTTTCCCGCGGTACGATGGCATCTACCAGCTGCACAACGCAACGCAACTCAATGTAAGTATGCGGTTCTAAGAGCACCAGTGTTAGTATACTGTACTCCTCTGGCCATCAAATTCCTGGCGTTTATACCCAATCGAGGATCTAAAGGACTACCTCGATCGAGTTATTCGCGCCTTGGATGCTCACCCGAGAAACCCAGCGCACTTGGCCACGGCACTGAAGTCTGTACCTCCCAGAATCTCACTCACTCGCTTCCTGCACGTCGCACAGCGCCCCACGCTGCAAAAGGTGGTCGTTCAGGCTGTTGACAAGGGTCACATTAATGCGGCTGGACAGTGTGTTGAAAAAAAGGAGTCATTTGTTCTGCAGTTCATTAGAGGGTAGAAAAGTTTGAGAGACACTCAGGGAAATGCTAAATAGTATTCAGATCCTTTACTTTAGCGAATTCACGAAACGTTCAGCAGTTGGTAACAGTGCCCTTCTGAGTAATGTAGCGGACTGTGAGAAAACATTTTCACGTCCCCTTTACGGTTGTTTAGCAACGCAGCGATTTCAAGCAAAAACATCCCGTTCTCTGGAGAGGTACAAAAGCGTTTAAACTGTGAACTCGGACAAGTTAACAAGAGTTACGCTGCAATAGATTTCCTGTCGAACAAAGAAAAAAGAGCGTGAGAAATCAGTTCCCACAATTAAACCTCATTATTTACTTTTATTTGAGTCACTGCATTCTTGCTAGCCAACAGTGCTTTCTGAAGCACAAATTAAAATAAAGGCAATCCACATATATTAAAATTAAATCGTGCCGATCACCTTGCGTGCTGTCGTTTGTACCATTGTAAACAATCTGAACTCGTATCATATCAGCTAAAACTGAAGTGTGATTTTTTTTTTTCAGGACTGTGCCAGCTTTTTCGACGCAGCTCTCATCTTTGGAAACACGTAAGTCGCGGAAGGAGTACTGGGCATCAATGAAGTGTTCACTTTTAGTGAAGCTATGCAATACACGAAGGAACCCGCGAGACCAGGTGACAGGTGTCCGCCTGATCAAATTATTGTTTTACATCCGTCGAATGAGCTGTTATCCACGGAATATTTCCGTAAGTCTTAGTACGACGTCTTTACTGTGTATTGCATTACTAGGTACTGGGGACAGGCACTTGAGAAATCGACATTTAAAACAGAGTTTTAAAACAGAGAAAAGTATCTTGTAGATAGTAGTACATACACCACGCTTAAATGCTCGCTTATATTCGCAATAGAACTACTGGAAAGGCAAACCGTCTCTTTCTTGGCGTGGAAACAATGCCTATTTATAAATGCCTAACGAGGCACAAACTTAAATTCACATACGCAATGCTCATTACCACATTCTTCCACTGAATGATCACTATCACTTTCCCTCACACATGTCTGGTCATACAATTTCGACGACGTTGCTCCGATGGTGCGCTAAGTGGCAAAATGTAGTGTTTTACATTTACATATTCACTTAGCTAGTCACCGTACAGTCGATGGCGAAGGGTGCTTCGTACCACTGTTAGTAACTTTATGTCCTACTCCATCCGGGTACTGAGCGAGGAACAAATGATGATTATCTGTATACCACAGTACGTGCTCTACCTATTCTCTCTTGTGCTGCTCTCATTGTTCCTACTCGAGGTACGTGATGGTGGCAACATGACTGTCACACAGCCATCTTGTTTGGTAGACTAGAGAATATCTGTTCTAGGATATCTCGGGAATTACGTAGCCATTCTTTCAAAGATTTTCATTTAGGTTTCCGATGATATCTGCTGCACTTCAATGTGAGGCTATACCGACTACTTACCATCATTGCAGAGCGTCTCTCACTTTGCTTCATGTCTGTTTACATGTCTACTTGGTAAGGGTTGAAACGCTGGAACAACACTCCAATATGGGTCGTAAAACCGTAAAGTAAAAAATTTCCGTTACAGATACGCTCCATTTCTCCAGAATCCTTCCGAAAAGAATCTAATACGGACAATTCACTAACTGTACCACTTTTGAAATTTTATTTATTATGGCCTCAACTGTATGATACAAAATTCTCTAAACAGTGCCATCTTCAAATGTAGGATGTTGTTCTTGGTATCTGTTTTAAAGACAAATTAGATGGTGGTACGATATAGGGAACTCTCCCCTACTTCCATTCTCCTTCATTAATACTAATTTCTCGTGATTGTCTCATTTCATATCGCTCCTTAGCAAAGTTCTACAATGTGTAACACTTTGATACAAACGTACGACCTAATTTTTTTTTTTCCATTTGTGTACCATACATAATTTTGTCAATTTTGAAATATCACCTGTGATTTAAAATGAAATGTTTTTGTAATTAACGCAAATATTGTTAATGTAATTTATATAATAATTACATTGGTTCCGATAGCGAGCTGACAGGGAATGTTAGGCGAATTTCGTAAACATGAGATGCAAGCACCGTCTCTGGCCTTCATGCGTATACGTGATGGTGTGGACTCGCAAGTTGCGTGCAGAGTGCAAAGTTAGCTATGCGTGAGACAAAATTGTTAATTATGAGGCACAACGGGCGAAACAACTGTGAGCAGATGTACCCGTACAAGGCTCCAGGAGCACCAAGATCCTGTCGCATGTTTCGTCACTGCTAATCAATGTGCGCTCGTATTAAGCAAATTAAAGGGAGCATTGTTGCGCAGACCTCGATGTCACCATCTCCGAAAGCTGTAAGACTGTTCTGTTTTCGTTCACGTTACAAATATTATGGAGTATATCGGGTAACTTTGAATGAACTTTCAAATAATAATAGTTACATTTTAAAGCTTTAGCTCCTGATCAGATCATTCACCTGTGTCATTGCCACCTTAACTAGGGTCCTAAACCTTTACTGCTGTGTAAAATCTGAGTGTTATTGATTAACAAAAGAACTTATTAAACAGAGTAGTAGTGCCAGTTTTCATTTCTCTTTGAAAATATAATTGAAACTCATCATTAATGACGCCTCGGTAAGTTAGCTGTTCTGTTCCATAATAATTAAAGATAATGTTCATTATAGAAGTTTGACTGAAATTACAACAGTAATGGTGACAAATTAAGATTTCATTTCAAGATATATAAAATTTGCACAGTTTCATATCATGCTGTATATCTGAGTGTGTTCTTGCGTAGAAAATGTGATGAAGGTTTATTGTTATTGATACATTCGAACGACTTCAAAATTAATCAGGATACGAAATTTCAGTGAGCTTCACACGCAGATTTTACGAGTCCTGTACACGTAAGCAAATTTTACTGTGAGATTACGTAATTCTTGCTATAATAGAAAGCTTTCACTAGCGACACATTCCGGTAACGAACGCTCATTTATTTACTTGTTATGCCAAATTAATGCTTTCGACTTTCTTAACAAGGTAAAACAATTACTAACATTTTCTCACTGATATTTTTTTTACCGTGTTGTTTTATAGGTTGTGTGTGTGTGTGTGTGTGTGTTTGTGTGTGTGTGTGTGTGTGTGTGTGTGTGTGTGTGATCTTCTGTTGCCAGACGGTTATTTAAATAAATACGTAATTACTACTTTACCGATTGTCGATCAGGTAAAAAACAAGTGTCGTCGAAATAGACTGGTGATTTTTTAATTACTTTAAATTGTTTCATTTGATTTTTTGCTCTGTGTTATTTGAAATTTCGTACACCCACTTTTGTTTCGTACTTTACCGTGTGTGGCTGCACTGTTTCACATAGGTCCTACGTTATCCAAAATACAAGTAAGCAGGGAGTATAGAAAGGATAAATTGTTGTACACTTCTGCCCACTAATAAGATATATGCTTCGGAAACAAATGCTTTAAATATTTTCTTGTTGCGATTAGGTCCACACGAGCAAGGTCAGTGTAATTTCGCATAGGTGATTAGTAATGGGTGTGGTTACAAATGCCACGTGCTCTAGATGTTGGATACTAATCTTATAATAATCGTATACCGTCTCATGACATATCATTCACGTAACAATATTGCATTCATCCACATCAAAGATGTCTACCATTCAATACACCAAGCAGGAATTTGGTCCAAATATTTCTGTGTTGTCGTACGATAGCTGATAAGTCATTTATGTGAGTGTATTGAGATCACTCAAGGTCCTAATATGCTTCCTTATTTCCTGTCTCTTGTCAATAAATTTTGGAGCTTGGGACGTTATAGTATGGTTTTCTTTATTATGAAAAGAATTAGGCTTCATGCTATTGCCCAAAGTACAGCAGGAGCAAATATATTCCTACACTTTATTTATTACTCGTTGCTTCAGGGACTCCTCAGTAACTCAAAATAAAATTAGTTCCTGAGGACTTCAAAATACTCGCATCGGATGTCAAGAAATGCTCTAAAAAGATGACATTATTGTAACGCACACAGACGTCAGAGATTGAAGCAGTACTCGAAACATGAAGGGGTCATATAATACTGGATGACAAGAGCTGGCTAAGATCAGAAGTTGATATTAATATTTCTTTCGGAGAAACATTACTACCGCATACATTCCGAGGTATTACCCGCCTCGAACTGAAGGTTTTGTTCAAACTTAATTACGTATATCGATATTTCATTTATAGGTTTTAATGAGTGAGTTTGCGAGTTCAGGATATGTGACATAACTGGCAATATGTTCTGATAGCATGAACTTAGACGCTTAAAATCTTTATACCGCCAAGGGACCGTACATCCTGGTATTCGACATACGTTTCAAGTCCATACTTCTTCCCGTTTCTGAGAGAATGGAGTATTAACACAAGAACGAACAGCTAGCTGGACACTATATGGCTAAAATATTTTTATGTGATATAATCAGAAATTAGCAATTTTCGGATATTTTTTCTTTACTTCTCCTGTAAAATCTTGCATCTTGCCAAATTTCGTATTTTTTTGTGAATGGGAACTACCTCATAGGTTTTGATGAGTGAATCTGCGAGTGTCAGAGTATGTGACGTAAACGGCCGTATAGTTTGATTTCATGGATGTAGAAACTTAAATTTTTTACACCGCTCAGGGATCGTAGGCGGTAGTATTTGACATAAATTTCAACTAGATACGTCAACACGTTCCTGAGGCAAAGGGCCTTAATACACGGACAGACAGCCACACAGAACGTAGGGTTCCTGTAAGGACCCCTTTTGTACCGATTGAGTTACTGGACCCTACAAATATCTTTGCTACGAGATAACCACAAAACAATGACCAAAATAAAGCCAGTATTTTCGAAAGGCCAAATCTATCACAAACGTGTGATAAATATCTGTTGCTCAGCCCAGTCCATGGTAATATCATTTGACCCTTCTTGGGGTATTGTCAACAGAGTGGTTGAGGCGTTGCTGGTCAAACTTGTCCCACTCAGCGGCCGTCCTGGCTTCATCCAATGCGTGAAAGCGGTTCCTGCGAGGATGTGCTGCAGGTTTCAAAGGTCCTAGATGTGATAAGCCCAGTTCCTTTGTTCTTCCCGTTTCACTTCACTACCCCTTCGCTAGGCATTTGACGTAGCCATTCTACACTCCTGGAAATGGAAAAAAGAACACATTGACACCGGTGTGTCAGACCCACCATACTTGCTCCGGACACTGCGAGAGGGCTGTACAAGCAATGATCACACGCACGGCACAGCGGACACACCAGGAACCGCGGTGTTAGCCGTCGAATGGCGCTAGCTGCGCAGCATTTGTGCACCGCCGCCGTCAGTGTCAGCCAGTTTCCCGTGGCATACGGAGCTCCATCGCAGTCTTTAACACTGGTAGCATGCCGCGACAGCGTGGACGTGAACCGTATGTGCAGTTGACGGACTTTGAGCGAGGGCGTATAGTGGGCATGTGGGAGGCCGGGTGGACGTACCGCCGAATTGCTCAACACGTGGGGCGTGAGGTCTCCACAGTACATTGATGTTGTCGCCAGTGGTCGGCGGAAGGTGCACGTGCCCGTCGACCTGGGACCGGACCGCAGCGACGCACGGATGCACGCCAAGACCGTAGGATCCTACGCAGTGCCGTAGGGGACCGCACCGCCACTTCCCAGCAAATTAGGGACACTGTTGCTCCTGGGGTATCGGCGAGGACCATTCGCAACCGTCTCCATGAAGCTGGGCTACGGTCCCGCACACCGTTAGGCCGTCTTCCGCTCACGCCCCAACATCGTGCAGCCCGCCTCCAGTGGTGTCGTGACAGGCGTGAATGGAGGGACGAATGGAGACGTGTTGTCTTCAGCGATGAGAGTCGCTTCTGCCTTGGTGCCAATGATGGTCGTATGCGTGTTTGGCGCCGTGCAGGTGAGCGCCACAATCAGGACTGCATACGACCGAGGCACACAGGGCCAACACCCGGCATCATGGTGTGGGGAGCGATCTCCTACACTGGCCGTACACCACTGGTGATCGTCGAGGGGACACTGAATAGTGCATGGTACATCCAAACCGTCATCGAACCCATCGTTTTACCATTCCTAGACCGGCAAGGGAACTTGCTGTTCCAACAGGACAATGCACGTCCGCATGTATCCCGTGCCACCCAACGTGCTCTAGAAGGTGTAAGTCAACTACCCTGGCCAGCAAGATCTCCGGATCTGTCCCCCATTGAGCATGTTTGGGACTGGATGAAGCGTCGTCTCACGCGGTCTGCACGTCCAGCACGAACGCTGGTCCAACTGAGGCGCCAGGTGGAAATGGCATGGCAAGCCGTTCCACAGGACTACATCCAGAATCTCTACGATCGTCTCCATGGGAGAATAGCAGCCTGCATTGCTGCGAAAGGTGGATATACACTGTACTAGTGCCGACATTGTGCATGCTCTGTTGCCTGTGTCTATGTGCCTGTGGTTCTGTCAGTGTGATCATGTGATGTATCTGACCCCAGGAATGTGTCAGTAAAGTTTCCCCTTCCTAGCACAATGAATTCACGGTGTTCTTATTTCAATTTCCAGGAGTGTATAACAACACATTTCAGAATAATTTGTCCGTCTCTTGTCTGTGTCCGCCTCCACAACTGAGTGGTCATCGATGGTAACTGCCATGGGAAGGAAGCCAGTTTCGATTCTAGCTACTGCTGGGGTTTTCCCTGGTGGGGAGACTGGGTTCAAATGGCTCTGAGCACTATGGCACTTAACATCTGAGGTCAACAGTCCCCTAGAACTTAAAACCACTTAAACCTAACTAACCTAAGGACATCCCACCCATCCATGTCCGAGCAGGATTCGAACCTGCGGCCGTAGCGGTTGCGCGGTGCCAGACTGAAGCGCCTAGAACTGCTCGGCCACAACGGCCGGCGGGGGACTGGGACGGGGTACATACAGCTTCGTGATGCCGTCTGAGGAGCTAGTTGGTGAATAGGAATGGCAGCGGGTCTGCTAACCCGTCAACGGCCGGGGAGCGGTCAGCTGACCTTACATTCCTCCGTACCACATCTCGATAACGTCATTGCCAGAGGATGACATGGCGGTCGGACGGTCCGGTTAGCCCGCCTGTAGCCAGAACGGCGATGCTTTCCGTCTCCTTCCTATTGATTGTACTGTTTATTGTCCTCATTAACTCCACATAATTTTATCCTGCAGACTCAGAAAGGCCTTTCCAACACTTAAATTTACTGTTGGTGTTGACCAATTTCTCTTTTTAAATCTCCTCTTTTTATATCATGTTCAACGTCAGTCACCTTTCTACTATAATAAAAGAAATCATATACTACTTTTAAGGAGTTATTTCCTAATCTAACGCCACAGGGTCGCCTAGTTTAAAAAAATAAAAAAAATGGTTCTCAGCACTATGGGACTCAACTTCTGGGGTCATTAGTCCCCTAGAACTTAGAACTAGTTAAACCTAACTAACCTAAGGACATCACAAACATCCATGCCCGAGGCAGGATTTGAACCTGCGACCGTAGCGGTCTTGCGGTTCCAGACTGCAGCGCCTTTAACCGCACGGCCATTTCGGCCGGCTCGCCTAGTTTAATTCGACTACATTCCATAATCGTGGTTTAGCTATATTTTATATTCATTTTATAACCTCTGCCTCCATTCTGCTCAACTAATTCTACGATTATGATAGTTATAGGCACAGTTACATTAGATGTAAATTGTGCACGTAAAAAGGAAAAAAAGTTCGACTCGAATGGAGGTTTTGTCAATGTGTCACTGTAGACCACCAAAATGCGTTAGTTCAAGGGTCGAATTTTTATCTTTTTACGAATGAAATTCACGTCTGAGATGTTTATGCCCGTAACTACCATGAATGTAAGAACTCAGTATTAAGGGCCCTATCAGATGGTACTTCTTCCACACAGATGTGTGGGATATGAACTGCTATGTGATTACAGTTTTTCTACCGTGGTGCAAGTAACAAAGGAAGCTTAAAAGTTCCCAAGGGTGCGAGCTTAGGCGGCGAAGTGAGCTAACAGCTAAATTATGAAACAAAGGGATCATTTCAAAAATTGGAATCAGATTACGCAGTAAATTGACTTCCCTCAAGAAACCTTATAACTGCAGCCTTGTGTCCGCACCAGTATTAATCGACTGGAGTCGTTCTGCAAAAAAAGATCGTTTCACATACGATCCATATTGGAATACTGCTGAGATTAGCAGTTCGGAGTGAGAGGAGATATTGAGAGTCAACAAAAATAGATGATGCGAAAGGTTGCATGCTTCTCTCACGGGAGAAACAGTGTGGCTGAAAAATCTAAACAGGCTGATGCTCTGTAACGTCACCGCTCGACATTTCTGACGAAACCATAGTGATGTGGATTAGCTGCAACAGCCAGATACTTGACGGAGGTGTTGTAGGAAGACATGTAGAGTTCAGGTATACACTGCTAACATTTAATGTTCCTTACACTCACCTTGCGTCTGCAGGTAGACATGTAGACTTCAGGTACACACTGCGAATATTTAATGTTCCTTCCGCAGTCTGGAACCGCAAGACCGCTACGGTCGCAGGTTCGAATCCTGCCTCGGGCATGGATGTTTGTGATGTTCTTAGGTTAGTTAGGTTTAACTAGTTCTAAGTTCTAGGGGACTAATGACCTCAGCAGTTGAGTCCCATAGTGCTCAGAGCCATTTTTAATGTTCCTTCCACTCACCTTGCGTCTTGTGTAGCTGTGTCCATCATAAAGCAGATAACATAGCGTAGTAGCTCTGTAGACAGCATTCATGATGACTGCAGAAAAACTTTTGTGAAGTCTGGAAAGTAGGAGACGAGGTACTGCCGGAAGTAGACCTGTGAGGACGGATCGTGGGTCGTGCTTGGGTGGCTCAGTTTCGTAGAGCACTTTCCCGCGTCTTGGTCCGGCACACAGCTTCAGTCTGCCGGGAAGCTTCTTGCCACTTGTGTGTTGCCAATGAGAATTCGTTCTTTGTACATGCCAAGATCCTTTTTGTTTATCACGAAAATTATCCTCGTGGAATGTGTATCACTTGTAAACACAATCACTCTGAAAATTAAAATGTGTACCACGTACAACACGACATCGCACCGTGTTTGACATCCTCACCCTCAGACTGTGGCCACTTCTGCGTGTCAGGCCATTCTGGAGTCTCTGTTCTCGAATGCTGGCCAATCGCAGGCCAAAAAAGGCCAACGTTTGCTAAAAAAAGGAGTGCTCTGGTCAGTCAATGGGAGACGAGGAACGTATTTCTGAGACTTGAAGTATACAGGGTGTTTATAAATGAATATCGGGTTTTTTAATGCTTTATAATATTTACTATATTAAATTTACAGTCATAAATGATATGTCAAATGAAAGAGCAACTCAAACAATTTTACCAAGGACCTTATAAATGTTAGATAATAGCGAAGTACGCGTTTGGTTGAACTTCACTGTACCCAAGCGCTGGATATGTCGCAAGGGGCCCAATGACAGGGCTTGCTTTGCATGGCCTCCACGTTCACCCGACCTAGCGCCAGGCGATTTTTTCCTTCATCAAGGATCGTGTGTACGTGCCTCCACTATCAAAAGACCTTCCTGAATTAAGAAACCGGATTGAAGCAGCTGTTGCTACAATCACTGAAGACACACTTATCAACGTTTGGGAAGAACTCTGCCGTGTGACAAATGGTGCTCACATTGAACATTTATAAGGTTCTTGGTAAAACTGTTTGAGTTGCTCTTTCATTTGACATATCATTTATAAATGTAAGTTTAATATAATAATATAAAGCGTTAAAACCCCGATATTCATTTATAAACACCCTGTATTATTCAAATTACTCTTTTGTTTGGAATAATTTTTCTCTTTGTCGTATGTAACAGAATAATTTCTTCCATTGCAAGCAAGTAACTGATTCCAAACAGAAGTCACCGAACTGTAGGCTACAAAACGTATACAGAATTGACACCAATGAAAGGTCAAGTCCACAGATGGATAAAGAAGATTATATACTGACAACCAGTAATAAAGACGAACATTTCTAAGAGAGCCCATGAACTGAGAAGATATTCACGATGGATTAATAAGCTATGCATTAATAAGCAATGGTCACAACACTACAAAGAAGATGGAAAGTTTGGGTATCAGCTGGTGAGTGCGAAGGAGATACATCGACATTGATATCTCAGGAACGGCAGGTTGGAAATATTCTCTAAACTTTTTGATGTATTCAAAGCTAGTAAAAATGGGATTTTTTTCAGTCGGAGATAAGAGGCGGGCATACCGTGCCAGTGCGTGATCACGATGCACTTCTCACGCAGCTGTGTTTATCTCATATGGTGCAGCATTACGGTTTCCATACACTGCTTTATTCGAGTGGAATGACTGACTTTCAACAAACCAACATCATATTTCAGATATGACTGCTAAAACTTGCTCATGAATTTCCATTAACCGTTATTCAGGGGTTTGATTGTTGAAAGTTTTTCAGCCCGATATGCACCACATCCATAGAGACTGAATATTACATTAGATTAAAAACAGCTCGTATATAGGCATGTTGATAATCATTGTTCCCATTCTTCACACGAAAACAGAATGGGATGAAAGTTTAATTACATATCGGTAATATCGTTTCTCTTACTCCACCGGACAACTTTGTAATGAACACCGTTCACATGACGGTCGTGTAGACACCACGTTAATTATCGTTATATACTAATTTCTGTGCAACTGTAATGGTAAATTAACTTGTACGGAGAAAGAAAGGTTGCTGATCTCTCTGGACAAAGTCATATCAAAATATGTCTTATAATAAAAAGTACCCAATTCCATGGGTATTATTGTGATTCGCTTAGCAAAAGTAAATGAAGAAGATCGGTTTTTTGGACCAGTGCACGCACGTCAAAAACACTTTCAAAGAGGAAAGATTTCCGAAAAACTGTTTAGCGTAAGCGGTCTAACCTGCATATAGTCCTGTTCAGAACTGATCAGACAAGCAGTGAAAGTTTGCAGATCATGTATTCTCGATAGATTTTAAATAAAGCGTTACACACAGACTCGTTGGACGAATCCTATCCATTTACGAAGGAAAAAAATACAGAGGATATTGAGAGTGGACCTACTCGATCTGTCACGTGCTCATTTCGTCAGCGAAGATCCATCACAAAAGTTGTTTAGCGAATCTGGACGTCAACAGGGAGCACTTTCATATTACACTCTCACAGCATTTCTCTTGGGATGTAACGCTTAAAACGTTGTGGTTTTATGCCAACACCGAATGACGTTAGTTAAAGCATTATTATGGACTATACTTATTCATCGATGATAGTTTAATTACTACAACAATTTGTATAAGAGTTGAATTTTGAATGAACTTTTAGTTTTCGGTATTGTTATCTGGGCCATCATACATGCTCTGCCCGGCTTCTCTCAACATAAGTAAAATTCCGTTATGTCTCACATACTATCGTTTGGAGTATATGTGAGAGAATAACAAAGAAATTGTTTCCCCTAAATATTAATTTATTTACGAATTATCATAGATAATGATGTGCAGTATACTCCAGTAGTATGTGAGGAATAACATAATTAGCCGGATGGAGTGGCCGAGAGGTTAAAGGCGCTACAGTCTAGAACCGCACGACCGCTACGGTCGCAGGTTCGAATCCTGCCTCGGACATGGATGTGTGTGATGTCCTTAGGTTAGTTAGGTTTAAGTAGTTCTAAGTTCTAGGGGACTTATGACCACAGCAATTGAGTCCCATAGTGCCCAGAGCCATTTGAACCATTTTGAATAACATAATTGTATGGGCATTCTGAGTATCATTAGAAGGATGATGTCCCATATTACGGCACCGAAAACTAAGTGTGCAATCAAAGTTGCTCTAGTAGATAGGTTGTAGTAGTAACTAAACTATTACAGGTAAATCAATACGATTTCTAATATTGCTTTACCTAGCGTCATTTAGTGTTGCAGAAACCGCGTCGTCCAAAACGTTATAAATTAAGAGTAATACGCTGCGAAAGTATGCGGTGAATGTGGTATTTGTTTATGACGAGGGGCCTTTAACAAAACTGAGTGTGAAATATTACTAGAAAGGAATTTTTAAAGACGGAAACTTATCTTTTTCTTTAAGTTTTATCTGAACAAACTTCCTTCGCACTACGATTTCAGTCTTTCCGTTGGTCAAACATACATATTCTTCACGACTGGAAAAGAAAGGCAGTAAAATGAACCTGCTGTTACACGTAAGCTCTGTCGGTGAGAGTACGAAAGTAATGCGAAAGTGCTCATCAATTTTTCATAAAGTGAAGCAGGTTATTCAAATTGCACTTGTGTCTGGATTAATTCTTCTCTCTGTCAAATGTTACAGAATCATGTGCCCCCTTTGTAAGCGAGTAACTGATTCCGAACAGAAGCTAACGTCTTGTAAGTGAATTATCCGTGAACGGAGGGCTAAAATACGTGTACAGAATTGACACCAATGAAAGAGCAATCGTACACATGAACTGAAAAAGTTTATAAACAGAAAACCAGCAATTAAGACGAACAACGCAAAGACAGCCCATAAGCTGAGACCTCCGACATCATTCATCATTCTGAAAAGGTGTTTACGACCCAGATGCTTGGTGCGTTAATAAGCTAAAATCACAACGCCACAAAGAAGTTGAAAATTTCTGGGATCATTACGTGAGTGCGAAGGGGTTACTTCGACATTACTATCTGAGAACAGGGGGCGGGGGGGGGGGGGGGCGGATATTGTCTGATCTCTTTGACGTAATCCAAGCCAGTAAAAATTGGACATCTTCAGAATGAGACGAAACGTGGACAGACATTTATAATCTAGATGCAACCAGTCTCTATATATAAAAGACAATGTCCTGACTAACAGTCTGAATGACTGACTGACATAGCCCACACCAAATCGCTAAGGATAGAAACTTGAAATTTGGAGAATGTCTGGATCTTATACTGTACGCGTCGTTTAAGAAGCGAGTTTTCGAAGTTCCTACCCTAAGAGGGTGAAATAGGGGATGAAAAGCATTTTGAAAGTATTTTCCTACCAAGGGAATTTTGAAGCTATAACTACGAAACTGGTATTTGGTTTCTCAGTCAGAAAATGAAAAAAAAACATGAACACCATAAAAATTCGATTAAATAAAAACAAAAAAAAAACTCTACAGTCTACGCGAGCGAAGCAGTGGGCGCTAAGCTAGTACCTGTATATGGTCACACCTCTCCTCCAAAGCAATATGCAGTTTATGTGCCAATAATCAGGAGAGTGCGATAAGCTAACTGCATGTTTTTTCCTCGATTTTATTAAACATATCCATATCACCAAAAGAAAGCGGCACACTGATACAAAACAACTATAACGTTTACTTTAGAAATATCTTTGCTGGTTCAGGCATTTAGTTCTGCAATGTAAAGTGTAACAATGCTTTACTTTACTATGTTATAAAACGTATTTTCTATTAACAAGTTTATTTTCATTTTTTGGGTAGCCAACAATTTTACTTTTATGGTAATGTTTACAATAACTCATAACTCAGACAAACATACGGCGCCATATCGATAGTCGGAGAGTCGAACAGTGGGAGTAAGAGTTCGCACGTATGCAACGAGTAGCGGGTCGGTGTTGAGATGGGTTGCCAGACTGAACTCGAGGCGAAACAACGGACCACGGACATTTGTCTGAATGGGGACAGAATTTGTTAAAAGGATTTTTGTGCATTATTATGGTCACAATTTTTACTAACGTAATAAAATAAACTACTACTCTGTGACTACTAATCACCTATTAATGCTGCCATTTACTACTAATCGACCCTATACCAAACCAAATAGTAGTAACAAAACGTTACTGTTAAAACGCATACCCTATTATTCATACTTCGTTGAGGAAATCACTGCACTCAGAACAGTCTTGCTTTAAAGAACATCGTTGTAGCAATCTTCATATGTCATTTTTAAATTCATCTGATTACAAATCTCCGCTTTCTAGAATCCGACTATAACGCACTTATTACACTAACCACTTGTTCAACATGCGCGTTACTCTCGGGAACTGTGAGGACATGCTGCACTATTTTGAACAGATTTGGTGCATCTGCATTTTCGAAAAACGCATTCCACACCTTACAGCAATTATTATCCTTCGCATCGAGATTTAATACAACCGGTTTAAAAACATAAAACCCGTTGTACAGTTTGTTTTCATCGAAACTAATTTTCAGTTTCTTTCCCACTTCGGCCAAGTCATTACATGAAAATAGTTTTGGTTGTCGTAAACATAGCACAGGCACAATTTTATACACATTTTCATTCCCACTAAAGTTTTACCAATTATTCAGATAGCTAAACAGATGTGCACTCTTATATCAGAAATTATTTTCTTCTGTAAACTGTTCTAAAGACACTAACTTAAATGCATAAGACTTATCCTCCGTTTTTTCATCACTTACAATATAACCTCGTGAACATCTGCGGAAAGCGTGTCCTCTTTTTCGGAAAATCTAATCGCTTTGGAAAATACAGGTAAAATTGCTTTTACACGTACAGAAAACACTCTGCTAGTATTATTGAATATTCGTTTATTCCGTCTTGTTGCGAACCAATAAATTTTCCAATTAGGAAATATGTTTTCTCTTCACCCCGTGCTACGTAAAACATCTTTAAAACTCACCACATCTTAACAAGATGCTCCACAGCTGACTGCAAAGACAACCATAGCACAACAGTGTTTCGCAATATTTCACTATAGTCATGCTGACCAAACTCGCAAAATGCTTTTAGTTCATCGCAATTTTTTGCTGGTGGAAATTAATCTGAATATATTTTAAGAACGAGACTTTGTGCATCATACTTTAGAAGCTTCAGCCAAATTTACCACGATTACGTAATGTATGATGACTACAGTTCGCTTTGATTAAGCTTGCATTTTCCTGTTTTAATTAGTAAAGACAGAATTATGGTCACCAAAACTAACTTCATTGTTTAGTGTCCAATATATTCCAATTAAATATATTTTAGTTTATTTGAAATACCTTGTGCAGATTCCTTTACGTCTTCATACAAATCAAGAGGTTCGTTACATTTTCCCTTATCTTTGGAGAAGTACGTCACAACTATCGGATAATGTTTTTATTGCCGTTATTTGAAACGTATGAACGTGATGAATACGGAACATTTTACTTTAATTTGTTTGCTAACTCCTATGTAGCCTAAGGCAGAAGCAAATTTTTTACCAACCCCTTACTTTTAGTTCGGCCGTATATTACTTCCGTTGTTACATAGAAGTCTCTGAAAACGTGTTGATATAAAATATTACCGCAAACTTCAGAGCTGTCAGTTATAAGTCAGTGTTAATTCCGTTACAGCGTTTTTGTTGTCTCGCGAAAAAAAAAAAAATGTTTCGGCAAGAATTTAAGAACAGATTGATTTTTTTTTCTTTTGTGTGATAATATTCATTTTGGTAAATGTTTATTCACGGCCTTCAAGCCATCTGATTTAACAATAAATGAGATACTGCATATTCTGCACATACACATACATTCATCATTATCAACGTTTTGCAACCACTCTTCATAATTTTCATACTGCAACTGTTCTTTACGGAACGCACTTAGATACTGTCTTCTCATTTCACTGTTATTACTCTCTATTCTGCATTATGAAAAGTCCGCCGCTCGTGGTCTCGCGGTAGCGTTCTCGCTTCCCGAGCACGGGGTCCCGGGTTCGATTCCCGGCGGGGTCAGGGATTTTCACCTGCCTCGAGATGACTGGGTGTTTGTGGTGTCCTCATCATTTCATCATCATCCAGGAAAGTGGCGAAATTGGACTGAGCAAAGATTGGGTACTTCTACGGGCGCTGATAACCACGCAGTTGAGCGCCCTACAAACCAAACATCATCATCATCATCATCACATTATGAAAGCTAGTTTATTCACGTACTATCCGAGCCTTCCAGCAATTGCCTGAAAATTAATAACTGACAATAAACGAACGAACAAAAAACATGTTGACAGTTGAAATGTTTCCGCGAGTTATCCCTCTTTCGTTAACAATACGCTAGCCGAATATTAGAGATGCAACAATGAAAAGTTGTCGGACTAAGAATAGAAACGTGGTGGTTTGTCACAATAAGAAGTTAACAGTCGAACAAAATTATTCAAAATAATTAGAAAGTAAGGTCACATTGAAACTCGTAGGTTACAGTCATTGGCCCGAATACGCGAAGAATTCATTTCAAAGCCGAGCCCCTGGTCGGTGGTCAGTTGTCTGGCTACCCTAGTGGCAAGCTGGAATAATACTTACACCGAATACTACCGAGCACTTACTTTCTGAATACGGCACGGACTTGACGTTGCCATGGGCATTGTGAAAAGGAAGTGTTCGACTCTTTCGAGTGGCGGAGGCCTCTTGAAGCGCTGCTAACAGAACTGACCATGCGACAGAGTATCGATTGTTGTCTGCTGGATTAAATTTGTTACTGTAGCGTAAGGAAGCGACATCGGAAAATAAATATCGATATTCGATATAATCGATTGTCAGACATTTAAATATCCGTATTAGCGATTAACTGAATAAAGAATATCGATATTATATTGTATCGATGCCAAAAATTTAGCTGTAGAATTCAGATTATAGCTTACGATTTCAAGTGTTACTTAAAACTATGAGGAGTATGTTCTATGGATTAATAAAAAATAGGCAAAACCCAATTTCATACATTATTTGGCTTATAAATAGGTAATGCGTTAGGAAATAATAAAAAAGACGTACTGCAGCATATGAAATAACAGACAGAAATACGCACAAAATACGATAATATAAATGAAACTTATTTTCTAAAGAAGTTAAAGAAATTGTTTTGTTTGCATTTACGCTTTCACGCTAAATATCAGAGCAGAAATAACTTCACCAGCTTTTGAAAATAGTCTTCCTGCGGGAAATGAAGTCCTTTCTATTGATAAATATTTCCTACTATCTAATACGGACTGGAACTAGTTTGACATATTTCCCTCCAGATTCTGAATGGATTATCTCCTAACTCTCCATGTGGTGGCATCAATAAATACATTGATACCTTTAGAGAAGTGTCTTGATGTCTAGTATTACCCTTTTTTTTTTTTTACTTTCCCCATTTTGAGAGTTACATTTTAATCTTTTCTACCAACCTTGCTTTAGAGCGAGAGAAAGTCATTAAAGTACGCTATTTACAATAGTCAAAATTTTACTAAGAACTTCAAACGAATAGCCTGCAGGTAACGTTCACACGTTGTAACTATTTTAATGTTAAAATGAGTTTAGAGCAAAAATTTTTTTGTGTTATAAGTCAGACGATACAATAACATTTACCCATTATATCACAACAAAAATCGATGTCACTTATACACCGGATTAATAAATATCGATTAGCGTAAATGATTCCCATATATCGATAAACTCTTGTCTCATATGGCAACCCTAAAACTACTTTGTTCTAAAATCTTAGATTTGGAAATGAATGTAGTTTCACACGCGTACAAGGATTAACAGTCTCTATACAAACAGCTACGAAGATTTGCATATTTGAAAGTTATTCGCCAAATTGAGAAGTCACGACTATGACGCGTGTGGCAAGATGGACGAACTTTAACTTCAGAATCTGTGAGACGAAGTGGATGTAGCACACTTTCAAAAACTGTGAACTTGAAATTAATAACTGTATTGTGTGCCAAAAACGTTATCGTCATACGCATACTAACTTCTGTCTACAGCCTAAGCTGGACATCACGAAGCAGTTATCCGAATAGGACGGAAATCGGTACATCTATATCTACATTTATACTCCGCAGGCCACCCAACGGTGTGTGGCGGAGGGCACTTTACGTGCCACTGTCATTACCTCCCTTTCCTGTTCCAGTCTCGTGTAGTTCGCGGGAAGAACGACTGCCGGAAAGCCTCCGTGCGCGCTCGAATCTCTCTAATTTTACATTCGTGATTTCCTCGGGAGGTATAAGTAGGGGGAAGTAGTATATTCGATACCTCATCCAGAAACGCACCCTCTCGAAACCTGCCGGCCGGAGTGGCCGAGCGGTTAAAGGCGCTACAGTCTGGAACCGCACGACCGCTACGGTCGCAGGTTCGAATCCTGCCTCGGGCATGGATGTGTGTGATGTCCTTAGGTTAGTTAGGTTTAAGTAGTTCTAAGTTCTAGGGGACTTATGACCACAGCAGTTGAGTCCAAGAGTGCTCAGAGCCCTTTGAACCATTTGAACCTCTCGAAACCTGGACAGCAAGCTACACCGCGATGCAGAGCGCCTGTCTTGCAGAGTCTGACACTTGAGTTTGCTAAACATCTCCGTAACGCTATCACGCTTACCAAATAATCTTGTGACGAAACGCACCGTTCTTCTTTGTGCTCTTCTCTATCTCCTCTGTCAACCCGACCTGGTACGGATCCCACACTGATGAGCAATACTCAAGTATAGGTCGAACGAGTCTTTTGTAAGCCACCCCCTTTGTTGATGGACTACATTTTCTAAGGACTGTCCCAATGAATCTCAACCTGGCACCCGCCTTACCAACTATTAATTTTATATGATCATACCACTTCAAATCGTTCCGTACACATACTCCCAGATATTTTACAGAAGTAACTGCTACCAGTGTTTGTTCCGCTATCATATAATCATACAATAAAGGATCCTTCTTTCTATATACTCGCAATACATTACATTTGTCTATGTTAAGGGCTAGTTGCCACCCCTACACCGCCGGAGTGGCCGTGCGGTTCTAGGCGCTACAGTCTGGATCCGAGCGACCGCTACGGTCGCAGGTTCGAATCCTGCCTCGGGCATGGATGTGTGTGATGTCCTTAGGTTAGTTAGGTTTAATTAGTTCTAAGTTCTAGGCGACTGATGACCTCAGAAGTTAAGTCGCATAGTGCTCAGAGCCATTTGCACCATTTGAACCACTCCCTACACCAAGTGCCTATCCGCTGCAGATCTTCCTGCACTTCGCTGCTATGTCCTAATGCTGCAACTTCTCTGTATACTACAGCATCATCCGCGAAAAGCTGAACGGAACTTCTGACACTATCTACTAGGTCATTTGTATAGTTTGTGGAAAGCAATGGTCCCATAACACTCCCCTGTGGCACGCCAGAGGTTATTTTAACGTCTGTAGACGTCTCTCCATTGAGAACAACATGCTGAGTTCTATTTGCTAAAAACTCTTCAATCCAGCCACACAGCTGGTCTCATATTCCGTAGGCTCTTACTTTGTTTATCAGGCGACAGTGCGGAACAGTATAGAACTCCTTCCGGAAGTCAAGGAAAATGGCATCTACCTGGGAGCCTGTATCTAACATTTTCTGGGTCCCATGAACAAATAAAGCGAGTTGGGTCTCACACGATCGCTGTTTCCGGAATCCATGTTGATTCCTACAAAGTAGATTCGGGGTTTCCTGAAATGACATGATACGCGAGCAAACAAGATGTTCTAAACTTCTGCAACAGATCTATGTCTGAGATATAAGTACATGTGACGTACATGTACAGTCAAACAAATGATTAAAATTTCAGAAAAACTGTATGATTTATTCAAGAGAAAGAGATTCACCAATTAAGCAGGTCAATAACGCGTTGGTGTGCCTCTGGCCCTCATGCAAGCAGTTATCGGGCTTGGATTTGATTGACAGAGTTCTTGGATGTCCTCTTGAGACATATCGTGCCAAATTCTGTAGAACTGGGGCTTTAGATCGTCAAAGCCCCATAAAGCTCCAAACGCTCTCAATTAGTGCAGATCCGTAGACGTTGTTGGCCAAGGTATGGTTAGGAAGGAACGAAGACAAGCAGTGGTACGTCCCGCAGTTTGTGTGAAGGCATTCTCTTGCTCAAATATGACCTCAGGATGACTTACCATGAAGGCCAACAAAACAAGGCATAGAATGTCGTGAACGTACCGTTGTGGCATAAGGATGCCATCGATGACAACCAAAGGGGTTCTTCTATGAAATTAAATGACAACCCATACCCTCACTCCTGGTTTTCCGCGACCGTCAGGTTGACATCCTAGCGCCGTTCAGGGAGTTTTCTGACACGTCATCGCTGGTTCAAAAAAAATGGTTCAAATGGTTCTGAGCACTATGGGACTTAACATCTTAGGTCATCAGTCCCCTAGAACTTAGAACTACTTAAACCTAACTAACCTAAGGACATCACACACATCCATGCCCGAGGCAGGATTCGAACCTGCGACCGTAGCAGTCGCACGGATCCGGACTGAGCGCCTAGAACCGCGAGACCACCGCGGCCGGCTCATCGCTGGTCATTGCGGCTTAATTCGAGGTGGAGTTCATCAGTGAAATCAATTATATTACAGTCAATGGGATTTCTGGTCGAAGACGTGTCTGGAGACAGTGGTGGGATACCAACCTCAGTGTCGGCCGCCATAGGACTCGGCAACCACCAGTCTTGGTCTGCGGTGTCATTTCTTTTCATAGCAGGACCCTTTTGGCTGTTGTCCGCATCACCCTTACAGCGCAGGCGTACGACGACGATGTTCTACGCCCCGTATTGTTGCCTTTCATGGCAAACCATCCTGCGCTTAGATCTGAGCAACATAACACCCGCTCAGACACGTCGAGAGTTTCTGCTGCTTATCTTCGTACTTGCTAAACCCTCGCTTTCCAAGCAAGGTCGTCAGATCTCTACTCAATGGAGAACGTTTGGAGAATGATGAGAAGAGCCGACTGCAGTGACCAAGCGGTTCTAGGAGCTTCAATCCGGAACCGCGCGACCATGCCTGGGGCATGGATGTGTGTGATGTCCTTAGGTTAGTTACGTTTAAGTACACTACTGGCCATTAAAACTGCTAAGCCATGAAGATAAAGTGCTACAGACGCGAAATTTAACAGACAGGAAGAAGATGCTGTGATATGCAAAAGATTAGCTTTTCAGAGCTTTCACACAAGGTTGGCGCCGGTGGCGACACCTACAACGTGCTGACATGAGGAAAGTTTCCAACCGATTTCTCATACACAAAGAGCGGTTAACCGGCGTTGCCTGGTGAAACGTAGTAGTGATGCCTCGTGTAAGGAGGAGAAATGCGTACCATGCGTCGAGATGACAGTCATCTTATCCGCATGGTTGTAACGGATCGTGCAGCCACATCTCGATCCCTGAGTCAACAGATGGGGACGTTTGCAAGACAACAACCATCTGCACGAACAGTTCAACGACGTTTGCAGCAGAATGGAGTATCAGCTCGGACACCAAGGCTGCGGTTACCCTTGACACTGCATCACAGACAGGAGCGCCTGCGATGGTGTACTCAACGACGAACCTGGGTGCACGACTGCCAAAACATCATTTTTTCGGATGAATCCAGGTTCTGTTTACAGCATAATGATGGTCGCATCCGTGTTTGGCGACATCGCGGTGAATGCACATTGGAAGCGTGTATTCGTCATCGCCATACTGGCGTATCACCCGGAGTGCCATTGGTCACACGTCTCGGTCACCTCTTGTTCGCATTGACGGCACTTTGAACAGTGGCCGTTACATTTCAGATGTGTGGCTCTACCCTTCGTTCGATCCCTGCGAAACCGTACATTTCAGTAAGATAATGCACGACCACATGTTGCAGGTCCTATTCGGGCCTTTCTGAACACAGAAAATGTTCGACTGCTGCCCTGGCCAGCACGTTCTTCAGATCTCTCACCAATTGAAAACGTCTGGTCAATGGTGGTCGAGCAACTGGCTCGTCACAATACGCCAGTCACTAGTCTTGATGAAATGTGTTATCGTGTTGAAGCTGCATGGGCAGCTGTACCTGTACACGCTATCCAAGCTCTGTTTGACTCAATGCCCAGGCGTATCAAGGCCGTTATTTCAGCCAGAAGTGGTTGTTTTGGGTACTGATTTCTCAGGATCTATGCACCGAAATTGCGTGAAAATGTAATCAGATGTCAGTTCTAGTGTAATATATTTGTCCAATGAATACCCGTTTATCATCAGCATTTCTTCTTGGTGTAGCAATTTTAATGGCCAGTAGTGTAGTTCTGAGTCTGGGGGAGTGATGACCTCAGATGTTAAGTTCCATAGTGCTCAGAGGCATTTGAGCCATTATGAGAAGGGCTTCCCAACCACATCTGGATTTTGTCGATCTAATGCGCCAGTTTTACAGAATTTGGCACGATATCAATTGAATCCAAGCCGAATAAATGGTTGCCTAAGGGTCAGAGGTGCAGCAACAGATTATTGACATGCTTAATTTGTGAAGCTCTTTCACTTGAATACACGCCCGGGTTCCCGGGTTCGATTCCCGGCGGGGTCAGGGGTTTTCTCTGCCTCGTGATGGCTGGGTGTTGTGTGATGTCCCTAGGTTAGTTAGGTTTAAGTAGTTCTAAGTTCTAGGGGGACTGATAAGCATAGATGTTAAGTCCCATAGTGCTCAGAGCCATTTGGACCATTCTCTTGAATAAATTATCCCATTTTTCTGAAATTACAGTTATTCGTTTCTCTCCAGATGTACAGTATATTTACCGATTTCCGTCCTATTCGGGTAATTCCTTCGTGGTACGTAGTTCCATTTTTTTTCTTTTTGCACTGGTTTGTGTTTCTCGATCGATATTGTGGCGAGGTACAGAGAGTTACATTTAACCAGAAATGTATTAGGTGATTTTTAAAACACAGAGTTCGTATTTCAACCACTTTAGTACACGAGGTGCTGGAAGCAAGTGTCAGGTGCAGGCGCCGGTACAGCACGAGTCTCGACGTGGCGGACGGTGGGGCGTGCAGCTGGTCCGCACAGGCAGCAAGCAGCGTCTGGGCCGTCACGCCGCGCGCTTTTTCGCCGACCAGCCTCCAGACTCCGTCGTGCTCCAGCAACCCGCCGGCTTCTTATCGCTCCTGTCCGCGGGCTCGTTGGAAGCACCACTGTTTCAACTCAAGGCTGGTGACGTCACTGCCTCGATTCAACTAAACGCCCAGCCCCAGGTGGCAGCTCCTTCGCGGATTCCACCTGTCGATTTTCTTTACCCACCATTCGCCTCCCTTCCACTAATCAACCGTACCTTAACACACGTTCTGCGCTTGCTTACGTTCCAGTATTGTAACTCCGCTGTTCCTTTGGTCACGCGTCCACGCTGGTGGCTGCTGAATGCATTCAGCTCAAATATTTCTTCCCCAGATCCCCTTGTAAGAGTGAAACGGTGAGTCAGGTCAGTAACTAGCAGTGTAGTCTCTCACAGTTGCCACCATTGGAGCGGGCTGTCAGCCTCTGGAAGCTTTATTCTCTATGTACGCCTTTCATGCTCACCGAAGTCCGCAAGAGTTCTCCTATATTCCTTACTGCACTTTCATTCTGTCAGAGGAGAAAATGAATTAGTCACGAAATGAGGGCTGTTCCAAAAGAAATTATATCGAAGTGTCTTGGAAATTTTATACTAAGTTCTACAACGGAAATTCATTTGAATCTCTGCTTTCTGCAGGCAGCGCTCATCAAAATAAACAGCAGAGTATACGTCTAGTATCACCCGCCACGTTAGCCGAGACCGCTAATGCGCTGCTTCGTAGACTCGGGTGGGCGCGCCGGCGCCGGATCGAATCCGCCCAGCGGATTAACGACATCGGTCGGTGTGCCGGCCAGCCTGAATGTGGTTTTTAGGCGGTTTTCTACATCCCCATAGGTGAATAGCGGGCTGGTCCCCACGTCCCGCCTCAGTTACATGGCATGCAGACATCTGGACACTTCCGCATTACTCCATGGATTACTCTAGTCGCAGACATTTGGGGTACACTAATTCCGTCCCGGGGGGTACAGGGTGGCGGCAGGAACGGCATCCGACCACCCCTTAATCTAACATTGCCAAATCCGATGAACCATGCCGACCCTGCGTACCTGCGGGAAAAAGGCACAAGCAAAAGAAGAAAGAAAGAAAGAACGTCTAGTATGGTCTCAAAAGTATAATTTGCAGTCATCGCGCCCTATCTCAGTAGAGGGTTTGCTTAGGTAGATTAATTTTCTAGTTGAAATCATGAATGGCAGTTAGCTCTAAGTGCGGAAAAATGTATGTTAACTCGGATGAATAGGAAAAACAATCTACAATATTCGAATATCTCCAGGGGACTCGCACCTAGTGATGTTGTCTGTCGCCAAGTCTTTTCAACCTGTATGGAGAAATACTGGCGTAGAAGCGCTCAAAGGACGCAGAAACTTCAAAGTAGGAGGACGTCTCATCAACACCATCAAGTATGCAGACGACCTGGTAGTGCTCGCTAAAAATCAGAGACAGCTGCAACACATGATGAACAATTTGGTGGGAGCGGGAAGAAAATACGGCATGGAAATCAACATCGAAAAATCAAAAGTGATGCGCATATCAAAACGTGAGAAACACTTGAAGGTAACTGTTGACAATCGGGAACTGGAAAATGTGAATCAGTTCAAGTACCTGGGAAGTTTTATCACAAAGGATGCCCACTGCACCAATGAAATCCGAGCAAGAATCGCCATGGCCAAAGCTGCTTTCAACACGAAGAGGACTCTGCTGACCAGCAAGTTGAGTTTGGCATTGAGGAAAAAACTGATAAAGTGTTACATTTGGAGCATTGCACTGTATGGAGCAGATACATGCACCATGAGAAAGAAGGAGAAAAAATACTTCGAGAGCTTTGAAATGTGGTGCTGGAGGAGAATGGAGAAGATCAAGTGGACAGATCGCATAAAAAATGACGATGTACTGCGAAGAGTAGGAAAGAAGAGAAGTATTCTGCGTACAATTCTTCAGAGAAGGGCCAACTGGATTGGACATGTACTTAGACACGAGGGACTCATACATGATGTCATCGAAGGGAAACTCAGAGGAAACGCAGGACGAGGAAGAACAAGAATTTAACATCTGGACGACATGAAAGATGGAAGGAGATACAACAGACTGAAGGAAGAAGCTGAAGACAGGGAACAGTGGAATCAGAAATTCTCCGTACGAAGACATGGACCTGCCACTAGGCAGAATACTACATAATAATAATAATAATATTCGGATACAGCATTAGTAGCGTCCTGCTTACTCAGTAATGTCGATTAAATGGCTGGATGTAACGTTGCAGAGCGATGTGGAATGGAACGAGAATACGAAGATTGTGTTAGGGAAGGGGCGTGTTGGACATCGGTTAACTGGGACAACTTTAGGAAAGTGTGGTTCACCTGTGAAGGAGGCCACATACAGGAGGCTGGTGCGACCTATTCCTGAGTACAGCTCGAGTGCTTCGGATCCGCACTAGATCAGCTTAAAGGAAGACATAGAGGTAATTTAGAGGCGGTCTGCTAGGTTTGTCTCCGGTAGATTCGAGCAACACGCAGAGATTATGGAGATGCTTCGAGAACTCAGATGGAAATCGCTGGAGGCAAGGCGACGTTCGTTTCGAGGAACACAATTCAGAAAAACTAGAGAACCGGCATCTGAAGCTGACTGCCGAAGGATCCTACTGCCACCAACATACATTTCGCGTAAGGACCACGAAAATAAGATCAGAGAGATACGGAGGCATACAGACAGTCGTCTTTCCCTCGTTCTGTTAGCGAGTGGAACAGAGAAGGAAACGACTATGAGTGGTACAGAGTACCCTCCACCACGCACCATAATGTGGCTTGGGGAGTATGTATTTAGACGTAATTTTTCTGTGCACAAGTTGTGGACGCCCCTTAGGAAGTCTGAAAATTTTTGAGCCAAATGAGAACGGTTCGGATTGTACTTAGGAAGATATATTTGCCGCTGCAATCTATCTACGAATAGGGTGAATGACACCTGCGGTCCTACACTTCGTGATTACCAGACTGTACATCCTTTCCTCTGAGTGAAATTCCGTATCCATCGTCAGTGTATTATGCACTGAAAACAGAAGAAACTGAAGATAGCGTCCTGTCTGTGACATCGGGATATTAAGAATGACACTGCTTCAAAGATTATCCTGGGCATTGGATATCCACCAGTGGAAGGGCCATTGCTCACATGAACATATGAAGTTCAACGTCTTCGCTGCTCCAAACAACACAGAGACTGGACAGTATCTGACCAGAAGCATGTAATGTGGTCCCAAGAGTTTGTATTTAGTCTCTTTTCAAACAATGCAAATACTAGAGTGGGCCAACCGCCAACACGCTGTTGTTAGTCTGGTGATAGTTTTTGTTGCGTTTTGGGGACATTGCTTATAGTATAACTTGGGCCTACTCATTCATCTTACCGTGAAGGTTAACCGGAATATTTATGTCAACGTTTTCGGTTACCATGTGTTGTCCTTCCTTCTGCATCTTCACGATGAGAATAGGGTGTAAAAGCCCATCTTCCAAGACGACAACAGTCGTTTTCAAAGAGCTACACGAACTGGTTCCTGGTTTGACGAACGCTCAGGTGCCATATCGCACCACAACTGGCAAGTTAAATAACCCAATATTAAACCCACACAAAATATCTTGGTGGGACATAGCAATCAATTTAGTGGACTGCTCGACTGATAATACCATTTACACTTTCACTGACCAAATATTACAACCCTTAAATGATAAAATATTCCCAATTCGTGTTTTTGGGATATTTCGAAGGTGTTTGATTGTGTACATCATATAACTCCCTTAGAAAGCCTTAGGGATTAAGGTAGCATTGACTTTACAACTTGTTTGAGTCATACCCTACAAATAGAATGCAAAAAGTTTTGGTGAATAATTCAAAAAAAGGTTGAAGTAGGACACATTTCTGTGGCTGGGCAAAAGTTACAGAGTGTGTCCCACAGAGTTCAGTTTTAGGTCCACCCCTTGTCGTTATACAAGTGATTTATCTTCCACTTTCTTTCATCAAGCTGAATTGATATTTACTGAAGATGGTACTAATTTTACACTAAATCTCATTAAAGAGGAAGCAACAGAAGAAATCAGTAACAGCTATTGTTAATGTTATAATTAATATCATCAAAGAGAAAACAACAGAAGAAATCACTAACAATTATAGTTAGTGATGTTTTTCAAACAATTATTAAATGTTCTGTGTAATGGACCATCTATACGTTTTTAGAAAACACACTATATTTAGTTTTGTAGAACAAACAGCCTTGCCAAAATGAACAGTACTCGATAAACCTGGTGGAACGCTCCTGTTTTCTGAGTGTATTCAAGCTTATGAAACATTGATCTGGAAAAGGCATCTTACTGAGCTGCTTAACCAGTTAAGTTCAGCTACTATTGATATTCCTACAATTGTTAGTCTTGGAAAGAAATGTATCAACCTTCTGACATATTCTGCATGTTTCCGCTCAATAATGTGTCATTTAATAATTTTCTGAGGTAGCTCCTACTTGGAAAACAAGTACTGAATGCACAAAAGCAAGAAATAAGAATAATATATGGGGTTCACTTGCAGTCATCATGTAGGAACCTCTTCAAGTAGTTGGGCATCTTAACTGGACCATCACAATATACATATTCACTAATGAAATTCGTCATAAATAATCCATGACAGTTCGAGACTAGAAGAAACAAATCACCTTTAGTACCTTTTATTAAAGCTGCCAGTGGCTCTGAAAGAAATTCAATATGAACCAAAAATTTTTTTGATTATTTCCCCAATAACGCAAAATGTCGGACAGGTAGCAAAGCAAGTTCTAAGTCTAGCTTAAAATCCTTTTTTTGTATAACTCCAACTACATAGCTGAATCTTAATTTAACAACTTGTAGCCTGTAACGAAATAGTTCAAATGCTCTGTGAATGGAACATCAGACTAAAGTAACTACCTCGCAATGTGGTAGGTCTGCGGGATCTACACGTCAGTGGGTGACTTTATCTCGATATGGCACGCCTGAAAGAGCTTAGAGATTCTCTTTCTCGCCGAAATGAGTCCATTGTGAGCGGTAGAGGGTGCGTTACACTGTATCAGGACGAGGTCTCATGGGGATAACTCATTGTTTCCTCAGTGTGTTTAGTAAGTATATTTCATCTTGAAAACTACCGAACCAAAGAGCATCGAAGAACCCTATGCTGTAGTTGTATGGACATGTATTTGTGAGATCAAATAATACACTTTTTGACAGTTCTCATCTTGTAGATAAGATTTGTATACGATAGTGTGACTCACGTTCTCTGGTTAGTGTAGATTCCGAGGCCACTGTCCGTCTCGTAGGTAGGGAGGACTGGGTTCGATTCCTTGCCATTGAGGGACTGAGTGTTTTGTTGTCTTTATCATTTCATCATCGTCGACAGACAAGTTGCTAAAATGGTGTCAAATAGAAAGACTTGTACTAAACGGCCGAACAACTCCAGATGGGCTCTCCTGCTCAATAGCCCCATACCATCTTTTCATTTCGCAAGCCATGGTGTATATCCCACAGAAGTCAGGATTGGAAGCTACACTACTGGTATCTAAGACGCATATAATGATAATGTGTGAGTAATATTTCAGTTTCCCTAAGAATGGATGAAGGTTTAAAATTAGGTACCAGAAATCAAAATAAAAGAATTTAACGTCTAAAATACAATTCCAGGTGTGCTCAAAGGACTTTACAGGAAAAATGTTTTAAAATGGAAATTTATTTTTAGAGTCCTGGATCTAAAAGACGATTTCTCCATGGAAGCAACAATGACTCGGTGTGTGTTTGCGTGTGTGTTTGTGTGTACAAGAGAGAGAAGAAGTGAGAGAAAGGAAGAACACTCGATGAGAAATGAACACAATGAATCTGAATCGCAACGCTGAGAAACATAAATCAGTCAAGACCAGCTCATACAGAGCTTAATCCTCTTAGAAACTGTTAGACTATTGTGTTAGATTATTTTCTTTACCATTTGATGAAGATGCATTAACTTTTAATACGTAAGACGTCATCTAAATCGTTGATGAGTATCAATCTGTTCACTCTTATTTACAGGTGTCACATTGGCCTTCTACTCAACATACTACACTGTAGTATAAAAATAAATTTTGCAAGGCAGAACTATATTGTTAGAAGTTCGTGCAAATTTTATTTCTACGTGAGATTATACCCTACCTAATCAAAAGTATCCATGTTGTGCGTCCTGTTTCACGACAGGTGGACCCCCCAATATAAAAGGATACTGGGATCATTGTGTTGTCAGTATAGATGCAGTAACAGCAGAATGGGTCGGTAGGGACAGCACACTGACTTCGAACGTGGACCAAACTTTGGATGCCACCTAAGCCATCAGGGATATTTCAACCCTTCTACAATTGCCCAAGTGACTATGAAGTGGAAATCCGAAGTAATAACCACAGTTAAATCGAGACAAGGCACACCTCTTATAGCGACCGACAGTGACCGTCGACTATTGAGGAGGGTTGTTGTATAAAACCGCATGGAATGAGCGGAAGGAATCACTCATGAATTGCAAAGTGCTACCAGCTGTCCATCTAGTAGAACGTCGATGCGTAGAAAGTTTAAAAGAATGAGGTGTAACGGTCAAGTGCCTAATCGTAAGCCTCACATTTCTGCACTAAATTCTAATTGATGCTTGAGGTGGTGTTAGGGCGACGCCACTGGACATTTGGCGATTGGAAACGAGTGATTTGGTACGATACACCACTCGATTCCCTGTGGGAATCCGCTGGTAAGATCTAGGTTTGGCGAATGCCTGGAGATAGCTACCTGCCATCATGTGTAGTGTCAACTGTGAAGTATGGAGGTGGTGGTGTTTTGGTATGGGGGTGTTTTCCTTGGTTATGGTGTGGTCCCCTTACTTCGCTGAAAAAAAAAGCTTGATGCGGAAGTATATGATCACATTCACAGCATTGCATACTGCAGACAATTGACGAATAGTCTGGAGACACTCATTGTGTAAGTAGGCTGTTTAGGTTATTTTATTGGTAACACCACGTAGCGCTCTGTATGAAAATCACTGGCTGTGCTGTGTGCAGTCTGTGGCTAGTTTGCATTGTTGTCTGCCATTGTAGTGTTGGGCAGTTAACAGCGCGCAGCGTTGCGCAGTTGGACGTGAGCCGCCAGCAGTGGTGGATGTGGGGAGAGAGATGGCGGAATTTTGAGAGCGGGCGATCTGGACATGTGTCCTTCAGAAAGAGTAAATTTGTAATATTGGATATCATGGACTGATATATATATATATATATATATATATATATATATTATGACTTTTGAACACTATTAAGGTAAATTCATTGTTTGTTCTCTATCAAAATCTTTCTTTTGCTAACTATGCCTATCAGTAGTTAGTGCCTTCAGTAGTTTGAATCTTTTATTTAGCTGGCAGTAGTGGCGCTCGCTGTATTGCAGTAGTTCGAGTAACGAAGATTTTTGTGAGGTAAGTGATTTGTGAAAGGTATAGGTTAATGTTAGTCAGGGCAATTCCTTTGTAGGGATTATCGAAAGTCAGATGGCGTTGCGCTAAAAAATTTTGTGTGTCAGGTTAGTGTTGATCAGAATAGGTAAAGAGCGAAATGTCTGAGTACGTTCAGTTTTGCTCAGCTGGTTGAAAATCAAATAATGTAAGAGCAAAGTAATTCAATAATTTTTCTAAGGTGACATGTATAATTTTTCTAAGGGGACGTTTCATATGTCGACCCATAGCCGAGAATACCTCACTGGAATCTTCTGATTTTTTTCTTGTAGTTTGTGTAATTAGTGTAGCTATTGTTTATTGCTAGCGCGTAATTGTAGAGAGAATCTTCTTTGTAGTTGCAGTTTTCATTGTTGTACAGTAAAACAGTTGTGGAATGCATGTAGATTTGCACCAAGTATGTCGCAGCTGCACTCTAATTAACAAGACATTATTTTCAGTGCTATGCTAATGTTTTTTTCTTATTTTGCTCTTCAAATTGTGCTTTTCTGTGTTGTCGTGTGAAATATTATGACAATAATGGCGTGTGAAAAACGAAACACTAGGCTCCAAAGTAAACTGAGAAATAATAGTGACGACGAGCGCAGCTTATCAGCACCACTGTGTAATGAATTAACAGACATTCAAAGTGGTAATTTGGTAATTGTGCATAGGGAAATGGAGTGGGCGGCAAATAATGGCGTAGTCAGTGAAACAATTAGTGAACAGGGAAGCATTATCGATCGATCGGTCGGCAACAGCTTGCCTCAGGAATCCGAAATGACAGGACACAATCTCGCAAATACTGTAGATTCAGGTTTTGGGTCCTCACCGTTTTGTTATATAAGTCAAGACACATTTTCTGCTTGTCAAAATGTGAATGTTGCCGGTGCAAATTCACTGCCAAAAAGCACTGAGGAGCATGTTTCAGACACCAGTGCATTGTTATTACAATTAATACAACAAATGGGACAAACATAGTAAAAGCTTCAAAAGTTAGACACGATGGAATAAAATCTTCGAAAGTTAGACAGACTGGAACAAAATCTTCAAAAGCTAGACACAATGGAACAAAATCTTCAAAAGTTAGACACAATGGAAGAAAATCTTCAAAAGTTAGACACAATGGAACTAAATCTTCAAAGGTTAGACACCACGCTTGAACAAACACGTGAAGATTTAACTACTGAGTTACATAAAATCGAATCGAAATGTAAAAAAGGCTGTAATGACGTAAACACACAAATTTGTGAGCATTTCCAACCTATTTTTTTGCGGCATGAAAATACATTACAGAATCACGAAGCAGCCATAAAAGAACTGCAAACTATTGTTCATGAAAATCATGAGACCTTGCAAGATAAGATTGACTCAGTTGCATCTACCGATTCGGTTACGCAACTTGCAAGAACTCAGGAAAACTTAAAGGACACAGTAGATACAATTTCAACACAAATGGACATGACAAGGCTATTCTTACAACGTAAATCGTGACCAAAACAGACACCACCCGTATGACAACTGTTGGCAGAGTAGTAATAATTACAGGGAAAGATCACCTCTCCGCAGTAATGACTATCACAGAGACAATCAGAGAAACAGACAATATGGGAACCAAAATAAATATTATCACGGGAGACAGAATAACTTCAGACGCAACGGCCCACTGTGCAGTTACGATTCAGGGAGAAATTCTCCACCACGTAACCGACATGAAAGGAACTACAGGAACTACCGACATGACGACAGACGATATAATCATAATGACAGACCTGAATTTCATCAGAACTGGCGGGATTTAAACAGGGCTGGGCCCTCTTGGCAAGGTAAATTTGTAGCAGTTAGGTCTCCTAATCCCAATAGTGATGCACGCCAACAAAGAGATAGCAGACAATGACTCGCATCGCAGGCAGCCACGTGCGCCGGCTGGCTCAGAGAAAAATAACATAGACGCTAACCTTGAGAAAAATTTGAGCATTCTTTACCGATGTACCATATACCACATGATAATTCCGTTGAACCTGGAGCTCTCCATAGTAGGAAGAGTGAAGGTTTACACCACATTTCACATGTAAAACCATTTATTGAAAGATAATCTGCTTTTTAACTTTGTCTTTGCCATAAAACTTTTCACTTCACGTTACTAGTATGCTTTGTCAGACTTAGAATCTGTTAACATGCAACAATGTTTGAAGTTAAATATCCAATCAAGAACCAAGAGAACTTATTTAAACAGAAATTACGAATGCATTGTTATAGTGAACAGAGGACACAGTGTTATTGTGTGTGTACATTCTTGCTTGTTAATTGCACGATTACGTAACGACTATAAGGTTTACATACTTAGAACATATCTGGTACTGCTAATAAGATTTTAATGCAACATTTTGGTTTAGTTGAAAAGACATTCTTTATTTGAAGTACTTTCTGTGAGATTAAAGATGACTTGGTATTTGGTTTCTTTGACAGCTACACAATTATATCACGACGCTACTAATGTGTGACACAATTTACATTGTTGCTTTTGCAGTGTATCTGTTTTATATCTGCACAGTTTTTATGTATTATTCTGGAAAGTAAAACATGTATTAGTAGTAATTTTGTGGTATAGCTACAATGAGACAGCCTTTTCCGTAGCACAACAATACATTACAGTACAGTACTTCCTTCATCATGTCAATAAGCATAATAACTACGATATCTATACGCAAAGCATTTCACTTTTGTTTATGATGAGGTGAGTACATTGACTTCAGCAGAACTTTGCTTACAGAGGACGATAACTACGACACTTCCACAGAATTATCTTACTTATCTTACAGCAAGGCGCACATTTAGCGCTACAGGACACGCATTTGATTGATTAATTTTGTATTTAAAACATTTATTTTTTAAGATTTTTGAATTACAAAGAAAGCTTTCCGTGATACATTTCATTCCATTGCAGTTATCTGTAACATCTGAGGGAATAATTACATTAATCCTCAGGGGGGTACACGCTTACTTTGTGTACCATGTGTGTGGCAAGCAAAAGGAGCCCTAGCTAATATGGTATTTGCTTATACAACTTTACACATCGGTACCATATTTCCCTAACACAGGTTTACACAGCTATCTGATTATTTAACAGAGAAACAAAATTTTTTTTTACTATGTCAGTGACACTTGTTTACGCAATTACACAGTTGGATAACTTCACACTTATGAAATTATATTTTGTCTCTACTGTGTGAACTGTTCATATTTTTACGGAACCATTGTGATACTATGAGAACTTTGAATGATATATTTGGTATGAGATCATGATTTTTAAAGTACGTTTGAGGTAGATGACACTACTGAAATGAGCAGAGAATTATTTTTAGGTTTTGAAATTACTGCAGAAAGCTACGACGATTTTGAGATTTGACTGAGGTGTTATGATCTTATTTTTACGACAACAATGTGTATTATGATGTTGAGGTGTGTTTATGATCAATAAGCTGATGTTATATGAGGAATTTGATTTTGCTATGTATTTATTATGATGAAATATTGAAGACGTGTTGACGAGTATGTATATGTGTAATAAGGTAAGGAATAATGAGTAGTGGTTAGGGACTCTGTCTTGTGAAAAAGGATGTTGGAAACCAAGAATCGTACTTTAAGAGTTATGAAATGTGTGTAAATGCGTGAATGTATTACAATGCCAACGAATATTTTTTGGACACTGTTATATTTATAGGATTTTGTTTCTACACATTTGCAACGCAAATTCTTGACCTGTGAAATTTTTATATGAGACTGTCACTGTAGTGCAAACTGGTGTCGCAAATGTTTCAGTAAGAAAGCTAAGTGACCTTGATGTAATACACTGTAGGCCCCAAGCTATGCGACAGTCACCTGAAAAAAAAAAGCTGTGCCTTTCAGAGGCACAACAAAAAAGGAGAGGCCATTAACCTCGTTATTGACATTCCTTTCTAGAAAGCATCACAAATACAATACGCTCATTACTTGGAAAGATACTTACATCTGCACACCTGATAATGACAAACTTCTACGAGAGTTGAGAGAATTTCTACTTGATAATGACAAACGTCTTTCTACGAGAGTTGAGAGAATTTCTACTAACTTATGAAATGCCACATGACTATTGAATGATATTTTTATGCTTCGCTTTAGATAGTTGCTTATTTCATTTGATATCTGTTTTCCAGCTGTGTTGCAGCATTGGTTTTATAAAATAAAATTAAATGCATTTGCTAATGTGAAAACTTTCTGTTAACAGATCTATTAAATAATAATTTTATGATCCACATTCTTCGAAAAAGGAGCACTTGGAAAGGAAATAACAACAAGAAGGGACTAATAACAGTAGCTGCATATATAATTTTCTTTTCAAGTACTTGATAATTTTTTGTAGAATAAATTTTTGTGGTGCACCACTTTAATTACATAGACATTAAGATGTGAACACACATTTCCCTTATCTGCATTGTAGTCTTTAGTGTAATATTTTTTCTGCTTGAGCTTTGTCATGTTTACGTATAAGTTATAGCATTTGCTGCTGCTGTTTGCCAGGCATAGTGCTACTGAATGTCACTTTGTATTACTCTGTTAAGCCAGTTTTACTACTGATTTATTTTTCTTGTTGCTGCACATTGGCTCACATTAGTGATAATGTTGCATTTGCTTTGCTAATTTATATTTATTGCTGCTTGCTTTGCCAATTTGCATTTTTGTCATTGCTGTTTGTATTAATTGTTTTTTGCTGCTGCATTGCCTCGTCTCTTGGTATATATATCTGAGCTCAGTAGATTTAAGTTAGCTTAAGAGGGCGTAGGCTATATAAGAGAATGAGTTGCGATGAATTGGAAGAAATGCATTGAGAAGTTATACGAAAAAAGTACAGAAAGCAGTTATAGATAGCACTTTTTGGGAATAATGACGAATGAAGGGAGATCTCCAAGAAGTAAAGAAAGTTTTGTTTGCAAAATACTGCAGTAAAACAAGCCCTGTCCTTTCCTTGTGTTATCCTACTATGTGTTTGTGTACCCTTGAGCATTTGTGTTCTTCCTTTCTTTATGTGTTTAGCTAATAAGATTTATGTTGTAGAATTTTTCAAATACTATGTTATTTTCTTTGTAAAGATGTTTAGACATTATTTACTCTGTTTTGTTTTAATGCTCATGTGTGAAGTTGATGTTTCAAAGTTATTCTGATCTTTTATGTATGCACTTATGTCATAATTCTTGTAACACTGATGTACATGTTAATTTCTATTCTTTTGTAAAGCCTGTTTTACTACAAATGTTATCTGTATTGTTATGTTCTTTAATGATGTATTTTGTACCTTTGTTATTGTATTCTTATGTTATAAAATTGTAATTCACACCAGTTCGTCAAATTAAGTAACTTGTAAGTTACATTTCACTGCACACGTTTCTGTTGGTCATAGTATATGCACAATATGTGAAAAAAGAGGACTGTTAGTGCTTGCACGTGTGTTGATAATTCAGCAAGGGACTGATAAACAGCATTGCTGGTTCTAAGGACAATTCCAAAAACTTTGTGAGAAGTGGTGGTTTATGGACTTGCTATATTGTCCGCAAGAGTCTTCGATGGTGATTGTGCACCTGCACAGTCGCAGCAGATGGCTGCTGGCCATCTCTACAAGGACTGAAGTGGGTCTGCATCTTTGATGGCCCACCAATACCATAATCTCTACCAGGAATACAGTGGGTCTGCTCTGTGATGACCTACCTACCAATATTCTCCAAAACTTCGACTGACTCTGCTGTGGGTTTGCTCTGTTGTGGCCCATTACCTGTTTGTATGTCAAGAGTCAGCACTGACTTTCCATTGGAAGGACAACACTACTTCTTCAAGACTGCATGGAAATCCACTACTTCCGTGTGCATTTTCTTTTACTGCTCAGACTTTGAGAAAAAAAACCGCAATTTTACTGTGATGAACGATCAAGACTGTCTTTATGGACTGTGAGAAAATTTTAGCTTTTGATCAACATTGTTTCAATAAGTGTGTGAATTTGATGTCTTTGTTATTGTAATTATGAAAAATTTTATAAAATCATTATTGGGCACTGCCCAAAACAATTTGTAAAATGTTTCGTGGGGAGCATGGGGGTATGTAAGTAGGCTGTTTAGGCTATTTTATTGGTAACGCCACGTAGCGCTCTGTATGAAAATCACTAGCTGTGCTGTGTGCAGTCTGTGGCTAGTTTGCATTGTTGTCTGCCGTTGTAGTGTTGGACAGAAGAGTAAATTTGTAATATTGGTTATCAGGGACTGATATATATATATATATATATATATATATATATATATATATATATATATATATATATATATGTTATGACTTTTGAACAATATTAAGGTAAATACATTGTTTGTTCTCTATCAAAATCTTTCTTTTGCTAACTATGCCTATCAGTAGCTATTGCCTTCACTAGTTTGAATCTTTTATTTAGCTGGCAGTAGTGGCGCTCGCTGTATTGCAGTAGTTCGAGTAACGAAGATTTTTGTGAGGTAAGTGATTTGTGAAAGGTATAGGTTAATCTTAGTCAGGGCCATTCTTTTGTAGGGATTATCGAAAGTCAGATTGTGTTGCGCTAAAAAAATACTGTGTGTCAGTTTAGTGTTGATCAGAATAGGTAAAGAGCGAAATGTCTGAGTACGTTCAGTTTTGCTCAGCGGTTTGAAAATCAAATAATGTGAGAGATTTATTAGCACAGTAATTCAATAATTTTTCTAAGGGGACGTTTCAATTGTTAGTACCAACAAGACAATGCACACTTTCGTAAAACAGTATCTGTAAGGCTATAGTTCGTGAACAACATCATTCCGGATATGGACTGGCCTGAACACAGTCCAGACCCGAACCCACTGGAGTATCTCTGGGATGATTTAGAACGTCCACTTGGCTCCATATCCCAGCGTCCAACACCACCACCTTCTCTGGTTTCGGTTCTTGAGGAATACCGGGCTGGCATTCCTCCAAAGACATTCAGATACCTCATTAACCCTTGGATGCATAACAGGGATCTGTCGAATCCCAAAACCTCCATTTCATCGAGACACTCTTTTAGAAATTGTTTACTTCGATTAAGTTTTGTATGATCTTTGAAAATACAACTGATTCTCTTTAGGAAATCCGTTATTAGGTGCAATTCAAATTAATTGTTGTTCTTCATTAATTTTGTTATCATACATCTTTAATGGTTACGAGGAGTCTTTTAGACCCCTCAGCGAACAAGCCATCTTTCTAAGAGTTAATTTATCCTCGGTCACAATGGCAAATTACGTTAGCAAGGTTGCTGACAAAGTTAACAATCTGGCACATATAATCTCATTGTTCGAAAGCTGAACTGCAGAAGTTACAGTGAGTATTCTCTTGGTAGGTAAGTGTATTAATTTTCTTTACGTCAGAACCCTTTCAGGTAAGCGTAAGATTAGTTTCAGGACAATATATTTATGCAGGTTACTTTTATCCTTTTCTTATAACATGGGTTCCATATTATCTCTTAGAAACAAAATAACATCTTCTGTATTCAACACAAGTGATCAGAATTTTGGATCGTCGATTCCTGAGTGGTTTGCAGATGAAGATTTTTTTTTTTATATGGAAGATGATAATGATTGAGGCATTCATGGTACCCAGGATAATGGATCCTGGTCTTCTGCGATTACGGAAGTGCTGATTTCTTTATTGGTGGCGATGGAAATTACTTGAGTAAAACACCTCCTCCATGCAACAGAATTTGATTACAAAATATCACTAGAATTCCACCTAACCCGGTAACAGATAGTGTTAGTACCACTCTAACAACATATGGGACTATTTTATCTCGCAAAGACCGCAGGAGAAGATCATGCATTTTACTAACTCAGAAGGCAGGTGCATTGCTAGTATCAAGAAAAAAAGTCAGAACATTGGGTCTGAGGAAATAATGCATTTTTTGGACTCTGATCAGAAAAAAAACAAATGTAAAGTCACCAACAAAGACAATGAGAGCAATGCGAACAAATATTACAGTGGATACTTTTTTCACAAGTGTCCAATTATTTAAAGAATTCTTGCAGGAAAAGATTACAGTAATGTGAACTTTGAGACAGAACAACAAGGAAATTTCACCAGAAACGAAGACTTCCAAGCACATGGAAGTTTTCATCATCATTTGGTTTCGAAGATAGTTTGACAGCTGGAATTTATATACCCAAACAGAACAAAAGTGACAGACTGCTCAGTTCTCAACATCATAATCCGACAGTAGTTGAAAGACGTAGAAGAAGCAATAGATTATTTTATTGAATTGTAAGCTACCGCTTCCGTTTTTGCTGTTTTCTGCTGATGGTTAAGCCTGAGAGCCGAACGTATAAGTGCAAAATTTTGCACAACGGATTTTATAACGCTAATTTTTCGCCCTGACACTTATACGCTCTCCAGAATGGTAAGCTTATCCTTTGCTCTATATGTGACGTTAACTAGTCGTATGCAAATCTGATTAGTTTCTAACCATATCCTCAGAATACGCTAGAATGTTCAGATGTGCTGACCTACAAACACTGCCTCCACCAGGTGGTTGCAAACATGAAATACACAAATAAGGACATAATAAAAACGACAAAGGAAAGTACTAGCTATGAAATGATACACTCAGTAGTGTTAAATTCTTTACTCTTCTGCAATTCACTCTATTCAAGATTACACAGTACGAGCAACATTATAGTTCTGCCTATTCGCATTTGGTAATCGCTCTGTCTGGCACTGTCCTGTGATATATAATCGCGGTCGTTAATTCAAGCACGGAATACTGACATCAGCTATGGCAATTGCAATTATATTTAGAACTACACTCACGACTAGCAACGTGAAGCTTCAGCATAGAACGAAAAAGACACGTGATCAGCAATTTACTTTACTTCCCTCGCACGACCACTACAGTGATCTGACGTTTATAGCTGCAAAGGTTCTCGGCTCAGCGAGATAACGTAAATTCTGCCTCACCACAAGCTTCCGTGGGCACCTCCACGGCTGCCGTGGAACACCAGACGATCCTCAGGCTCTCGCTACAAGTCCTCTGTCCCAGTAACGAGGTCGCACACCTCGCCAGGACCAACCTCTCTCCTCGACGCTCCAGGAACAAGTCTCTCTCAGTGGCTACGCTTTTTCGTAACTCCTGTTCTTTTTTCTTCCCCCTTTTAATGTGTGTGGCCAATAATGTTGCTGGAAGGTGTTCGTTTCCGAGCACCGACCAATCTCATTTTTGCAACCGACCGAAGCTTCTAGAAGCTTCCAGACTGTTCCAGAAGCTTCCGCTCCGGCCGTTGGGAAAACCACCTACACGCCGCCACGCGTTTTGTGAGCGAGCCCTTGTGTCTTCTCCTTGTCCTCGGCCACGTGGCTCCCGCTAAGACGCGGTCCACCCGCCTGGGCTTTCCAGAGTAGCTTACGGGCGCTGTTGTCTTCAGCTCTCAGGCCTGTCTGCCACGCTTGTGTCTTTCCCGTTCTCCTGCCAGCCTCCCGTCTCCGTCCGCTTCACTATCGCCCAATGTGCAGATATTCTGCTACAAATTAAGATCCCTAGCCGATGTCAGTATCGTTAATGGTTCCCTGTCTCGATGTTTATACTTCCGGAGTGGTAGTTGTAATGTCACTCAAAATGATGCCTCCTTATAGAATAACAAAACTAAATCCTGAGCTGATTTTCTTTACCAGAAGCCACGCACATACAAATTCCAGACAAAGTCAAGGAGGCAGTCCTTTCGCAATAAGTACAAGCGAGATTGATATACGACCCATAAATACTCTGTGTTTATTTTCACAGCGAAACCCCTGTTAGCAGGAAGGCAGATCCGATAAAAGGAGAATTTTTCTCAAGGAATTACGACAAGAAATGATACGTCCTCAAGTGGGAAAGAGAATCAACAGCTCACGCCTCCAAAAGAATGTTCTGCAAGCGATTGCACATTGTGAGGTAACTAGCCAACAGCTGAAGATTGTGGAGACTTTTCAAGATCACCAAAAAAAGATGTTTCATGATGTGCATCTATTACACAGAAAAAGTAGTCAAACGTGCAGCAAATGCATAAAAAATTGCTAAAACATAGTGCAATTATTTATAAACAGTGTATTCCTTATGAGCATAGCTTCCAGAGTGAGGCTAGTAACATTGGAAGATTGCTGTTTATTCTCGGATAAATCATTATGTAACTTACGATATTTTATTTCGTGTAATAAAAAGGAAGGTCACAGTATCATAATAAATACTTTTTCAATCATTCTGTGTCACCCCGCTCATCGTGATTTGCTTTTTTTTATATTCGTATTTGTTCGGAGGAAGGGGTCTCGTAGATCATTCCCATGTATCTCTGCGAGTTCATCCGTTCATGCATCCATGGGTTAAAAGGGTCCCCAGCAGAGCTCAAGTAGTCATAATAGCGAAGGGTGGACACACACGCCAAATTAATGTCCACTTATAGGCGTCCAGATACATTTGGTAAGATAGTGCTTGTACAGCAGAGTGAAATGCGATGATAGTTGTGTTTGTTGTAAATTTATTCATTTTTCCGTATTATTGATTCTATAGTGTAGTGGACACCTGTACATTAAATCCAGTAAACAAATATGAGTACTTTGAAATGTTGTTATTATTATGTGCTAGCGTACAAGAAAAACAATGGTATAACTGTCGAGAAAAATACTGTATAAGGAAATGGTACGAAACATCAATTTTCTGCGCGAAATAACTCCACAAATGCAATGGTAATGAGGTGATATGAAGTGGTTCCTCAGTGCTGCCACAGCATAATTTATTGCGACAGCGGCTCGACAAGGCGATCAAGTACAGTACAATATCCAAAAAACAGCGTTGGTTTCTTTTACAATAAAAGAAAAGTAATCAAAATATCTGAGCAGTGAGACATATCGCAAACAAACAAAATGCCTTTGCATTTTGCTCTTCAGACCTTTAAGCGAAGTTTATTCCACATATTATAGATTATTAAAATGCTTTTGCATGTAGGGCTCATGATACTTTCTAACGGCATCTTTCTGAACGAGCGATTTAGTGGCACTCAGACCCTGCAAAACGCTTTTCGAGGAAACCTGCGTCGTGTCCTAGTCATGTGAAGGGAAGCACGATGAATTTTGCGAATCCGAACGCTCCTTTCTGCAATTACATTTGAATCAGCTCCTTTTCTGATATACATACAAAGTCAAGCAGTTCATAAAAACTATAAACCATGCAATTGTTATTTTCAGCTGCCTTAGTCTCTTTCTGTTCAACAGCACCATAATTAATGGTACCGAATAAGAATTAAAATTTTATACTTTCGTGAACGCTGCATATATTTCTTTGAATTTCTAGTGCATTTGCGGTACATCTCTTTTTCCTCACAAATTCTTCTTTTTCTAGGTATTGTATCATATTCAGTGTTGCTTTACTGTTTTCCTACAGTGATCACAATTATAACTTAACGTTATTTGTTCTTATTTAACCTTCTATCAACTTTAAAACGCTTTTCTTCTTTTATTGATGAATATTGCATACTTTTATTACACGTTCCATACCATGACGCATCCGCTATACCACAATATTTTTAGAGTCACAATTTTTAATTTTGTTCCTTACCTAATCTTTTAAAAATTTTTGAGGGATTAGTCTTTATGATTTTGAATTATGAATTCTTTGTTATTTGAGATGTTCTTAGACGTCTTTCATCTCCAGTTTTCTGTCGGCTGCAAAGATAACATGAACGGAATCATATACATTCCAGGGATCCACTGTAAGCGAAAGTGGGGTAATTTTGCGCACCTAAGGCATTTTGACTATAACCTTTATTCTATAATACCTACAGGCTGCAATTTTCGTGTAGCATTAGTGGCATGTGTTTACTGTAACATATCTTAAAAAGCATTAACATACACCAGCACGTTTTAGAAATAAAAGCTAATAATTATGACTTCACTGCATTGCGTCAGTTTACTTGACATACCGGGTAAAATGACGCTGCAAAAGAGGTAAATTGGCGCAAGCACTGGTATAAGGTTGGCCTATTTAATGCCACATATTTAATAATACAAAATATATGTACTGAATATTATGTTTATTAAACAAAACACTGAACAACATAGTTTACAAAAAGAAAATAGCGAAAACTCAGCTTAATTAATTATGGAATAGATACAAAACAAGAAAAATAATAATAGTTTTCTTATAAAATATTGACAAAAGTGAAGAAGAAGACTGCAGTATAAGCGTATTCAGTAACTGATCTCTTGAAAATCTCTCAAATTTGTAATACAACTTACGCTTCTTCAGACAGGAATCACAGTTACAGTTTCCAGGACTGTCCTACCGACTGTATTCAGAATGACACCTGTGCCATTCCGACGCCATCTTTTCCAAATTCAGCACTTCCTGTGCACAGACCTTTACCTCTGGTGTGATGTGCTCTATGGCTATCTGTGTAATAGAAGTCCCATTATGAACAACACTGACGGCATTTCTTAATTCACCCTCCGTACTAATAAGCTCTTTCTGTTTTACAATTGTACGTCATCGGCTTCTGAAAGGAGGAACACAGTCTTACGAAAATCATGCACTATGTTATTTTGTTATTCATTAAATATACATTAAGTATCTCATTTAGCTACGTACTTACATTAGAGTGAAACTGACATGGAATAAAATGACGCACTCTGTGCGTCGAATTACCGCTACAAGCAGGGTCTATATAAAAGTACAGTTCCACACTCCCGCATTTCTTAAGAGAAATAATAGTTATATAATCGCGAGTGTTAATACCCAGAGTTAGGAACAAAAACAAAAACTTGTATTTTAACATAACAGGGAATGGCTAACTTCTTACTAACTATAGATCAAATATTAGACGAAAAAGGACAAAACATACTCTTACGTCTTGTACCGACAATGGCAAGTAACTATTGGCGCTTTCTGTATGCTTATTTGTATAACTGAGTATCACAGGGCAGCACCGATCAGATAAGACTAGGTCTCACAGTTAATGACATACAGCGTCATTTTACTCGCTGCGCCAAACTCCTCCACTCTCCCCATCCCCGTTGGATGGCAGACAGCCAAACAAACAGAAAACTGATTGATGTCGTCACCAGCTGACATCACATGCTAGAAGCGCCTCCATGCTAAATGCCTTGTCACTGCGCTTACGTCGTTCTGTAAGCCTTGTCATCCTGTCCCGTAAATGTAACGTCGTTTCTTCGTTGTGCTTAATTTTTAATAATGGTGTAGTTTGAATTACAGGAAATGTATTCACAATAGCGAATATGTACCACCATCGGCTGTGTATTCGAATGACGGTAGTGAAAATTTGTGCCGCACCGGGACTCGATCAGGAATTTCCCGCCTTACGCTAGCGATCGCCTTACCATTTGGCTATCCAAGCCTGAATAACCGCCGGACCGAAACTTCCATATGTCATCCTCCATGTGCTACAACCTGCACTCATACGTTACATACTTACTCGTCCAGGAAGGACAAATTGATTGAGAGTTAAGAGCCTGGTATTGGCGAATAAATACTAAATAGCTTTGCTTATGTTATTAAGAAGTACGATGCAATGTTCCTTCCGGCATGTACACTACTGGCCATTAAAATTGCTACACCACGAAGATGACGTGCTACAGACGCGAAATTTAACCGACGGGAAGAAGATGCTGTAATATGCAAATGATTAGCTTTTCAGAGCATTCACACAAAGTTGGTGCCGGTGGCGACACCTACAACGTGCTGACATGAGGAAAGTTTCCAACCGATTTCTCATACACGAACAGCAGTTTACCAGCGTTGCCTGGTGAAACGTTGACGTGATGCCTCGTGTAAATAGGAGAAATGCGTACCATCACGTTTCCGACTTTGATAAAGGTCGGATTTTAGCCTATCGCGATTGCGGTTTACCGTATCGCGACATGCTGCTCGCGTTGGTCGAGATCCAATGACTATTAGCAGAATATGGAATCGGTGGGTTCAGGAGGGTAATACGGAACGCCGTGCTGGATCCCAACGGGCTCGTATCACTAGCAGTCGAGATGACAGGCATCTTATCCGCATGGCTGTAACGGATCCTGCAGCCACGTCTCGATCCCTGAGTCCACAGATGGGGAAGACTGCAAGACAACAACCACCTGCACGAACAGTTCGACGACGTTTGCAGCAGGATGGACTATCAACTCGGAGACCATGGCTGCGGTTACCCTTGACGCTGCATTAAAGACAGAAGCGCCTGCGATGGTGTACTCAACGACGAACCTGGGTGCACGAACGGCAAAACGTCATTTTTTCGGATGAATCCAGGTTCTGTTTACAGCATCATGATGGACGCATCCGTGTTTGGCGACATCGCGGTGAACGCACATTGGAAGCGTGTATTCGTCATCGCCATTCTGGCGTATCACCCGGCGCGATGGTATGGGGTGCCATTGGTTACACGTCTCGGTCACCTCTTTTTCGCACTGACGGTACTTTGAACAGTGGACGTTACATTTCCGATGTGTTACGACCCGTGGCTCTACCCTTCATTGCCGGGCAGAGTGGCCGGGCGCTTCTAGGCGCTGCAGTCTGGAACCGGGCGACCGCTACGGTCGCAGGTTCGAATCCTGCCTCGGGCATGGATTTGTGTGATGTCCTTAGGTTAGTTAGGTTTAATTAGTTCTAAGTTCTAGGCGACTGAGGACCTCAGAACAACATAGTGCTCAGAGCCATTTGAACCATTTTTGCATCTACCCTTCATTCGATCCCTGTGAAACCCTACATTTCAGCAGGCTAATACACGATTGCATGTCTCAGGTCCTGTACGGGCCTCTCTGGATACAGAAAATGTTCGACTGCTGCCCTGGCCCGCACACTCTCCAGATCTCTTACCAATTCAAAACGTCTGGTCAATGGTGGCCGAGCAACTGGCTCGTCACAAGACGCCACTCACTACTCTTGATGAACTGTGGTATCGTGCTGAAGCTGCATGGGCAGCTGTACCTGTACACGCCATCCAAGCTCTGTTTGACTCAATGCCCAGGCGTATCAAGGCCGTTATTACGGCCAGACGTGGTTGTTCTGGGTACTGATTTTTCAGGATCTATGGACCCAAATTGCGTGAAAATGTAATTACATGTTAGTTCTAGTACAATATATTTGTCCAATGAATACCCTTTTATTATCTGCATTTATTCTTGGTGTAGCAATTTTAATGTCCAGTCGTGTATGTATGTTTGGAGGAACGTTGCATCCTTCTTCTCAGTAACTCAGACACTACTATTTCGTAGTTTGAATTAAGTATTCATCAGTGGAAAATCATTATTTGTCAGTTTTCAAACAATCACCGAAAGAAGTGTCATGCTGGATAGCAAACTCGACTCGCCTTCGGGGGCTGTGGGGTTCAAATCCTGCACTGACCATCCTGATCTGTGTATTCCAAAGATTCGCAAAGTCGATTTTCCTATCCTTCTCCAAGCCTAAACTATGTCTGAATTCTAGTGACCTAGTCGTCGACGCAACGTTTAACCCTAATCTTCTTTCCATCTTTTCACGTGCAAAGCAATCTCTCTCTTGCTGATTGCTTCACAGAGCAGACGGCGATTATGTTAAGCTTCCTAGATAATATCCTCAAAGTCGGTAACTGGACGCAGAGGAACGGCAACAGGATGAAGACCACTAAAAATAAAGCCCGCCTATCTGGTCGCCCATCTGCCGCTACGGGACCTGCGAGATGTAGCCACGACCGCGGAGCATCCGAAGCCGCGCTGAATAATTCACGAAGCCCGCGACGCGGGGCAGCGCCCGGCGTTCTTATCTCACCCACTTTACAAGTGCCGACACATCGTCTCTATCGACGCGTAACATACTTAAAGCGGCCGAGGGTGTAGGAGAAGAAATCGGAATGGCGGGGATTTCACGATCTAGCACACACGCGGATCGCCTCCCTGCCCACCAGAATAGCTACTGACGTCAACACACAGAGCGGCCACCAGACCTCGAAAGACCTGTGATGAAACCGGGAGATGAAATGAAGATTCTGCTACTGTGCCTTTTGGGGTCAGGACTCAACGAAAGGACGCAGTATAGATGGTGTCCCAGGAGGAACAATGATATAATAGGAATGTTCATTCGTAGCAAGGAACTTCTTATAAACATATTCCCTATTCCCAATGGTTTCCGAGATAGATCGCACTTGATATACATTTGTAGTGAGGCGTGCGTATTTGTCTTACCCATCCATTCTCTTTGACGTCTTAGTCTAGCCCACCCTACCTCGTTGTTATCAACTTCATTGCACGCAGTGTCTTTCTGCCATAGGAATAGAAGTGGAACCAAAATTGAACCCTGTGGGACACCCTTTTGTTATTTCTCCCCAGTCACTGACATGTCATAGCTTTCACACAATTTTGAATTATTCAGCACAACATTTTGCATTCAATTTCTAGACTATGATTGAAATCGGTCGTGTCTAAAGGGGCCAGTTACAGAAATATCTATACAGGGTGTTACAAAAAGGTACGGCCAAACTTTCACGACACATTCCTCACACACAAATAAAGAAAAGATGTTATGTGGACATGTGTCCGGAAACGCTTATTTTCATGTTAGAGCTCATTTTAGTTTCGTCAGTATGTACTGTACTTCCTCGATTCACCGCCAGTTGGCCCAATTGAAGGAAGGTAATGCTGACTTCGGTGCTTGTGTTGACATGCGACTCATTGCCCTACAGTACTAGCATCAAGCACATCAGTACGTAGCGTCAACAGGTTAGTGTTCATCACGAACGTGGTTTTGCAGTCAGTGCAATGTTTACAAATGCGGAGTTGGCAGATGCCCATTTGATGTATGGATTAGCACGGGGCAATAGCCATGGCGCGGTACGTTTGTATCGAGACAGATTTCCAGAACGAAGGTGTACCGACAGGAAGACGTTAGAAGCAATTGATCGGCGTCTTAGGGAGCACGGGACATTCCAGCCTATGACTCGCGACTGGGGAAGACCTAGAACGACGAGGACACCTGCAACGGACGAGGCAATTCTTCGTGCAGTTGACGATAACCCTAATGTCAGCGTCAGAGAAGTTGCTGCTGTACAAGGTAACGTTGACCACGTCACTGTATGGAGAGTGCTACGGGAGAACCAGTTGTTTCCGTACCATGTACAGCGTGTGCAGGCACTATCAGCAGCTGATCGGCCTCCACGGGTACACTTCTGCGAATGGTTCATCCAACAATGTGTCGATCCTCATTTCAGTGCAAATGTTCTCATTACGGATGAGGCTTCATTCCAACGTGATCAAATTGTAAATTTTCACAATCAACATGTGTGGGCTGACGAGAATCCGCACGCAATTGTGCAATCACGTCATCAACACAGATTTTCTGTGAACGTTTGGGCAGGCATTGTTGGTGATGTCTTGATTGGGCCCCATGTTCTTTCACCTACGCTCAATGGAACACATTATCATGCTTCTCAACAACAGATTCGGTGACCGATGGATTGGTAGAGGCGGACCAATTCCATGGCCTCCACGCTCTCCTGACCTCAACCCTCTTGACTTTCATTTATGGGGGCATTTGAAAGCTCTTGTCTACGCAACCCCGGTACCAAATGTAGAGACTCTTCGTGCTCGTATTGTGGACGGCTGTGATACAATACGCCATTCTCCAGGGCTGCATCAGCGCATCAGGGATTCCATGCGACGGAGGGTGGATGCATGTATCCTCGCTAACGGAGGCCATTTTGAACATTTCCTGTAACAAAGTGTTTGAAGTCACGCTGGTACGTTCTGTTGCTGCGTGTTTCCATTCCATGATTAATGTGATTTGAAGAGAAGTAATAAAATGAGCTCTAACGCGTTTCCGGACACATGTCCACATAACATATTTTCTTTTTTTGTGCGTAAGGAATGTTTCCTGAAAGTTTGGCCGTCCTTTCTTCTAACACTCTGTATACGTTAATCCTAGGTACATAAATCTAGCTGAAACCTGAAATTGATAGCAGTGAGATTTTTGGGAAAAACTGATTGTATATCTAAAGAACAGGCGAATGGGAAATGGAGGTGGTGTATTGTCACAATATACGAGAAACTCAAATCAATCGAGATAGAAATTGAAACTGCATGTGAGACTGTTTAGGCAAGACTCAGTATCAGGGGTGGGCATAAAATGATAAATGGATCTTTCTATCGTCCAGCACTCTCATCTCCTGATGCAATCGAATACTTTAGAGAAAACCTCATTTACTTGAGAGTAAGTTCCCTGGTCATACTGTAATCATTTGTGGAGACTTTACTCATTCAACAATTAGTAGGGAAAGTTAGGTTTGTTAGTGGTGGTTATCGTAAGAGATCGCGTGAAACATTATTAAATACCTTCTACTGCTTAGAACAGATAGCTAGAAATCCCATTCATGATGGAATGTATTGGATCTAATGGCAACAAATAGACCTGGCGTCTTTGAGGATGTCCACATCGAAACAGGTATCACTGACTGTGATAAGATTGTGGCAAAAATGATTACCAAAATTCAGCGGACAACTAAAACAAGCAGAAAGATACATGCTGTTGTTGTTGTGGTCTTCAGTCCTGAGACTGGTTTGATGCAGCTCTCCATGCTACTCTATCCTGTGCAAGCTTCTTCATCTCCCAGTACCTACTGCAACCTACATCCTTCTGAATCTGCTTAGTGTATTGATCTCTTGGTCTCCCTCTACGATTTTTACCCTCCACGCTGCCCTCCAATGCTAAATTTGTGATCCCTCGATAACTCAGAACATGTCCTACCAACCGATCCCTTCTTCTAGTCAAGTTGTGCCACAAACTTCTCCTCTCCCCAATCCTATTCAATACCTCCTCATTAGTTACGTGATCTACCCACCTTATCTTCAGCATTCTTCTGTAGCACCACATTTCAAAAGCTTCTATTCTCTTCTTGTCCAAACTAGTTATCGTCCACGTCTCACTTCCATACATGGCTACACTCCATACAAATACTTTCAGAAACGACTTCCTGACACCTAAATCTATATTCGATTTTAACAAATTTCTCTTCTTGAGAAACGCTTTCCTTGCCATTGCCAGTCTACATTTTATATCCTCTCTACTTCGACCATCATCGGTTATTTTACTCCCTAAATAGCAAAACTCCTTTACTACTTCAAGTGTCTCATTTCCTAATCTAATTCCCTCAGCATCACCCGACTTAATTTGACTACATTCCATTATCCTCGTTTTGCTTTTGTTGATGTTCATCTTATATCCTCCTTTCAAGACACTGTCCATTCCGTTCATCTGCTCTTCCAAGTCCTTTGCTGTCTCTGACAGAATTACAATGTCATCGGCGAACCTCAATGTTTTTACTTCTTCTCCATGAATTTTAATACCTACTCCGAATTTTTCTTTTGTTTCCTTTACTGCTTGCTCAATATACAGATTGAATAACATCGGGGAGAGGCTACAACCCTGTCTCACTCCTTTCCCAACCACTGCTTCCCTTTCATGCCCCTCGACTCTTATAACTGCCATCTGGTTTCTGTACAAATTGTAAATAGCCTTTCGCTCCCTGTATTTTACCCCTGCCACCTTCAGAATTTGAAAGAGAGTATTCCAGTCAACATTGTCAAAAGCTTTCTCTAAGTCTACAAATGCTAGAAATTTAGGTTTGCCTTTTCTTAATCTTTCTTCCAAGATAAGTCGTAAGGTCAGTATTGCCTCACGTGTTCCAACATTTCTACGGAATCCAAACTGATCTTCCCCGAGGTCGGCTTCTACCAGTTTTTCCATTCGTCTGTAAAGAATTCGTGTTAGTATTTTGCAGCTGTGACTTATTAAACTGATAGTTCGGTAACTTTCACATCTGTCAACACCTGCTTTCTTTGGGATTGGAATTATTATATTCTTCTTAAAGTCTGAGGGTATTTCGCCTGTCTCATACATCGTGCTCACCATATGGTAGAGTTTTGTCATGACTGGCTCTCCCGAAGCCATCAGTAGTTCTAATGGAATGTTGTCTACTCCCGGGGCCTTGTTTTGACTCAGGTCTTTCAGTGCTCTGTCAAACCCTTCACGCAGTATCTTATCTCCCATTTCATCTTCATCTACATCCTCTTCCATTTCCATAATATTGTCCTCAAGTACATCGCCCTTGTATAAACCCTCTATATACTCCTTCCACCTTTCTGCTTTCCCTTCTTTGCTTAGAACTGGGTTGCCATCTGAGCTCTTGATATTCATACAAGTGGTTCTCTTCTCTCCAAAGGTCTCTTTAATTTTCCTGTAGGCAGTATCTATCTTACCCCTAGTGAGACAAGCCTCTACATCCTTACATTTGTCCTCTAGCCATCCCTGCTTAGCCATTTTGCACTTCCTGTCGATTTCATTTTTGAGACGTTTGTATTCCTTTTTGACTGCTTCATTTACTGCATTTTTATATTTTCTCCTTTCATCAATTAAATTCAATACTTCTTCTGTTACCCAAGGATTTCTATTAGCCCGCGTCTTTTTACCTACTTGATCGTCTGCTGCCTTCACCACTTCATCCCTCAGAGCTACCCATTCTTCTTCTACTGTATTTCTTTCCCCCATTCCTGTCAATTGTTCCCTAATGCTCTCCCTGAAACTCTCTACAACCTCTGGTTCTTTCAGTTTATCCAGGTCCCATCTCCTTAAATTCCCACCTTTTTGCAGTTTCTTCAGTTTCAATCTGCAGTTCATAACCAATAGATTGTGGTCAGAATCTCCATCTGCCCCAGGAAATGTCTTACAATTTAAAACCTGGTTCCTAAATCTCTGTCTTACCATTATATAATCTATCTGAAACCTGTCAGTATCTCCAGGCTTCTTCCATGTATACAGCCTCCTTTCATGATTCTTGAACCAAGTGTTAGCTATGATTAAGTTATGCTCTGTGCAAAATTCTACAAGGCGGCTTCCTCTTTCATTCCTTCCCCCCAATCCATATTCACCTACTATGTTTCCTTCTCTCCCTTTTCCTACTGACGAATTCCAGTCACCCATGACTATTAAATTTTCGTCTCCCTTCACTACCTGAATAATTTCTTTTATCTCGTCATACATTTCATCTATTTCTTCATCATCTGCAGAGCTAGTTGGCATATAAACTTGTACTACTGTAGTAGGCATGGGCTTTGTGTCTATCTTGGCCACAATAATGCGTTCACTATGCTGTTTGTAGTAGCTAACCCGCACTCCTATTTTTTTATTCATTATTAAACCTACTCCTGCATTACCCCTATTTGATTTTGTATTTATAACCCTGTAATCACCTGACCAAAAGTCTTGTTCCTCCTGCCACCGAACTTCACTAATTCCCACTATATCTAACTTTAACCTATCCATCTCCCTTTTTAAATTTTCTAACCTATCTGCCCGATTAAGTGATCTGACATTCCACGCTCCGATCCGTAGAACGCCAGTTTTCTTTCTCCTGATAACGACGTCCTCTTGAGTAGTCCCCGCCCGGAGATCCGAATGGGGGACTATTTTACCTCCGGAATACTTTACCCAAGAGGACGCCATCATCATTTAATCATACAGTAGAACTGCATGTCCTCGGGAAAAATTACGGCTGTAGTTTCCCCTTGCTTTCAGCCGTTCGCAGTACCAGCACCGCAAGGCCGTTTTGGTTAATGTTACAAGGCCAGATCAGTCAATCATCCAGACTGTTGCCCCTGCAACTACTGAAAAGGCTGCTGCCCCTCTTCAGGAACAACATGTTTGTCTGGCCTCTCAACAGATACCCCTCCGTTGTGGTTGCACCTACGGTACGGCCATCTGGAAAGATACATACGTTCAGTAAATTAGGTAAAACATCAGTAGCGTCATATCTCAATTAGGAAAGTGACACTTTCAGCATAGGGAAAAACAATGTACACGAAATATGGCCAAAGTTTAAGAGAATAGTTGATCATGCACTGGATTGATATGTACCCAGTATAATAGTCTATAATGTGAAGTGCCCTCTATGGTACACAGTCACTGTAAAGAAACTTCTAAAGATACAGCTATTACACTCCTGGAAATTGAAATAATAACACCGTGAATTCATCGTCCCAGGAAGGGGAAACTTTATTGACACATTCCTGGGGTCAGATACATCACATTATCACACTGACAGAACCACAGGCACATAGACACAGGCAACAGAGCATGCACAATGTCGGCACTAGTACAGTGTATATCCACCTTTCGCAGCAATGCAGGCTGCTATTCTCCCATGGAGACGATCGTAGAGATGCTGGATGTAGTCCTGTGGAACGGCTTGCCATACCATTTCCACCTGGCGCCTCAGTTGGACCAGCGTTCGTGCTGGACGTGCAGACCGCGTGAGACGACGCTTCATCCAGTCCCAAACATGCTCAATGGGGGACAGATCCGGAGATCTTGCTGGCCAGGGTAGTTGACTTACACCTTCTAGAGCACGTTGGGTGGCACGGGATACATGCGGACGTGCATTGTCCTGTTGGAACAGCAAGTTCCCTTGCCGGTCTAGGAATGGTAGAACGATGGGTTCGATGACGGTTTGGATGTACCGTGCACTATTCAGTGTCCCCTCGACGATCACCAGTGGTGTACGGCCAGTGTAGGAGATCGCTCCCCACACCATGATGCCGGGTGTTGGCCCTGTGTGCCTCGGTCGTATGCAGTCCTGATTGTGGCGCTCACCTGCACGGCGCCAAACACGCATACGACCATCATTGGCACCAAGGCAGAAGCGACTCTCATCGCTGAAGACGACACGTCTCCATTCGTCCCTCCATTCACGCCTGTCGCGACACCACTGGAGGCGGGCTGCACGATGTTGGGGCGTGAGCGGAAGACGGCCTAACGGTGTGCGGGACCGTAGCCCAGCTTCATGGAGACGGTTGCGAATGGTCCTCGCCGATACCCCAGGAGCAACAGTGTCCCTAATTTGCTGGGAAGTGGCGGTGCGGTCCCCTACGGCACTGCGTAGGATCCTACGGTCTTGGCGTGCATCCGTGCGTCGCTGCGGTCCGGTCCCAGGTCGACGGGCACGTGCACCTTCCGCCGACCACTGGCGACAACATCGATGTACTGTGGAGACCTCACGCCCCACGTGTTGAGCAATTCGGCGGTACGTCCACCCGGCCTCCCGCATGCCCACTATACGCCCTCGCTCAAAGTCCGTCAACTGCACATACGGTTCACGTCCACGCTGTCGCGGCATGCTACCAGTGTTAAAGACTGCGATGGAGCTCCGTATGCCACGGCAAACTGGCTGACACTGACGGCGGCGGTGCACAAATGCTGCGCAGCTAGCGCCATTCGACGGCCAACACCGCGGTTCCTGGTGTGTCCGCTGTGCCGTGCGTGTGATCATTGCTTGTACAGCCCTCTCGCAGTGTCCGGAGCAAGTATGGTGGGTCTGACACACCGATGTCAATGTGTTCTTTTTTCCATTTCCAGGAGTGTACTTCATAACAGGTGTAAAACAAAGTGTAGGGCTATAAACAAAGAGATGCTGAATGAAACGCGTTTGGCTGTCAAGAGAGCTATGTGTGATGCCTTCAGTGACTACCGTAGCAGAATATTGTCAAATGATGTTTCACAAAACACAAAGAAAGTCTCGTCATATGTAAAGGCTGTTAACGGCACCAAAGTTGGCGTCCAGTCCCTAGCGAATGACACAGGAATTTAAATTGAGGGTAGGAAAGCAAAAGCTGAAATACTTAACTCCATTTTAAGATGTTCCTTTACAAAGGGAAACCCAGGAGAATTCTCCAGTTTAGTCTTGCACCACTGAAAAGATGAGAGTAATAAGTGTTAGAGTCAGTGGTGTTGAGAAACAGCTGAAATCCTTAAAACTGGACACAGCTCCAGGGCCTGATAGAATCCCTGTCAGATTCTATACCAAATTTGCGGCTGAGTTAGCCCCTCTTCTAACTATAATTAGTCGTAGATCTCTAGAACAAAATGTGGTGCCCAATTCTTGGAAAAAAGCACTTCAAGAAGAGTAGTAGAAGTGATCCACAAAACTACTGTCCACTATCTTTGACATCGATTTCTTGTGGAATCTTAGAACATATTCTGAGTTCAAACACAATGAACAGAAAGACATCCTCTATATCAACCAGCGTGGATTCCGAAATCACCTGTCACGTGAAACCCAACTCGCACTTTTCTCACAAGACATTCTGAACGCTTTGGATCAAGGCAGTCAGGTAGATACAGTATTCCTTGATTTCCGATAAGCATTTGATCCAGTGTCACACCTGCGTTTATTGTCAAAAGAACGAAGATATGGGACATCAAGTCTAATTTGTGGCTGGATTGAAGATGTTTTCGCAGGGAGGACGCAGCATGCTATCTTGGATGGAGAGTCAAAGTCAACTTTAGAAGTAACTTTTGGTGTGCCCCTGAGGAGTGTGTTAGAACCGTTGCTGTTCATGTTGTATATCATTGACCTTGCAGACAATGTTAATAGTAACCTGAGACTTTTTGCAAACGATGCAGTTATCTGTAATGAAGTACTGTCTGAACGAAGCTGCATAAATATTGAGTCAGATCTTGATAAGATTTCAAAATGGTGCTTTAAATTTTCAGAAATGTAAAATTTTGGGCTTCTCACAATGAAAAAACGTAGTATCCTATGACTATAATATCACTGAGTGTCTGTTGGAATCGGCCAACTCATGCAAATGCCTGGGTGTAACACATTGGAGGGATATGAAACGGAATGATTTCATAGGATTAGTTGTGGGTGAGGGAGGTGGTAGACTTCAGTTTATTGGTGGAATACAGGAGAAGTGCAATCAGTCTCCGAAGGAGATCGCCGAAAAATCGCTCGTGCGACCGCTTCTAGATTATTTGTCGAGTGTGTGGGACCCGTATCAAACATGCGATGTTGAACGTAAATAGAGACGGGCAGCACGAATGGTCACAGGTTTGTTTAATCCACGGCAGTGTGTCACAAAGATACTGAAGAAACTGAAATGGCAGACTCTTGAAGTCAGACATAAACTATCCCGAGAAAGTCTATTAACGAAGTTTCAAGAACCGGATTTAAATGATGACTCTAGGAATATACTGCAACCTACGTCCGAACACACGGGGATCGTGAGGATAAGATTATAATAATTGCTGCACGCACACCTCATTCAGACAATTATTCTTCGCCCGCTCTGTACGTGAATAGAAAGAGAAGAAACCCTAACAACTGATACGATGGGACGTACCCTCTGCCATGCTCCTCAGGACGGTTTGCAGGGTATAGGTGTAGATGTAGATGTAGGAATGTGTTCTGTCTACGAAACCATTTGGGATAAGGCATACGTCTTAACGCAGTTTTTTGGTTCAACCGAGCATTCCTGTCATATTCCCAAATACTGACCATTGCTGATATTCATATCGGCTCTGCGGCCGGAACACAACGTCACCTTGACACAATATTCCGGCGTTCCACCTTTTTCAGGTAAGTAAGCTGAAATAAAACCTCAGCGGCTTTCTTTATACACCTCCTATAGGTCCCCGCGCTTGCGTGAACATTATTGCCCTCTAGCGCAAAGCACGACAGCGCACCGGATGGTGAAAACTCACGGGTTTATTTCAACCAGAAAAATCTGCTGTTGCGAAAGGTCACAAATTGTTGTATGATGAGACACAAGTGGTTGCCCCTGCGTGGCGTTATTCGGACTGTGTAGTGAAGGAAGCTATTAAAATCCGGCTATCTGACAACATTATAAATTGAGATAAGGGTATCCTATAAGTAAAATTTGGAACCCCGTTTTGTATGACATCAAAAAACAACGGTCTTCGTTTCGGTCATCAAAAGGTGTCAACAGTGTTTGATATTCGATTTATCGTTTCTGCGAATTTTCACCACCGGTGTGCTGTCGTGCTTTGCTCTAGAGAGCAGCTACGTTCGCGCGCACGTGGTAGATCTACAGGCGGTGTATAAAGAAACAGCCGCTGTGGTTATATTTCAGTTCCGGCGAATTAGTGCGACGGCTTACTCACCTGAAGATGGCGGCCAGGTGGATCGGCGAAATGCTGTGTCAAGATGACGTTATGTTCCGGCTGGAGACTCAATATGAGTATCATCAATTACTATGCCAGGAAAGTTTACGGAGTCACATTGACCATTGCTCTTGGCAGAGCAACATTCACCATCATAGTCAAAAGGATGACTAGTCGAGACGCAGCCACACCAGATACGATTCACTGACAGTTGAACAGGTCTATAGTTTGCTCACCACAGACATCTTCAGTCTTGATTTTACATGTTGTTGTTGTTGTGGTCCTCAGTCCTGAGACTGGTTTGATGCAGCTGTCCATGCTACTCTATCCTGTACAACTCTCTTCATCTCCCAGTACCTACTGCAACCTACATCCTTCTGAATCTGCTTAGTCTATTCATCTCTTGATCTCCCTCTACGATTTTTACCCTCCACGCTGCCCTCCAATACTAAATTTGTGATCCCTTGATGGCTCAGAAAATGTCCCACCAATCTATCCCTTCTTCCAGTCAACTTGTGCCACAAACTCCTCTTCTCCCCAATTCTGTTCAATACCTCCTCGTTAGTTATGTGATCTACCCATCTAATCTTCAGCATTCTTCCGTAGCACCACACTTCGAAAGCTTCTATTCTCTTCTTGTCCAAACTGTTTATCGTTCATGTTTCACTTCCATACATGGCTACGCTCCATACAAATACTTACAGAAAAGACTTCCTGAACTTAAATCTATACTCGATGTTAACAAATTTCTCTTCTTCAGAAAGGCTTTCCTTCCCATTGCCAGTCTACATTTTATATCCTCTCTACTTCGACCATCATCGGTTACTTTGCTCCCCAAATAGCAAAATTCCTTTACTACTTTAAGTGTCTCATTTCCTAATCTAATACCCTCAGCATCACCCGACTTGATTCGACTACATTCCATTATCCTCGTTTTGCTTTTGTTGATGTTCATCTCATATCCTCCTTTCAAGACACTATCCATTCCATTCAACTGCTCTTCCTAGTCCTTTGCTGTCTCTGACAGAATTACAACGTCATCGGCAAACCTCAAAGTTTTTATTTGTTCTCCATGGATTTTAATATCCACTCCGAATTTTTCTTTTGTGTACTATACTGCTTGCTCAATATACAGATCGAATAACATTGGGGAGAGGCTACAACCCTGTCTCACTCCCTTCACAACCACTGCTTCCCTTTCATGCCCCTCGACTCTTATAACTGCCATCTGGTTTCTGTACAAATTGTAACTAGCCTTTCGCTCCCGGTATTTTACCCCTGCCACCTTAAGATTTTGAAAAAGAGTATTCCAGTTAACATTGTCAAAAGCTTTCTCTAAGTCTACAAATGCTAGAAACGTAGATTTGCTTTTCCTTAATCTATCTTCTAATATAAGGCGTAGGGTTAGTATTGCCTCACGTGTTCCAATATTTCTACGGAATCCAAACTGATCTTTCCCGAGGTCGGCTTCTACCAGTTTTTCCATTCGCCTGTAAGGAATTTACATAGACTCATATAATGAAATTTGTAACAAACAAAGACGACCTACTGGTAACAGGAATAGACGTTAATGGTCGAACGCTAAATGAGACACTACGCGCAAAATTCCTTGTGGTCCAACATACGTAATGATCAGGACAGAGTGATAAGAGGGAATGCTGGGTCATGCAAAAGAGTGAGGGCAGTGCTTCTGTCCCCGTCCCATCAGTGAATGAAATGAAAAGGTGGGTAGGGGTGGCGGAGGAGAGAGAGGTACCGGAGCGCCATTCAATGCCTGCTGCTAAGTGAAGATGTAGATGTAAATGAAACCGAGATACATTCAATTCGTAAACTAAGTAAGCGTCTCTGTTCAGAATACAAAATTGTTGAGCCTTCCGCGGCCACCAGTTGACGTATTGCCACCAGTAATAGCAGGTGAGTAACTGACAATCTGACAACGCCAGTCATTCGTGGTGGCGAAACGCTAGAAAAATTAGTAAACAAACGTCGGTCGAATAATCCGAGACGAAAGCCAGTCTGTTCGGGATGTTCCCCATGTGTAAGTATGTCCTCTTTACATTGACTGGAAGATACGGAAACCAGGTTATTTTGTGTACTTCCCCTGGTGCAATTTGGAATTACTCTTAAATGATATTTGAGACTAATATTAGTTTTAGATAAACTACAATGATTACATTAATGGATTATTCTGTCGGTATTTGGAGGAACATAGACATATTAGAATCTTAAATACACAGTACTGATGTTCCACAATAACATTTTTTCATCGTGTATTATGAACCAGTTCAGGTGTCTTGGCTGTCCTCAGATAACTTAATACTAAATAAGTGGTCCATACGGCATCAGCGAGACTTCGTGGCTGTAGAAAGGATGTTTTTCAAAGATATATGGCATTTTACTACCACTTTATCTCCGTAGAGGAACTAAAGACTCTACGTACTCGAAATTCTGGCTATTAATAAACACCAGTCAAAGAATCAGACCCTGGTCCATAACGACCAAACACAATTTCGTTATTCACCCTTACTAAAGTAGCAGCTGCCAGTTAGGGTTGTTCTTACCACCAGATAATATGCTTATCATAACTTCCACACTCACATTCCATAGACTCCTTTCCGGTCTCTGTCCCCTTATTTCGGCCAGTTCATCAAATTCACAAAATTTAATGGTGAAACATGGTAGCCCGTGCCATTACTTGTACAACGTTTCTGGATTATTGATTCCTATACTTTTAATCTTGGAGCATAATGTATTATAAGATTTACTTGTTGAGAACTTCTTTGTGAATTTAATTATGCTTCTGTTCCTGTATCGATAAACAGTCATGAAATGTCACATACCTTTGAAAAACAACCTCTGTACAGCCATAATCTTTCGCTGATGTTGTGCAGACTATCTGTTTAGTACTACATTATCACCGAGCGAAGTGGCGCAGTGGTTAGCACACTGGACTCGCATTCGGGAGGACGACGGTTCACTCCTGTCTCCGGCCATCCTGATTTAGGTTTTCCGTGATTTCCCTAAATCGCTTCAGGCAAATGCCGGGATGGTTCCTTTCAAAGGGCACGGCCGATTTCCTTCCCCATCCTTCCCTCACCCGAGCTTGCGTTCCGTCTCTAATGACCTCGTTGTCTACGGGACGTTAAACACTAATCTCCTCCTCCTACTACATTATCAGAGAATGCACTAGAAAGCCGAAAGGTGGTTCACAACGAATTGCTAAATTAATACGGGAAATTGCAGTGGAACGTCAGCACTGTATGTTTAAGTTTTTAATACAGTGATTACAGTCACAGAACAAGATCTAAAACATGTGTCTAATGTAGATACATCTCCTTGTCCAGGATTCAGAGTGTGGTTATACACTTTGGAACGACGATTTTTGACAACTTGCTAATCGACATAAAACATGAAACTGGGAATCTCAACTCGTAAGCCAAAGCAAGAGTGTCTGTTCGGAATACAAAATCGTTGAGGCTTTCGTGCCCTGGAATAAATCTAAGATCTAGATTCACATCGTAAACAACAACGTTCATTGGAAACATGCAATAAAAAGTGGATAACACACAGCAGCTGCTTAGTTGTTGTTGTTGTGATCTTCAGTCCTGAGACTGGTTTCATGCAGCTCTCCATGCTTCTTCATCTCCCAGTACCTACTGCAACCTACATCCTTCTGAATCTGCTTGGTGTATTCATCTCTTGGTCTCCCTCTACGATTTTTACCCTCCACGCTGCCCTCCAATACTAAGTTGGTGATCCCTTGATGCCTCAGAACATGTCCTACCAACCGATCCCTTCTTCTAGTCAAGTTGTGGCACACACTTCTCTTCTCCCCAATCCTATTCAACACCTCATCATTAGTTATGTGTTCTACCCATCTTTTGTTTCCTTCACTGCTTGCTCAATATACAGATTGAATAACATTGGGGAGAGACTTATCCTATTTTTTTAAGTAGCTGCTTTCTTCTTAGTTTCAATCTGTTCATTGTAGCTCGCGTCGACACAAAATTCAGGCTGAAAGTTAATGAATGTTTATAGTTAACACAGTTTCCAGAAGTAGTTTGTAACTCCTCCGCTTAATTAATGTCTACTTATTCTCATGCCATACATGATGAAATCTAAGGAGCATACCTAACGAATTGAATGGGCGAATGTCAAGAATCGTCTTCGTTGGAAGAATGGTTTAATTCACAAACGATCGTCAAGAACGTTTTCTATTTAAACTTGACATTTATCAAGTTGGTTGGGAAGTTTTAGATACAACAGTGGAAGATAACGATAAGCGAACAGTAGGTAGGTAGTCCGTGTTGACATCGATGATGATTTCCGATTGATTACTGTTTTCCGACTAATTTTCCTGAGAGTGTAATTGAGTTATACCCATTAAAATGTCCGAAATAGAGGTCCGCTGCACATAGGTTTCTTCTGCATCGCAACATTTACGGCAATCAAAATTATTAAGTTAAAAGTATCCTGATACACAGGGGGTAGATGAATTTCTGGAACAACTTAGGAAGCGTCATGTTACTCAAAATATCCTTTCCGGATGCTCATGGTTTCCTTGGCCTCCTCTGTCTTTCGCGACCGTTGATCGATCTATCTAAGCTTCCTAAGCAAATTACATGTTAGACACCAATTCCAGCATATTCCGGATGCACTTCACCTGCCGCACAGTGTACTTCTTCCATATCATCTCTAGAACATCCCTGACCATGTAAGTAGGCTGTTCAGGTTTTTATATTGGTAACGCCACGTAGCGCTCGGTATGAAAATCACTGGCTGTGCTGTGTGCAGTCTGTAGCTAGTTTGCATTGTTGTCTGCCATTGTAGTGTCGGGCAGCGGCAGCTGGATGTGAACAGCGCGTAGCGTTGCGCAGTTGGAGGTGAACCGCCAGCAGTGGTGGATGTGGGGAGAGAGATGGCGGAGTTTTGAAATTTGTAACACTGGATGTCATGAGCTACTATATATATTATGACTGTTAAGGTAAATACATTGTTTGTTCTCTATTAACATCTTTCAATTGCTAACTATGCCTATCAGTAGTTAGTGCCTTCTGTAGTTTGAATCTTTTATTTAGCTGGCAGTAGTGGCGCTCGCTGTATTGCAGTAGCTTGAGTAATGAAGATTTTTGTGAGGTAAGTGATTTGTGAAAGGTATAGGTTAATGTTAGTCAGGGCCATTCTTTTGTAGGGATTTTTGAAAGTCAGATTATTGTGTGTCACTTTAGTGAATGTTTGAGTACGTTCAGTTTTGCTCAGCTGTTTGAAAAGCAAATAGTGTAAGAGGTTGATCAGCACAGTAATTCAGAAATTGTTCAAAGGGGACGTTTCATATGGCGACCCTGCCATTATTGTCACAATATTTCACACGATAACACAGAAAAGCACAATTTGAAGAGCAACAATAACAGAACACATTAACATAGCAATGAAAATAATATCTCATTAATTGCAAGCACAGCTGCGAAATACTTGGTGCAAATCTACATGCATGCCACAACTGTTTTACTGTACAACAATGAAAGACTGCAACTACAAAGGAGATTCTCTCTTATGTAAGTAGGTTGTTCAGATTTTTATATTGGTAACGCCACGTAGCGCTCGGTATGAAATTCACTGGCTGTGCTGTGTGCAGTCTGTAGCTAGTTTGCATTGTTGTCTGCCATTGTAGTGTTGGGCAGCGGCAGCTGGATGTGAACAGCGCGTAGCGTTGCGCAGTTGGAGGTGAGCCGCCAGCAGTGGTGGATGTGGGGAGAGAGATGGCGGAGTTTTGAAATTTGTAATACTGGATATTATGAACTGCTATGTGTTTGTGTACCTTTGTTTATTTGTGTTTTTCCTGTCCTTATGTGTTTAGCTGATGAGAATTATGTTGTAGAATTTTTCTAATACTATGTTATTTACTTTGTAAAGATGTTTAGACATTATTTATTCTGTTTTGTTTTAATGCTCATGTGTGAAATTGATGTTTCGAAAGTTATTCTGATCTTTTATGTATGTACTCAGTCATAATACCTGTAACACTGATGTATATGTTATTTCGATTCTTTTGTAAAGCCTGTACTACAAATGTTATCTGTATTGTTATGTTCTTTAATGATGTATTTTGTACCTTTGTAATTGTATTCTCATGTTATAATATTGTAATTGACACCAGTTCATCAAATTAAGTAACTTGTAAGCATTCATTTCACTGCACACATTTCTGTTGGTCATAGTAATGCACAATATGTGAGAAGTTGGGACTGTTAGTGTTCGCACGTGTGTTACTAATTCAGCAAGGGACTGGATAACAGCATTGCTGGTTCTAAGGACAATTCCAAAAACTTCGTGAGTGCACAAGTGGTGGTTATGGACTTGCTATATTATCCGCAAGACTCTTCAATGGTGATTGTGCACCTGCACAGTCGCAGCAGATGGCTGCTGGCCATCTCTACAAGGACTACAGTGGGTCTGCATCTTTGATGACCCACCAATACCATTATTTCTACAAGGACTACAGTGGGTCTACACCTTTGCTGACTCACCAATACCATTATTTCTACAAGGACTACAGTGGGTCTACACCTTTGCTGACTCACCAGTACCATTATTTCTACAAGGACTACAGTGGGTCTGCACCTCTGGTGGCCCACCAATACCGTAATCTCTGCCAAGACTACAGTGGGTCTACTCTGTGATGACCTACCTACCAATATTTTTCAAAACTTCGACGGACTCTGCTGTGGGTTTGCTCTGTTGTGGCCCATTACCTGTCTGCACGTCAAGAGTCAGCACTGTCCTTCCGTTGGAAGGACAACACTACTTCTTCAAGACTGCATGGAAATCCACTACTTCTGTGTGCAATTTCTTTTACTAATGAGACTTTCTGAAAAAAAAACTGTAATTCCTATTATGATGAATGATCAGGACTATCTTTATGGACTGTGAGAAAATTTTAGCTTTTGACCAACATTGTATCAATAAGTGTGTGCATTTGATTTCTTTGTTATTGTAATTATGAAAAATTTTATCAAATCATTATTGGCCACTGCCCAAAACAATTTGTAAAAATTTTTTGTGGGGAGCATGGGGGCTATGTAAGTAGGCTGTTCAGGTTTTTATATTGGTAACGCCACGTAGCGCTCGGTATGAAAATCACTGGCTGTGCTGTGTGCAGTCTGTAGCTAGTTTGCATTGTTGTCTGCCATTGTAGTGTTGGGCAGCGGCAGCTGGATGTGAACAGCGCGTAGCGTTGCGCAGTTGGAGGTGAGCTGCCAGCAGTGGTGGATTTGGGGAGACAGATGGCGGAGTTTTGAAATTTGTAACACTGGATGTCATGAGCTACTATATATATTATGACTGTTAAGGTAAATACATTGTTTGTTCTCTATTAACATCTTTCAATTGCTAACTATGCCTATCAGTAGTTAGTGCCTTCTGTAGTTTGAATCTTTTATTTAGCTGGCAGTAGTGGCGCTCGCTGTATTGCAGTAGCTTGAGTAATGAAGATTTTTGTGAGGTAAGTGATTTGTGAAAGGTATAGGTTAATGTTAGTCAGGGCCATTCTTTTGTAGGGATTTTTGAAAGTCAGATTATTGTGTGTCACTTTAGTGAATGTTTGAGTACGTTCAGTTTTGCTCAGCTGTTTGAAAAGCAAATAGTGTAAGAGGTTGATCAGCACAGTAATTCAGAAATTGTTCAAAGGGGACGTTTCAACCAGTACGAACAGATTTTGTTTTAACGGAGTACACTGTCGAAGCTTTCATGCTAACAAACATTCGTATGACCTCAGCGCCTGCTATTAAGGATAATTTCTTAAGATGGTCGCCAGAAAATTTTATTATCACCGCCTCTACGACAGACGAAGTGCAGTCTTTGGGCACTGCAGTATAATCACCGAACTGGGGTCCAATTACAAGATTTTCATTCTGTCAGTGAGCTACATGCAATTATTAATTATTATTACTGTTGTTATTAGTGTGTCTGAATCGGGTGTGAAGATAAGGCAAATCCGTGACCCCTTAGAACTGACGCTTTCCGATTAAAGAATAAAATATTGACAGTATACCGTAAGCCCTCGAAGGAGTTGCGTGTGCAGGGTTGAAATCGCACGCAGATGGAAAATAAAGGCACTCATTGTACCAAAAATGCTGATATAGATGCACAACCGTTGCGTATCATTACAGAGAGAAGAAAACGGCTATTTCCCTTCGGTATAACAAGCGTTTGTGTGGCGAATCAACGTCGAGATTTAACAGTGTCTGTGTCACGCAAGCCAGTCAAGGAACTTGTAACATAAGTTGGGAAATGCCAATGAAATGTCTCAGAACATAATTTAAACTAGCTACAACTTTAACTCGAGTAAGTGTAGGGGCCGATCGGTGGCTCTAGCCAAGGATTTATACAAGCTGACCGTGAACTGTAAATCAGCACCAAATAACTTTACAGATAGCAACAGGAAGTACAATATCAACGCAAAATGCTCTCAGTCGTCTCAGTGAAAATGTCCTGTAAGTGTGCAGGTTCGTGATGATCTTCCCGTTAATTACATAATACCATAAACCTTTAATCTTTGGTCGGAGACCATTGCGGTTGGGAGCAAAGCAAATGGATCAGTGATTTGTTCAGTGATTGGTCGTGACTTCTTTTCGAGTCTGAGGCGTGACACATTTAGTAGAGGAGACAGAGCGTAAGATAAGTTTTGAAGACGAAATTCTTTACGTTCTCTAGCATTACGGTCCCTTTGATTATTTAATAACTTCATTGATTACTATGAATGATATTAAATTATGATTCCTTTGCCGATTCTTCCTCTTCATTTGAGAAAGTGCTCACACTCGTCGCTTCTGCCAGTAGATGACACTCCACAAAGTGTGATTGTCAAGACTCGATGCCATGGCGGAACTACTGTTAATCTAGTTCTAAGACTGCGGACAGCCAATTTATATCAGTGGCAAAATCTCTTCCAGTAACTCATCAATAATGAAATTAAATCCAGGACAGAAGGTAGGTCAGCATCGGCCGTAATGCCATCTGTCTGTTTTATTGCATTGCAGATTAGATTTCAATTAGGAACTAATGCTTTCACATTCCTGAACTAGATTGGAATATGTGTCATTATAATTACGTTTAGTCCACATGACTACATATAACGCACTGATGATAGAGGCACTGTCATTTGAAATCCAGATCTCCAATCCAGTAAGAAAGATAGAAAATATTACAAGAGATAATGACCTTCTTTCTGTCCTGGATTACTTAAGGTTATGGGGCAGTCATTCCTATAGAATCGAACAGGACAAGTAAACGGTCTCCATTCATATACCGTGCGTCCAAAAAGTTCCGAAACTGGTTTTATTACTGGCGTTTAAGCGACGTCAGTGCAGCAAATAGGGTGGCAGTGTGAACTAACAGCAAAAACAACAGGCTTGCACTCGACCAGTCAGTTGTGAGCAGGCAGTGTTGAGTAGTGGACATGCGGTCGTAGTGTGGCAACGTTGTTGCTGTGTCACAAATCGCAATGTAGCACCGTCTGTAAGTCAAGCGCGCGACACGTTGTCCAGAATGTTTTGTAGAAGAGAAACATGTGTGCAAAGTTTGGCCCGCACATCTCGACTCCCGCACAAAGGCAATGATGCGTGAACTCCTGCCGAAACTTGACTCAAATGCAAAACGCGGACATTTCTTTCCTGGAAAAAAGCGTCACGGGTGACGAGACTTGGTGTTACCAATATGAATCTACTACAAAACTACAAGGTGAGGAAATTCACATGAAGTTACAACGCTTTGACGACATAATTGACATTCAAGCCATCGTAACGTGCAAGTTGATCAACATACCAAAGAAGGACTGACTTGACAGTTATTGTATGAACGGTCTGATCACTGTAATCGAGTGTGGGAGACTGTATAGGACACCTGAGGCATTAAAAGCACCATCTTCACTTTTCCCTGTTTTTTGTTAATCCAGTCTCGAGACTCTATGGACTGACATGGTGTACCACATTATGAGTGACAAGCTATGATTGTGATACCTGTTACTAAGCTACTACAGAGGCGCAAAAGTTTCTTACCAATACGTATTTACCACTTCGTATGGGTGCTTGACTTTCTAGAAAACTTTAGTTTCCATTAGGGTGTAAACTCCTGACAATAAATTATGAACATGCTGCTCCTTCCCACTGTTCTGAAAATCAATCTTTATCCTGCTCTTTTCCTTAAAAAAGCTGAGTGACCCTTTAACACCGAAAATGCACTTAAAATACCTTCTGCAGCAACCAAAATTTTTCGCCGTTTAATATCCGCTGATAACTTGTAGTGTACTCTTGATTCAGAATCTGTAAGCTTTATTACAGAAACTATATTTAATACGTAATCGATATAGTAGTGTATTTATTTCTGACTGTATATAATTGATTGTAATTGTAATGAAAATATTATAAATTGCTGTATAATAGCCAAGGGAACTTTACTTATGTGTATCGAAAGGAACGACGAAATGGTAGCAGCGTTGTTTATCCTTCCGAATGGAGAGTGTCTGTCGCGTTGCGAGCAAAGAGGAGGCAGAGCAGCCTGCGTCTTGAAAGAGTGTGGACGTTTTTGTTGGGCGCTCCCGTTCACGCGGTGTGCAGCTATGCACGTGCCAGTGTAGGCGCGCCTAATTCGTTAACCCGCGGATACTGAGAGCGCGCCAGTAGTGGACAGGCGGAGGAAGCTGCAATTCCAACTATTGCCTGTCCCATTACTATCCGTGACTCTGGAGACAACTCTAAAGTTCTCATCGAACTGCTGCAGTAGTAGCTCAGCATTGTCGTCGGCTACATTCTTCGTCGTCCGCACAGGTGCAACATCGTAAGACTGTTAGGTGAAAAATTATTAACTTATATGGGCATTATTCAGAGGCATTTCTTTCAGAAAGTATGACTAACTTGAATAATAACATGCAATATCTGAAACTTGTAGGGCATCTGTGTTGTAATTGTCCTCAGATATTATTAACGAGCAAGGTCGTAAAATTATGAAAATTGATTAACTATTTATACGCACTTTTGGGTGTTTGCTAATGACCAGTTTCATTCTAAATTTTCTGCCTGAATAATTATTCATTCTTATATTGCGTAACAGAGGCATTGCTATTTTGAGTATTAACTTCGTTCACTTAAAGTAACGTAAAGTTTCAGTAGCAGCCGCGCGGGACTAGCCGAGCGGTCTAGGGCGCTGCAGTCATGGACTGTGCGGCTGGTCCCGGCGGAGGTTCGAGTCCTCCCTCGGGCATGGGTGTGTGTGTTTGTCCTTAGGATAATTTAGGTTAAGTAGCGTGTAAGCTTAGGGACTGATGACCTTAGCAGTTAAGTCCCATAAGATTTCACACACATTTGAACTTTTTTTTCACTAGCAAAAATAAGAACTAAAGATACAGCACAAATTAGGAGTGCACAATTTCGTTTATACTCTATTTAGCTTAGCGAGTGACTTCTGCTGGATTGGTGTGTATTTTATTGTTGTTATGGTAAAAGTAAAATCAGTTGCCCACTTGTTTAAAGGGAATTACATTCAGTCTTTCAGTGACCAAAAGTAAATTGCCTGCCCTTTTCTACATTTTGCACTTTATTACACTGAGATTGTTGAAAGTATTTTTTTTAATATAACAAAGTTTTAGGTACTTTTATTTAACTAGTAACTTTACTTTCAAAGTTTAGTGTTTCAGAATAAGTAACTGAAAACTCAGTGCTTTCTAATTCATTTATTTCCTCGTGAACTGTTGTGTTGTGGAAAAGCGTCACAACCTTCTGTGGCCACGTCAGTGAGTATTTGCTTAAATTCTTTCCCCTTTATCTTTCTTAAGATTCTGGAGATTCATTGCCCTAGCGGGCTAGCGACCGTTTAATTATTCTCTTGTTAGCTAATCAGTGTTTTCTCTGTATTATCAGTAATTTTTGTAGTAAATATTACGTGGTACACTTTTACCCCCTGTGTGGTTCGTGAGCGATTTCAGAGTGTTCCACCCATTTGAAAATTATCGTCAGTATTTAGCTTAAATTTAGATTAGATTCTTCCTTCAGAAGGATCTGTTGTACAGTTACCCCTACTAACAGGTGTTAATTTCCTTCGATAACGATAGCCTTAGTAACTGTAACATTTCATTAGGCATATGTGATCACGGTCAGTTATATCTAAATGAAGTAGACCGAATAGGAAGGAGGAGGTTACAATCCCATTGACATTACGCAAATAGATTATTAAAAGTTATTGTAATTTTAATTTTATGTTCTACAACTGACAAATCCGACATGGCCTGGGTATTCATTTTGACAATTTTCTGTTGGAAAAGAAAACAAAAAATGAGCTGTCTTTGTGGTGGCGTGGTGGCGTACCGAAAAAATTCATATTTGTATATTCGTGAAAACACCTTCAAAGTTACTAAACAGCCGTACAAAACAAATATGCATAATGTACAAATTTATAAGTACAGTAGCCAAATTAGAAATATGATCCCCGGCAGTTTCTGTACTCTGAGCGCGGCTGCTTCGCGTTTCTACGACGCGATTTTGTAAACATGTCTTTGACGACGACTCTTCATAGTTTTATATTCATAGTTTTTAGCAAAGGAGTAATAAATATCAAAGTAAAGTATGATGCTGCAGATTTTAAAGAGCCTCCGTGCTAATGCCATATCATCTCCTGATCTATGCATCATACAATTATGTAACTTTGTAGGTATATTCAGCGGCATATCTCGATATTGTCTGCAAAATGTGTTGAGAAAAGAGTTAGTAGATAGAAGTAATAAATTTAAAAGTCATGCAGAACGAGGCATTTTTTCACGCATCTCAATGTTTATGACGTCATATCTCCTGAACCACTGGTAACGTGATATACTGTTGTAGGTGTATTTAGCGGCATGTGTGGATACTGTCCGCGAAATTTATTGTCAATACTGATAGGAGTACAGAAGTAATACATACAAAAGTCATTCGTGATGCAGTAGTTTTTGACGCAACTCATCGTCTGTGTCAACATATCTCAAGAATTACGTTAGGTATGTCGTTTTTACCCCCACAGCCATTATTGCCTGTCATTTGTTGATACATATGTACCATATCTGGTGGAAATCGCTCCAGAGGTTTAGGGGTAGATGTGAAACCTACAAACACACACAGCCAGCCGCGATAACCGAGTTAAGTCCCATAGTGCTTAGATCCATTTTTTGCCGGCCGCAGTGGCCGTGCGGTTAAAGGCGCTGCAGTCTGGAACCGCAAGACCGCTACGGTCGCAGGTTCGAATCCTGCCTCGGGCATGGATGTTTGTGATGTCCTTAGGTTAGTTAGGTTTAACTAGTTCTAAGTTCTAGGGGACTAATGACCTCAGCAGTTGAGTCCCGTAGTGCTCAGAGCCATTTTTTTTAGATTCATTTGAACAAACACACAAACACACACACACACACACACGCACGCACACACACACACACACACACACACACACACACACACACACACACACACACACACTCATCCATATTTATAATATGTATGGCTAGATTTGCTACAAAGGAAATAAATTTACAGTATCAGATCCAAACAGTCATGTACAGAAAAAAAAAATATTTTTGTGAAGCCCTGGCTCTCAAAGTGATGCAGCGCAATTGAGTTTTCACTTTCTTCGAAGGTGAACAAAGGAGACAGTTGTCAACTAACGCACACTGAAAACTGCGATAACAGTAATTCGTAAATTGTCAATTCCCTGTACCAAAAATGATTAGGGCATTGTTTGTTGTAACATGAATATTACAGTATTAAAAGCTAATAATCATATCAATGATATAAAAATTATATTGTGAAGAAGTTAATCACGGAGTTGCATAGGATGTGAAGAGATTGTAGTATATGACATATTGTTCTTGGTGTCAGATACATGGCAAACTGCAACTCTTGTATTTTTTCAGGGTTTTGCCTATGTAAATTTTCCTATATAGATTTGTGTTTCAGAACATAAGAAGTAGCACTACCGCATAACATTCATATTTTTTCCCACGTTTATAGGGTTAACTTGGTACGTATGTTGTTTGAATGGACAGCGCCTGTGGAAAGCGATTAGCAGCAGTTGCTAATCTATGGTTACATTTATACCCTAGTTACATAGTTTCGAAAGTGTTTCCACTCATTTTGGTTACAGAATTCTTATAGGTACTAACTCGTTATTTGTTAAAGGTATTAGTACCGGTTGTGAATTTCTAAACATCCCTGTTATATACACACATGCTCATAATTTAAGGATAATTGCAGAATGTGGAGCCACACAACGTGGCACTACACAAAACAGGCACTAATAGCATAGGCACATAGGGAACACACTCGACACAGGTCAATAAGTCCACGGTATTGGTGATAAGTTGTGCAAATCGTCCCGAAACACATGTGCTACAAAACGCCACTTTTTCCTTTGCATGTAACCCGACATGAATATGGGATATGATCACCATGCACCCGTAAACAGGCCGCACAACGCATTAGCATACTCTGGATCTGGTGGTCGAGCAGCTGGTGGGGTATAGCCTCCCATTCTTGCACCAGTGCCTGTCGGAGCTCTGAAGTGTCGTAGGGATTTGAAAACGTGCAGCGATACGTCGACCGAGAGCATCCCAGACGTGCTCGATGGGGCTTAGGTCTGGAGAACAGGCAGACCACTCCATTCGCCTGCTAACTTCTGTTTCAAGGTACTCCTTCACGATGGCAGCTCGGTGGGGCCCTGCGTTATCATCCATCAGGAGGAAGGTGGGATCCACTGCACCACTGAAAAGATGGACATACTGGTGCAAAATGACGTCCCAATACAACTGAACTGTTACAGTTCCTCTGTCAAAGACATACAGGGGCGTACGTCCACCAATCATAATCCCAACCCACACCATCAAACCACGACCTCCATACAGATCCCCTTCAAGGACATTAAGGGGTTGGTATCTGGCTCCTGGTTCACGCCAGATGTAAGCCCGGCGAGAATCACTGTTCAGACTATACCTGGACTCGTCTGTGAACATAACTTGGGACCACTATTCCAGTACCATGTACTGTGTTCTTGACACCAGGCTTCACGGGCTCTCCTGTGACCAGGGGTCAGTGGAATACATCTTGCAGGTCTCCAGGCGAATAAACCATATCTGTTTCAATGGTCTGCAGACTGTGTGTTTGGAGACAACTGTTCCAGTGGCTGCGGTAAGGTCCCGAGCAAGGCCGTCTACGGCCACTGATGGTGAGATATCGGTCTTCTTAGGGTGTTGTACACTGTGGACGTCCCGTACTGTAGCGCCTGGAAACGTTTCCTGTCTGCTGGAATCGTTGCCATAATCTTGAGATCACATTTTGTGGCACACGGAGGGCCCGTGTTTCGACCTTCTGTCTTTGACCAGCCTCCAGTCGCCCTAGTATTCTACCCCCTATAACGTCATCAATATGTGTTCTTTGAGACATTTTCAATACGCAGTATCCATTAGCATGTCTGAAAACGTCTACACACTTACTCGATGCACCGTAGTCTGACATGCACCAACACACCTCTGCGTATGTGGACTGCTGCCGACGCCACCGAGTGACGACGGCAGGACAAATGCACCGCATGGTCATACCCCGAGGTGATTTAAACCCGCAAACCGCCCACCAGAGCGTTGTTCATCATGTATCAGCATTATCCTTAATTTATGAGCATGAGTGTAGATCCAAGGGGCACAAACGTTATAAATTAAGTTATAACGATATGGACAAAACCTATTTATTTCAGTTAAGCCTAAAGCTGTGCACTATGTGTAAAAAATAAAGGCAAGAGCTGGCATTTAGGTATAAAAACATTATGGAAGAACAAACTCCTCTCGAGGTCATATTGCCTCGGAGATAATAGCAGAATTAAAACTTATTGGAAGCGCCCAATAGAGTTATCAATATATTAAGTGCCAATATCCTACCGCTATCACTTCTCTTATGTTACATCAAGAGAGTGAAAAACTGGGAACTGAAAATGGGTTTGAATATGGGGTTCATATTACTTTAAAACGTCTTTTTTTATTTCACACTGGGAACCAAGTCTATCCAGTCCAATCAGATTGTTTGCATCTGTTACTGCCAATATATGTAAAAGCTTCATCCACACACATATACACGCTAATCGTCAACTGATTTGTATGTCGCTATACGTTAGTTTTTCGTTACACCAGTCGCTTTATAACATTTCATTACATTGTAATACATATAACACGAAATGGTCTCCATTATTTGGTAGTTCAGATTTTATGAGAATGAAGTCTTTCGCGATGGCATTCTCGAGCTTCTTGCAGCGTCAGTTGAGGGTAGAACCTCGAGCTTTCAACATTTACTTCCATCGTCTTCGTCAGGAGGAAATGACTGTCAAAACTGTTGCTGTGGTTTCCTTATATAGCTCAAAGATGGTTTCTGATTGGTCAGTTATTACGTCATACTGTCTCAGATGGTGTCAACGCCTGCGCTGGATTTCTGTAATTACAGAGGCAGTAGAAATAAGAATGTGTGAGAAAATCTTCAACCGTGGCACTGGATATAATCTTAGCGGTGCATGGAAGCAAGCTCTCGATGAAGAGAAGAGCCAGAGATATTCGTCGCAATGTTTACACTATGGCGGGTCCGCTGGCGCCACCAGCGCAGACACTGACGCCATCTGCAACAACATGACGTAATTACCGACCAAGCAGAAGGTGCCTTTGGGCTATACACCGCAACCACAGCAATAGTATTGACACTCAGCTGCACCTGACGAGACGATGTACGTAATGGTCGAAGGCTCGAGATTTTACCCTGAGTTGATGCGGCAAGAAGTCCGAAAACGTTTTACACAATTCAGGTTTTACTTAAATAACTACATGCTGTCGTTTAAACTTATCTGTGTATGGGCACCAACAATGTAACCAAATAAGTAGGTAGTTCTAATGCAAATTCATGAACCATTTTTTTAATATATTGATTTCGATTAATATTTTTACATCCAAGTTAGATGTGTTCTTCTTCACCCCAGGAACAATTTCGAGTGTCCATCAAGCCCATCGGGACAAATATTTCTTTGAAGCATCCGTGGATAAGTTTCAGCCTCGAAATATTTTGGAAATAGAAGCTTGAACTGTTAGATGTCAACTACTATTACTGTTGTTGTGTATCTAGAATTTTTTGCTCTTACAAGGTTACATTTCTGCCGTTCTTGTAACCTCTCTGAGCTTTTATATATATATATTTTTTTTTCAATTGTGATATTAAGTCAAATGCTGGGACTTTATTAGCTTTTCTGTTTCTCTGAAGCTGTTCTGTAAATTACTGAACTGCTATAAATTTCTGAATTGGTATGGAGACATATGTATCACCGGATTTTATCTGGAGGGCTGTTTTTTCTCAGTTTACATCAAGTTATTCGCAGTGCACAGTCGCTTCAGTGCACAACTGATTAATAGTGCAAAACAAGTATGACATTAGCACTGATACATAGGAACACTAAAATAATGTATAGTCCCTATCTCAAAGGTTTAACATTGGCATTATGAAATTAGTTGACATGTTCGTGTACTTAATGCAACTGAAGATTACTAGTTTCTGACCGCGAAATCAGTAAAATGGTGGATTAAAATTACTTATAGTTTATGTAGAAACTAGATACAGTATTCAGAAATAAATTACCAGAAATCTATTTTCAGTGTGTTTTGCCAGCAAGAGCACATTGGGCATAAAGAGTGAAACTTAGCCACAAATGAAAAGAAACCCGACATGTAACAGACAAAAATGGAATTTTAACGCCGTGAAGCGACAGGAGTCGAGAATGTCGTAGTCATTACTGACATTCAGCTCGACTAACAGAAAATACACTACGGCAAAGTGTGTTTCGTTGCTGTATTTCTTCAAGTAATGGAGACTGTTTCTTGAATTGCTCGTAGTATGAAAGTATCTAGACGTTGCACAGCTTGAAGGTGAGTGAATGGCATCGAGAAAGGTCATACATAATACGTGCAGAAACTAGACTTGAGTTTAATCTAGTGTTGAATGAGAAATGGCTGATAATGGTCGCACATGATGAAGATTTCTGCTGAATTCACGGTGTGACTATCTATGTACCTGTAGATATGTAGATGAATTATTGTGACCTGTTTATAAACTTACGAAACTGACATTATAATAACCATCCCGTAGAACACTATCTTCAATTTTCAACCGACATGGAAACAAGTACTGCAACGTTAGGTAATGACTGTGTAGAATAAACAGTTTGCTATAATACTGCATTGGTATTTGAAAAAAGTATTCGTTTTCCAGAAATTTTACACCACAAACACAATTTAGTTTGAAAATAGTTGGGGTACATCTTCTAATTTTGATACAGTTTATTTGTCTATGAACTCAGGACGTTTGGTACACCAATGAGATACTACCAATTTTTAATTCTCTACCGTCTACGTTCCATTTAGTAATAGTGTATTTACTATATTTCTTGCGTTGTCTAAGCCTAATTCTTTTCTTCCAATGGGTAATATTGTGTTTTGTATTTCGACTCTCAACGGGCACCCTTTAAAGAGAAGGCTAGTGTGACAATTTTTGCTTTTGATACAGTTACTGAAAATATCTGAGCAATACAACAAACTTTTGACAGGATGTGGGAGTTTTCTTAAGTTTTGTTTAGCCTATGATATTTAGATCTCTGCGACTGTGAGCAGTGTTGCTCGAGTTTTGCCCACAGCTTCAGGATGATTTGCTGTTGTTGGCTGGAAGGGACAGCAATTCCATCCAGTTCCCAGTATTTTCATAGTGTCCACTGTTTGGACCCATGTCAAAGTTAGACTGCAATGTCTATTCTTAGCTGCAGAAACTTCATCTTCTTTTTGTTCACTTTTACTGTGGTTGCTTTACGGCAAATTTGCATTATTTCATATCTTTCTTTCAGTTCTTACATTGACCCTTATATCATATGCGTGTGCAGCTTGTACGATTTTTATTTCATTGATGTCCAACCTCGTAGTTTTTTGTATACTGCTCTTACTGTTGTGCAGATTTAGGAGTGATGACAAAAAGCTACTTAGACATTGGGCAATCTTGTCTGAGAGAATGTTCTGTTTTAGTCGATATCCCTTAACGTGTTGTTAATAATGCTGTCAAAGATGCATGAATGCTAGAGCCTTTATACTTGCAAGGACAAAGTAATGAGCGATTCTATCAAACACTTTGTCCAAATCAGTCGAAAATGTGGCTGTGTGGGTCTAGTGGACTGACATGGCGGCTATTGCATAATGATAGTTAGGTACATCTACATCTACATCTACATGGATACTCTGCAAATCACATTTCACTTGGCAGAGTGTTCAGCGAACCAACTTCACAATTCTCTATTATTCCAATCTCGTACAGCGCGCGGTAAGAATGAACACCTATATCTTTCCGTACGAGCTCTGATTTATCTTATCTTATCGTAGTGATCGCTCCTCCCTATGTAGATCGGTCTCAACAAAATATTTTCGAATTGATGATTGGAATTTGGTAAGAAGATTCCGTCGCAACGAAAAACGTCTTTGTTTTAACGATTTACAGCCCAAATCCTGTATCATTTCTGTGACATTCTGCCCCATATTTCGCGATAATACAAAATGTCCTGCGTTTCTTTGAAATTTTTCGATGTACTCCGCCAGTCCTATCTGGTAAGGATCCTACTGTATACAGACTCGATGATATACTGGTGGGGCTATTCTTTGATTATACCTAGGCAGTTAAAAGCTGTTGTACCCTTTCTCTATCTCTCTGGGATTTCCTAGAGAATATGCTTGGATTCCGTAGAAATGTTGGAACACGTGAGGCAATACTGACCCTACGACTTATCTTAGGAAATAGATTAAGGAAAGGCAAACCTACGTTTCTAGCATTTGTAGACTTAGAGAAAGCTTTTGACAATGTTAACTGCAATACTCTCTTTCAAATTCTAAAGGTGCCAGGGGTAAAATACAGGGAGCCAAATGCTATTTACAATTTGTACAGAAACCAGATGGCAATTATAAGAGTCGAGGGGCACGAAAGGGAAGCAGAGGTTGGGAAGATAGTGAGACAGGGTTGTAGCCTCTCCCCGATGTTATTCAGTCTGTATATTGAGCAAGCAGGAAAGGAAACAAAAGAAAAATGCGGAGTAGGTATAAAAAACCATGGAGAAGAAATAAAAACTTTGAGGTTTGCCGATGACATTGTAATTCTGTCAGAGACAGCAAAAGATTTGGAAGAGCAGTTGAACGGAATGGACGGTGTCTTGAAGGGAGGACATAAGATGAACATCAACAACAAAAAACGAGGATAATGGAATGTATTCGAATCAAGTCGGGTGATGCTGAGGGAATTAGATTAGGAAATGAGACACTTGAAGTAGTGAAGGAATTTTGCTATTTGGGGAGCAAAATAACTGATGATGGACGAAGTAGAGAGGATGTAAAATGTAGACTGGCAATGGCAAGGAAAGCGTTTCTGAAGAAGAGAAATTTGTTAACATCGAGTATAGATTTAAGTGTCAGGAAGTAGTATCTGAGCCGGCCGCGGTGGTCTAGCGGTTCTGGCGCTGCAGTCCGGAACCGCGGGACTGCTACGGTCGCAGGTTCGAATCCTGCCTCGGGCATGGGTGTGTGTGATGTCCTTAGGTTAGTTAGGTTTAAGTAGTTCTAAGTTCTAGGGGACTTATGACCTAAGATGTTGAGTCCCATAGTGCTCAGAGCCATTTGAACCATTTTGAAGTAGTATCTGAAAGTATTTGTATGGAGTGTAGCCATGTATGGAAGTGAAACATGGACGATAAATAGTTTGTACAAGAAGAGAATAGAAGCTTTCGAAATGTGGTGCTACAGAAGAATGCTGAGGATTAGATGGGTAGATCACATAATTATTGAGGAGGTATTGAATAGAACTGGGGAGAAGAGGAGTTTGTGGCACAACTTGACAAGAAGAAGGGACCGGTTGGTAGGGCATGTTCTGAGGCATCAAGGGATCACAAATTTAGCATTAGAGGGCAGGGTGGGGAGTAAAAATCGTAGAGGGAGACCAAGAGATGAATACACTAAGCAGATTCAGAAGGATGTAGGTTGCAGTAAGTACTGGGAGATCAAGAAGCTTGCACAGGATAGAGTAGCATGGAGAGGTGCATCAAATCAATCTCAGGACTGAAGACCACAACAACAACAATTTCCGCTTGGTTTGTTACTCCTGTTTACATGCCGTTTTTAATTGTTTACTTGCACCTGAGAGGCAACGTACCTTGCCTTGCTTTTAACTACCAGAATGTTAGTTTTTGTTTCTTTTACCGTCTGAAAATTTTTGAGCATGTCAATTCTTTTTCCGTACTATTAAACAGTACAATTCTAGAGGAGCGTTTTCCAACGGTGTCTTTTGATAACTATGGTTTCTTTGAGTTCATGTTAATTTTGGTGCGGCCATTTTTACCCACCACTGTAGTATGGTCGGATATTTGTTTTCTTGACGGTATACTCGTTTCCATGCTCTCCAAAGCGCTTTACATAGTTTGTCATCTCTCTTAGTTTCCACGGCTGAGGCAGTCACTAGAGTGACAATCAACTAGTGAGCCACTGACCTGCTTTATGTAAAAAGCTTTTACTAACTCGCAGGAGCACATCCATAGACAAAACATCGTTGTTATGTTACGTCGGTAGAAAAGGAATAACAGAACACAAATACACCAGCAAGACATACACTAACGTGCTACCACAGTTGAAAATAGCACAAGCTACTGTTGATAGCGAATAAAACAACGTAAAGAGCTCACCTGATTGGCCAGTGAAAGCTGCATCAATGGCGTATCTTAGGTGCATTTAATTTGGTAATAATAATTATTCACATACGTACCACGAAACACTGCCGTACATGTCACATAAAGATGTCCAATAAAGGTAATGACTGACAGAAAAATAACGGAAAGAACACATAAAACATGAAAAGTACATACAGTCTCTGTTACACGAGTAATAATTAATAGTCGGCAATTTAAAATAAGTCTGTAAGTCTTCGATTAGAATAACTGTAAAATAAAAATTAAAAACAAAAAAATTATAAAATTATTTCAACTATGTGCAACAGTAGACGTGAAAGATAGTAAAACATAAAATTTTTCATTAGTTTCTTTCAGCATCCACAACGACTGGTACAGAAAGTACAATATAATTATTTAGAGACTTTGTAGCACTGCAATACTAATCAAATGGAAGTTCATTTAAAATTTATCCTATCATGTAACGGGAAATGAAGGTTTAAATGCTGTAATAATGAGATGATACACTGGTTTTGAGATTGTCAGATATGTATGTTTATTGATATCCAGAAGCAATTTTACATTACGTAAGTGTGTCAAGCAGGCAAAACGGAATACAGATGTCTAAAAAGTGACAGAAAGTGCAAAATGGCTGTGCATGAATGGCTAGATGTGTAGGGCGGAGTTGTAGAAATATACATGACTATGAGAAAAGAAAAGTGCAGCATACATGAAAATTAAAGAGACGTTCGGAGAAAAGAGAAGCGCATATATGAATATTAAGAGCTCAGATGGCAATCGTGTACAAAGCAAAGAAGGGAAAGCTGAAAGATGGAATACATATAGGGCCCATATAAGGGAAATAAACTTGAAAACAATCTAATATAAAGGGATGAGGATGGAGATGAGGATGAGCTGGGAGACAAAATTCTACGAGAATATTTTCAAAAATGGCTCTGAGCACTATGGGACTTAACATCTTAGGTCATCAGTCCCCTAGAACTTAGAACTACTTAAACCTAACTAACCTAAAGACATCACACACAACCATGCCCGAGGCAGGATTCGAACCTGCGACCGTAGCAGTCCCGCGGTTCCGGACTGCAGCGCCTAGAACCGCACGGCCACCGCGGCCGGCCGAGAATATTTTGACAGAGCTCGGAAAACCTAATGTGAAAGCAACCACAGCAGTAGGAGACATTCCCTAAGAGTTATTGAGTCCCTTGGGACAGTCATTGACAAAGTATTCCACGTAGTGTGCAAGATATATCATATAGGCTTAGAGAAGGATGTAACAGTTCCTATTCCAAAGAAGGCAGGTACTGACAGGACCGAATATTGCCAAGTCATCAGTTCATGGCTGCAAAATAATGACACAAATTACAGTGAAGGGAAAAAATCGAGGCACCAGGAAGGAGTCGTGCGACGTAACGAAAGTTGGTAGGCGTATTTCTACAGCTGAAAGATAATGTATATTCAAATGTCGCGCCAGTTGGACACGAGTGGCGCCGGTAGCGCCACTAAGACGATGCAAATCAGGTTTGCTTTGAATGCACACTGTAATGGTTGTGGACGTTATTTACGTTTGAGACTGGACGTGGTGAGTTAATGATAGTCAAGAATGCTTTTAAGGTGACAAATACGTTATTAACCATACCTCACTGACTTCGAACGAGGTCGTGTAATAGAGCTACACAAAGCTGTATGTTCCCTCTGCGATGCTGCAGAAAGACTTTGCAGGAATGTAGCCACCGTACATGATTGCTGGAAGCGGTGGTCGCAAAAAGACGAGGCTCCGGACGGCCACGTGGCACTACCGAGAGGGAGGACCATTGCGTCCGGCATATGGCTCTGGCATATCTCACTGCATCCGCAGCAACAATGTCAGCAGCATTGACAACACAGTGACTCAACGATCTGTTACAAATCGGTTACTTTAAGGGAAGGTCCTGTCCAGAGGCGCTGTAACGTGCATTCCACTGAATCCAAACCACGGCCACTTGCGACGTCAGTGGTGTCAAGCAGGAGCTCAATGGAGGGCAGGGTGGAGGTCTGTTGTGTTTTCTGATGAAAGCTAATTCAGCCTCAGTGTGATGATCGTGTGTTGATTAGAAGGAGGTCAGTTGAGGGCTCGCTCCCAGTCTGTCTGCATGCTAGGCAGATTGGAACTACACCCGAAATTTTAGATTTGAATGCCATTGCGTATGACAACAGGAACACCCTCATCGTTAGCCCACGCGCCCTGACTGTAAATTTGTACGCCAGTCTGGAAATTCGTTATGTTGTGCTGCCATTCATGAACAGCTTTCCATGGGACGTCTTCCAACATTATAACACTCGCCCACATACCATAACGCAACACGTTCTACAGAGGGTCAACATGTTGCCATGGCCCGATTGATTACCAGATCTGCCTCCAATCAAACACGTAGGGGACGTCATCGGACGACAACTCCAGTGTCATCCACAAACAGCATTAACCGTCCCTGCATTGACTGGACAAGTGCAACAGGCATGGAACTCTATCCTACAACTGGCTATCGGGCACCTGCACAACACAGTGCATGCAAGTTTGCCTGTTTGCATTCAACGTTCTTGCGATTATTAATGTACCAGCATTTCACATTTGCAGTGGAGTATGTTGCGCTTACATTAACCTGTGATCTTGCAATGTTAATCATTTAAACAGGTTACCTACATAAAGGTATTCCCGAAATTTCAATATTCTACATTAATTATGTTTTTAGTGTTGCGAAGCTTGGAAATGGAATTAAAGTACAGGGAAAAGGAATAAAAACTTCGCTGTTGGTCGATGACATTGTAACTCCGTCAGAGAATGCAAAGGACTTGGACGACCAGTTGAAAGAATGATCAGTGTCTTGAAAGGAGAATATAAGATGAACATCAGCGAAAGCACGGTAAGGATAATGGGCTGTAGTCAAATTAAACCAGACGGTGCTGAAAGAATTAGATTAGGAAACGAGACACTTAAAGTAACAGATGAGTTTTGTTATTCGGGCAGCAAAATAACTGATGATGGCCGAAGTAGAAAAGATGTAAAATGTAGACTGGCAATGATAGGAAATGCGTTTCCGAACAAGAGAAATTTGTTAACATCGAATATAAATTTAAGTCTCAGAAAGTTTTGCTGAATGTATGTCTATGGTGTGTAGCCTTGAATGTAGGTGAAAGGTAGACGATAAGCGGCTCAGAAAAGAAGAGAAGAGGAACTTTAGTAATGTGATACTATAGAAGAATGCTGAAGTTTAGATGGATAGATCTATTGACAAATGAGGAGGTACTGAATAGAACGGGGAGAAAAGAAATTTATTGCACTACTTCCCGAAAACAAGAGTCGGTTCAGAGAAGACGACCTGAGACAGCAACGATTCGTCAGTCTGCTAATGGAAGGAAGTGGTACGGGATAAAAACTGTAAAGCGAAACCAAGGCATGGATACAGTAAGCAAGTTCAAATGGATGTAAGTTGCAATCGCTATTTAACGATGAAGAGGCTTGCCCAGGATAGGGTATCGTGGAGAGCTGCATCAAACCATTGGGCGAGCTGAAGACCAGAACAAGAACAAATATATGAGAACCTGAAATCGTTGTAACGGGGTAGCAGCTAACATCTCAACGAAGTACTTGCAATTAATGAATCCATCCCCAGGATGAAAGGTAATCTAAAATCTATCGCACTGTCATCCCACCAGTCGCCTTGTATGGTTGTGAGTGATGGGCTACTACAGTTGAGACAGAACGCCGCCTGAGTGTATGGAAACGTAGGTGCTATGGTGGACAGTGGGCCTCACTAAGTTAGATCACGTTTCTAATGACAGCATTAGGAAACAGTTTGGTGTTGCACCGATCCAAGACAAGATGGGGGAGAGTCGTCTTCGATGGTTTGAGCATGATCTACGGGCCGGTGATGACTCTATGGCCAAGGAGGGTTACACACTTAAAGTCATCGATAGTAGACCCAAAGGACGACCTAAGCAACGTTGGGCTGATACGATTCATAAAGACCTTAAATGCGTGAACATCGACCCAGATGCAGCCCGTGATACAGCGAAATGGAGACATTGGACCCATGTAGCGGACCCCGCAGGCACGCTGGACAAACGCTGAAGGAAAAGAAGAAGAAGAATCACTTCTCATAACCTCAAAGACAATAGCCGGGCTGATTTAGTGGTTACTTAGAATGACAAGTTAAAAGATGGTAGTGGAGCCAAAACAGATCGATAAGCCCACTCTGTGGATGGCTGAAGACAAACAACAGCGAAGCACACAGAAAGAGAGGAGGAAACGAAATGGAACTTCCCAGGTTGAGAGGATATCTAACGCAAATGACGTGGCAGCAAGACTCACTTATCATTATAACGTCGCACCCCCTGAGACCAGGATGCATGCACTGTTTTGGTTGTGCCGGGTGTGAGATAGCCATTGTATGCTTTCCTGAGGCAAGCTGACTACCGACTATTGCAACTGGCCGTTTATATCCTGGGTACTGGCAATGCAATGGAACTGACGTCCGCGCTGCTCCCGTACATGATCTGTCAGAGACAGATCTGGGGACATTGCTGGCCACCGGAGTACGTCAGCATCAAACACGGAATTCAAAGAGATGCGTACCATGCGTGGACGACCGTTTCCCTGTCCAAAATCGGCACCACGATATTGTCGCATGAGATATAACTCGAAGACACAGTAAGTTGGTTGGCTGATTCGGGGGAGAGGACCAAACAGCGAGGTCATGTATCCCATAGAATTAGGGACGGATGGGGGAGGAAGTTGGCCATGTCCTTTCAAAGGAACCATCCCAGCATCTGCCTGAAGCGATTTAGGAAAATCACAGAAAACCTAAATCAGGAGGGCTGGACGCAGATTCGAACCATCGTCCTCCAGAAAGCGAGTCCAGAGTGCTAACCACTGCACCACCTCACACGGTGGTTGTGGCACGTGTCAACTAGTTGACCACATGGAGATCCCCACCTTCTGGTGGTCAGACGTGATCGACCGGAGCTGTGACGATGAATATGCTTCCACAGAGTCAAACATCGGGGCACCGACAGAGCTGAATGCCCCACAAATCTGGATACGGCACCGTTGGTTGGTTGGTTGATTTTGGGGAGGGGACCAAACAGCGAGATCATCGGTCCCATCGGATTATGGAAGGATGGGGAAGGAAGTCGGCCATGTCCTTTCAAAGGAACGACGCCAGCATTTGCCTGAAGCTATATAGAGAAATCACGGTAAACCTAGATCAGGAGGGCTGGACGCAGGTTCGAACCGTCGTCCTCCCGAATGCGAGTCCAGAGTACTAACCACTGCGCAGCCTCACTCGGTGGATATGGCATCATTCGACCAGCTGCCCACATGACTATCCTCAATGAAGCCCCTGCCAAATTTTGTCACGTGCTCATAACGTTGTGTTACAAGAGTAGACGGCATGTTCATTGTTACGGCGTGAAGTCAAGCGCCAGCACGCCAGTCGGGAACGATAGAGAAGAGATGGCTATGAGAAGACGACAGCCAGTCGCACGCAGACCGATCCCTCTCCAGGACGACAATGCGACAGCAGCGGCCCCTATGTGAAGAGGACATAAGAGCGGGGACCGACTGGCGACGACCCAGTTGAATAGTAGCTTCAAGACTAGTGACTTGAATAGCAGCGTCTACTCCAGTCACTTCGCTTGTACACTCTGTTTAGCACTGACTTAGAATCGTTATACCGAAGAAGTGTGATTATTACGTATGTCGCCCCTTGCTTGCAACACATCAGTGTAATCCTCAAAGTACTGCCGTTTACTTTTTTGTAATAATATTAATACGATTTGTTTGATGTGATTGTGTAGTGAACCGAGTACGAACGATTCCTTGCACCCCATAGTTGACGACAAGGCTTGACGTAATATTTGATGACGAGCATGGAGACAAAATATCCTTGTTCTTCGCTGTGGTTACACCTGACGTTGTTCAAACTTATTACATATCCTACCAGGCTTGGTAACCAAAGCAAGCACCTACAATGCTAATGCACTCTGATGGCGTTCTGCTTCTCACAGGGAATCACAGCTCGTGTAGTTTACATACGCACCAATGGTGTGCACGTGCACAAAATTCCATGAACATCTGATCATATCTTCCGTTATTTCAACTTTTTGTGTCAGGCAGTATGTTAATGACATTTAATGACATGAGCTGCACGTCGGATCCTAGAAACACATGTAAAATACTGTGATACATTGTAAAATACTGTGATACATTGTAAAAATATAAAGCTGGACAGGACCAATCACAATTGGGCCAATGACAGAGCAGCTAGTCGCGGCAGAATGTGAGAGGAAAATATAGAGAACACTTTGTCCAGAGATCCTGAGATGATGCTGGGATAAGGGCGGGGGTGGGAAGGGGGGGTTGGGGGCGGCGTATCGAGTAGACGTATGGGAGGCAAATGGCTCTGAGCACTATGGGAATTAACATCTGAGGTCATCAGTCCCCCAGAACTTAGAACTACTTAAACCTAGCTAACCTAAGGACATCACACACATCCATGCTCGAGGCAGGATTCGAACCTGCGACCGTAGCGGTCGCACGGTTCCAGACTGAAGCGCCTAGACCCGCTCGGCCACACCGGCCGGCCGTATGGGAGACACTTCTCTGACTCTCGGCATTACGCAGAAGAATTTACGCGGTGTGTAAGACGTTGCTTCTCGCTTTTGGACAGCAAATGACAAGCAAGATACATATCGATGCAACTGTGTCGTTTTGTCTCTCAGCTCCCAGTGGAAAACGTGGCTTCCTTAAAACTCAGAGTAACATTAAACTACCAAATGATTTCAACATGTCACTTGCCGGCGCTAAAACCCCATTGTGTTACTACATGTATTTGTTGGGTAGCGATCATGTTTCCAGTATGGACAAGCACTTCTGAATGACGAAGAACGGAGCGGTAGACCACCTCTCTGTAAAGAATCGGGAATCGCAAGAGGAGTAACTTGTTCTTGAAGACCGGTCTATTGGAGTAGAAATGATAGTGGTAAAAATTAAAATCAGACATGGATCTGTTTTTAGTATCCTGCACGATTTTGAACATGTCAAAGGACGCCGCCTAATGACCATGGAGGATTGGTGGGCATTCCACTATGATCCAGAAGTGAAGGAGCATAGCAAGAAAAGAAAAGGTGTGGATTCGCCACCTCCTGAAAAGGCGAAGTCCCAACCGTCGTTGGGCGAGGCGATGTTGAGTGTTATTTGCGACTGCTGAGGTGTGGCGCTAAGGGATTATGCTCGTAAGAGACAATTGTCACAGGCGCACGGCATCTAAATCTCCTGATGGGGTTACAGATACCTGTCAGAATGAGGCACTGTGGAAATCAGGCCAAATGAATATTTTTCCCCAACGACAGCACCTCAGATGTTTCTTCACAGGACTCTGTTACAAATACTCTTCCTCTGAGCTAACAAATTTTGGTTATTGTGTTGACATGGTACCGTTTTACTTTTTCCTCATTCTTCAAAAGGAAGAAAAAATTGTATTGCTAGCACTTCTGCAATGACGAAGAGATTTTCGAGGTGGATCGTCTCCTGAACAGATAAAATGCAGATTTCGTCAAGCAAGGTCTCCTACAAGTCATTCACCGTTGTTAAAAATGTGCCGTGTTGAATGGATTAATACGTAGAGTAGATGGACTAAGAAGTGCAGCAAGTTTTATAGTCGCAATTTTTTTTTCTAGGTATAATTACAACGCCATGACTACCCCTGGCAGCAGGCAAAGGATGAAGTTTTCTGCTTTGGTCGTCAGAGCTGGTATGTTAAACCGCTGCTTGGCTGTTGTAAAAGCATGTAGCAGCAAACACGGGACGTATTTGTAGACGAAGCGCAAACGTAATGAAAGTGTCCCGCTCTGCTGCACAAACCAAACTCATCACACTGAGAATATGAGATTTTCTACCCTTATTAAAGCTTCGTTTGCACACATTGCGCTATGTTTACACAGACGAGCCACATTTTGCTTCCCGCCGCATCTGAAAGGACGGTATATGATCTGCCGAACTCCCAGAAACCACTCTCTCTCCGATCGACAATCGATATTCGCACTCGATAGTTGAGCTCTCGGGTGAATTGTATCGATATGGAGGAAGACCTACAGAAGATCGACGCTCGGTTCAGGGATTGGCAATTGTCCGCCAACACACGTAAATGTAACGTACTGCACACAAAAAACGCAGGTAGAACAGCCATTTTATGATTACACGATTGCCGAAGAACTGCTAGAAGTAGTCGCATACGTTAAACATCTGAACGAATTAAGTTGGAACGACCACACAGAATTGTAGGGAAGGCCCATGACTCACTAAGACTCAGGAAGTGAAATCCATCCATAAAGGATTTAAATTACAAAAATTTCAGTTCTACCGATACTTTAGTATTGAAGGCCAGATAGCATTGACAGAAGAAATAGAGAATATCCAAATAAGAGTAGTGCGTTTCGTCGCAGGTCAGATTAGTAAATGAGAAAGTACACAGAATTAATCCAAATCCAGTGGCAAAGTCTGCGAGGAGAAACCCGAGCTACACAGTAGAGCTATGCTCTGCACCTGCACCACTGGTACATTTACACTGGTACTCTGCAAATCACACTTCAGTGCTTGGCAGAGGGTTAATCGAACAACCTTCACAATAATTGTTTATTATTTCACTCTCGAACAGGGCGCGGAAAAAAACGAACAACTATATCTTTTCGTGCGAGCTCTGATATTCCTTATATTATTATGATGATCGTTTCTCCCTATGTATGTCGGCGTCAACAAAATATTTTCGCATTCGGAGGAGAAAGTTGGTGGTTGAAATTTTGTGAAAAGATTCTGCCGCAACGAGAAACGGCTTTGTTTTAATGACGTCCAGCCCAGACCCTGTATCGTGTCTGTGACACTCTCTCCTCTATTTAGCGATACTATAAAACGTGCTACTCTTCTTTGAACTTTCTCTACGTGCTCTGTTAATCTTGTCTAACGCAGATCCCACACCGCGCAGCAGTACTCGAAAAGAGGACAGACAAGGATAGTGTAGGCAGTAGATCTGCTGCATCTTCTAAGTTTTCTGCAAATAAATAGCAGTCTTTTGTTCGCCTTCTCCACAACATTTCTTACGTGTTCTTTCAAATTTTAGTCGTTGTGTTTGTAATTCTTATGTATTTAGTTGAATTTACTGCCTTTAGCTTCGACTGCTTTATCGTGTGACCGAAGTTTAATGGATTCCTTTTAGTACTCATATGGATGTCCTCATACTTTTCATTATTTAGAGTTAACTGTCAATTTTCGCACCATACTGATAACTTTTATAAATCGTTTTGCTATTTGTTTTGGTTTTCTGATGACTTTATTAGATGTTTCCCTGTCGCCGTCATCAGTGGATTCGACTGTACGTTCACACTAAAAAACTAGACTGAATCTTCAGTGTGCAATGCTAATAATTTTCATCGTAATAACCAGACCTTCCGAGACTGCTGTCTTTATGTAAGTATAAATATTTGATTTCTCATCCAAGTCCACTCCGAAATAAGAAGGCAGGACAAAAAAATTTGTCATCTTCAGATAATGTCAAGATAATACCGTCTAACACCGTCTCTAACGAGGAAAGAAATTAAATGAGGTGGCGTCGTGGTTAGCATACTGGGCTCGCACACGGAAATGTGGCGGTCCGAATCCGCCTCTGACCATCCAGATTTAGATTTTCTGTGATTTCTTTAATCCCTCCAGGCAAATGCCGAGATGGCTCTTTTGAAACGATGCGGACGATATCCTTCCCCATACCTGAATCACTCCAAGGTTGTGCTCAATCTCTAATGATCTCGGTCTTCCTCCCTTCCTTCCTCCTAACGAAGAAGAGCGTCTGCAAGTTTCTTCAGGCTATGTTACAGTGCACTGAAGTGATTTGAAAGCTACTTGAAAAGTAGAGAGCATTGTGTAGTCTGTGTGAGCGAAGAATCGTCCTGGAAATATATTCTCTCCCGATTGTCACAGGTGTCAGTCTTAGGCCCATTTTTCCTGTACGTCAATGATATTTCGTCAGTTCCGTGCTTCTGTAAACATCATTTATATGCTAGACACCTGCTGCTTTGCCTGAATGCCAAATCTGAAGATATAAATACTGCGACCGTCCAGCTAAATGATGATCTTTGGGGCTAAAAACCTAGTACTTAAACTAAATGCAAAGAAATCAGAAGTAACCTTAGTATCCCATCAGAAATTAATAAGTTCAGAATACCGCGAACAATTGCTTCCTATTCTGCTCAAGCGTATTTCAATACCATATCAGAAAATAGTGAATAACTTGGGTGTAACTTTGGATCAGTTTCTGAGGTGGGCAGAGAGTACTGTCTCCACGTGACGGAAGACTTGGGCTTGCCTCTATACCCCCAAAAATTTTCAGAACACATTTTCTCACGAGTGAAATATCCACTCGTGTAAGCATTCGTTCTACCAAATCTCCGTTATTGTTATGTAATTCAGCATGGCACGAGCAAGGAAAACATAAGAAGGTTAGAGGTAACCGCAAATGCTTGTGTGCGTTACATCTGCAACATCTGTCCATATGACTATATCAGTGCTTCATACGCCCAAGTTGACTTCTGAAGTGAGGTATAAAGATCATTCACTTCGCACTATTCTTGAGCCAGGATGATGTATACCATGCCAACCAATATCTCCCCCCGAAGCTACAAAAGTAGCCGTTCCTTTGGGTAACAAATCTTTTAAGGGCTTTCAGCAGTGCACTCCTTTGTGCGTTACTGCAGATAAAACAAGCGAGTAGCTAGTATCTCAGTTACAAATGTGAGACTGATATGAACTGACATTGCTTGAGAAAAAAGTTCATTCCTATTGCCAGCACGACCACCATCAGAACGCAAATCTAGTTGAATCTGACGATAAACTAAGAAGTCGAAAGCAGGATCGTAATCAAGCAAAGAATATTATCAGAACTTCAGTGCAACCTACAATTATGGATAAAGGGATGTAAGGCGAAAGGTTAGTGTCCCAGTACCGTCATGTGTCATTCTTTGTTAGTAAGATGTTGAAATAAATATCTCTGAAACAGGTAGGTCTCAGGAAATCAAAATTTCAGTAAACTGCAACACAGATTGAATGAGAAATCAGACCACAACAATAGGGCAATAAAACACGGAGGCCTTGATTAATAAGAGTTTCAGCTAACCCAAGTTATGCCGCGCGGGGTAGCCACGCGGTCTTAGGCGTCTTGTCACAGTTCCAGTGGCTACCTCCGTCGGAGGCTCGAGACCTCCCTCGGGCATGGATGTGTGTGTTGTAAAGTTAGGTTAAGTTAATTTAAGTAGTGTGTAAGCATAGGGACCGATGACCACAGCAGTTTGTTCCCATAGTCCTCAAACAAATTTCCAAATTTTTTAACCCAAATTATGAAAGGGAAGAAGGAGGCCTTCAATGATAATAGCTGCAGCTCAGTAAAATTACCAAATACAAAGAGGCAGGCCTTCAATAACAACACTTTCAGTTAAGTAAAATTATCAAAGGCCTTCAATGATAACGATTTCAATTACGTAAGATTATGAAACAGAAAACAGGTAGGGCTGCAATGATAATAGCATCAGTTAAGTAAAATTACAACATAGAAAAGAGTGAGGCCTTCTTTAATAACAGCTTCAGTTAAGTAAGACTACCAAATAGAAAACAGGCAGGCCTTCAGTGATAACAGCTTCAGTTAAATGAAATTACCAAATACAAAACAAGCAGGCCTTCTTTAATAACAACTTCTGCCAGGTAAGACTACCAAATAGAAAACAGGTAGGCCTTCATGAATAACTGCTTCAGTTTAGTAACGAAGAGTTTGAATTGCCTCCTCACAAGGGGTGCACCAGAAGGCTTATACCCAAGGAGCACAAGACTACACCAAACAGGAAAGCCACAAAACGTTACAACGGAAGGACTGGCCCTCCAAGGCCCTTGACGTTCGGTCCAGAGCGGCAAAAGAAATATTAACACAGCAAGACAAATTACGTGAAAGCAACAATAACTAGACAATCGGTTTACCCGAGCCACTGCAAGATTCCGCCTCTGCAACGATGGCGAAACTGCAGAAAGAAAACTAAGCTGCCAAACCCAATTACATAGACTCAGAAAATGTAAATTTTGACACCAAGACAATGTCATTAACAGACCGATGACGTCTGCAGTGCCAAAAGGTATCTCGAAACCGGCATCCGGCCTTGTTACAAGAGAAAGGTACTTACCTGGTGTTCGAAGATGTTTGGCAAAGTGGTCGGCTAAAACCCGACCGCCTAGGTACTGCGTGACGATGGGGGGAGAGGGGTCCGGCCACAGCATAGAAGAAACACGTTATCGCTCCGGCTCAGGAAACACCATCAGCTCAAACTGTTTAAGATAGCCTTTTAAACAACCAAGTCCAGTATCGACCCAAGAAAAGCGAAGAACAGCTACAATTCAAGGAACCAACTGGTGGTGAAAAAGATCAGATAAGAAATCATGTTGATCACAACAGATCTATAGGTGTTGTTGTTGTTGTGGTCTTCAGTCCATAAACTGGTTTGATGCAGCTCTCCATGCTACTCTATCCTGTGCAAGCTTCTTTATCTCCCAGTACTTACTGCAACCTACATCCTTCTGAATCTGTTTAGTATATTCGTCTCTTGGTCTCACCCTACGATTTTTACCCTCCACGCTTACCTCTAGTACTAAATTGGTGATCTCTTGACGCCTCAGAATATGCCCTACCAACCGACCCCTTCTTCTAGTCAAGTTGTGCCACAAATTTCTCCTCTCTCCAATCCTATTCAATACCTCCTCATTAGTTATGTGATCTACCCATCTAATCTTCAGCATTCTTCTGTAGCACCACATTTCGAAAGCTTCTATTCTCTTCTTGTGTAAACTATTTATCGTCCACGTTTCGCTTCCATACTTGGCTACACTCCATACAAATACTTTCAGAAACGACTTCCTGACACCTAAATCTATACTCGATGTTAACAAATTTCTCTTATTCAGAAACGCTTTCCTTGCTATTGCCAGTCTACATTTTATATCCTCTCTACTTCGACCATCATCAGTTATTTTTCTCCCCAAATAGCAAAAATCATTTACTACTTTAAGCCTCTCATTTCCTAATCTAATCCCCGCAGCATCACCCGATTTAATTAGACTACATTCCATTATCCGCGTTTTGCTTTTGTTGATGTTCATCTTACATCCAGCTTTCAAGACCCTGTCCACTCCGTTCAGCTGCTCTTCCAGGTCCTTTGCTGTCTCCTATAGAATTGCAATGTCATCGGCGAGCCGCAAACTTTTTATTTCTTCTCCATGAATTTTAATTCCTACTCCAAATTTTTCTTTTGTTTCCTTTACTGCTTGGATCTATAGGTATCAGTAAGAAAATACTGAAGTTCACGAATCGAAGCTGAAGTTTATCGATTCCAAAGGGGGGGGGGGGGGGGCCCAGAATTCAGCAGAGCGGAACTGGCTCCAATTCTCTCTTATAGGTGTGTTACGTCCCAGAGCTGGCTGGCCAGGCTACGCACAAAGGCGGCACTCGAAGTCAGCTACGGATTCAAATCGTCGCACGAATACGCTCAGTGACCACTCGCCAGACTCGTCCCAAGACGCAAGTGCTTGCCTTAATCGTCGGGCGGACCTCTCACACCGTCCCCCTTGCTCCGTTATCACTCCGCATCTCTCCACGCCACAACACGCCTCGTCGCCCGTCGACAACCTCGATCAAAGATCTTATGGTCTTAAACGAGAGGGACATCACACGACAGATCGAGCTAGTGGGGCCAGGGATACAAAAGGCGATGCCTGCAACCCTGCCATGGCTCAACTAGGAATGTTCAAATGGCTCTGAGCACTATGGGACTTAACTACTGAGGTCATCAGTCCCCTAGAACTTAGAACTACTTAAACCTAACTAACCTAAGGACATCACACACATCCATGCCCGAGGCAGGATTCGAACCTGCGACCGTAGCGGCCGCGCGGTTCCAGACTGTAGCGCCTAGAACCGCTCCGCCACTCCGGCCGGTCAAATAGGAATGTGCTTCCTTTCTACTGTCTTAGTTATTATTACGAGATTCGCTTGACGCTTTTCATGATAGATGTACATCGCGTGCCAAAACTTCAGAACGAGCTTCATAAAGTAACGTATTTACAACTTTGTGAAAATGAACGAAACAGAGGGAGCGTGTTGTCAGTGGTCTCCCAGCCAAGCACAGACAATTCAGCGTGACTACAGCGCCAAACGGTTCTGTCCTCGCAACACGAGGCAGTTGAAGGAAGGGGAGACGACAGTGTGGTGTGTTCATCAGTGAGCAGGTACGGAAGAACATTTGGATGGCTTCACACGGGGAAGAATCATTGGAAAGGACGAAGTGCATCGCGTGTAACCCAGGAGTGCGTTACTGCACATAGCATTGTTTCATTTGCATGGGAAGCGTTCCGAACCACAGGCCCTGTTGGGGGAAGGAAATGTGGCGGTCGACCACGGTTTCAACAGCAACAGATCAGCGCTACATACTGCAGCACTCAAGAAGGGATGCATGTCATATAGTGGCAGGAATTGAAACTACCTTTAACAAGACTGTGGGGGGTTCCATGCCCTCTTTCGCATGTCGCCCCTCATTTTCATCAATTTTATTAATGTTTTATGTCACTGCACGGTGTTAAAAGGCCGAATAAGGTTATTTTAATGAGGGTATTTGTACTGAGAGCTCAAAATACTTTTCACTTGATTTCTATGCATGTTGGGTTACTTCCCTGGGTGGCCTGTGCGAGGCGAGCACCGGAGGACGCGGCACACTGCGCTTCCAGTTAGGGGCTGCACTTCTGCGAATACTGAGAGGGTCGTACATCAGTGGGCTTAAGTGCCTGGTAGAACGACTGTCGTTGGTCGAGTTTCACCTGTTGTATGCAGTGTGAAACGACCTGCGAGACGTTTGAGAGTCGCCGCAGTTTATGTGTTTACCATTCCGGTGCATCCGGAACGAAGACTGCTGGCAGCGACTGACTGCATTGTCGTCATGATTCTGAGAATACTTATGGACTGTGCCCTGCTGGACTCGACTGTCTGGTGCCAGATCGCCGGTGGTCTAGCCATGTTGTTTTCGTAGCCAGTCAAACGGCAAGTTCAGTGCCCTTAGCTGAATAGCAGAGGCATGATTGGTCAACTTAAACTGAGGCAAGTTGACGTCATAAAGCTCTGCTCGAAATTGGAGGGAACAATCGCTATTGGCGCCAATCATGTTCTGAGACAGTGTGTGTGTGGGGGGGGGGGGGGAATTTTGGGAATCATCACTGAATGCTGATTCAAGGTTTTCGAGGGTAGTAGGGAGTTGAGCAATGTTGGCTTCGCTCTTGCGTTGTGCGGGGGCAGGGCATTCGTGATCCGATCATAGTAGGAGTCGGATAGCCTTCGAGCCCAGGCGTTGAAACAGAGTTGCTGCACAGCAGAAGTCGGCGCCTGCATCATCAGAACGCTGCCTAAAGACGAACTGCTACAGATTTCAGGATTGGTAAAGTATTTTGCGGCTCGGGTATTGTATGAGGCCTATCAGTTTTATACTGAAGTCCTCAACAACATGTGCGCTCTCTTTGCTACAAGTTCACCTTGCTTGTTTCTCCATGTGATCCCATTTTAGCTCTCACTACTAATCGCAATGTGCAATATAGTCGGGAGATTAATATTTGATTCATTAGGACCTCCAGTCATTATCGTCAATCTATTGCATCACAGAGAGTAGGATCCTCTTGTTCTCGAGCCAACTCTTATTCTCATAATACTTCAGTATCTCCTATTCTTTAATCTACTGTTTGTGTAGATAATGATGTGCCTTTATGGTCTGATGTGTAATAAATCTCGTTGTAATATTGAATTAGCATATCATTTCGTAGATATATTAAGAATTCCTTTTCCTTTTGTTTATTATGATACAGTTCTCTTTCTTTTTTTTTGAGTAGATTACGATTTTTATTAAATTGTTGTGAGTGAGCACTCCTTATTTTACGAACTATCAGGGTCCACCATCATTTCCTTTCGTTACCGTTGTGCGCATAATTAATTAGGTGGTAGGTAAGGAGCGGGTCGAGTGCATGTCTCGTTCTCATGCAAAATTCGTCTGCATTAAAGAGGTACAAACCCTTCTTCATCCCGGCACCTCGCAACTAGAGGGCACGAAATCTCGCCCTTCGCAGTGACACTGCGTCTGCGTGGGAGTGGTGTCTTGCTCCCGATGACCAATACGTCGTGTTTCGTTGAGACCTGCACATCGACAGCGCCGTTTGCGATGGAGCCAAGAGCATAGAGAATATACCGATTAGGGGTGGAGTCACGTATTCCTCTCGGTTGAGAGCCTGAGTAATGCCTTTGGATGTACTCTCACATGACAAGACTTGGGAACACATAATACACGCAGAAACATAGTCGAAAACACTGGTTTTGGTGGTTCGTATGTTGTGGTGTAAGAAGCCCTAATTTTGCATGGGCGTACTGACGTCGAAATGTTTTAAGGTGGTACGCTCACTGGTCAACGTCATCCTGGTATTGTACTCGTTCCTGTCGTCCGTTTTTGTCCTTTTATAATGTCCAGGAAACCATCACAAATAGAGATGACTGCAGTGAAAATACTGTTTTTGTGTAAAAGTGTCATTTCTGTTTGTCCCATTGCGTGTTTCTTTCAGTTACCTTCTGTACTGCACTATACTGTTACAGTTCTCTGTACGCGCAATCCAAGTTCCATCGAGCTGTGTTGCTTGTCACAGACACATCGGTAATTTCGCTGGCTCCAAACGACAGATATCGAATGTACGACTCTAAATCGATCAAGCGACTGTGGTGTCGGGCGTTACGATAAATTCTAAGTTATGTGCGTTGCTAGGGAAATCTAAAGGATTTACGTCGGCAATGAGTTGGGATGTCTGGTCGTAGACGTATCTTCGGTCGTTTGCCTCACGTGGAAGAATCTAATCCCATGGTTATGTAATGTAGAAAATTGTTTGCCGGAAATATGAACCAATACCGGATGACGAAAGAGAGACTGTTTAGACTGCGGTGGGGCAAAGTCTATAAAAGTTCGTAAGAAGAGTTCTGATAATGAAATACCTTTCAATTTCATTGTGGAAACTGTAGTAAACGAACGACTATCAAGAAGAATACATGGTTTGACTATTCCAAATCATCGATCCAGACCAGCATAGTTCTTGTATCTTGCTGGATTAGGGACTGCACCCTGTAAGCAACAGCATCGGACTTATCTACCAACACCGTGTGCGACTTTTCCGCGTTTTGCAGAGAAGTCTGTTATGTAACAGTGTCGAAAGACAGTATACCGACCGGTCGACCAAATATGAGTCGCACATAGCAAGAAGGAAAAACCAGAGAGGACGGCCTTTAAAGAATGGTAAGAGTGCTCTCCAGACACAAGGTAACTTCAGTCGGTTTGATAAAGCATTTGATATTGCCCGGTAGCATAGTCATTACGGACGGCTTTCAGTTCTACAAGACACTGACAGCAAAAGGATTCAATCACGACTTCGTGAACCATTCTGTAGTGTTCATGTCTTCCGATGATCCCAGCGAGCACACGCGCAATATCGTGCGGCTGTAGATATCAGGGAAATCTTCAGTTAAGAGAGAAGGGCGCCCAGAAGAAAGAGACGAACTCTACTTGTTTTAGTACCTACATTTCCATAACTTGCGGTTGCAAGGAAAAGTTGACGCATGTGACACACTACCCATATTTCTGCTTGTCATTGACGGAACTTCCCGCTTTCCACAGCATACACATCAAATGGACTCTCTTATGACGACAACGACGACGACGAGTAAGGTAAGTCGTTTCCGTTGTAATTCCAAGTATTTTAATCAACGCCCTTCTTTTGTCACTGCTATAGTGACCACTATAAACATGAAACTGCCAGGAAGTTTCGTATCAGCGCACACTCCGCTGCAGAGTGAAAATCTTATTCTGGAAACATCCTCCATGCTGTGGCTAAGCCATGTCTCCACAATATACTTTCTTCCAGGAGTACTAGTTCTGCAAGTTTCGCAGATGAGCTTCTATGTAGTTTGGAAGGTAGGAGACGAGGTACTGGCAGAAACGAAGCTGTGAGGACGGGTCGTGAGTCGTGCTTGGGTAGCTCAGATGGTAGAGCACTTGCCCGTGAAAGGCAAAGGTCCAGAGTCCGAGCCTCGGTCCGTCACACAGTTTTAATCTCCCAGGAATTTTCGTACCAGCGCACACACCGTTCCAGAGTGAAAATCTCATTCTGGCACTATAAACATGTTCATAACGGCCGCCACCACAGTCACGGGATCGATTTAGAATCGCACGTTCGATATCTATCGTTTGTAGCCCTCGGCTTAGATATGAAAACATTCCTGGAAATTACCGACACATCATGCCAATGTTACTTTCGTCCTTAACTTTTGGACAACAGCCGACCGTGGTGGCCAAGCGGTTAAAGGCGCTACAGTCTGGAACCGCGCGACCGCTACGGTCGCAGGTTCGAATCCTGCCTCGGGCATGGTTGTGTGTGATGTCCTTAGGTTAGTTAGGTTTAAGTAGTTTTAAGTTCTAGGGGACTGATGACCTTAGAAGTTAAGTCCCATAGTGCTCAGAGCCATTTGAACCATTTTTTTGGACAACAGTATAAATGCCGTCATCACCATTCAATTCCACCCTTTTCTGTTTTCTGCCATGCTCTACTTGTCGGTGGCAGACACAATACCGAGAACGCAATACGTAATTCTTGCTTTGCATTCAGTGTTCATTAAGGAACGTAGAGACGAAAATTACTGATATGTCTGCAGTTGTATACGCTGCAGCTAAGTCTTCTGGCCTGTCCCGTGAATTCGTTCAGTGCTGTTAACTACTTTGGTGCTTACGCTGTTCGCCGTGAGAATAATAAGGGGGAAGCCTATGATGACATGATGGCAGAAGTGGCAATGCCCTGGGCGGCCGCCGTCCATCGCAGCCGCGGCGCTTCCTCTTCCTAAACAGTGCGAGGTGTCGGTCCCTGTCAGGGCTCGAGACAGACGCATGACCTGCTAATTAACACCTCGGCGCCAGACGAGGCGTCTCAAGTTACGGCGAACCTTTCAGGTCGGAGGAGGCGTCGTGTAGACCGGACATCAAGTCCCTAGCATTAGCTCCACAGGGTCTGCTGAAGTTTCACCCTCAAACCTCATTCTTAATTCCATTCTCGATAGGCCTATATTCCTCTTTTTTTCTCTTTAGACTTCCGTTATTGACGTGCAATGAATTTTATTTCTTAGAACTACTCTTTCGGCGAAGTTTCTCAGATAGTTCTCCGCGTGATTCCAGCAATTATTGTAATGTCTAACCTACAAAAGCATATCTTACCAGATATTGTTTATACATATTGCTGATTCTGTAGAAAATTTGCAATCCTAGTGTTATGTCCATGTAAGGACTCCCTTACTATTGCTGGCAGCTGTGGCTGAGCGGTTCTAGGCGCTTCAGTCTGGAACCGCCCAACCGTTACGGTCGCAGGTTCGAATCCTGCCTTGAGCCTGGATCTGTGTGATGTCCTTAGGTTAGTTAGGTTTAAGTAGTTGTAAGTCTAGGGGACTGACGACCTTAGATGTTAAGTTCCATACTGCCCAGAGCCATTTGAAAATCCCTTACGACGTACGCTCGAGCTATTCACTACTTAAATAGTGTAAATACATTTGATGACGACAATCGAGTGTTAATTCATCCTGATCCTGAACTTATAGATTATAAAGTTGGTTACTTGGAGTGTTCTCTACGTTAAAAGGTTATTTCAGGATCTAATTGTCACTGTAAACAAAACAAAAATACCCGTCACGAAGAAATTATTCGAAATTGACGGAAATCGGTAGATATTATGTATATATACAGACAAATAATTGACTACAATTTGAGAGAAATTGGATGATTTACTCAAGAGAAAGAGCTTCACAAATTGAGCAAGTCAGTCACGCATTGGTCCAAATGGTTCAAATGGCTCTAAGCACTATGGGACTTAACATCTGAGGTCATCAGTCCCCTAGACTTAGAACTACTTAAACCTAACTAGGGACATCACATATATCCATGCCCGAGACAGGATTCGAACCTGCTACGGTAGCAGTAGCCGGTTCCGGACTGAAGCGCCTAGAACCGTTCGGTCACAGCGGCTGGCGCATTGGTCCGCCTTTGCCACTTATGTAAGCAGATATTCGGCTTAGCATTGATTGATATCGCCCCAAATTTTGTCAAATTCGCGAGTTAGGTCATCAAAATCGCGAGCTGGTTGGATGGCCCTGCTCATGATACTCCAAATGGTTCCAACTGGGGAGAGATCCAGCAAGGATGAAGACCAACAGTAGAAACTCTCGCCGTGTGCGGGAGGGTATCATCGTGTTCAACTGTAAGTCTAGGATGGCTTGCTCAGAAAGATAACAAAACAGGGCGTAAAATATCGTCGATGTATCGCTGTGCTGTGAAGTGTGCGCAGATAATAACCTAAGGCATCCTGCTATGAAAACAAACGACACCACTGACCATTACTCCGCGCTGTCGGGTCGTACGTCGGGCTACAATCCGTTTGGTATCCGATCGCTCTCCAGAGCGTCTCCAAACACCTGTTCGCTGTTCACAGGGCCTTATTTCGAAGAGGGATTCATCACTCAAGAGAATTCTACTCCATTTGATGAGAATCGAGGTCGAAGACAAGTCTGTAGACAGCCTGGGCAACGGTGGGATACCAAGCTGACTGACGCCTGCCATACAAAGGCTACAAACAAGAGTGATGATCTGGGGTGTCATTTCTTGTCATTGCATGACCCCATTGGTTGTCATCCGTGGCACCCTTACAGCACAACAGTACGTCGACGATATTCTACTCCCCGTTTTGTCGCAATGCCTTTCTGGCCAAGTGACGTGCTAATGAAAGGATATAAGTAGAGTAGAGGCGAACAGGGAATCATTCTAGCGATGATTTGGACGGCAAGTGTGGAAGTGCACTGACGTAAGCGACTTCTACGAACGGTAGGTTGTTGTGGGTTGGTGTATGAAATGAGAAACTCGTAAATGGGGGCGTTGGAGATTCGCACACTACTGTAGCGACCCTCTATGGAAAGTCGTTGAAGGACGGTGGAATCACAACTAGTCGACAAGATTTTAAACCGCCACACCTCATCACACGACGCGGAGATCAGAGGCTTGTCCGCTTTGTGAAGCAGGCAGCCAGATGGGCAGATCTGACGACAAAGTATTACGTCGATCCAACGGCGTCGTCAGTTACGATTGCAGTAAGAGAGGATCGTCGAGACTGGAGCGTGAATCATGGAAACGTGACGCAGCATGGTAGGAGGAATCACGTTTCTCGCCACACCAATCGATTGTTGTCTCCAGACATACCGTCATCTAGGCGAACGACTGCTCGAAATTTATACAGTGCCACACACGCAGGCTGGTGCGGGCACTGTTACATCACGTGGGACATTCAACTCGACTTCCAAGGGACCTGCGGTACTAATCATGGGCTCTTTGATAGCTGTGGGCTACGTGAATATTATTGCGCATCATTTCCATCACTGCATGCTTCATGTATTGTCTGACAACGAGGGTGTCTCTCTTTCAATTTTTTATTTTATACGTCTTGTTCCATTCAGGACCAAATTGAAGAGCAAATTTCCAAGGTCATGGAACGTGTCAGTACATGATATTATAAAATAAAAGCAATAACAGATAAAATGAAATATTTATGAATCCATGAAAAGGCAAGACATTAGTTTATGTAAACGCAATCAACAATATAACACAGGAATTGGCTTAATTTGTCATGGAATTACTCGACAGAATAGAAGAATTGACCCGATTACTGTTGAGATTTTTTTAATTCTTGCGGTAGCTTACTGAAAATGGATGCAGCAGTATACTGCACATCTTTCTGCACAAGAGTTAAGGAAGTGTGATCCAATTGCAGATTGGATTTCTGCCTAGTATTAACTGAGTGAAAGCTTCTATCCCAGGGAATAAGATGACAAATTTTAACAAGAGACGACAGTAAAGAATATATACAGGGTGAGTCACCTAACGTTACCGCTGGATATATTTCATAAACCACATCAAATACTGACGAATCGATTCCACAGACCGAACGTGAGGAGAGGGGCTAGTATAATTGGTTAATACAAACCATACAAAAATGCACGGAAGTATGTTTTTTTAACACAAACCTACGTTTTTTTTAAATGGAACCCCGTTAGTTTTGTTAGCACATCTGAACATATAAACAAATACGTAATCAGTGCCGTTTATTGCATTGTAAAATGTTAATTACATCCGGAGATATTGTAACCTAAAGTTGACGTTTGAGTACCACTCCTCCGCTGTTCGATCGTGTGTATCGGAGTGCACCGAATTGCGTAGGGATCCAAAGGGAACGGAGATGGACCTTAGGTACAGAAGAGACTGGAACAGCACATTACGTCCACATGCTAACACCTTTTTATTGGTCTTTTTCGCTGACGCACATGTACATTACAATGAGGGGTGAGGTACACGTACACACGTGGTTTCCGTATTCAATTACGGAGTGGAACAGAGTGTGTCCCGACATGTCAGGCCAATAGATGTTCAATGTGGTGGCCATCATTTGCTGCACACATTTGCAAACTCTGGCGTAATGAATGTCGTACACGCCGCAGTACGTCTTGTGTGATGTCGCCGCAGGCTGCCACAATACGTTGTTTCATATCCTCTGGGGTTGTAGGCACATCACGGTACACATTCTCCTTTAACGTACCCCACAAAAAGAAGTCCAGAGTTGTAAGATCAGGAGAACGGGCTGGCCAATTTATGCGTCCTCCACGTCCTATGAAACGCCCGTCGAACGTGTACCTCACCCCTCATGGTAATGTACATGTGCGTCAATGAAAAAGACCAATAAAAAAGTGTTACCATGTGGACGTAATGTGCTGTTCCAGTCTCTTCTGTACCTAAGGTCCATCACCGTTCCCTTTGGATCCCTACGTAATTCGGTGCTCTCCGATACACACGATCGAACAGCGGAGGAGTGGTACTCAAGCGTCAACTTTAGGTTACAATATCTCCGGATGTAATTAACATTTTACAATGTAACAAACGGCACTGATTACGTATTTGTTTATATGTTCAGATGTGCTAACAAAACTAACGGGGTTCCATTTAAAAAAACGTATGTTTGTGTTAAAAAAATACTTCCGTGCATTTTTGTATGGTTTGTATTAACCAATTACACTAGCCTCTCTCCTCACGTTCGGTCTGTGGAATCGATTCGTCAGTATTTGATGTGGTTTACGAAATATATCCAGCGGTAATGTTAGGTGACTCACCCTGTATACTGAAAGACCAAGGTCAGAATACCCAGACTAATGTGCAGGATCGACAGGAGGTTCGCTAAATTAGACCACTCATTGCCCGAACCGCCCGTATCTGAGCCAAAAATACCCACTGAGAATGGGAAGAGTTACCCCAAAATATAATACCATACTTTATAAGCGAGTGAAAATAAGCAAAGTAGACTACTTTTCGTGTCGAACTATCATTTACTTCAGATGCTGTCTGAATAGTAAAGATGGCAGCATTAAGTCTTTGAATAATATCCTGAACGTGGGCTTTCCACGACAGTTTACTATCTGTCTCAGTAACTAGAAATTCAAATGGTTCAAATGGCTCTGAGCACTATGGGACTTAACATCTATGGTCACCAGTCCCCTAGAACTTAGAACTACTTAAACCTAACTAACCTAAGGACAGCACACAACACCCAGCCATCACGAGGCAGAGAAAATCCCTGACCCCGGCGGGAATCGAGAACGCTACCGCACGACCACGAGATGCGGGCAACTAGAAATTCGAACTGTTCAGTTTCACTAATCATATGCCCATTCTGTGAAATTAGAACGTCGGATTTTGTTGATCTGCCTGTTAGGAACTGTAAAAACTGTGTCTTTCTGTGATTTAGCGTTAGTTCATTTTCTACAGGCCATGGACCTATCTCACGAACTGCAATATTTGAAACAGAGCCAATGTTTCACACAACATCCTTTACTATGAAGTTAGTGTCATCAGCAAACAGAAACATTTTAGAGTCACCTGTAATACTAGAAGGCATATCATTTACATAAACAAGGAACAGGCGTGACCGCAGCACAGATCCCTAGGGCACCCCCCATTTGACCACGCCCCACTCAGACCCCACGCCGTAGCCATTCTCAGCACTTTGGATAATGACCTTCTGCTGTCTGTTGTTAAAGTAAGACGTGAACCACTTGTGAACTACTCTCTCTATTCCACAATGGTCCAACTTCTGGAGTAATATTTTGTGATCAACACAATCAAAGCCTTAGTTAAATCAAAAAGATGTCTAACCTTCAAAAGCTTTTGTTTAATCCATCCAGTACCTCGCGGAAAAAAGAGAATATAGCATTTTCAGCTGTTAAACCACTTCTGAAACCGAACTGTACATCTGATAACAAATTATGTGAAATAAAATGATCAATTATCCTTTCATACACAAATTTTTCAATAACTTTAGCAAACACTGATGGCTTAAAATAGGTTAAAATTGTCTACATTATCCCTTTCTCCCTTTTTATAAAGCGGCTTTCCTATTGAGAACTTTAATCTTCGGAAAGCCGACCATTCTCAAAGAAAAAAATAACAAATATGGTTGAGTAAAGGGCTAACACGTGCAGCACAGTACTTTAATATTCTGCTCGGCAGTCGCATCACATCCACGAGAGTCCTTAGTCTTCAGTGGTATGATTATTGACTCATTCTCCCCCTTGTAAGTATCACAGAGGAGTATTTCAGACATCAATCACGGCAAGGCATTTTCAAAGAGAGTATCTTTCAGCAGGATAACAGCCCGCATCACAAGGCAAGATCTTGCCACAGTGGTTTTGTGTAGCGTGATAATGGACTCATGTTGATGTCTTGGACATAAAAATCGTCTGATCTGCACCTAAAGGAGCAATTCTGGAACGCTATCGGCCGCTATCCACGCTGACAAACCACTGGGCGGTAATTTAAGAAAAATGCGTGACCTGGGTACAGACATTCGATGACACAGATATCCGGAAACCTATCAAGGGGTTTTGGAATCCAAGCCACACAAAGTCACTGCTTCATTGTGGTCCAAGGGAGGTCCAACACGCTTTTAAGTAGGCGATCATAAAATACTGGCTCATCTATGTAGGCCGCAAGGAGTGGCTAGTGGAGTAATCGTCGTGTACTGTCGGACACGTGGTAGTCCCAGACTTTTCGTTTCATAAGGGATCGCGGTTGTAGATTCTGCTTCAAGATTACCATCAGAGGTTGGAGCCGGCGGCCAGTGGCTTGGTTTGCGCTTGAATGTTCACTCCATACTAGCTTCGTACAGTAAAAGGATTCCCTCTATCTTTACGCGTTTGCCATAATCCACAACTTTCATGAATTACCAGTATGAATAGAATAAATACTACATATAAATTCATTGATACTAGGGACGTTATAATAAGGACGATGGTGGAAGGAACTTTCATATCCTATCTACGAGAGTTTGTAGGATGTTCACACAGTAAAGAGGAGTGACATACCATCGTACTTGTCAATATAGATGGTGGTCCCTACACCAAATATACTCCGGCGCTATTTCCCATAGCACAAGATCTGACAGCAGTAATAACCTGCCAAGAACAGATGATTAACTGAAGATAGTAGTCACACCACAAATAAAATAGCCAGGAAAATTTTATAAACTATTTCAGATCGACTATCTGAAATCGCATTTTCACAAAGTTCGTAAAAGTAACCCCACGATATCAGATGTAGTCGATATGATCGATCTCCTTAAAGATATCCGTCCACGACTGGAGACATATCCAGACCTATGAGATAGCGATAATTCGAGACGGGAGAATACAAACCCTAGAGTTACGAATCTCAAGCGGCAACCGCGTACCTCAAACACCCCAAGACAGAACAGTTTCAGGACAAAGTAGACATCGGAAGTACGAAAGACGTTTCTTTGACTTCACTATCGTTCTACAAGATCCGTGATTCTCGATTATGAAAAAAAAGTTCTGCTGTATTAACTGTGTGTTCTTTGAGAATACTCTATGCTCTCTCTTGCTCTTTATTCGCACTCTTATATACAGGCTTCAGAGGCCTCTCCTTTCTCTCATTTTTTCACTGCCAATTTCGGGTACCTATTATGGTATATACACAGAAGCGAGGAAGAAACTGGTACTCGTTTAGGTATCTGTATTCAAATACAGAGATATGTGAGCAGGTAGAATACGCCGCTGCGTACGGCAACGCCTGTATGAGACATCAAGTGTCTGGCGCAGTTTTTATGTCGGTTGCTGCTGCTACAATGGCATGTTATCAAGATGAAAGTGAGTTGGAACGTGGTGTTATGGTCGGCTCACGAGCGATGGGACACAGCAGCTCCGAGAAGCCGATGAAATGGGGATTTTACAGTACGACCCTTTTATGAGTATACCGTGAATATCAGGAATCAGGTAAAACATGAAATCTCCGACATCGCTGCTGCCGGAAGAAAATCCTGCAAGAACGGGACCAACGACGACTGAAGAGAATCGTTCAACGTGACAGAAGTGCAACCCTTCCGCAAATTGCTGCAGATTTCAGTGCCGGGCCATCAACGAGTGTCAGTGTGCAAAGCATTCAACGAAACATCATCGACATGGTAATATCACAAACTGATTCCGCCTTGATGCAAACACGGACAAAATGGAAAAGTTCCAAGATAAAATCATCATCGATATGGGCTTTCGGAGCGAAAGGTCCACTCATGTACCCTTGATGACTGCACGATACAAAGTATTTACTCCTCGACTGTGCCCATCAACTCCGACATTGGACTGTTGATGACTGGAAACATGTTGCCTGGTCGGACGAGTATCGTTTCAAATTTTATCGAGAAGATGGACGTGTACGGGTATGGAACAACCTCATGAATCCATGGACCCTGCATATCAGCAGGAGACTGTGGGCCGCGTGCAGTTGCGTTAATGTGGGATCCCTGATACGTATGGATACGACAAGTTACACGTACGCTGTGTTATCAAAAGCATACTATTTTCATATTAGCGATATCAGCGACCTCAGTAGTCATTAGACACCGTGAGAGAGCAGAATGGGGCCTTTCCGCGGAAATCACTGACTTAGAACGAGGCCAGGTGGTTGGCTGTCACTTGTGTCATGCCTCTGTACGCGAGATTTCCACACTCCTCACACTCCTACACATCCCTAGGTCCACTGTTTCCGATGTGACAGTGAAACGGAAACGTGAAGGGACACGTACAGCACAAAAGCGTAGAGGCCGACCTCGTCTGTTGACTGACAGAGACCGCCGTCAGTTGAAGAGGGTCGTAATGTGTAACAGGCAGACATCTATCCAGATCATCAAACAGGAATTCCAAATTGCATCAGGATCCACTGCAAGTACTATGACAGTTAGGGGAGACGTGAGAAGACGGATCTCATGGTCGAGCGGCTGCTCATAAGTCACATATCACGCCTCGCTTGGTGTAAGGAGCGTAAATATTGGACGACTGAACAGTGGAAAAACGTTGTATGGAGTGACGAATCACGGTACGCATTGTGGCGATCCAGTGGCAAGGTGTGGGTATGGCGAATGCCCGGTGAACGTCGTCTCGCTACGGTCGCAAGTTCGAATCCTGCCTCGGGCATGGATATGTGTAATGTCCTTAGGTTAGTTAGGTTTAAGTAGTTCTAAGTTCTAGGGGACTGATGACCTTAGCCGGCCGGTGTGGCCGAGCAGTTCTAGGCGCTACAGTCTGGAACCGAGCGACCGCTACGGTCGCAGGTTCGAATCCTGCCTCGGGCATGGATGTGTGTGATGTCTTCATGTTAGTTACGTTTAAGTAGTTCTAAGTTCTAGGGGACTGATGACCTCAGATGTTAAGTCCCATAGTGCTCAGAGCCATTTAAACCATTTTAACTGATGACCTTAGAAGTTAAGTCCCATAGTGCTGAGAGCCATTTGAACCATTTTTGAACGTCGTGTGTGAGAGTATGTAGTGCCAACAGTAAAATTCGGAGGCGGTGGTGGTATGGTGTGGTCGTGTTTTTCATGGAGGGGGTTGCACCCCTTCTTGATTTGCGTGGCACTATCACAGCACAGGACTACAATGATGTTTTAAGCACCTTCTTGCTTCTCACTGGTGAAGAGCAATTCGAGGATGGTGATTGCATGTTTCAACACGATCGAGCACATGTTCATAATGCACGGTCTGTGGCGTAGTGGTTACACGACAATAATATCCCTGTAATGGACTGGCCTGAATCCTGTACAACACCTTTGGGATGTTTTGGAACGCCGACTTCGTGCCAGGCCTCACCGACCGACATCGATACCTCTCCTCAGTGTAGCACTCCGTGAAGAATGGGCTGCCATTCCCCAAGAAACCTCCAGCACCTGATTGAACGTATGCTGTCATCAAGGCTAAGGGTGGTCCAGCACCATATTGAATTCTAGCACACCGATGGAGGGTGCCACGAACTTGTAAGTCATTTTCAGCCAGGTGCTTTTGATCACATAGTGTACGTAAGCAGCCTGTCTGATCACCCGCTTGCATTCTTATGAATATATGAAGCTGGAATCTGTACAGATACCACTGGTGATCTAGCAGCTCTCAAAGAATGAAGTTACAATGAAATCCACATCTTTAGCTGCTTACAGGTGTTGATAAATATCAACGGGGACAGTTGAAAAATTTGTGCCCGCCCGGGACCTCCTGCTTACATGGCAGACGCTCTATCCGACTTTCTTTTATCTCAGATTGTTCTATATTGTTCGTTGAATTTGTTCGAGGCGGGCGTCCTATGACACCCATTTAGGTTCTTCGTTGATCTATTCACTCCGTTTTTTTGTTGTTGTAACCCCCTGACCGAACACGCTGAGCTACTGTGTCAGCTAACTGGGCCACAGAGGACACATACGATATTGCGACTGCAGGCACTTATCTCTGGCACGCTCTCCGTGGGACCCACACTTTCCAAGTTTCTGTCCACACAATACATTTGTAGTGCCCGTGCCCAATATACTCATTACTCGCGGCAGTCAATCTACCGATTTTGGTGGGCAGGGGCACTACAAATGTATAGTGTGGACAGAAACTTGGAATGTGTGGGTCCCACGGGGAGCGTGCCAGAGATAAGTGCCTGCAGTCGCAATATCGTATGTGTACTCTGTGGCTCAGTCGGATAGAGCCTCTGCCATGTAAGCGGGAGGTGCCAGGTTCGAGTACCGGTCGGAGCGTACATTTTTCAACTGTCCCCGTTGATATTTATCAACGCATGTAACCAGCTAAAGGTCTGGATTTCATTGTAATCTCATTCACGCATCCATTCATGTCCACTGTGCATTCCGACGGACTTGGGCAATTCCAGCAGGAGAATGCGATGCGCCACACATCCAGAATTGCTAGGGAATGGTTCCAGGAACACTCTTCTGAGTTTAAATACTCCCGCTGGCCATCAGACTCCCCAGACATGAACATTATTGAGCATATCTGGGATGCCATGCAACGTGCTGCTCAGAAGAGACTTCCACCCCGTTGTACTGTGACATATTTATGGAACCTTGCAGGATTCATGGCGTCAATTCCCTCCAGCAATACTTCAGAGATTAGTCGACTACATTCTCCGTAGTGTTGCGACACTTCTGCTTGCTCGAGGGGGCCCTGCACGATGTTAGGCAGGTGCACCAGATTCTCTGAATCTTCAGTATATAGAGAATAAGAACTCACTGAATGAAAGTGAACTTGCGACATGAGAGAAACCTCAAGTTACTGCCGACGGCGGTGTAGCAGGGTGGGTTCTGGACGTCGCGCTCACCCCGACACGTGGCAACGTAACCGAACCACAGTGCGGGTATGAGAGGACCGTGACCTAGAAAGAACCTCTCTCCTCTTCCCGAGCACATGGCGATCCCTTCAGCCAATAGGAATCAAGTTCTTCCTCCCCTCTTCTCCCCATTTTCTTATTATTCCAATTGTTTCCAATCGCCACTCATTCGAGACTTGTACTCCATAGCGAAAGGATCATCCTTTATTAGTATGAATAACATTATTATTAATATCCTATGTGTTAAACTAATGTATTGTTATTTTTTTCCAACAACACAATGCTGTACTTGCGTAAATACGAGAACAAGCACATGTTCGACTTACTAATGCCAGTGTCACCACAGCAACCCAAAGATGGGCTTCCAGATTTAACGGAGTATTCCGTACCGTCACAGCAGTAGCAGCCACAGAAACTAACGAAACCCACCGGTCTGATGGAAGGTGAGGGAATGTGTCGCAGACTCTGAAGCTTTTGGGGCTCAGACATAAAATGTATACACACTGTACAGATACAGACACTCGAATGATCGAAAATTACAAGGAGTGTGTGCTTGACGACGTCGGCGGTGCTCTGTCTCGACCTTTGCACTTGGTGCTTCAAGTGGAGGGCCATTAGATACATACTGAATTGCATCCGAAAGTTGTCCTGTCGCATCAGCCAACAAATGGTTCGTCTGTGAGGATGGGATTGGCAACTTCCTGTTATCGCACTGTTCATTTGGATGACAGTTTGAGAGTGCACGTATTTATCTGTTTCTAAATAATGGGTGTGCATGAAATAGCAGAATGGACCATTTGTCACAGGTTTGCGTGTGCGTGCATGTGTGTATGTGTGTGTGTGCGCGCGCGAGCGCGCACGCGCGCGTGTGTGAATGTGCATGTGCAATGTGTACTATATACATGTCTATGTTACTGTGGTATTTATTCACCTGCTGCTAGTTGTACCAATTAGTCTCGTTTCTAGTGTATTGCATATTATTATTATTATTATTATTATTATTATTCCCGTATGGGCCCGATAGAACCACGCGAGGTGCAATCGGTCTCTGTCGCTTTTGAGAGTTGACGCTCCTTTGTGTCCAAATTTCTTTCATCCTTTCGGAATGAAGTCTCTTTCCTTCATCAGACCACGGTGTTCCATTCCGTTTTCTAATGACTAACATTCCAGTCACATATCTTTTGTCTAAATGGTTTTCTATCTGTAACTTCTGCTGGAGGTATACCAGCTACTTTAAGAACCTCCTAAATCCCAGCGATCCATTTAATTGGCTCAACTTTGGCCTTGTATTGTATTGTATGGAAGTGGAGAACGTGTTTGCGCAGCAATCGCCGACATAGTGTAACTGAGGCGGAATAAGGGGAATCAACCCGCATTCGTCGAGGCAGATGGAAAACCGCCTAAAAAACATCCGCAGACTGACCAGCACGCCTTCCCACCCGGAAAGCAGTGCGTTAGACTGCACTGCTAACCGGGCGGGCTGACTTTGGCCTTACTTCTGCTTTCGTAGAATTCTACTATTTGTTTTCTCAACCTAGTGGGGTCAGTCCTTTAATGTGCCCATAACATATAAGTCTTCGTTTTCTCATGTCACCATGTACGTCTGTGTATTCTTTTATCTTCTTACTACTCCTCAGCCTATAAGTTTCTCCATCAGTAATTTTGGGGCCTAATATTTTCTTTATAGTCTTCCTTTCTTTCTTCTGAATTCCTTCAATATCCCTGTTTCTGTTTAAAATTAAAGTTTCTGCTCCCTAAAGACTTTCAGGTTTGATTACAGTGCTGTAATGCCTACTGAATTTAGAAAGTGATTTTTATTATAAATATTTTGCATTAATTTGAATGCAGTAGCCATTTTTTGAAACAGCAATGTTCATGTTCAAAAACTTCGGCGCTTGTTCGTTGCATGTCATATATTCTGTTTTCTCGAATGATGTTTGTAGTCCTACATTTTCCGAAACTTGTGTAAGAATTTCAGTTTGTTTTTGAGCTGTTGTAATATCCCTAATTAAAATTTCCAGATCATCTGCCAAGGCGAGACAATCTACTGTAATATTACTTCTACCTAACTTTATTGAGTAATCTATATTTTCACTCGACTTTCCTCTCGACATTCTGTAATTACCTTTTTCCAACCACAGTTAAACAGTAACGGGGAGAGTCTATCTCCCTGTCTATCACCAGTTTTCTGCATTGTATACATTTTCTAAAAGTATGCAAAAACCAATCGGAAACATAGTAGTGTAAAGTATCTCTCTGATGAATCAATACCTGTGTAATAAGGTCTGTTAAAGTACAAAACAACTGTATTGTATATGCCTATTGTTATTTATGAAGGAAGATCTGATCCTTTTACTATGGGGTATAGAGCATGAACGACGAACCGCACAAAAAGGGAGAGGGAGAGGGAGGGGGGGGGGGGGGGAGGGGGAGAGGGAGAGGGAGAGGAAAGTGGAGGCGGGAGGGCTTGAGTATTATTTTCAATAATGTGATATTTATTTGTTATTATTATTATCGTTATTATTGTCATTATTATTACTATTTATAACAAAACACCTGTGGCCTGATTCCAAATCAGGCATCGTTTCACTATGAAGTGCAGCACACGAATGAAAGACGAAACCCACACAATTGGAATAATAAGAAAACAGGAGCAAGGGAAAGGAGGAGGGACTTCATTTCTAGTGACCTAGCTGTCGTCACGCGTCTGGGGACAGGGAAGGGGTTCTTATCTAGGTCACAGTCATCTTGTAGTTGCACTGTAGTTCAGTGACTGAGCCACATGTCGGGGAGGATGGGTGGGGAGATCACATCATAATCTTGGCTCGTACCCACCCTGCAGCACTACTGTGAACATCATTTAATTTACTGCTTATTGATGTATTTCTTTCTCCATGTACTAGAGTCTGCACCTACAAGGACTAACGTTTTTCCTGTACGTTTTATAGTGCCGTCAACAACCTTCCATTGCATCGGCCTCTGGGCGTCATCTCTTGGTATCCAGTAAAGTGCTACCCACCACCTAAATGTCTTTTGCAGCCCCTTTTCATTTTAACAACCACGTGACTTTCAAGTCAGTTTATTCCAGCCCCAGATGTCTACTTTTCTGTCTCGCTTTGTGGTTTACAACAAACATCTCTCAACTGTCCGTTGCGCAATCACCGTATTTTTGAATGTTTTTTCGTATCCAAAGTCATGTATGGGTCAAAATTACAGCTACGTATAGTTACGTAACGAATACTTATATAATTGAACGACTTAAAAATCTTACATTTATGACTCTAATGCCACATATCGTATTCCAAAATTAGCCAAAAGTGTGTATCTAGGATAAACATTGAATCTTACCCTTCCCAAATGCAGACTAAACTACCCATATTCTATTCCTCGTCCAATGTAAGAACATTTTTATCTACTTTCTTAACCTTAATTTACTGATAAGCTTATGCGTTCAATTTTTATGACTTTATATTGACAGTGCCGTCCACACACTGTGTAAGGTGCTTCGTGATAGGGGTATTTTGGCGTTAAATGGTTCGCTGCGTTCTATTTACAGAACATCCTTCAACGAAAGATTTACCCTTTCTCGTTATGTGCGATAGTCCAGTGTAGTGTCACTCCTTATGAACAAAGTATCTCCCCTCTGAACAACTTCGCACTTTGCGCAGACCAGACTGATTACGTATCGGAACCGCAGTCAGTCTCTTTATTGTGCTCGCCACAGGTTAATTTTCTCCTGAAACTGATGGCTGTATATTAGACGAGCAGGGCCGCAGTGTCTGAGGCCTCGACCTTCACTGCACCTTATTAGGTACGCCTCACCTGTCACCGGACTAAGAGCCGCCAGGATTCTCGCATTCCTATGAGGACCTCACCATCTGACGAGATCGGTAATTTGGACCTGCACGCATCCGTGCCCTTCTCATAGCTTCGTGAATTCTAAGTTTCAAACATTGTAATTGCTACGAAGCTGGTAATTTGGTTTTGGCGAGTAAAACGCCGTTCACTTTCCTCTTATAGAACTGTGATATTAGTAGTAGAAAATACTATGCTTCCGCTTGAAAAAGTGAACCTGATACCGATATATCTGTAATTACTATAGCTTATTTAGTGAGTACTGTCTCATAATTCATTTCTATTGAAACAGGATTACGATATCTTAAACGTTTTGGGAAATATTTAAGGTGAACACCTTAGCTGAATCACCCTGTGTGTATACACTGCCTGACGATAAAAATGAAGCACCCAGAGAACATAGCCAGGTGTCAACGTAACATAGTACGTACGCACACCATCGGCAGATATGTAAATGATTACCGTTTCAGTTCTCTGGGACATGTGTATCGGCAACCAGAATCAATAAGTTAGTAAGGTTCGCTACCCTTCTTACGCACCCTCAGCTGCCAAAAAGTTATTATTATTCGAATGGTCAGAATGAATAGGGCACTGAAATGAAATATTGATTTTTTCAGACTTTGTTTATAACAAATCCAACATGCGCGTTTCCAGAATTAGCATTCAGATCAAATTACAAGATAACACACTGTGACAGAAGATGTCGATGGCTGGCAAAGTTATTAAATGCACGATATTAGGAAGAACTCGGCTTACAGCTCGTAAAATTGTTGTTTATTAAAAGACGACCAGTTTCGCTGCTTCAGGTCGCGTGATCAGGTGGACCTACACGGTAAAAAACAAAGAAAAGTGTCAACACATTTTATGGATATTAAAATTAATAAAGGAGCGTCTAAAATATACTCACAACGTTAATAGATCATACCATACCCATTGCTCCTAGTCAAAATTTACTATTCAGAGGATATCGTCAATACTATGGCGAGCGAAAGGTAAAGAAAAAGTGCTCCATTCTTTAAATTTGCCTGCATCTAAAAAGAAAAGAAAAAATAAACTGAAGCGCTAAAGAAACTGGTATAGGCACGCGTACTGAAACACAGAGGTATATTAACAGGCAAAATACGGCGCAGCGTTCGGCGACGCCTGTACTAGACAAGTGTCTGAGCCAGTTGTTGATCGGTTACTGCTGCTACAATGGCAGGTTATCTAGATTTAAGTGACTTTGAACGTGGTCTTATAGTCGGCGCACGATCGATGGGACTCAGCACCTCCGAGGCAGCGATGAAGTGGAGATTTTCCCGTACGACCATTTCACGAGTGTACCGCGAATATCAGTAATCCGGGAAAACATCAAATCTCCGGCATCGCTGCGGCTGGAAAAAGTCCTTCAAGAACGGGACCACCGACGTTGTAGAGAATCGTTCAAAGTAACACAAGTGCAACCCTTGCGGAAATTCCTGCATATTTCAACTCTGAGCCATCAACGAGTATCAGTGTGCGAACCATTCAACGAAACATCATCAATAAGGGCTACGGGAGCCGAAGGCCCATTCGTCTGCCCTTTATGGCTGAACAGCACAAAGCTCTACGCCTCAACTAGGCCCCTCTACACCGACATTGTACTGTTGATGACTGGAAACATGTTCCCTGGTCGGAGATGTCCCGTTTCAAATTGTATCGTGCGGATGGACGTGTACAGGTATGGAGACAACCTCATGAATCCATGGACCCTGCATATTAGCAGGGAACTGTTCAAGCTGGTGGAGGCTCTGTAATGGTGTGTGGCGTGTGCAGTTGGAGTGATATGGGACCCCTAATACGTCTAGATACGACTCTGATAGGTGATATGTACGTAAGCATCCTGTCTGATCACCTGCATCCAATCATGTCTACTGTGCATTCCGACGGACTTGGGCAATTCCAGCAATTCCAGCAGGACAATGCGACACCCCACACATCAAGAATTGCTACAAAGTGGTTCCAGGAACACTCTTCCAACTTTAAACACTTTCGCTGGCCACAAAATTCCCCAGACATTAACATTATTGAGCATATTTGAGATGCCTTGCAACGTGCTGTTCAGAAGAGATCTCCACCTCGTCGTACTCTCATGGATTTATGGACAGACCTGAAAGATTCATGGTGTCAGTTGGCTCCAGCAGTACTTCAGAGATTAGTCGGGTCCATGTCATGTCGTGTTGCGGTACTTCGGCCTGCTCGCGGCGGCCCTACACGTAATTACACAGTGTCAATGGTTCGAATGGCTCTAAGCACTATGGGACTTAACATCTGAGGTCATCAATCCCCTAGAACTTAGAACTACTTAAACCTAACTAACCTAAGGACGTCACACACAACCATGCCCGAGGCAGGATTCGAACCTGCGACCGTAGCGGTCGCGCGGTTCGAGACTCAAGCGCCTAGAACCGCTCGGCCACACCGGCAGGCCAATTAGGCAGGTGTACCAGTTTCTTTGTCTCTTCAGTGTATTTTATAGTCAGCGGAGGCAATTTTTTTTTAAAAAAAGAGAAGCCGGATTGGTTATTAAGTATTGTCACTGCTAACATGATTAGTCGTGGCACATGCAAATTAGTATGTGGAAAGTATGAGGTGGCAGCAGGACAGCTTAGTGCCTGGCAAGGCAAAAGCGGCCAACACAAACGACAAAGACAAGACGAACTGGCTGGCGGAACGGGACTGGGAGCGCTGGGTCACTACCTTTACAAACGAGAATAATCATGGAATTTTATTGCACAGTAACACTTAAACATAGAAACAATCAAAATTATCCGGAATGCTGTGGTGCTTCAATTCCTACTGGTTATTCAACGTAAACTGTGCGTTTTCTTTTTTGTGTCTAAAAATTTCCACTTCCTCTAATATATTCGAAATATGACTTTTTTTCTTTTCTGTGAAGTATTTTTAAATTTTGTGACCGGCTTGTGAGGCTGTGGTCCTCATCGCGCAAGTGTGCTGTTAATGCAGTTCGCGGCCTACTGAAGTTAAGGTGTTACTGAAATCTTATTCGAAATTTTAGCGTCTGCTCAGTACAAAATATTTTCTTTTGCCTTTTTAGATGCAGGGAAATTTTAAAGAGTGGAGAACGTTTTCTTTACATTTCGCTGGCCATATATTGATAATATTCTCTGAACAGTAATTTTTGACTAGGAGCGGTGGGTATGCCTGTGATCTTTTAACGTTGTGATTATAGTTTAGATACTCCTTTATTAATTCTGATATCAACAAAATTTGGTGGACTGTACTTTGCTTTTTACCGTGTTGGTTCACCTGATGATGTGGCTTGAAGCTGCGAAACTGGTCGTGTTTTAATAATTTTACCAGCTGTAAATGGAGTTCTTCCTAACACCATGCCTTTCAGCAGCTGCGGTTGCACGGATTCTAAAATAGTTTGTGGTAAAGTTATTAAACGAAAGCGAGGGGGGGGGGGGGGACGTTCAGCTAAAACGATGCCTCCGTCAAGGTAATGGCAACAACGCTTTCTGACTATATGTGAGGTACTAACCGAAATTGTGAACCGCTAGCTGAACTTCAGTACGACAAAGGTTTGTTGAAATACACTCCTGCGGGTCAGATGGACTCGGTTCAGTGAATATTAATCCTCAGACGTAGATTGCTAATGGGCCCGGCTTGTCGATATGTTCTCCACTGGTGATGTGGAAATCGGCCTTAGATGCACAACTGCAAAGACCGCGGTCGTTATATCCTCACGCCGGGATGTGCAAAGCAGAGAACCACGGCTGGAGAGCCGAAAAACTAAGACTGTGCTCTGTGGTGGCTCTCCATTGAACTGCCGAGCGTACATCGACCTGTACGATTGACATTCTCCGAATGCCTCGAAGACCTCTCCTCTCTTTTCTCCTCGACACCAAATCCTCCTGGTGCTGCCAAAAATTGTCCCCTCCAGTGACCAAGCTGCCCACGCAAATTGCGCCAAAGGCGTACTTATAACACCGTGCCAAAACTCCCGCCTAGACACGTCATAGTGGTTTTCCTCCAATGTGAAAGTTTGCCGTCAAAATCTATAATGTCCCTCTCTAAACATGGCGCCAGAGAATCGTGTGTGTATTCCACACCTGTGGCAGATAATGTTCTTCTTCCCAGAGCGAACCAGAAAGCTCTGTCGGTCTTTTGTAGAAGCCCGAATGCTTTCCTGGAAGAGCCTACGGCTGTTTCTTTGACTTCTGCCACCCTGCTCACGTCTCCCTGCCATTCTCACTCACACGAAAAAAAAATATAGTGCCACAGCTATTATTGCTAGCGACAAACAAACTCTGTCATTGCCTGTCATACCTATAATGACTAGTGATGCCTCGCTGTGTAGCTGAGATGGCTGCAGTGCCACGGCAGGGATTACATCATTAACAAGGAGTGAAATATGTTGTGCCCAAATGGGCGCCACCTTTCCAGAGTTTTTTGCGTTTAGTGTTGTTACCCGGTTTGGTAGGGCAAATAGGGGGCTTGAACACCGTCATGAGTGATCATTGCAAAGGACACACACATGTATACTCGTGTGAGACAGCTTTCTCAAACCCTGAGAGAGTTTGAAACGGGGCTTATTGTGCGTCTCCAGTTGGCCAACTGATCAAATCGCGCAATTTTTGGGGCATACGGATGTGATAGTGTCTCGAATTTCGACTGCATGGGAATGTAAGAGCTGTCATACCTGGCATCAAGTTTTCGGTCGGCCATATCTGCCCACGTAAAGAGCAGAACTGCGCCTGCCATTGGGAAACGAGCAAAATTCTGTGTCATCCAGCACAACTGGTAGAAAGCTAGGAGCAACAATACTCGGGAATTGCCCTCGGATGCATTGACTGCCATTAACACCATAACATAGAAGGCTGTGATTAGATTGAAGTCGTGATCAGGAAGCATGGCCTGCTGGTGAATAACATCGCACTGTGTTAAGTGGTGAATCACAGTCCTGCACTACCTCAAACGCAGTGTTTTACAGGGAGATAGCGGTGTTAATCCTGAAGTCATGGTGTGGTTGGGGGGGGGGGGGGGGGGGCATCGGGCACAACTCTGGGACACGGCTGGTGGTGGTTGGGGAGACGCTGACAGCACAGCGACATGTGACGCACATCCTACGTTCTTATGTGTTACCGGTACCTCTTATGTGGCTGTGCTGTAATACCCCATTGAAAATGTCCTCCGCAGATGGGGACGAAACGTCGTTTTTAAAGTGAAATTCCTTCGACCACGGCATAATAGCCCGGAATATTTTATTAACTGTGACATTAATATGTTGTATTCAAGTTATTAAAATTTAATGTTTTATACGAATTTTACACTGGATGAACTTAATGAACGAAAGACCTAGAAGGAGTTTATTGTACATGAAGGTCTGAAACTGTCTCTCTGTACACTCTGCCGTGATGAAGATCGACATTTTGGTCAACACGTGTAAGGGAACGGTTCTATATTCGTTACGTACTGTGCGGCACACTGGCAGAACGGGCCCGACACGCTTTGATAAAAAAGTACGTGTTTTGTCTGAGAATGTTTCATTAATCTATGTTTTACGTTTTGGCGATTGTATATTACAGGTCTTTTTCACTGTAGTGGCTCAGACGGTTTTGCGACGGTGTTGGCTGCAGATTCCTTGACTTGCGCCATAGGGTGGTGGGGTTTCGGGTTCCACTGAAAAGGTCAGGAGTTCACTACAACTCAGCTGGCGGCTACACGGGTAGCGCAGGCTGTGTAGCGTGTACTGGGCGGTTTTTTAGGTTAGAAGGTCTCGGAAAAGTACGGGGTGGGCTGCAATCTCAAAGAGTGCATGGCAAATACAGCACGTGCTTGGATCAAGGAACAGTCGGAATTGTAGTTGTAAATTGTTGTAGTTGTGCTGGGAAAGTCCCTGAGCTTCAAGCGCTAATAGAAAGCACAGAAGCTGAAATCGTTATAGGTACAGAAAGCTGGCTAAAGCCTGAAATAAGTTCTGAAGAAATTTTTACGAAGTCTCAGACAGTGTTCAGGAAAGATAGATTAGGCAGAATTGGTGGTGGAGTGTTTGTGTCTGTCAGTAGTGGTTTATCTTGTGGTGAGGTCGAAGTAGATACTCCGTGCGAATTAGTATGGGTGGAGGTTATACTTAACAGCCGAACTAAGTTAATAATTGGCTCCTTCTACCAATCCCCAGACTCCGATGATATAGTTGCTGAACAGTTCAGAGAAAATTTGAGTCTCGTAACAAATAAATACCCCACCCATACAGTTATAGTTGGTGGGGTCTTCAACCTTCCCTCGATATGTTGGCAAAAATACTTGTTCAAAACCGGTGGTAGGCACAAAACATCTTCCGAGATTGTCCTAAATGCCTTCTCCGAAAATTATTTCGAGCAGTTAGTCCACGAACCCACGCGAATTGTAAATGGTTGCGAAAACACACTTGACCTCTTAGCCACAAACAATCCAGAGCTAATAGAGAGCATCATGACTGATACAGGGATTAGTGATCACAAGGTCGTTGTCGCTAGGCTCAATACCGTTTCTTCCAAATCCACCAGAAACAAACGCAACACAATTTTATTTAAAAAAACGGATAAAGTGTCACTAGAAGCCTCCCTAAGAGACAATCTCCATTCCTTCCGTACAGACTATGAAAATGTAGACGAGATATGGCTCTAATTCAAAGATATAGTAGCAACAGCAATCGAGAGATTCATACCTCATAAATTGGTAAGAGATGGAACTGACCCCCCATGGTACATAAAACAGGTCCGAACGCTGTTGCAGAGGGAACGGAAAAAGCATGCGAAGTTCAGAAGAACGCGAAATCCCGAAGATTGGCTAAAATTTACAGACGCGTGAAATTTGGCACGGACTTCAATGCGAGATGCCTTTAATAGGTTCCACAACGAAACATTGTCTCGAAATTTGGTAGAAAATCCGAAGAAATTCTGGTCGTATGCAAAGTACACAAGCGGAAAGATGCAATCAATAACTTCACTGCGCAGTGCCGATGGTACTGTTACCGACGACTGTGCCGCTAAAGCGGAGTTATTGAACGCAGTTTTCCGAAATTCCTTCACCAGGGAAGACGAATGGAATATTTCAGAATTTGAAACACGAACAGCTGCTAGCATGAGTTTCTTAGAAGTAGATACCTTAGGGGTTGCGAAGCAACTCAAATCGCCTGATACGGGCAAGTCTTCAGGTCCAGATTGTATACCGCTTAGGTTCCTTTCAGATTACGCTGATACAATGGCTCTCTACTTAGCAATCATATACAACCACTCGCTCACCGATGGATCTGTACCTACAGATTGGAAAATTGCGCAGGTCGCACCAGTGTTTAAGAAGGGTAGTAGGAGTAATCCATCGAACTACAGACCTATATCATTGACGTCGGTTTGCAGTAGAGTTTTGGGGCATATACTGTATTCAAACATTGTGAATCACCTCGAAGGAAACGATCTATTGGTACGTAATCAGCATGGTTACAAATGGGTCAAATGGCTCTGAGCACTATGGGACTCAACTGCTGTGGTCATAAGTCCCCTAGAACTTAGAACAAGTTAAACCTAACTAACCTAAGGACAGCACACAACACCCAGCCATCACGAGGCAGAGAAAATCCCTGACCCCGCCGGGAATTGAACCCGGGAACCCGGGCGTGGGAAGCGAGAACGCTACCGCACGACCACGAGATGCGGGCAGCATGGTTACAGAAAACATGGTTCTTGTGCAACGCCGCTAGCTCTTTATTCGCAAGAAGTAATGGCCGCTCTCGACAGGGTATCTCAAGTTGATTCCGTATGTCTAGATTTCCGGGAAGCTTTTGACACCGTTCCTCACAAGCGACTTCTAATCAAGCTGCGGGCCTATGGGGTATCGTCGCAGGTGTGCGACTGGATTCGTGATTTCCTGTCAGCAAGGTCGCAGTTCGTACTAATAGACGGCAAATCATTGAGCAAAACTAAAGTGATATCAGGTGTTCCCCAGGGAAGCGTCCTGGGACCTCTGCTGTTCCTGATCTACGTAAATGACCTGTGTGACAATCTGAGCAGTTCTCTTAGGTTGTTCGCAGATGATGCTGTAATTTACCGTCTAGTAAGGTCATCCGAAGACCAGTATCAGTTGCAAAGCGATTTAGAAAAGATTGCTGTATGGTGTGGCAGGTGGCAGTTGACGCTAAATAACGAAAAATGTGAGGTGATCCACATGAGCTCCAAAAGAAATCCCTAGGAATTCGATTACTCGATAAACAGTACAATTCTCAAGGCTGTCAATTCAACTAAGTACCTGGGTGTTAAAATTACGAACAACTTCAGTTGGAAAGACCATATAGATAATATTGTGAGGAAGGCGAGCCAAAGGTTGCGTTTCATTGGCAGGACACTTAGAAGATGCAACAAGTCCACTAAAGAGACAGCTTACACTACACTCGTTCGTCCTCTGTTAGAATATTGCTGCGCGGTGTGGGATTCTTACCAGGTGGGATTGACGCCGGCCGCGGTGGTCTAGCGGTTCTGGCGCTGCAGTCCGGAACCGCGGGACTGCTACGGTCGCAGGTTCGAATCCTGCCTCGGGCATGGGTGAGTGATGTCCTTAGGTTAGTTAGGTTTAAGTAGTTCTAAGTTCTAGGGGACTTATGACCTAAGATGTTGAGTCCCATAGTGCTCAGAGCCATTTTTTGGGATTGACGGAGGACATCGAAAAGGTGAAGAAAGGGCAGCTCGTTTTGTATTGTCACGTAATATGGGAGAGAGTGTGGCAGATATGATACGCGAGTTGGGATGGAAGTCATTAAAGCAAAGACGTTTTCCGTCGCGAGGAGATCTGTTTACGAAATTTCAGTCACCAACTTTCTCTTCCGAATGCGAAAATATTTTGTTGAGCCCAACCTACATAGCTAGGAAAGATCATCAAAATAAAATAAGAGAAATCAGAGCTCGAACAGAAAGGTTTAGGTGTTCGTTTTTCCCGGGCGCTGTTCGGGAGTGGAATGGTAGAGAGATAGTATGATTGTGGTTCGATGAACCCTCTGCCAAGCACTTAAATGTGAATTGCAGAGTAATCATGTAGACGTAGATGTAGATGCAGATGTATTTTCACAGGAACAAAGCTAAAAGGGGAAACAGAATAAAACATAATTTGATTACTACTTCATAACGAGTCACAGTACAGGTCCCTTATACTACAGAACCCAGAAAATGCCTGTGAACACTCTCTGAAATTTCGTCGATGGTGTTCAGGTTCAGTGTGTATTAAGCATGCAAAATATATTTACTGAGTTCCCAGTATTAAGAAAACGTGGCAACGTAATTCATTAGCTATATATAAAATAAACAGGAGTTTAACTGTGGGATAAAGGCTGAAAATATATTACAACAGAATAAAATTAAGAAAAATAATTACATGAACCGACATAGCTGTACGCTAACAAAGCGATATGGAGACGGTTTAAAAGAGGCGACGATATTATTTTTACGGCTCGTAATTCCACCAGCGACAGCCGCAATCGCATAGGAAGTGGAAAACACGTCTCTTGGGTATAGCCGATGGTTCTCCACCGGAAACAAATAGCTGACAAGACAGACGTAATCACCCGTTATTGAAACGACGATTTCATCGACTGTCGAATACAGTTTTTACCTCACTTTGTGCAACTTGACGTCGATCTAGTACTATTCTGGTTTCTATGTTGTTGTGTGACGTGATTCTGGATTTTGCATCGGCAGGTGGTTCAGCCTCATAATACTTGCAGTGATAACGTCAGTTTTCCATTGTGTTTTTGATTACAACTTAGCTTCGATATTTGTTCTCGTATGCTGTGTGGTTCATGACTGTGACCCGGCTGGTTTAGTGTCAGGTTATGATGCTTAAGTGGCAATGAGCAAGCCTTACATGTTATTAGTGCGACACGTACGCAACTTTTATTGAAGTCCGGTAGCAGCAGCTGATACAACAACAACAACCGAAACAAAAGAGCAAATTCAGAAACAGAACGAGATAATATAGAAATTTCAGAGTAATCTATGGAAGTACATAACACCACTGGACAATGTTCCGCGGTCAGAACACAGTGTTTGGGGCCCTCACCAGGTAGGATTAAAGAAAGACATCGAAGCAATTCAGAGGACTGCTGTTAGATTAGGTACCGGTAGGTTCCATTACACGGCAGATGTTACGGGAACAGCCTCATGAATTCAATTACGAATCCCTCAAGGAAGAACACGTGATTTTTCATGAAACACCTTTGATAAAGTATAGAGAACCGGCATTTGCGACAGACTGCAGAATAACCCTACGACCACCAACGACGATCATTAACGACCGCGAAGACAAGATATACCAAGGGACGTTAGCTTCATTTGCGTGAGGAGAAGGAGAGGGAATAGGTGGCAGTGCTACAAGGTACCCTCTATCATGTACCACATGGTGGCCTGCGGATTGTGTATGTACGTGTAGAAACGTATCGCAGTGCAGGTACGTACGCAGCGTTCTCACCAACTACATTCCGGCATTTTACGATCCGACGAAAGCTTGGGATAGTTACCACCAAGAGTTTCTGATGTTTTTCTAGGCTAGTTGCGTTTATGATACTCATTCGGGGTTGCTAGTGTCTTGTGGTTCCCACATTTACGACCTGGTTTGGAAATTATGAGCAATAGTAAAACTTAGTAGCATTCTTTCGGCTTCATCTGTAGTTCATTATGCCTCGGGCATGGATGTGTGTGATGTCCTTAGGTTAGTTAGGTTTAAGTAGTTCTAAGTTCTAGGGGACTGATGACCACAGCTGTTAAGTCCCATAGTGCTCAGAGCCATTTGAACCATTTGAACCATTTGAACCATTTTTGTAGTTCATTCCCCGTTGATTTCGAGCCATAAACGGATGTATGAGGGGTAGTTAAATGAAAAGGAGACAGATGGAAAAAGTAAGTAACCTTAGTATCATTTCAAAAGCTATCTTCATAACTGTCAGTACTACATATAACTCAGTATGACACAAGACGGTCAGGTCCTTCATAGAAAAATGTTCGCGGTTGCCTACTGTAACGGGACATCATCCTCTAGCATTACTTATCCTCGACAGTAGTTGTCGATACCAGTATTATTTTTTGAATTTTAGACGGGTCAGTACTATTTCAGTTCCTTTTCTGAAAACTCTCATATAATTTTATACACAGTATGTTATATTTCAAGCTAACATTTATGAAAACGAATTACTTTACAAAATATTTTAGTTTCGATGTTGCAATCGATAAGTACTTGTTCTGAATGTACAGTTAAAATTATTTTTTAGAAACATCTGAAATTACGAATTATTTACACATTTAAAATTTCTATTATTAATTACGCAATCCTTTACTGTTTACTATGTTTATTTCTGGATTCATTTATGAAATAATAATTGAAATCAATAATGTAACAGAAACTAGTAGAAATTCCTTTGTTAAGAAAAATTGTGTACCTTTCGGAACATTGTTATATCCGCAGAGTGTGAGAGACGTATCTTTGTATTTCTGTGCGAACAATCTAACTTCTGCTTTGTTAATGTAAAAATTCAAAATACTGTATGATATACTAAAATTTGAGAAAATATATTTAAGTGAAACAAATGCTGCAACAACAATCTTCAGATTTATTTCGTTCAAACCAACCTTGAGGACCTGATGTGACATTTTAAGCTTCAAGAATCAGAACCCGTAGACAAGAAGAACAGGAGCAATCTCAACATGCCAAGCTAACAAAGAATCCTGTCGGAAGAATATCCGCAACTGAGCATTATACCAGAGGTTGAAAATACCGCTATAGTTGCAAGGTTCTTTCATTTAACACACGACCGGTTTAGGGCTCTAATACTTGGTCCTGTGGCCCCGAGCTCCTCGGTGGACGAGTACAAGACGCGGTGTGCTATCAACGAGAGCAGAGCCGGAAACTGGTCGTGAGTTAAACAAAAGAACATTACAACTGTAGCGATATTTTCAGCCTCTGGTATGACAAGCTAAGTAAACCTGGAAGTTTATTGTAATCTTCGCTCGTTTCAAATCTTCATGAAATAGTTGTACTGGGTATTATTTAATGTGTACAAGAGATGCAAAAAGGAAGGAGGGGGGAGATTACACTACAGAACCATGATTGCACGCAGGCCAACATCTCTCCGTCCGAGGCAAATCAACGGGCACTAACGCCTTTCCTCAGTGCTCAAAATATATGGAAACCGCACGGGGAGACATCGGGTCTTAATGAAGGACGTCTAACAGCTTCGCAGCGAAACTTCTGCAGCGTACTCGAAACAACCTGCCAATAAAACATCCGCACACGCGTTGCCAAGGCTGTTTCGAGCATGCTGCGTAAGTTCCTTTGGAAAGCCCTTACACATCCTACATACAGTCCCGATCTCTTTCCACGCGATTTCCATATATTTGGAGGCCTGAAGAAAGACATTCGCGGCCGTCAATTTGCTTCGGACGAAGAGGTGATCTCCTGGCTGCCGTCATGGTTCCATAGGCAACCACGAACATTTTCCCAAGAAGCCGCTGATTCGTCTTGTCTCTCAGTGGGAGAAATTTATTAACGGTTACGGCTATTACTTTTGAAATAACTGTGGTGTCACCGCCAGACACCACACTTGCTAGGTGGTAGCTTTTAAATCGGCCGCGGTCCGCTAGTATACGACGGACCCGCGTGTCGCCACTGTCAGTAATTGCAGACCGAGCGCCACCACACGGCAGGTCTAGAGAGACGTACTAGCACTCGCCCCAGTTGTACAGCCGACGTTGCTAGCCATGGTTCACTGAGAATTACGCTCTCATTTGCCGAGACGATAGTTAGCATAGCCTTCAGCTACATTTGCTACGACCTAGCAAGGCGCCGTATTCAAGTGATATTGAGATTCTATTAATGTATCATCAAGAGCGATGTTCTACAAATGTGGATTAAAGTTAAGTATTCCAGAAGCTACGTACTTTTCTTTATAGCATTCATTACGTATGCTGTTTCAGACCTCACGCCAGCCTGCGTGAGTTTAAGCGCGTGCCTTTCGGCTTCCTCCCATTGTGTCTAGGCTGTCTTGTCTAGACACAACAATAACAAATATTTTATTTATTTTTACCATCTGTCATTTGACTGTCCCTTAAAGTACGTGTCAGAGCGTCAACCAGTGTAAGGAATAAATGAAGCCGGCCGCTGTGGCCGAGCGGTTCTAGGCGCTTCAGTCCGGAACCGTGCTGCTGCTACAGACGCAGGTTCGAATCCTGCCTCGGGCATGGATGTGTGCGATGTCCTTAGGTTAGTTAGGTTTAAGTAGTTCTAAGTCTGGGGACTGATGACCTCAGATGTTAAGTCCCATAGTGCTTAGAGCCATTTGAACCATTTTGAATAAATGAACAAGTCGAATAAATCCTTGATGGGCAGTCCACGGAGCCTTAATGAACAGTGTAACTTGCTGTGCTCACAGAGTATCAGGTCTCATGCCGGGTCTTAAGTTAGGTTCAAAAAATGGCTCTGAGCACTATGGAACTTAACATCTGTGGTCATCAGTAAGTTAGGGTTGTGGTTGTGAACGTAGCTCCTGACGTGGAAGTTCCAGCTTTCACTCTTACTGTTAGATAGTATGAATCTGGCTTATGTGACGTTCTTCACATACATTGAAGCCCCAAAGAAACTGGTATAGATAAGTGTATTCAAGTACAAAGATATATAAATAGGCAGAATACGGCGACGCGGTCAGCAACGCCTATATAAGACAACAAATGCCTGGTGCAGTTGTTAGATCGATTATTGCTGCTACAATGGCAGGTCATCAAGATTTAAGTGAGTCTGAAATTGGTGTTATGGTCGGCGCACGACTGATGGGACACATCACCTACGAGGTAGCTATGAAGTGGCGATTTTCCCGTACGACCACTTAACGAATGTACTGTGAGTATCAGGAATCCGGTAAAACATCAAATCTTCGACATTGGTGCAGCCGGAAAAAGTTCCTGCAAAAACGGGACCAACGATAGCTGAAGAGAATCGTGCAAGGAGACAGAAGTGCAACTCTTCCGCAAATTGCTGTATAATTAATGCTGACACATCAACAAGTGTCAGCGTGCGAATCATTCAACGAAACATCATCGATGTGACCAGAATGAGATTTTCACTCTGCAGTGGAGTGTGCGCTGATATGAAACTTCCTGACTGCGTGCCGGACCGAGACCCTAACACGGGGCCTTTACCTTTCGCGGGCAAGTGCTCTACCAACTGAGAGAGCCAGGCACGACTCATGAGCCGTCCTCACAGCTTTAATTCTGCCAGTACCTCGTCTCCTACCTTCCAAACTTCACAGAAGCTCATCTGTAAACCTTGCAGAACTAGCACTCCTGGAAGAAAGGATATTGCAGAGACATAGCTTAGCCACAGCCTCGGTGATCTTTCCAGAATGCGATTTATGGACAGCCGTGCAGGATTCATGGTGTCAGTACCCTCCAGCACTACTTCAGACATTAGTCGAGTCCATAAATCCGTAAGACTACGAAGGATGGGGACCTCTTCCGAACACCGCGTTGCGGGCATCCAAAATATGCTCGATAATGTTCATGGCTGGGGTGTTTGGTGGCCAGCGGAAGTGTTTAAACTCAGGAGAGTGTTCCTGGAACCACTTTGCTACTTTGTAGTAATTCTTGATGTGTGGAGTGTCGCATTGTCCTGCTGGAATTGCCCAAGTCCGTCGAAATGCACAATGGGCATGATTGGATGCAGGTGATCAGACAGGATGCTTACGTACGTGTCACCTGTCAGAGTCGTACCTAGACGTATTAGGGGTCCCATATCACCAGAACTGCACACGCCCCACATCATTACAGAGCCTCCACCACATTCAACAGTCCCCTGCTGACATGCAGTGTCCGTGGATTCATGAGGTTGTCTCCATACCTGTACACGTCCATCCGCTCGATACAATTTGAAACAAGACTCGTCAGACCAGGCAACATGTTTCCAATCATCAACAGTACAATTTCGGTGTAGAGGGGTCCAGGCGAGGCGTAAAGCTTTGTGCCGTGCAGTCATCAAAGGTGCACAAATGGGCCTTCGGCTCCTTAGGCCCATATCGATCATGTTTCTTTGAGTGGTTCGCACGCTTACACTTATTGATGGCCCAGCACTGAAATCTGCAGCAATTTGCTGCACTTCTGTCACGTTGAATGATTCTCTTCAGTCGTCGTTGGTCCTGTTCTTGCAGGATCTATTTCCGGCCGCAGCGAAGTCGGAGATTTGACGTTTTACCAGTTTCCTGATATTCACGGTACACTCGTGAAAAGGTCGTATGGATAATCTCCACTTCATCGCTACCTCGGAGATGCTGTGTCCCACCGCTCGTGTGCCGACTATAACACCACGTTCAAACTCACTTAAATCTTTATAACCTGCCACTGTAGCAGCAGTAACCGATCTAACGACTGCGCCAGACACGTGTCTTATATAGGCGCTGCATACCGCAGCGCTGTAATCTGCCTGGTTACATATCTCTGTATTTGAATACGCAAGGGTATAACAGTTTCTTTGGAGACTCATACTCGAACCGTGGCAAGGCGCCTCAGACCGCGCAGCTACATCGCGCGGCTCTCTTCCAGGAATAGGTGATGTTAACCCCAGAGTGTTTGATGTCTTGAGCGAAGTGTTTTGATTCTGAGACCAGACAATTGATAAGAAATTGTTGTATTCCCTGAACTTGGATTCTTTTCCTTCGCAGACTTTGGGGTTGTAACTGACCCAGGACGGACAGCCAGGTGGTCGGAGTATAGCTCATACTTTCCGAAATTATACGTATGGCATTATTAAGTTGGATATCAATCTTTGTTAAATGAGCGCAATTAAACCATGGCGGTTCACGGTAGTTCGCCGCATAGTATAGCGAGCCCAATGCGCAAGTCCTCAGAGTTGTCACTGATGATCACCATGTGGTTCCAGTAAGTTTTTCATCGAGATTACTTCTTGTCTTCAGGTTAGCGGCAGCTTTTTGAGGGTCGATGTTCTTCATGTCAGTTGGTGTTAACCCAAAATGTCCTGCAGGGTGCATCTAATTGGCGATAAGAAAACAACTCATTTCGCTGCCAGACAACTTTGTGATCCTCTGGCTATACGAGAAGTAAATAGCAAACTCAGAAAACACTGTAAAACAACGGTTGAAAAATTTTACAAAAAAGTACTTTCACTTTTTAAAATATGTCATATCTAAGACAATTCCAATGCTTCTGAGGAGCCAGAACAGGCATTTGTTCCAATCGTGGTGAGATTCATGAGTATTTGGCAACACATTTCTAAAATCTAGCTGCCTGGATGAATTACAGAAGGTCTCCGCCCTCACATATTGTTAAAATAATGTCCCATTGGGGAATAACCACGATAAGATGGGCCGACAACTATGGTTTACTGTGCATTTCATGGGCCTGCTGAATTGATGCTTTGTGAATACTAACAGGCTCTCAACGCCTTCTGCGTCGAGTCTGGGAATGAACTTACAAGCATCTATCCTTTATTCTAGACTGCATCGAGCTTCATGAGGAAAGATGTGCCAGAAATTTAGTACATTGTGCAACCACAATCAAGGTGGAGCGGTTTAAACGCTCTGCAGCAAGGATCGAACGAAGTTCCTCTCTTTCCCATATGTGACTGATGGAATTTGAAATTTCCTGTGCTTTGTAAAACCTCGCCTTCAGATCTCTGTCCGCAGCTCGTGGTCGTGCGGTAGCGTTCTCGCTTCCCACGCCCGGGTTCCCGGGTTCGATTCCCGGCGGGGTCAGGGATTTTCTCTATCTCGTGATGACTGGGTGTTGTGTGATGTCCTTAGGTTAGTTAGGTTTAAGTAGTTCTAGGGGACTGATGACCATAGATGTTAAGTCCCATAGTCCTCAGAGCCATTTGAACCATTTTTTCAGATCTCTCACGTGTGACAACGACACCATGTTATTATCGATACCGAGAACCGGAAACAGCAGTATTATTTTTTACTCTAAATGACGGATCTAAAGCTTACTTTCTGACAGATTAAAAACAAAACATGCAGTGCCGTGTTTAGCAACAAAAAGAAAGTGTCACACCAGTGTTAAGGATTACCAGTATATGGAACTCGGAGAAGCATACGCAGAATTAGATTTAATAGAGGGCTCGTGCTAACGAACCGAGTGCACAGGATCCCCACATTCACCAAACGCAGTTCCAGTAAAGACAACTTCCTCCCTGTGTTGCAGTTAGCCGTTTGGATAGGGGTACCCATAATATAGTTTATTTTACATAAAGGCCGAGATTAATTCCCCCAACAATGACAAAGACTCAAGGAATAGGTGACCTGAAGAGCACCACAAAGAAGAGAATTATAAAGGCAGAAAAAAATCTGAAGGTAGTAAAAGAAAGCATTATTTGTGTAATGACACAAGACATCATCATTAGAGAAGGCGAATGGTAGACGTAGATTTGTCGGAAAGGTTCTGGGAAAGTACAGATCTGCTAACAAAATCGCATAAAAAGACGTTGTTAGTGCGACTAGTTCTGAAGTACTGTTCCAGCGTTTACAGTCCTTATCAAGCAGGCACGACAACAGTCGCAGGAAAAATTAAAAAACAGGTACTAAGATCATAACTGGTGGTATAATCTACTCGAAACTGGAACAAAAACTTCCAGGGAATCCCTGGAACGTACTTCTAGTGAAACCCTGTGAAATTTAAGAAGTTGTATCTGAAGAAGGATTTGCGACCATTATGCTGTTACAACCATACACTGGGATCATGAAAATAAGAAAAGAACTCTTACAGAGGCACAGATAGTCATTTTCTTATCGCTCAGTGCGCAAATGGAATAGAGCAGAAAAATATTGGTACCATTTACCATCCTGCCATGATTAGTGGTACATATACGTAGAGGTAGACATATCCCACGTTAAGGGCAAAATGAGGGAAATTCAAGAATAGGTAAGACTATCTAGAAATCAACAGACAGAGAATCTTTTAAGGACATTATGTAATTATGATTATAAAAGCACTGCTAAGCCAGATCGTTTTATTCGTCACAGTAGGCCTACTTCGGCAAATGGCCATCGTCAGGTTAACTGTAAATAAATGGTACATAATTTTGGTAGAATATTTCTAACATTAGAGATAAATAATAATTATAAAACATTATCATAAAATTTGTTACATACGTCAGATGGGCTTACTATCTAAATGTTATCGTGGTTCTGTCGTTGTCTCCTCGTTTTAATTACACTCCACTAGTGTCCTTGGAGTAATAACGGCTGGTTATACTAGACATGATTTGTTACCTGATATGATTTTCAGATTATCTTCCTTTTTCTTAAGAGCAGTAATTATATGACAGCTTATTTGACAGATGTACCACTGATACTGTATGCTTACAGTCAAGTTTCTTTATCATAGACCATATATAACATAGACCGCGCGTGTCCGTATCTCTGCCGTGTTAACGCTTGAAACCAATACTTACAGTAAGTCATGTGACTCGGGGCAGAAAGCTGAGTTCCTTTCATTACACGGTGTGTGAAGTGGAGCTAACAGTTACAGTTTCTCACATTTATAGCTGAAATAAAGCATTGATTTTGATAATTCAACGAACTGTAGTGCAATTCTTACACATATAGCATTGCAGTTAACCTGATTTCTCCGAAATTCCTGATGATAAAGCAGCGGTTTTTAACAAACGACAGATACACTGTTCTTTAGTGAATACTTGTTTTTTTCCCCACTGTGAATTCTCCTAGTTCACCGCTTCCACAGGTGTGGAACACAAAATAATAGTTTCGCACGAGGTTTTAGTTTCCGCACGATTCCACAATAATATGTGTGAAATGTTTTGGTATGCTGTGTAAGAAAGGAAATTCGTTTACCTGCATAATTTAGGTATTTACACAAAATGAGTGCATGTATTTTCTGACTTTAGCTTAATCCAGTACAGATACCGAAATGATATCAAGATAGGAAGTGTAACATATTACAAAATGTTGATTCTACTAGTGTAGTCAGCTAGATATTAATGATACATCGTCTCAAAAGCTTAGTCATTCACTAAGTTTTACATCCAAGCCCCAACGTCCATCCTAACTTTCAAATTATGGAAATACCTCTGCAAGTATTTTAAAGTAATTCACTTACGCAACTGAGATTTTCCTCTCTTTACCTACTCTGTAGGATACAAAGAAAGACTTATCTGAGCTTATATGACAGTCTCTACTTTTGCATCCAGTAAAAGCACAACTGCACAACACTTGATCTGTAAAAAATGTGTCATGAAGTGTGCACTATAAATTCGTAATGACATACCCGTCTTCGTGTCCCGACTCAAGTGACTTAGGTGTTGGTTTCAATAAAATGATGTCATGCGCAGTCTGTGTGATCTATGGTCTATGCTCTTTATGAAGCTGTAATTTCGATAACCTTTGCTAGTAGTATCGTTGGTGGTCTTGTGCAATCTCTGGTTGTTTTGCAATATATTGTGCCTCTATCCGTTTCTTAGATTGATAATTTCAATAAAGTCTTTGTACTGAATTGTATGTGCCTGGGTTTGAGGAAATAGGTAATTCAGTTTGACCCGATTTAGTTGGTGAACTAAGACTGTGTTGTGTTTTGTAAGCGAATCTCATATTTATATACCCTCCTGGAAATTGAAATAAGAACACCGTGAATTCATTGTCCCAGGAAGGGGAAACTTTATTGACACATTCCTGGGGTCAGATACATCACATGATCACACTGACAGAACCACAGGCACATAGACACAGGCAACAGAGCATGCACAATGTCGGCACTAGTACAGTGTATATCCACCTTTCGCAGCAATGCAGGCTGCTATTCTCCCATGGAGACGATCGTAGAGATGCTGGATGTAGTCCTGTGGAACGGCTTGCCATGCCATTTCCACCTGGCGCCTCAGTTGGACCAGCGTTCGTGCTGGACGTGCAGACCGCGTGAGACGACGCTTCATCCAGTCCCAAACATGCTCAATGGGGGACAGATCCGGAGATCTTGCTGGCCAGGGTAGTTGACTTACACATTCTAGAGCACGTTGGGTGGCACGGGATACATGCGGACGTGCATTGTCCTGTTGGAACAGCAAGTTCCCTTGCCGGTCTAGGAATGGTAGAACGATGGGTTCGATGACGGTTTGGATGTACCGTGCACTATTCAGTGTCCCCTCGACGATCACCAGTGGTGTACGGCCAGTGTAGGAGATCGCTCCCCACACCATGATGCCGGGTGTTGGCCCTGTGTGCCTCGGCCGTATGCAGTCCTGATTGTGGCGCTCACCTGCACGGCGCCAAACACGCATACGACCATCATTGGCACCAAGGCAGAAGCGACTCTCATCGCTGGAGACGACACGTCTCCATTCGTCCCTCCATTCACGCCTGTCGCGACACCACTGGAGGCGGGCTGCACGATGTTGGGGCGTGAGCGGAAGACGGCCTAACGGTGTGCGGGACCGTAGCCCAGCTTCATGGAGACGGTTGCGAATGGTCCTCGCCGATACCCCAGGAGCAACAGTGTCCCTAATTTGCTGGGAAGTGGCGGTGTGGTCCCCTAAGGCACTGCGTAGGATCCTACGGTCTTAGCGTGCATCCGTGCGTCGCTGCGGGCCGGTCCCAGGTAGACGGGCACGTGCACCTTCCGCCGACCACTGGCGACTACATCGATGTACTGTGGAGACCTCACGCCCCACGTGTTGAGCAATTCGGCGGTACGTCCACCTGGCCTCCCGCATGCCCACTATACGCCCTCGCTCAAAGTCCGTCAACTGCACATACGGTTCACGTCCACGCTGTCGCGGCGTGCTACCAGTGTTAAAGACTGCGATGGAGCTCCGTATGCCACGGCAAACTGGCTGACACTGACGGCGGCGGTGCACAAATGCTGCGCAGATAGCGCCATTCGACGGCCAACACCGCGGTTCCTGGTGTGTCCGCTGTGCCGTGCGTGTGATCATTGCTTGTACAGCCCTCTCGCAGTGTCCGGAGCAAGTATGGTGGGTCTGACACACCGGTGTCAATGTGTTCTTTTTTCCATTTCCAGGAGTGTATTTTAGTGGCGAATTAATTTTATTAGATATCTTTTCTGTGTATGTATACAAAGCAGCGGACCCAGAAGACTACAAAGAGACAGTCAAAGCGTAACGTAACTGAAAGCAATATAGCTGTGTAATGAACGGTGACTGGATGGATATGTAGGTTGTTGTTGGGGGTTGTTTGGGGAAGGAGACCAGACAGCGTGGTCATCGGTCTCATCGCATTAGGGAAGGATGGGGAAGGAAGTCGGCCGTGCCCTTTTAGAGGAACCATCCCAGCATTTGCCTGGAGTGATTTAGGGAAATCACGGAAAACCTAAATCAGGATGGCCGGACGCGGGATTGAACCGTCGTCCTCCCGACTGCGAGTCCAGTGTCTACCCACTGCGCCACCCCGCTCGGTGGGATGTGTAGGAGAAAGATGGCTACTTAAGTAGGCGTCCTTAAGGAAAAAGCTACTTATAAATTCAGAAGAAAGAACAGGTGATTGTGAGTGCAGCATTAATGTGGACGCTGCCCGGAGAGGGATGTAATAGTGGAAACAAGTCATAAGAAAGGTGGGCGATTAATTTCTATGTTTCGCAAAACAATGACAAATCATACATCAAACAGACAGACGTATCCACCAAAATGGTAGTAGAACCCAGGAACTGCAAGATTATTCATCTTGGTTTGTAGTGAAGTCTGTCCGTGCAGCAGAATTCACTGTGGGCCAAATGGGTCTTTTGTCCTCCCACTCTCGGATGGAAGAAACAATAGAGGGGTGCGTTCTTCGTGAAACGCATAGCTGTAACACACGCATAAGTGCGCGAGATGTGATTCCTCTTCTCTAAGAGTTCATTGCAAACCTTCCATCCCACGTAATTGCTGCCATCACAGCAGACAGCCAGAGAAATTCCCGCCCTAATACGCGCCATTTACAAGAGTTATGATGAGTAATTACCTACGCTTCCGAACGTCTCAGCCCTCCGAAACCCTCCTGCTAAAAACTTGAAACGGCTTAATTCCGTTTTCTTACATCGAATCGACTCTGGCGAGCAGCTGAAAACCATAGCTATTGTGTTCTGCAGAACGCTAGCGGGCAAAAGTAATTGCTTTAATTGCTTTAATTGTCGAACTGTAAATACAGATCTGTTTTCTGCGAACACTAATTATCGGACCACAAAGGTATGAGAACAATCGACGTACTGAATACAGTTACAATGGGCTGCAGAAATGCCTTTTTTAATACCAGCTCCGTACTCCTTGTGAGGCTTATAATACGTAAATACACAATTTGATGAAAAGTATCCGAACAACCCTATGTAATGTGGAATTGACCGCTGAGTACATGCATGTTAAGCACACAGACATTATATAAAACATAACATAGTTAAAATTAACTCTTATAAATATACTCACTTAACATGTACACAATTGTGTATGAAATACACCTAGTCTGGACAAGCACATAAAATATATTGTTGTTGTTGTAGTCTTCAGTCCTGAGACTGGTTCGATGCAGCTCTCCATGCCACTCAATCCTGTGCAAGCTTCTTCATCTCCCAGTACCTACTGCAGCCTACGTCCTTCTGAACCTGCTTAGTGTATTCATCTCTTGGTCTCCCTCTACGATTTTTACTCTCCACGCTGCCCTCCAATGCTAAATTTGTGATCCCTCGATGCCTCAGAACATGTCCTACCAACCGGTCACTTCTTCTAGTCAAGTTGTGCCACAAACTCTTCTTCTCCCCAATTCTGTTCAATATGTCCTCATTAGTTATGTGATCTACCCATCTAATCTTCAGCATTCTTCTGTAGCATCACATTTCGAAAGCTTATATTCTCTTCTTGTCCAAACTGTTTATCGTCCATGTTTCACTTCCATACATGGCTACACTCCATACAAATACTTTCAGAAACGACTTCCTGACACTTAAATCTATACTCGATGTTAACAAATTTCTCTTCTTCAGAAACGCTTTCCTTGCCATTGCCAGTCTACATTTTATATCCTCTCTACTTCGACCATCATCAGTTATTTTGCTCCCCAAATAGCAAAACTCGTATACTACTTTAAGTGTCTCATTTCCTAATCTAATTCCCTCAGCATCACCCGACTTAATTCGACTACATGCCATTATCCTCGTTTTGCTTTTGTTGATGTTCGTCTTATATCCTCCTTTCAAGACACTGTCCATTCCGTTCATCTGCTCTTCCAAGTCCTTTGCTGTCTCCAACAGAATTACAATGTCATCGGCGAACCTCAAAGTTTTTATTTCCTCTCCATGGATGTTAATACTCACTCCGAACTTTTCTTTTGTTTCCTTTACTGCTTGCTCAATATACAGATTGAGTAACATCGGGGAGAGGCTACAACCCGGTCTCACTCCCTTCTGAACCACTGCTTCCCTTTCATGCCCCTCGACTCTTATGACTGCCATCTGGTTTCTGTACAAATTGTAACTAGCCTTTCGCTCCCTGTATTTTACCCCTGCCACCTTTAGAATTTGAAAGAGAGTATTCCAGTCAACATTGTCAAAAGCTTTCTCTAAGTCTACAAATGCTAGAATCGTAGGTTTGCCTTTCCTTAATCTTTCTTCTAAGATAAGTCGTAGCGTCAGTATTGCCTCACGTGTTCCAACATTTCTACGGAATCCAAACTGATCTTCCCCGAGGTCGGTTTCTACCTGTTTTTCTATTCGTCTGTAAAGAATTCGCGTTAGTATTTTGCAGCTGTGACTTATTAAACTGATAGTTCTGTAATTATCACATCTGTCAACACCTGCTTTCTTTGGGATTGGAATTATTATATTCTTCTTGAGTCTGAGGGAATTTCGACTGTCTCATACATCTTGCTCACCAGATGGTATAGTTTTGTCAGGACTGGCTCTCCCAAGGCTGTCAGTACTTCTAATGGAATGTTCTCTACTCCCGGGGCCTTTTTTCGACTTAGGTCTTTCACTGCACTGTCAAACTCTTCACGCAATATCATATATCCCATTTCATCTTCATCTACATCCTCTTCCATTTCCATAATATTGTCCTCAAGAACATCGCCCCTGTATAGACCCTCTATCTACTCCTTCGACCTTTCTGCTAGTAAGCGAAAAACCTAAACCTAAAGAGTTACGTACAGATCAGACAGTCGAGCGACTTCCGCCGGAGAAGTGGAGGCTGTTCGATGATGCTACTTGGGAATGATCTGCTGGGGCAGTCATTTAGGATGTAGTCCACAGTCTGATTCGGTGTTCCGCAATTGCACTCTGGGGAGCTTTCCATGCCCCATTTGAGCAACATGTCTCCACATCTACCAATGCCTACTCTAAAGCGGTTCGAGCGGCTCCATATTTGACGAGGTAGCTCCATTCTAGGAGTTCTGTCCGCTACTTCTGAGACAATGTCCGGGTTCTTAATTTCTTTACTGTTGGCAACATGCTCAGCACATTTGGCAATAATGTCGTAGTTTTCTTCCAGATCGGTGTCTTTCCAGTCACTAGACATGGCCTGCACCTCAACAGGTATGGGAAGGGGAGGTTGGAAAAGCTTATAGGTGACAGCATAGGTGGGGTTGGTGGGATCACTCATGGGAAAATTCCTACAGTAGTGGGTGTTAGAGCTGCACCTTTTTTAGATTGAAGTCAGCTGATATGTATTCCTGCTTAAGGGAAGTCTCTACCAAAGGAACCACTTTTGACAAAGCTTAGGTATCCGAGTAACGAGTGAATTAGTATATTTCATCAAAATATACAAGGTATTAGAGATAAAGTTAGTGAACTGCTTATAGATGTTGACTCTGAAATTATTTGGTATATCTGAACACTTCTTAAATAAGGAGATGATTCATAGGCTTCCTTTACCAGGATACAGGTTGGCTGGCAGCTTTTCCAGGAGCTCTTTGCGGTGTGGGGGAGTAGCCATGAATGTGAAAAACGGCATCCCATTTGAGTCAATTGATGTTTCAAAGTACTGCACTGAAAAGGTGTTTGAATGTTGTGCAGGTGTGGTTAAATTTAACGGAGCTAAACTTCTAACTGTTGTTATTTATAGATCCCCAGACTCCGATTTCACAACATTTTTGCTAAAGCTAGAGGAGGTTCTTGGTTCACTTTGTAGGAAATACAAAAAGTTAGTTATATGTGGTGACTTCAATATTAATTGTATAAGTGATTGTGCAAGGAAGAGGATGCTGGTAGGCCTCCTTAATTCATATAATCTTATGCAAACCGTATTCTTTCCAACGAGAGTGCAAGGGAACAGTAGAACAACCATATACAACATTTTTGTTCATTCCTCATTACTAGAAGGGCATTCTGTTAGCAAAAAGGTTAATGGCCTTTCAGATCATGATGCACAAATTTTAACTCTAAAAGATTTTTGTGCTGGAACACGTGTTAAATATAGTCATCAGCTGTTTAGGAAATCTGATCCAGTTGCTGTAGAGACCTTTGTAAACCTTATCAAGGAACAATAGTGGCAGGATGTTTATAGCGCTGATACAGTAGACGATAAATATAATGCTTTTCTCAAGACTTTTCTCGTGCTCTTTGAAAGTTTCCTTCCGTTAGAACGTTCAAAAGAGGGTACTAGCACAAACAGGCAGCCTGGGTGGCTGACTAGAGGGACAAGAATATCTTGTAGAACAAAGTGGCAATTATATCAAAACGTTAGAAACAGTCAAAATCTAAATGCAGCAGCCCATTACAAACAGTATTGTAAGGTGCTTAAAAATGTTATTAGGAAGGCAAAAAGTATGTGGTATGCAGATAGAATAGCTAAGTCTCAGGATAAAATTAAAACCATATGGTCAGTCGTAAAGGAAGTGGCTGGTCTGCAGAGACAGGTCGAGGATATAGAATCTGTGCGTAGTGCGAATGTCCGTGTTACTGATAAGTCGCATATATGGACAGTATTTAATAATTACTTTCTGAATATAGCAGGTGAACTAAATAGAAACCTAGTCCCAACAGGGAATCATATAGCGCTCTTAGAAAAAAGTGTTCCGAGACTGTTACCTGAAATGCTCCTCCATGATACTGACAAGAGGGAGATTGAGTTAATAATTAAATCACTAAAGACCAAGAACTCTCATGGATATGACGGGGTATCTAGCAGACTACTGAAGTATTGTTCTATGTATGTTAGCCCAGTACTTAGCCATATATGTAACTTTTCCTTTAGAAGTGGTCGTTTCCTGACCGATTAAAGTACTCGGCAGTGAAGCCACTTTATAAAAAGGGAGACAGGGATAATGTTGACAATTATAGACCTATTTCTATGACATCGGTGTTTGCTAAAGTTATCGAGAAGGTTGTATATGCATGGTTACTGGAGCATTTAAATTCACATAATTTGCTGTCAAATGTTCAGTTTGGTTTTAGAAATGGTTTAACAAGTGAAAATGCTATATTCTCTTTTCTCTGTGAGGTTTTGGACGGATTAAATAAAAGGTTGCGAACGCTAGGTGTTTTCTTTGATCTAACGAAGGCTTTTGACTGTGTTGACCACAAAATGTTACTGCAGAAGTTGGACCATTATGGAGTAAGGGGAGTAGCTTACAATTGGTTCGCCTCTTACCTTAAGAACAGAAAGCAGAAGGTAATTCTCCGCAATATTGTGAGTGGTAGTGATGTTCAGTCCCAATGGGGCACTGTTAAGTGGAGCGTTCCCCAAGGGTCGGTGCTGGGGCCACTGCTGTTTCTTATTTATATAAATGATATGCCTTCTAGTATTACAGGTGATTCAAAAATATTTCTGTTTGCTGATGACACCAGCTTGATCGTGAAGGATCTTGTGTGTAATACTGAAACAGTATCAAATAACGTAGTTCATGAAATAAGTTCGCGGCTTGTGGAAAATAATTTGATGCTAAATCACAGTAAGACTCAGTTTTTACAGTTTCTAACACACAATTCAACAAGAACCGATATTTTGATCAGACAGAATGGGCATATTATAAGCGAGACGGAACAGTTCAAGTTCCTAGGACTTCGGATAGATAGTAAGCTGTTGTGGAAAGCCCATGTTCAGGATCTTGTTCAGAAACTAAATGCTGCTTTATTTACCATTAGAACAGTATCTGAAATAAGTGACACTTCAACACGAAAAGTAGTCTTCTTCGCATATTTCCATACGCTTATGTCGTATGGTATTATTTTTTGGGGTAATTCTTCTGATTCAAAAAGGGTATTTTTGCCTCAAATACGGGCTGTTCGAGCTATATGTGGTGTAAGTTCGAGAACCTCTTGTCGACCCCTATTCAATAGTCTGGGAATTCTGACATTGCCCTCACAGTATATATTTTCTTTAATGTCATTTGTTGTTAGCAATATTAGCCTATTCCCAAGAGTTAGCAGCTTTCACTCAGTTAATACTAGGCAGAAATCCAATCTGCATGTGGAATGCACTTCCTTGGCTCATGTGCAGAAAGGAGTGCAGTATTCTGCTGCATCCATTTTCAATAAGCTACCACAAGAACTCAAAAATCTTAGCAGTACCCCAAACACTTATAAGTCTAAACTGAAGAGTTTCCTCATGGCCCAGTCCTTCTATTCTGTCGAGGAGCTCCTGGAAGAGCTAAAAAATTAAGCAAATTCCAGTGTTACATTGTTGATTTTCTTTATTTAAATTTACGACTTGTCACCTGAATATGTTTTTTTATATTTCATTTTATCTGTTTCTAATATCGTGTTATAATTTCATGTATTGACTCGTTCCATGACCATGGAGACTTCTCCCTAATTTGGTCCCACGGAACAGTAAATAAATAAATAAATGAATAAAATAGGACGACGAGACCTAAGCCGATTTGATGGAAGAGGGAGTGTAATGTTTTCTGGACGGGGTGGTATTTTTTCTGAATGGTTGCTTTTAACCACTACTTTTGAGCCATGGCCGTTCGGCGGAGTCGAGGAGATGCGATATTGGCCGGGGTCGGAAGCCACACAATGGGAGTGGATTTCAGTGTGCCTGTAACGATCCACATTGCTTCGTTTAATTGGACGTCGACTTTATTGGTATGACGGCTCGTATACCGTGCTAGTATTCTGCGGCAGCGTAGGCTAAGGGCAGTGGAATGCTTCTCAATATGTTCCCATTTGTCCCCACGACGTTCGAGCTAGTTTGCTGAATATGTTGTTCCTAGCCTTTATTTTCGGCGCAGTTTTTGTCAGATATTGCATATACATCAGTGATCTGTTTAGAGTGACTTCTATGTATGTGGGGCAAGTATTGTGCTGAACTCTTTCTCCGCCAAAGTACACGTTTTTTGTAAGCCAACTTTTTGCTAAGATCGAAAGCGCTTACTTGTGATTTTTAAGGATTAGGTTTGAGACACCATTTCATGTAGTATTTGTGCGTTATTTCTAGGTCTTCTGTTAGTCGGTCACTTCCTTCCTCCAATATTTGATGTTGGATTTCCAGTATCGTATCGAGAAGCACAATCACTGTTGCAATAGGTGCACCTCAGTTATAACTGTGTGCAGTGATTATGGTCGAGTGTATAGCGCTATGCCCCCTCAGCGCGTCTGTGACTGATCGGCTATAAGGGACGCGCGGATCGGACATCACACCATGGTCCTCCACGGTCACCCGATCAGGTGGTACGTGATTTATTCGTGGAGTTTTGGGACGGACTCCAACTATATGTCTCCCCTTCCAAAAAGTTAGTGCAAGTTTAGACAGCACATATCATCAGTGCGTGCAGTACCTCCCGACATCTTCGTAAAACTGTGGTAAGAATCTGGCTGTTGTCTATATACAAAATTATTACGGCTTTCGCGACCACTTGTTGATAAATTGCCTGTTGGCTTCTGTCTCGGTTTCTTCGGTCGACGTTTGTTTGATAACTTCTCTGACGTTTCGCCTGCACGAGCGGCTTGCACTTTCAAAGCTTCACCTTCCATTGCTGCTGCTGGACTGGATTCGAGCTCGCGGCCGCAGATTATACCTACCTGGCGCGCCAGCGTCCAAGGCCGGAAGTAGAAAGCGCGACTCATGTCCAGTCTCGTCTTTCTGCCACGGTGCCAAGATGAAAGGGCTAGGACAAAGTTCTTAAAAAGTAAGTCCCTAGTCAACACCGCCTAAACACATCGTATCCACCACCAGAATGGAACGATCTTTTGTTCCTGAGCGAATCCTTGCAACTCGGAGATACTTGGAAAGAACGGATCATAAACTTTAGGGCTTTTCTATCAACTAAGTAGCAGCATGCACAGAGACGACTGGGAAAGAACGGATCATAAACTTTAGGGCTTTTCTATCAACTAAGTAGCAGCATGCACAGAGACGACTGGATCAAGATCGACAGCATCACTCACTGGAGCATGTAGAACGAACTCGCCGATTTCAACGAGCGACAGAAGGAAAAGTTTGCTAGATGCGGGAAGCAGATTGACTAGGCGATTCGGATCATGTCACACGCAACGGTCACCTACATTGAACACCAGTTGGCGAAAGAAGAGCAATATATCTTTCAAAAACAAGGGAATTTTGCTATAATCCCGAGAACTGTACCTATAGAGAACATGATTGCTAATACCGAAGCAGCCATTCGGACCCTTCCTTGTGAAAGAGCTGAGGAAATACGTACCGAAACCGCCGGAATATGGCGCCGAGCAAAACGACCGGCTTGCAACCTGGCAAAAGAAGAGTTAAAAGCTATCAAGACTGCCAACGCCGACAAAAGTATATTGGTACTGCCTACCTATGGCGGAAATGTCACCGCCGTAATGAAGACCGAAGACTATGAGCAGAAGATCCGTGTCCTATTAGATCCGAAGACGTATGGAAAACAGAGCGCAGATCCGACGAAGCGGATCACATGGAATACGAATCTGTTGGTTGGTTGGTTGGTTTAAAGATTAAAGGGACCAAACTGCAAAGGTCATCGGTCCCTTGCTTCATAAAAACACAGAGCACAGTGAAACCATCCACCAGTCAGGCGAAGCACTAAAATAAAAATTCCAGGGGAAAAAAAGCCCCATGGTCAATGGTAAGACAACACGGAAAACGGAGCACAGCAACAAAAACTACATAGAGAACAAAGGCAGAAGGAATTAAAACTGCACAGCAGAGGACTGTGGCTGGCTGATCACGAAAATAATAGGCTGAGCCAGCCACTCTGCAACACGTTAAAACCTCCAGCCTAAAAGATTAGGGTGGAGTCGAATTACAACACAAAACAAAGTAAAAGATACAGCACAAAAGAGGGTGATGTAATAAAATTAAATGGACCTATAAAAGCCGCTTGCGCGAATAAAACTTAAAACCCGATCTGTTAATCAAGGCCTCCTCTCTCCTGGTGGAGATGCAGAGGAACTTACGCAACAGAGAAGCTCTATTACCTCGGCTATATTGCTTACCATAGATCCAAAAGAATAATGTTCGGTTAGCTCTTCTGGCTCACCGACGTATGAACTGTAGAAACACTTGGCGTCTCTGTTCCAGCTGCACGTGAAAATGATTGACAAGTACATAAAAGACTGAGGACTTTTCATTGAAAAACTGAAGAAATAAAACTTGGACCAAACGACATCCGCCGGCCGCTGTGGCCGAGCGGTTCTAGGAGCTTGTCGCGAACAGCGCGACCACTATGGTCGCAGGTTCGAATCCTGCCTCGGGCATGGATGTGTGTGACGTCCTTCGGTTAGTTAGGCTTCGTAGTTCTAAGTTCTAGCGGACTGATGACCTCAGATGTTAAGTCCCAGAGTGCTCAGAGCCATTTGAACCATTTGAAACGACATCCTGGTCGGTTTTGATATTGTTTCTTTGTTTACCAAAGTGCCATTCGGTGACTCTCTGGACTATATCGGTTCCATTTTCCCGCAAGACATCACCAAGATCCTCGTGCATGTCTCACCATGAGCTGTTTCATATGGAATGGCAACTTCTACGAATAGCTGGAAGATGACGCCATGGGCAGTCCTCTTAGTCCAGTGGTGACCGGCTTCTTCATGGAACATTTCGAAGGTGTGGTACAGATACGACGATGATCCCTTTGTTCTGAGGAGTCATGGTAAGCTGCAGCTCAGTGACACCCTAGGACACGTGACCATTCTGTAAGCCAACATGAAATTTACGATAGAGGAAGAAAAAGACCAACACTTACCCTTCCAAAATTGGTGGTCATGAGGAATGGCGAAAATCTGAGACACAGCGTATATCGAAAACCAACGCACACCGACCAGTACCTGCACAAACTGTCAAATCACCACCCGACCCACAAAAGAAGGGTGATTAATAAACTCGTGACGTGATCAAGACGAATATGTAAGCCGCAGCACCTCAGACACGAGATGAAACATCTTGAAAGGGTTCTGAGGAGCAGTCGGTACTCCACCAGTCATATATGAAGTGCCACAGAATCAACCATTTGTCAAAATGAAACACCGCATAAAGAAATGTCGGGTACGACTTTTCTGCCATACATTCCCGAGGTGACGGACGGAATTGGCTATTTATTGTGCAAACACGGCGTGCAGACTATTTACAAACCGATAAAGTCGATCAAAGAGTGTATCCGACCGGAAAATGAGGTAAAGGACCCACTTGCAATGCCGAGAATATACCGAATACGATGTACATGTGGAAAAGTCTATGTTTGAATGACTGGACGATCAGTCAATACCAGGATCACCGAACATATACGGCTGTGCAAGATGGTGTAGGTACAAAAATCGGCCGTGGCGGAGCACGCGCTGTATGCGACCGAGCTCAAGATAAAATTCGCCGACATGGAAGTTGTTGGCGTACAGAACAACTTTTACACAAAATTGTTCAGGGAAATTAAAAAAGTACACAAACAAGATAATAGGTTCAACAAGAAAGAAGAAAGCCTCGAAGGGAACGAATCTTGAATGGTAGCAAGCGGGTAACCGCAGCGGTAATGCCCACGGAAAAGCCCTTGGACTTTGGTGCGCCAGGTACACACACTGAAGCGCCAGAGAAACTGGTATACGCATGCGTATTCCAATACAGAGATATGGAAACAGGCAGAAGTCGGTGATGCGGTCGGTAACGCCTATATAAGACAAGTGTCTGGCACGGTTATTGGATTGGTTAATGCTGATACAACGACAGGTTATCAAGATTTAAGTGAGTCTGAAGGTGGTATAGTCGGCGCACGAGCGATGGGACACTGCGTCTCCAAGGTGGCGATGAAGTGGGGATTTTCCCGTACGGCTATTTCACGAGTGTACCGTGAATATCAGGAATCCGGTAAAATATCAGATCTCCGACATCGCTGCAGCCAGAAAAAGATCCTGCAAGAACTGGACCAACGACGACTGAGAAGGAGTTCAACGTGACAGAAAGGCAACCCTTCCACAAATTATTGCAGATATCAGTGCTGAGCCATCAACAAGTGTCAGCGTGCGAACCATTCAACTAAACACCATCGATATGGGCTTTCGGAGCAGAAGGCCCACTCTTGTACCCTTGATGACTGCACTACACAAAGCTTGACGCCTCGCTCTAGCCGGTCAACACCGGCATTTGACTGTTGATGACTGGAAACATGTTGCCTGGTTTCAAATTCCATCGAGCGGATGGACGTGTACGGGTATGGAGACAACCTCATGAATCCAAGGGCCCTGCTTGTCAGCAGGGGACTGTTTAGCTTGGTGGAGGCTTTGTAATGGTGTGGGGCGTAGGCAGTTGGTGTGATATGGGAACACTGATACGTCTAGATACGTCCCTGATAGGTGACATGAACGTATGCATCCTGCCAGATCACCTATTCATGTCCATTGTGCATACCGATGGACTCGGGAAATTCCAGCAGGACACTCCACAAGTCCAAAATTGCTACAGAGAGGTTCCAGGAACATTCTTCCGAGTTCAAACACTTCTGCTGGCCACCAAGCTCCCCCGACATGAACGTCATCGAGCATATCCGAGATGCCTTGCAACGTGCTGTTCAAAAGAGACTCCATCTTTTCGTACTCTTACGGACTTATGGGCAGCCCTGCAGTATTCATATTTTGAATTCCTTCCATCACCACTTCAGACATCAGTCGAGTCCATGCCACGTCGTGCTGTGGCACTTCCCCGCGCTCGCTGGGGCCCTACACCGGTCAGGCAGGTGTAAAAGCTTCTTTGGTTCTTCGGTGAAAAATTTTCAGCCGCGATCTCGACTCAAGTCCATCTTTAGCAATGGAGTGTGGAACATTGACAGTGTCAGCCGCTTGTGCTTGCAAAACCTCAGTAAAATGATCAAACAAATGTCGGAAGTTTGGAAGTTTGAGGTAAGTTCTATGGGACCAAACTGCTGAGGTCATCGGTCCCTAAGTTACACAGTAATTAATATAACGTAAAAATAACTTACGCTAAGCACAACACGCACACCCGTGCCCGAGGCTGGACTCGTACCTCCGACGGGGGGAGTCGCGCCAGCCGTGGCAAGACGCCCCTAGGCAGCGCGGCTACCCCGCGCGGCTATAAATGTCGGCCGAAGAACCCAAGACAGAAGTCTACAGGCACTTTATAGTCTAGATGTTTGTCGTTCACGTGACTGTCAAATGAAAATGAAAACTTTGATCTTAAACCAAAGTGTAAAGAACACCTCGAGACTGTATGCGTATGTACACTATCTCATCAAAGGTATCCCACACCTATTAATTTCTCTCAGTCTCAGCCCATTTCCATTGTTCTCTTTTCCTGCTGAAATCTTTTTACTTTTGTTTTGTCAGGTGCTATCCTGTGATGTTTACCTTGTCATTTGGTGTGTCTGATATGTTAGAAGTGTTCCGGATTCTTTTTTCCCTTCTCGGATGGGCCACTCGAGGACCACGTGCCATTTTCAATTCCTTGTTCGTTGTTCTCGTCTTTTTTCCCTGTACCTTTCAGCTGTTCACTATGTTTTTCTTTACTTTTTTCTGACTGGTAATACCACCTGTTTCTTCACTTTTCTGTCTCCACGTCCTTCCACATTCAATCATTTTTCTCTAAATACTTTTCTTCATATTTTATATTATTTTTTCTAAATTCTTTTCTGCTTCCTGACTTCTTATCCCACAAATAGTTGAAGATCTTTTTGGTTTATCTATTGTCTTTCATTCGATAAAAAAATACCAGTTACATCTGATATGTTTTCTATGTTTAGATAAATTGCATCGTTAATACGTAATTTCCAAAATTACGCAGTTTTTCGTGGACCTAACATTTTCCTAATGATTATCCTTTCTAATATTTCTAATTTATCTAAATTATAGTTTAATGCGAGACATTCACTTACATACAGGTATTCTGGTTTCACTACTGTATTGTAATGCCTTATTTTAGCATTTTTAGGCAGGCCTTTCTTGTTGTAAAAGTCTTTGGATATATCATATGCGCTTCCCATTTTATGTATCCTTTCCTCTATAGCATTTTTTTTCAAACCATTTTCTTTATCTCTAGAAAATATTAACTTTTTCAGTCTTTTAAATTTGGCCAGTGTCTGTTTTCAGAAATTTCGTTGCGTTTTTAATGCTTGTATAAAATTTTTGTCGTATAAAACAGCTTTCCATATTTTATGTTATTTCTTTGTTTTGTGATTGGGATTTTGAAATACACAGGACCTTTGGCGCGGTATTATCTGAAAACAAAAGCGAGAGGACGACCAGTGCTGAACGACTGTTTGAGTAAGAATACACAGTAGAAAGTGTGTCGTTTGGAAAAACGTAAAAAAGTCGCCGTTACCCCCGTTGCTGTCCTCCACTTTTCTCGTTCTTTTTTTCCCGGCCCCAAAAGTCGGTGGTCTCCCTCATACTTACTCTGTCCTTGAAACTAGTCTCTTGATGCTCTGTCATCTCCTGCCAGCTTTAAATTCATCAATGAACTTCAGTCTCGGTTGTCCTTTCTATCTTCTTCTTTCCATATTTCCAGAAATCAGTGTCGTGAACTGCAATGAATAGTGACGTAGATGGCTAACAATGTTCGCTTCCTAGTGGTGATTGTAGGTGATTTTCGGTAGGCGGTTTGACTCTCCTGTTCTTCTCAGTACTTCTTCGTTTGATGTTCTGTCAGTCCATGGTGTCTTTTCCTCCAACACCACTTCTCGAAAGCTTATACTCTTTCCTTGCGCGTCTGCCCCACAATCAAATTTTCAGCTCAGTGCATGCTTATGTTGCAAATGTAGCTCTTTAAAAACCGTTTCCTAGTAGATAAGGAGACAGGGTTTGAGGCTAGTAGTTTTCCGTTCTGGAAAAGTGATTCTTTTGTCCAGGCTGTTCTACGTTTAATGTCCATTGTACTTCAATCATCGGCTGTGACACACCATTAGAGGTGTTGAAGGCAGTCATTTGGGCCAGCTTTTCACCTCCAAGGAGCATGGCTGCGTTCAGTTCTTCATCTCTTTTGCTTTTCGTGACTTTTCTTTTGCTTCTGTCGGAGTGCATCTCGCACTTCGCTACCAACATTTGGTTACTCTGGCGAAGCGCCTTCTGTAGTTCGTCTTTATTTCTCAGTGAGAACGAATGTTCACTTCTCACTGTTTTTCCACTGCTACTACTTTCGGAGAATCCCTTCAGTGAATTATCTATGTGCACATTAAATAATGATGGGGACAAGCCACTTCCCTGCTTTAGCGCCCTTTAATACCTTAGTCAAAAAAATGGTTCAAATGGCCCTGAGCACTATGGGACTCAACTGCTGAGGTCATTAGTCCCCTATAACTTAGAACTAGTTAAACCTAACTAACCTAAGGACATCACACACATCCATGCCCGAGGCAGGATTCGAACCAGCGACCGTAGCGGTCTCGCGGTTCCAGACTGCAGCGCTAGAACCGCGCGGCCACTTCGGCCGGCAATACCTTAGTCCATGGGTCCTCTATGAGAGCAGTCTTCTATGAGAAATTCTAATTCTTGCTGAGCTGCAGCATTATTCTTCTGTGAGTAAAGTCTATCCCCTATTATTCATTTCTTTGAACAGTTTGTTTAGGTTAACGCGATCGAACGCTTTCTCTATGTCTGTGAATCCGATCAATATTGGTGTGGTGAACGTGAAGGATTTCTCTACAGTCAATCGTACACTGAATATTATCTCTCGAGTTGCACGTTTCAGTCAAATCCTCTACGCGTCATTTTGAAAGCTTTGTTTACTTTCTACTCTACGCGATGATAACTAACCATGTTAGAATTCCCGAGGCATGTGATACAAGCCTGAGTGTTATGCATTGTTCGCACTCCTTTCCATTACCGGTCTTGGGAATCCGTATCACACGTTCCAGCTCAAAATCATAGATACTTCTTCTTTCAGTACATGTTTATCACCTAGGATAAGTCCGCCCCTGGTAGCTGAGTGGTCAGCGCGACGAAATGTCATACCTAACGGTCCGTTTTCGATTCCCGGCTGGGTCGGAGATTTTCTCCGCTCAGGGACTGGGTGTTGTGTTGTCCGTATCATCATCATTTCATCCCCATCGACACGCAAGTCGCCGACGTGGCGTCAACTCGAAAGACTTGCACCAGGCGAACGGTCTAACCGACGGGAGGCCCTAGCCACACGGAATTTCCATCAAGGATAACATGCTTCTTTTTTCTTCGAGTGATTCACTCATTCCCCCAAGATGAAACTTTATTGTCTTTCAGTCGTTTTAATGCACTGTCTAGTTCTTTTCTGAATATTGGTGGACCAAGCTGTGAAAGTTATCTAAATAAGTAAAAATATGGATTGAAATACTCTGCTTCTGACTGTAAGCTGTGAGCTGTGATAATAAATGAACTGTGCAGCTTGTCTTTCATATTACGATAGTACAAGGTTCATTACTACAATTCATTTATTATCACAGGTCAGAGCTTACAATCAGAAACGAAGTACTTCAGACGTATCTTTCTTTATTTAGTCAGCTGGCAGCTGATCCTAGTCGATTATCACATCTTCTAGTAGATTTTCTTCCATATCTTGCTCATGATACAGTTAGTTCCTCTATATACCTCTTTGTTTACCTGTCGTTTCTTCATCTGTTAGCATCCTGCCGTATAGTCTTATATCCTTTCCGGAAGCTTAGATCTGCTTGTGAATTGTCTCTGAAATTCTCGGTATGCTCGTTCTACATTACCTTTTCTGTCACTTTACAATTATTTGGCAATCATTCTTTCAGTACTTTCACCATTTCTGTATTAATATAAATTTTCTACTGCCTTTATCCAGCCTGCTCTCGGGCCATCTAACATTTTCTCCCTCATTCATCATGATCAGCATATTTCTCGTTGTCCAAGACTTACACGATATCTTTTTCTCCTTCCCAAAGCATCCTTCTGCACGTTTTATAAGTTGTACTCAGGAATTCACAAAAGAAAAGGAAATAAAAAAGCGAAATTTGTAACATATTGGAGCTAGAGCTAGACCCTCAGACCTACACACTGAGGTGACAAAATTGATGAGATGCATTTTAATATCGTGTCGGACTTCCTTTTACCATGCTTAGTGCAATAGCTCGACGTGGTTTGGACTCGACAAGTCGCTGGAAGTCCCCTGCAGAAATATCGAGCCACGCCGCATCCACAGCCGTCCATGATTGCCAAAGTGTTGCCAGTACAGGGTTTTGTACACGAACTGACCTCTCGATTACGTCCCATAAATGTTTGATGCGAATCATATGGGGCGATCTGAGTTGCCAAATCATTCGTCAGAATTGTCCAGAACGTTCTTCAAACCAGTCGCGAACAACTGGCCGGTGTCACTGCGTATCGTCATCCATAAAAATTCCTTGGTCGTTTGGGAGCATAAAGCCCACGAATGGTTGAAAATGGTCTCCAAGTAGCCGAACATAACCATTTCCAGTCAACTGAGGGCCCAGTCCATTTCACATAAAAACGGTCCACAGCATTATGGAGACACCACTAGCTTGACAGTGCTTTGTTGATCTCTTGGATCTATGGCTCCATGGGGTCTACGCCACACTCCAACCCTACCATCAGCTCTTACCAACTAAAATCGGGCTCATCTGACCAGGCCACGGATTTCCAGTCGTCAAGGGCCCAATGGACATGATCACGAGTCCAGGAGAGGCGCTGCAGGTGACGTCGTGCTGTTAGCAAAGGCACTCGCGTCTGTCGTCTGCTGTCGTTGCCCACTAACGCAAAATTTTGCCGCATAATCTTAACGAATACGTTGGTCGTACGACAAATAAATGGTTCAATTTGTGTATCGAAAGAATAGGCAAATGGGAAATGGAGGTGGTGTATTTGTCGCAGTAGACAAGAAACTCAAATCAAATGGTTCAAATGACTCTGAGCACTACGGGACTTAACATCTGAGGTCATCAGTCCCCTAGAGCTTAGAACTACTTAAACCTAACTAACCTAAGGACATCACACACATCCATACCCGAGGCGGGATTCGAACCTGCGATCGTAGAAGCTGCGTGGTTCCGGACTGAAGCGCCTAGAACCGATCGGCCATTGGTTGTATGTCCCACATTGATTTTCGCGGTTATTTCACACTGTATTGTTTGTCTGTTACCAAATGCCGCTGCTCTCGGTCGTCAAGTGAAGGCCGTCGGCCAATGTGTCGTCCGTGGTGAGAGATAATGCCTTTAATGCGGTATTCTCGGCACACACTTGACATTGTGGATGCAGAAATATAGAATTCTCTAACGATTTCCCAAATGGAATGTCCCATGCGTCTATGTCCGTCTGTCATTCCGCATTCAAAATCTGTTAATTCCCGTAGTGCGCCCATAATCACGTCGGAAGCCTTTTCAATGAATCACATGAGTACAAATGATAGTTCCGCCAAAGCACTGCTATTTTGTATCTTGGCAGGCGATACTACCGCCATCTCTGTATGTGCATATCGCTGTCTCGTGACTTTTGTCACCTCAATATATGACGTTAGACTGATCTGGAAACCATTCTTCGAGTACTTCCTTAATTTCTGCATTAATCCAGATTTTGTATTGCCTACATCCAGCCTGATCTCCTCCTATCTTACATATTCTCCTTTAATTAATCATGTTCTGCATATATTTCGTTGTCCAAGGCTCGCACGATGTCTTCTTCTCCTTCTCGAAGTATCCTTTTCTAACTTACATTCGACTTTCCACAAAAGAACAGGAATTAAAATGAGAAAGTTACTGGGGCAATAGATTCAGCCTCAGGCCTAGAATACGATGTTTACTTGACAATCGACGGGAAAGAGCGCTGTTCTCCTGTATCAACTCCCCAGCGCAGTTCACAATCAACACATTTTCCTACATTTTTGTGAAAAGTTTAGCTTTAAACACGACCAGTGCAGTAACATGATATTCATGCCCCGATAAAATTACAAAAAGCACGAACCATTCTTCTACCTCAAATTTCATTAGACGCTCTGGAACATTTAAATTTCTCGAACGGTTGAGAAACTATAATTACTTCAATAGTCAAAGATGGGCTGCTGTGGTTAGAACTGGGGTCATGTGTCGATGGGAGTGTGTAATTGCAGAACTGAACTACGACGAAATGACAAGTTATGTTGGGAAGCCCAACGAAGCAACAGACTTGGCGGATAAGAAACTAGTCGTTTTGTTTTTGTCGCTAGTAGTGTCCTTGTTTCCAGCTGCGATCTTTGCGGAATCGCCGAGCAGTAACCGGTTCTGAACGCTCGAGGGGTACGCATCGCGAGATGAAGATAGCAGACATGACTTGTCTGTCCTTCCGATCCCGCTGCACTCTCGACCCATCACTGATCATTCACTCCTGCTGCCAACTGCTGAAAACATCGTACACCTCTGGTTCGAAACGTGTCTTGTGTTAGATGGCTACTATATACGATTAACCCTTGTCTACTACCCCGTTAGACTTGTACTTCCTGGTATGAATCGAAGACTAGCATAAATTAATGCAACGGGCCTAGATGAAGAAACTAAAGTCATGTAACAGTGTGATCAGAATAGCAAACATCGAACAGGGTGTTGATCTATTTGATATTTATTTCATGTTAATTCCGTTAAAGCGGTACATTTGTAAATTGCTATAATATGCCCTTACGAACGATGAATAATAAACAATAAAGTAAACCTTTTTCTAACAACATTCACAAAACGCTAAGAACCATTGTGTGTTGACAATGTAATACATATATTCTTTATCAAAAATAATTTTTAGCAATTAATGTAATTATGGAAGAATAAGTATATGTTTAAAAAAGATGTATCTTAGAGTTACATTATAATAATATCTGAGGTAATGTTAATTTTTCGTTATTAAAAGAACGTCATTACGGATTTCGCTGTGTCTTCCGTTTGCTTTCGATGTTAATGAACGAACTGTAACCGTCTGAGAATCAGGTGTGTGTGTGTGTGTGTGTGTGTGTGTGTGTGTGTGTGTGTGTGTGTGTGTTCGTAACCATTTGAGAATCAGGTGCGTGTGTGTGTAAATCTGTTTACTATGTCAATACATGATTATAGAGCTTTTGTTGGAATTATTTAAGTGCTGTCAAATTCATTAAGATTTTTCAGCATTTATTATTTTTAGCTGTTCGAAAATCATCGCCGACGAGCTGCAGCGGCCGCCATTTCGCGGCAAATATGAACTTCAACTAACCGTGCAAACGGCGCACGACCTGCAACGATTAAGTTGTTTCATTTTGAGAACTGCAGAGGAGCTGAGCAGTACAATTTCTAAATATTTTCCTTCAGAATGTTGTTTTAAAGGCCAACTTGAGACTTGGTCTGGACTAGCGTAGGCACTTAAAATATTTTTGTGAACAGTAAAGAGTTTTGCTATGTAAAGTCAATAAAAGCGTTAACTAAAACAACAGGGAAAATATTTCTCTCGCAGTCAGTATTACTGCTGATGCTAAACAAGTTCTACGCAGGCTATGAGAACTATTAATTGCTGTACCATATTGTCTTTAGAGATCGTAGTGAAATAACTTGTGTCTACTTTTTTTATAACTCCAAAAAGCAGTTGATAATGAATATTAACCTGTGCCAGCTAAGCTCAGTTATACCACATTGAGAGTGTATCCCCGTCGTACACGCAGTGGACAGTCGTTCGTGGATCGTTCGCGAGGGCTCATTTCAGATCAGTTGATTAAGATGGCGGAAAAACGGACGTCTGCTCGACAGAGAACAAAGTTGGTACTTTTATATCCAGAAACAAAGTGTGTTATTACTACTCTGAGACGTTTCCCGTAACACGAGGGGGACTTCCGCCAAAAACACAGGCTACATAGATTTCACCGGTAATTTGAAAATAACGGAATGTTAGAACCAAAGTTATCACATGTGTCTCATATCCTGTCAGCAGAAAACCTGGAAGCAGTGAGAGCGGCATTGCAACGTAAGTCAATAAGGAGAATCGCAGCCAGACCTGGAACTTCGCGTCGCTCTGTTCAGTGCATTTGCGTACTAAAAGACGGTGCTCCATACTCTTCTCTGTCAGCATAAGACAGGTGTAAGTTTGTGTCTTAGGTAATGCAGAGGCAAGAGGAAACAGTCTTGCACACCGTCTGCTTCTCTGATGAGGCGTACATCGTTGTTAATGGGGCGGTTAATCAGCAAAATGTGAGTTTTTGGTATACTGAACTCCCGTTAACCTTTCCCGAATGGGACAATTACGGTCGAAAAGCGTCTTTTTGGGCTGCCATATCAAGCCATGGATTAACTGAACCTCTATCGACAAAATGGTCAGTTCTGAACGGTACACGTTCACGTTGCGAAAGGAATTCCTTCCTGCACGTTACGCCGTTCGACTTTACAATTCGCAGTGATTTGTGCAGGAAGGAGCCCGCCTACACACAGTCAGTGTTGTTCTCGACTTTCTCCATGAAACGTTTGGTCAAAGAGTGCTGTCTCGCAGCTTCCCTCAGCGTGGCCAAATTTGACCACCTCACAGCCCCAACATCAATCCGTATGATTATTTTCTGGGTGGATGTTTAACAGAAGAAGTCTTCCGCCAGTATTGGAAAGGAATGATGAATCAGTCTTCATTATGGAAGCTGTAATTTGGTTTTTATGAAAACTAAGAATTGGTTTCTTATTCTTTGCTTTCGTGTATGTCTGTGTTGTAATGTGACCCTCAACAATGCAAGTGATGTATTTATGTAAATGCTGCCTGATAAAAAGAGTCGCCAAATCCATCTGAAACTGTATCGCAATTATCTTTTACGAAAAATCATTAGCAAACGTAAAACGTTATACTATATCAGTTATTCTGTGCAATTCTGTATTGTGCAGTACAATAAACAGTGGTACAATGCGTGGCGTCACAGTGTTTGTCTTACAGTTCCGAGATATAAAATTAGCAGAATAAGAACTCTAAATAAAATTAAAAGCTGAACTTTGGAAGAACAATTGTATTCGTTTTTTATAAAAAAAATACGATTCTGTTACGTAATTAGTTACTGAAATTGTAAAAGAATGGTGAATCTATAACTCTGAATGCAAATCACGTGAGCAGATAATTTCGTTTAATCTCATCTCGACAATCAAACTAACTGACCTGAAACAATAAAGAAATAGCATGCTAAAAATTTGCCTCTTTCACACTCATTATATATTACATTCGAGCGAGCAATACATCGACAGCATTATCAGAATGTCTTATGTCTTCACACTTCTCAGCAAAACCGTATTTCAAAAAAGCAACATATTTTGCATTTACATTTCCGTGTTCTGCTACTTATTTCCAGACCGCTCAGCAGAGTGACCGACACCCGACTCTCTCTCTCTCTCTCTCCCTCTCTCTCTCTCTCTCTCTCTCTCTCTCTCTCTCTCTCCTTTTTTTCTTTTTTTTCTTCATCTCAGAGAGTAGCATTTGTAACCCATGTTGTCAATTATTTGCTGGATCTATTCCAGTCTCTGTCTTCCTTTACAGTTTTTGCCCTCTACAGCTCCCTCAGTACCACGGAAGGCATTCCTTGACGTCTTAACAGATGTCCTATCATCCTGTCCTTTCTCCTTGTCAGTGTTTTCCACATATTCTTTTACTCTCCGATTCTGCGCAGACTTCCTCATTCCTTACCTTATCAATCCACTTAATTTTCAACATTCGTCTGTAGCACAACATCTCAAATACCACATTTCAAATACTTCGTTTCTCCTCTGTTCCGGTTTTCCCACAATCCATGCTTTACTACCGTACAACCCTGTGCTCCAAACGTACATTCTCAGAAATTTCTTCCTCAAATTAAGGCCTTTGTTTGATACTAGCAGACTTTTCTTGGTCAGCAATGTCCTTTTTGCCAGTACTAGTCTGCCTTTGATGTCCTCCTTGTTCCGTCCGTCATTGCTTATTTTGCTGCCTAGGTAGTAGAATTCCTTAACTTCGTCTATTTCGTGACCATCAATCTTGATGTTGAGTTTCTCATTGTTTCTGCTACTTCTCATTGCTTTCGTCTTTCTTAGATTTACTCTAAATCCATGTTCTGTACTCATAAGACTGTTCATTCCATTCAGCAGATCATGTAATTCTTCTTGACTTTCACTCAGGATAGCAATTTCATCAGCAAACCCTATCATTCATTCCCTCTCACCTTGAATTTTAATTCCACTCCCGAAAATTTCTTTTATTTCCATCACTGCTTCTTCGATACACAGATTGAACGGTAGGGGAGAAAGGCTACATCCTGTCTTACACCCTTTTTAATCCGAGCACTTCGTTCTTGGTCGTTCTTTCCTATTATTCCTTCTTGACTCTTGTACACACATTGTATATTATCCGTCTCTCCATATCGCTTAGCTCTATTTTTCTCAGAATTTTGAACGTTTTGCAACATTTTAAACTGTCGAACGCTTTTTGCAGATCGACAAATCCTATGAACGTGTCTTGATTTTTCTCTAGTCTTGCTTTCCATTATCAACCGGGACGTCGTAATTGTCTCTCTGGCGCCTTTACCTTTCCTAAAGCCAAACTGATCATCATGTAACATATCCTATATTTTCTTTTCCATTCTTCTGTACATTATTCTTGTAAGCAACTTGGATGCATGAGCTGTTAAGTTGATTGTACGACAATTCTCGCACTTGTCGGTTCTGGCGGTCTTCGCAAGTGTGTGGATGATATTTTTCCGAAAGTCAGGTGATATGTCGCCAGTCTCATACATTCTACACACCAACGTGAACAGTCGTATGTTGCCACTTCCCCCAACGATTTTAGAAATCCTGATGGAATGTTATCTGTCCTTGCTGCCTTATTTCCTGCTTGCAAATTACCCAGACTATATTGATCCAGTATCTGAGAATGAAAACAGGCAGGCGTTTGTAAAAATATAAGCTGGTCAGAAGTAAGTGCCACACAGCCATTACTAATCAAAGAAGTAGTATCGCGTGAAATATTAATTTTGAATCCTTATCTAAAAATTAAGTTTACGATGCTCTACCTACAGTCACATCATAGCATCACGACAGGTGCTGGGCCCGTATAGCGATGACATTTGCGCCCCTCTTAGTCTCACCACATGGAGACGCCCAGCGTGATGCTGTACATAGAGCCTGCACTCTTCCGAAGAGACGGCGTGGTGCCCCACACTTGTTTCCAGCGTTGTAGCTGGCTGGACCCATTGTGATAGCGCTCTGTTTCTGTGTCTTATTGCTGACAGGTCCATTTCTGGACTCCAGGCCCGAGAGGCGGCTGTGCAGTCCTGTACATCCAAGTGTACAGTATGTCGTTCCTCTCGGGTGCTAGTCGTGGGAGCCACTGGGATTCTGCGTGGTATTGAGTACGGCCCTCCTAAGCCCATAGATTCCGTATTTGCATGACAGTCGTGGTACCCTTAAAACGCGAGCTGCAGTAGGCCACGACGCTGCTGCATGCCGGATCACGTCACTAACGAAAAAATTCGAATGTGGTTTCGGAATGAGAAACCCGCTGCGTAATCATTTCTTATATACAGAATATAGACGGCCTCAGACCGATCTACTTTTTCCAACTGTGCTGAAAATCAAATCATTTGTACACTCGGGAACACCGAGCGAGGTGGCGCAGTGGTTAGCACACTGGACTCGCATTCGGGAGGACGACGGTTCAATCACGTCTCCAGCCATCCTGATTTAGGTTTTCCGTGATTTCCCTAAATCGTTTCAGGCAAATGCCGGGATGGTTCCTTTCAAAGGGCACGGCCGATTTCCTTCCCCATCCTTCCCTAACCCGAGCTAGCGCTCCGTCTCTAATGACCTCGTTGTCGACGGGACGTTAAACAACACTAACCTAACCTAACCTACACTCGGGAACATTAAAAATATCGCACCATGAAGGAAAAAAAGTACAAACGCGAAACTTTCCAAAGTAGTAGAGGGAGATCCGATATGCAAATGATCCAAGTGTGGTGTCAGCGTGCTTGCCCACAGATCCTTTAGTGGCACTGCAATCTGGCGGGAGACCATATTTAAACGCCGTATAGTGGACGAGTCATACACGTGACGATCACATCCCGACTCGGTGAGGATGCTAGTAGATGCAGAATGCCAGGTACCCGTGTTAGACAACATTTCTCATAGTTGGAGACTGGCCTAATCATCTCCAAGTAAGGTGCAAGCTGGTCGACGCTCTGTGTGGCTCGTTCGGAGTCTTCCACCATACGATGTTGGGAGAAGTGGACACGAAATGGCACCCCCGTGTGATGTACCCTGTCTGGAGCGACCAGGAAGGCGACGAGGAGAGAGGAACGAAGGACTGCGCGGCAAGCGATCACGGCTCCAACACCGACTCACTCCTTGATAAAAGTGGATGTACGGGTGCCAGTTGTTGCACAAACCATATCCTAGTGGACGCGAATTTGCAATCCAGGCGCTCTTGTCAAGTACTGCACCGACTCCGTCAACAGTGGTGGCAAGCCAGTATGACATGGACTACCACTGACTGGCAAAAAGTGGCAATGAATGCCGACTCGTTTAGCGGACGGGTGTGGACACAGCCTGGTGAACGGTACAGTTCCACCCACGCTGTCGCACGCAACGCCACCCGCACAGCCGGCGTGGCGGCCTCATGGGGGGGGGGGGGGGAGGGGAGGGAGAGGGACATAGCTTACGATAGCCGGTCTCCTGTAAGTGTTGTACGTGGAACCTTAACGGGCCACCGTTATATTGACGACATTCTTCGACTCCATGTAGAACCCGTACTGCATTGTCTGCCAGGAGCACTTTTCCAGAAAGATAATGCTGGTCGGCATACAGCTCGATTTGCTCAAGACGTCCTACTCTTCCATAGTCGACCTGCTCCCTCGGCTTGTGTTGTATAGAGCTTGTATTTTATGGGTTATGTATAAATTTTCTGGCCAAATACTTCGCAGAGCTCCAAAACTTAGTTACATATCTTGCATCGGAATGTCAGCTGGTTGGCTTGAACATGAACCTTTCCAAAACAAAAGTAATGTCCAACAAATGGGTCTCAGAGGGAGATGTGAAAGTCAAGGACAGTCTACTAGAGGAGGTCAGTGAATATGTCTACCTTGGCCAGATTATAAATATGAATGGAGACATAAGGCCAGAAATCTATCGTCGCATCAAGCTTGGCTGGCAAGCATTTGGGAAGAATTCAAAAGTATTCATATCAAAACTGCCAGTAAATCTGAAGAAAGCAGTATTTGATCAATGCATTCTTCCTGTGATGACGTATGGCTGCGAGGCATGGACACTGAACTCATTTACAAAAGGGAAACTTAGGACAGCACAGAAAGCTATGGAGAGATCAATGCTGGGCTATACAAGAATGGATACGAAAAGGGCAGATGACATCCGGTCTGTGACGAAGGTTAATGACATCTTAGAGACAGTAGGTTCCTTGAAATGGCAGTGGGCTGACCGCGTCGCAAGAAGAAAAGACAACAGATGGACGAAGCTAGTACTGGAGTGGAGTCCGAGAGAGCACCGGAGGCCTAGAGGAAGACCACCAGACAGATGAGACAAAGACATCAAGAAGATCGCTGGTAACACCTGGCAGAGGAGCGCCCAAAACTGTCCCACTTGAGAAGACTACTGAAAGCCTACCTGAATCCACGACTCGAAGAGGCCACATCATTTAATGATTGGATTGGGTGATGATGATGATGATATAAATTTTATATCGCTAGCTTGCAGTTTTACAACAGTTCTGTACTGACCCTGTTCAATATATACCTTTGCCACTCATAATGCACTCTTAAAGTTTTTCATTAACTTTCTATGTAATGTTTTTTTCTCGTTTTGAATGTAAATCACTATGTCAAATTGTGAAAGGCCGGGCTAGTGGCACCGTGTTGATCCCGTCAACAGATGGCAGTAGTTTTGCCACTCTGGTTTATCAGTTTCTTTCCCCCCTTCACGTAAGCTACTCCCTGCTCTGCGCTCGCTGGTGCGCTCGTATTGTATGGCGGAAGACTCCGAACGATCCACACAGAGCTGCACTCGACCACCGCGGCGCTCGGGGTAACAAAACAAAGCGTAACTGTCATGGCGTACATTGCATATTTCTTTACCCAGACAGTCGTCCGTAGTATTGTCTGGTGTCGCTTTGACATGGGTTTTACCGCTGTTTTCTAAAAGGTTATATGGAACTTCCTTTTTTCTTTTTTATGTATACTACAGCGTGTAAAAACTGTTACTAGCTCCGGTCCCTGGTTTATTTTCAGTATAACGCCTGGTGATTGGCATATAAGAGCCCGAAACCGGTCGTGTTTTAGATAAAAACCTCTGCAATATTATGGGTTAATACACTATGTGATCAAAAGTATCCGGACACCTGGTTGCAAATGACTTACAATTTCGTTTCGCCCTCCATCGGTAATGCTGGAATCCAGTATGGTGTTGGCCCACCCTTAGCCTTGATGACAGGCATACGTTTAATCAGGTGATGGAAGGTTTCTTGGGAAATGGCAGCCCATTTTTCACGAATTGCTGCACTGAGGAGAGCTATCGAAGTCGGTCGGAGAGGCAGCGCACGAAGTCGGCGTTCCAAAACATCTCAAAGGTGTTCTATAGGATTAACGTCAGGACTCTGTGCACACCAGTCCACTATAGGGATGTTATTGTCGTGTAACCACTCCGACATAGGCGGTTCAATATGAACACGTGCTCGATCGTGTTGAAAGATGCAGTCGCTATCCCTGATTTGCTCTTCAACAGTGGGAAGCAAAAAGGTGCTTAAAACATGAATGTAGACCTGTGCTGTGATAGTTCCACGCAAAACAACAAGGGGAGCAAGCCCTCTCCATGAACAACACTACCACACCATAACACCACCGACTCTGAATTTTACTGTTGGCACTACACACGTTGGCAGATGTTCTCCGGGCAAATCGCTATACTTACACCCTACCATCGAATCGCCACATTGTGTACCGCGATTCGTCACTCCACACAACGTTTTTCCATGGTTCAATCGCCCAATGTTTACGGTCCTTACACCAAGCCAGGCGTCGTTTTGCATTCACCGAAGTGATGTGTGCCTTATGAGTAGCCGCTCCACCGTCAAATCCAACTTTTCTCACCTTGCCCCTAACTGTCATAGTGCTTACAGTGGATCCTGATGCAGTTTGGAATTCCTGAGTGATTGTCTGGATAGATGTCTGCCTATTACACATTACGACCCTCTTCAACCGTCGGTACCTCAGTGAACAAACGATGTCGGCCTGTACGCTTTTATGCTGTTCGTGTCCCTTCAAGTTTCCACTTCACTATCACATCGGAAACAGTGAACCTAGGGATGTTTAAGAGTGTGGAAATCTCGCGTACAGACGTATGACGCAAGTGACATCCAATCACATGACAATATTCGAAGTCCGTGAGTTCCACGTAGTGCCCCATTTTGCTCTCTCACGATGTCTAACGATTACTGAGGTCGCTGATATGGAGTACCTGTTAGTAGGTGGCAGCACAATGCACCTAATATGAAAAACGAAAGTTTTTGAGGGTATCCGGATACTTTTGATCACATAGTGCATGGACGTAGGCATGCTTTTCTGACTTTCCTAACTGTGAGGTCATGTCCGTCACATTTCCTTTGAGGGGTACATGCATTCATTTTCTGCATAAACTTCAAGGCGCGTGTTTCCAGTGACGAAGATGTCCATATATAGCTACCATATGAGCTCATTTCAATCTACTCACATCAAAAATAGTTTTGCGTCACCTCGATTCCGAGAATTCTGGATCCTGTACTGAAAATTGGAATAGAGATCAACATAAACATCAGTTCCGCTATTTTTAGCGCTCACGAAAACCACACATACAGCGAAACCTTCAGAGGTGGCGGGCGAGATTGCTGTAAACACCGGTCCTCTAATACCTAGTAGCATGTACTCTTGCACTGATGCATGCCTCTATTCGTCGTGGCATACTATCCACAAGTTCATCAAGGCACTGTTGGTCCAGATTGTTCCACTCCTCAACGGCAATTCGGCGTAGATCACTCACGTCATCCATAAATAGCCCTTTTCAGTCTATCCCAGGCATGTTGGATAGGGTTCATGTCTGGAGAACACACTGGACACTCTAGTCGAGCGATGTCGTTATTCTGAAGGAAGTCACTCACAAGATGTGCACGATGGGGCCGCGAATTGTCGTCCATGAAGAGGAATGCCTCGCCAATATGCTGCCGATATGGTTGCACTATCGGTCGGAGGATGGCATTCACGTATCGTGCAGCGGTTACGGTGCCTTCCATTATCACCAGCGGTGTACGTCGGCCCCACATAATACGACCCCAAAACAGCAAGGTACCTCCACTTTGGTGCACTCGCTGGACAGTGTGTCTAAGGCGTTCAGCCTGATTGGGTTGCCTCCAAACAGGTCTCCGACGATTGTCTGGTTGAAGGCATATGCGACAGTCATCGGTGAACAGAACGTGATGCCAATCCTGAGCGGTCCATTCGGCATATTGTTGGGCCCATCTGTACCGCGGTGCATGGTGTCGTCGTTGCAAAGATGGACCTCGCCATGGATGTCGGGAGTGAAGTTGCGCGTCATGCAGCCTACTGCACACAGCTTGAGTCGTAACACGACGTCCTTTTGCTGCACGAAAAGCATTGTTCAACATGGTGGTGTTGCTGTCGGGGTCCCTCCGAGCCATAATCCGTAGGAAGCGGTGATCCACTGCAGTAGTAGCCCTTGGGTGGCGTGAGCGACGCATGTCATCGAAAGTTCCTGTCTCTCTGTATCTCCTCCATGTCCGAACAGCATCGCTTTGGTTCACTCGGAGACGCCTGGACACTTCCCGTGTTGAGAGCCCTTCCTGGCACAAAGTAAATATGCGGCTGGCCGCGGTGGTCGAGCTGTTCTAGGCGCTTCAGTCCGGAACCGCGCGACTGTACGGCCGCAGATTCGAATCCTGCCTCGGGCATGGATGTGTGTGATGTCCTTAGGTTAGTTAAGTTTAAGTATTTCTAAGTTCAAGGTGACTGATGACCTCAGATGTTAAGTCCCATAGTGCTCAGAGCCATTTGAACCATTTTAGTAACAAAGCGGACGCAATCGAACCGCGGTACTGACCGTCTCTTTGTCCACCTTGTCCTCCTTCTGTCTGTGCCTGGCTCCTCCACCCCCTCGCTGTCAGTTCATCTTCTCCTTCTACCTTCTCTTTCCAAGTTAGCATACGCACCTCAATAGGAGGCTGCTGGTTCTTATCACTACAATAGTTCTTCCCAGATTGTAACTAATATGTGTACGAGATTTGATTGAAAGCGTTCCAAGAGTGTAGGATGAACTTTTTACCCCTAGCATTGCCGGCCTACGCGCAGTCAAATAAATTTTACACATATTTAACATATTACGTGTGTAAGAGAACACATATTTTACATGTATTTCTAGCGGAATTTTGCCCTGCAGTTTCATTTTGACGCAACTCAATATTCATGACACTGTAAATCCTGGACTATGCGCTCTGCAGTGATATAATTTTGCAGGAACATCCAATGCTATATTTGCCTACCGTCTGCATAATGTGTTGTGAATAGAATTAGCAGTAGAAAGTACCTTTATAAATTAAGGCAATGCGGCAGTTTCTCACTCTGAATGTTTATGACGTCATATCTCATCAACTAATGTGTCGTACAATGGTATGATTTTGTAGGTTGATTCAGCGAAATAGTTGGATACTATTTAATAAACGTGTTGCGAATTAACAAAGAATTAATCAATTAAAACGTCATGGATGATGCCGCAGTTTTTTCTTACATCTCAGTATTTGTCATTATATCTAGTGACGTCATATCTAGTGATATCTCCTGAACTATGTGTCGCGCAATCATGAATTTTTGTAGGTACGTCCTTCTTCACATGTGGATGCTGTCTGCGAAATGTGTTGCGAATAGAATTAGTAGCGACGAAGTGATGAATTTAAACGTCTTGCGTGCTGCGGTAATTTCTCGTGCTTCTCCTGAACTAAGTGTCGTAGAACGGTGTAATTTTTGTGGTACATAACAGTTGTGTGTGTGAATACTGACATCTATAATTTCCCGTCTTTAAATGTGGGCCTAATGCAAAATACTAGCTAACTACATTCATTTAAGGCAGACTTGATTACTCACTAGCAGTTGTGAAGTGAAAACCCTTTTCTTTTGTTTTTTTTTTTTTTCGTTCTGTCTGATGCCGTTGTAGTCACTAGGCCAGAAATCATATTCGTCCCTGCAAATTGCGGCTTTAGTTCCGGAAGAGTCGCCTACGTTTCCACTATGTCGTGGCAGAATTTCGGCTCGTTGCCCTGGCGAGCTCACGGGGGCAGGCAGACAGCGCCTCTCGTCCCTTCTGCTGTCTGCGCATGTATCCCGGCCCCCAACCGTCCCCCCACTTTTCAAAAGAAGAGGTGATGCCCCGTCGCCGCGGAGTTAAATTACTTCTATTAACGGCCGTCACGTTTCTGCGAGCTAACGTTATTATCGAAACTGTCACACAGCCCGGCGTATTTCGCCATCTCCACCGGGCCAAACTAGCTGGCTCTCACGAGCAACTGCTCTGCGGGGAAATTAACGCTTCCGGCAGCCGCTCAAGCCATCCGGCATCTAATGCGAAAAGTGCCCGCTGTTTCGTGTCTTTTAATTTTTCAAAACTGCCTATCAAACTTTTTATATCTTAAGGTGGATACCAAAGAAGTTTGGCAAACAGGTCGGAAACCTGTAGTGGATAGCATTTATGCTGAGCAAGACTGCTGCCCTTTTTACACAATTTCTCAGTCAAGTTCCACATTTCCCTACTCACGTCTGATAATATGGCGCGTGGTGGAGGATAGTAGCTTCTAATGCTATTAGTTCTTTACTGTCGAGAATCCTAAAGAGTACTATAAAGGCAGCACCCGACCCGAATCTATCCAGTGACAGTGCTGACGCTGTTTGTATCACCAGCATTTGTCTGGGCACGTCAGGAGAAGTAGAGGCGATAAGCTCCCGTTCATTAACCCATATGCCACTCTCCTGGGTAACATGCTGCACTTCTACGCATTTCTCCCGGAGAGAACGTGTAACGCTGTTGACAGTATCACGCTCGTTGGCTGCAGACTTTAAGCGAGGCGTTCTAGGAGCTATCTGGGAGATGTATATTAGTAAATGCAAAACTGCTAAGCAGGAACGGCTAGAGGGCAAATTCAAGACTGTACAAACATTCATAGCTAGGGGAAAGTTAGCTGTCCTCTATAGAAACATTAGAGAGATCTTTGGAGGAAACACATACATCTAAAATATGGACGTCAAGAGTTCATTTGGAAAGTCAGTACTAAGCAAAGAAGGACAATCTGAACGGTGGAAGAAACATATAGAAATGAAACTGAAGAAAAGGAAGAGGACGTATATGATGATGACTTGAGAGACGATTTTGCCAAAAGAATTCGACAGAGTTGTGAAATATGTAAATCGGAACAAGGGTAGACGATACTGCCTCAGAATTATTGATAACCCTGAAAGAGACAGCAATGACAAGACCATTCTACCTAGTGTCCAAGGTACGTGACACAGGGGAAATACTGTCAAACTTCAAGAATAATCTGATAGTACCAGTTACAAAAGAGGTACCTGCTGACAGGTGTGAATATTGCGAAACCACCAGTTCAGTAAGCCGTAGATCTAAATTACTGACACGAATTATTTACAACAGAGTGGAAAAACTGACAGAAGCCGACGTACAGGAAGACCATTTTCGTTTTCAGACAAAGGTAGGAACACGCAAGGCAATAATGACCCTACGACTTATCTTAGAAGGTAGATTAAATAAAGGGGAAGCTACTTTTACAGTATCCGAAGCTTTAGCCTTTGACAGTATTGATTGGAATACACTCCATGAAATTCTGAGAGTAGCTAGGATAAAATAGAGGCAGAATCCATTCTGCGGTTATAACAGTCGAAAAGTGAAAGGGAACAAGTGCCGGAGAAGGGAGTAACACAGAACCTATCCCTTAAGTTTTTCTGTCTGTACATTGATCCAGCAATAAAGAAAACCAAGAAATGTTTGGAAACGGAATTAATGTTCAGGGAGAAAATACAAACATTGAGGGTCACTGATGAAACTTTAATTGCGTCAGGACTTGGAACAGCAGTCGAACGACATGGACAGTATCCTCGAAAGAGATTATGAGATGAATATCAACAAAAGAAAAACAATGGTAATACAATGTAGTCAGATTAAATCAATTTATGATGAGGGAACTAGATTAGGAAATTGGACATTAAAAATACTAGATGAGTTTTGATATTTGGGCAATAACATAACTGATGATGGGTGCAGAGAGAGGGTATAAAATGTATCGGAAAATGTTTCTGAAGAGGAATTTGCCAACATAGAATATAAATTTAACAGTCTTTCATTCAGTTTTTGCATTCGTCTGGAGTATGGCGTTGTATAGAAGAGAAACGTGGATGAGAAGTTCAGACAAGAATATAATAGAAACTTTTGAAGTGTGATGCTATAGAACAATGTCGCAGATTACATGGATAGCTGGAGTAATGTAGAGATACTGATTAGATCTGGGGAGAAAAGTAGTGGTACAGTATGACTAAAAGAACGGATAGGTTGGTAGGACACATCCAGCGCCATCAAAGTCGTAGCAAGATTACAATACGATGCCTCACTCACAAAAGGACAACATGTGATCTCAATTACAATACAATGGGTATCAAAAGGACATCATGTGATCACATGCTGTCCTTTTGTGAGTGAGGCATCCTACTGTAATTGTGATCACATGTTGTCCTTTTGTGATTGAGGCCTAGTGTTCTAATCTTGCTACGATTTTACATTTATATTGGCAATTTTGGTTTTTAGAAGTAACGTATGTCAAAGCATGTATGACTGTGATGAATCTGCGATAAGTTTTTTGTCGTTGAAGATAGTTCAAGACCGAAACAGGTAGCAGAATAAATAGTATCACAGATAGCACGGTGTAATGCATTTTGTAAAATGCTTGTTGTTGGTTGGTTTGGGGAAGGAGACCAGACAGCGTGGTCATCGGTCTCATCGGATTAGGGAAGGATTAGGAAGGAAGTCGGCCGTGCCCTTTCAGAGGAACCATCCCGGCATTTGCCTGGAGTGATTTAGGGAAATCACGGAAAACCTAAATCAGGATGGCCGGACGCGGGATTGAACCGTCGTCCTCCCGAATGCGAGTCCAGTGTCTAACCACTGCGCCACCCCGCTCGGTATTGTAAAATGCAAAAATTGAAATGTTAATATCTGTCGGAACACCAGAGAAAATGCATCTGATGACTGTTGGCAGGGACATCCCAGGTATAGTGTCAGCAGAAACTATGACTGACTCTATGTTGATTTTGCACGCTTCCAAATTGACAAACCTTAACTTACGTTAGAAAATTGATAAATATTTTATCATCCGTCTTCACTCTCATTTCACTGAGACAGAAGCCGCGAAAAATTACGCGTGGCAAATATCAGGTTACTAAATTGGCATTTCTGTCGCAGAATTTCATAACGTGATATGTGGGCTATGACGCTAGAGCATTACATTGCATGATGCAGCCTGTCAGCATATTACGCTTGTGAGATGTCTCGTACTGCTCCATTGCGCTGCGTTTTAGTCATCTCGTAAGGAGTTCACTATTCACTTTGATGACCCAGTGAGGGAAGAACATACGGTAACAGAACAGTTTCTGTTTTTTGGGTAACATGACTCTGTTAGGTACTGCTTATGTAAAAATATATTGTTTCAAGCAAGTGTTCAGTTGCACGCTATTCTTTCTTCAGTGATTTATGTAGGTGTAATCTTTACATTCGTTATCATTCCCACACTGATTGTACACAAATGCACAGTTTTACAAATAAATGGCACTGATAGAACAGACGCCATTTCTGCGTTTTGAAACCACATTCGCCATTCGCGTTTAGCATTTATGAGAGATTTGTCCACATGCAGACAGCACTCAAAGGATGAACAGTGCAGTTGCCTTATTGACTCTGCTGTAGAGAAGTATGATATAGTTTACCCGGAATTACATGGTCATTTTGATTTAGAATATTTAAAGTTTGAAGGAGGAAAATTGCAATTTCGTAGCGAACAAACATTAGTGCCTCCCACTGCACCGGTACAACCGGTTTCCGTAGTCTGGTTCGCTTATTACTACCATGCTCGGAATAAACTTCCACCAGTGCGTGGGCCACATTAATCCTCCTGATCTTCACTGTAGCATCTTTTTTTAATGCAGTAAAGAAAAAAAAACAGTTTAACTTTTTTAATTTCTTGTTTGTATCGTAATGAATAATGGACGTAATTCAGTGCATGTGTACATGACCATGACTAAAGGCGAAGGGAAGCATTTCATTTCATCATGACGTATCAGTTAATACAAGTTATGTTATATCATGTTATGTTAACCGGGAACCTAGAAACGTCGGAGGGGCTCCGCCCCCGCCACAGCCGCAGTAGTCCGCAACCCCACGACGACTACCGCAGTCCACTTCACCCCACCGCCGCCCCACACCGAACCCAGGGTTATTGTGCGGTTCAGCCCTCGGTGTACCCCCCAGGGAACGTCTCACACCAGACGAGTGTAACCCCTATGTTTCCGTGGTAGAGTAATGGTGGTGCACGCGTACTTGGAGAACTTGTTTGCACAGCAATCTCCGACATAGTGTAGCTGAAGCGGAATAAGAGGAACCAGCCCGAATTTGCGAGGCTGATGGAAAACGGCCTAAAAACCATACACAGACTGGCCAGTTCACCGGACCTCGACACAAATCCGCCGGGCGGATTCGTGCCGGGGACCGGCGCTCCTTCCCGCCCGGAAAGCCGTGCGTTAGACCGCACGGCCAAGCGGGTGGGCTAATACAGGTTAGTTGTTCAGTACATGTACATTGTGCAGTCCAGAGATGTGCGACAATAAAAGGCGGAATGTTTGTGGCGGCCGCCGTCTGTAGCGCATGTATATTTCACATTTCATGTAAAGTTTAACGCGTAACAAAAGCCATTTGGATACATAAAACATCACTTTTATACATACTGCACTCTTCGGAAAGTGGCTGTGCAGTTACAACATGGAAATGAAGTTCACGGGCGACAGCACAAGGGTGAAACCAGTTACTTTTATAGGAAAACTATTTCTGCAGACCTGATTGCAATATACTTATCACGTACGCAGTTGCCGGCCGCGGTGATCTAGTGGTTCTAGGCGCGCAGTCCGGAACCGCGGGACTGCTACGGTCGCAGGTTCGAATCCTGCCTCGGGCATGGATGTGTGTGATGTCCTTAGGTTAGTTAGGTTTAAGTAGTTCTAAGTTCTAGGGGACTGATGACCACAGAAGTTAAGTCCCATAGTGCTCAGAGCCATTTGAACCATTTTGAACGTACGCAGTTATATCATTTTTGAAGTCGTAAAGCGTCCGTGGGCGATTGCGATACACTACAGATCTTGCTGTTTCCGAAAGAACCAACTCTGGTGGAGTACGGTTCGTCGAGTGAAGAGGCCATCAGTTTCCTGAGATGACACGTTCCCCAAAAAACTCTTCCACGAGATGCGTACTGTAGTTAGTTGCATGCGCAGCGGTGGCATCTTGTCGAAGCCGTGAGTATTCGATTTCGTCTTCCTCTGGCTGGCCAGTGAAGTCGTGAATCACTAAACAATAACATTCACTGTTCCTGGTTTCCTCAAAAAAAAATACAGTTCCAATAATGCGCCGTAGGGATATTACTACCCACATTCCACTTTCCTGATCAAGTATTGCTGCCAATATTTTTAAAAATTGTGGGAATCCGATACATCGATATTTAAAAAGATATTGTTACCAGCCATCGATATGTCGAAGAAAGAACAATTATATCGATATATCGATGGAAAAACGTAGGAGCCTATAAAAATATCGGCTGCACATTGTAAATATACTGCCGGTTTTAGAGCTGTATATTTAAGTATTGATTAATTATAAGATATTCTGTGCATCAACGATTTATCAGCCTGATTATCCCCCTTAGAGCAAGAAATGAAAGAAAAACGATGCACGTTCACGCTTGGCGATAAGCACTTTGTTAACAATGGTAACTGCGCGTAAGTGCCACAATAAAAGGTGTCCCATGGGTCCGTCGCTCGGTTTCGAAACATATTGAAGTTATCCGGAATACTCCTCGTCGAATTCCCTATTTTTTTAATTTTCTGCTAACGTCAGCGACCTAGCAGCAGTAGTGTCAAAATTGCGTGGCGAAATTAAACATTCCAGTTTCTGTTGGTAGCGCCGACCGCCGATTACGTCATTTCCTCTTACACGTCTCCGCACACCGCAAAGACCAGTCTGTTATTTAGATTATTGTACACCATTTTCAGCAACTGTTTTCGAAGAATGTCGATGTGAAAAAATAGCATACTAGTTTCGTTAAAAATCTTTTTTTACCGTAAGTGGTGAGATATTTCTTCACATTAGAAATCTTGAAGCTTCATTCACACCGTCATCCCCCGTGCCATCCTGACTCCGGTTTTGCGTCGCTTCAGGCAAATGCTGGGATGGTTCCTTTGAAAGGGGACGACAGACTTCATTCCCCCATCCTTCCCTAATGCGATGGGACCGATGACCTCGACGTTTGGTCCCCTATCTCAAATCAACCAACTAACCACCACCTCTTCTTTTTGCCACCTATACTTGCCTCACACGGTCAAAGAGAAAGACTGGATGCGATGAAAGCTCAAAAGGTAGTAAGACTCTTTGACACAATGAAAGTAAAATTATGTTCTACTTCAACTTCAAAAGAACAATTTCAAACATTTACCAAAAATTGCCGGAAAAGTATAATATAAAATAAAAATATCAGCACTCGATACTGCCATTTTGATATCGAGAAATCTATTTATTACGGGGAAAAGTATCGCCAATATATATAAAGGTTTTTGGAGAGATCGATACTTGATCAACGGCCTAGCTCCAAGCACAGCACGAGGATTCTTCGTCGATCATAATCGTGTGTTTTGTATATTATCATGACCATAGAGGTGGAACAAAGGCCTCGTCCATATTGAATGTGATGTAGACAATATCAGTGGCATTCCACTTAATAAAGGATATCCATATGCAGTAACGGATTCTCTTTTCATGCATCTTTCGGTTCTTGCTCTGTCGTTACATCACACGGGAATAATTTCAATGTCTCTCTACCCGCTTTATGTGCGGTTGCAAGCCAGGTATCTTATTCTTATACCAACTTGTGCAACACCTTTGCTGGGCTCTACTACATGGGCTCAGGAATATCAAAAAGCTTCTGTTCGTTTAGTTTATGTGGTCTTCCATTTCGTTCGGCATCTAACACTGACCCTGTCACTGGAAATTTCTCAATAAATAGACGAACAGCATTCCGATGAATTACAGCCGTTTCCGAGAATATTTCAGCAAATGCCTCCCACAAACTCCGTGCATTTATCGCCTTGTCGGAACACACGCTCAACAATAAAAATACGGTCCTCTGTTGAAAACAACAAAACTTAAAAGCAAACTCAGCATTCAAACAGTGCACATTGTATTCACTGATTTTCGTCAACTGAACCAAACAGTTAAACGTTATACGTACAACGGTAGAACGAATTTAAAATCAATCGATTATCTGTGAGAAAACAGTGCTGCCAAGTTTTTCCTAATTTCCAACATAATCTACATCCACAGTTCGTAGTTCGCTTCGTAGCACCTTCCGAACGCGCTGTATTAAGTCTACTTACCTGCGACCGCCCAGGAGCAGTGTGGAGCAGTAAGAATGCTCCAGCAACTTGCCACACTTCACCACCTGCACCTGATTAGGGCCTGGCTAATCCTCTCTGCGGGTATCAAAATCACGAAGAAGAAGATAAAAACAACATGTTCTACTGTGGCTTTCTCGGAAACAAACGGAAACAGTAATTACAAAATTTATGCGGATGGAGATGAAGTCCTTGAGTTATATTCAATGCAACTGACCGAATTGGTCAGTATTTTTATATTTTTTTTAATTATACTCGTTTAAAAAGTTTAAAAAATAGCCATCAAGACGGATAATTGTGCTGATTAGTAACAACGATTATAGACGCGCATAACGGTTTTATGTCATTTTTAGACGTCATTTATATTTTTTAACGAAGAAACTAACATCACTAAAATCTTGAGTTTATGCGTGAAAGTAATATGTTTACATTAATTGTATTATCATAATAGAAGGATGGATAGGTTAAAGTTACATATAGTGGGAATTAGTGAAGTTCGGTGGCAGGAGGAACAAGACTTCTGGTCAGGTGACTACAGGGTTATAAACACAAAGTCAAATAGGGGTAATGCAGGAGTAGCTTTAATAATGAATAGGAAAATAGGAATGCAGGTAAGCTACTACAAACAGCATAGTTAACGCATTATTGTGGCCAAGATAGATACGAAGCCCACACCTACTACAGTAGTACAAGTTTATATGCCGACTAGCTCTGCAGATGACGAAAAAATTGAAGAAATGTATGATGAAATAAAAGAAATTATTCAGACAGTGAAGGGAGACGAAAATTTAATAGTCATTGGTGACTGGAATTCGAGTGTAGGAAAAGGGAGAGAAGGAAACGTAGTAGATGATTATGGATTGGGGCTAAGAAATGAAAGAGGAAGCCGCCTGGTAGAATTTTGCACAGAGCACAACTTAATCATAGCTAACACTTGGTTTAAGAATCATGATAGAAGGTTGTATACATGGAAGAACCCTGGAGACACTAAAAGGTATCAGAGAGATTATATAATGGTAAGACAGAGATTTAAGAACCAGGTTTTAAATTGTAAGACATTTCCAGGGGCAGATGTGGACTCTGACCACAATCTGTTGGTTATGACCTGTAGATTAAAACTGAAGAAACTGCAAAAAGATGGGAACTTAAGGAGATGGGACCTGGATAAACTGAAAGAACCAGAGGTTGTACAGAGTTTCATGGAGAGCATAAGGGAACAATTGACAGGAATGGGGGAAAGAAATACAGTAGAAGAAGAATGGGTAGCTTTGAGGGATGAAGTAGTGAAGGCAGCAGAGGATCAAGTAGGTAAAAAGACGAGGGCTAGTAGAAATCCTTGGGTAACAGAAGAAATATTGAATTTAATTGATGAAAGGAGAAAATATAAAAATTCAGTAAATGAAGCAGGCAAAAAGGAATACAAACGTCTCAAAAATGAGATCGACAGGAAGTGCAAAATGGCTAAGCAGGGATGGCTAGAGGACAAATGTAAGGATGTAGAGGCGTATCTCACTAGGGGTAAGGTAGATACTGCCTACAGGAAAATTAAATAGACTTTTGGAGATAAGAGAACCACTTATATGAACATCAAGAGCTCAGATGGAAACCCAGTTCTAAGCAAAGAAGGGAAAGCAGAAAGGTGGACGGAGTATATAGAGGGTCTATACAAGGGCGATGCACTTGAGGACAATATTATGGAAATGGAAGAAGATGTAGATGAAGATGAAATGGGAGATACGATACTGCGTGAAGAGTTTGACAGAGCACTGAAAGCCCTGAGTCGAAACAAGGCCCCCGGAGTAGACAACATTCCATTGGAACTACTGACGGCCTTGGGAGAGCCAGTCCTGACATAACTCTACCATCTGGTGAGCAAGATGTATGAAACAGGCGAAATACCCTCAGACTTCAAGAAGAATATAATAATTCCAATCCCAAAGAAAGCAGGTGTTGACAGATGTGAAAATTACCGAACAATCAGTTTAATAAGCCACAGCTGCAAAATACTAACGCCAATTCTTTACAGACGAATGGAAAAACTGGTCGAAGCCGACCTCGGGGAAGATCAGTTTGGATTCCGTAGAAATGTTGGAATACGTGAGGCAATACTGACCTTACGACTTATCTTAGAAGAAAGATTAAGGAAAGGCAAACCTACGTTTCTAGCATTTGTAGACTTAGAGAAAGCTTTTGACAATGTTGACTGGAATACTCTCTTTCAAATTCTAAATGTGGCAGGGGTAAAATACAGGGAGCGAAAGGCTATTTACAATTTGTACAGAAACCAGATGGCAGTTATAAGAGTCGAGGGACATGAAAGGGAAGCAGTGGTTGGGAAGGGAGTAAGACAGGGTTGTAGCCTCTCCCCGATGTTATTCAATCTGTATATTGAGCAAGCAGTAAAGGAAACAAAAGAAAAATTCGGGGTAGGTATTAAAATCCATGGGGAAGAAACAAAAACTTTGAGGTTCGCCGATGACATTGTAATTCTGTCAGAGACAGCAAAGGACTTGGAAGAGCAGTTGAATGGAATGGATGGTGTCTTGAAGGGAGGATATAAGATGAACATCAACAAAAACGAAACGAGAATAATGGAATGTAGTCGAATTAAGTCGGGTGATGCTGAGGATATTAGATTAGGAAATGAGACACTTAAAGTAGTAAAGGAGTTTTGCTATTTGGGGAGCAAAATAACTGATGATCGTCGAAGTAGAGAGGATATAAAATGTAGACTGGCAATGGCAAGGAAAGCGTTTCTGAAGAAGAGAAATTTGTTAACATCGAGTATAGATTTAAGTGTCAGGAAGTCATTTCTGAAAGTATTTGTATGGAGTGTAGCCATGTATGGAAGTGAAACATGGACGGTAAATAGTTTGGACAAGAAGAGAATAGAAGCTTTCGAAATGTGGTGCTACAGAAGAATGCTGAAGATTAGATGGGTAGATCACGTAACTAATGAGGAAGTATTGAATAGGATTGGGGAGAAGAGAAGTTTGTGGCACAACTTGACCAGAAGAAGGGATCAGTTGGTAGGACATGTTCTGAGGCATCAAGGGATCACCAATTTAGTATTGGAGGGCAGCGTGGAGGGTAAAAATCGTAGGGGGAGACCAAGAGATGAATACACTAAGCAGATTCAGAAGGATGTAAGTTGCAGTAGGTACTGGGAGATGAAGATGCTTGCACAGGATAGAGTAGCATGGAGTGCTGCATCAAACCAGTCTCAGGACTGAAGACCACAACAACAACAATAGAAGGTAACACTTTAATGCGTTTGTATTTGTGACTGTTTCTTTCTTGGAGTAGTTTTTATTGGCATGACTAATAGAAACAGTTAAGGCGTTTATAGTGCGTATCTTTTCATAGTTTCGATGTGAAATATGCACTCTGTGATTATTATCGATATAAGCTTTTTTGTGTCAAGTCCCCTAGTTATTCCTCTAAGTACTCTGTTTTCAGTTAATCAAATTCCATTTTAATTTAATTTTCTCATGCTGCGAAATTAGGAGCGACCTGTTTCACTTAGTAAAAAGTTTCTAAAGGCAAAATCCTATAAAATCTTTTACTTACAGACAATCGGTTTCGACAGACTTTACTGTCATCTTCTGATCTTCAAAAAATTTTATTACAAAAGAGTTCATTTTGGCAACTTGGCGTGACATCCAACACAAAATGAATGCATTTCATTACATAACTTTATGAAGACTTCATGATGACAGCGAAGTCTGTCGAAACTGGTCGTTCGTGAATAAAGAAGTATTTATGATACCTTGGCTATAATAAGTTTATCCATTTTAACTGCAAAGATTATGAGGGAGAAATATTAAGAAAATGTGAACACTAGTTGACAAGGTTGCTGACTGTGTTACTATCTATGTTCTAGTACTACTTCTATCTTTTTTGTATTTATCCTTGTACAGGGCTGTTGTTTGCTCAGTTAAAAATAGCCCACGATACAAGAAAAAAGAATCGACCCCCCAGTCGCCACGCTACAGAACCTCGGCCTTCAGCTGGCGCTCCGCGGCCACGCCAGTTCCCGCCTGTCCTCACTCACAATAAGCACATTTGCTTCCCTCCTTTCACAGACTTAAAGTGGAGACCACAAGAAAGGAGCGGTCAATAAATTAGCCCTGCGCTTACTACGCAGCGGAACCATTCAGTTGGAACAAGGGACGGCGTTGATGGGTCCAGCTGTGTTTATGTCTCGAACCAGGTGACTGCGACGCTTGGGAACAGTCCGTAGCTCGTGGTCTCGCGGTCGCGTTCTCGATTCCCGAGCGTGGGGTCCCGGGTTCGATTCCCAACGGGGTCAGGGATTTTCACCTGCCTCGAGATGAATTGGTGATTCATTAAAGTGACGATATTGGACTGAGCGAAGGTTGGGACTTTGTACGGGCGCTGATAACCGCGCAGTTGAGCGCCCCCCAAACCAAACATCATCATCAGCTTCGGAACACGACGGAAAACTGACTTGGTTAAGTTATTTTGATGGTATAAAAGGACGCAACTATATGACAAATGAAGGTCTGTACTACTGAATGGAAAAAAATTATACTCACTGCAAATGAGTAGATAACTGACAGTAAGCAGTGAGTGTACCTGAATGATCATTAGAATTGCAGCTCCATGAAGGTGGCTTTCAGCTACATCAAACTGGCTTGAAGTGTTCCACATGCGCATGACATGCAAATGATTAGCGTTTCAGCACAATCGCACAGTGTAGCCATGAGTGACGGCATTGACATTCTGTGTGCAAGAGGATATTACGCCCTGGGTTTCTCATTCATAAATCTAGTTTCAATGTTGGATGTTTGTGAGAAGATGGTGGTATGCCTCATGTGAGAAAGAGGAATGCCCACCCGCACGTGTACTATTCTGGAGCGGCAGGACTGTGACGCACGGAGACTGCAGTTTATCGATCCGCAATGTTGTTTCTCGAATTGGTCACCATACCACAGCTATTATGTGGGTATTGGAACGATGGGTTCGGAGGCCATGCAGAACGCCACGCAGTGTCCCAATGGCTCCACGCGACTAGCGCCCGAGATGGCATACTGACTGCGGTTTATCGATCTGCACTGTTGTTTCTCGAATTGGTCACCATACAACTGCTGTTATGCAGGTATGGGAACGATAGGTTCGGAGGCCATGCAGAACGCCATGCAGTGTCCAATGGCTCCACGCGACTAGCACCCGAGATGGCACACTGGGATTGCAGTTTATCGATCTGCACTGTTGTTTTTCGAATTGGTCACCATACCACTGCTGTTATGCAGGTATGGGAACGATATGTTCGGAGGCCATGCTGAACGTCATGCAGTGTCTCAATGGTTCCACGCGACTAGCGCCCGAGATGGCACACTGATTGCAGTTTATTGATCCGCGCTGTTGTTTCTCGAATTGGTCACCATACCACTGCTGTTATGCAGGTATGGGAATGATAGGTTCGGAGGCCATGCTGAACGCCATGCAGTGTCTCAATGGTTCCACGCGACTAGCGCCCGAGATGGGATACTGGTTGCGGTTTATCGATCCGCCCTGTTATTGCTCGAATTGGTCACCATACCATGGCTGTTATGCAGGTATGGGGACGATGGGTTTGGAGGCCATACTGAACGCCATGCAGTGTCTCAACAGCTCCACGTGACTATCGCCCGAGATGCCACACTGAGGTGAAAAAAGTCATGGGACACCTCCTAACATCATGTTGGGCCTCCTTTTGCCCGGCGTAGAGAAGTAACTTGATGTGGCATGGACTCAACAATTCGACGGAAGTCTCTTCCATAAATATCGAGCCATGCTGCCTCTATATGCCCATAATTACCGAAGTGTAGCCAGTGCAGGAGTTCGTGAACGATCTGACCTCTCGATTATGTCCAATATGGGAGTCATGTCGATCAGTCCGGGTGACCAAATCACTCACAAGAATTGTCCAGAATGTTCTTCAAACCAATCGTGAACAATTGTGGGCCGGCGATATGGTGCATTGTCATCTATAAAAACCCCATCGCTGTTTGGAAACGTGCAGTCCAAGAATCGCTGCAAATGGTCTCCAAGTAGCGTAGCCGAAAATAGCTACGACACAGTCCGATCCACGTATTGAGGAGGCACCACCAGCTTGCACATTGCCTTATTGACAACATGGGTCCATGGATCCTTGGCGTCTGCGCCACACTCGAACCCTACCACCAGCTTTTACCAACTGAAATCGGGACTCATCTGACCTAGTCGTCTAGGGCCAACAGACACGGTTACGAGCCCAAGAGAGGCGCTGCAGGCGATGTCGTGGTGTTAAGAAAGGCTCTCGCGTTTGTCGCCTGCTGCCATAGCCCATTAACGCCAGATTTCGAAGCACTGACCTAACGGACTCGCTCGTCGTGTGTCCCACATTCACTACTAAAGTTATTTCACGCAATGTTGCTTGTCTGTTAGCACTGACACCTCTACGCAAACGCCGCTGCTGTCGGTCGTGATGTAAAGACCGACGGCCACTGCGTTGCCCACGGTGAGAGGTAATGCCTGAAATCTGGTATTCCCGGCACACGCTTGACACTACGAAACTCGAAATATTGAATTCCCTAACGATTTCCAAAATGGAGTGTCCCATGGGTCTAGCTCCAACTGCGATTTCGTGTTCAAAGTGTTTTAACTCCTGTTGTGCGGTCATAACCACGTAGGAAACGTTTTCACACGAATCATCTGAGTACAATGACAGCACAGCCAGTGTACTGCCATTTTATATCTTGCGTAAGCTATACTAACACCATCTGTATATGTGCGTATTGCTATCCCATGCCTTTTGTCACAGCTTGGTGCATGAAGTTGTACTTCATAAATTATGCAATGGCAATTTGCTATACGAGATGTTAACGTGACCAGCACATGATACGTACGTGTGGTCGGCAGGTGGAGGGGCCCCGCCGATGCCTGCACGTCGCCCCTGCTCTGTAGAAATTACGTCCTCCCTGTGGCCACCTTTTAGCACACTACGAACCCCTGCCAAAGTTTGAATTTTTCTCACAGCCACACAGAACTGATACCCTCGACAAAGGAACCCAATGACTTAAAAAAGTGGAGCAATAACTCAATGAAACATAAATTATTCCATAAAATATGGAGTTTTTTTTAGGGTTGTAGCAGCAGTTAACACAGTCCTTCATTATAGATTCCTGCATCATCTTTAAAAAGTCTGAGGCTACAGTTAATACGGTCTGCTACGTCATTAGAGTACCACACGAACAGCAAGGGTCCCAATACACCTGCCTGGAGCACATTTCAAGTTCCTTCCAAATCTGTCGACGATTACTCGGTCAAGATAAGCTACTACGTCCTCCCTACCAAGAACTCTTCAATCACGTCACAACTTTCGTTCGCTACCTCATACGATCGTACTTCGTTAATAATCGTATGTATGGTACTCAGTAAAATGTTTCCCGTAAGTCAAGTAATACTGCATCTACATCATTTCCCTGATCGATGCTTTCAGGACCTCATATGAGCTAAACCTTTCGCGTAACTGATGTTCCCACAATCCATGGTTGTTGGATTATGTTCGAGAGACCTCATTACATATCATCATGCATTCTGCACACAAACATCAAAAAAAGTTTTGCATCACATCGGGTTCGAGAGTTCCGGATCCTGTACAGAAAAGTGGAATCAACATCAACATAAACATCATTTACGCTCTTTTTATTGTTCGTGAAAACCACACATTGCATGTTGTACCACCATACAGCGAGACCTTCAGAGGTGGTGGTCCAGGTTTCTGTACACACAGGTAACTCTAATACCCATTAGCAAGTCCTCTTGCATTGATGGAAGCCTGTATTGGTGGTGGCATATTATTCATAAGTTCCTCAAGGCACTGTCGGTCCAGATTGTCCCACTTCTCAACGGCGATTGGGCGTAGATCCCTCGGAGTGGTTGGTGGATACATTGTCCATAAATAGCCCCTTTCAATCTATCCAAGGCATATTCGATAGGGTTGATGTCTGCGGAACATGCTGAGCTCTCTGTAATCGGGCGATGTCGTTATCCTGGAAGAAGTCACTCACAAGATGTGAATGATGGAGGCGCGAATTGTCGTCCGTGAAGACAAATGCCTGGCCAATACGCTTCCAATATGGTTGCACTGTCGATAGGAGGATGGCATTCACATGTCTTACAGCCATTATGGCGCCTTCCATGACCACCAGCGGTGTACGTCGGCGCCACATAATGTCACCCCAAATCAGCAAGGAACCTCCAAATTGCTGCACTCGCTGGACAGTGTGTCTAAGGCATTCAGCCTGATCGGGTTGCCTCCAAACACGTCTCCGACGATTGTCCATTTGAAGGCATATGCGACACTCATCAGTGAAGAGAATGTGATGCCAATCCTGAGCGGTCCATTCGGCATGTTGTTGGGGCCATCTGTACCGCGCTGCATGGTGTCGTGGTTGCACAGATGGACCTCGCCATGGACGTCGTGGGTGATGTTGCACATCATGCTGCCTATTGTGCACAGTTTGAGTCGTAACACGACGTCCTGTGGCTGCACGAAAAGCATTATTCAACATGGTGGCATTGCTGTCAGCGTTCTTCCAAGCGATAATCCGTAGGTAGCGATCACCCACTGCAATAGTGGCCCCTGGGTGTCCTGAGTGAGGCATATTATCGACAGTTCCTGTCTCTCTGTATCTGCTCAATGTTCGAACAACATAGCTTTGGTTCACGTGAGACGCCTGGACACTTGCCTTGTTGAGAGAACTTCCTGGCACAAAGTAACAATGCGGACACTATCGAACCGCGGTATTGACCGTCAAGGCATTGTTGAAATACAGACAACACGAGCCGTATACCTCCTTCCTGGTGGAATGACTGGAACTGATTAACTGTCTGACACCCTCCATCTATAAGCGCTGCTCATGCATGGTTGTTTACATCTTTGGCTGGGTTTAGTGACATCTCCGAACAGTAAGGGGATTGTGTCTGTGATGCAACCTGCACAGTCAACGTCTATCTTCACGAGTTCTGGGAACCGGGGTGATGCAAAACATTTTTGGTGTTTGTATTTTACATTCATTAAGACAGACAAGCAATGATTAGTCTTACATGTAATATATTATCCCATACTTAGAAAATCTTTTACATAAATTGCGGAAATCGTAGTAGCTACGAGGGTTGTCCAGAAAGTAAATTCCGATCAGTTGCGAAATGGAAACCACTGTGAAAATCCGAAATGTTTTATTTGCAGCGGATACCTGCATCTTCTAGCTATTTCTCCACAAAGTTGTTCCGACTTAGAGCTTAGTCGTCGCGTTGTACCAGCTTTCCAATACCCTCGTCATAGAAGGCCTGTGCTTTCCGCCAATTTTCTACGCTTGTCTGCAGCTCATTGTTTGTGCCAATATTTTATCTTCATAGCCTGTAGTTAATGTGAGCAGACACGAAAATCAGATGGAGCCATGTTCTTGCTGTATGGTTGGTGATCAAACATTTCCCATAGAAATCGCTGCAGTGTGCGGTCGAGAATTGTCATGAAGAATGGAATGCATGACAGCTACGTTATGTGAAGCTGCTTGAAATCAGGCGTTATCTCTCGGTAGGGATTCCTAACAGGAGACACTATTATCTAGGCATCTTTACGTGCTCACCGTCCATTCAGAACTGCAAAGTGCAACGTGACGTGGAAATACTAGGCACACTCCCCAACACATCTGTCCAAAGGGATGTGGTTTCCATTTTGAGACCAATCGGACTTACTTTCCGGCCACCCTTTGTATAAAAAGAAAAGCACAAGTTACAAGCAGATAGATTCGAAGTAAGGTAACTGGGGGCAATGGAAGTGAGTAAATACTGAAGATGGAAGAAAACGGAAACGTGATGAATTACAAACAATGAAGTGGAGGGGAAAGAAAGTATCCTGATTTATTCAGAAATGAAGAGAGGAAAAAGCATGGATGAGACGAGAGGATTTACTTTACTGTTTGACAGAGAGTCGTCACATACGCTAAATTTTTTGGAGAAGCTATCAAGTTGACAAAAGAAACTGAGTCAACTTTTTTTAAATGCAGCAATGTATTGAGTTCTTCACCAGAGTGCTGGGTTTCCTAGCTTCGGAGGTGGAGAGCATTGGTAGATAAAAAGTTGGCGAATGTTTTTGTTCTCTATGTATGGACACAGCTAGGATACTACATAAATGAGACTTCGTGTTGCGGTGTTCGATCTCTTATGTGAGATTCTCAGAACATGCAGACAGAGAAACCTGACGAAGCAGGAGTACGGCAGTCACGCAACTCGTCTGGTAGCAACCACGCTAACTGAGAGCGTGAAACACCGAAACGATTACACAGACCGATGTTGCAAATGTAATGCGCACAAGCATTCACGGTTAGTTGGGACTGCCAAGACTTTCCACTATCCGTGCTTTGGTGATTGCACTACAACAGCGTAGGTCAGACACAAGTGACTGGACGAGTTTACGTATCACACCTTAGCAAATATGTTACGAAACGTTTAGAGTATTTTTTACGCAGTTGAGACATCCGTCTTAAGTTACACTTTTTCTGATACAGTATTTGGACATCATCGATGTGACAGATCAATCAGGATGAGTGCAGAATTAATATCTTCAGATCTGGCACTTAGGTAAAATTGGAGGGCATTTGCATAGAAATTATACACCGAAGAGCAAAAGCCTAATATCGTATAGGGCCCCCGCGAGCACGCAGAAGTGCCGCAACACGACGCGGCATGGACTCGATTAATGTCTGAAGTAGTGCTGGAGCGAACCGACACCATAAATACTGGAGAGCTGTCCACAAATCCGCAAGAGTACGAGGGAGTGGAACAGCACGTTGCAAGGCGTCCCAGATATGCTCCATAACGTTTTTCTTTGGAGTGTTTGGTGCCAGCGAAAGTGTTTAACTCAGAAGAGTGTTCCTGGAGCTACTCTGTAGCAATTCTGGGCGTGTGGGGTGTCGCATTGTACTGCTGGGATTGCCCAAGTCCGTCGGAATGCACAATGGACGTGATTGGACGCAGGTGATCAGACAGGATGCTTACGTACGTGTCACCTGCCAGAGTCGTATCTAGTTGTACCAGGGGTCCCATATCACAGCTGCACTAACCCCACGCCATTACAGAGCCTCTATTAGCTTGAACAGTCCCCTGCTGACATGCAGGATTCATGGATTCATGATGTTGTCTCCATACCAACACACTTCAGTTTGCTCCATACATTTGAAACGAGACTGATCCGACCAGGCAACATTTTCCACCCATCACGAGCCCAATGTCAGTGGTGACGGACCCAGGCGAGGGTGCATGAGTGGTCATTCGTCTCCGAAAGCCCATATCACTGATGTTTCGTTGAATGGTTCGCACGATGACTCTTGTTGATGGCCCAGCATTGAGATATGTAGCAATTTGTGGAAGGGTTGCACTTCTGTCACGTTGAACGATTCCATTCAGTCATCGTTGGTCGCGTTCTTTCAGGATATTTCTCCGGCCGCAGCGATGTCGGAGATTTGATGTTTTACCGGATTCCTGATATTCATGGTACACTCGTGATATGGTCGTACGGGAAGATCCCCACTTCATCGCTACCTCGGAGATGCTGTGTCCCATCGGTCGTGCGTCGACTATAACACCACGTTGAAACTCACCGCAGACGTTTGTTGCCTTATATAGGCGTTGCCGAGTGCACTGCCTGTTTAAATTTCTCTGTATTTGTATATTCATGCCTATACCAGTTTCTTTAGCGCTCCAGTGTATAATGCTACGACATATGTTTAAATCGGAACAACTATGCAGGGAAAAGCTGGAATATGTAGCTAACTGTTGCAAATAAAATATTTTTGATTTCCACAGTGGTTTCCATTTCACGACCAACTAGCCCTTACTTTTCGAACAGCCCTCGTACCTGGGCAACTGCTAGTGGCGCTAGTAAATAAGAAATAAATGGACAAATAACGAAACATCGGAAAGTTACTCCGCACGTGCAGTGGTTGTCAAAAGGAAGAAAGATATAGCGAGATTAGTGTTTAATGCCCTGATGATAGCCGAACGTTGTGACCGTGCGGTTCTAGGCGCTTCAGTCTGGAACCGAGCTGCTGCTACGGTCGCAGGTTCGAATCCTGCCTCGGTCATGGATGTGTGTGATGCCCTTAGGTTAGTTAGTTTTAAGTAGTTCTAAGTCTAGGGGACTGATGACCTCACATGTTAAGTCTCATAGTGCTCAGAGTCATTTGAACGATTTGAACCCTGCCGATAGAGATGGGATACCATTTCGGATAGCAGAAGGTTAGGGGAAGAAAATGGGCCATGCCATTTCTAAGGAACCACTATTGACCTTAAGCGGTTTGGAGAAATCACTCTAAACCTAAATATGAATATTGGGATGGTGATTTTTAACTGCTGGCCTTCCCAATACGAGTGCCTTGTATTATCAGTGTCCCTCTAATCATACGAAGCCAGCAGGCACTGTTTGCCCTCGCCTGTGTCGTGGTTCATGTCGCAGCATGCATTACTTTTTGTTTGCAACACACACAAAGACACCACAGAGCTATTCAGGAGAAAGCGTTGCAAGTCTAACATGTAACAATGCGAACAGTCAATTAAAAAACCGAAGTCTCGGCAAGAAGTCCGGCGCGATCCTAAATCGGCGGGCTACTTGCACACGTGGACAGCATCAGCAGCGTCAAGCCTAGTTTACACGACTTTGGGCTGCGACACTCGTTGCGTGGAATGAGTTGCACGTAAATGGTTTCATATTTGGCTGTAGACACGGCGAAACCAGTATATACTTCAGTTTCGTCATTTTGTGAGTTCCTGAGTCGTGTCTGAAATGAAAGTTTTGGCAGCTGCAAGTTGCACGAGTTGTGAGTTAAAGCTTGTTGTGTGGAATCGCTGCATAAGAAAAAAATAAGAAACGTGTTTCGATTTGTGACTGGATGAAGAAAAGACCTCAGCTCGGTTGCTCAACATCCTTGCTGAAATAGTTTGTAATGGAAGACCCAGGAAGTTCTTGTAATTACCTTATATTGTCACCAGAACTGTTAACGTTTCTTCTAAATAGAGTTCTGCATCTACATCTACATCCATACTCCGCAAACCACCTGACGGTGTGTGGCGGAGGGTACCTTGAGTACCTCTATCGGTTCTCCCTTCTATTCCAGTCTCGTATTGTTCGTGGAAAGAAGGATTGTCAGTATGCCTCTGTGTGGGCTCTAATCTCTCTGATTTTATCCTCATGGTCTCTTCGCGAGATATACGTAGGAGGGAGCAATATACTGCTTGACTCCTCGGTGAAGGTATGTTCTCGAAACTTCAACAAAAGCCCGTACCGAGCTGCTGTGTGTCTCTCCTGCAGAGTCTTCCACTGGAGTTTATCTATCAACTCCGTAACACTTTCGCGATTACCAAATTATCCTTTAACGAAGCGCGCTGCTCTCCGTTGGATCTTCTCTATCTCTCCTACCAAACCTATCTGGTACGGATCCCACACTGCTGAGCAGTATTCAAGCAGCGGGCGAACAAGCGTACTGTAACCTACTTCCTTTGTTTTCGGATTGCATTTCCTTAGGATTCTTCCAATAAATCTCAGTCTGGCATCTGCTTTACCGACGATCAACTTTATATGATCATTCCATTTTAAATCACTCCTAATGCGTACTCCTAGATAATTTATGACATTAACTGCTTCCAGTTGCTGACCTGCTATATTGTAGCTAAATGATAAGTGATCTTTCTTTCTATGTATTTGCAAACATGCAATCATGCAATAAGAAATAAAGATACTGTGATACATGAAGCACTGTCACCAGAACTGAAATTACATATCACATTGGATGCATTACAATAGAGAACACTCGGCAAGCTATAAGATGTGGTTTTAGTTGGTGATGACGCTTTTTCATTAACACCAATAATTATTAACAGTAATTATTACTAACATTAACAGCAGTAATAATTCGAAGCATGCCGCATTAAGAAGAGAATGGTTTGCAAACTACTATCTTGAAGATATATCTGCACATTGGTAATATTTCAAAATTCAAACATATGTGAATGGGGAGCAATCTGCGATGTTTTAAATAGGTGAATATTGAATAAAGAATGTAGCTTCTTGATTTGTGTACGTTCCCTCCTGTCAACAACATTCCTTGAAAAAAAGAGTCGGTCAACTCGAACTATGGGATTTTAGTCTTGTAGACAAGAGCATTTTTACAGCTAGAATTACATTTGCTTGTATTTTTCTTAATTCAGTTGTATATGTGTTCCTAATTCAATAAGTTTTGCCCCGCAGCTCAGATATCGTCCAACTATCTATGTTCTGATCGCACGTGACGGTCTCAAGAACAGCAATATGTTGCTTATTTTTGTAATCAGCATCACTGAAATCCCACAGACACCTATGCAAAGCATAGAAATCCAAAAGGCGAACATTATTCTCCGTTCCCCACTTCATATTTCAGTTTGTCTACACTCTACGAACACACATAACCTCAAAACTCATGCAACTAGTGTCGCCAAAGTTGGAACCAAGCCCCTACCACGCCGTAGCGGAGAAGCGAGCCAACTGTCCCCCAATTGAAGCAGCTGATCGCCGCCATTTGCAGGGATGAATCCTAGTACTGGGATTGTGATTTGAAGTATATGAGACGCAGCAAGAGAAAATTGAAGCACACATTAAACACATGTTTGTTTTTTAAAAAATACTGAGTATTCGAGTCTATTTTAAAAGTATACTTAAATGAATGAAGTTTCCTAATTTCAGAAATACGTCTGCCTCGAGACGCGAAATTTAGGAATGTAAGGCTCATTCCTGACAAGGTTGAGCGAGTTTACATCGAGCTATTTACATTAGATAATTACATGAGACTTTTAAAGTAGCAGACAGTACGATTATTATTTAATTCACATAATTTTCCTGTCAGGTCCTCTTTGCTTTTTGCCGACTACTGTGTACATTTTGCACGCTTACTTTTGTTTAGCACAGTATTGTCTACATTCGAATATTGGTATGATTAATTGTAATAATCCATATCACTTTAAATACCGTAGGAATTTCATTCGCACATTAGTTTTTAACACTGATAGCACCTATGAATGTGGTTAAGTTTGCGACATTTCATCAAATATTTGACCATTTACGAAGTATAATCACCACCTGACAACACATGTTAAGTATCTAAACGCAATTATTCGACCTACGTCTGATTCATACTTAATATATATTTGATTAAAAATCTAAATACCTATCAGTTCAACTTAGTACATTAACCCTGTTAGTACCTTTAGTAATTTATATGCAAATACAGTATAAGTACTTGACATGCAACAAAGTACCTTTGTCTGTAATCTAACACTGCAACTTTTTCCCTATGTAACTTGCAATTTTTGTAGCACAAAGTTTATTAGATACAGTATAAGGTGTAAATATAGACATCAGGTTAGGCTATAGAACAATCTGCGGTCACCTACATTTAGCATTTGCATTAATTGGCTTTGCAAACAATATACCTTTTTCAAATGAGTTGGAAATCCAAATACTGTCGGTATAGCATCGTCCTTAAGTTGACGTCTATTTACATCATTTTCCATGTAACAATTCTCTTCAAAATGAAGAGAGCACAGCAAATAATTTGCTGTTGGTGGGAAGTTCTCTCTCCGAGTAGCAACAATCCATTTCCGATTTAGAAAATCATTTGTAAGGGGAAATCTAAACAAAAACAAACGGTCATGATGTATTATTTCTCCATGAAAATACTATATACAAGTAGTAGAAAGTAACAAACAACCAGAAATGACTAACCTGTGAAATGTAACATTGTTTCCGTCTTCGTCTTTGCTTCCATTCTTACTGTTACAATTAAAAGGAGCACACGAACGAACCATGTTTACGCACTGTTTCCCTGCAAATGGCGGCTTCTATCATGTTCAGTGTGAGAACGCGATACTAGCGCCAATGCGCGGTCTAGTTTTTATTTAATAAGTCTATGGTTGGAACACGACGAAACTGTTTAGTTTCACTGACGAGTTGCGCAAACGCGCGGCGCGCATGTGTAGTTGCCGGTAGCGCAGTTGCCTGCAACCTAGTGTCGTCGTGTAAACTAGGCATCACCCTGAAGGAGCCGCACAAAAACGGCCTGCGCGGTGCGTGCGCTGCCCCGGGCTGTGGCGCCGAGCAGCTGCCGGCCCCCATGTCCCGCGGCCTATCTAGCTAGCGCCAGCCAGCTAGCCCGTTCACCGAGCTGCCTTTGCCGCTGCTGCTGCCGCTGCTGCGGGGGCCATTACGGTAATCACGACCCCGCCGCCGCTAATGACGCCGAACCACCGGTCCGCTGACTCATCTCTTTATGCATGCCCATTTCCAGAGATTTATACCGCCCGCCGTGGCAGGTGCGTGGACGAGGCAATTCTCGCCACACAAAAAAGGAGCCTCTGCCGTACCAAAGTGTAAATAAAAGTCTCTTTCAATTGCAACGTCTGTGATTGCCGTTGCGCATCCTCTTGTACGCCAGGGACGCAGACATTGGCCGACTCACGGCCGTCAACATGGCATACTACAAACATGGCACGAATTGCAACATACCACTTTACTTCCGTCTGCGTGCCAGTGTCTTGAGCATTCCGTCTTATGTTCACAGTTTCAGTGTAGCCACAGCACGATTGCATTATTTTTTTCTTGTCCAATATGTGGAGCACGACGGTCCACGATTCGAAACTGTAGTACAGGGTGTTTCAAAAAGAACGGTGAGCCGTGCACAACTCGCGTTTATCCCACTTATTGTTTGTCATCTTCTATTACGGTACTGCCGCCTCGTTTTCTTATTCCATTTACTGGCGTCATTAACTTCCTGCCTTACTTGTCCGTGCCGGCCGGAGTGGCCGTGCGGTTCTAGGCGCTTCAGTCTGGAACCGCGTGACCACTACGGTCGCAGGTTCGAATCCTGCCTCGGGCATCGATGTGTGTGACGTCCTTAGGTTAGTTAGGTTTAAGTAGTTCTAAGTTCTAAGGGACTGATGACCTCAGATGTTAGGTCTCATAGTGCTCAGAGCCATTTGAACCAGTTTTACTTGTCCGCGAGCGGCAGCAACAGCGCGTATCGGTAAGTGCACTGTCGTTCCATCTCTGGAGCGACCGGTAGTATTTCCGAGTCGTCGTGTGTCTGGCAGTCCAGGAATGCAGTCGGGACGCAGCAGCAGTGAAGTCGGGAACGGAGCGCTGGTGAGGCGCCGACAGCCAGTGTTCGCCGACCGCTGGCGACACACATGAACTGTCCGACGGAGGGAGATTGGAGCGGGACGACCGTTGGTTGGTCGTTCGGTTGATCGTCTCATCGCACGACGTATATTTGGTCCGTTCACCGTTTCGGGGCCTTGGAAGTTGGTGGAGCAGCGAAGAAGTCTCCGTGGCTCGTGTCTGGCCGGGCCCGCTGGTGGCGTCTACGAGCGGTCGGAGTGTGAGGAGCTGTTCCCATTGCTACGAGGTCCGTGGCTCACTGATCCCGGACACGAAAGTTGACTCTTTACTTAATCTAGCAGCCAATCCCAACTGTTCACATTGTGTCGTTTGAATTTCGTTGTGGGCTGTTGGGACATTCCTACGAGCAACAATGTGTGTTTTCAAGTTGGCGAAATTCTAGCCGCCCTCCTGTGGAGTTTAACTCGATTATTTTGAATTGAAGTGCACCAGTGGAATCTTCTGCCTTGTGGCCGTTAACGTTCCGGTTACCTGCCCTGGCTGTTGACGTAAATTCAGGCAGTGTATTTTCCTCGTCGTGTTCTGACTGTCCAGCACGGCGTGTAGTTTGACAGTTGAATGTGTAATTCGTTGTGGGCGCCGATACCTTCTGCATTGTTCCATTGAACTTCCTTTTGTGTGCTGGTCGGCTTGAGCGGAAGTTATCCTGTGGCTTGGTCCGTTGACTGTCTTTCGGTTGGGTTGCCGTTGGATTGAGAGTTTCTTGGGCCGACTGCCTGTCTCACGTAAGCTAGCGTTAGTGTTTGAATTCCAGGCCGACCCTTGCAAACTTCTGAGCGCCGTTTGATGTTCTGCCTTTTCTTATTTATCCTTGTTGTTTGTTTATGTATGTCTTCTAGCCGATTTTACATTACAGTTGTTTTACCCTTAAGGCGTAGGATTGTTTGGGCCTTCAGCCTGATTTAAAGACATTTTAGGATAAGTCCTGCCTTTTAAAATTCAAATTCCCATTTTGAGCCTTAAGTTATTGGCCTTCAGTCGATTTTAAATTAAAGTTGTTTTTTGTTGTTTTGCCCTTGAGGCGTGAGACTGAATGGCGCATTTAGCTGGGAATTAAGTTCTAAAGTTAATGTTTGGCTTTCTGTGTTTTTAACGTTCTCTTTACTCTTGTAATGTCTGTCAAATGAATAAAGTAGTACATTCGAGTGCAGCTGACAGCCACTCATTTTGGCCCCTTACCACAAATTAAACTATCTGTACTGTCCTGCAGGTATAGCAGGGAATCTCAACCGACCTTATTTTGGACGGTAGTAATTGTGAAACATGGGACGTGCTGGCAAGAAAATGTGTGTTGCCTGAGTGGACGTGGCCTAGAGTTTTAGAAAATCGCGGTTCGGTCAGCAGTCAGATGGCGTCCACTCAACAAAAGGCAACTGTAGTACAGGGTGTCACAAAAAGAATGACCAGATTTTGGACGGTAATAGTTGCGAAACATGAGATGTGCTGGCAAGGAAATGTGTGTTGTTTGAATCTACGTGGGATTCAGTTTTAGGAAATCGCGGTTAGGTGTCAATCAGTGCGTCTTCTCAGTTTGCAGTAAGTCAGAAGTAATATGGCGTCCGCTCAACAGAAGGCGTTTTGTGTGCTGCAGTTTGCAAAGAGTGAGTCTGTGCTTTCGATACAGCTTGCTTTTCGTCGCAGTTTTGTCACTGATCCGCCTGAACCCAAAATATTCATCGTTCGTATCGCCAGTTTGAAGAGAAAGGATGCTTGTGCAAAGGTAAGAGTCCAAGTAGACCTCGCATTTCTGACGACGTGGTGGGAGGAATTCGGCAAACGTTTGCGTGGAGTCCACGAAAGCTGAGAACTGGTAATGCCTCATACGACTATTTGGCGAGTGTTGAGGCATCGTTTGGTCTACACCGCGTGTTGAATAATGAAAACGGAATTTGGTAGCAATAATTACTCGTCTGTTGTTTGATACAGATAAACAATATTTTGTTCAAAATAATCTCCATGGCTATTTCTACATTTCCCCCACCTCTCCTGCAGGCTATGAATGCCATGATAAAAAAAAACAGTACTTCTTTTGAAGCGAACCAATCAGGCGAGACATTTTCGTACATTTTCATACGAATTGAAGCGTTGTTCAGCGAGACCATGTTCCAGTGATGCAAAAAGATGATAATCGGAGGAGCCAAGTTTGGAAAATAAGTCGCAGGCCGTAGTATTTCGCAACTGAACGCCTCGTTCGTTTACCTGACCCGTTTTGGTGTCTGTGATGGGGCGTTATAATCGAGCAATATGACTTTGGGTTACCTTTTTCCATATTCCAGTAGTTTCTCACGTAACGCTCGATTTAAATCGCCCATTTGCTTTTGGTAAAGATCACTGTTCACGGTTTCACCAGGTTTCAGCAGCTCATAATAGATGACACCCTTCTGATCCCACGAAACCCAGAGCATTGTCTTCTTTGCAAAGCGATTTGGTCTTGCAGTGGATGTCGATAATTTGCCTGGATTCACCCATTATTTAGGCGCTTAGGATTTTCGAAATACACTCCTGGAAATGGAAAAAAGAACACATTGACACCGGTGTGTCAGACCCACCATACTTGCTCCGGACACTGCGAGAGGGCTGTACAAGCAATGATCACACGCACGGCACAGCGGACACACCAGGAACCGCGGTGTTGGCCGTCGAATGGCGCTAGCTGCGCAGCATTTGTGCACCGCCGCCGTCAGTGTCAGCCAGTTTGTAGTGGCATACGGAGCTCCATCGCAGTCTTTAACACTGGTAGCATGCCGCGACAGCGTGGACGTGAACCGTATGTGCAGTTGACGGACTTTGAGCGAGGGCGTATAGTGGGCATGCGGGAGGCCGGGTGGACGTACCGCCGAATTGCTCAACACGTGGGGCGTGAGGTCTCCGCAGTACATCGAAGTTGTCGCCAGTGGTCGGCGGAAGGTGCACGTGCCCGTCGACCTGGGACCGGACCGCAGCGACGCACGGATGCACGCCAAGACCGTAGGATCCTACGCAGTGCCGTAGGGGACCGCACCGCCACTTCCCAGCAAATTAGGGACACTGTTGCTCCTGGGGTATCGGCGAGGACCATTCGCAACCGTCTCCATGAAGCTGGGCTACGGTCCCGCACACCGTTAGGCCGTCTTCCGCTCACGCCCCAACATCGTGCAGCCCGCCTCCAGTGGTGTCGCGACAGGCGTGAATGGAGGGACGAATGGAGACGAGTCGTCTTCAGCGATGAGAGTCGCTTCTGCCTTGGTGCCAATGATGGTCGTATGCGTGTTTGGCGCCGTGCAGGTGAGCGCCACAATCAGGACTGCATACGACCGAGGCACACAGGGCCAACACCCGGCATCATGGTGTGGGGAGTGATCTCCTACACTGGCCGTACACCACTGGTGATCGTCGAGGGGACACTGAATAGTGCACGGTACATCCAAACCGTCATCGAACCCATCGTTCTACCATTCCTAGACCGGCAAGGGAACTTGCTGTTCCAACAGGACAATGCACGTCCGCATGTATCCCGTGCCACCCAACGTGCTCTAGAAGGTGTAAGTCATCTACCCTGGCCAGCAAGATCTCCGGATCTGTCCCCCATTGAGCATGTTTGGGACTGGATGAAACGTCGTCTCACGCGGTCTGCACGTCCAGCACGAACGCTGGTCCAACTGAGGCGCCAGGTGGAAATGGCATGGCAAGCCGTTCCACAGGACTACATCCAGCATCTCTACGATCGCTTCCATGGGAGAATAGCAGCCTGCATTGCTGCGAAAGGTGGATATACACTGTACTAGTGCCGACATTGTGCATGCTCTGTTGCCTGTGTCTATGTGCCTGTGGTTCTGTCAGTGTGATCATGTGATGTATCTGACCCCAGGAATGTGTCAATAAAGTTTCCCCTTCCTGGGACAATGAATTCACGGTGTTCTTATTTCAATTTCCAGGAGTGTATATACATTTTTCATCACCTGTCGCTATTCGATGGAGAAACGACTTTCTTTTGTGTCTGGCGAGCAGCATTTCACAAGTGGTCTTTCGAATTGCTTGCTGTCTTTAACTCAGTTCATGCGGAACCCATTTTCCTACCTTCTGCACCTTCACCATAGCTCTGAACCGAAGAGAAACGGCTTTCTGCGTCACATTCAATTGTTCCGCGAGTTCCTGTTGAGTTTGAGTATCATCTTCATCCAATAAGGCCTACAATTCGTTGTTTTCAAACTTTTTCAGTGGTTTCCCACGCTTGTCGTTTCTCAAGTCAAAATCACCACTTTTGAATTTTTTTAACTGCTCTAAACACTGCGTTGTTCCAAGAGCATGTTCTCCGAGAGCTTCGGCAAGCATTCGATGCGGTTCTGTAGCAGTTTTTTTCAAAGGATAGTAGAAAACCAATGGTGTCCCCAAATCGTAGTTTCTAGGCACAAAACTCGACATGTTTACGGCTTTGAAACAGATGTCAATGTATGGAACTACACTGACGGCCCTACACTGACGGCTAGCACCATCTACAGCGAAACTCCGGTTTCATAATTCTACGCCTGGTAAACCTTACAATTAGTGCAATGTCTTCGGGTTGGTGTTAAAAGAAAACGTGTTGACTTTAGGAATGCTGTGCTAGAGGAGATTGAAGACGATGCATTTTTACCACAGTAAATTATCAGTTACGGAGCAACATTTCACGTTAACGGCAAAGTAAACCGATATAACGTACGCATATGGATACTGGCAGAACCATTATGACATTATTGAGAACGAAGGAGGCTTATATAAACTGAACGTATTTGTGCCATTTTTCCTGAAAGAGTGTACGATCCTTGTTTTTTGAGGAAGACACAATGACTGGAATGAACTACCATCAAATCCTAAAGAGGTAGCTTCAGAAGGACTGCGATGACTTCATTTTCCAACGGGTTAGAGCTCCATCACACTTGCTCAATCTGTAAGTCAGATCCTCAATGGCGCTCTGTCTCAACGTTTGACAGGGCACACGGAACCCCGAGACATCGCCTCGCATTCTCGGCCTCCAAGATCACCAGACATGCACCCATGCGTTTGTTTCTTGTGGGGATAAGTGAAATCAAGTATGTTCATCTCGCCTTTACCTCGTGACGTAGAAGAAGTGAAGAACAGAACAACATCCGCCATAGCTTCTGTAAAAGCAGATACATTGTGTAGGGTTTACGACGAATTTATCTATCATCTAGACTCTAGATGTTGTTCGTGCTGGTGGTGGTGGTGCACACACAGAATATTTGTAACAGCACTGGTAAAACAACTAAGATTTTTTTGGTATGTTGCAATTCTTGCCATGTTTGTAGTATGTTTTTATAAATAAATATGGACTTTTGAAATCAGACCATTCTGTGTTAATTGAAACCAAATGACAGCACCAGTCGTGTTTATGTGAATGTATGTGTGTGTGTGTGTGTGTGTGTGTGTGTGTTTGGTGTCTATGGGCGCTCAAAAATGATGTTATCGTCGCCCTTACAAATATTAAAAGAAAGGAATGTGGATAGAATGGTTAGAAATTATATCACAACAGTGGGCGGTAAACTTACAAAATAACACTCACACTTTTCAATTCCAGACGTGTTGACCCCCACAATCAGTCTGTCTTCCACGTCTCAAGATAACGGAGACAGCATGAAAGGTGCCGTACTGGGGATCAAAACATAAGTGAAACGACAGATGAACTAAAACTATGGCACAAGGAAATGTGACTGGCTGACCACTTACAAAAAACATGGGTGAGCCAGTCACTCTGTTAACGCATTAAAACATCTCAATTAAATTTTAGGAAAAAAGTTGGATATAACACAACCCCTTAAAACTCTCACCACATTTGTTTGAACGTCACTTAGAATAGAGGGCAGATCTGACGGCAAACCTGATAATTAACCTTCAGTCCCCAGTTTCTGTATTCCTTTGACAACTGGTTGCATGTATAATTTGTGCCCTCCCAGTCTTGTGCTTGTGATCAAGTAGTTATCTCTTGATTATCAGCAAATAGTAAAAGGTAAATTTAATAAAATACGGAAAAAATTGTGACTCAAGGCGTTTTTATTTGAACGTCAGATGTACTGAATAGCCACCTTATAGCTGCAAGAGATGGATAAAATGAAAACGACACTGTTTTCGAACATAAATAGGCACTAAGTTCCTGTAAGACAACAGACTGAACCTTCCAGCAGTCGTTGAGTTCCTCAACGATAAAATCCCGCTCATCGCTCATGGAGCGATTCGATAACCGCTGACTGATGTCCTCACCTTTAGAAAATCTCTCCGATTGCTGCGTATCAGTTCCCCTACGGTCTGGACATTGTTGTCTGTGGTCGGTGTCGATCGTCAGCCACGTTGTGTGCGGCCCTGGTCAACTTGTTGGTACCATTTCACTGCGGCTGGACGTGATATTCCATTTAATCCACATACCACCACAACTTCACGGTGAATCTATGTGAAATTTAAGTCGTTTTTCCCGGTACTGTTCTGCGTACTTCAACTTTGGAGCATGTTTCTTGTAGCTGCGCTACTTCAGTTACACACTATGGTGCACCCGTTATCCGTACTGCAACAGATCTGAGTCTGCACGAAAACCGTAATATTTACTGATTTCTGACAATCCGCCCCCTCTTTGTTGCGCAACAGTCTTAGCATATGACGACATGTGTAGTTCCTTTCTCAAGTACCTAGGTACGTATTACAGTAATTTAACTGTGGCTTGCCATCAAGTCTTCGAATGAAGCACTAGTGTAACAATTGAATTCACGACATCCAGTGATATATGGCTGTATATGACATTTTTGTTTATTTGGAGAGAGTCATAATAGGCCTGAAGATGTCATAATGAATTCCTGAAACTGGTAGTCTTCAAAATAAAATAAAATGACATCTTAAGTTACACGGCTGTTGGTGAATTTCATTGACATTGACAATTACTTAACCAGCCCATGTTCCCTGTCCATAATAGACCAACAGTGAACTTCGTACTTTGTCGAATTGCCCCAGCAAGTGGCGTTCGCTGGTAGCTACTTGTGGGTTGCGCGTCTTGAAGACAGTATGCTACGATGGACATTCAGTAAGTAATGCAACACATTTTTTTTTTACTGAAAGAAGGTTGGTTTTATTCAGGATTCCAGAACACCATATTATTCCCCACTCTTTTGGCTACAAAGCTCTAAGTTTCAACAAGATCTCCGTTCAATATGTCTGCCTCATGCCTCCTTAATGGGATGACCTGTACGCCCGCATGGTACCACTCCACTGGTCGACGTCGGATCCAACGTCTTGCTCACTTCCCCATCGTTCACGTACTGCTTCCCACCTAGTGAACCTTCTCTGGACGACACAGATCGGAAGGTGCCAGATCCGCGCCGTAGGGTGGATCAAGAAGAACAGTCCAACGGAGTTTTGGGAGGCTTTGCGTTGTCAAGGAGAAGCATAAGTTCGTTTGCATTTTTATGGCGACGAACACGCTGAAGTCGTTTCTTCAATTTCCCGACGACGAAGATGAAGTTTGGTTTGTGGGGCGCTCAACTGCGCGGTCATCAGCACCCGTACAAAGTCCCAATCCTTACACAGTCCAATTTATCAACTTTCACAAATGATGATGAAATTATGACAACATAAACAATCAGTCCCCAGGCAGAGAAAATCCCCCACCTGGCTGGGATCCTGTGATCCAACAACGCTAGCCACTAGACCACGAGCTGCGGACTCAGTTTCCTGAGGGTAGCATAATACACTTCCTTGTTGATCATTGTACGATGAGGGACGACATCAAACTGAATAACTCCTCCAGACTCCCACAACATCGTCGCTGTGACTTTACTGGCTGATGATGCGGTTTTGAACTTTTTCGTCGGAGGAGAGATGTTGTGGCATCACTGCATGGATTGCCGTTCTTTTTCTGGCTCGAAGTGGTGAACGCATGTTTCATTGCCTGTGACGACATTCGACAAAATATTGACACGATCAGCCCCGTAACGCGCTGGAAATTCTGTACAAATTGTCCTGCGTTATTGGTTATGATCTTCTTCTAGGCAGCGACGAACACAGCTGGCACATTCTCATTGAATACTCCAACTCTCCAACTAGTGGACAGTTGTGTCAGCGCTACCAACATAGACGTCCAGCTGAGGCGCGAGGAGTTTGATTGTGATCCGTCGCTTACTTGGAATGAGAGTGTCCACACGTTCCAACATCATAGGAGTCAGAGCTCTGTGCGGCCGGTCAACAATCGGAGGATAGGACAGGTTTGCGCTTCCTTGCTGCAATGGTAACAGACACCTCGCCCAGCGACTCATCGTGCTTTTGTTCACTGGCAGGTCTCCGTAGACGTTCTGCAAGCGCCTGTGGAGTTCTGGATGCTTTCGTTTTCTGCAAAAAGAAAGTTAATGACAGATCTTTGCTTGGAACACACTTCCGATACAGAAGCCGTTTTGAATGCTATGTACACCGCTTCCACCTATCGGAATGTCTTGAAGCTATAGGGGTGAAGCGGAATATTCCACGATGTCCCACAACAATTTCCGCATTTTGCAACCGAAATTATCAGAGAAAAATGGTTCAGATGGCTCTGAGCACTATAGGACTTAACATCTGAGGTCATCAGTCCCCTAGAACGTAGAACTACTTACACCTAACTAACCTAAGGACATCACAAACATCCATGCCCGAGGCAGGATTCGAACCTACGACCGTAGCGGTCGCGCGGTTCCAGACTGTAGCGCCTAGCACCGCTCGGCCACTTCGGCCGGCCCGAGAAAAAAATGTGTATCATTACCTATTGAAAGCCCTCGTAGCTGCTTGTTGACGCGAGTCTGCGAGCAGTGCAGCTGACAAGATATCAGAAAAACCATCTATTGCTCAGTGTGCATGAAAACTATTCGTGCAACACACTGGATTATTTTGTATGAAGACTGTTGAGAGGAACACGCGGCTTTGTTATGTTGGTTTTGATGTTTTAACTGGCATCCCTTGTGGAAGTTTGTCTAAGTCACTTAATAGTGTGGCTGTGCTTCACAATTGGAGCCACTTACAGCACCAAGCCATTTCAAACAGTAGTACGTAATCAAAGGGGAACGCCTCGCTTATCGCTGCTACGGAGCAAACTGCGAGCGACGTTCGATAAGTAATGCATCACATTTTTTCGGCCAATTTCGGTTGAAAAAGTGCGGAATTTGTTGTGACTCATCGTGGAATATTTCCGCTTCAGTTTCTATAGTTTCACGAATTTCCAATAGGTGGCGGTGCTATACGTGTCCTTCAACAAGACGTATGTGCGTTCGAAGCAGAGAGCGTTCTTTGAGTTTTTTTGGACAGAGAACTAGAGCATCGCAGACATTCACAGGCACTTGCAGGATGTCTACGAGACTTTTATGTAGTCTCCTAGGCTCTGTAGAGTTGTACCATGGGAGGCAGGGACAGAATGTAGTTTGGTGGCCGGTATCCTCTTTCTAACACAAACTGCACGCATATATTAACTGGATTCTTTATTTTTAAGAACAGAAAATTGCTTAACTCAAGATAGTCGTGGTACAAGCTCTCTGTAATAGTCCACACTAGTCCCACTGCTGGTGAAGTACGAAGTCCGCTATGTCTACCACCACTCTGGTCGCTATGGACTGCCTCATCGTGAGCTACAGACTGTCACTGCTACTCCCTCCTGACTGCATCTGCGATCTAAATACTGGCGACTGAGAGGGCGCTGGCAGTCCGTTTCCTGCTAGTCTGCCGTTGGCCTCTATCGATCTTCTCGCAACCTTTATGCCACTTGGTGTGCTGGCGCCATCTTACGCCAGCACAGAGACGTGCCAGTGAACAAAACCATGGTGCGTCATCTGGCGAAGCTCCTGTCGTCATCACAATGAGATCACTCAAACCTGTACGATGTGCCACGTGCCAGTAAGCTGTAAACAACTACAGTATTGGAACATATAAATCCTTTTATTCGAGGTGACTGACGGATCACAAGCAAATGCTTCACTGCACAACTGGACGTCTCTGTCGGTAGCGCTGACATACTCGTCCACCAGTTGGGTTCAAATGGCTCTGAGCACTATGGGACATAACTTCTAAGGTCATCAGTCCCACAGAACTTAGAATTAATTAAACCTAAGAAGATTGTATACATGGAAGAAACCTCGAGATACTAACAGGTTTCAGATAGATTATATAATGGTAAGTCAGAGATTTATGAACCAGGTTTTAAATTGTAAGACATTTCCGGGGGCAGATGTGCACTTTGACCACAATCTATTGGTTATGAACTGTAGGTTAAAACTGAAGAAACTGCAAAAAGGTGGGAATTTAAGGAGATGGGACCTGGATAAACTGACTAAACCAGAGGTTGTACAGAGTTTCAGGGAGAGCATAAGGGAACAATTGACAAGAATGGGGGAAAGAAATACAGTAGAAGTAGAACGGGTAGCTTTGAGGGATGAAGTGGTGAAGGCAGCAGAGGATCAAGTAGGTAAAAAGACGAGGGCTAGTAGAAATTCTTGGGTAACAGAAGAAATATTAAATTTAATTGATGAAAGGAGAAAATATAAAAATGCAGTAAATGAAGCAGGCAAAAAGGAATACAAACGTCTCAAAAATGAGATCCATAGGAAGTGCAAAATGGCTAAGCAGGGATGGCTAGAGGACAAATGTAAGGATGTAGAGGCTTATCTCACTAGGGGTATGATAGATACTGCCTACAGGAAAATTAAAGAGACCTTTGGAGAAAAGAGAGCCACTTGTATGAATATCAAGAGCTCGGATGGAAACCCAGTTCTAAGCAAAGAGGGGAAAGCAGAAAGGTGGAAGGAGTATATAGAGGGTCTATACAAGGGCGATGTTCTTGAGGACAATATTATGGAAATGGAAGAGGATGTAGATGAAGATGAAATGGGAGATATGATACTGCGTGAAGAGTTTGACAGAGCACTGAAAGACCTAAGTCGCAACAAAGCTCTGGGAGTAGACAACATTCCATTAGAACTACTGACAGCCTTGGGAGAGCCAGTCCTGACAAAACTATACCATCTGGTGAGCAAGATGTATGAGACAGGCGAAATACCCTCAGACTTCAAGAAGAATATAATAATTCCAATCCCAAAGAAAGCACGTGTTGACAAATGTGAAAATTATCGAACTATGAGTTTAATAAGTCACGGCTGCAAAGTACTAACACAAATTCTTTACAGACGAATGGAAAAACTAGTAGAAGCTGACCTCGGGGAAGATCAGTTTGGATTCCGTAGAAATATTGGAACACGTGATGCAATACTGACCCTACGACTTATCTTAGAAGCTAGATTAAGGAAAGACAAACCTACGTTTCTAGCATTTGTAGACTTAGAGAAAGCTTTTGACAATGTTGACTGGAATAATCTCTTTCAAATTCTGAAGGTGGCAGGAGTAAAATACAGGGAGCGAAAAGCTATTTACAATTTGTACAGAAACCAGATGGCAGTTATAAGAGTCGAGGAACATCAAAGGGAAGCATTGGTTGGGAAGGGAGTGAGACAGGGTTGTAGCCTCTCCCCGATGTTGTTCAATCTGCATATTGAGCAAGCAGTAAAGGAAACAAAAGAAAAATTCGAAGTAGGTATTAAAATCCATGGAGAAGAAACAAAACCTTAAAGGTTCGCCGATGACACTGTAATTCTGTCAGAGACAGCAAAGGACTTGGAAGAGCAGTTGAACGGAATGTATATTGACTTGAAAGGAGGATATAAGATGAACATCAACAAAAGCAAAACGAGGATAATGGAATGTAGTCGAATTAAGTCGGGTGATGCTGAGGGAATTAGATTAAGAAATGAGACACTTAAAGTAGTAAAGGAGTTCGGCTACTTGGGAAGCAAAATAACTGATGACGGTCGAAGTAGAGAGGATATAAAATGTAGACTGGCAATGGCAAGGAAAGCATTTCTGAAGAAGAGAAATTTGTTAACATCGAGTGTAGGTTTAAGTGTCAGGAAGTCCTTTCTGAAAGTATTTGTATGGTGTGTAGCCATGTATGGAAGTGAAACATGGACGATAAATAGTTTGGACAAGAAGCGAATAGAAGCTTTCGAAATGTGGTGTTACAGAAGAATACTGAAGATTAGATGGGTAGATCACATAACTAATGAGGAAGAATTGAATAGGATTGGGGAGAAGAGAAGTTTGTTTCACAACTTGACTAGAAGAAGGGATCGGTTGGTAGGACATGTTCTGAGGCGTCAAGGGATCACCAGTTTAGTAGGTACTGGGAGATGAAGAAGCTTGCACAGGATAGAGTAGCATGGAGAGCTGCATCAAACCAGTCTCAGGACTGAAGACCACAACAACAACAACTAACCTAAGGACATCACACACATACATGCCCGAGGCATTTGAACCCGAACCATCAGCCAGTAAAGCCATAGCGACGATCTTCTGGGGCTTTGAAGGGGTTGAATTGTTTGATGGCCACCCTGATGGTGCGACGATCAACTCGGAAGTGTATTGTGCTGCCCTCAGGAAGCCGAAGAATCCACGGTGTTCGTCGATAAAAAACAGTAATCCAACTTGTGCATCTCCATGACAACGCAAGCTATCACGCATGTCTGCTTACCCTGGAAGAGCTCACGCAGCTTTATTGGACTGTTCTTCCTGAACCACCCTACAGCAGCGATCTCGCAGCTTCTGACTCCGCGGGAAGCAGTACGTGGATGATGGGTAAGTCATTAATCCAACAGGACGTTGGTGCTGACGTCGGTCAGCAGAGGGGTACCATGAGAGCAGACAGACCCTCACAATAATGCGGCATATGGCCGTCGCATTGAACGGTGATTGGGTTGAAAAATAGGGTTTTGACGCCAAGAGAATGGAGAACAATATGCTGTACTGGAATCTTGAATAAATCCAACCTGCTTTCACAAAAAAGGTGCTGCGTTACTTACTGAAGGCTCCACGTACTTGGGATGCAGACACCATATTATGTCAACTTACAAAGTTCTGCGATCATTTCCGCTACGTTAAGATTCAACTGCAACTACAGCAGCGATCTCGCAGCTTCTGACTCCGCGGGAAGCAGTACGTGGATGATGGGTAAGTCATTAATCCAACAGGACGTTGGTGCTGACGTCGGTCAGCAGAGGGGTACCATGAGAGCAGACAGACCCTCACAATAAGGCGGCATATGGCCGTCGCATTGAACGGTGATTGGGTTGAAAAATAGGGTTTTGACGCCAAGAGAATGGAGAACAATATGCTGTACTGGAATCTTGAATAAATCCAACCTGCTTTCACAAAAAAAGGTGTTGCGTTACTTACTGAAGGCTCCACGTACTTGGGATGCAGACACCATATTATGTCAACTTACAAAGTTCTGCGATCATTTCCGCTGCGTTAAGATTCAACTGCAGCACGGACTTCAGTGTTAGTGCAAATGAGGTCAATGCCATGGAACCATGGTTAACATTTATACGGAACCTTTTTCATTTGGAAAAAAACTGAAACCCTCGTAATTACATGTATCAGTATATGTCTGGTACCGCGCACCGCGGAATTTGAATCCGCGCCAGACGTCATGGACGTCGATGACCCATAGAGGTCTTGGCACCATCGCGCCGTAAGCTGCGGCAGCGCGCGCCTCCTGGCCCACTTTTAGTGTGAGGGCGCCACAGTGGAACATGTGGTCCCAGGTGCCAATAGCCGCGCCCCCAATAGCGTACTTAAGCGCCTGCCTCTCGCTCAGCCAGATTCCATCCTTATCCGGCGCATCCACTACTACCCCCACCAAAACCACCTCCTCCCCGACTCCCAATGTGACTTTCGACCTTCCTTCTCTGCCGATGACCAACTCCTCCGCCTCAATTACTCCTCTCCCTCCAGCTTAACTCCCGTCGCTCCGCCATTTTTGTCTCCCTCGACCTCGAAAAGGCCTACGGCTGTGTCTGGCATCCTGGTCTCCTGTTTAAACTCCAAACCTACGCTCTTCCTCTCAACTACATCCGTCTGATGGCCTCCTTCCTTTTCCACCGCCCCTTCCAAGACCCAAGCAATCATTGTAGGTCATACCACTCACTCCTTGCAGCTCCTGGATTTCTCCCTTAACGACTGTGCCTGTCCTGTCCGCCTCACCCCCACTCTCACCTACATCGGTCTCACCATTGACCGTCACCTCACCTGGATCCCTCATCTCCGCTCCATCCAATCCAAAGCCCACAACCATCTCTGACTCCTCAAACTCCTCTCTGGCCGGACATGGGGGTTGCACCCCTCTACCATCCCCCACACCTACAAATCCTTAATCCGTCCCATCCTCTGTTATGCCAGTCCCACCTGGATATCTGCCCCCCCCCCCCAAATTCTATAAGACCCTCCAGATCCTTGAGCATCATGCACTCCGCCACGCCTTCTGTATACACCTCCCGTCCCCCACGCGGATCCTCTATGACCTCATTCCTTTCCCCCATCTGCTCCTATTCCTTGAACATATCTGCATACTCTACACCTCCTGCCACTTTGATCCCCCTCACCCCCTGGTTGCTCCTCTCCTCTCCTGTCCCCGCCCCTGCCACGCCTTCACTGTTGTGTCCCCCCTACCCTCCATCTTTACACCCTACATCTCCTTTCCCAAGGTGGCTTCCATCAACTCCCCCTCACGGATGATGCCCTCTCTCCCTCCACTTATCCCTCCTATCAACTCTGATCCACACCCCCCCTCCTTTCCTCTGTCCTTTCCCTGGGCTCCCTCTTCCCCCCTTCCATCCTGTGTTTCTCCCCACCTAACCTCTCCCTATCTCCCTTCTCACCCCCCCCCCCCAAGTTCTTTTGTCTTCCCGTCCTCTGCCTCCCTCACTCCCTGTCGCGTCTGCCCAGCACCCCCTACCCCTATTATGGGTCCTCATCCTCCATTGGTTCCTTCCCCCCTCCCCCCTTCGCTTTTCCCCACCTTCCCCCCTTTCTTTATTTTCCCATCATCTGAACAGTTTCCCCCCACCTGTTCTCGGCTGTGGCATGTCATATTTTAGTGTAGTGTTCCAGTGACTGTTCAATGTTGTTTCGTCTTTTCCTGTGTTGCAAACAGAAATCATGCTGTCGCTGGGTGTGAATTTTATGTCTTTTGCGAAGAGAAACCAGACTGTCGTCGTGTTTTTTAATTGTCTGTCTATTATTTTACCTGTCTGCTTCATATGTATTTTATTAGCATCATCATCCCTTTGTTCTCTGTTTTCAGTTCCACGATTTTTTCGCCATGGTACCCTTTGTCCCCGATTTTGTCGCCTGTTTTTTATTATGTATTATCTTCTCCTTTTTTTTTAAACAAAGTCTGTAGGCTGAAGAGCGGTATACTAAGCTGTTGCCAGCCCGAAATTCAATAAAGGAAAAAAAAAGGCTCAGCCAGCGCGTCTAATCTCGCATACGTCGGTTTACACCTCGCTTCACGCTAGACAGCTTACTTCCTTGTTCTGTGTACGAGTGGACGTGTTTGTTTCCTTGTGACTCCGTTGTTCGGTCTTACTGTATTCGTTCTGTCCTTCGTTGGTCATGTCCGTCCTCTCCCGCTGTGTTGTTCGAGGACCGCTCCGCGGGTCCCGCCGCGCTTTCCGTCATTGCTACCCCGTGACCGTACTGGTCGCAGTTACAACAATATGGACTTCAGCAACACTGATTAACGAACGCACATGAAAATTCAGTTTTATACCCGAATGTAATTTTCACTCTCTACATTATATCATGTGTAAATTTTTTGTGATTGCACAATAAAGAGATGTGTTCAGTACCGTCTCCTAGGAAGCCCTGAATCCAATTATGAAGCTGATACAGTATTCTGTAAACTCGTGTCACGTCCGCTTGGTCACAGCGCGAAACTGTACTCAATATTTTCCTTATATCAAGTAGAAAGGCGTCGTCTCGGCACTATCACGCTGTCTTCTGTATCTTAGAGACGAATAGAGCTTCCTGAAGTTCACAAGACCGCAAATGACCTGTTTGAACACTTAAATTTATACAGTCCAAGCGCCAGAGAAACGTATAGCTACGCGTATTCAAGTACAGAGATATGTAAACACGAATAATACGGCGCTGCGGTCGGCAACGCTTATATAAAACAACAAGCGTCTGGCGCAGTTGTTAGATCGCTTACTGCTGCTACAACGACAGGTTATCAATATTTAAGTTAGTTCGAAATTGGTGTTATATTTGGCACGCGAGCAAAGGGCACAGCATCTCCAAGGTAGCGATGAAGCGGGGATTTTCCCGTACGACCATTTCACGAGTGTACCGTGAATGTCACGAATATGGTAAAACATCAAATCTCCAACATCGCTGCGGCCGGAAAATGGTCCTGAAACAACTGGACCAAAGACGACTGAAGACAATTGTTCAACGTGACAGAAGTGCAGCCCTTCCGCAAACTGCTGCAGATTTCATTGCTGGGCCATTAACAAGTTTCAGCGTGCGAATCATTCAACGAAACATCATCGATATGGGCTTCCGGAGCCGAAGGCCCACTTTTATACTTGAGAGGACTGTACGACACTTAGCTTTGCGCCTCACCTCATCGCAAACGTTTTCCAATGGGTTCACGTTGGAAATGTCGGCAGGCCAGTACATTACAGGAATGTTACAGTAGATGAGTTTTGCTATTTGGCAGCAAAATGACTGATCATGACCAAAGTAGGGAGGATATAAAATATATACTGGCAATGGCAAGAAAAGAATTTCTGAAGGAAAGAAATTTGTTAACATCGAATATCGATTTTAAGTGTTAGGAAGTCTTTTCTGGAGGCATTTGTCTGGAGTGTAGCCATGTATGTAAGTAAAACATTGACGATAAAGAATTTAGACAAAAAGAGTATAGAAGCTTTCAGAATGTGGTGTTACAGAAGAGTGTTGAAGATTAGATGGGTAGATCACGTAACGAATGAGGAGTTACTGAACGGAACTGGGGAAACAAATTTGTAGCTCAACTTCACCAAAAGAGGGGATCGGTTGATAGAACACATTCTGAGACATCAAGGGATCATCAATTTGATACTGGAGTGAAGTGTGAGGGGGGAAGAGGGGAGGGGTTGGGGAAAAATCGTAGAGGGACACCGAGAGATGAACCCAGTAAGCATATTCAGAAGGATGTAGCTTGCAGCAGTTATTCAGAGATGATGAGGCTCACACGGGATAGAGTAGCATTCATAGCTGCTTCAAAACAGTCTTTGGGCTGAAGACCACAACAACAACATAATGCACACGCCACTGCCTCATAGATGCTGCTTATCAGAGGGTGCATTCTCATGCTGATAAAGGGTGGGGCAAATAAAAGTGGCCCAGGGAACAGAGTTCCAGGCTACAAAGAAACACAGCAGATTTACCTGACTATAGCAGATGTTGGAAGTGACCAACTTTCATCTCCTAGCACTTTTGGACTCTGGTTAACAATTTGCTGAAGGCGGATAGAAGGTGGACTGCTGGAATATCTCCAGTCTCATCCAAAATGTTCTGCTGCAGTTCTTGAAGGATTGTTCCTATACACCTTAGACATGACGGCTCCCCAGACGAAGTAATTGCACGCTGACATATCAGGTGACCTGAGTGGTTAAAATGGCTCTAAGCACTATGGGACTTAACATCAGAGGTCATCAGACCCCTAGACTTAGAACTACTTAAACCTAAGTGACCTAAGGACATCACACACATCCATGCCCGAGGCAGGATTCGAACCTGCGACCGTAGCAGCTGCGTGATTCTGGACTGAAGCGCCTAGAACCGCTCGACCTCGGCAGCCGGTTGACCAGAGTGGCCAGATAGGGCGGCCACCAGACTGATCTCTGCTAACAGCTCTGTCAGGCATGAAGACTGTGTAAGTGTGCTCCAAGGTTCGGCTGGCTGTATGGGCAGTTGCTCTATCCTTTTGGGGTGTGGTTATACGTATACCCTCACGTCCAATTGTATCGCCTCGTATGGGCCCCTTTTATTTGTCCCATGCTGTATAAAGAATTGTCGTCTCCAAACTGTTCTTCTCCTGAAGGCACCTCACATCGCTGTAAAATGTGCTCATATCCTTCCGCATGTAGCGTAACCTCGAAATACACCACCTCCTGTGTACTTCAGTGTTAGTACGAGAGATGATGGCACATAACGTTCCCAAAGCACTCACTAAACCACCAAACCCAAACGCTCCCATCGCATTAACGCAGAACACGCGTGATTCGTTCCTGCCAATGATTCCTTTCGAGTCATTCACTGTCCAGTAGCGCCACTCTTCACACGACCTCAAGCGTCGTTTACCATGATGAGTCATGATGAGCTGGACGGCCATAGTTTTTAACTACCTATTGTGCTAGCTGGGCTTCTGTTTACACTTTTGAACTCACGAGTGATTCCTTCCGCTGGTTTCACGCGCTTTTTTTTTCACCAACCTCTGTACTGCACGTTGGTACCTCTTTGTCAATATATGGGGTCAGCCTAGTATTGGTTTACCTGTGGTTCATCTTTCGCGGTTGCACTTCACAGCCACATCAACAACAATGGATTTTGGCAGCTTGAGAAGGGTTGAGACATCACTGATGTGTTTGTTACTCGGGTGACGTCCAATGACTTGTCCACTTTCAAAGTCACTTTGGTCTTTCGACCAATCTCGTTCTGCTGTTCCTTCCTGTATACTGGCATCGCTTGTGGCTCCATCTCTCGAGACGTTTAGTGAGCAAACCATACCAGAAACATGTGTGCCAAATACTTTTGATGACTATATTTCGAATTGTTGAGATGAATTGTGCATGTGGAATACCTGGACAGGAGTACCATTCTGGAGAGTTTTATTTGACGTCACTTTGGCGACTTGGTCTTCTATGATATGATGATGAGAGCAACACAGGCACCCAGTCAAAAGCAGAAAAAGTCCCCGACCCGAACGCGGTGCTCTGTGGTAGAGAATCAACAATAGTAACGAGAAGAGCACGTGGTGGTGACTTTCGAATTATTCAGGGGTGCTGGCAATTCTGTTTATTTTATTTGGTGCCAATTACAAATGACCCGCCTCCTACTTACTCAGAGCAGTCGTATTTTCACAATATGAAACTGTACACGTACAAAATGTAAAACTTATTTGATATTTCTTATTTGTAGAAGGATTAATAATATTGCAGGTTTAAATTGTTATATACCTAAAAGAAATTAAGAAATGAAAATCTTAAATTAACCACTTACGAATAGAAGATAGGAGTAGAGGTGGATAAAAAAGAAGTTGTGACATGTTATTACTTTATGACATATTATAAACCCGCAAAAATTTTGTGAACTGACAAGATTAATGTAGTTAAGAAGGAGAAATAAAACATAATATGAATGTATGTAGTCTTGTATTAGAGATCCCGGGTGACAATTGTTGAACTACATGAAAAAAAACGTAAATTAGTTACAAACTACGGTGTGTACACACTTTGTTCACATTGTAAACGTCACTACGGACCTAGGTTACTATAAATTCGACATGTCTGCCATCATTTGTGATGACATGCCGCAGACGAATAGAGAAATTCAGCGTGACCCGCTGAAGTGTCGGAACATCTATGCTGCCGATGATCTCCTGAATGGCTGTTTTCGGCTCAGCAGTTGTTTTAGTGTTATTGCTCTACACCTTGTCAGTAATATCGCCCCACAAAGAGCAGTTGCAAGTATTCGGATCTGGAGAATATGGCGGTCAGTCGAGGCCCTCATCAGTGGGCTCTGCGTACCCCACAGCCAGAATGTGGTCCCGAAAGTGCTCCTCCAAGGCATGAAACACACTCCAGGTTCGATGCGGTCGAGCTCCATCTTGGGTGAACCACATTTTGTCGAAATCAGGATCACTTTGCATAATGGGGATGAAATCATCTCCCAAAACCTTCACATATCGGACGGTAGTCACTGTGCCATCAATGAGCACCGCACCGATTATTCTGTGACTGGACGTTGCACACCACGTAGTCACCCGTTGAGGGTGAAGAGACTTCTCGATCGCGAAATGCAGATTCTCAGTCCCCCAAATGCGGCATTGTCTTATTGACGAACCCATCCAACTGAAAGTGGGCTTCGTTGCTAAACCAAACCATACAGCGCATACTGATTCCCATCATGCCTCACGGCCAACCGTGCAGTTTGAAAGTCCTAAATCAAACCGTTCAGAAGTTGTGACGATTTTATTTCATATATTTCAGTAATGATCACCCTGGATCTCGGGTGGGAGGGCTCGGGAAATCGGGGAGATAACGTACAAATACGTCTTTAATGTTCATTTGATAAGTTTGTGTGTACATATGTGTATTTGTATTATATTACATTTGTTACAGGTCATATGTGGTTTACACAGGGCATAATCGGTACATCATTTGTGCGTCTCTGACTTCCTTATTTCTAAGTGTCATGCGCATGGTGTTTGCGCTCTCTGGAAGGTAAAATCTTATCTAAGCGTAGCAACCAATTGCATCTTTTCATTAAAGGTATTACTTTATCTGAGCTTAATAAACAGTTATACCATTTGAATTACCTGCATTACTCAAAACTTTTCTACATATGTTAAAATATTTAATGACAGTTGATCCATTTCGGTGTTCCTTAATTTAGTCTTATCTTATGTCTATGTATATTGAACTCACAGTTTGTATCAGTTTCAGGACCTTAGTCTGTTTCCTCGTATGTTTGTTCCTGGGTCTGTATCCTGTTCCTTAGTTTGTGTGTTTGTTCTTATTATGTATGTAATCGTTGTTATTTGTACGAGGGTCATTGGGAAATAAGGTCCGATCTGGTGCTAAATGAAAATCTCACTGAAAATCCGCTGAAGCTTTGCACAGATGTGTTGGGCAGTGTCTCTTGTACGCCCATCGATCGCGTCACGTCGCTCTTTTCAGTTCTAAGTACACAGTGAGCACGTAAAGATGAATTGAAAATAATGTCTCCCGCCAAGTATGAAGTCCTGGGGAGGGCTTTCGCCTGATTTCATGCAACCTGAATAACGTAATGGTCACGCGTTCCGTTCTTCGTGACAATTCTCGGCCAGACTCTGCAGGGGCAACGAACATACTGCTGCAGCGTTTTCTATGGGAAGAGTTTGACCTTCCACAATACAGCCCGTAATTGGCTCCCCCAGAATTTCATCTCTGCTCAAATGAACCACTGACTATGGAGACAAGATTCTGGCGCAGACGGCGAGCTGTAGACCAGCGTAGAGAACTGGCGGAAAGCACAAGTGGCTGCGTTCAGTGACCAGAGTATGGTAAATTTGGTAGGATACTAAGATAATTGTGTAAGTAATTGTGTAAGTAGCTGAAAGGTGTAGGTAACTGTTGCAAATAGAAATTTTCTTGATTCTCACAGTGATTTCCACTTCACGACATCATCTTTACACCAGTGACTGTTATAAGCTTTTATTGCACACTATTGAAATTTCGGCCATAGCCCATTATCAAGTGCTGATATTACGACTTTCAGCCATGTCAACGTAATGTGTCAACTTACATTACATTGATATGGCTTAAAGCCGCAATATCAGCACTTGATAATGGCCCAAGGCCGCAACTGCAATAGTTTGTAATAAAAACTTATAGCAGTCACTGGAGTAAAGATGATGTCCTTCAAAAAGTATGTGTGTGAGTCTGCTACAATATATGAGGGTCGTTCATTAAGTAGTATCCCACATTTTTTTCTGAGACATATTTATTCTTAAGAGCCAGAATTTGGCGACAATATACATCAACATATCTTGTCCATGTCCTATTTTTCTACTTAATCTCCACCGCCTACTATGGCCGTACGCCAAAGTTGTGGTAGAGCATGTATTCCCTCCTGGTAAAAGCTCTTGTTCTGTAGGCGTAGCCATGTTTTCACTGCGTGACTGACTCTCTCGTCATCTTGAAAGTGTGATCCCCACTAAGCGGAAGTCCGAGGTTGCCATGTCTGGACTGTAGGGTGGATGAGGCAATGATGCCGACCCAGTTTGGCGGTGTATTCCCGTGTTCTCAGACTTGTGTTTGGGGGTGCATTATCGTTTTGGAGCAAGATTTCTGCTGTATTCTTGTCCGATGGAACTCGTCGGAAACGGTTCTTGAGTTGATACAGAGTCCTCATGTGTGCCTCTTGGCATCACATACACGAGAATGACGCCATCACCATCCAAGAAGGCTGTCACCATGACTTTTCCGGCAGAGGGGGTTGTCTTGAATTCCTTCTTTTGTGGTGAACAAGGCTGATGCCTCTTCATGGACCGCCTTTTTGTTTCCGGTGCACACAGCTTTCGCCCCCCATAACGATCCGTCACTGAAAGCCCTCTTCACCGGTCTCAAAACGCTCCAACACTTCAGACGAAAGGGCCTTTCTTTCAATCTTGTGGTTCACCGTGAGCATTCGTGGAACACTTTGTGAGCATCTCTTTGAATATCTGAGAGTCTCGATCAGTGCAGACGCTCTTCCAATGCTGACCGAAAACTGTGAAGCAAGTTGTCGAGTTGTGATGCGTCGGTCGGCACGAACAATGGCATCCGCACGATTCAGCATGTCTGGAGCAGTGTCTGTGACAGGACATCCCGAGCGTAGCTGATCATCGAGCTCTGTTTCTACGTTTGCTGAGGCTGTTTCTTTACCCTTTGTCCTGCTGTATTCCTATCAACTACAGAATCGCCATACATTGCAGACAAACGTTTATGGATGTTCATCAAGGTTTCTTTTTCTGCACACAAGAATTCAATAACAGCACGCCGCTAGTATCGTAAGCCGTGTGTAGACGCCATTTTGATGCTGTATTACGGCTCTGCCATCTACCAGATCGGTTCGAAACTTCACCGGCGCACAGAACAAACATCGATTGTGAAGCACCAACAAGGGCGTTTGTCTATTTACGCACATCAAAAAAGGTTTTGCATCACCTAGGTTCCGAGAGTTTCTGGACCTGTACAGAAAATTGGAATAGAGATCAACATAAACATCATTTCCGCCCTTTTTATTGCTCGTGAAAACCACTCATTGCATGTTGTACCACCATACAGCGATACCTACAGAGGTGGTGGGCCTGATTGCTGTACACTCTGGTACCTCTAATACCCAGAAGCACATAATCTTGCACTGATGCATGCCTGTATTCATTGTAGCATCCTGTCCACAAGTTCATCAAGGCACTGTTGGTCCAGATTGTTCCACGCCAACGAGCGTAGATCCCTCAGAGTAGTTGATAGGTCACGTTGTCCATAAACAGCCCTTTTCAATCTATTCCAGGCATGTTCGATACGGTTCATGTCTGGAAAACATGCTGTCCACTCTAGTCGATCGATGTTGTTATTCTAAAGGAAGATGTTCACTAATGGGGGCGCGAATTGTCGCCCATGAAGACAATTGCCTCGCTATTATGCTGCCGATATGGTTGCACTATCGGTCGGAGGATGGCATTCACGCATCGTACAGTCGTTACAGCGCCCTCCATGACCTCCACCGGCGTACATCGGTCCCACAAAATACCACCCTAAAACAGCAGAGATCCTCCACCGTGCTGCACTCACTGAACAATGTGTCTAAGGCGTTCAGCCTGACCTGGCTGCCTCCAAACACGTCTCTGATGATTGTCTGGTTGAATGCATATGCGACATTCATCGGTGAACAGAACGTGATGCCAATCCTGAGCGGTCCATTTGGCATGTTGTTGGGGCCATCTATACCGCGCTGCATGGTGTCGTTGTTGCAAAGATGGACCTCTCCATGGACGTCGGGAGTGATGTTGCGCATCATGCAGCCTATTGCGCACAGTTTGAGTCGTAACACGATGCTCTGTGGCTGCACGAAAAGCAAAATTCAACATGGTGGCTTGCTGTCAGGATTCCTCCTAGCCATAATCCATAGGTACCGGTCATCCACTTCAGTAGCAGCCCTTTGGCGGAGAGGCATGTCATCGACAGTTGCAGTCTTTCTGTATCTCCTCCATGTTCGAACTATATCGTTTTGGTTCATTCCGAGACGCCTGGACACTTCCCCTGTTGAGAGCCCTTCGTGGCACAAAGTAACAATTCGGACGCGATAGAACCGCGGTAATGGCCGTCTAAGCATGGTTGGACTGCAGACAACACGAGCCGTGTACTTCCTTATGGTGGAATGACTAAAACTGATCGGCTGTCGGACCCCATCTGTCTAATAGGCGCTGGTCATGCATGGTTGTTTACATCTTTGGGGCCGGGCGCGGTGGTCTAGCGGTTCTGGCGCTGCAGTCCGGAACCGCGGGACTGCTACGGTCGCAGGTTCGAATCCTGCCTCGGGCATGGGTGTGTGTGATGTTCTTAGGTTAGTTAGGTTTAAGTAGTTCTAAGTTCTAGGGGACTTACGACCTCAGATGTTGAGTCCCATAGTGCTCAGAGCCATTTGAACCATTTGAACCATTAAATCTTTGGGCGGGTTTCAAAAATGGTTCAAATGACTCTGAGCACTATGGGACCTAACATCTGTGGTCATCAGTCCCCTAGAACGTAGAACTTCTTAAACCTAACTAACCTAAGGACATCACACACATCCATGCCCGAGGCAGGATTCGAACCTGCGATCGTAGCGGTCGCGTGATTCCAGACTGTAGCGCCTAGAACCGCTCGGCCACCCCGGCCGGCACGGATGGTTCACGGTGCCTGTAAAAGTAGGGACATTTGGCAACATGGCATCCATCGCAGATCTAGGTCGCTTGGCCTCTGACTTTTCCCGTGGGCTCCCTCTGAGGTGACTGTGGCGGCGGCTCTGCGCGCTGGGCGCGGAGTCGTGGCGGCGCGGAGGCGAACAATCAGGACGCCGGCCAGGGGCTTCGACGAGGAAGGCGGTCTATTCCGGCCGCTGCGCCCCGCTCACGCACGTAGCGGGCGCGCTCTTTCGGGCGGCCGTCCGCTCTCCTTCTCTGTTCCGTTCGCTGCTTTCTTCTCCTTTTTTTATCGGGACCGCCTTCACCTGCCGGGTCACGCATAGGCCGCGGCGGCGTGAGCACGCATCACGCACGCACGCACGCAAAACCGCGGCTGTGTGCCGAGCTCGGCCCGGCCGTTCAGTCGTCCGTCGCGATCGGAGCCGCCAACACCTGTTCTGCTGTGTTCTCCCCGGCGCGGCCCACACCGGAGCGGATCGGAGCCACAGCGAGGCGAGGCTGACAGCAGCCAGCCGGGACCGGCGCGACGCCAGGCCAGCGGGCAGCGCGCCCCTCCCAGGTAGGCGACGCCGCTGACTGTCACCAGAAGCTCTGGCGCTGTGCGCACCGCCTCCACCCGCAACACTCGCGCACAGAGAGTCCGCCCAGGCTGCCTCCACATCTCCGCTGTCCTGCTTACGAAACATCTGAATCGACATCCGTACTTACGAAACATTTTTACAGGGTGCGCAACACAACTATAACACACTATGTGATCAAAAGTATCTGGACACCTGACTCAAAATGACTTACAACTACATGGTGCCCACAACGGTAATGGTAGAATTCAGTATGGTGTTGGCCCACCCTTAGCCTTGATGACAGCTTCCATTCTCGTAGGCATACATTCAATCACGTGCTGGAAGGTTTCTTTGAGAATAGCAACCCATTCTTCACTGAGTGTTCCACTAAGGAGGGGTATCGATATCGGTCGGTGAGGCCTGGTACCAAGTCTGCTTTTCAAAATATCCCAAAGATGTTCTATAGGATTCAGGTCTTGAGCCGAGCGGTCTAAGGCGCTGTAGTCACGGGCTGTGCGGCTGGTCCCGGCAGAGGTTCGAGTCCTCCCTCGGGCATGGGTGTGTGTGTTTGTCCTTAGGATAATTTAGGTTAAATAGTGTGTAAGCTTAGGGACTGATGACCTTAGCAGTTAAGCCCCGCCGGCCAGTGTGGCCGAGCGGTTCTAGCCGCTTCAGTCTGGAACCGCTCGGCCGCTGCGGTCGGAGGTTCGAGTCCTGCCTCGGGCATGGATGTGTGTGCTGTCCTTAGGTTAGTTAGGTTTAAGTAGTTCTAAGTTCTACGGGACTGATGACCTCAGATTTTAAGTCCAATAGTGCTCAGAGCCATTTGAACCAAGTTAAGTCCCATAAGGTTTCACACACATTTGAACATTCGGGTCAGGGCTCTGTGGAGGCTAGTCCATTACAGGGACGTTATTCTCGTATAACCACTCCGTCACATGTCGTGCATTATGAACAGGTGTTCGATCGTGTTGAAAGATGCAGTCGCCATCCCCGAATTGCTCTTCAACAGTGGGAAGCAAGAAGTTGCTTAGAACATCAATGTAGGTCTGTGTTGTGATAGTGTCAACCAAGACAATAACGGGTGCAAACCCCTTCCTTGAGAAACACTATCACACCACAACACCACCACCTCTCAATTTTAGTGTTGGCACTCCACACGCTGGCAGGTGACATTCACGGGCATTCGCCATACCCACACCCTGCCATCAGATCGTCGCATTGTGTCCCGTGATTCGTCACTCCGCACAACGTTTTTCCACTGTTCAGTCGTCCAATGTTTACGCTCCTTACACCAAGCGAGGCGTCGTTTGACATTTACCAGCGTGATGTGTGGCTCATGACCAGCCGCTCGATCATTAAATCCAAGTTTTCTCATTTCCCACCTAACTCTCATAGTACTTGCAGTTGATCCTGCTGCATTTTGGAATTCCTGTGTGATGGTCTGAATAGATGTCTGCCTATTACACATTATGACCCTCTTCAACTGTCGGCGGTCTCTGTCAGTCAACAGACGAGGTCAGCCTGTACGCTTTTGTGCTGTACGTGTCCCTTCAAGTTTACACTTCGCCATCACATCGGAAACAGTGGGCCTAGGGATGTTTAGGAGTGTGGAAATCTGGCGTAGAGACGTATGACACAAGTGACACCTAATCAATTGACCACATTCGAAGTCCATGAGTTCCGCGGAACGCCCCATTCTGCTCTCTCACGATGTCTAATGACTACTGAGGTCGCTCATTTGGAGTACCTGGCAGCAGGTGGCAGTACAACGCATCTAATATGAAAAACGTATGTTTCTGGGGGTGTACGGATACTTTTTATCACATAGTGTACGTTTACCAGGTGTAGAAGCATGCAACCGGAATTTGATTGCAATAATTAACGTCTGTTGTTTGATACTGATAAACAATATTTAATTCAAAACAATCTTCATTGCTATTTATGCATTTCTCTCACCTCTCCGGCAGGCCATGAATGCCACGCCAACAAAAATAGTTCTTCTTTTGAAGCGAACGACTCAGCGAGCCATTTCCGTACATTTCTATACGAACTGAAGCCTTATTCAGCGACAGCGTGTCCAAGTGATGCAAATATATGATAATCGGAGGGAGCCAAGTCTGGAGAATAAGCGGCATGCCCTAGTATTTTCCAACTGAACGCCTCGATCGTTTCCCTGACCCGTTTTGGTGCGTGTGATGGGGCGTTATCATGGAGCAATATGATATTGTGTTGCCTTTTTCCATATTCCGGTCGTTTTTCACGTAATGCTCGATTTCAATCGATCATGTGCTGTTGATAGCGATCAGTATTAACGGTGTCACCACGTTTTAGCAGCTCATAATAGATTACACCCTTGTGATCACACCAAACAGAGAGCATTATCTTCTTGCCAAAGCGCTTCCGTCTTGCAGTGGATGTCGATGATTCACGACGCTCAGGATTCTCAAAATATATCCATTTTCATGACCTGTCACTATTCGATGGAGAAACGACTTTTTTTTTTTTTTTGTCTGGCGAGTAGCATTTCACAAGTGGTCTTTCGATTTGCTTGTCATCTTTCATTCAGTTCATGCGGAACCCATTTTCCCACTTTCTGCACCTTTCCCATAGCTTTCGACGGAAGAGAAACGGCTTTCTGCGTCACGTTCAATTGTTCCGCGAATTCCTGTTGAGTTTTAGTATCATCTCCATCCAATAACGATTACAATTCATTGTCTCGGAACGTTTTCGGTGGTTTCCCGCGCTTGTCGTTTCTCATGTCAAAATCACCACTTTTGAATTTTTTGAACCACTCGAAACACTCTGTTTTCCCAAGAGCATTTTCGCCGATAGCTCCGGCAAGCACTCAATGCGATTCTGCAGCAGTTTTCTTCAAATGATAACAGAAAACCAATACTGTCCGGAAATCGTAGTTCGTAGGCACAAAAGTCGACTTGTTTACAGGTTTGAAACAGTTGTTGATATATAGAACTTGGGTTACTGTGTGTTGACATTCGTCGGCAGCCGTTACAGGAAGCAGATGGCGCCGCAGACTCGGTCTCACGGGCTGTACACTGACGACTAGCACCATCTATTGGTAATTCCGGTTCCACACTTCTACACCTGGTAGTGAAGGGCTAATTTATCCAGTCTCACCATCAGCTTTTTTAAAATGTGCTACTAGCTTCACTCTGTATGGACCATCTTCTCACACTGGTCAAATGTTCTTTACAGCCGTTTGCTTCTCGACCGCGTTTTTATTAGGCTGCTCTCCTGTCTATCTCTTTAGTATAAATTTTGAAATTGTAAAAAACTAATTCCCCATTAGCTACAGACTTGAAATTTTAAACATAGTTCATAACTGGGTGACAATGCAATATGAAATCGCTTTCTTGTCGATCTTATCGCAAGCACGTTGTGGAGGTAGCACCAGATCCCATTTCAGAGGGTACACGCGTGGACAGGCGTAACAGGTAAGGCTGAGCAGAGAGAGGTAGGATGAGGGAATGGACAGTGCAGTGACGGGGGGGGGGGGGGGGGGGGGGAGAACGAGGAGATGAAAACACGCAGAGAGAGAGGAGGAGATGGACAGACACAGGGAGGAGGAGGAGAGAGACACATGGAGGAGCAGCAGATCTGTGCAGTACATGTGACACACACATATAAGATCAAATTTTTGGCCATGAAGTAGGTACTGAAAAACATTTTTTATAAAAATCACACAAAATTAATTTTGCTTGCTTCTTTATGTTTTCACAAAATAGCAATTAAACACATCCATCCACTATTAGTAGGCAGCTACAAAACTACTCTATTTCAGATATTATTGGGTGAAAAGACACTGATAGCCCTGAAATTTAACACATTTCTTCTTTTAATCTCGTCAATATATTTAAAATCCATTGAAAAATTTCACTCACTCTAAATTAAAAGCAGAAAATAATTATTTAAATAAAATATACTTTTAACATATGATGTTTTGAAATTTGACTTAAATGCTTAAAATAATTTCTCCTGGCCACAGACAAATTCATAAACTCATATAGATAGTCCTACAAAATTTGTGGTTGTGACTTTTTAATAGCCATGAAAATACTTGTAAAATCTGAAACTAAATTTATGCATTGATAGTTCATCTTTGTACTGTTATCTGTTGCATGTGATCCACAATTTTCGTTTTAAACCTTGCAAATAATTCGAAATCACAAATTTTCTGGACTGTCTGTATGGGATTATGAATTTGTATAGAAATGGCAGAAATTATTCTATACTTTTTAGTCCGATTTGAAGACGTGATATATCAAAAATCTAATTTTATTTGAATGATTATTTGTATTAAACATAGTGGCCTTAATATTCGCTTAAATGTCTATGCATCACTACTTATGTTACATGTCACTAACATAATTTTGACATTTAACACAGATACTGATCCCTGTGTGTGTAATTCAATCTTAAGCCAACGATCTATAGGAATTTTCGACCGTACCAGAAGATAGCCGTTCTTACGACACCATGATTTTATTTTTTTAATATATTATACACTACACTGCGTTGCAGTACAATACAGCAGCGCGGGAATAGCCGAGCGGTCTCAGGCGTTTCAGTCGTGGACTGTGCAGCTGGTCCCGGCGGAGGTTCGAGTCCTCCCTCGGGCATGGCTGTGTGTGTTTGTCCTTAAGATAGTTTAGGTTAAGTAGTGTGTAAGCTTAGGGACTGATGACCTTAGCAGTTAATTCCCATAAGATTTCACACACATTTGAACAGTACAATACACAGTAACAAGACAGATACACTAGTCATTCACTCACTGATATAATCGCCATTTTTGTCAGTGACCACCTATCAGCAGTCAGGTAAAAGTTCTAGCCCTCTATTTCAGAACTGTTGTAGTTTCGACTTTATGAAAGCTGTTAGGCTGTTGCTAAGTCAAGCTTCATCATGAAAAACCTATCACCGAGTGTTTTTAAGCACAGAGAGACACAGGAAAAGACGATAATCAGAAGGAGCTACATGTGGTGAAACTGAGGGCGAAGAAATGCTTCTCTACAATATTCAGCCATCGAATTTGTGATAATTCCGGCCATATTTGGGCGTGTATTATCGTGGAGTAACAATACAGTTTTACCAGGTGCTTTGTTTTCCATAGCATCAGCGAGTCGTCGTAGCTTTTATCTTTTCATTTCTTGGTAGCCATTTACGATGAAGAATGCCAGTTTGGTTCGACCAAACGTATAACACGACTTTCTAGCGAATGTGCACCATCCTTTGCACGAGATGTTGTTTTCGACGTGTTGTGGCATTCTATTCCCTTCTTTAAGTTTACATACAGGCACCATCTCTCGTCACCTGTAACTACAGTCCTGGAAATGGAAAAAAGAACACATTGACACCGGTGTGTCAGACCCACCATACTTGCTCCGGACACTGCGAGAGGGCTGTACAAGCAATGATCACACGCACGGCACAGCGGACACACCAGGAACCGCGGTGTTGGCCGTCGAATGGCGCTAGCTGCGCAGCATTTGTGCACCGCCGCCGTCAGTGTCAGCCAGTTTGCCGTGGCATACGGAGCTCCATCGCAGTCTTTAACACTGGTAGCATGCTGCGACAGCGTGGACGTGAACCGTATGTGCAGTTGATGGACTTTGAGCGAGGGCGTATAGTGGGCATGCGGGAGGCCGGGTGGACGTACCGCCGAATTGCTCAACACGTGGGGCGTGAGGTCTCCACAGTACATCGATGTTGTCGCCAGTGGTCGGCGGAAGGTGCACGTGCCCGTCGACCTGGGACCGGACCGCAGCGACGCACGGATGCACGCCAAGACCGTAGGATCCTACGCAGTGCCGTAGGGGACCGCACCGCCACTTCCCAGCAAATTAGGGACACTGTTGCTCCTGGGGTATCGGCGAGGACCATTCGCAACCGTCTCCATGAAGCTGGGCTACGGTCCCGCACACCGTTAGGCCGTCTTCCGCTCACGCCCCAACATCGTGCAGCCCGCCTCCAGTGGTGTCGCGACAGGCGTGAATGGAGGGACGAATGGAAACGTGTCGTCTTCAGCGATGAGAGTCGCTTCTGCCTTGGTGCCAATGATGGTCGTATGCGTGTTTGGCGCCGTGCAGGTGAGCGCCACAATCAGGACTGCATACGACCGAGGCACACAGGGCCAACACCCGGCATCATGGTGTGGGGAGCGATCTCCTACACTGGCCGTACACCACTGGTGATCGTCGAGGGGACACTGAATAGTGCACGGTACATCCAAACCGTCATCGAACCCATCGTTCTACCATTCCTAGACCGGCAAGGGAACTTGCTGTTCCAACAGGACAATGCACGTCCGCATGTATCCCGTGCCACCCAACGTGATCTAGAAGGTGTAAGTCAACTACCCTGGCCAGCAAGATCTCCGGATCTCTCCCCCATTGAGCATGTTTGGGACTGGATGAAGCGTCGTCTCACGCGGTCTGCACGTCCAGCACGAACGCTGGTCCAACTGAGGTGCCAGGTGGAAATGGCATGGCAAGCCGTTCCACAGGACTACATCCAGCATCTCTACGATCGTCTCCATGGGAGAATAGCAGCCTGCATTGCTGCGAAAGGTGGATATACACTGTACTAGTGCCGACATTGTGCATGCTCTGTTGCCTGTGTCTATGTGCCTGTGGTTCTGTCAGTGTGATCATGTGATGTATCTGACACCAGGAATGTGTCACTAAAGTTTCCCCTTCCTGGGACAATGAATTCACGGTGTTCTTATTTCAATTTCCAGGAGTGTATGTTCCCAAGGAATGATTTGTGCCTACGATAGGTCAGACGGCCGGGTAAAGGTTATTGATGTCTTTTAAAACATATGGTACCTGCGTAGCCAATATTTTCACCTTACACAATTAATGCAAGTGGTACACAATGGTGGTGTGGTCGCATTCCATAATTTGTGTCGATTCCCCCGTTGTTTGGCGACGATTATTGTGAACCAAATGATTTAAGAGGTTTTCATGAAAAAGAGAAGGTCTTCCAGAACGTGGTTCGTCATACAAGTCGAATTTCCCTTCACCGAAATGAAAAAACTATTTCCGTGCCGTTCTCTCAGCAAATGTTACATAACAAATTTCTTCTGGAGCCTTCTGCAAATCTAGATCTCGATTAAATTGGGATAGTAAAATGTTTCTTAAGTGGTCACTTCTTCTAAACTTGACACACCACGCTGAGCAGCCTTTAAAATTGCCAAAAAGAGCTCTTTACTACATATTAGCTCCTGTACACAATAATCAAACTCCAGATTGTAGAAAAACAAATGAATGACGAGAAAACGCAATACTGACAACCCTATGAAGAACGTCACGGACTTGCGCACCGACCCAGTAGTAGCATATTTCAATAAAGCTTATATAGCATATGTCTTTCATTAAATCTACATTTACACTCGCTCACTATCCTACCGTCTGCGGCAGTTGGGTGCATCAAGTGTCATCACAATTTGTCTCCCTCTGCCTCCCTCCTTCCCCCTCCTTCTTCCGACGTGTCTCATTCGCGAATGATGTGCGGGAGGAACTCGAGATATAGTCGTTGAAAAAGCAGTACTGCGTCATTGACTGTGTGCCGACATGCTGTGTGAGTGCAAACGTCCGCGCAGCTACAGCATGTCTTTATTGCTTGTTACGTACCTGTCAGTGTTGGAAAACAGTTTTTAGGTCAAGATTTCAGTTGATACACATGGATAACATTTCATAAAACGAATTTTCACCGAGAAAGAAATCATTCCTCAGTTAAAATTAGCGTATGACAATGGAGATACACTGGTATCCAAAATTAAAGCAACAAATTGCTATTTCCAATATCTAAGTCACAATATAATCACACAAACTGTCAACAGATGTCCATACGATCGTGTTCTGCACGGAAGATGGCATTTCGCTCAACGGGCAATCATACCATTGATGTTGTCATGCCACCTGTCAAACGGGATAGTGTTTGCTGGGTAGATCCATATTCGCAATCGGTGCGTACGGAGCCATAGACGGTGCAGTATGGCACAGAGAAGACTCCCACCAAACTCTCTGCGGTGCAGGGCCATTGGAAGAACGGAAACACGACAGTCGCAAAATGATGTGCCCCCAAGGCTTAATGTGAATCGTTCCGTTGTTTCTCGGATGTGGTGACAGTGTGCAGAAACCGAAACTGTATCCCGAAGACCAGGGCAGGGCCGATCACGTATGACTTGAGAAGACCGTTATTTGGCTGTAAGGACACGATGGTACCGCCTTAGCAGTGCACAGCTACTGGCATCTGACCTCGCAGCATCCACTGGACGTGTTGTATCGAGGTAAACGGCGTACAGAACGCTTTGGTAAAATGGTCTTTATAGTCGATAACCAGCTGAGTTTGTAGCTCTGACGCATCTTCAGAAAAGGGAACGTTTAGAGTGGTGTCATCAACATGCAATCTGGTCGGTCGAACTGTGGACCAATGTTCTTCTCACAGAAGAGTCTCGATTTGATCTGGAGGGTGACTCTAGGCCGATTCGCATGTTGAGGAAACGTGGAACACGATTTTGGAACCCAAACATTGTGGAAAGAGACCGTTATCGAGGACGATTCCTAACCGTGTGGGCAAGGATTATACTGACCACTATAAGACCTCTTCATGAAATTGTACGCGTGAATCGGCAAGGTTTACATGCTGTCAGGTACCGTGTCGAGATCTCGAGGTTGTTGCGACGTGGTGTGGGCCCACACTGCGTACTGATGGACGATACTGCTCTGCCTCATAGAGCACGGGTGGTTAATGTTTTCTTGAAAACGGAAGATATTGCACCCATGGCGTGGCCTTCTCGCTCTCCCTATTTGAATCCAATAGAGCACGTCTGGGATGCATTAGGGAGACGGGTTGCATCACGTGAACATTCACTAACCATTCTCCAAGACTAGCGAGCAGCTCTGCCGGAAGAATGGGCATTATTGTCTCAACATCGTGTTGATGACGTTATTCACAGCATTCTCCGTCGTTTTCAGGCCTTTATTGCTGCCAGGGGTGGTCACACACCATACTGAGTACACTGACCAGTTGTCGCAATGTGTGCAAATCCGTTAAGTTGGGAAAAACGAAGAAAATTTTTGTCTAGCGTTATGCATCTTGCAGTTGATTACATTCTGTGTTCTTTACATTGTTGCTACTTTACTATCATCTGTTTCGAGGGAAAATAGACGCAACGTTGCAAAATTTCCATTTGTTGCTTTAATTCTGGACACCAGTGTATGTTGTTGAGAGTGTCTGACAGGTGGCAGCCACTGGACCAACCGAGGACCCTCTCTATGTCTTCCAGCATTTCGTGGCAGTCTTCAGCTGTTACGAAGTCCCTATACATATACGACAACTTTGGCAGTTGAGACGGATTCTGACTTTTTTCGCCACTTCGTTTAACTTTTGATATATTCTTTCAACTTCATTCTCATTGTAAGCAACTTAAAAGTCATCACTCCCAAGACAACCGCATGTGCGCTGACTCAAGTGTCCAAATTTACGAAACTCCAGAAAACACTGAAAATATACAATGATGGATGAACCAGAGATCCCAGGACGGAAATTAGAAGTTATTCAAAAATATTTTCTGAGCACCGTACTTTGGTGTAATCACTCTTGCTTTGCTGTGGCTTGTTGCAGAATAACTGCATTCTGTTTCATTTCTTGCCCCATTTAACTCCACATCTGTATTGCACTGAAAATATTCGCACAACTGCGCAAATGTTGACGATGTGTGCTGTATGTCTTGTAAAACAAACTTGTTACATTCCCTCACATTATTTGCTGTTGACAACAGCTTTGTGCCCAATTTACTCTTCCTCCTCAAGCAAAGATCCAGCTTTGCTCGGTCGTGTCTCTGTCGTTTTCTTCTTTAATCCAGAAGTGTCAATCGCACATTCACAGTGATGCACAGCATTATGATTAGGATTCCTGATGAAGAGTTGGCTAATACGCACATCGCACAACGCTATTCCTACCTGTTATAGCTGCGACGCAGTACTCATGAATCCGGATGCTTCCGTGCTAGATTGGAAGATACTTGAACTCTTCTAGAGGCATGAGAACAGCCTCGTTTACGAGACACTGGTCGACAGTCGCATGGGCCCAGCTGCTAGCACTGTTGCAGACGCGGAAGTAGTTCGCCAAACTGCTCAGGTTCTTGAACGTTTAAAAGAGTGGTGTATCGCTGTCCACTCTCCCACGCTCACGGTGGTCGACATTTTTACCAGTATCAGAAACGGAAAAGTTCTGCATTTGCTACTTAATGTGCCGTATACTGACAGAATACACTGAATATACTGCGATAAAAGTGTACACATTACGAATCCACACGTATTATAAAAACGTATGTATGTATACTACATATCTCCTCCTAAACCACAGGACCGATTCCAACCGAACTTGATTCACATATCACTTACTATCTGGAAAGAATGACAGTTGGGGTAAGAACTACCTCCCGCTCAAAGGGATGAGGGTGAGTGTGAAAAAGAAGTGTAGCCCACGACGTGCGAATACTCACACTTTATTCATCCAGCAATTCAGAATGAGAGCACTTAGTGCCTTGCAACAAACTCTACACATAAATTCAAACCTTTACGAAGCATTTTCTCGCTGACAAGCACCACAAAATGATCAAAGGAAAAACGTTTATCGCTTATTGCACTGGTGCTGTTTACGAAGGAAATCTGTGGTTCACACCAGCGGTTTTTCATGAATCCGTGGTGATTATTTGAAAGAACGTTGTTTTCCTTCTGGAACATCGTAATTTTTGAGCTTAGAACGAACTGTACCAACGTGCAGACAGAGGAAAATTGTACTGGTCTGTAATTCTCTGCGTCTGATGTACAGGATCCACTGGTACTACTTTCCCAATTCTGGTCATACCACGCAAGAATCAATGTCATTACGACTGATTCGTCATGTGACACAAATAATAAATGTTACAGCTACGTGCAGCAAAAATAATTTCAATTAGCAGTTAAACAAAATGGACACATTACAAAATAGCAAAAGCCATCTACGATCTGTCTTGTTTGCGCCTTACCGGGTCTTAACAGAGAAATATTTAACGAAAGAACATAACCAGGTTGTTCGTCTGCGAACAGCCAGCCACCAACTTTGCTTGTTCTTCCCTGAAACATATATAAATTATAAACTAACTTGAATATATGTTGAAGAGACAGGGTGGTGGTTCAGATTAATGATCGACTCAACAAAAGCTGTAGATGTAAGTAAAATTTATTCAGAAAATAGGTAAGAGGTTCATATTTTTCTGTGCCTTTACATTCACCATTTACACAGTTTCTGGAAGTATCGATGTATCAGATATCTTCTTTAGATCTTCAGTGAATATAGGGATTCATTTTTGATGAATGAAATTATTTTATCGCACTACACATCATCACATCATCAGTTAAATGAGGAGAACCTAGAGAAAAAAGAAATAATGAGAAACATTTCACCTACCAGTAACATTTGTGTAATATATTTGGATACGGCACTCAGGCTGTGCATAAGTCGCGACTCACGAGCACATAGTACTGCTTTCTCCACTTATGGCAGATGACAGGGATCAAGTTCTTACAAAATATTCGCGGGATTTTTTAACATACCTACAACTATCACCATCAGAGGACTCGTTGCCCGAAGTCTTTAAAAAAATAGAGAAACGTGGATTCCTTGTTTGACCTCTTGCGAGTGATATATGTTAGTTCGTGGTTATATGTTGTCAGCGCGTATTTGGTATACCTGTGCGGTTTTGTAAGAAAGCGTGGGGAAGTTAGTATCACAGACTTGATGAAGAGTTGAGTATTGCCGAAACTCGTAACAGACGTGGGCCATGGACTGGCAAGAGAAGAAGTCTTTCCGAAACCTTGAACGAGTGGAACACAGAAAGAGAACAGTACACACATGGAATTTAGGTTACTTATCTTTAGCTGGTAGAGATTTGTGCCAATTTCATGCCATTCCATTTTATTGTATTCACTGTGTTATTTTAAGAATTTTCTTTTGCTGCAGATAAGTTTTTTACGGTAATTTGAACGCTAATTGAATGTAATACACTACCGTTTGTGTCTTAAACGACGTGCAATAGAGACTGAAGAGGACAGGAGTTGATGAAATAGTAATAAATAAATTATAAAGTATACGTAAATCAATTACGTTGCAAACTTCAAAGTTTCGACTTACTAGGCCTACCACACGTTCTTTCATCGTGTAATTCGGACGTTTAGAGACACGACCCTGTCGTTCGCAGGAATACGAGAACTGTCTCTGTACCATTAAGGATGTTCGATGGACTGTTTCTTGTCTATGTCGGGAGATCACCAGTGGAGCTGGAACTGCTTTACTGGTCTTCAGTGACAGAGCCGCAGCCGGAAAGGTCCATCTCAGGATAAGTTATTTCCATTTCACAGCTGTTTCACGCTAACAGGTAGTGGAGTTGGTCTTTGAGCCTCGGGGTCGGCGTGTTACGAGATACTAAACATGCGATATCCAACAGCCAGCCATTCAGCTACTTCATAACTGTCGCTGTTCCTGAGTTTCGCTTTGACAGCGGGCAGAAGTGTTTATCAGACAAAAAGTCCTTTTGCGTCACCGCCGCCGTTTGAAACAAACTCCTGTGTGCGTCACATCAGATTTAACTACCTGCAGTATTTAAGAAATGCAAGGATCATCAGTCGCCGCTATCTGGGTAATTTGTCTGTTGCTACGACTTGAAAAACTACTCAACAGTGTATCGCCGCCAAATAAATTACTCTTCCGCCTTTATTTTCCCTTCATCGAGTTTCCCTTCTTTTGTTGCTTAACTCTCAGTTTAATGTATTTTATTCAACGTCAAATAGCTCACCCTATACTAAGAATTAACTCTGACCATAGCTAGCATTATTATAACTGTTACTTCTGTGATATTACGACAGTACTTTTACACTGTCCAGTCGCATTAATGTTTTCATCCGTCAAAAGCCTGAATAACCACATTTTGCAGAACGGATCGCTGCGTGACGTACGCGAAGAGAGTCACTGAGGTTCTGGAAGGTGCCGAGAGGGATGAGGAGCCATTCCGAGTCCACTGCCGTAGTCAACTGCGTCAGGTTTCTCGGTCGAAGATCTACGGTGTGAACGGCCCGATCGAGGTGGAAGCACAGGTTCTCGATTGGGTTTTAATGCGGGGAGTTCGGCAAATTCATCCTAGTGCTCTCCGAACCACGCGTGTCTAGTGTGAGTTGTGTGACACGCTGCAGTGTCCTGCCGGCAGATGCCGTCATGCCGAGGATATACAAAGTGCTTGCAGCGGTGGACATGTTCCCCAAGGATAGATGCGTACTTGTGTTGATCCATAGCGCCTTCCAGAATGACGAGATCATCCAGGCAACGCCACGAAAACATTCCCCAGACGATAACGCTCCACCCTCATGCCTGGACCCTTCCAGCCATTGTTGCAGGGTGTTTGCTTTGAGACGTTTCACGCCGTACACGACATCTGTCATCAGAAAAAGCCACATGTTGAGACCCATTTGACGTTAACTATTGAATTCTTTTTCAGTAGTAACTAGGAGTGGCATGTTTCAACTTGAAATAAAATGACGTAAAGATCTGTGAGTGACGGGTAGTCGAAACCGGCACAAATCGTTGTTACTGACAAAGAAAGGAGAGACGATAAAAATTATAATTATTTGTCACCTTTAATTTGGCGAGCGTATGCTGCAACTTGCAATAGCATAATGAAACTTCTTGTGCCTGACCAGTATTCTAACAGAAACACGCGCCTTTAGTTGAGACCATGAGGGAGTTTGGAATCTTGGGCGAACAACGAAATGATACAACTCTGTCCTCCCAAATGGGTCAAATCAGGCGAAAGGGGAATTCTGAGTTCGAATCCCAGTCCAATACCATTATTTTCTACATCTGAAATCCAAATACAAGAAGAAATAAGTAGCCTGTGACCTTATATGACGATTGGGTCATTGATAAAATAGAATTCTGGTGTAAGAGAGCTTACTGCTGACAGAATTTCAACTTGCCGCAACATCCACCTCTGTCATGAGCGCCGGGTAGTCGCGTGGTCTAGGGAGCCTTGCCATGGTTCGCGCGGCTTCTCCCGTCGGACGTTCGAGTCCTCCCTCGTGTTTGTGTTGTCCCTAGTGCAAGATAGTTTAGATTAGATTAAGTAGTGTGTAAGCCTAGGGACTGATGACCTCAGCAGTTTGCTCCCATAGGAACTTACCACAAATTTCCGAAATTTCTGGCATGACCCAACCTATAATGACTGTCCCCCAACAGGTAGCGGGGGAACATCGTGTTTACTGTGGATTTGGAACCAAGTTGCAACCTAATGTCGTTCACCAGAGGCGACGAGGGTTTGTTCGTGCTAGTAAATAATGATTGTCTGATGTGTGAGTCGAACCCAGACCTTGAGCATATGATACCAGAATCATTGCAACAGACCATCGATCTACAAATAGCAGTAGTTCACGATTCTGTCGTAATGAGAAGGATGCTCTAAACTGGATGAGAATTCATATGTGTTCTAGCGGTAAATCTGGCTCAGTGTAAACGCAGAGCCCAGATATATAGGACACTCCCTTCTGCGTGTTTTTAAAACAGCTATTCGTCTATATAATTGCGTAGGCATGGGCGCAGTTACTTCGTGCAGCATGTTATGTGAAGAATAATGATATATGTAACTACTGAGGCGAAATTTACGTTTAAGAAGTAGAGTGGTGTACAAGTTCGTGGCGATTCTGTGTGTGCGTGAAATCTTATGGGACTTAACTGCTAAGGTTATCAGTCCCTAAGCTTACACACTACTTAACCTAAATTATCCTAAGGACAAACACACACACCCATGCCCGAGGGAGGACTCGAACCTCTGCCGGGACCAGCCGCACAGTGGCGATTCTGTTTTGGTGTGATGTCAAGCAGGTATTTACATATTGTCATTTTTTCCAGGTTCTAAACTGTTTTTTTTTGTGACTTATTGAATGTTGCACTTTTGAAGCTTATGAAGATTGTTGTTTACGTGTTAGAAAATGGAGCTATAAATAGGGAAAAGTCTAACGTTTGTGAAATTTTGCTGTGTTTGAATTTACCAAAGGAATGCTATCAGCGGAAGCAGCTGGAAACATTTGTGCGGCGTATGTGGTAAATCTATCGAAGAAATATCGCCAGAAAATACTTCCTTCATTTAAAGTAGGATCGTTTCGACACGAATTATTTGCCACAATCAAGGAGACCTACGTCCTTTGATAAATGATATTTCACCGATATGGTCTGGTCCAACGGATAACTGGCAAATATGATAAACGGTGACCATTTATCCTTCATGAGACGCTTGCATTCAATGGATAACTTTGAAGAAAGGAGGCTTCGTGTTATTCGTCCCATTGATTCTGAGATCATTAGAAACGAAGCGGAGGCTACACTGGGAAGGATGGAGAAGGAAATCTATCTTTCACGTAATTGTATATGTTTCTATAGACTTATATTTTTCGTCTAGCCCCTCCTGGTTAGCCATTTTTCTGACTCACTCCCTAATCACTGCTTCCTTTCCTCTCAATCTCATTTTTAGACATTTGTATTTCATTACACTTGCTTCATTTGCTCCACTTTCATGTTTTCGCCTTTCGTCAATGAAAATGAGTATCTCTTGTGCATCCAAGGAATTCTACTAGGCCTTGTCGTTTTAACTATTTAATTCTCTGCTGCCTTCACTATTTCATCTATCAAAGTTATCCACCCGTTTTCTGTTGTATTTATTTCCTCTGTCTCCGTCATTCGTTGCCTCATGCTCCCTTTGAAACTTTCTACAACCATTTCCTTAATTCCCTACTTTCTGCAATTTCTTCAAATTTTAGTCTATAGTTCATAACTATAAATTACGGTACAAGTCCACATCTGTCTCTGGAAATGTTTTACTGTTAAAAATCTGGTTCAGAAATATCTGTCTTACCATTATATAATTAATCTGAGACCTTCTAATATCTCCTGGTCTCTTCCACATGTACAATATTCTTTCATGATTATTAGGCCAAGTGTTAGCGATGATTAAATTATGCCACATGCAAAATTTTACGAGACGTCTTTCCCACTCATTCCTTTCCCCCAGTCGATATTCTCCAACTATCTTTCCTTCTCTTACCCTTTCTACTACCAAGTTCCAGTAGGATATCATAGTTAAGTTTTCCTCTGAATGATTTCTTTTATACCATCACACTTTCTTTCAAACTCTTCATCATTTGCAGAGCTAGTTGGCACATAAAATTGTATTACTGGGTGGGTGTTTGTTTCATGTCTACCTTGGCTTCCATCTTTCACTGCCCTGTTCATAGCAACTTATCCACATTCCCATTTTCTTATTTATTATTGTACCTACTATTGCATTACCTCCATTTGATTTTGTGTTTATAACCCTGTACTGATCTGAACAGAATTCCTGTTCATCGCGCCACCAACCTCCTCCCCAGTATACCTAACTTCAGTCTATCCATTTCCCTCTTGAAATTTTCTAACCTACCTACCTACCCGATTACGGGATTTAACATTCCAAACTCTTCTTTGTAGATTCCAGTTCTGTTTTCCTGAGTACGAAAGCTTCCTTAGTAGTTCTCCCCATCAGAGAGCCAAACGGTGGACTATTTTGACCTATGGATTGTTTCCAAGAGGATGCCATCGTCATTTAACCATACAGTAGATTTGCACGCCCTTGGGGAAAATAACAGCTGTTCACGGTACCAGCACAGCAAGGCCTCGTAAACTGATGTTGCAAGGCCAGATCAGTCAATCACACAGACTTTTGCTCCTGAAACTACTGAAGAGGCTGTTGCCTCTCTTGAGGTATCGAATATCTTCCTGGTCTCTCAAAAGTTAGCTCTCCACTGCAATAGAACCTACTGTACAGTTATCACTATCGCTGAGGCATGCGAACCACTCCACCTTGGCATTGTCTGTGGTTCAATGGATAGGTTGTTTTGTCACAGAGGAGGTAAAAGTTTTGTCTCCGGTGATATTTGCACCAACATCTACAATTGTCTTCCGTTTGAAGAGCTAAAACCTTACCACTTAGCCAGTGAACAACTGCAATGAATACAGCTACCTGTTTCCTCCAGTGACGGCTAGGACACATAATTCACTATGTAAAAGATGTGAGTGGTTGTAGTTAGAATTTTCGACGATCTTCCTGGACTCAACTATATAAAGTTGCTAATTCTGTGTCATCCCTTAAGTGAGAATTGTTCAGAATATTTAATCGAAATGCCAAGAAAATATCAAGTGAATATGGGAGGTTAACTCTCTGCCACTCCAGGAAGTAAGTCAAAGGTTACAGTGTTGCCAAAGTTATTTTAGGATGTTGTCACATCTCTAGCTAGCGACCGGCAAAATATGTTTCCACAACTGAGTACTTCCTGCTTGCGTTTGAAAGCTGTGGAGCAGGCGGCTGCTCGTTTGATGATAACATGCGCCATAACATTACCTGCTTAATATCTTGTTTGTCTGTCTTTGTGACGAAATACATAACTGATTCTGCATATCAGGGATACGAAAGTTTGCTGGTAGGTTTGTGGAGGTATATGACATTAGATGTCTACGCACAGGTCATGTAAAGTGGGTAAATAACGGACCACTGATTTGCTTATGAGGCGATGGGGCCCGACAGCGATCCAAATGGGTTCCATAGGATTTACATCAGGCGGATTTGGTAGCCAAATATCAACGTGAGTTCACTATAACGCTCCTCAAATCACTGTAGCACGGTTCTGGCTCCGAGACACGGACAGTTATACTGCTGAAAGATGACATCGCCGTCGGGGAAGACAACAAGCATGAAGGGATGCAGGCGGTTCGGAGCTGTCAGCGTTGTCTTCGATTATTACCACAGGTCCCATGCAGGCGCAGTAGAATATCTACCATAGAATGGTTCCCACTAACCTGCGTCCTTGACACGCTATATGTTTCAAGCCGCTTTTCACCTCTATGACGGCGTTTGTGGAGACGACCATCGACCTAGTGTACCAAAAATGTGATTTACCCGAAGAGCCGACACGCTTCCATTGATCAACGGTCGAATCCCTGTGTTCCCGTGCCCACCGTAATTATAACTGACGATGTCGTTGGGTCAACATGTGAAAGGTGTGGTCTGCTGGGGAGCTCCATTTTCAACAATGTACGATGAACAGTGTGCTCCGAAACACTTGTGCGTGCACCAGCAGTGTGCTGTTTTGGCAGAGATGCCACAGATCACCATCTATCCTACTTAACATAGCAGACAAAGCTCTGAACTCCACGTTCCGTGAAGAGTCGCTGACGTCCCACTACTTAGCGCCTAGTGATAGTTCTATTTACCTTCTACCTCTTTCTGTAGATACTCACGACAGTAGCACTTGAACATGCGACCAGTTTCACCGTTTGCCGGCCGGTGTGGCCAAGCGGTTAAAGGCGCTACCGTCTGGAACCGCGTGGCCGCTACGGTCGCAGGTTCGAATCCTGCCTCGGGCATGGATGTGTGTGATGTCCTTAGGTTAGTTAGGTTTAAGTAGTTCTAAGTTCTAGGGGACTGATGACCTTAGAAGTTAAGTCCCATAGTGCTCAGAGCCATTTGATCCAGTTTCGCCGTTTTCGAGATACTCGTTCATAGGCTCTGAGTAATAATAATCTGCCCTTTGTCAAAATCACTTATCTGAGTGGATTTCCCCATTTGCATATCTTCGCCAGGGTGATCTTCCATCCGTGTCTGCTCCACTTTTGTTACCGCGTCACGTGGACACAACGCCACCAGGTCGCATCCAACGTCGCAGTGGGTAGTGTTATAATGTTTTAGCTTGTCAGTATGCAGACCAATCAGTTTTATTCACGTCACTGTAACTAGGGCCAGAGGTAAAGCATAGTTAAGAGTAATTTTCAGATCCACCAACTACAACCTGAACACCTTACATAGAAATCGGGGGAATTATTTGGTTCCACTCTCCAGGTGCTGTCTTGCGGATAATGCAAACTAAAATGCTCATTCGCTGGACACAATTCAAAAGCAGCCGTTTGTTGTGTCCGTTAATCTCTGATGAGGAAAGAATTGCTCAACTACACGTTACTACCGTCAACGCCCCAGGACCCCACACTACACAAGTGCCCCATCCTCACTGAGTTTGAATATGATAAGCAGGACCAAGTCGATGTAGGTAGTGATGTAGAGATAAAGAGATTGCACATGTTGGAATAAGCGTAGAGATCTGCGTCAAATGGATCTTCGGTCTGAGGACCACAACAACAAAAGCAAGAACGTATGCGTAATTACCTAATGAATACTTTTTTCTCCAATCTTCTGCATAAGGCAAGTCATCACAACTTCCTAGCCTATGCCAAACTCTCCACCTACACTAAACGTTTTCAATTATATGATGCATGTTTTCCGATATCTGTCTTCCCTTACAAGTTTTACCCTCAACGGCTCTGTACAAGCTTTCCGTCACTCTGTTTTAATTAATATTTTCCACGTATTCACTCACGGCTCGAAGACTACATGAAAATAAGAAATAAGAAAGAGAAAGTTATTCCACACGGAAGAATTATCTGACGGACAGGGTGAGTAGCAGTCTGCGGCAGATGATGCTGTAGTATACGGAAAAGTTTTGTGTGAGAATGTAGCAGGATACACGATGACTTAACACAGAATTCATGTCTGATGTGATGAATGTCAGCTTGCGCTAAATGTAGAAATATGCGCTAATGAAGATTGAATATGAATAAGAGCCTTGCTGTGTTCGAATACAGTATTAGTGGTGTACTAATTGACACAGTCAAGGCGATTAAAAATGTAGGCGTAACGCTGCTAACCGACGGGAGATGGGGTGAGCACGTGAGGTCGGTAGTGAGGGGAATGGTCGACTTGTTTATTGGGAGAATTTTAGAAATATGGAAGCTCATCCATAAAGGAGACTGCGAATGCAACACTAGTGCAACCCATTCTTGAATACCATTCAAGTATTTGAGATAGCCATCAGGTGGGATTAAAAGAAGGCTTCGAAGGAATTCAGAGGCGGGCTGCTAGATTCGTTGCCGATAGATTCCACGAACACAAGAGTGTTACCAGGTGCTTCGTAAACTCAGATGGGAATCCCTGGAGAGAAGACTATGTTTGAGAAAATTTAGAGAACGGAAGAAAAGAGAAACACCTATATGAATATCAAGAACTCAGATGTTAAACCAGTCCTAGGCAAAGAAGGGAAAGCCGAAAGGTGTAAGGAGTATATAGAGGCGATGTACTTGAGGGCAATATTATGGAAATGGAAGGGGACGTAGATGAAGATGAGGTGGGAGATATGATACTGCTTGAAGAATTTGACAGACCAGTGAATGAGCTAAGCAGAAACAAGGCCACTGCAGCAGACGACATTTCGTCAGAACTACTGTTAGGCTTGGGAGAGCCAGCCATGACCAAACTCTTCCGTCTGGTGGGCAAGATGTATGAGACAGGTGAAATGCACTCAGACTTCAAGAAGAATAGAACAATTCCAATTCCAAAGAAAGCAGGTGCTGACAGGTGTGAAATTTACCGAACGATCAATTTAATAAGCCATGGTTGCAAAATACTTATACGAATTATTTACAAACGAATGTGAAATCTGGTAGAAGCCGACCTCGGGCAAAATCAGTTTGGATTCCGTAGAAATGTTGTTACACGCGAGGCAATACTGACCCTACGACTTATCATAGAAACTAGGTTAAGGACAGGCAACTCTACGTTTACAGTATTTGTAGACTTAGAGAAAGCTCTTGACAATGTTGAATACTCTCTTTCAAATTCTGAAGGTGGCAGGGATAAAATAAGGGAACTAAAGGCTATTTACATTTTTTACAGAAATCAGAAGGCAGTTATAAGAATCGAGAGGCATGAAAGGGAAGCAATGGTTGAGAAGGGAGTGAGACAGGGTTGTAACCTATCCCCGATGTTATTCAATCTGAACATTGAACAACCAGTTAAGGAAACAAAAGAAAAATTTGGAGTATGAATTAAAATCCAGAGAGAAGAAAAAAAACTTCAGGTTTGCCGATGACATTGTAATTATTTCGGAGACAGCAAAGAACTTGGAACAACAGTTGAGCGGAATGGACAGTGTCTTGAAAGCACGCTATAAGATGAACATCAGCAAAAAGAAAACGAAGATAACGGAATGAGGTCGAATTAAATCAGATGATGCTGAGAGAATTAATTAGGAAACGAGAAGCTTAAATTAATAGATGAGGTTTTCTATTTGGGCAGCAAAGTAACTAAGGATGCTCGAAGTAGAGAGGATATAAAATGTAGATTGGTGATGGCACAAAAGTGTTTCTGAAGAAGAGAAAGATGCTAACATCGAGCATAGATTCAAGTATCAGGAAGACTTTTCTGAAAGTATTTGTTGGGAGTGTAGCCATGTATGGATGTGTAACATGGACGATAAACAGATTAGACAAGAAGAGAATAGTAGCTTTCGAAATGTGGCGCTACAGAAGAATGCTGAAGATTAGATTGGTAGCTCATGTAACTGATGAGAGGGTACTGAACTGAAATGGGAAGAAGTGGAACTTGTGGCACAACTTGACTGTGACAAGGAATTGGTTGGTAGGACACGTTTGAGGCATCAACGGATCAACAATTTAGTACTGGAGGGAAGCGTGGAGGGTAAAGATCGTAAAGGGAGACCAAGAGCTGAATACACTAAGCAGATTCAGAAGGATATAGGTTACAGTAGATGAAGAGGCTTGCATCGGATAGAGTAGCATGGAGAGCTGTATTAAACCAGTCTTTGGACCGAAGACGACAACAACAGAAAATGGGCATTTGAAGCTGACGGCAGAACGATTCTGCTACCTTGGATATACATTTCGCGTAAGGACAGAGAAAGTAAGAGAAATTAGGGCTCGCGTGGAAGCACATAAACAGTCGTTTTTCCCTCGCTCTGTTTGCGAAAGAAACAGGAAAGGAAATATCTAGTAGTGGTACAAGGCGGCCTCCGCCACGCACCACACGTTGGCATGCGGAGTACGTATGTAAATGTTTCTACGAAGGATACCTCAGGAACGATCAAGTCCATTGTTTTCTCCCACTGAAGAGCTTCAGTGTTTTAGTCTGAGCTTAGTTCCACCCCGTTCCATTTGTAAAACTCGCTCCCGTACTGGCAACAGCCACACGTAGCTGCTTTCACCTTTCCTTATTACGTTCTTGTTGCTCACACGTGGCTTCGTGATGCATCACGATTTGTCACCTGTAGTACTTAGTTATTCAAATATTAGACAGTATACTTTACTTCTCAACGGTCTCCTGTGCTTATCCTGCTCCCCCCTCCTCCCTTCCCCCTCCCCCAACTATTAATAGGTTTTATGTCGCAGTTTACCCTCAGTTTGCGCACATGAGGCAACGCAAGGACAGTACAGGCACGTGCATAGCCCAGGCATGCAAAGAGAAATAGTGGCAAAAACAGGGCAGCCCACATGAGTGTTTCAAGGTGGCTGGTCATGTCTGTGCCTTCCTGGAAAGTAACTCATTTTGGGATTGTGACACTAGTCTTTACGGAAACAACGATAAAAATTGTCTCACACTGAATTTTGTTACGGCCAAGAGGCTACGTCCGTTCACTCATTACAGCGACCGACGTTCAATCGCCTTGTGCTAACAGAGCTGTGACAACGGAACACAAACTCGCCCCACAGGGAGCTGGAGAGAGAATTGCAAGTTGACATGTATGTTCAACAAAACCCTGCTGTCGCCAGTCACCGTTGTCAGAACAATCATCACTCTCTTAGTTACCATGTAATGGTGTAAAGGTACTAATGAACTTTAATTCAAAGTTTTAACTTTAATTTATGTACAGAGCTTCAATGTATCTGTCGTTCCACTTTGTGAATTTTCTGTACAAATTCCTTCTAACACAAAGCGTGCTCTGGCTGTCGCACTCTGGGGTGTCATTCGCTACTCACCGCTGCCCTTGTATACCGTTTATGATGTACCCGCTGCGCATTAAACTAAATAATTCATATTGTGTAATCTAACCATGTTGGCTGCAAAATGCAAGGTAAGTTTAGTAGTGAACCAAGCGAATCAGGGTCGTTACTTTCGAACCACCATACTTTCTCTTGGTTTAGCTAACAGAGCTACATGGCGAATGTGCGGATGTGGCTTGCTCTCTCTTGACTGTACTCACTGTATGTTGTCAACACGAACCAAGCAGTCCATCAGGTGGCTACGTGGCTGCTTTTCCGACCACACTCGGTTAATAAAAGTCCTCCACATTAACATGAAACTCTGCAGTTAATTATTGACTAAGCGGCCGGCCGCGGTGGCCGTGCGGTTCTAGGCGCTGCAGTCCGGATCCGCGGGGCTGCTACGGTCGCAGGTTCGAATCCTGCCTCGGGCATGGATGTGTGTGATGTCCGTAGATTAGATAGGTTTAAGTAGTTCTACCTTCTAGGGGACTGATGACCTAAGATGTAAAGTCCCATAGGGCTCAGAGCCATTTTTTTATTGACTAAGCCGTTGGAAGAAAAAGAAAACATCTGCACAATATCTGTAATTTCTGCAAGTGACGTCTTCAAACGCAACAAAAACTCAGCCCGTATTGACGATAGACGGTCACATACTGAGTTGAGGGAATAAATGGTGGGAAATCAACATATCGCGCGGTAAGACGCCTTGAATCAGTGTATGTGCGCCACGAGTTTCCAAATCACTTATATTTTTCCATCGACCTTGCAATACACTATTACCTGTGAAATGTATATGGCTGAGATTTGCCTATGTGGTTACATGAATTTGTTGGTGTATCAAACGCCAGCAGAAACTGAAGAACTGGTTAGTAGGGTCCTACCAGTCTCATCCAACGACAGACTTTAGGGATATCTGGAAGCGTGTGAGAAAATTTTATGTGCATATGTAAAGCGCATGTAAAGACTGACGGTGTTCACACAGAACAGATAGCAGAACTTTGAGATGTGTGCAGATGCAACGCATATGTAAAGACTGACGTTGGTCACACTGAACGGATGGCACAAACTTGAGCTGTTGCAACCAAATATCCACTTCCAGTCAATACTTCTGTCTAACTTAAGGATCCTCCGCCAACTGTTTGGGCATTTATCTTTGGGATATCCAGCATGCCTTCAGAAATATCTTACACCTACGCAACAGGGTTGTTTAGGATCCTATATCAATCTCAATTTTAGCTTCAGCTACGTGATGGCTATAAAAGAATGCTATTAAGAACGCACCATTTTGTGCTGATTTGCTAAGAATGTCAACAGATAATGATTTCAGACTGTACAACATCTGTTATAAATTATTAGCACTATTAAAGTTGTGCAGATTACATAAACTTCTAGTTTTAATATGTTTTTCAAATCATTTCTCTGGAATAGGTGTTCTAGAATCAATTTTAATGCTAATCCTGAAAATTACTTTCGTTTCGTGTAATCAAAAGATTTTTCATAAAATAAGAGCTCACGCTTTAAAGATTCAAAAAACGGAAGCACAAATATTAATGTTCGCTTTAGGCATATACTAAAACTAATACAAACAGCTCCTTTAGCAACATTATGAGCGCTCTGCTTCATTTAATTTTCAGATTTTCTCGTTTTTTTCCTCGTAGGAATTTCATCTTTAACGTCCCTCTTCAACAACCAGCAATAGTCGGCGATCACATTTTAATTCCAGCTTCCTTCCTACCTCCTCTCAGTCTCCTTAATGTCCAGATAGATGTGCTCTCCTTGCTCTTCACTATAACGTCGCAAAATTTCAGGAAAATAGTCAATATGTGGGTGTAGGAGACTTACTCATGCAAAAACCTACATTCTTATATTTTTTCACCATCGACATTGTTTCTGTGATTTGGAATTTTTTTATTTCCCAGAAAGGTTTTTACAGCCCCAACTCAGCTAACGACCCTTTTGGCTGCAGAAACTATCTGCGCCAGTTGGACCTATCAAGAGACAGATCGTCCCCCAAATGCAGACATGATTCCATTGTGCAACGCACTGAACGATGTGAATAGAATGACCGTTGTGAATGAGTCCTGGATGTTGGTTCTTACAAAAAGCATTAAGGTTTAATAATTAAGAGGGAGTTTCATCGAACTACTGAATTAAAAATCAAATTTAACCCTAGTTTATTACAAGCACATATACTCATAAGCACATATACAAGGTGGAGCGAAATTCGCGCACTCGAGCTTCGCAGTGCAACGCCTCACATGCCAGCCATAAAAAAATGTCTCTCACAAAATTTCGTCCTGCGAGTACATCCAGCAGAGAAAGGATGTTAAAGAGTGGCAATCTGGCAACACTGAAACCACATGTACAGTAATTACCTCTACCAAGACAAAACAGTTCCCCTGTACTGTTGGTGCAGTGGGTAGTGTTTTGGCTTAGCATGCAGGAGGTCGAGTGTTCCATCCTGGGTTCAAGAGTATGTTTTTTATTTTGTAATTGTAGTCCAGGTTGTACGATATCTGGCATCTTAATCGTCAACAGTGATTGCAGTGGGTCCTCTGGAAAACTTTTGCACTTACATACTACAATCGTAGAAAGGGATGATTGGTCAGCTTTGAAAGAAGCCCTTTCCACGTCGTGGGCTCGAATTTATTCGCACTACTTCATCTACTAGATGCGAAACCTGTTTTTTTTTGTACCTTCTTCTAATGTTCACATAGATTAGTAACAATTATTAATCTTGCCTCGTTACATTTCGTTAGGGCCTTACGTTATCAGCAGGACTAGCAACATGCTTTGCAAATAATGTCCAAACTCGGTTACTACTTCTGTGTGTTATCACCATGGTCCCATTAATTGTTGCAACTGTCTATTTCTTATTTGTCTGTCCACGTATCTGTTGTTTTCAGAATTACAAAATATTGTAAATTTAGCCTACATGTGACATAAGAAACGGTAAATATTACAGTATGAAATGTCAGAATCAAATCAGCAAATTAAAAAATGCGCCCCAACCCAGGGTTGAACTCTCGACCTCCTGCATGCTAACCCACAACAAAGTGTGCTGTCAGAGGTAGTTACCCTTCATGTGGTTACAGTGTTGACACTCTTTAACGTCCTTTTCCTACCCGATGTACTCGTCGGACGAAATTTTGTCACAGACATTTTCTTATCACTGGCATGTGATGAGTCGCGCTGCGAAGCCCAAGTGCGCAATTTCGATTCACCCTGTATAATCAAGCAATCAATAATTACACATTAATACGAGCAATAGCTGAAGAAGTATGAGGATCTACTAATTTTGAAAAACGAAACGCACTTAAATCAGAGGTAGATTTGTTTGGTAAAGTTTACAGGCAACTAGTGAGTTGGAGGTGTCCTTCGTCTCAGCAGATTATTCTCTAACATACATAACCACAGATGAGGGTGCAGTCAATAGCCCTTGTCACGCCAGAAAGTCATGGATGAGTCCCCGAATCTCCATTCAGTTGTTAAATCATGGAACTTAATCACGCAATGAAGTCGGAATCAACAGACTTAGGAAATTTCCAACTGTTTTCTTTCCCAGTTAGCCTACACTTCCAGATAAGTTCACCATAACTGATGAGTCAGAGTTACGCTGGAGTTTCCTGCAAGCCATAAGCATCAGCCACATTCTGATAGGCTGACCATAAAAAATTCAACTGTGGCGTCTGCCGTGCCTCTGAAGTCAGGACATCCACTTTCCCTTCCTTACATCTCCAAGCCCCGAGCAAGTGCTTTCCCATCTTCGTCCAAAGTGTCCCCTTCCACATTCTCCTCCAGATCTTTCTTCTCTGCTCTGAAAAAACTTCACTAATTAAATCCTTCCTTAAACATTCCCCAATGAGATATTTTTTTTTTTAAAAATCAGCGATCCAGTGCCCCACCTAATTGTTTTATAAGTTATCCAGTGTGCTTCATACTGGCGCATACGATTCTGATAAGGCTCCAAACTCCCACTTCTGAGAGACTTTTTTCCACATTGCGAAAGAGAGAATTCTTTACACCACATTAAGTGCATCATGCTATCACAGTTCATCCCCATAAGGGCAGAAGAATAATGTTGACAATAAACAGCTGCCAAGTTTCTCGTGAGAAAGAAATGATAAAAAGCTCCCTACCAGTCTGAGATAATCCACTTTTCTACAAGAATCATTATCGGCAAAAACTACATTCTGTGAGCAAAGAGGCTGACTCACAAAAATAATTTATTGTGCAATGGCCAGATGCATAACACGGTTCATTATGCTGGCTCGTTGTGATTAGACTCTAGAACCTCACAGGGTGTAGCTGCATCTGTCACAATCTTGATTGCTCACTCCATGCCAGCGCCGGTCTAGAAATTGCATGGTGCCATAACTGCTTACCTGTTTTCCAATCTCCAGGTCACTGTCACTGCTGCTGGTGACGTGGTCCTAAAGGCCCCCATAAATAGGCCAAGCTGACCCCCCGCCTCTCCCCCCCACCCTACCGAGTGGGTCTGCCCCAACCCCTTCATCTTTGTGTCTGCGATTTTATAGCATTTGGGTCCGCGATCCTCATCTGTGAGTTTGCTGTAGCACCTCTACCTGCTTGCCCTGACTGCTGCCTGCCATCTCACAATCAGTCAGTGAAAGCAAGTAGGGACTGCCTCACCGTTTCAGTATGCCCACACCGTCAGACGGATCAGTGACATTCTCAGATTAGGGGGAGGGGGGGAGTTGGCCTGTTTATGGGGGTCTTAAGAGGACGCCTATTCTTGCTTGGGACACCCAGGGACTGGCTGGCAATGACGCCTGCGCTTTCCTTCTATGAGGACCCGTCCAAGACTCCATCAGACCTATACCCCATGATAAGTATAGGGCATTCTATTAGCTAATTAATTAATTATAGAAATAGAGGGAATTGAGAGATGTTTTAACGCTTCAACCTTTGCAATTACTGATATCATCCATATTATGAGTACCATATATTCATTGACTATTAGAAACAAGATACGGATTCGAAAAAAAATAGAAGCAATGATATATGGGACATGTTAGTCCAGTACCTGAGTGCTGCATTTCAGCTTTCAGTAATATACGTGAATGCATTCCATGCATCTTTTTGTCTAACATTCATTGTATACTGCAATTCGTGATCCTTCATCAATTTGTAAATTAAAGGATCGAAAAACATCCACCTCTCAATTTTTCTTAACTGTTGAAGAATCTATCTAGTGGAGGAGCTCTTAGAAGCTATTTCACCAACTCCAATTTGATATGTAATGGTGGAAGCAATTTTTTGTGATCTACAGGGGGGGCTCTTGCAAGACATTTTTAGTCTGAGGTAGAAGATGTCTCCAGTTTGGCCACAGCTTTACACTGTAAAGTTCTTTCACTGCCCAGCAACCCCATGTCACAAAATGCAGGCCATCTTCGTGTACCCAGTTTGCAGTCATAATAAAATTCCTATAATTAAAAATAAAACGAACTCTATTCCGTTATGAAAGGATCTGTTAGTTAAGAACATATATTAATTTTCAACCGTCTGATACCACAGAGACTTCTGTTCTCTGCTGTAGCGAGTCCTGCCTCGGAGGATTTGAAAATATAATGGTACTTGCACTGCAGTAACATTAACTAATCATTATAGTGCGATAGTGTATTCTTTGGTTTCTGTGCACTGTATGTAAAGGTGTCCCATTGCTGCGAGGAAAGTGAATCACCAGCCACTCAGAAGAACGCAGATAGTTGGGTTCCGAGTCTGCTGAGAGCGGTTACCTGACTGACACCACTGGATTGCATTGCCTGAGATTTGTCACATTGTGAATGCAGTTGTGCCATGATGAAATGGCGATTTTATTTTCTTACTAGCACTTGCGTAGTTTAGAAGTACATTACAGAGAACTGATTACAGGGTTTCTAACACAAAAGCAGCATCACTGTTGTAAGCAGAGTTGCGCTCTATTCCGTAGGTTTTTTTACAATACATAAACGTCGCAGTAAAGGGTAGGATTACTTGTAGTATTGGTAGGATTGGTCGGGCAGAAACATAGTTCAATATGTAAGAGAGAATGGAGGCCGACGACTTATCTTTGTTCTTTTTATTTTGTTTGTTTTTCTTTTGCACGTAATTAGAACTGCACATCATTCATTGTTGGTCCATTGCTTATTTTATATCCTTAAGAACGTAGATTGTCTCTTATAAGAACTAAAATTAGTTGATCGCGTACCTTTCGCGCTATATGTAACCAAATCAATTACTTTTGATGCAAGTACAGTTCACATGCACAAACATAAAACGTATATATAATTATTGTTGTTATTTTGTATTCAGTGGAATGTTCTTCATCATGATCAAAGGCAAGAGTATCCTCTTACTACTGATGAATTTAAAAGTTGTTTATGGACTACAGAAACATGTTTTGAAGCGATGTTTGATATATTTTTGATTTGTGATTCTTTTATTTTTACCTTTTTGTTGACGAAAGTGCATTTTCTGGCGCTCTATGATAAATACGTATTGTTCCCTTGTTTTTTCTACAACATTGTCTCACGTTACAAATCAAAGATTTTCGAATAAAACCTGAATTAATCACTGACAGTTTCAGTTTTGCTGTAAATACTGTTTATTTTTAAGTTACAGACAAGATGATAACTAAGCAGAATCAAAATGTCTGTAGGTTTCCTGACCATTTTTAATATCCTCGTTCTCTTTTATATGGTCCTCAACTTATGATTTTTAGGGAATCTGGTAAGACACTAGTTATAGACATAAAGAAAGGGATCGTTATCAGGTAATGCCAGATAGGTAAGCAACACACCTAACTTACTGGTGATGCGGGTACGACCTTAACTGACAAAATCTGCTAGGAAAACTCCCGTAGTCTTACGCGTATTTGTGGTACTCTACGGTAGCCGACGCTAGTTTAACGACGGTTGTAACTGACTGATATACCTAGAATAAAGTAACTTCACGATTGCCAGATGTCTGTGGTGTGGAGCGGTGTTTCCGTCTACAGCACAGCATGTCATTGCTTCATACCACCGATTTAAGTCACTCTGCGTTTTCGTCGCCCCCAGCCTCTCTCTATGCGAGTTGGTTCGCCTGTAGAAGCTTTGCACGCACCTACAATATACGCGTGGTCTCGGGCGCCTTGCCACGGTTCGCGCGGCTCCCCCCGTCGGATGTTCGAGTCCTCCCGTGGGCATGTGTGTGTGTGTGTGTGTGTGTGTGTGTGTGTGTGTTGTCCTCGGCGTAGGTTAGTTTAAGTTAGATTAAGTAGTTTGTAAACTTATGAACCGATGACCTTAGCAGTTTGGTCCCACAAGACCTTACCACCAATTTTCAATTACCTACAATATAGGCAGCGCAACAAGCACGAGAAGACCGCTGAAATACCAATACTGTAATAGAGCCATAGCATAATCCGAGAGGGTCTCACCCAGCCACCCAGTATGACGTACGCCAGTAGACGCATAAGTAGAGTTAAGACCAACACGTCGCAAGATGAGAACTACGTTGAAACGTCCCTTTTCTCCCGGTGTCCCGGACCTTTCGTGGCGTTGCTCCAATTTACGCTGACGGCCGGGGCCATAAAACTACGCATTCTTGGCGATGTGCTGCGCTCGGCACCAATTACGCGACGTACGACTCCGCGGAATTGACTGGAAACGTTTATTAGTGCATCAGGATTAATCTTCTGCCCTGTTACAATGTTAGTTTCACCACATCGCTTTGTCCCGCGAGACAGGGTTAGACTCCACTACTCCAAAGTAAATAAGGAAAGCTCGTGTAGCTCTCCATCTACTTTACGTTCACCGTTGACAGCCCCAAGTACATCGCCCCACCCACCCCTCTCTCCCCCCCACGCCACGACTAATAGGTACTGCCGATCACAACAACAAAAGAGGATCACAGTTCAAAGCCAACAGACAACAAGTGACACCAGAGCGTCACTCTTAAATTTGCTCGGAAACAAATGAAATGTACTGGTGGTATTTATCCCTAGCCAAATCCGTCACTTTTATCTCACACAATCTCCAGCTAGCTAACGGTTTCACTTCTTGCTCTGGGGCCTCTTTTCACCTATCAAGTTCACGCTGTAGTAATACATGCCATTCACTGAATGAGAGGTATCACGTCCTTAAATACATACGTCAGAGAAAGATGTTCGTGACAGAGTAGTCGATAAGTGAAGAGCACCCCACTGCTGGAAGCAGTTTTAAATCGTAGGTGCTGAGACCAGAGCTAACGATTCAGTGACTGTACGAAAGTGGGTGGCGGTCAGACGCCCCACATTCTGAGGTAGAGATACACTGAAGCGCCAAAGAAACTGGTATAGGCATGCATATTCAAGTAGAGAGATGGGTAAACAGGCAGAATACGGCGCTGCGGTCGGCAACGCCTATATTAGACAAAAAGTTGTTGGTGCAGTTGTTATATCGGTTACTGCTACTACAATGGCAGGTTATTAAGATTTAAGTGAGTTTAACGTGGTGTTATAGTCGGCGCACGACCGATGGGACACAGCATCTCAGAGGTAGCGATGAAGTGGCGATTTTCTCGTACGACCATTTCACGAGTGTACCGTGAATATCAGGAATCCGGTGAAACATGAATTCTCCGACATCGATGCGGCCGGGAAAAGATCCTACAAGAACGGGACGAATGACGACTGAAGAGAATCGTTCAACCTGACAGAAGCGTAACCCTTCTGCAAACTGCTGCAGATTTCAATGCTGGGCCATCAACAAGTGTCATTCGACGAAACATCATCGACATGGGCTTTCGAAGCCGAAGGCCCTCTAGTGTACCCTTCATGACTCCACGACACAAAGCATTACGCCTCGTCTGGGCCCGTCAACATTGGACAGTTGATGACTGGAAACATGTTGCCTGGTCGAACGAGTCCGTTTCCAATTCTATCGAACGGATGGACGTGTACGAGTATGAATCCATGGATCCTGCTTGTCAGCAGTGGACTGTCCAAGCTGGTGAGGGCTCTGTAACGGACTGGGACGGGTGCAGTTGGAGTGATATTGGACCCCTGTACATCTAGATACGACTCTGACGGTGACACTTACATAGGCATCCTGTCCGATCAACTGCATCCATTCATGTCCATTGTGCATTCGGACGGACTTGGGCAATCTCTGCACGACAATGCGACACCTCACACGTCCAGAATTGCTACAGAGTGGCTCCAGGATCGTCTTCTGAGTTTAAAGCCTTCCGCTGGCCACCAACTCCCCAGACATGAACACTATTGATCATATCTGGGATGCCTTGTAACGTGCTGTTCAGAAGAGATCTCCACTCCCTCGTACTGTTATTGATTTATGGACAGCCCTGCAGAATCATGGTCTCAATTTCTTCCAGCAGTGCTTCAGACATTAGTCGAGTCCATGCCACGTCCTGTTGGGGCACTTCTGTATGCTCGCGAGGGCCCTACAAGATATTGGATAGCTGTACCAGTGTCTTTGGCTCTTTAGTGTAGGAGTTCCATGGAACGGGCAGTGCGGAGCAAAGAACTCCGTCAAATCTAAGAACGCGAAATGTCAAAGATAATAAATGTATTTTAATTCCTAACTGTCAAGTTGAATTTCAGAAGTATGTAGATCAGAGAGGCAGTATACGAGTTGGTAGCTGTCCTCATTTATCATGTGCTGAGTTGTAATTCTCAAGATAATATAAGAAGGTGAATTGAATTTCGATTCTTATTTATGTTTTGGAGTGAATGAGAACGAGAAGTTAATTTTCAGCAGCTCAATCTGCAGCCTGTAAGGGGGCGAAGTCTGGGCCAAATTGGAGGAAGAATGCACACGGATGCAAGACACAGATTATCTGCACCCTAACTGATAATACTTATTGGCGATCAAATATTCAGCAAGCAACATTCGCTGTATATAAAAGCAGTGTTCAGGTGCCAATTTATTTGAGTGTTTGGTGCATGAGGGAAAGTGTAGCAAATCACCACGCAACCCAAGCCAGCCGGAAACACTTCAACGCTCATTAAAGCGTTCTACTCGCCAAGGAAAACAGAGAAGTGCTTAAGTAGAAATACACGCCCACCTTGAAGAATGCACTTTGGATTACTCCCATACTGCACTAAGTAATTCGGCTGCTATGAAACACCACCTACTCCAGACTTGTGATATCTACAATAGAATTACCACGTCCGCCACAGGGAACACACAACTTCTGCTACCTATGAGGGCTGAGAGAGGACGTTCCCGATTTCTCGAGCTGCCAAACGCTCCCGAAATTATTTAACACGGCCTGTGCCTTTCCGCCAATCAGAACCAGGAACATAAACTTGGCACTGCCATTGTCATCTCCCTTGTTCCTGCTTACATGGCTTCTGCGAGGTGCTGCAACCTGGCAGTTCATTAAGAATCATTTCTGTAGCGGCCTTCATGGGGAAATTTCTCTCCGTGTCAGCTACCCTAGTCGGCTCCAAACGACACCCGTTGGGAAAGACTACGGGAGAAAGCAGTTCATCATTTTCATCCCGAACAAAAATCCCTTCCCCGTTCCTGCTGGAAAACGGCTGCGAGACGACTACAATGCCGAAACATGGCTACAGTGTGAGTGGATCCGGAAAAATTGATAGAGTGCCATCTCATTTAGATACTTCCTTATTTATCCTGGCAAGATGTCACCTATCCAAGCATTCTGCATCTTCGACATAAGAGTCACTCTAACATATATTTTACAAAACGTCTTACATCTAGCACGAAATCGAACAGCTGAAAATTGGTATGCCTTAAGTAGTAAAAACAGTAGTGGATGTACAGAAAGAAACCGGACAAGTGCTAGTAGGTTTCGATCTCTAAGGCACTCGTACAAACTTAATTATGTGTATTTTAATGTTACATGTTCCTCACCATCAAAATGTTGGTAGATGAACAGAAAGTATTTTGGACTTATTATTCTAATGTTTTCTATGTTTATACGATTTTGTAACGGCCGGAGCTTTGTATTAGCAGATAAATGTTGCTTATCTTGCTATGGCTGTGGCTTTGTCTAGGATGTCGGTTCCTGTTTATCCTTTACAATTAATAGTTCCGACGTTTTTTGTTTCAGTAAAAGTCACTGGAATATTGTTGCTTTCTTACAGCATCGGTATTTTTTCATAAATTCTTGACACTTTCTACAACACTACTTGTTAAGTCAATGCATTGTGCAACTTTCCAACACAACACAAAAAATTTGATAGTCACATTGACCACAACTCAAACTATTATTGCGAGTCTGGTGCCTAAAATTTCTATACGTATTATGTACGTGACTTTCAGATCCTTCCAGAACAGGATGTAGTTCAAATGAATTTTATTATGACTGATTTAATTGAAATTAATTTTCGAAGACAATTTACAAAAATTTTTCTGGAAATTGTTATTATATAAAGATTTAGGCGCCCAATAATTAATAACGAAGGCTGCACATTTTAGCAATACGGAAACTATCAGTTTCCTATCTTTGTAAAATTATCGATTAATATGAAAACAGAATTTTTTTGACATGAAAACTAAAGCACTTAAGTTTCTCTGTAAAGCGGTTTTTGACTCATTCATGTTAGCAACTACGATAACTAATTTTCATAGTTCAAGATCGATGTTGCTAAATGGATCGATATGAAAAATGAAATTATATTATCAAGAAAATTGTTTTGGTGATCAAATGTATTTAAAATTATCTTTAGATATGGAATATATAATTTAAATATAAAAATTAACTAAAGTGAGGCCGAAATTTATACGGAATCGAACATATTAGTTGAAGTACGGAAGCTCTGAGGAGGTAAAATTCATTCGATATACAGGCTGAAACTTCGTTGCGAATATGGACAGCACTGTGCTAAAGAGTGCGTGCGATAGCTTCAGGTCAACACTGGAGGCGGTCATTTCGGTTGAACTGGGTTACATCGAGTAACGTTACTCTTGATAGATATCACTACTTATATGTAAAAGGATTTTCATTTTAATTTGTATTTTCTTTCTATAAATTTACTTTTAAAAAAAGGTTTCATTTTTCGGGTTTGAGCGCTGCACCCTGTAGCTGTGGATGAAAAAACAGAAACATGATGGAGCACAAGTAGCGAAGATACGGAAAACGGAAAGAGAAATAAGTGCAACTTGGAGAAGACGAAGCTATTTGCTGTACTTCTTAACAGAGATTTCTTTTTTAACGCGCCATTAATTTCTGTGCATAAGGCAGGGTACATTGCGCCAGGGTCGGGCAGCACTAATGCAGAAGGAGTTGCGAGTGTTTTTATTTTATGGATGTGCACTACGACGATTCTTTGTGTTCCGGTTACGGTGAGAATATATGTGGTTCATTTCTGACGCGAGGTACTGCGGTGTGTGCAGACCGAGGACATCACCCCCTGGTCGTCCTGTTTCGCTTCTGTAGTCGCCACTGTCGGTTTCCGCACGGAAAGGGGGGAGGGAGGGTTGGGGGTGGGGAGGTGGAGGGGACATGTAACTTTTCTTCGGCTGAAGACGATGGACTGGGGTACCCTAATCCTCCTAAAAGGTGGCCGGCTTACCGGGAGAGTAATTCCTCGTGACGTGAGTTGTTTCCAACACCCGCAGCAGAAAAACGTTCTCAGTGTCCTGCAGCACCTTAAAAGGAGCGCTGAAGCGCAAGCAGGCTCTGAGCACTATGGGACTTAACTGCTGAGGTCATCAGTCCCCTAGAACTTACAACTACTTAAACCTAACTAACCTAAGGACATCATACACATTCATGCCCGAGGCAGGATTCGAACCTGCGACCTTAGCGGTCGCGCGGTTCCAGACTGTAGCGCCTAGAACCGCTCGGCCACTCCGGCCGGCAGCGCAAGCAGGAAATGGGCGGAGTGAGCGCCAGGGCAGTGCTTATATCGGTTGTTTCGAAAAGAATGCCAGGACTCTGAACAAGCGCTATAGAAAAATGATACGACTTGTAAGTCAGACTGAAGAAGAAAAAAATTCATACGTTAGTAAGTTTCGACGTGAGCTCCGTTTGGTGCTCTGCAAACATCAAAACTATACCCAATTTCACGTCATATCTTTTAGAGCATCTCTGGTGTTACAGTCGTAATGGCTATCGAAATTAACCCCAGCAGATGCCTCACGTTTCGAATCTTTTCTCTATAGATAATGTTCTTTACGTAATACCAGAAAAAAGAAGTCCAAAGGGGTAAGATGAAGTCTTTTCGATGACCAGGGAACAGATGTGTCCCAGCCAATCCAACCATTTGCAAATCTTTTGTTTACTGTGTTGCGCACTTCGAGATGGTGATGAGGCAGGTCGCCATCTTGTTTGAAAGTAACACGATAACGAGTTTGTTCTTCATTTTGTGTGATTTGGGGAAGCACAAACAATTGAAGCATATCTATATAAATTATGCCAGTAATTGTTCTTTTGGCAAAAAAAGGACCTATAACTTGATTATAAAGTTGCCAACGCTAGGGCTAATGATAAAAAATAATTTATCGATGTAACGATATTCTTTTAAAGACTATCTATGTAAATCAGATATATTTTCCGCAATTATATCGATATATCGATGCCAAAGTGGCAATATCGATTGCAGATATTTTTATTTTAGATTATATTTTTTTCAAAATACATATTTGAAGTTGTTCTTTAGAAATGTAGTAGAGCCTTTCGCGGGCAAGTGCTCTACCATCTGAACTACCCAAGCACGACTCACAACCCGTCCTCACAAATTCAGTTCCGCCAGTACCTCGTCTCCTACCTTCCAAACTTCACAGAAGCTCTTCTGCGAACCTTGCAGGACTAGCACTCCTGGAAGAAAGGATTTTGCTGAGACATTGCTTAGCCACAGCCTGGGGGATGTTTCCAGAGTGAGATTTTCACTCTGCAGCGGAGCGTGCGCTGATATAAAACTTCCTGGCAGATTAAAACCGTGTGCCGGACCGAGACTCGAGCTCGGGACCTTTGCCTGTTTTATATCAGCGCACACTCCGCTGCAGAGTGAAAATTTCATTCTGGAAACATCCCCCAGGCTGTCGTTAAGCCATGTCTCCTCAATATCCTCTTTTCCAGTAGTGTTAGTTTTGCAATATTCGCAGAAGAGCTTCTGTGAAGTTTGGAAGGTAGGAGACGAGGTACTCGCAGAATTGAAGTTGTGAGGAGGGGTTGTAAGTCGTGCTTGGGGAGCTCAGATGGTGCCGGCACGGTAGCTCAGCGTGTTCGATTAGAGAGCTGGTGGCCCCTGTGATAAAAAAAAAAACTAAGTGAAAAGATCAGCAACGAGCTTCAACGGGTGTCATGTGACGTCCGCTACGACGGAAAAAAAGAAGGTACAGCACTAGCCCACGAAAGGCAAACGTCCCGAGTTCAAGTCACGATCCGGTACACAGTTTTAATCTGCCAGGAAGTTTCAACTACACAAATTATTTATTCCACGTATGTACTTTTCTTTAAATATAATTTTAAACAAAAATTGTACACACAACAGTTTTGTTTTCTTCCTTGCAGTCAGTTTTAAGAGGAAATTGAAGCTATGGCTTGTTGATTTATGATTATAATAACACCATCGAACCTTAATAATCTGAGACTATGCAATCCTAACCAATAACAGGTTAAAACTATGCGAAATACTTTCATTGGAGCTACCTTTCTGACAAATGCAGCACCCGGAGAGGTCTCTTCCGTACCCCTAATATCAAAGGCCTCAACAGATTTACCCATTCATTTTTAGCGACTTCATTTCTCAATCAAGGTTTAGTTTACAATAACAATAAACAAGGCTCTCAAGGTCAGAGGGAGGCTAGAAGATGTTCAGATAGAGGGAATGGGAGAAAATGGACATAAGGAGGGAGAAGGAGGAGGGAGACAGAGAGATAAGTGAGGAGGAGATAGATTGTGAGTGGGAGGGTAGGAGTAGATGGACAGAGAGAGGGGAAAAAGGGAGGATTGGACAAAGAGGGGACGGAGAAAGAAATTAGGACATACGCACAGTTCCCATACACGTTTAGCAATTGCTTAGCATTTCCGGGTTCGCTAGCACGAATTCAATAGAAACTAAGCCTGAGTAATTATTGAGAAGCCAGTAACATAGTTTTAAAGACAAAAATAAGACAAATGCGTGTTTCAAAATGCGCCCTCGATCAGAAACGTAATTCTTTAGTTACTTAATGTCAAAGATTTTATCTCTAAGACGAACTTTTAAAATTAATATATTGTCAACGCCTAGTTTTATTTTCACAAATTAGTTGTCTACAGATAGATCTCACTCATTCACAGCATATTTCTTACAATCATTACAGATTTTAAATTATGGGCTGGAATATGGAATCTGTAACTAAAAACATGAAATTTCACTTACATAATTAATAAAATATTAAAATAACTGCAGCGTTACGGAGCAAGCTTAGATAGTGATGTGTAAATGTATTTGGTTTTATTTGTTTCTTCTGTTCATTAGCAACAAAGGAGCGAAAGTAGCATCTACCAACATAATACCACTATCAATGAACAAAATGTTTAAGTTAGGAAACCCAAGAGCGGTAATGGAAATTAGAGCAAAATTATACATATACATACACCTTCAAGTGTATGAACTTGACTCGCGACAACCCGAGAGCCTAAACATCTAGCAGCCATCTCGCTCATGATCAGTATGGATCATTCACTTTTGTATGAGCGTCTCGATAGTGTCTGAAGTTTTCCAAGTGTCTATACTAGGACTTGTGATACTCGTATGTGTGAATACTCTGAAGCAATTCAGCTCGCATGCTTTGAATAACTAGTGTTAACTCTGAAACTTTACAGCGATTGTTTGCGAGTGATCTGAACATGTGCTTTTAAGTAGTTTGTGTGTGTGTGGAACATTAAATTAAAACTTATGATAAACGAACACTGATTTATTTTCCGATATTCTTCCGGAGGTTTGCGCAATGCTTAACGTCAGATACTGCTCTGGTTTGCGTTAAGCTCTTGCAAGGTGGCACTTTCATTATGTAACGAACATTTATTAAGCTGTTGCAGTGATAAAGGAAAATTAATGAACTCAGTTTTTTTATTATCGTAAAAAAACGTGAGTTGTGAACATTATTTTCAGCGCAAATTCCTGTCTGCATATTTTGGAACTCAGCGACTATATTTTATGGGTAAATCCGACCTAATTTGTTGGGTTGGCCTCTAGACGTTAGCATAGCCAAATCTTTAAAAAACCAACTACGAGTTCCAGCTAAAATTCGATTTTTAGTTCGTGCAGGTCCACGGAGGGGCTCGCGAGCTGAATTCTACAGAATAATTTATTAGCAATAACAGTTTGTCTCCAAGCAACAAGTCGGTAGCAGGAGTACCAATCCAAACAAAACATCCGTATGGTCGCAGCGATTATTTGGTGGGAGTCGCTAGTAGCCAGCTACATACGGTCTGCTGCACTGTTAGCGGTGAACGTAACCAGGTCCGGTGTCACATTTCGGAATTCGTCCTGATAGTATTTCAATGGTTACAGGAGTTTTAATTAATGAGTTCTGAGTTGTGAAGGTTAATCCTGTCTCCCGGGTCAAACCTTGGCTGGAGACATTCAGACTGATTTTACACGTGCAGCAATGTAGGAACGTAATACGGGTCCGTCTATAAACGTTTCCCATTACATCCACGGGACAGTAAGTCGAGCCCCACACCACCAATCGGCCGCCGATTCTCCCCTCGGCGACGAGTGTGACTTAGCGAGACACCACGGGACCTTCGTGTACAGGCGCGAAAAACCTCTGGTTAAAAGCGATACCGGTATTTTAGCTCCGAATAACCGGTTATTTACGGTATTTGTTTGGTCTCGGTTATAAAAGGTGTTTTATTTTTTTTATTTTTTACTAATAACCAGGTAAAAAACGAAATATCAGTTAGCCATAGAGGCAGTACTAAAATTTTTCGGTTTTTAAATAAAACTATTTTACAGAATGAGTAACTATAGAAAATGGGAAATGCAATCAGTGCTATTTTAATAACAGTGCCATCAGAAGCGAGTAACAAATACAGAGTATTTCAAAAAGGACTTTATAACTTAGAAAATTCATATAAATTAATTCATAGTACCTACAAAGGTGATTGTAGTATCAGTTTGTAGGGAAATGCATCGAGTTTTGTCTCGCATAGTTCGTTAGTGCCGAATCCCATCGCAAGGAGCGCTAGCGGCAGTTGGGTTAAAGATGACTGCCTACTCTGGACTTGAGTGTGCTAGCTGTGTGTTTTGGTTTGAAGAATCGAAGTCGGCGACAGCAGTTCAGCGTAATTTCCGTACCAAGTACGCTAAAGATCCTCCTAGTATGCCTACAATTTATGAGTGGCATATATGTTTTGAAGAAACAGGGAGCTCGCTAAGACATGGGAAATCATTATGTCGTCCAAGCACTTCTGAAGACGTCGTTGAGCGAGTGAGAAAACGTTTTGTCAACAGCCCTACGAATTCGAGGTGGCGTGTATCTCGCGAGCTGCAAATCCCACAGACGACTGTTTGGCGTGTGTTGAGAAAGCTTTTGCATTCGAAACCGTACAGATGGAGGATCGTACAAGCAATAAAATCTGTCCGCCGCTCGTGGTCTCGCGGTAGCGTTCTCGCTTCCCGAGCACGGGGTCCCGGGTTCGATTCCCGGCGGGGTCAGGGATTTTCACCTGCCTCGAGATGACTGGGTGTTTGTGTTGTCCTCATCATTTCATCATCATCCAGGCAAGTGGCGCAATTGGACTGAGCAACGATTGGGTAATTGTACGGGCGCTGATAACCACGCTGTTGAGCGCCCCACAAACCAAACATCATCATCAAGCAATAAAAGACACTGATAAAATTGCTCCCAAAATCTTCTGTGCAGATACGTTAAATCGATTACATGAGGATGAACATTTCTTGGAAAAATTATCTTTTCTGACGAGCCAACTTTTCACTTAAGTGGCAGGGTTAACACACATAACTGTAGGATTTGCGGCAGTGAAAATTCATATCAAACATATCAACATGTTCGTAATAGGTCTAAACTGAACGTTTTTTGTGCATTGAGGAAGAACAGAGTGTACGGCCCCTTTTTTCCCGTGACACAACCATCAGCTGGATAATGTGCCTGGATATGTTACAACAATTTTTCATACCACAGATCTTTAAGGATGACCAAGAACGAAATGTTTACTTTATGCAAGATGGTGCACTACCCCACTATCTGACTGACATCCGGGATTTTGTCAGTGACCGCTTTCCAGGTCAATGAATGCTACAATTGCTACAATTGCGTGGGCCACAGGTTTCCCAGACCTGACACCACTCGATTTTTTTATGGGGATTCATCAAGGATATCGTGTATCTACCTGCTGTGCCAGCTTCTCTACCTGAACTTAGAGCAAGAATTTACGCCGCCACTGACCAAGTTACACCTGCAATTCTACAGCGAGTCTCGGAAGAAATTGACTTCCGATGGGATGTGTGTAACACAACCAACGGAAGCCACATACACCACCTTTAGTTCAAGGTAAAAAAGCTTGATGTGTTTACCTAGAAAATAACACTAAACCCAACTCTATATCTTCTTTCAATATATTTATATTAATTTTTAAAGTTGTAGTGTCCTTTTTGGAACACTCTCTACATGGGGTAAGAATTGGTACAATATTGCTGAGACAATAATGTACCTATTATCATATGTGTTGCCTATTAGACGGTATGTGTGTAAATGCAGTGTGTAAGACTTGCCCTATCTGGTCTATACGGTAGTTCATCCCTGTCGTCGTTGGATACAAGTTGTATTACAGAATGGCACCATCCCTAGTCTACAAGTATTTTGTGAAGTGCGGAGCCAGTGAAGTACAGCGATCCATTTGCCTTAAAAGATTACAAGCCGGAGAAGCCAGAACAAACTTGTGACGTAACATGAGGAGAAAACTTCACTCATATGACTATCTCTACGTAACACGCCTCTATCGGCTTATAGTCCTTGCAGGTGTACAAATTAACACGACAACTAGAGTTCTTCAACTTCACTTTTCACGCCTTAGCACTGAGTATTCGAAGTGTCCACATGCTGAAAAAATTAAAATCAACGGGAGAATAGTGCTGACTTTTCGTAGTAGTAGTAGGATGAGGAAATTTATGTTTAACGTCCCGTTGACAATGAGGTCATTATAGAGGGATCAGAAGCTTTCATTCGGGAAGGATGGAGAAGGAAATAGACCGTGCCCTTTCAAAGAAAGCATCCCGGCATTTGCCTGAAGCGATTTAGGGAAATCATGGAAAACCTAAATCAGGATGGCCGTCCGCGCGTTTGAAGCGTCGTCCTCCCGAATGCGAGTCCAGCGTGCTAACACTGCTTTTTTTTTTAATAGTACTCATCCACTCATAACTTTTCGACAAAAGCAGCGAATAGTGGACAGACTAAATTTTCTTTTATTTGCGTATTTAATTTAATATTGTGGTTCTGTGTATCTTCAAACTGAGAGAGTCAAAATTTTCCAATCTTTATTCAATTTCTACGTTTATTACAAGAAATAATAGGAATAAAAAACGGTAAATCATTTGGTTACGAAACCGGCTTATTTCGAGTGGTTTTCAGAATCTTGTCAATAGGGCGTTGAAAAAAAACTGATATAAAATGGTTCAAATGGCTCTGAGCACTATGGGACTTAACATCTATGGTCATCAGTCCCCTAGAACTTAGAACTACTTAAACCTAACTAACCTAAGGACAGCACACAACACCCAGCCATCACGAGGCAGAGAAAATCCCTGACCCCGCCGGGAATCGAACCCGGGAACTCGGGCGTGGGAAGCGAGAACGCTACCGCACGACCACGAGATGCGGGCAACTGATATAACCGAAAACCGGTTGCTTCAGAGAAAAACGCCATTCTTAGCTTCTAGGTGCGGACGAAAGGAACATTTCAGTCGATGTAGATACAACGTATGGCAGTTACAGGGGATAGGCAATGTGAACAGTGGTAGTAATTGGATGGTTGTGTTTGACGATCAACAATGCAGGAATGGAACGCGTCGCCCTGGACTGTGAGTGTCCAGTACGGACTAGGCATCAGTGCAGGTTGTTTACGAGTAGTTCACGCTTCGTATTTGCATTCAGGGGCCGAGGTCGACGTGCAATGATAGACTAACAGAGTTCCAAAGACGGCAGATTGTGGAGGGCCCGATTAGTTGGAGCATCAGAAACCGAGGCAGCCAACTTACTGAATGTTTCAAGAGCACCTGTTTCAACAGTCATGACAGCCTAAACAAAATATGGAAAGGTATCATCGTGTAAACGTAACATTGGGCGGCTAAGATGACCGCAGAGTTCAATAGCCATCTACGAGACCGCGTATCTATCGACACTGTCTGCCGAGAACTCCATAAAGCGAATGTTCATGGACGACCTGCTATACCGCAACGATTAGTGACGACAACCAACGAAAAGAAACATAAAAAATGGTGTCAGGAGCATAAATTCTGAACGGCTGATCAGTGGAAACACGTCATATGGTCCGACGAGTCAACACTTTCGTTATTTCCAACATCGGGCCGGGTTTACGTCTGGAGAACGCCAAAAGAAACCTACAATGGATGGTTGCTTGATTCCAACGGTTAAGCACGCAGGTGGAAGTCTGATGGTGTGAACAGCCATATCATGGTATTCTACTGGTCCCATCATTACTCTCAAAGGCCGTTGAGCCATGCACGGTTCGTGTTCACGCCGTTTATTGTTTGACATCTTGTCTTTGCGGTACTGCCGTCCGGTTTCTTATTCGATTTACTGGCGTCACTAAGTTGCTGGCTTGCCTGTCCATGAGTGGCAGCAGCAATGCTTATCGATATGAGCACTGTCATACTATCTTTGGAGAAACCGCGAGTATTTCCGGATCGTCGTGTGTCGGCAGTTCAGTGGGGACAGAGCAGCAGTAGGGTCCGGACAGCCATGACTAGCCCGACTGTTGCCAGCACACATAACTTCAGTGGGGACGACCTTGATTGGTCGTTCAGTCGGTTGTCTCATCGGACGACGTGTGTTTCCTCGCCGACTGCTTCCGGGTTCTCTGTGTGTGTCGACTTGTGACTCCTCCTAGTATTGTTCGAGTTGTTTGTGGAAGTGTTTTCGTGGAACTGTGTGTAGCTTGTGGGGTTTTGAGTGAGCAGTTATTTTAATGCTGTCTACATGCTGGATTGAGGCAGTCGGCCAGTTGGAACAGAGCAGCGAGGAAGTCTTTGTGGTGTGTAGTCAGGCTGGGACTGCTGGCAGTGTGCAGGTGCGGTCAGATTGTGAGGCGCTAGCTATGAGGGCTACAAAGTGCGTTGCCCACCGAATATGGACACTAAAGTTGAGTGATTAGTTAACCTGTTATGAAACCTCAAGTGCTGCGACATTTCTTCGTTCATTGCCGGTTTTTCTTCCTGGGCTATTCCGGCTAGCAACAACATATAGTGTGTTCGAGTTGGTGAAATTTTGCAGCCATCTTCCTGTATGGTCTTTAACTATTAAATTGGTTGTTGCTTATCAGTGAAGTGTACCAGCGGTATTTTCTGCCTTGTGGCTGTTAATGCCGCAGTTACCTGCCTTGGTCGTTCGTGTAGTTTTCTGGCGGTGTGTTTCTCCTCGCCATGTTGATGCGGTCCGGCATGGCATGTAGTTCAACAGCCTTTTAGTTGTTTGTTCATATTTTTTTCTTAGAGTGGTTATTGTGCCTTGGCTGTTTTTAGACGCCAATTTTGAAGACATAGTGCTGCTGGTATCTTCGTCCTCAGCTGACACTTTCCCTTGTCGTGCCGTTGGTTGGGCAGATGGGAATTGATTAGGTTGTTGGTCGGTCCTTCAGCCGTCCCTGGGTCGTGTTGCCATCCAATTATTTAACCTTACTCTTGGCTGCCTGTTCTCACCTCACCTTACATGAGAGCTGTCTCCTCAGGCCGACCCTTGGAACACTTCTGAGCACCACTGTTCTGTTCGTATTCGATCGTGATTTTCATTTTAGTCTGATGTACTGTGCGAGGCTTTCAGCCGTGCATCAATTAAGTTTGTTTTAATTTTAAAATAAGGCATTCAACCGACTTAAATTAAAGTTTGAAGACTGATTTGTTTAATAACTAACATTCTGAAAGTTTGCTCTATCTGAAATTCTCGTTATCCAGGCCCTAAGTCCTGAGTTGTTCAATGTCCACTGGGTGGCCTTTAGCTTAGCTTTTATGTGAAATATTTTTAACATAAGGCCTTCAGCCATCTTAAATTAAAATTTGGAGATTCATTTGTTTAAAATGATTTTTTTTTAAATTTTCTCTATCTGAAATTCTTGTTATCCAGGCCCTAGGCCCTGAATTGCTCAATGTCTTTTGTGTGCCTTCAGCCGAGTATTTACGTGAAATATTTTTCTTAAGTAAGGCCTTCAGCCGCGTGTATTCCTTAAGGCAATTTTTTTTTATAACTTGAGTTCAGGCCTTCAGCAGATCTTTTTGGTGTAGTTTTGAGCCTTCAGCCCAGGAAGTATCTCAAGTTTTCTTAACTACGCCTTCAGCCATGTTGTTTCATCTTGATCCTTTTAAGGCAATTTGTGTAATTTAGTGGTTCTTAGGAAAATAAAAGTTTGTGTGTTTTGTGCAACTGACAGTAACTGACTACAGCCCCTTCCACAACCATAACCTGATCCACTCTATCCTGCGAAACCAGATTTCAGCCGTGTTACAGCCAACGATTACGTGAACATTTTAGGAGTTCAGGTGCATTCCGTGATTGAAATGTCGTTTCCCAACAATGATGTCATACTTCAGGACGATAATGCACACATTCACACAGTCGGGGCAGTACAAAGTTGGTATGAGGAGCATGCAACTGAACTGCAGCGTCTTCCCTGGACAGAACAGTCCCCATACTTGAACATTATGAAACCCTTGTGGGCGGTGTCGGAGCGCAGACTGGACCAAAAAGGCGAAGACCATTCTTTCGACCGGAAAGGTTATGGCGACTGTCTTTTGGGATTCGCAAGGGGTAATCCTCATCGACTATCTTTAAAAGGGTAAAACTATTACAGGTGCATATTATTCATCGTTATTGGACCGTTTGAAAACCAAACTGCAAGAAAAACGCCGGCGATTGGACCGCAAAAAAGTCTTTTTCCATCACGACAGTGCACCATCACACACCTCAGCAGTTGTAGTCGCAAAATTATTGGAAATAGTATTCCAACTCGTTTCACATCCCCCACATTCTCCTGACTTGGCTCACTCAGACTACTGTTTGTTGCTCAATTTGAAGAAATGGCTGGCGGGACAAAGATTTTATTCAGACGAGGAGGTGATTGCAGCAACTAACAGCTACTTTTCTAGACTTGGACAATTCCTATTATTCGGAAGGGATCAGCAAATTAGAACAGCGTTAGACGAAGTGTATAAGGGTAAAAAGGAGACTATGTCGAAAAATAAAAACGGTTTACCCCAAACACAAAAGTAATTTTTATTTTTGCACGGACTTAGTTTACGTCCCAGGATATACGCTCAGGTGGATTCTACAGACAGACATTTGATAATCATGACGGTGACAGTACTGTCCAACGTCCAGCAGTACACATGATTCATTAGAAAGTATGAAATTAACAGCATCGTAAACGTCATCAACATCTCATGAAGTAAATTATAGTAAATGAGAGTCAGCTTATCCTGTGACTTCAAACATTCATGGATAATCATGTTCGCTGAAATCGCCTTACATCTTTACCACATAATAAAGAGAAAAGTGAGGCAGAGACAGAGAGAGAGAGACACAGAGAGAGAGAATCAATTACGCACAGTGTATAAGCTGGTTTTCAACTGCAGCAGTTCCAACGCTGAGAGCAGACTCGTACGGTTCGGAGCACTTTATTGTGACATACGGCGTACTAAAATACCGTCGGCCCGCCCCACGAGCAATGCGCGTAACGACGCACCTAATTGAAAGCCCCGACCTGCGAGTCGCCGTGAGCGGGCGTTCCCGAGCGCCGCGGCCACTAAACTGCAATCACACCTGTCGGCGGAACCTCCCGCCGCTTTACGAGCGCAGCTTTTCCTTTTATCACTGACTTACAGCCGCAGCTACGGGCGAACCACCCGCTGCACGCCCGTTGACAGGTCTGAACGTGCAGTTACCAGCAGACGGGATTTGTGCGTTGTCACCTGCTGTGGCGGCCAACCGCGGGGAACCGCCAATAACATTGCGCGATTACAAATTACGGCGCGAGTCCGTGGGGCTGTATCTCCACAGCGACTCCAACCGTGGTACCTGCCGTTCCCCGGCATTGCGCTACTAATTATATTGTTCGAGCACACATGACGGATCGGCCCAGAGTTTGATCCTGTCAGTGGTTTCTGCTCGCTCCAAACCTTGCTAGTTCGTTCGTCTAGTGGCTAGCGTTCCTGCCTCTGGATCTCGGCGTCTCGGGTTCGATACCTGGCCCGGTTGGGGTTTTTCTCTGCCCGGAAATTGGATGTTTGTGTTGTCCTCATCAGTTCATCATAATTCGTGACCCTGGCGAGACTGAACCGTGCAAAGATTGGGACTTTGTACGGACGCTAATAACCGCGCAGGTGAGCGTCCCACAAACCAAACATCTTCACCCACAGAGGTCATCATCAATGTAATCTGCAATGTTCGCTCTCGTCACACGTTCGACCGTCGACTTGACGTCGGTGTCGGTTGCGACACACCACGTGGTTCGCGGCACTGACGTACATAATTTGGGTGAGGCCGGGGCGCAAAAATGGTGACCTTTGCATGTTAAGAGTGCCAGGTTGATGCAAAGTTTAGTGAATTCTGGTAGCAGAAGCTGAGTGCCCCAACACCAACAACATAAACGACAGCAGAGAATTCAGGGATCGCTCAAGTTAGTACAGAATGGCGTCCCGTCCCAGCGTAACTCGGATATCGGTAACAAGGAGATGTCCCCAGCGGTGCAATCGAATCTTTGAAACCGTTAAACGGTGAAATAGGTGAAGCTCCAATGTAACACATCCTGCAACCATTCACGCTGGTGGACCCTGGTTTGCGACTAATCGATGAAAAAAAATTCGGAATTGTGTGTGATGGTCTAAAGCTTTCGAAATTAAATGTTCTACAAACTGATTTAGTAGAGTAGAGGTTATAGTATTAGCCTCATACGTAACTGGCTGTGGGTTCTAACCTCGGCTGATACTTTGAAATTTTTTAATTTTAAATCTTTATCGAAATGGCTTCCATCATTATTTTTGTTCAGTTAATTGGTTTAATGTAATTTTTTATTTCTATTCCTTTGTTATATTATTTTAATCATTGTTTTAACCTTTCGAATTGCTCTCATTTTTAATTCCTGTAATTCTTTTTCCAGATGGAACTTTCGTGCGTCTGAAGTTAATAATTGCCATGTATTAACATCAATTTCATTTCTTCCGTTTCAGTGTTCTATATTTTCGTCCGTTTTATTGGTTTCATTATTTCTATTCCTCATTATGCATGAATTTCTGTCATTTAAATTTCATCTGCATTATTTTGTCTATAGTGCAATAAGAATTTATGTTTAAAATGTTTGTACTGTGATTACCATCCAAGAAAATGCATATCTTTTGACACCACTGCTCATATATATAAATATATTATTGGTATTTTGCTTTCAACCGATAGACTGACATTTTCAAATGTTTAAATATTATTACAGATAAATAAAAATAATTAAGTAAGTAACTTCACATGCACAAAGATCCCAACCGCCAAACGAATGGTGGGAATTAAAAAAGAGAGAAATTGAAATAATTAATACTGTCATTGAAATAATGTCGGAAAGGAATAAACCAAAAAAATACATTTAAACCAATTAATTGAACAAAAACAATAATCAAACCCATTTTGAAAATTATTTTTTGTTTTGTTTCAAAGCACTGAACAGGATTCAAACCAACAACCATGAGCACATGGGTCGTACTAGAACCCTTACGCTACGCAGTTAGTTTGTATAAATTCCAAATTTTTTTTCGTCAATTACTCGCAAAAGAGGTCCCACAAGGGTGAATGATTACAGGGTGTAATACTTGCGATCTTGACCTACATCACCGTATCGGTGGTTTCAGAAAATCGATCTGACTGCTGGAGACCTCTGGACGTCTCATCTGGGTAGCGATGATAAATTATTTACACAAACCTCCCTTGTGAAACACTCTGCCTCTTAGTCAAAACCGTATCAAAATTCGCACAGTAGTTCCTGAGTATAGCTTTCACATACAGACAGAAGAACGTGCCGTGGAACTTTAATCGTCCACGTTTCCGGTACTTGACGATTCGAAGAGGAATTGAAATATACTTCGCGAACGGTTTTGGAGGCTTTCTCATATTCAGTCTGGTTCCTTATGTCTTGTCGAAGTCATATTTACGAGCTGGTTCACAAATTACTTATCTGATGTTACACAGCCATGACCTTTAGGCCGAGTGCTTCTTGACCGTTGTCAAGTGTTAACTCATTCCAGTGTGGCTGTTTCACTCGTCCTTATGAAGCAGAGGTACTGCCTGTGACATCACTGGATTCATAGAATAACGGTCACGCAAAACACAATTCGCGCTTTTCTAACGTATGTCCTGAAACCCATGGATCATGGCAGTCAGGCAGAAGCAGCACTTCTTGACTTCCGAAAAGCATTTGACTGAGTATATCACCAAAGCTTATGAAGGGAAGTGTAATCTTACGGAGTATCATACAAACTTTGTTGCTGCATTGAGAATTTTTTGATAGGGAGGACGAAGCAAATTATCATGGATGGAAAGTCGTCGGCAGATGCAGAAATACGTAGCTTCAGGAGGTCCCATAAGAAGCGTGCTGGGATCCTTCCCGTTCATGTTGTATATTAATAACTTTGCAGACAATATTAACAAGTACGCTACGACTTTTCGCATACGAGGCTCTTATGCACAATGAGGTACCGTCGGGAAAAGGCTACGCAAATATTAAGACAGATATTGACAAAATTTCAAAGTAGGTAGTGGAAAGATTGCACATCACAAAACGAAAAAACTTAGTTCATATAACATCAGTGAGTCACAGCAGGATCCGGTCAACTCATACAAATACCTAAGCTTAACAATGTGTAGCGATATGAAAGGGATCGTGGGTAAAGCAGGTAGCAGACATCGATTCATTGGTAGAATAGTAGGGAAATGCAGTCAGTCTACAAAGGAGATGCAAAACACTCGCGCAACGCATCCTACAATATTGCTCAAATGAGTGGGTCCCATGCCAAACGGGCCTAACAAGGGATGTTGTCCATGTACAAAGAACAGCAGCCTTTCCTCGACCCATAGAAGAGAGTCAAGGGAATGCTGTAGAACCTGAACTGGAACACGCTAGACGACAACTGACTGACGAGAGCCTACTAAGTCTAAAGACACAGAATTTAATGAGGAATCTAGGAATATACTACGAACCGCCACATATAACTCACATAGGGGCCGTGAAAACGTGGTTAGACTACAGCGCACACAGAAGCATTTAAACAGTCATTCCACCCGCGCTCCATATGCGAATGGAACAGGATGAAGCCCTAATAAATAGTCCTGACTGAAGGTACCCTCTACCATGCACTTCAGTGCTTTACAGAGTATGGCTGTAGATGTACAAAGAGCGCCCTTGGCTATGAACAGTCTACGATCTCTAGATATGAACTGAGGTACCATGGTGAACAAACCGGATCTCAGATAAAGTATTTTATTTTCAAGATGTTGCACGCGCGGGAGGCATCTCTTCGGTTCCCGGCAGAGTTCGCGATTACGGTTACTTTCATCCAGCTGTGAGCACATCTCCGCTGATATATACCGCTGACCGCTTGTGCATCGTCGAACTCCTGCGGATTTTACCCACACGTGCCTTCCTTTCCCATTACTTAAGAGGCGTATCATCTTCAACGGTGAGCGCCTACATTTCCGTCTTATGCTCTCGCCGTACCAGTATACTCTTTTACAGGAAAAGTTTTGTCAGCATACTACATGTATTACATAAGAATATCTGCATCATATCCTGAAATATTGTAGGCGAAAATATCCGCTTCATATACGAATAGCAAAAATGCAAGACAAAGCTCACTGTGGCCTATGCATTCAGGCGATGCGGTTACGAACAACGGTGTACAGGAAAATTCATTAACCGTATGAGAAGACGTCCCCCGCTGTCAAACACGACAATTAGCCCCGCCAGAAAGAGAGTAATCAACTGGACAGTCCATTGTGCGTAGTCCCAGTGGAGGTAAACCACTAACTGAATGTTTGCATCGATCACCAGACGCACCCTGGCCTCTAACTGAAAACCTTAGAGAAAACCGTAAATCATTAGCACGAATGTTCCCCAGTCACACTACAATCATTGTAGATGACTTAATCATCAAGCAACAATCGGGAACTTTATAGTTTTGGAAGAAGTGAGTGTGAAAAGAGATCGTAAGAAACTTTATCACATGGCTTCTCAAAAAACAACCTCATAATGGAAATATATCAGACGTGACAGCAACAAACAGACCTCACCTTTTAAATGATGTTCATATTGAAGAGGTATCAGTGACCCTGAAGCAGCTCGGCAGCTATGATTACTAAACTATAAAGGGCAATGAAAGGACAGAAAACCATTTACTTGTCCAGTAAGCTGTACGAGAATTATGAACCAGTGTGACATCTCAAACAGCAATTCATAGCATTTTCTTCTGGTCAGGAGCAAGTAAAAGAACTGTGGCTCTGCCTTAAAAGAATGATTGCCAATGCACTTGATAGATATGTAACTAATGGAACAGTTCATGATGGTAGGAACCCTCCATGGCGTACAGGTACAGTAAAATAAAAACAGTGGCTACTGCGTGATACGGGTAAAACAAAGCAAAGAGCCACGTTTAGAGAAATGATGAATGAAATGCGTTTGGCTGTCAAGAGGACAATGCGTGAAGTTTTCAGTGACTACCGTAGCAGAATGTTTCGGAAGACCGTTCACAAATCCCGAAGAAATTCTCGTCCTATGTAGAGGCTGTTAGTGGCACCAGAGTTGTTGTCCAGACGCTCATGGACGTCACAAGAACAGAAATTGAGAGCAAAAACGCAAAAGCACAAATGCTTAATCCTTTTTTTTCAAATGAGCCTTAAAAAAGGAAAATTAAGGACAATTGTCCCAAACTGGTTCTCGCACCACTGCAAAGTTGAAGGAAACGAACATTAGTGTCGTTGGCGTTGAGAAACATCTGAAATTGCTAAAACAGAATTAATCTTCATGGCTCAATGCAATGAGGTTCAATATCGAATTTTTGGCTCAAATTGTCCACTCTTTTCATCATAATACTCCGTGATTCCTCGATGGAGTGGCCGTGTACAGTGGTTAGTAGAAAGAAGAGGCTACGCCTGCCTAGGGAAGGGAAGAAGATGTGCTGAACAACACTGCCGTTCAAGATCCTTGACATCTATTTGTTACAGAATCTTAAGCAATATAAGCGCAAGCTTACTGAAGTATCTCGAGAGGAATTATCCCGACGATGCCAACCGGTAAGGTTTTAGAAAACGTCGATCACGTGAATCTCAATTCAAGCTTTTTTCATGTAACATTCTGAAAGCCATGAATCAAAACATTCAAGTACATTCAGTATTTCTTGACTTCCGTAAAATATTCGGTTAAGAACCATGCTTGTTATCGAAAGTACATTTGTACAGGGTATTATGTTTCTCGCTTTTATGGCTAAGAACAGCACAGATCAGACTTTCCTGCCCGATATGCCGCGACGTTTTGCCGTCTATTATAATCTTATGGAGTGTGTCGCGAAATTCTGCTCTATCTAGAGGTCCAAACCACATAAGGGAGAAGCCAATTCATTATGAACTAATTCCAGCGATACAGAATCCGGTATACTCCACTATATTTTTATATAAATGTCCTTCTGCGAGTTTTGTCTAAACAGGGCGACTAATAGTTCAATCTACCAATATTCACTTTTCCACATTAATCACCAGCCAATTACATACATTTCTGCCAAGGATGAACAAGTTTTCTGAAGCCGTCATGGAAGAAGTCGACACTGTGTTTCCGCAACCATAGTCTCACAGTTCTCTCAACCTCTTCATCAGATGCATAATGATGTCCCTACAGATCGTCTTTCATTATCGGGAACAGATGGAAGTCAGACGGCGCTAAGTCTGGACTGTATGGAGGATGCCGTATGGTGGTGAGATTCAGTCTCTGAAGTTCTGCTGTGGTGGTACGTGAAGTGTGTGGTTTGGCACTGTCATGCTGCAGGAAAACATTTACCTTTTCCTGTCGGACTCTTGTTAGCCGTCGTTTCAGAGTTTGCAGCGTTGTTATGTAACGCTCTGACGAATATCGTCCTGATTCAATCTGTCAACATTTTGCTTGTGAAACTCGGTGGTTGCTGTCACAGGACGACCAACTCTTTATTTGTCACGCAGGTCAGATGTTCCCGCCTAAACATCTGTAAACTTACTCGTCCAATGACGCACAGTACTCACATCAACACAATCACCATAAACTGCTTTCATTCTCTGATGAATCTCATTTGGGGTGACACCTTTTGCTGTCAAGAATTAAATGACTGCAAGTTGCTTAAATCGCATTTGCTGACTGTCTGCGCATGTTTCCATACTTTAGACTGTAACAACACAACCGTTCAATGCTAAGGCTTCCCGCCAACTGGAGCTGTAGAGAAGAGGCTACGGAATAAGCCAGTACCTGCCGCATACCAATGCTGCCAACTGTTGAAGAGTTACGAAGGTGGAGGCATTGCTTTTCAGTCAACCCTCTTAGTTTTCACCAAATCAGCCATCCACCGAAAAAAACTGAGGAGGGCCTCAGAACCAAAGTGGCGGACATCATTCGTGCCATATTGTGCCACTATTTGCAGCTGGTTGCATCCACTGCGCTCGATATCCGTCGACAGGGACTCCTCCACGTCACTGATGAGGCCCTGCGGCGAACATACGAGTGCGCACTGGTATTCTTTCCAGCCCTCCAGCCGTGCATGCTATTTCTCTGAGAGTCCACATTATATGCCTGACGTTGGAGCTCCAAATGGCTCTGAGCACTATGGGACTTAACAGCTATGGTCATCAGTCCCTTAGAACTTAGAACTACTTAAACCTTAACTAACCTAAGGACAACACACAACACCTAGTCATCACGAGGCAGAGAAAATCTCTGACCCCGCCGGGAATCGAACCCGGGACCCCGTGCTCGGGAAGCGAGAACGCTACCGCGAGACCACGAGCTGCGGACGGAGCTCCAAATGACTAGCATACCCGTTCACTGCACTTTCCAGAGTGGGCAGAAAAACAGGGCATTGGCTAATCAGGAGAAGCGTCCAATTTGGGCTCAGAAGAGTAATCAACACTGGGTAGCAACTTGTTCCTTTTGCTAAAGCGTAAGGAGTCAGCCGTGGGGCCACTTCGCAGTTTCGCCATCCACACAAGAGGCGCGTGAACCCACCACTGACTCTCGAGTGAAGACAGATCGGTCAGGGGCTACGTGTTGGAAGACGCAGTGATAAGTTGTCACCGGGAGACTCCGACACCAGAGATGTCGCAGACCTCGTCACTGGTGCTGCGACGTCGCTGTAATTTTCATCAGTAGCCAGAAGCCTGTTCAGCGTCGCAAGTGCAGCTTCTAGCTGTTTACCGACAGCGGCCAGTTATTCTTGTATCCACACACAACATACACAGTTCCTGTCTATATCGTACTGCGTAAAAAAAAACTATGGTATATAAAATATAAAAACTACAAAAAAATCAGTCAGGACATATGAAACAGAACAAACAGACCGCCAAAGGAGAATAAATCACCCGACTGTGGCGCTACTGAGACTGAGCTGTACACCAAATACAAACGAGGAAAAAAAAATAAACACATAAAAGCTGCTCTGCAGGGTTCTCAATAAACACGAATATCGCGAGATCCGCAAGCTCTTAAATCGGAAATAAATGTCACTACAGAAAACAGTTGTAGCAACCGTCACTTTTCACAATAAACTCTACTCGCACAAAAGCTACTGCAGAAAATAAATACGCAATTTCTGATGTAAATAAACACTAGACAATCAGATAATATTCATTTCTTGACAGAAAGTCGCGAAAAAAAGTGAACTGTATTAAACGCTGAGTACTAACGCAAGCCGCTGGTGTTGCACGATCCACCCAGCTCGGTAGCTGACTCTAGATTGACTGTTTTTGCCGAACGTGTGCAGCTGTGCTCTACGGTTGAACTTGGCTAAAAGAAGGGATCGGTTCATAGGACACGTTTTGAGACATCAAGGAGTCATCAGTTCAGTACTGGCTGCAAGTGTGCAGGGTAAAAATTGTAGGGGCCTGAATACAGTAATTAGGTTCAAATGGTTGCTATGAATGAAGAGGGTTGCACAGGAAAGAGTAGCATGGAAAACTACATGATACCTGTCTCCGGACTGAAAATCACAGCAGCAATGTAAGCGTATTCTTTAATACGTTTTTCTATTTATGTAAAGTTTATCCAGCCCATCAGCGTCTAAATGTGTGTAATCGCCTCAAAACCACATTGAGGATATCCAACAGAACCGACTTGGAACAAACTGGGGTCGAACCGAGATAGCTCTTACCTTTAACAACTTCCAGGCATGAGACGTTACGGCTTAGCCACCTCGGCAGCTGAACAATATTTGCATTGGAAACGGCCACAACACCCGGTATGACATTTAACTAGTTACTTGTTGAAATAGTGGTTTTCCCTTGAATGGAGCTAACACGAATCAAATATGAGGGGTAGTTTTAGTGTCTTCACTAATGTTCACTACATTGGTCAGAAGATGCCTCAACAGTAATAGCGCATAGAATAATTTAATGCTGTTGTTGTTTTTGTGTGGTCTTCAGTCCGGAGACTGGTTTGATGCAGCTCTCCATACCACTCTATCCTGTGCAAGCTTCTTCATCTCCCAGTACTTACTGCAACCTACATCCTTCTGAATCTGATTAATGTATTCATCTCTTGGTCTCCCTCTACGATTTTTACCCTCCACGCTGCCCTCCCATGCTAAATTTGTGATCCCTTGATGCCTCAGAACATGTCCTACCAACCGGTCCCTTCTTCTTGTCAAGTTGTTCCACAAACTCCACTTCTCCCCAATTCTATTCAATGCTTCCTCATTAGTTATGTGATCTACCCATCTAATCTTCAGCATTCTTCTGTAGCACCACATTTCGAAAGCTTCTATTCTCTTCTTGTCCAAACTATTTATTGTCCATGTTTCACTTCCATACATGGCTACACTCCATACAAATACTTTCAGAAAGGACTTCCTGACACTTAAATCTATACTCGATGTTAATAAATTTCTCTTCCTCAGAAACGCTTTCCTTACCATAGCCAGTGCACATTTTGTATCCTCTCTACTTCCTCTCTACTTAGACCACCATCAGTTGTTTTGCTTCCCAGATAGCAAAAGCGCCTAAAAAAATTTAAAAAAATAAAAGGATTCAAATGTGTGAGATTTCCTAAGGGACCAAACTGCTGAGGTCATCGGTCCCTAGACTTGCTCACTACTTAAACTAACTTACACTAAGAACAACACACACAAACTCACACACGTCGGAGAGAGAATTCGAACCTCTGGCGGGAGGGGTCGCGCAATCCGTGACATGGCGCCTCAAAACGCGGCCACTCCGCGCAGCATCACCTGATTTAATTCAAATACATTCCATTATCCTCGTTTTGCTTTTGTTGATGTTCATCTTATGTCCTCCTTTCAAGACACTGTCCATTCCGTTCAACTGCTCTTCCAAGTCCTTTGCTGTCTCTGACGGAATTACAAAGTCCTCGACAAACCTCAAAATTTTTATTTCTTCTCCATGAATTTTAGTTCCTACTCCAGATTTTTCTTTGGTTACCTTTACTTCTTGCTCTCTATACAGATTGAATGACATCAGGTATAGCCTACAACCCTGTCTCACTCCCTTCTCAATCACTGCTTCCGTATCGTGCCCCTCGACTCTTGTAACTGCAATTTGATATCTGTACAAACTGTAAATAGCCTTTCGCTACCTGTATTTTACCCCTGCTACCTTCAGAAATTGAAAGAGAGTATTCCAGTCAACATTGTCAAAAGCTTTCTCTAAGGCTACAAATGCTACAAACGTAGGTTTGTCTTTCCTTAATCCATCTTCTAAGATAAGTCGTAGGGTCAGTATTGCCTCACGTGTTCCCACATTTCTTCGGTATCCAAACTGATCGTCCCAGAGGCCAGCTTCTACCAGTTTTTTCCATTCGTATGTAAGGAATTCGTGTTAGTATTTTGCAGCCGTGACTTATTAAACTGATGATTTTCACACTTGTAGACACCTGCTGTCTTTGGGATTGGAATTATTACATTGCCGCGCGGGATTAGCCGAGTGGTCTTAGGCGCTGCAGTCATGGACTGTGCGGCTGATCCCGGCGGAGGTTCGAGTCCTCCCTCGGGCATGGGTGTGTGTGTTTGTCCTTAGGATAATTTAGATTAAGTACTGTGTAACCTTAGGGACTGATGACCTTAGCAGTTAAGTCCCATAATATTACACATACATTTGAACATTTTCAATTATTCTATTCTCCTTGATGTCTGAGGGTATCTCACCTGTGTCATGCATATTGCTCACCAGATGGTAGAGTTTTGTCATGGCTGGCTCTCCCAAGACTATCAGTAGTTCTAATTGAATGTTGTCTACTCCAGAGGCCTTGTTTCAACTTAAGTCTTTCAGTGCTTTATCAAATTCTTCACACAGTATGATATCTCCCATGTCATCTTCATCTACGTCCTCTTCCATTTCCATAACATTGCCCTCAAGAATATCGCCTTGTAAGGACCCTCTATATACTCCTTCCACCTTTCTGCTTTCCCGTCCTTGCCTAGGAATAGTTTTCCATCTCAGCTCTTGCTACAAATACTGGAATAAGTACTGAAACAAGTGCTACTGGTAGCGACATGAAATTTTGTTACCCATTGTGTTCACGTATGAAATGATAGTAACTTAATACTTGTAACAAAATGGGTACAAATTGCTGAATAGCCATCCACTCCCACTTCCTGAGACCTTAAACCGGTGCTGTATACAAGCACTAGTAGGGTGATGTCTTGAATCGTATCATGGTACACCACCACTATTTGACACTCAAATATAAATTTAGTAAAACTGTGAACCAATGTCGAGTTCCTCGAGTGTTAAACAGACAACTCTGATAGACACTCGACTTGGAACTGTGTTGTTCCGTCAAATGAAATAACGAAATTTCTCAGCAGTGCCCAGGAAAATTCTCCTTAGAAACGTTGGCCAGCGAAAGCTGCAAGAAGAACAGGAGACGAGGCAGAAATGAAAATACAACACCAGGGATGAATTAGTTTAATATCGATGGAGTGACATCTTTGTAAATGTTGGATGGAACCTTTTCTTTTTTTTCTTTCTGCAGTGCTTTGAACGATCATGTACACTGATATACGAGACAGTTTGGAGTTTCTTGGATATTGCATTTGCTACATCACAGATCTGATACTGAAACCTACATAAGAATAATTTGTTTGACTTCCCAATATTCTGGCAACACTTTCACGTTTCTGTCTCAAGACGAGCGCTTATAAACACAATTGCTATCCGCAAGTACTTTTGTACTCCCGTGTATTTACCCTGTAGTACTTGTTACTTGCTTTTATAATAGTTGACATCCAAATATAAATTAAATGAAACAGCGAACTGATACAGAGATCTTGATTATTGGTCAAACCGAACAGGTAGGCAATCTTAAATCTTTAAATAAAACAGTGAACTATTCCATCGTATCAAGCTTCGATTAAAATGTATAGATAGAATACATTTACTTACTTGTACTTCGTTGGTAGTTAAACTTAACTCCTACTAAACTAACATTCACTAATTTTTAATGAATTGGGCGAGAATTGGAGTTCGGAGAACTATTTCGGAAATTTTCTGTAGACTTTACGAAGCACTGTCCGTTACTTCTTAGAATGAAACAAATACAGAAAAATTACGTGTATTTTTTGCCGCACTCGACTCCTTACAGCAGGTGCAAAGGCCAAACATTCCATTCCAGATACCAATACAGTCATAATGTCCAAAGACATCTTGACAGTGTAAGTGCGTCATTGCAAATATTTATTACTGCTCAACTTAGTGCCTGCTGTTTACTCAGAGCAAAGATACATAAGGCTGAATGTTTGTCTCAGCTGTCTGCAACGTCAATATTGCAATAACAAAATACCAATCAAAATAAAGTCTTTTTTACTAATTTTTTCTAGCTAACAACAAAAACTCTATTCCAGTTATACAATGTGCATCTTTCCTTGACATTGCTTGTAACGAAAAAGTAAACAGATTTTCTTTCGGGACCGAGTTGCTCACTTCTGAAAAATGCTGTAGAGGCTAAAAAGGAAATTTACATAAATTTCAAGAACTCTTCAAAGATAGCATCGCGAAAGACTTTGCAGCCTTAGCACAACATTTAAATGACACACTGTAAAATCAGTTATACACTTCGTTGTTTTGATCCTTTATCTTTTTCTCTCTCTAATTCAATGTAGTTTTCTTTACGTAAGTACACCATTAACATTCACTAATTGGTAATATACGACTTAGAATAAGAATTAGATTTTCTTTATTTTCAGAGCTCTATGATCTAATAATAGCAGTCTAATCGTCTTGCGCCGCTCAGTTACGTTCCCAGTACATCTGCATGCTACATGCAACGATGTTTATGTACCACGAGCGATTCCCTAAATGCTGAAATGCCACCGCAACCGATAAGCACCGAAGACGCAAAATCATAAAAATTCCAACTAAAATTCGATTAAACGACAGAAATCATAAGCTCTTTTATAAAAGGGTAGAAAGAGTTGGAGAAGAATATGGGTATAAGTTTTCTATAATGATGTTATAACAAATCTTGTTGTGAATACTGTCGCACAAAATGCGGGCTGGGATCTAAGAGACATCAACCGTGTTACTCCCAAAAGTTCAGTGAGAGACCACTTCGTTCTGGATGTCGACATCATAAAAAGTGTAGTCTCTTCTCATCGTTACTTTTCATTGTCTATTTAATTAGACCGGTCGTCCTCCGGACGTGACATCAAGCGACCGCGGTATCACGCCACTACAGTCAGACTGTACCGTATGACTATAAGCAACTGAGATGACCAACTTTAAGTGACCTCACCTGACTATCAGTTTGCGCCTGACGTGAATAGGGAGTGAGCTCGGTGGATGCTGTGGATATAACTTACTTTTTCGACTCTCCATACCTGACGAAGAGTCAGCTGCAAAGTGGTAAAGAAAACGTAGGTCTTGTGTGATCCAAAAATTAGTTAAAACAAAATACGTGGGAGAATTCCATCAGTTTCTGCAGGATTTGGATAACAGAACTGTGGAGTTCTGTGATTATTACACGCATGCGCCCAGAGACGCTTCACTACACTTTATCTTATCTCTGAGAGGCGTTATCATCACTGAATGTTCTTTCAAAGGGTAAAGCATATCCTCTCAAAAAAAAATTTGAAAGTGCTAATGAGTCCATTTCCTCCATTAGAATTTGAGCCATCTAAAACGGTATTTAAGACACGAGTTTCAGTTCCACGGTAAGTTACTGGGTGTACCTTTCGTATTGTGACCAGCAAGCACCGACTACTTCAAATACACTGCTGGAAAAAAATCAGTACACGCTTTTAGAGGTATCCAATTCACTCAAGATTTATTGTTGCAACAGTGCATACTGAGTACTAGAAATTTTCAGACCAATAGCTCAAGCGATTGTGAAGTACCAGGTATCGACCCACCCTGAAACACTCATATTAGTACGTGGTATAGCCTCCACTAGCGGCAGTGTTGGAGCTGACTCTGGCATCCAGTCGATGATACAGATGCTGAACACTGTCCTTGGATATGTTATGCCACCCCTGCTCGACCTCTTCACGTAGTTCTGTAAGAGGTGTTGGTTGATGAGTCACACGAGGCTCTTCTCGTCCCATCATATCCGAAACGCGCTTGATTGGAGACATACCCGGAAATCGTGCTGGCCAGGAAAAGTTCTGCACGTCTTGAAGAGCATGTTGAGTTTCACGGGCAGTGTGTGGGCAAGCACAAGCTTGTAGAAACAGCACACCACCTTCCTGTTGCAAGAACGGCGAAAGAATGGGTCTAACGACATTAAGCATTTACCGCACGCTGGTTAGCGTCCAGTTCAGAAACACCAAAAGTGAACGAGGGTTGTAGCTTATCGTACCCCAGACCGTAAGGCCTGGGGCAAGAGCAGTGTGTCTTGGAGGAATGCACTCTACGAGATAGCACTTACCAGGTCTACGTCGAACGCTTAAACGACCGTCACTTTTGCGGAGACTGACTCTGCTTTTATCGCTGAATACCACGGCGCGCCATTCCATCTTCCAAGTGATCCTCTGACGGCACCAATACAGCCGTGCACGTCGATGCTGTGGCTGGAGATGTGCGTGCCCGTAGTCCCACTGGTAATAACAGAATCTTAACAGTTTGTGTTGAGACATCTGGACTCACACCCCGTCTTATCTGTGCTGTGCTAGCTGTACGATCTGCCACTGCTGCCCTAACAATATGACGAATCTGGCGGGCGTCTGTAGTGTGTGGACGTCCAGAACCCTGTATACGAATGTGAGAATGTTCACATGATCATTGATACCAGCATCTTAGCATAACTGACGCAGCACGTCTAACTTGCGTCGCAAGTCTCCAAATTGACCATCCCGCCACTCGGAAGGTCACAATTTGACCCCTTTGAAACTCGTTCATTTGGCTGTAGGAAGCACGAGTACGTCTCCGTGGCCTGGTTTCCTGCCTGCTTCACACGTCTGCACCACACTGAGTCTTCTGGCTGTGAGCATTCCCTATTAAAGGGTAGACACAGATGGTGCTCTGATAGCTATGCCACTACGCTGTCTGTTGATGGACGACATTTAAAGCATTATCAGTACATCGACTATCCCCCAGGTGGCATACGCCGTCACCGGATCAAAATCGACGTCGTCTTTCCGGATGTACTATTTTCTTCTGGCAGTGTATGCGTTGATACGACTTATAAATGTGTATACTTGTTTCATAATATTCTCATCGACAAAGAAGGTAAACAATATTGTGCACGATCACAGGAGCAACCGCAAACTGAGAGCAGTAAGCTCCAATTAGATTGTTTTCGCTTGAGGCCATACCATGTGTCGAAGTATGAAACCGGAATTTCCCTATTGGTGGTGCTAACCCGTGAGACCACGTCTGCGGCGCCATCTGCTTCCTGTGACGACTGACGGCGAATGCCAACATACAGAAACCCAAGTTCCATACATTGGTATCTGTTTCAAATGCGTCAACATGTCGAGTTTTGTGCCTACGAACTACGATTTGCGGACAGATTTGGTTTCCTGTTATCATTTGAAGAAAACTGCTGCAGAATCGCATCGAATGATTGTCGAAGCTTTCGGGGAACATGCTGTTCGGAAAACACAGTGTTTCAAGTGGATCAAAAAATTCAAAAGTGACGATTTTGACGTAAGAAATGTCGAGCGCAGGAAACCACCGGAAACGTTCGAAGGCAGCGAACTGCCGGCCTTATTGGATGAAGATAATACTCAAACCCCACAAGAACTTATGGAACAATTGAAAGTGACGAAGTAGCCGTTTCTCTTCGGTTGAAAGCTTTGGGAAAGGTGCAAAAAGTGGGAAAAAGGATTCCGCATGAACTGAATGAAAGGAAGAAAATCGAAAGACCACTTGTGAAATGCAGCTCGCCAGATACAAAAGAAATCGTTTCTCCGTCGAATAGTGACAGATGATGAAAAATGGATGTATTTTGAGAATCCTAAGCGTCGTAAATCATGGGTGAATCCAGGTGAACCATCGACATCTACTGCAAGACCAAATCGCTTGGGCAAGAAGAGAATGCTCTGTGTTTGATGGTATCCATTATGAGCTGCTAAAACCTGGCGAAACCGTTAACACTGATCGCTACCAACAGCAAATGATCGGTTTAAATCGATCAATGAGGAAACTTCCATTTTCTCTCATATTCCTCCGCCATAAGCAACCACTCTTGTTGTGTCTGTGTCATCTGCAAAAAAGTAAATAGAAACTAACAATTCCTAGTACTATAAATAATTATTAATAGCATTGACAGTAGTGGACATTCTAATAATTACGAACATTAATAATTATTAAATTCAATAATATTGCTTAATAATAGGTAGGTAATCATTATAACGAATATTCTGCATTTCAGTTATCGACTTGACATTGTTCCCAATTTTTTACGATTATTATCATATATCCCCCTATTCCTAGATGAGTTCTTTTATTTTTTATTTTACGTCCTTTGTTATTGCTTATATAAATCAGTGTTCGTCGCTTTGTTTTCGGAGGAATTTAAGGAGGATTTGGAAGAACAGAGGGTTGCGGGCATGGATACAAACGAGGTACAGCGAGCACAGCGAACACCTGCGAAGAAATCAGCAGTCAAGATGTCGATCATCAACTACGCAAGGAAACAAATTACCACCCACACCAAACAAAGGCACGAAGGTATTTGCTTCACCTACAAAAAATCAGAGAAAAAGGGCCGAAGATCCTCGTATAGGAGAGGCATATAATGCGCTACAAACTGCTTTATCTAAAACTAGAGACGAGTTTGACGCCTGTGGAGAGTACATAGGGAACGTTCTACGGTCCAGGGGCAAAAGAACACGTGCTTTTGTTACAAAAGAATTTTACGATACGATTTTCAGAGCAGAAAGCGGCTGTTTCGAGCGTTCTAGACCAATTCAATCAACAGCGACTACAGTTGTTCGTCGCATTTACCGATTCCTTCAACTCAACATGTTCATGCCCACGAGCAGATGCAAAGCAACGTCCAACAGATATCTACTTCTACTTCTACTTCTGACAACACCGAATGAGGCTCTCCACATTTTCTGGACCTGCTTGATTTAGAATAATTAAAAGTAATAACTTTTGCGTTTCTTTCTCATTCTTTAAAGCATAATGTTTTTATTTCTTTTGCTTATTAATTGATGAATAAAAGTGCATTAATAACAAAATTTGTATAATTTATTAAATTACCTTTACAAAGCCCTTCAAGCTGCCAGTAAGAGCTGGACGTACTTCAGGGACAATGTTTGATATCACTTGCTTGGAGACTTCAAAGAAAAAACTGAGGCTGGTGTGGGAATCGCCAGTTGCTAGGTATCTGAGCATTAGTGCCAACCGCTCAGTAACTGGTATAGCTTTCCGAAGTTTGCTGTCAGCTTCTGATATTTTCGGTCCAACCGAATTTATGAGATATTCCAAATCTGGTGCTGGCATACGGTAAAATGTCTTGAAATATATGTTTTCCAGATCTAAGTCATGCATCAAATCACTCCTACTATATCTTTTTCTGCTTCTGAAAACTATGGTCATCCAAGACCTGCGTTTTCTTTCGACCATTTTTAAATTGGGAAACTGGCACTGGTCACGACTGCGAGTACGCTGCGGATCCTTACGAGCCAAAGCCTGGCAAGCAACTGGAGTGGTGTGGACGAAGATAGAAGCAGCACGAGCGCAAGTCAGACAAGTTTGACGAGTCTCCTGGCAGACGAGTATGACGAGCTCCAGTTTGGCGAGCACGGGTAGTGTGTGCGCACCTTAAAGTACATAGAAGGGGAAGGCTTCATTTTGAGTTTAAAAGTGGTGGCTAGGACATCTCCTAGAGAGGTCACACTTCCTTGGTGACTTCCTTTCCTGTAGAGTGTTTACAGATGTATTTCTTTAAAACGTGTTAACTTTTTTCCACTGTATTGATTAAAATCATACAGACTCTTTTAAAAAGATCTGTTTTTAAGTAATTTTCTTATTTCATAAGTAGCTCGTCACTCATTTCCATTATTAGGAAAATTAAGCCATAATCATATGTAAAGTTTCAGGTGATTACAGAAAACACGTAACAAATACTAAAATGTTTCTAAATAAGTTACTTTCAAAACTACATTTACATACAAAACACCACGCTCTTTCATATGATAGAGGTGCCATTTAACAGTAATTGACACGACTCCCACAGAATAGGCAAATTTTTCCATGTTCAAAGTGCCCCCGATCCATGGCGAGGGGGGGGGGGGGCAATTTAACAGTGAAAAATTAAAAAAAAGTATATACTAAGCGTGGGGGAAAAAGTATAATGTGCTTTATCATATTCAGCAACACCTCTTGCAACTTCCCAAAAGTTTCAAGTCAATATCTTGAGAATTTTCTGTTCAGTTTACAAACATGAATTTAAAATGTTCAAAGCTTTGCGGTATGATTTACTGCCCACGTGAATCAGCGAGTAATGATTACCACTATGTACAGCAGCACCGGTTTTACGTTTTCTGGTGGGCGGAGCCTGACTTGCACGAAGCAGATGCGAGCGACCCCGGCATTCTCAATGGGGAGTGATTTTCACAGGCTAATCTCCCAGCGCCGTTTGGGAAAGAAACTTCCGGAAGTGTTGGCAGGAAGCAGCACCTCGCGGAAAGTACTACGAGCGTTAGCACCAAACAGCATTTCAAATGTCTGAATCCTGCTCTGGATGCTGAATGGTTGAAAACCTCGCAGACAGAAACACTTTCAAAATGGCTCTGAGCACTATGGGACTTAACTGCTAAGGTCATCAGTCCCCTAGAACTTAGAACTACTTAAACCTAACTAACCTAAGGACATCACACACATCCATGCCCGAGGCAGGATTCGAACCTGCGACCGTATCGGCCGCGCGGAGAAACACTTTCTCCGAGAGGTTTTGGAGCTCGGGTGATCGCGAGTCAGCCGGCAGGTCACGCGAGGACAGGGCGGGAGTCGGAGCTGAGATTTGAAAAACATTGCGTGTACGAAGTAGGGGGTGAGTAGTCATCAACGAAGTTGTTCACCTTCCACGGAAAACTGAAAGGGCTGCCAAATGCGCTTCTCCTGCGTGGTTGTAAAGGACTCAGCTGTTTTCCAGAGGTTCTTTTTTTTGGGGGGGGGGGGGAGATAAGAAATGTCCTAGTTGACAGAATTCGCACGTCAGAACGGCGAGTTATCAGATAACTCGGAGTAGTGTTTTATTACAACTAGGCCGTTTTGGCGAGGTCTTATAGACTACAATAAATTCCATTTGTTCCAATGGAAAGATATGGTGCTTTTCTGTATCTTTCTTCTTTACTTAAGACTGTTGACCTTTTTTGCTTATGGAGGACGTACTAGAAGCCGGTTGAAGACAGCGTAGTTTTCCAACCCAGTGATCGATTCTGACAACGAGAGTCTCTGGAAAGCAGATGGACTGATGCAGGTCATTGACTGGTGCTATACGCTCAGTGATCATTTCTACCCTGCCTCGGGGCTCACAGCGAGGCTGTGGATCCTCATTCAGACTGTTAGTTAATGTGCAGCAGTGCACAGACATAATCCTGTTACGCCAAATAACGTTTCAGCGTAAGTCTACCAAGCAACACATCGCGCTATTTGTCTCACGCTCCAGGACAGTGCGTGGATTCTGGCTGCGCCGTAAGTCGGTCTTTGCGCGACGCTACGAAAGTTTTGTGGACTAGACGGAACGGACATTTCAACTAAAAGCTACATTTAGCGGAGTGAGACAGATGTAATGCGTTCTACAATCACAGATCACGTTTCACGCTCACTTGTCATGATGTTATAGAAAATGAAAATCTCCTCTGCAGGAATCAACACGCATTCCGCAAACGGAAGTCGTGCGAAATCCGGCTCACTCTGTCCCTCCATGAGGTCCATAGTGCTGTAAACATCGGCGCTCAGGTTGACGCCGTGTTTCTCGACTTTACGAAGGCATCTGTCGCCGTCCCGCCCTGCCGTTTAGTGAAAAAAAAATCAGGAAGTCGACGAGTATCAGACCAGATTTTCGACTGGATTCAGTACTTCCTTGCAGACAGAACTTAGCGCAACGTTCTTAATGGAACAAAATCGATAGATGTAAAGGTAATTTCCAGAGTACCTAAAGGAAGTGTGACAGGACTGTTACTGTTACTATACCCTATACCTACAGTGCTAAATTTGCAATATTGATGACCAATTATCTCAGAACCTTTGAGAGGTAGAGATCTGATATTCTTAGGAAGTATAGTTTCACTCCTTTTCTGATTAATGAACCAGGATAAGAATATACAGACAAATAATTAGTTAGTTACGATTTTTCAAAAATTATGTTCAACGTTTTTTAAAAATGTCCCCTGTTGCTTCTCTAAGTATAAACCGTTACAACTAGAGATATTTTGGTGGTTCAGCAGGTGCAATATACTAAGAGGTAACATAATGTAAAATAAGACATTTGTATCTGTAATAGTTCCTGAGATAATGCGTCAAATATTTTTAAAATGTCATTTGCAGGAAAACAAGTTTAAACATTTATTTGATATTAACTCACATATGGAGCTATGCCAGCTCCTAGAAACAGCAAGGCCCACAATTATCATTATCTGGATCTTGTACTTGATCATCCTGCAAACCTAGAAGCTTCCTTCTTTTCCTGCCTCTTGCTTCTTTAGTCATTTCCTCTGCTGCACGCTGCACTTTCATGATCCTGAGTCGATCCATTCGCTGGAAGGATTGCAGTGTGTTGGCTCCTGGAGCGATACCAAGTTACTCGTGTACCCTAATCCTTCCCTCATTGCCATCACAACATCAAAAACACCCAAGCATAGAGTTTTCATGCCTACAAAGACATTTTTTTGGTATGCGGGTTCAAATGACATTATTGAAAGACTCATTCGGATTTTGCGTTCGACCAAGAAGACATTTGGAAGGAAGATCAGGCTGAGCTAAGTTCAAATGGCTCTGAGCACTATGGGACTTAACATCTGAGGTCATCAGTCCCCTAAAACTTAGAACTACTTAAACCTAACTAACTTACGAACATCACACACATCCATGCCCGAGGCAGGATTCGAACCTGCGACCGTAGCGGTCGCGCTGTTCCGGACTGAAGCGCCTAGAACCGCTCTCCCACTCCGGTCGGCGGCTGAGCTAACTCTCTATTGGCTTAATTACATACATCACTGCAGATGGTATGCTGTTATTGTGCCTAAATTGTTCCTCTGTACCCGCTGCCTGAGCTTTGCGGTACTTGCACCATCAATGAGCACCAGGTGGGCGAAGACCATGTATCGGTGTATTATCAGTGGATGATTTGTGGAAGAACTGCTCTTTTCATTCCTTGTAGGTCATGTGTGATGTTCCTTATCGCCATTCCGTAATACTGCTGGAGTTCATCAATGTTTTTGTCTGTGAGTCTTCGTTTACCATTTAGAGTCTTTCCATCTGATAACCTCTCTTTTACTTTCCGTCTGCTTCAGTTTTCGAAGCGTGTTCCCATTCGTTTTTCAGCGTGGCCCACACATTCAATGTTCAAAATATGCTTTTCACCATAAGGTTGGCTTTCCACGACTGATTTGAAGGCCTTCGAATCACCATCCTGCAAGCACTCCGTGAAGCACACACCTCCTTCTTGCTATGAGCGTCTGAAAATAGAAACGACTGCAGCAGCCGCCATACCATCACTAGTTCTCTCATAATTCTTGGCACAATTTCTTTTATGACTTTCACTTGTTTCATTGTCAGCTGATTTACACTGATAGCAGTATTTAGTTAGCACTTCGATGTCTAAAATTTTACCTGTGTCTACATTAGTGACTGTTGCAACTGCATTTTTAGATGTGTGGCTTCTCTTCTGCCATGTACCATCAACCGCCACATATAAGTTTGTCGTGCTATTTAATTCTACTGCTTCTTTAACAGCGGATTTCATAGAAAGAACAGCAACAGATTTAACACATTCACCAATTACTTTTGTGTACTTTGTACTTGATCCGGTTGGTAGGTTTGACAAGATCAGCGTCGCACATAATACTTGAGCTTCATTCAATCCTTTATCTATGCACCTCATTCCATACAAGAATCTAACACTGCTTTCAAGCAAGTCATCCTTGCTCTTTTGAGAAGTCCAAAATGACGTAGAGAGCCTGCAAACTTTGCACTGAACAATAAGTTTGTTAACTAGTCCAGTCCTTGCAGATGTGTCCTCAAAGATGCTAATGTGCCCACCACAAAGCTTATATGCATCTTCCAAAACTTGTCCTAACACACTCAAATCTAATAAAACATAACCTAAACTATTTACATGATCTTTGTCAATAAATAAATGCTCATGGTTTCCAAGTTTCCTCATCGAAGCACTAGTAGGCGTGTCCTTTTCATGTGTCTGTGACACATCTATTTCAGGATGAGAACGGAATTTCAGATCCAGTCGTACGAGTATGCTAATTTCCATGGAAACGTCGCTTCTTAAAACAGCTCTTTCTTTGCGTCATACCGAAAAGTGGTATAAGAACGTGTAATAAAACACCAAACCATTATGTTTACAGCTCAACACCTATAAGACACTATACACACAAAGTAAATCCACAAGATACATGTGCAATACTGCCATTTCTGTTTACACAGTGCATCCAACCTCTTAACATGAATTCAAGGAATAATTAGCTGAAAATCATAGGCTTGTAGATTGAATAGTTCCAGAGATAGCAAGTCAATGCAGAAAGACTTTTTTTTTTTTACACTTCCACTATTAACTTTGAAATGATAAAAAGTACACTTCCAATTGGAATTAATCGTGAAATGATGCACGAAATTATTCAGGAGAGATCAAATAGTATTAAGAGGTAATTATCAGAAAATGTCACTTTTTGACCAATTTAACCATACGTACACCCCTTAAGTCCGTCCGCAGATGAGGCGGTTGTCTATAAGTAAGTAACAATTTCAGACGTCAGTATCGATTTTCAAAATTATGTACAGAGGACTGATGAATGGTGCAGTCTCTGTCTATTGACCATGAACATCAATAGATGCAACAGACTGCGCATACATAGGAAAGAAAAGTGCACTACTGTACAACTACACTATTGACGGCAAAATATCTAGGAGTAACGGTCCAGGGAGACTTTAAGTGGAATGATCACAGACTTTAAATGGAATGATCACGTAAAACAAATAGTAGGGAAAGCAGATGCCAGACTGAGATTAATAAGAAGAATCTTACGGACATGTAACTCTTCCACAAAAGAAGTGGTTTATAAGGGGCCTGTTAGACAAATTTTTGAGTATTGTTCATGAATATAGGACCTTTACCAGGTAGGACACACAAAAGAGGTAGAGAAGATCCAACGAAGAGAGGCGCCTTCGTTAAGCGATCGTTTAGTCGTCACGAGAGCTTTACAGAGATGCTCAACAAATTCCAGTGGCAGACGCTACAAGAGAGGTGCTGTGTATCACGGAGATGTTTACCGTTGAAATTTCGAGAGAGAACTTTCGGGGAAAAGTCGGACAACATATTACTTCCTCTCACATAACTGTCGAGAAATGATTACAACGAGAAAATTCGAGAAATTACAGCTATTACAGAGTTTACCGAGAATCATTCTTCCCACGCGCCATTCGCGAATCGAACAAGGGAGAATCGGATAGTGGTACCAGGGATATCCTCTACCACACACTTTCGGTTGCTTCGCGAAGTATGGTCGTAAATGTAACGAGCTCTAAGACAATATCGCCCGCACCCCGCTCGTCGTCCAGAACGGAACCCTGTAACCACGACTGTTTTCCACTCAGGAATAGGAGGCTTGCGGTTGAGAAGATGATGACGACAACTGTGTAACTATGATGACGATAACCGTGTAACTGGCCAACTATACAGGGAGGTGACAAAAGTCTTCCGATAGCGATATGTAAATATAGAGATGGCGGTAGTATTGCGCACACAAGGTATAAAACGCCACTGCATTGGTGGAGCTGTCGTTTGTAGCTTGGTGATCCGTGCGAAAAGGTTTCCAACGTGATTAAGGTCGCAAGACAGGAATTAACTGAGTCTGAACGCGAAATGGTAGATGGAGCTAGAGGCGTGGGACGTTCCATTTCGGAAATGGTTAAGGAGAGATCCACAGTGTCAACAGTGTGCCGAGAACACCACATTTCAGGCATTACCTCTCACCACGGACAACGCAGTGGCCTTCACTTAACGACCGAGAGCAGGGGCATTTGCGTAGACTTGTCAGTACTAATAGACAAGCAAAATCAAATAACCGCAGAAATTAATGTGAGACGTACGACGAACGTGAATGGGCTACGACAGCAGACGACCGAAGCGAGTGCCTTTGCTAAGAGCACGACATCGCCGGCAGTGCCTCTCCTTGGGTCGTGACCATACAGGTTGGACTCTGGACGACTAGAAAACCGTGGCCTTGTCAGATGAGTCCCAATTTCAACTGATGCTGATGGTAGGGTTCGAGTATGGTGCAGACACTACGAAGTCATGAACCCAGTTTGCCAACAAGGTATGGTGCAAACTGGTGGTGTGTCCATAATGATGCGGGCTATGTTTACATGGAATGGACTGGATCCTCTGGCCCATCTGGTCCAACTGTCAGATGAATCCCAATTTCAGTTAATAAGAGCCAATGGTCGGGTTCGAGAATGGTGCAGACCCCACAAAGCCATGGACCCAAGTTGTCAACAGGGTACTGCGCAAGCTGGTGGAGTGTCCATAATGGTGTGGGCTGTGTTTACGTGGAACGGACTGGGTCCTCTGGTCCAACTGAATTGATCACTAATTGGAAAATAGTTATGTGCGTTTACTTGGACACAATTTGCAGCAAACAACCGTGGAGTTTTTTTGGACAACAATGCGCCATACCACTGGGCCACAACAGTTCGGAACTGGTTTGAAGAACACCGTGGACAATTCGAGTGAATGGTCTGGCCACCCATCGAACATTTATGGGACAATCGAGAGGTCAGTTCGTGCACAAACTCCTGCCCCAGTAACACATTCGCAGTTATGGACGGCTTCAGTGGGAGCATGACTCAATATATCTGCAGGAGACTTCCAACGACTTGTTAAGTCCATGCCAAGTTGAGTTGCTGCACTGTGCTGGGCAAAAGGAGGTCTTACATGATATTATTAGCAGGTATCCCATGACTTTTGTCACCTCAGCTTAATCCGTACTACGGGACATAATCATCTTGCTACTTTGCATCCGAGGTAATTCAAATGAAAGTGTTACTAATCTCATGACGTCTGGCTGGACAAGTAAGCGAAATTCTTCCATGTCGTCCAGAAAGTCGGCGTCCTGCGCGGGCACGTACGCTGGCTGCGTGCGGTCGGTGTCGGCGGCGACACACGTGTCTTTACGGGCGCAGGCAGCGGCCATTGTTCGCGCGTAATGTGGCCGCCGGAGGCCACGCGCCACTCCCCCAGGCAGCGCGCGCCGCTTATCGCCGTCGTAAAGCAGTCAGCAGACCGGCCGCCGAGTCCTCCTCGGTGACAACCTGCCGCCGCACGGTCAGCTGTCAACCCGCCGAGCGGGCGCCGAAAAGCGGCGCTGACTCACATCTCAGGTCTATGTGTAATCGCTGCTACAAAACGCCACTACAGAAAAAATGGTTCAAATGGCTCTGAGCACTATGGGTCTTAACATCTGAGGTCATCAGTCCCATAGAACCTAGAACTACTTAAACCTCTGTAATCTAAGGACATCACACACATCCATGCCAGAGGCAGGATTATAACCTGCGACCGTAGCAGTCGCGCGGTTCCGGGCTGAAGCGCCTAGAACCGCCCGGCCACAACGGCCAGCGCCACTACAGTTTACACATTTTCTGCACCTGAACCACTCTTCATATGTTCAAATGTGTGTGAAATCTTATGGGACTTAACTGCTAAGGTCCTCAGTCCCTAAGCTTACACACTACTTAACCTAAATTAACCTAAGGACAAACACATACCCATGCCCGAGGGAGGACTCGAACCTCCGCCGGGACCTGCCGGACAGTCCATGACTGCAGCGCCTAAGACCGCTCGGCTAATCCCGCGCGGTTGAACCACTCTTGCAGGACCATGTAGAAGAAGAAATAATCTTATAGTGTAGGCAAATAATCCTACCGTGTAAGACTTGATGAACACTTGCAAGTTCCCACTTCGTGGCTTATCTCCCCAACCCAGAAAGCTTACTATGGGCTGGCCACTTCTCTAATACCTAAGTACAGGGTGACAGTTATTGAACTATATGACATAAAATCGTCACAACTTCTGAAAGATTTGCTTTAGGACGTTGAAACTGCACGGTTGCCCCTCGGGACACGATTGGAATTAGTATGGTTTGGTCTAGCGACGAAGCCCACTTTAATTTGAATGGTACCCAGAGGCCACCGGCATAGGCCTGGATTGGCCGCCATATTCTCCGGATATGAACACACGCCACTGCTCTTTGCGGAGCTGTATTAAAGACAAGGTGTACAGGAATAATCCCAAAACCATTGTTGAGCTGATGTTCCGACACTTCAGCGGGTCAAGCAGAATCCCATAGGAACTTACCATAAATTTCCAATTTTTTCTGGGCATGCTTCATCGACATTCATGTGGCGCGTTGCTGGAACGTCGTGCGACACTGGGAACAGGGATCTTGGCTTGACCGCCCGGATCACGAGGATCGTAACAAATTTTAGATGTTTCAGTTAGCTACCCGATTATTAAGTTTCAACCGAAAATCAATAATAAATGAAAGACGTCGCTTAACCTGTCATGGGCCACGTGGTAAACTGGGCCATGTTGTTTCAAAAATTGAACAAAGAAAAACTCTAGACACATTATCAAGTCCTGAACATGTCTGAATTACCGGGAGTGTGATGTAGCCAGTAGCCCAACTGTATAGGTGAACGAGTGAAAACCCGATATTTTACCACCGTCATGGGCCATGGTCTACTTCATTGAAAAAAGGAAATTAAGTCTGTACATAGGTGAAGATGCATTTAAAGACTCGAAACGTTGTAGACAGAATACTGTGCCAAGTTACAAAATGCTTGCCTCAACGTTACCACGAATTCTCGTAGTTCGCAGCCTGTGAACGGCCATCAGAAACAAACGTCCATCAATTCAAATGCCCGAAGTCCTTGAGCAAGCTGCGACACCACTGCTTCAGGATGAATGCAAGCCTTCATGAATGTAACACGTGAAGCCGGCGAGATTCGACGAGCGAAAAGCCGAGAACAGAACTGAATGCTTCGTCTGCCATAAAACGGGACGCACAAAAAAGTGACAACCGCCTGCACAGGTCTCTGATAGATCCGCACACACTGTCTGCAAAGTGTAGGCTTGCAGAAATGCCTTCACTCGCCTAGTCAAAGACTGTAATACGTTAAGCAGTCCATAACATAGTACAGAATGCTTTTGAAACTGACTTGCGACTAAGAATAAATAACGGACAGCAGTCACACGTGTTGAGACACCACAGACAATTTTTCGCTTATTTTGTGCACTTTCGCTTCCATCAACACATTATTTGGAAGCAGTTTTGTCGCTGAGTTGCGCTGGTGAATGTATCATCTACAGTCACGTAACGATGTTGGAGGTCATTCAGATTAGCCTTTTTGAACACTTTTTTACCATGGGACATTAACATTGTGACGTCATGAGCTTCCTTGCATGCAGGAATCCGTACCCACACGCGATGCCTACCATCCATATAATATCACGAATCGTTTGTTTCCCAACCTCCAACCGCACATTGTAAACGCCAGTCAAGCAGCAGGATAAGTGGGTCGGGTGCGCAGTAGGCGACTGCGCATCTCCCGGACCACACGGTCTGTCAGTGCGGCTGTTTCTGTTTCTGTTGATGCTCCCGCCAAGTACAAGTTGCGAAGTGTTAGTCATCTCCTGCAAGCAAAATAGAACAGTGTATCAGAAATTCAGCAAAGAAAAATTTATGAGTGTTGATGTTTTGCACGAATTGCGCCGGAAATTTGAAGACTGCCAGACTGATGCTTTAGAGCGTGCAAGACTCCCATCTCCACGTTCTGCGATCAGGCGCGGACGTCCAACGCCATGTCGCTTACTCGTGGTTCTACCGTCGTTCAACCACTTTCTGGAGACGCTCACGACAGTAGCACGTGAACAATCGACCAGCTACGCCGTTTGCGAGACGTTCATTGACAGACACTGGGCCGTAGCAACCTGCCGCTTGCGTCACAGGTTTTTCCCATTTTTCAACCCATAGCGTCGCTACAATGATTCTTCATTCGTCTCTCTCACGCTAATATCTTCCCTTATGGCGTCACGTGTCCACAACGTTTCCAGGTGGGGTTCAAATGTTTCAAATGGCTCTGAGCACTATGGGACTTAACATCTGTGGTCATCAGTCTCCTAGAACTTAGAACTACTTAAACCTAACTAACCTAAGGACATCACACACAACCATGCCCGGGGCAGGATTCGAACCTGCGACCGTAGACCGTAGCGGTCACGCGGTTCCAGACTGAAGCGCCTAGAACCGCACGGCCACACCGGCCGGCCTGTGGGGTTCAATGTCGTCAGTCTGGTCACAACGTTTTGCTGAATCAGTGGACACTGCTGCTTGAGGGAAAACAAGTTCATTGCTTTCTCTAATGGCAACTTGAGAGAAATGAATAAAAATTTCTACCAACAGTTGTAGCTCATTGATTAGCTAGTAAAAGCAAGCTCCAAAGAGCATGGAATTCTTACTCATTATGTCGCTGGCGCAAAATCTAGGTATTTGGTGCAGGTTTTATCTGAGTTTATCTACCACCCTGACTCCATCTGAGACTACACAAATAATGTAAACACTGTGAATTGACTTACACCATACGCCAGTATAAAAGTCACGTTTCTGCATTAATGGAGTCCAAAGAAAGAACGCGATCGAAGATAACAGGGGCGGATATCTTTTCGTCTATCCCTGTGCCTGAAATAGCAGGAGCAACCATATTAAAAAAGTGCTTCAGGTTTCTGATGTGTTTCATTACGTGAGAGAAGTTAAAATCTGTTTACCATACCGGCACTCGAAGCCGGATCCCTGCCATATACGGGTACTGGACTAGCCACTGCATTACCGAGGACGCACCGACGCTACGTGCTTGTTTGTATTCTTTCTTATGTTTGCAAACACTGTATCACTGTAGTGTGCAAGTCGCTTATTAGGGAAAATCAATTATTCTACTCCCCATGTACTCAATCCCAGCAGCATTATCCACAGTGGCAAATGTCGCTGTCTCTGGATCGCCAGGTAACGGGTTCGTATCCCGGCCGGGTCGGAGATATTCTTCGGTCGGCGACTGGGTGTCTGTGTTGTCCCAATTATTTCACCGCTGTCTGAATCAGAGTGACAGCGCAGCCTTTGATCGAACAGCGTCTGTTAGGCAATGGTTTGTGGGCAATAACTTTCCTGAAATGGACTGTGCTGCCCATAGGCCCAACTGAACCCAACTGAACACTGTTAGGATGAGTTAGACCGTCAGCTTCGCTCCAGACCCCATCGTCCAACGTTACGACTTCCTCTGGTAGTGGTTTTTGAGGAAGAACGGGCTGCCACTCCTTCTTAGACATCACATTGAAAGTGTGCCCATCACAGTTAACCCTTAAACTGTAAAATGGGTGGATAGTGCATAATTAAAAACTGAGAGACCCGATTTTTCCTCCAACATGTTACTTCACGGATTTACCTTTTTTAAAATTTGTTTACTTGTTTACGGCAATATATTTGTCCTTTTTGCAGGGAACATCAACTTGAGTTTTATTTAAGGGAGGTAGGACGTCAAACGGGCCGACTTGGAGCACGAGAGACACTACAGGACATTTTAATTTCCACTGTCTATACTTTTGCAAAAAAATTCGTAAAACTTTGTCAGCATGACCAAGAAGGATTCAGGTTACACACTCATAGCAATGGAAGTTAAAAAATGTAACAATAATATTTTTTACATGTGAAATTTCATCATTTTTTCACCTACTGTTGGCAGAACTTGTTGCTGTAGGTACACTTTCTTCATAGGTAAGAGAGATTCTTAGATGAATTATTCACAGCACACAAACCATACTTACAGGTGTACGAAATTCTTGAATTTATTTAATTTATGAAAAATTAATGAGCTGTTACATTTTAAACATGTTTAGAAAAAACTCAAATTTTATACTTATTTATCTCAATTTTTATCTCAGTTTTTAATAGATTTCCAAAATTCTAGAGTTTCATACACCTGTAAGTATGGTTTGTATGCTGTGCAAAATTCATCTAAGAATCTCTCTTACTTATGAATAAAAGTGTACCTATAGCAACAAATGCAGCCAATAGTAAGTGAAAAAAGATGAAATTTCACATATAAAAAAATTTGTTTTGTTATGTTGTAGAACTTCCACTGCTGTGAGCGTGAATTCTGAATCCTTCCTGGTCATGCTGACAAGGTTCCACGAATTTATTTGTTACAGTAAACACAGTGGAAATTAAAATATCCTGTGGTGCCTCTCCTGCTCCAGGTCGGCCCGTTTGATGTACTATCCCCCTGAAGTTTTATTTACTCAAAAGTAATTGGGATTTTCGTAATCAGTTTCAATGTTAGTCTTCAGTAACAATGAAGCAGAAAATTTGTGTAATAACCAACAAAAATATCTGATATTCCATGTTGTTCCCCACGTGTACTGTTAGCACTTACTTCTTGTACAGCTTCTAATTGTTGTCACAATCGCCGTCATCATCATCATCATCATCATCATCATTATCACTACTCTTATTTACGATCAGCCTATTACCACGCTTTTTTCCTTCTGTGATCATTTTCTCTCGCGTCGATAATTATAAAATCAGAATCCGCATCTGAGTAATCGTTTTCCAACTCGGACTCGTGGCGGCTCTCCTGCAACCACCCTAAATGCTTCTTCTCAAAACTGGCGTCACTGTACCGTATTCTCTCATCACTTGAGCCTCTTGAGTATTTGCGAGCACACTCTGAAGCAATATCCACTAGGGAGTCTTCTAAGGCATGTAAAACAAAAAAAAAAAAAAAAAGAAACAAAAGTCACAAACAGAAGGCGAAGTGAGGACACACCCGTAGTACCGTCCACAAGTAGACGTCAAGCTACTTTTTATCAGGTAGTGCATGTTGAAATTTAAAGATACGCTGTCAGAACAGTACGGCGGTACAGGGATAACTATCCTGCTGTCCCATATCAGACGTGCCATACTCTTGTACGAATTATCAGGACATTAGTGCGAACCCGTATCTCGACTGTAAATCAGAGGACGAAGAGGCAGACTGCAGCTGACGGAGCACTCGAAAAACCTGTTCTCGCTCCGCCACTTGAAACTATCCCTTCAAAAATTAAGAATGACTATGCTGGTAAGCTTCTACGTTATTTGATTTTCAAACAGCTGGGCAAAACTGAACGTACTCAGACAGTTGTCTCTTTACTTATTCTGATCATCACTAAACTGACACACAATATTTTTTAGCCCAACGCAGTCTGACTTTCAATAATCCCTACAAAAGAATGGCCCCGACTAACAATAACCTATACCTTTCATGAATCACTTACCTCACAAAAATCTTCGTTACTCGAACTACTGCAGTACAGCGAGTGCCAATACTGCCAGCTAAATAAAAGATTCTAACTACTGAATGCACTAACTACTGATAGGCATAGTTAGAAAATGAAACATTTTGATAGAGAACAAACAATGTATTTACCTTAATAGTGTTCAAAAGTCATAATATCAGTTCGTGACATCCAGTCTTACAAATTTCCTTTTTCTAACGGACACACGTCCAGATCGTCCGCTCTCAAAACTCTGGCATCTCTCTCCCCACATCGACCACTGCTGGCGGCTCACCTCCAACTGCCCAACGCTACGCGCTCTTCACATCCAACTGCCTAACACTACACAAGCAGATATTCCAACAATGAGTCCAACGAGCCACAGACTGCACACAGCGCAGTGAGCGATTTTCATACAGAGCACTACGAGGCTTTACCAACATAAAACCTAAACAACCTACTTACACACTTACGAATCCGTATGCTGCCACGACAGGTATCGCCAAGAAATGTGGGAAGGAGTAGTTTCATCGGCACCTTTCAACTATCGTACATTTCTCGAATACTTTTGCAAAAAGACCCAATGCCGACATTAACAAGGGCAAGCGTTATATCGGAGTATTCGTCCTTTCAAGAGCTTTTGTATGCCGTTAAAAACTGTCTTTCCTAAAGAAATACATGCTCGCTTCACTATGTTGAGTGATAGAAGAATTCAAAGTAGTGACCATGCAGAAAAAGTACGTGCTCTTCTGTGTACTATCACTTGGCGCAAACCTCGTGTAGATACCTCAAACCTTTTCCGAAAGAAAACGGATGTAACGTCTTACGCGATTAGCCTTTTTTTAGCTGATAGTTGCTTAGTGCAAGAAAGAAACTGGGAACTTTGGAAGCAGTGAAGGGAAGTTTATGGCAGATTGAAACCTCCAGTCCGTTAGTAATCCGTGTTCGGTTCCGAACTGGTAGCAAGCTGCTAGCAATATGTAGGTATGGGGCTCCGCACAAACTGATGCAGGGTGTGGCAAAATTAAAAAATTGCCGTTTTCGTTACCAGAGCGACTGAGACATTCCTGTCGATTATTAAGAGAAACAATCAGCAAGAATTCCACTTGTTAATACTCCTATAAGTGAATAAATCGGAAATAACTTTAAAAGCGCGTATTCAATCTATTCGACCAACAACATTGTTCGTTTACAAAAGATCACATCTGATTATGTCAATGGATTTTATTGCAACACTTTTTAAAGTTGACTGGCTTAAGTAAAGTTTAATAACATGTGTTTTGAAAGCTATATTTTACACTCCTGGAAATGGAAAAAAGAACACATTGACACCGGTGTGTCAGACCCACCATACTTGCTCCGGACACTGCGAGAGGGCTGTACAAGCAATGATCACACGCACGGCACAGCGGACACACCAGGAACCGCGGTGTTGGCCGTCGAATGGCGCTAGCTGCGCAGCATTTGTGCACCGCCGCCGTCAGTGTCAGCCAGTTTGCCGTGGCATACGGAGCTCCATCGCAGTCTTTAACACTGGTAGCATGCCGCGACAGCGTGGACGTGAACCGTATGTGCAGTTGACGGACTTTGAGCGAGGGCGTATAGTGGGCATGCGGGAGGCCGGGTGGACGTACCGCCGAATTGCTCAACACGTGGGGCGTGAGGTCTCCACAGTACATCGATGTTGGCGCCAGTGGTCGGCGGAAGGTGCACGTGCCCGTCGACCTGGGACCAGACCGCAGCGACGCACGGATGCACGCCAAGACCGTAGGATCCTACGCAGTGCCGTAGGGGACCGCACCGCCACTTCCCAGCAAATTAGGGACACTGTTGCTCCTGGGGTATCGGCGAGGACCATTCGCAACCGTCTCCATGAAGCTGGGCTACGGTCCCGCACACCGTTAGGCCGTCTTCCGCTCACGCCCCAACATCGTGCAGCCCGCCTCCAGTGGTGTCGCGACAGGCGTGAATGGAGGGATGAATGGAGACGTGTCGTCTTCAGCGATGAGAGTCGCTTCTGCCTTGGTGCCAATGATGGTCGTATGCGTGTTTGGCACCGTGCAGGTGAGCGCCACAATCAGGACTGCATATGACCGAGGCACACAGGGCCAACACCCGGCATCATGGTGTGGGGAGCGATCTCCTACACTGGCCGTATACCACTAGTGATCGTCGAGGGGACACTGAATAGTGCACGGTACATCCAAACCGTCATCGAACCCATCGTTCTACCATTCCTAGACCGGCAAGGGAACTTGCTGTTCCAACAGGACAATGCACGTCCGCATGTATCCCGTGCCACCCAACGTGCTCTAGAAGGTGTAAGTCAACTACCCTGGCCAGCAAGATCTCCGGATCTGTCCCCCATTGAGCATGTTTGGGACTGGATGAAGCGTCGTCTCACGCGGTCTGCACATCCAGCACGAACGCTGGTCCAACTGAGGCGCCAGGTGGAAATGGCATGGCAAGCCGTTCCACAGGACTACATCCAGCATCTCTACGATCGTCTCCATGGGAGAATAGCAGCCTGCATTGCTGCGAAAGGTGGATATACACTGTACTAGTGCCGACATTGTGCATGCTCTGTTGCCTGTGTCTATGTGCCAGTGGTTCTGTCAGTGTGATCATGTGATGTATCTGACCCCAGGAATGTGTCAATAAAGTTTCCCCTTCCTGGGACAATGAATTCACGGTGTTCTTATTTCAATTTCCAGGAGTGTATAATGTATTTGGGTAAAGTGTATCCCACGCTAGCATTCAAAAAAATGAATGTGGGAATCCTGTCAAAAAACATCCAAATTTCTTGCCGACTCTTAATAACGTAGCACTGAACCAAGACGAGTCTTATTTCTCTGCTGTTAGTCTGATAAATTATGAAACTACCATGCCAGCTGAGCTGCTTTATCCGTAAATCCACGCCTACGTGTTGTACTTTGGTGCACCCCACGAAGTTTGAGAGGGTCACATTTCTTGAAATGGAAATCTTGTCTACCTTGATTTTTCACACACTTTTCCCTGTCTTCTAGCGCAGAAAACGATTTTTATTTTCTAAATTTCGATTGATGCTTTTGGGAGCATAGATCAGATAGAGCTGCACACACGTATGGCACAGCAAGACTGTCTTCTTCAGGGTCAGCTATATGGGGCATTCACATGAAACCCAGTCACTAGTGTAAAGGAACGGTAAGGATTTTATTAACTCAAAAATGTAGTTATACACAGTACACATACTCAAAAATAGTCGCCAAAACTGTTGGCACATATTTCCCACTGCGACGCTAGCCGGTCGATTCCATTCTTTTAGAAGCTGGTGGGCTGCTGTCGGATCCAGGCCTGGACCCTGTCATACACTTCGTCGTCCGTTGCGAATCGATGTCCGCGAGTAGCCTAGAGATACAAACACATGAAGGTCACACGGTGAAAGGTCGGGACTGTACAGTGGATGTTCCAGCGTTTCTCAACGAAGCTGCTGCAATGTCGTCCTCACCGCATTGGCCGTGTGTGGGCGGGCATTATCACGCAGGAGGATAACGCCATTGGACAACATGCCTCGGCGTTTGGACTTGATGGCTCGTCTAAGGCTCTGTAAAGAGGCTTGATAACGCTGGGCTTTGATGGTGGTTCCCCGTCCCAGGAACTCGACAAGCAGTGCGCCCTTGTGGCCAAGACAGAAGAACATCATGACCTTACCAGAACTGGTGTGCACGGCCGTTGATTTCTTTGGAGGTGGCGAAGTCGCATGTTTCCACTGCTTGCTCTGACGCTTGCTTCGCGGTTCAAAATGGTAACACCGTGTTTCGTCATCTGCGACAATACGCGACAGAAAGCTTTATTCTTCCTCATGGTAACGTTGCAGATCACTCAAAGACAGCGCCATTCGAGTATTACGATGTTCGGCGGTCAGTTGGTGGGGAACCCACAACGCTCAGGTATTTCGAAAGTTCAGGTGTTTATGCATTATGATGTGGGCGGTGCCTAGTAACTGATGATCTCGTCCACGGTGATTCTGCAGTTGTCCAAGAGTAAATCATTCATTTCCGCAACCATTTCAGGTGAGATGGTGAGATGACAACATGAGCCCGTCCAGGATGAGCATCGTCTTCCAGTGACTCACGCCCCTCATGGAATCATTTGCGCCATTCCACAACACTTGAACGACTCAGACTGTACTCACCGTACACAGCCTTCGTCCGTCGATACATTTCACGGCCTCCGACGCCAAAAATCGAATCACTTCTCGTTGTTCCTGCTTACTCACCTGCATAGTCGGTAGTGGACGATAATCTGCGAGACCTCTTTCTCTTCGGCGTGAAACCACACTGGCGCTGTGCAACATCAAACGGTGCGCACGCGTCAGTTTTTTACCAATTGATGGTGCCACCAAACCCGCAATTACGTGGTGCCGCCTTACGTGGAAGGCAAAGATAGACGCACTGACCAGGTTTCATTTGAATGAACGTCACAGAATCGCTCCGCCGCTGGAGAACTGAATGTGCATTCAGCAAGGTGTTACGGGTAAATACCACAGAAAAATGGGTAACTATTGTGAACATTAAGTTGTGCAGTAGGAGGAGGGTGTATCCATGTGGGATTTGGGGACGGATGGTGGATAGGTATTCTGCAACCATGTTTACTTTTTGCTGAGAGTAAGCGCAAGAATTCGGGTGTCAGCGTGTTGGAATGGTACCTTTCTGGGCGCTGGCTACAATCACCTCACAAGACTTTTTGGAGGGGTGATGTCATTTTGTTTTCACATCCAAAATAGACAATCGATGATGTAAACGCCATATTCATTTAGGCATATTTAAAAGTTTTGAATTATAACTTGAAGTGTTCCGCTTCACAGCAGCGGCCTATTGAAAATTTATCACAAATATGTCACCATTAACATTAAATCTCAGTTAATAATGCATCAATGATATAAGGCTTCAAAAGATACTATAACAACCAAGACAGGAGACAAAAATCACATGAGCAATAATTAGCATAATGGATAATATCGTGGTTTACGGAACGACACATTTTGCGAGTTTCTTATCAATGTAATACAAGTATTTTCTACAATATTCGGTATTATTTTCATTTCGGCCGATTCGAGAACGGACGAAATAAATATTTGGCGATTTCCGAAAATTCAAATGGGTCCAAGCACTATGGGACTTAAAATCTGAGGTCATCAGTCCCCTAGATTTAGTACTACTTAAACCTAACTAACCTGTGGACATCCCACACACCCATGCCCGAGGCAGGATTCGAACCTACGACCGTAGCAGCAGCGCGTTCCGAACTGAAGCTCCTACAACCGCTCGTCCACAGCAGTCGGCGCGATTTCCAAGTGTGTGGCTAGGCACGTACCTAAGAGGACAGCTTAAATTCCTGCGAATGAAACGAGTAGCAATAACACACATTTTTCCTCGTCACAAGTCGATAGCAACTCCTGCGGTTGTCGACACTGCGTGTGACGTCAGAATGACGATACGTTTGCAGAAAGTCTTGGCGATCGATAACCACTGTACGAGATAGGGACAACGGGTAGTTTAGGGACTGTGGTTTGGCAGTGAACTACACTTCGTCACATCCGCTTTGAATGCAGGACAACGCTGAAACCATCACCGGGCCGAAGAAAAAGCATAACTTTCCGTAAACACCTGTGTTAAAATTCTGCACCACAAATTCCAGGAGGTTGCGAATGCCCCGCTTACCCACCCCACCCCTATCCCACTATCTCTACACGCCTCCTTGAGGATGCCCATGTAGGTAAGACAAGGTGTAGAAGTATGAAACCGGAATTTCCCTATAGATGGTGCCAGCCGTTAGTGTAGGGCCCGTGATACCGCGTCTGCAGCGCTATCTGCTTCCCGTAACGGCTGACGACGAATGTGAACACACAGTAACCCAGTTTCCATACATCGGTATCTGTTTCAAATGGGTAAACATGTCGGCTTTGTGCCTACGAACTACGATTTGCGGACAGCATTGGTTTTCTGTTATCATTTGAAGAAAGCTGCTGCAGAATCGCATCGAATGCTTCTCAAAGCTCTCGGCGAACATGGTCTTGGGAAAAGACAGAGTTTCGAGTGGTTCAAAAAATTCGAAAGTGGTGATTTTGACGTGAGAAACGACGAGCGCTGGAAACGACCGAAAAAGTTCGAAGACTAGGAATTGCAGGCCTTATTGGATGAAGATGATCCGCAAACTCAACAGAAACTCGCGGAACAATTGAATGTGACGCAGAAAGCAGTTTCTCTTCGGTTAAAAGCTACGGGATAGGTACAGAAAGTCGGAAAATGGGTTCCGCATGAACTGAATGAAAGACAGCTAGCAAATCGAAAGACCACTTGAGAAACGCCGCTCGCCAGATAGAAAAAAAGTCGTTTCTTCATCGGGTAGTGACAGGCGAGGAAAAATGGATATATTTTGAGAATCCTAAGCGTCGTAAATCAAGGGGGGATCCAGCCAAAACATCGCCATCCACTGCAAGACCAAATCGTTTTGGATAAAAGACAGTGCTCTGTGTTTGGTGGGATTAGAACGGTGTCATCTGTTATGAGCTGCTAAAATCTGGTGAAACCGTTAACACTGATCGCTACCAACAGCAAACGATCGATTTAAATCGAGCATTACGTGAAATACGACCGGAATATGGGAAAAGGCAACACAGAGTCATGTTGCGCCATGAAAACGCCCCATCACACACAGAAAAATATGCCAGGAAAACGACCGAGGCAGTAGGCTGGGAAATGCTAGGTTACGCGGCTTACTCTTCAGAATTGGCTCCGTGCGATTATCATCTTTTTGTATCACTGGGACACGCTCTCGCTGAACAACGCTTTATTGCTTTATTTCGTATGAAAATAAACGAAATTGGCTCGCTGACTGATTCGCTTCAAAAGAAGAACTGTTTTCTGGGGTGGCATTTATAGACTGCCGGAGAGGTGGGAGAAATGTATAAATAGCAATGGAGATTATCTTGAATAAAATATCGTTTGTTAGTTCCAAACAACTTACGTGTAATTATTGCAACCAAATTCCGGTTTCATACTTCTAGACTTGGTAATCCTCTTCGACTATCGCGTGGCGGACATATTCCTCTGAGCGCATACAATGAAATAAGATCAAAGTGGACGAGGCAGATACCAGCGGGTCTCCTGGTTCATCCACCCTTGGCAGGTGTTACGCGGACGAGATCGACCGCGCGCCGCAGTCGAATATTTCTGGTATCGAAAGCGTTACGTGTCCAGTCCCCGAACAAGAGACCGGCCGACCGGCGAGGGAGGGCGCGGTTGTTTTTTGCCCGGCCGCCTCACGCACGTACGCAGGCACGCAGGCGCCGCTTCCTGTCGCTGCACTGCGTGCGGCACGCGAGCGCACGCAACACGCAGCACGCAACACGCTCTCTCGAAGCGGCCGCCTTTGTCAAGGACGCGCCTCGCTTGCTCGCCAGTCGACGCGCAGCGTTCACATTACTCCACACTGGAAACGTCTCGTGCCTGTCGCCGAAGAGCACGTTCTCCTCTTCCAACACGGGCTGCCAGCTACAACAAATGTACTGCAAATAACCTTATAGGTCGGGCAAGCACAGCTACAGAACTTGTACATAAACTGAAGGACAATCATACAATTTAAAATCAGAAGTGGTAAAATAGACTGTATTGAACTGAGTGAAAACCCACATCCGCAGTATGTGTTTAGTGTGTTTCTCCATGTATGACGACCGGTTTCATTCTCTGGAGGTATAAAATGGTTCATATGGCTCCGAGCACTATGGGACTTAACATTTCAGGTCATCAGTCCCCTAGGGCTTAGAACTACGTAAACCTAAACTTCGTAAACCTAACTAACCTAAGGACATCACACACATCCATGCCCCAGGCAGGATTCGAACCTGCAACCGTAGCGGTCGCGCGGTTCCAAACTGAAGCGCTTGGCCACAGCGGCGGGCCTGGAGGTATATCTACAGGCCATATCTGCGTCTAAAATGAAACTAAATAATTAAAAGCGCTTATTACGAGGGTCGTTCAAAATTAGTGCTCCACTTTTTTTTTTCTCAGAACATATTTATTCTTAAGAGCCTGAATTTGGTGGCAATATACAACATGTCTTGTCCATGTCCTATTTTTCTACGTAATCTCCACCACGTTCTATGGCGGTACGCCAACGTTGTGGAAGAGCGCTTATTCCCTGCTGGTAAAAGCTCTTGTCCTGTAGGCGTAGCCATGTTTTCACTGCATGACTGACACTATCGTCATCTTCAAAGTGAGTGCGCCGTGGAGAATCTTTAAGCGGCCCATAGACTTGGAAGTCAGAGGTTGCCAGGTCTGGACTGTAGGGTGGATGAGGTAATGGTGACCAACCCAATTTGGCGATGTGCTCCCGGGTTCTCAGACTTGTGTGTGGGCTTGCAGTATCGTGTTGGAGCAAGAATTCAGCTGGATTCTTGTCTGATCGAACACTTCAGAAACGGTTCTTGAGTTTATACAGAATCTTCACGTACGCCTCTGAATTGATGGTTGAGCCTCTTGGAATCAGATCCACGAGAATGACGCCATCACAATCCCATTCACCATGACTTTTCCGGCAGAGGGGGTAGTCTTGAATTTCTTCTTTTGTGGTGAATGAGGATGGTACCACTCCATGGACTGCCTTTCTGTTTCTGGCGCAAAGTGATGCACCCAGCTTTCGTCCGCCGTAACGATCCGTGACAGATCGGGGGTCTCAAAACGCTCCAACAATTCAGATGAAATGGCCTTTCTTTGAATCTTGTGTTCCGCTGTGAGCATTCGTGGAACCCATCGTGAGCACCTCTTTGAATTTCCAAGAGTTTCGATCATTTCAGAGTCACTTGCAATGCTGACCGACAACTGTAAAGCCAATTGTCGAGTTGTGATGCGACGGTCGACACGAATAATGGCAACCGCACGATGCAGCATGTCTGCAGTAGTGGCTGTGACAGGACGTCCCGAGCGTGGCTGATCATGGAGCTCTGTTCGTGCATTTACTGAGGCTGTAACTTTCTTTACCTATCGCCCAATTGTACTTCTATCAACTGCAGCATCGCCATACACTGCACACAAACGTTTATGGATGTTCACCGCGGTTTCTTTTTCTGCACACAAGAATCCAATAACAGCACGCTGCTTGTAACGTGAGTCGTATGTAGACGCCATTTTGGCGTGTACAACGGCTCTGCCATCAGCCAGAACGGTTCGAAACTTCACAGAACAAACAAATATCAAGTGTGAAGCACCATTAGGACTTTTGTCTCTGTATATTAATGACTTTTGTAAAAAGTGATGCGCCTTACTTACTGAACGACCCTCGCATATTACCCAGCACTTGAATATGAAGAGATCGTAATGTTTAGAAACGCTGCATAAATAACAGTCCCATGTCTCACAACAACAAATACACAAGAAAATGCCGTACAATGTGTGCGTTGGTTTTTAGTCCGCATTTGTTCACGTGATTCTGATGTTATTCACTAAACGAAAACCGACCAGGTAAGATAATGTGTTCCTAGGTACACGGTCGTCTAGGTAGAACAGTCTCACATGCTTAAGATTAAAAATTGTATGTACGTGTCTGAAAGGTAATAAAAAGGGATGTGAGAAACTTATCACGCAAATTTGTTCGAATTTAATAACTTACGCATTCATGTATCACCTTGGCTGGTAAAGGAAAGAACCTGCTGCACATCATTCAAGTACTTGAGCCAGTGCCCCGTGGACAGTCTTCGCAACACACTTGCCAGATTTTCTTCAATAACCTGGAGCCCGTAATCTGTTCTGCTTGCAATTACGCTAATGCGGTCGTTTGGCTGGCCGCGCGCCAGAGCGCCGCCGCTGCATAAAATAGAAGTCGCCGCTCGCCAATGGCCGCGGCTGACTGGCTGGCCGGCCGGCTGCGAAATGACGGGTCGACAGGGGGTGACAGACGGGACTGCTGCGGCCTCGCTCGCTTCCAGTCCTCCCTCCGACTTTAGGCAGCAGGTATTACACAGTCCAGGCGATCGAAATAAGCAATACACGATACAGTGAAGCGCTAAAGAAACTGGTATAGCCATGCGTATTCAAATCAAGAGGTACTGTATGTAAACAGGCAGAATACGGTGCTGCGGGCGGCAACGCCGATACAAGGCAACAAGCGTCTAGCGCAGTTGTTAGATTGGTTAGCGCTGCTACAATGGCAGCCTATCAAGATTTAAATGAGTTTGAACGTCGTGTTATAGCCGGCGCACGAGCGATGGAGTAGAGCATCTCCGAGGTAGCGATGAAGTATGGATTTTCTCGTTCGACCATTTCACGAGTGTACCGTGAATATCAGGAATCCTGCAACAACGGGACCAACGATGACTGAAGGGAATCGTTCAACGTGACAGAAGTGCAACTCTTCCGCAAATTTCTGCAGACTTCAGTGCTGGACCATCAACATGTGTAAGAGTGAGAAGCATTCAACGATACATAATTGACAGCAGCTTTCGGAGCCGAAGGACCACTTGTGTACTCTTGATGACTGCACGACACAAAGCTTTACGCGTCGCCTGGGCCTGTTAACGTCGACATTGGACTGTTGATGATTGGAAACGTGTTGCCTGGTCGGACGAGTCTCGTTTCAAATTGTGTGTATGGGTATGGAGACATCCTCACGAGTAAATGTATCCTGCATGTCAGAAGGCGACTTTCCAAGCTGGTGGTGGCTCTGTGATGGTATGGGGCATGTGCATTTGGAGTGGTATGGAACCCCTGATACGTCTAGATACGACTCTGACAGGTGACACGTACATAACCATCCTGTCTGATCACCTGCATCCATTCATGTCTATTGCGCATTCCGTTGGACTTGGGCAATTCCAGCAGGACAATGCGACACCCCACACATCCAGAATTGCTACAGAGTGCCTTCAGGAACACTCTTCTGAGTTTAAGCACTTTCTCTCGCCACAAAACTCCCCGGATATGAACATTATTGAGCACATGCGGGGTGCCTTGCAAGGTGCTGTTCAGAAGAGTTCTCAACCACCTCGTACTCTTGCGGATTTATGGACAGAGCTGTAGGATTCATGGTGTCAATTCGCTCTAGAAATACGTCAGACATCAGTCGAGTTCATGCCACGTCGTGTTGCGGCACTTCTGTGTGCTCGCGGAGGCCCTACACGGTATTAGGCATGTGTACCAGTTCCTTTGCCTCTTCAATGTATAAGCCGTCTCTTAATCTACGGACAATATTCTGCGTAGTTGAAAGGCATCACTTGTCTCTGACACAGAACCTCTGCAGCATATTCAAGGCTTCGTCCGCGTGTTTGTGAAGCTTCTTTCTTCCCTTTGTGGAAGCAATGTGAGATTGGCTTCTAAGTGTACATTCTGGCTAACGTGGAAGCAACGAAATCTGGAATTGGTCGCTTCTGTTGTTACATTTTGCCTCGTTAACTTTCTCACATGTTCACCTATCACCTGTAATGTTTGAGTACATTATTAGCCGTCTGCTGCTTGGCGCAGTTACGTCAATTACATATCTAGGCGTAATGTTGCATAACTATACGAAATATTACGAGGATGTGAGGACGGTAACAGGGAAGGTGAATGTTCGATTCCGATTTATTGTGAGAATTTTAGGGAAGTGTGGTTCATGTATAAACGAGACTACGTATGTAACTCCTGTGCGACCTATTTTTGAGTACTGCTCGAGTATTCGAGATCCTCACTATGTCGGCTTAAAGGAAGACATGGAAGGAATTCAGAAGCGTGCTCCTATATTTGTTACGAGTATGTCGGAACAACACCCGAATATTACGGAAATAGTTCTTGAAGTCAAATGGGAATCCCTGCAGGGAAGACGATGTTCTTTCGGCGAAACGCTCCTGAGAAAATTTAGAGAACCTTCATTTGCAGCTGACTGCAGAACACGTCTACGGCCACCAATGTACAAACAATCCTAGAGAAATTAGGGCTCGTGCAGAGGTTTATAGACAGTCGTTTCTCCTTCGCTCCACATGAAAGGGAATGACTAGCAGTGGTACAGGGTACCCTCCGCTATGCGCCCTATGGCGGTTTGCGCAGTATGAATAAAAAAATGTAACCTAGCAGGAATACAAGTGTCCTTACTAGGGCAATTAATCAGTTCTGAAACAATAATTACTTACATTTGTTATGTAATCTGTGGCTCGTGATAATCATTAAGTTATGGATCGTATCCGTTTAGACAACAGTTTACACATCTATACGAAATATAGATTTACGTGTTCGTGTGCTCGTCATGTACAAGTATGTAATTAAACACAAGGGACAAAGTATTTGTGAGCCCCACGAGATACCCTGTAACACGGCGTCTGGAGTCGTCATTGACCTCAGTTCAGTGAAGAAGGTAGACCAGAAGTTGCTCCACGTGCACCGTATCCAGCTGAATGTATTCACTGATTACTCAGCTACCAAATTCGGGGATTTTGGTAGCTATGTTTCATGTGCGGCTCCAAATAGTTCCAGGCATTTCCTGAGGGTTAAGACCGAATTATTAAGGAGACCAGTCGAGGTACCACAAATTGCCTGAGTGTTCCTCAAACCAGGAACGTACTCGAGCAAACCATTGAACACTGCTGTTGTCACCCTGGAAGACGGGAGTTTCCACAGTATAATCATCAACAGTGTGTCATCGAAAATATTAAAATAAATGGTTACTTGAATCAGTGGGCCGAAGTAATGGTAGGAAAAAATAGGCACCCAAACACAACATGGAACTACACCCTCAACAGTGTGGATTAAACATATCTCTGTGTCTGCGGCGCACACAACGTCTTGCATTATTCGAAGAGAGGTTAAATCGCGACTAGATGTGAAACGTCCCCTTAGAAAAATTATACAAGACTCTGCTTAAACTGACACACAATATTTTTTAGCGCAACGCAATGTGACTTTTAATAATCCCTATAAAAGAATGGCACTGACTAACATTAACCTATACCTTTCACAAATCACTTACCTCACAAAAATCTTCGTTACTCGAACTACTGCAATACAGCGAGCGCCACTACTGCCAGCTAAATAAGAGATTCAAACTATGGAAAGCACTAACTACTGATAGGCATAGTTAGCAAATGAAAGATTTTAATAGAGAACAAACAATGTATTTACCTTAATAGTTATAATATATATAGCAGTTCATGACATCCATTCTTACAAATGTACTGTTTCTGACGGACACACCTCCAGATCATCCATTCTCAAAAATCCGCCATCTCACTTCCCCACATCCATCACTGCTGGCGGCTCACCTCCGACTGCGCAACGCTACGCGCTGTTAACATCCAGCTGCCCAACGCTACAATGGCAGACAACAATGCAAACTAGCCACAGACTGCACACAACACAGCCAGTGATTTTCATACAGAGCGCTACGTGGCGTTACCAATAAGAAAACCAAATAGCCTACTTACATAGCCCCCATGCTCCCCACAAAAAATTTTACAAGTTGTTTTGGGCACTGGCCAATACATATTTGTTAAAATTTTTTCACAATTACAATAACAAAGAAATCAAATGCACACACTTATTGGTACAATGTTGGTCAAAAGCTAAAATATTCTCACAGTCCATAAAGACAGTCCTGATCATTCATCACAGTAAAAGTGCAGTTTGTTTTCTCAAAGTCTGAGCAGTAAAAGACAATGCACACGGAAGTAGTGGATTTCCATGCAGTCTTGAAGAAGTAGTGTTGTCCTTCCAACGGAAAGACAGTGCTGACTCTTGACATGCAGACAGGTAATGGGTCACAACAAAGCAAACTCACCGCGGAGTCAGTCGAAGTTTTGAAGAATATTGGTAGGTAGGTCATCACAGAGCAGACCCACTGTTGTCCTGGTAGATAGTATGGTATTGGTGGGCCACCAGAGGTGCAGACCCACTGCAGTCCTTGTAGAAATAATGGTATTGGTGAGTCATCAAAGGTGTAGACCTACTGTAGTCCTTGTAGAGATGGCCAGCATCCATCTGTTGCGACTGTGCAAGTGCACAATCACCATCGAAGAGTCTTGCCGACAATATAGCAAGTCCATAAACCACCACTTGTGCACTCACAAAGTTTTTGGAATTGTCCTTAGAACCAGCAATACTGTTAACCAGTCCCTTGCTCAATTATCAACACACGTGAAAACACTATCAGTCCCTACTTCTCACATATTGTCCAAATACTATGACCAACAGAAACGTGTGCAGTGAAATGTAACTTACAAGTTACTTAATTTGATGAACTGGTGTCAATTACAATTTTATAACATAAGAATACAATAACAAAGCTACAAAAAAGGACATCATTAAAGAACATAACAACACAGATAACATTTGTAGTAATAAGGGCTTTAGAAAAGAATCGACATAACATATACATCAGTGTTACAGGAATTATGACATATGTACATATGTAAAAGATCAGAATAACTTTTGAAACATCAACTTCACACATGAGCAACAAAAGAGAACAGATAAATAATGTCTAAACATCTTTACAAAGTAAATAACAGAGTATTTGAAAAATTCTACAACATAAATCTTATTAGCTAAACACATAAAGACAGGCAAAAGACAACTACACAAGGATACATAAACACATAGCGGAATAATACAAAAGGAAAGACAGGGTTCGTTTTCAGGGTAACATTTGGTACTGCAGTCCATCCCAAAACTTCATTCCATAGATTTTTCGTCTTATTTCAACATTTGTTTCCACCAAAAAAATCCAATCCAAGCTTGCTTTCTGTATTTATATGTTCTCATATTTCTTACCTCATTATTTATTTTCCATTGCCTTACCTCATCATTTATTTCCAAGAAAATCCTATCTAAACCTGTTGTCCCTAAACCCAACTTTTTTGTTCATATCCTCTTTCAAAATACTTTTTGGCCAAACCATTTTCTTATAGCTTCTCAATGCATTTCTTCCAATTTATCACAACTCGTTCTCTTATATAGCCTACCCCATCTTAGGCTAACTTTAATCTACTGAGCTCACATGCTAAACTAAGGGATGAGGCAATGCAGCAGCACAAAACAATTAACACAAACAGCAATGATAAAAAATGCAAATTGGCAAAGCAAGCAGCATAAATCTAAATTAACAGAGAAAATGCAACATTACAACTAATAAGAGCCAATGTGCAGCAAAAAAATAAATCATCAGTAAAACTGGCTTAACAGAGAAATACAAAGTCAAATTAAGTAACATTATGCCTGGCAAACAGCAGCAGCAAATGCAATAACTTATATCTAAACATGATAAACCTCAAGCAGAAAAAATATTACAGTAAAGATGGCCATGTCTAATACCTGTGTCACATCTTAGTGTCTATGTAATTAAAGTGGTGCACCACAACAACTTATTGTAAAAAAATATTACCATGTACTTGAAAAGAAAATTATGTATGCAGTTACTGTTACTAGTCCCTTCTTATTGTTCTTTCCTATCCAAGTGCTCCTTTTTTGAAGAATGTGGATCATAAAATTATTATTTAATAGATCTGTTGACAGAAAGGTTTCACATAAGCAAATGCATTTAATTTTATTTTATAAAACCAATGTTGTAACACAGCTGGAAACCAGATATATAATGAAATAAGCAACTATCTAAAGCGAAGCATGAAAATATAATTCAATAGTCATGTGGCATTTCATAAGTTAGTAGAAATTCTCTCAATTCTTGTAGAAAGACACTTTTCATAATCAGGTGTGCAGATGTACGAATATTGCCCATCAATTCATAAGCATTTCAGTAAGTAGCACAAAGTACGAGTAATCATATGTTTTCAAGTAAAGAGCGTGTCATATTTGCGATATTTTCTACAAAGGAATGTCAATAGCGAGGTTAATGGTTCCTTTTTTTCTCCACCTGTGCCTCTGAAAGGCACACACTAATGGCTTTTTCCCGGGCGAATATCGCGCAGCTGGGTGCCCACCACGCATTATGTGAAGGTCACTTAACTTTCCTACCGAAATATTTATGACAGCAGTTTGCGGTACAGTGACAGTTTCATATAAAAAATTTCACAGGCCGAGAATTTGCGTTACAAATGTGCAGAAACAATATCCTATAAATATATCAGTGTGCAAAAAATTTTCGCCTGCATTGTGACACATTCACGCATTTACACACATTTCATAACTCTTAAAGTACGATTCTCAGCTTATTGATCATAAAACATACCTCAACAGCATAATACACATCATCATCGTAATAATAACATCATAACAGATCAATCACATCTCAGAATCGTCGCAGCTTCTTTCAATAATTTCAAGACCTTCAATAAAATCATCTACCTCTAATGTACTTCAAAAATCATGATCCCTTTCCAAATACATCATTCAAAGCTCTCATAGTATCACAATGGTTCCGAAAAAATATGAGCAGTTCACAAAGTACAGAGAAACTACAGTTTCATAAGTGTGAAGTGTTCCAACTGTGTAATTACGTAAACATCTGTCACTGATGTAGTAAAATAAATGTTTCTCTCTCCCAGTTAAATGATCAGATAGCTGTGTAATTTACGTGTTAGAGAAATATGGTACCGATGTGTAAAGTTGTAAAAGCAAATACAATATTAGCTAGGGCTCTTTGTGCTTGCTAAACACATGGTACACAAAGTAAGCGTGTACCCCCCTGAGGATTAATGTAATTATACCCTCAGGTGTTACAGATTACAGCAATGGAATTAAATGTATCACGGAAAACCTTTGTATCTTTGTAATTCAAAAATATTTAAAAATAAATGTTTTAAGTACAAAATTAATCACTCAAATACGTGTACTGTAGCGCTAAACTGTGCGTCTTGTTGTAAGATAATCTCTGTGGAAGTGTCGTAGTTATCGTCCTCTGTAAGCAAAGTTCTGCTGAAATCAATGTACTTACCTCATCATAAACGAAACTGAAATGCTTTGCGTATAGATATCGTAGTTATTACCTACTTTACCGTGATCAAGAAAGTACTATAATGCAACATATTGTTGTGTAACAGAAAAGGCTATCTCATTGTAGCTATACCACAAAAGTTACTACTAAAACATGAATTACTTTCCAGAAGAATTCAGAAAAACTGCGCAGATATAAAACAGAAACACCACAAAAGCAACCATGTAAATTGTGTCACACATTAGTAGCATCGTGATATAGTCGTGTAGCTGTCAAATAAACTAATCACTATGTCATCTGGTATCTCTCAGAAAGCACTTTAAATCCATAATGTATTTTCAAGTAAACCAAAATGTTGCAGTAAAATCTCATTAGCAGCACTGTTATATGTTCTAAGTATGTAAGCCTGATAGTCGTTACGTAATCCTGCAACTAACAAGCAAGAATGTACAAATAACAACACAGTGTCGTCTATTCACTATAACAATGCATTCGTAATTTCTGTTTAAAAATGTTCCCTAGGCTCTAGGCTGGATAGTTGACTTCAAAACATTGTTGCATGTTAACAGTTTCTCAGTGTGACAAATTGCACTAGTAGCGTGAAGTGAAAAGTTTTATGGCAAAGACTAAGTTAAAAAACAGATTATCTTTCAATAAACGGTTTTACATGTGAAATGTGGTGTAAACCTTTACTCTTCCTAGTATGCAGAGTTCAAACTTCAAAGCAATTATCATGTTGTATACGTCGGTAAGGAACGCTAAAATTTTTCTCAAGGTTAGCGTCTATGTTATTTTTCTCTGAGCCAGCCGGCGCACGAGGCTGCCAGCGGTGCAGTCATTGTCTATCTCTTTGTTGGCGCGCGTCGTTATTGGGATATGGAGGTCTAACTTCTACAAATTCACCTTGTCGAGAGGGCCCTGCCCTGTTTGAATCTCGCCAGTTCTGATGAAATTCAGGTCTGTCGTTACGGTTATATCGTCTGTCGTCATGTCGGTAGTTTCCATAATTTCTTTCTTGTCGGTCATGTGATGGAGAATTTCACCCTGAATCGTAACTGCACGCTGAACTGTTGCGTCTGAAGTCATTCTGTCTCCCCTGATAATTATTTTGGTTCCCATATTGTCTATTTTTATGGTTATCTCTCTTATATTCATTACTACGGAAGTGCGACCTTTCTCTGTAACTATTACTACTCTGCCAACGGTTGTCATACGGGTGGTGTCTGTTTTGGTCACGATTTGCGTTGTAAGAATAGCCTTGTCATGTCCAGTTATTATTTCTGTCATCACGGAATTGTGACGGATGTGACCTGTAATAGTTGTGTTCCTGTTATCTCGTTCCGCGATTGTCAGTGTCAATTTCTAATTCTTATAAGAGTCCCTGAAAAGCTTCAATATCATCTTTGCAACGTCCTGCCAAAATAGTATGTCGTAAATGTTCAGGCAATTTGATTAAGCAAATGCGGATGGGTTCTGAGGGGCTGTAAGGATTTGACAGGTACTGATTCTTGTGCAACATGTCTTCAAAATATTTCACAAGACTGGAAAATTCAGATTGTTCGAAATGTTTCATCATTATGATGCTGTTTTACTCGGTCTTGTGTGGCTTGAGACAAATATGTTGAGAGGAAGGCATGATAAAATTCTCCTTCACTGTGACAATCGTGAATGACCGATCGAATTCTCACAGCTGGTTCATTCTCTAAGTAGCCACACATAAACTCTAATCTGTGCTCTAATGACCAGTTGGGAGGAAAACAATGAGAGAATTGATGAAGCCACGCTTGTGGATGAATGTCGTTGCCAGAATTCTTAAATGTTTTAAATTTACATGTAGTAATGAACAGCTTATAGTCAAAATCATCGTGTCGGCGAGTCGCATATCGGTCATTGTTACGTCGTGTCGGCGGTTCCATCTCAAAATTCGGTGCACCTTGCCAATTTCTTTCATAATTTCCGAAATGCCCTGCGTTATTATTTTGTGGCTTTTCCGTATTTCTAAGTCTCTCTTCCCGTGTTGGAGCGCGAGTGTCCTCTGAAATATGTAATTCTTGTATTACTTGTGCCAACTGATCTTGTACTTTCCGGATTTCTCTTTGGTGTTGCGTATTAATTTGATTCTGATTTTGTTTGAATTTCCTAATTTGTTCGTACTCTTCTGTGTCATTAAAGACTACCAGTCTTGCGTCATTCAGATTATCATCTACCTTCGTAGATAAATTATTTAGCTGATCCGAAAGTTCGACTACTTTCTCTGATAATGAACTAATATCCTCCATGTGTCTATCTGAACCAATTTTCAGAGTATCTACTGTGTCCTTTAAGTTTTCCTGAGTTTTTGCAAGTTGCGTAACCGAATCGGTAGATGCAAATGAGTCAATTTTATCCCGCAAGATCTCATGATTTTCATGAACAATGGTTTGCAGTTCTTTTATGGCTCATTCGGGATTCTGTAATGTATTTTCATGCCGCGAAAAAATAGGTTGGAAATGCTCACAAATTTGTGTTTTTACGTCATTACAGACTTTTGGACATTTCGATTCGATTTTATGTAACTTAGTAGTTAAATCTTCACGTGTTTGTTCAAGCGTATGTTCCACTGAGCCTAACTTTTGAAGCTTTTGTTCCATTGTGTCTAACTTTTGAAGCTTTTGCTGTGTTTGTCTCTGATTTTGTTTCATTTGTTGCATTAATTGCAATAATAATGTATTAGTGTCTGGAATCTGTTCATCTATGCTTTTCGGCAGTGCATTTGCACCGGCAACATTCACATTTTGACAAGCAGAAAATGTGTCTTGACTTATTTGAGCTTGTGTCCTGTCATTTCGGATTCCTGAGGTGAGCTGTTGCCGACCGATCGATCGATAATGCTTCCCTGTTCACTAATTGTTTCACTGCCTACACCATTATTTGCAGCCCACTCCAATTCCCTATGCACAATTACCAAATTACTACTTTGAACATTAGTTAATTCACTACTCGGTGGCGCTAACACACTGCTTTCGTCTTCACTGTCATTTCTCATTTTACTTTGGAGCCTAGTATTACTTTTTTCACACGCCATTATTGTCACAATATTTCACACGACAACACAGAAAACCACAATTTGAAGAGCAAAATAAGAAAACATATTAACATAGCATTGAAAATAATATCTCGTTAATTGCAAGCGCAGCTGCGAAATACTTGGTGCAAATCTACATGCATGCCACAACTGTTTTACTGTGCAAGAATGAAAAACTACAACTACAAAGGAAATTCTCTCTACAATTACGCGCTAGCAATAAACAAAGGCTGCACTAATTACACAAACTACAAGAAAAAGTCAGAAGATTCCCGTGAGGTATCCTCGGCTAAGGGTCGACGTATGAAACGTCCCCTTAGAAAAATTATACAAGACTGTGCTTAAACTGACACACAATATATTTTAGCGCAACGCAATCTGACTTTTAATAATCCCTATAAAAGAATGGCACTGACTAACATTAACCTATACCTTTCACAAATCACTTACCTCACAAAAATCTTCGTTACTCGAACTACTGCAATACAGCGAGCGCCACTACTGCCAGCTAAATAAAAGATTCAAACTACGGAAGGCACTAACTACCGATAGGCATAGTTAGCAAATGAAAGATTTTAATAGAGAACAAACAATGTATTTACCTTAATAGTTATAATATATATAGCAGTTCATGACATCCATTCTTACAAATTTACTGTTTCTGACGGACACACCTCCAGATCATCCATTCTCAAAAATCCGCCATCTCACTTCCCCACATCCATCACTGCTGGCGGCTCACCTCCAACTGCGCAACGCTACGCGCTGTTAACATCCAGCTGCCCAACGCTACAATGGCAGACAACAATGCAAACTAGCCACAGACTGCACACAACACAGCCAGTGATTTTTGTACAGAGCGCTACGTGGCGTTACCAATAAGAAAACGTAAATAGCCTACTTACAGATGATCCACACTACACGTTTGCAGTCAACTGCTGTTTGCGAGGTCTGTTCAAACAATTGAGCTACGTTCGTAATTTCGTGCCAATGGTGTGTTGGAGCAAAATGCGGTTGGCATCCATTCAAACGCCTGTGTTTAATGTGTAACTGCCGGAAGTTTCATTGTTGTATGTCTGTTAGTTATTGTTCAGTGCTGTATTGAGTGGACCGTTGTGTCGCACAGTTAGCGGATTTCGAGATGTCCGAGTTAGAGGAGCAACGCGTATGTGTTAAATTTTGCTTGAAACTCAAGAAAACCTTTACAGAGACACACCAAATGATGCAGGAAACCTACGGTGATGAGTGCTTGAGCCGTACTCGGTGTTACGAATGGTTCACAAGATTTAAAAATGGTCGGACTGATGTTAAAGTTGACTCTCATTCAGGACACCCTTCGACGTCTACCGACGACGCTCATGTCAGGAACGTGAACGCGATTGTGCTTGCGAAACGAAGACTAACTGTCCGAGACACTGCAGAAGAATGTAATGTTTCAGATGGATCATGTCATGAAAACCTGACAAAGCGGGTGGAATGCATCGTTCTGCCACCACGGTTCGTGAGTCAAGACCAGAAAAAATCTTCGCCTCGCAATCTGTGAAGAGCTTTTGGATCGCGCAAATAAGAACTTCGCCTCGCAATCTGTGATGAGCTTTTGGATCGCGCAAATAAGAACTTCGCCTCGCAATCTGTGATGAGCTTTTGGATCGCGCAAATAAGAACGAGATGTTTCTTAGGAGAATCATAACTGGTAATCAGACGTGATTCTACAGCTATGATGCGGAGGCCAAGGTTCAATCTTCACAATGAGTCAGGAAAGGTTCTCCAAGACCAAAAAAGCTCGTCAAATTTCAAAATCATGCTAATAGTTTCTTTGACTTTGAAGAATTAGTTCATCATGAATTCGTGCCGCAAGGAAAAACTGTTAATCGATGGTACTATCGGGATTTGTTGCGATACCTACGAGAAAATGTGAGAAGGAAACAGCCTGACATGTGGCGAAACGATTCATGACCCATGCATCACGATAAAGCAACCCCACATTCATCCCTGTTGGTGACTATTGCACTAGAAACGAAATCACTGTGCTGCCTCATCCTCCATATTCTCCAGACCTGGACCCTGTGCACTTCTTTTTTATTTCCAAATTTGAAAACCCCGTTGAAAGGACAAAGATTTTCAACGGTAGATGAGATAAAAGAAAATTCGCAGACGGCATTTCGCGCGATCCAGGCAGAGGCGTACCAAGTCTGCATCCGGAAATGGAAACGGCGTTGAGAGTCGCGTACCAGTTGTGGAGGAGAGCATTTCGAGGAGACCATGAACGATAAGTAGAAGGTAAGTGTAGAAGAATTTAGTGGACAAAGTTCCGAAATTTTTAGAACAGGCCTCGTAGTTCCTATATTGTTTGTGAAGTAACCGGGACTTTGAACACTTCCACAAGAATCACACAAGTATATAGTTCATCTTCTACTTTTAACAACACAATTAATTCAGCGCATATGGTCTTGGTTGACCGTCACAAACAAGAAACAAACTTTGTAAACAGTTCCGACCAGGAAAATAAGGTGACGGCTAAACGCAAGTACTTGGACTAAAAGTCTCGGTTGAGGAACCAACAGAATGAAAGGTTCTACAGTAACAGTTCGTTCTCCACTAGCTTGACTACCAAATCTTTAAGTCCTCACTATCCTTGAGAGAAGCACATTGGAACAGACTAACACTAAAGTTACGATCTGTATGAGTTCACAGTTTCTACAGTCTTGACAAATGAGTCTGACTCGTCGAAGTCCCTTGGCGGCGAAGGCGGCTTCCTGTCGAGGTGGTGCTGGATCGGTAGCAGACTTCTTCTCCTGGCTGGTTGCCTCCCGGGTGCCGTGATCGACGCGGGCGCGGCCCTAAATACCTGCACGGTGGAGGTACAGTTCCTCCTGATCGACTGCTAGCGGCATTGGCGGATGCAGCAAAAGGATCGTAGCAGGAGCGACCTCTCTTGCTGATTTGCACGTCCTCTGTGCGTTGTTCCGGTGTACGCGGAGGCGCTCTGCAGGGCGCGCTGCAAGTGGTGGAACCGGAACGTCGTGTAGTCGCAGGGGCTGAGTTGGCAACCCGCACGACAGCAGTGTGTTGCAGTGTAACATCGGCGCCTGACGGCACTTGTGACACGCCAATTTGGCCCTGTGCCGACGTAAAATTTTACCGTTAGGATGTGAGCACTTGAATTTTGCGAGATATCTGTCTATAATGTCATTTGCATGCAATGTGCTTGTAAACTGGTTGACATGACTTGCAATTAATGACCGATGGTGATTTCTTGATTTCTGCGGCGTCGACAACTCCCATGTCCCTCTAGAACCTTCTGCCGCACAGACCACACGCGCTTAACAAATAAAGAGGTCATTAAGTATACTGTGCCGTAAGTGACTTGAAATGTCCAGGGAGATACAGCAATTGTAGGATCATGAACGTTTCTCAAAAAAACACGCACTCACTTAGTACAAACTGAGAGTGACTTAATTAGCTCTTGACGACGGAAGTAAGGGTTGACAGCCTGTTCTCTCAGTAATGGAGTCAGGGAACCTCGGGTAGTGTTTGCGGGCGTCTTCTCTCACTGGCTGGTCTGCCATTTCCTTAAGAGCCCTTGCTCTCCGTGCAGCCAAGTCGGTTATTTCGCTACCTAGGAAAGATACGACTTACTCTAATGCCCGTCCAGTGAGTGGGAAAACACACACATTTTTTTTGTTCCTTCACAGCGAGTTTGCTGCCTCTCCGTGCCACGCACACATTCTTAGTTTTCATTCCTTAACATCCTGCGACTCCGCACGAAACGAATACGTCAAGTACAACGTGTACCGTAGCTGTTATTTATATGTCTGGAACATGCGTCTTAAGGTGGCACCCAGTAAATATAATGGAATATTCCTCATTCGTGAGGCCATATTGTGCATAGTTGCTTTACAATTCTTGAAGGTATTCTCGTTCTGTCGTTGCATAGATAGTTCGAAAAAGTTTCATTTATCGGGCACCTCTCCCTAAGTCACCACCGTATTCGACGTCTCTTGTCTTGCAGGGTACTGCAGGACCGCGATTCATCACTGAATACAATGCTCCACCACATAGTCCGTGGTTGTATTGTTATGCAGAATGCTGAATTTTTTCAATGATATTAAAATACTCCGCCAACACATGTTCACTGTAGAATGTACTACCTGTGACGAGAGCAAATACGTGCTGTGAATACGTTTTCCCGAAAGCTACCTCTGTTGTTATGTAGGCAGTGCCCACGAGAAGTGATTTCATGTGATTCATGTTAAAGATGTCGACGATGGTTACGCTATATGTAATTTATACCATTTTCGTGATGTACATAGCGTCGCTCACGTTTAATATGGACACGTTCTTACACTTAAAAGACTCAACGTACGGACACGGTGACGGCATGTATACAGGGTGTTACAAAAAGGTACGGCCAAACTTTCCGGAAACATTCCTCACACACAAAGAAAGAAAATATGTTATGTGAACATGTGTCCGGAATCGCTTACTTTCCATGTTAGAGCTCATTTTATTACTTCTCTTCAAATCACATTAATCATGGAATGAAAACACACAGCAATAGAACGTACCTGCGTGACGACAAACACTTTGTTACAGGAAATGTTCAAAATGTCCTCCGTTAGCGAGGATACGTGCATCCACCCTCCATCGCATGCAATCCCTGATGCGCTGATGCAGCCCTGGAGAATGGCGTATTGTATCACAGCCGTCCACAATACGAGCACGAAGAGTCTCTACATTTGGTACCGGGGTTGCGTAGACAAGAGCTTTCAAATGCCCCCATAAATGAAAGTCAAGAGGGTTGAGGTCAGGAGAGCGTGGAGGCGATGGAATTGGTCCGCCTCTACCAATCCATCGGTCACCGAATCTGTTGTTGAGAAGCGTACGAACATTTCGACTGAAATGTGCAAGAGCTCCATCGTCCATGAACCACATGTTGTGTCGTACTTGTAAAGGCACATGTTCTAGCAGCACAGGTAGAGTATCCGGTATAAAATCATGGCGGTGAATCGAGGCAGTACAGTACATACTGACGAAACTAAAATGAGCTCTAACATGAAAATTAAGCGTTTCCGTACACATGTCCACATAACATATTTTCTTTATTTGTGTGTGAGGAATGTTTCCTGAAAGTTTGGCCGTACCTTTTTGTAACACCCTGTATATATCAGAACATTTTTAGATTTTGACATGTCTTAACGCACAGTATAAACAATGTGTTATTTTTGGTATTTTTCGTAGTATAGTATAAGAATTTATATTTAAAGTTCAGCTATTTCCAGAGATACATTGTGTGCTGTAATTATCGCATGGCAGCGAAACTTGCTAAATTTTCTAATACGTTAATGCGGAATCGATTTACGCTGGAAAAAATTAGTTTCAGTTTTTGCCACGAGGCGCAAATCTGGCGATGTGAACGCAGGAAAGACGTATACAGATTTTTCCACACGTAATGGATTAGGAACGGG